>NC_058524.1:101035291-102285291 GCF_904849725.1 Hordeum vulgare subsp. vulgare | reverse complement strand
CATTTGGTGAACCAACAAACATTTCTTAATCACTAAAGTATTTTTGAAATCCACAAACATTTTTTTGAATATGCGAACATTATTACAAAAATCTAGATCATTTTTTGAATTCACAAACATTTTACGTTTTCTTTAAAAATTTATTTCAAAATTCCCATTTTTTAAATTGCAAAAAAATTTAGTAGTTCCAAATTTTTTAAAGTAGAAAAAACCGACAATGGAATAGAAAAGCAAACTAAAAAACAAGCACTAACTGTTTTTAAAATTTTGAGACATTTGTTAAAATACATGAACTTATTTTGCATTAGCCAACATTTTGTTAAATGTCATTAATAATTTTTAATACATAGACTTTTGTTTGAAATCATGGACTTTTTTATTTTAGAAACATTTTTTCAAAATTGCAAACATTTTCTTCTATATGCAAACATTTTTATAAAAATCCCAAGCAGTTTTTGAATTCACAAATATTTTGTGTCTTTTTGAATATGTTGTTTCAAAAAATTCCGAGTTTCTTTAAATTTGGAAAGTTATTTATAGTTCTATATTATTTAAAATAGAAAAATAAAACAGAATAGAAAATAAAAATAAATAGAAAACAGGCGCCGGCACATGGCCTAGTCGAGAAGGTTGTGATGTATCTTCTTCTAGCGCGTAGAGCGTAATATAGGTAGTTCGGACATGGGCCGGCTCAGTCTAGAGATTTTTCTATGTAAATTGTTTTTTATGACTTATAGGTGGCATTGGTGGGTAATTTTAACCAACTCTCTGGGGAAATTTGAAGGATGGATGACCAGAATCACTCTGTGTTGTGCTTTATTATTACAAGGATTGTCTTTGTAATTCAAATTCGAGTCGGACAGCATCGCCTCGGCGCTAGCGGCAATGGCCCAACGTCGTGCTGTCGCGCTTGAGCCGTGGCAAGTCGACCTCCACCGACCGCCGCCGCCCTCGCCAAGCCCCCGGCCACCTTCGGCATCCTCCCGCGCCTCCTCGACCCCACATGCCGCCCCCTCGACTTCCTATCACCGTAGAAAAGCCCCGCCGAAGCTCCACAAGCTCCATCGCCTCCTCGTCGGAAGTCACCGGCCACGTCCTCTACACATCCTTGACCTCACCTCCTCGCGCCCGTGCGCCTCCCCTCCTTGAACCCGCCTCCTCGCACCCGCACGCAGCCCCCTCGTCCTTGCGCCTCTGGCGACAAGGCCCCTCCGGAGCTCCCCTCCTCGTCCGTTAGCCCGACGGTAATGGATAAGACCATGGTACCGGGTGGTGATTTCCACGGGTATTGTAAAAACGAAAAAAAAAATTAACTTAAAAAAGGACCACGGGTTGATTTCAAAGAAACAAAGTTTTTTTTCTGCAAAAACGATGATGACATACAAACAGAAGCAATCTGTCCTTATATATATATATATATATATATATATATATATATTCATCACCCAGGGTGCAGAATAGGTTATTCTTCATCTGAGGTAATTTTATGAGCTTTTCATAAATAAATTACATTTAAAATACAAATAGTTACATTCATATTGATCCACTATGTAAAATTTGACAAAAAAAAAATAAAAAATATAAGCTGTAAGACAAGAAAATATGTATTTTACGTATATTTTACACTATATTTTTACGTTTGTAATTTTACGTAACAAAAATATTTTTTACGATGATTATATATTTTCTTACTGTCTCTTTTTACGTATGGAATAAGAAAAAAAATTACGTAACGTAAAATTACGATGCATTGATGTTCAAATAGATGGGGTGAAGAATATATATATATATATATATATATATATATAAGGTATATAGATATTTATGAATAATGTTTGATCTGGTTTAAAAAAGAAAATGAATACAAATTTATACAATAAACAAAATCTCAAAATACTATTTATTCATATATGGTTAACTGGGGCTTCGTTTGGTGTTCCTCGACAATTTCGGCTTAACAAATTTTGGCGCTCCGAATTATTTATTTTATCGCCTAATACTTCCCGTCTGTGATTTTCTTCGCTCCTATATTTGCCCATATAACCATCTCCCCCATCTCCCCAGCTCCCCGTTTCTTCAACCTGTGGATTCCAATCTACGCCGGTATCACACAACCAGCACGCCACCCATTCATGCACCCACAAGGCGGCAACCTTAACTAAGAAGCAATCCCCTCCACCATAAGCTCCACCGGCTGCTGATGCCTGTTCTCCTCCATCGGCAATCTCAGTAGATGCATCCTTGGAGCCCCGTCAGCATCAATAGTCCTCACTCCTCGCCGTCACAAACAACGTCTCCTCTTCATGTCATCATCACCGTCCCCAAGGCGCATCCAGGACGATTATCAGCGGCGTGTTCTTTCACTACACCTCCCCGCATCTCCCCTTCATCCAGCATCGTCAGCCTTCAGCACGTCAACAGGTAATCCCTGGAATCCCATATCCTCTACCGTTTTTACCATGAAATCAATCAAGATGGCCTCGTTCATTGGTGCATGTCAAGCCTATATTCCTATTGGTTCTCATTCCTAAGTTCAATACCTCCAGCTCGTCTCCTTACTTCTGCAAGTAGGCAATGCACTCTAAGTGTTTGGTGAATTGTTTGCTTGCCTCGAAATCAATCCTGGCAAGGTAAAATATGTCAGCAACTGTTTGGTGTCCTATGTTACCCTCAGAGACCTAACATCAAGTATTCTATGTCACCCTCACAGACCTAACAACAAGTTTTTGCCATGACTTCTCTTAATTTTCATTACCGACAGTCAAGAAAAGATATGTATTAAAATCCACCATCCCGAAAGGGGTTATATCTGGAGATAATCCATCACATAAGAATTATGAATTTACGACAACTGGCATTGTTAGAGATACGACACGCAATCGATACAATGAAGAATGTAACCAAGAAAAAGGACACAAGATTTAAACGTGGAAACCCCCTCCAAGACGAAGGGGAAAAAATCACACGCGCCAGCCAGCCAAACTTCACTATGATCGGGAAAGGTTACAAACGCCGGGGATTACAATTGATCGACTTAATGATGACGAGTTGATGTATATACTTCTCGCCCCTTGTTGGATACCCCAAAAGGAAGGTGGAGATGTAGTTAGCAACAAATTTCCCTTACACGGAGACTGTAAGGTTTATCGAACCAGGAGGACTCCTAGGCTCAACAAGTAGGTGTCTTTCACCCTGGCACTAACGGAAGACGTGGACCTGCACACACAACAAATAACTTTACTCCCAACGAGTATAAAGAGGTTGTCAATCTCTCTGGCCTTGTAGTTTGCAAATGATCAAAACACAAGCGGAAAGGTAATAGTGATTGCAACGGAAAAGAAAATGAAAGCGGTAAATGATGGAGGTGTAAACAATGATGGTGATATGGACCGGAGTCACATGATGTTCACTAGTGATGTCTCTCTCCCAAAAGACGATAAACAACTATGCTAGGATAAACAATCACAGTTGGGCAATTGACAGAATTATGATCGCACCGCAATGCCAATTATGTTCCTTGATAGTTAGAGCTTGAATAGTAATGGCAGTACGCCAAGACAAGTAGACCGTTTATTCATCAGCATATACTTACTAATCATCCACCTTAAGATATCTATCCAGAACATCTCTCCGGTATTAAGTTGTGAGCCACACCCAAAGTGTAAACTCAAAGCAACGGACAACTGCATTAACGAACTATGCGTAAGATAAACAATCCTTGCAACCGTGGTCACAAGCATCGTTGTTTTCTCCCTTGTGGCAACAAGCACATCCCCTAGTCTCATGTTTCTGTCAGTCAAACTAGACATCGAGGGACCCGAACCCACAATCCTTCATAATGCTCCCTCTTGGAGTTACGATATACTACTTGGCGAAAGCAATAAAAAGCAACGAAGAACATGCAATAATCATTAAGCAACATAATATAAAAGGATAATCAAATATATAACTCATAACAATCTAAACATAATCTCATAATCCATCGGATCCCAACAAACCGAGCATAGAAAAAGCAAGAGAATTACATAGATGCCTTGATCATATAGGGTAGCTCACAAGGAATAACCATTGAAGCACAAGATTGGAGAGAAGACATCACATAGCTACTGGTCATGGACTCATGGTCCAAGGACGACTACTCACGGCACGACCAGGAAGCGTCCATGGCGGTGGAGAAGCTCCTGTAGGTCAATCCTCCCTCCGGCACGGTGCCGGGAAGAGGTCTCTTGACGCTCCCGATCTTTGAAGCGTTGTGGCGGCGAAACAATGGAGAAATTCGCGATTCGAGAAAGTTTGCGAGGGTTTCCTCACGGAACACTAAAGTCTGCGAAGGAGGGCACTGGAGGAGGTGGGACCCACCCAGGCGACCTCCTGGCGCGGCCTAGGGCCTGGCCACGCCAGCAGGCCGCCTGGGAGGCCCCTGGCCCCCCTCTGGCCCTCCTTCGGTGATCCCGAAGCTTCTGTTTCGCTGATTTTTGTAATATTTTTTCTTGATTTTTTCAGGATTTGGAAAATTGGGTAAAAGCCCCTGCAAAATAGACATCAGCAGACAGAAACTGGCACTGGGTGCGCTGAGTTAGTAGGTTAGTCCAAATATGTGTAAAATGATATAAAAGTGTTGCAAAACATGTAACATTGTCACCCAAAAGATCATGGAACAAGCAGAAATTATAGATACGTTAGGGATGTATCACTTATCATGTGCGGCGGCTTACAAGAGGTATATATAACACATGTGTCATAGGTCAACCCTGATCCGTATCGGCGACAGGCGTCGCTCCGCTCGCTCGTCAGAAGTTGGCCTTCCTCTTTATATTAGCATTTGGAGCATAACATAACACACATGATGTTTAATTTAATTGAAAATGAATGACATTGCTTTATTGAGAATGGTCTATAGTTCACATGGTTATTGCTCGGACAAATAGAAAATAGTGATTAAAGTAATTTTCATCAGGTTGATCCTTATGGTGAACCGTTGATGAATCAGAAGCCATCTCGACAATGTCCAAAATCTATCATGGCTCTAACTTTTCAGAGTAAGCTACATGATACTGCTTTCTCGTTGGGCTTATGATAGAGATGTAAGCAGCATATTTATGAAAACAATCTGTAGTTACCTGGGTTGAACATCCAAATAGTGTTTTGTACTGGCTAAACTATATTTTGTAGACTATTTACAAAACATTTTGTGGGCTTATGTTGTAACAATATGCTATTGGTCTTAAGTGATTTGTTGCCCCAAGACATTCTTTGTGATGAAAAATGACACTTGCCGGTATAGTACTAAATAGCCCAAGCCAACTAAAGTTTTCTTGTTCCATTATTGACCAAAACATAACACCTAGTCACCTCATTGCAGGTGTCCCAAAATCACCAAGTACAGATCTTATCAGACTTGCGAAAGAAAAACGCTAAACAAGCCAAAAGTACTGATAACAATAGTTCTCCAATTCAGTTTGTCATCAGTCTCCACAGCTATGTCATTGAATACCTAAAATGCAATGTGCTTCAATAGCTTTGCTCTGACTCCAAGAATTTCCATTGTCCTCCTTTTCAATTGTTAAGAACTTGAGATAATACCGCCAGTCTCACACCGATGGCATTGAAGACCTAAATTGCAATGTGCTTAAGTAGCTTTGCTCTGATTCCATGAACTTACATTGTCCTCCTTTGGGCTGTTAAGAACTTATGTTAATCCAGTAACAAATAGAACTTAACTTAGAAGGCACTACCGGTGCAGGAAATTGTGACGTCTCTGTAGTTTTCTATTGATCGTTTATTGTTAGTCAAGTTCTCAGGTTTTTATGCACCGCTGCCATTCCAGATAAATGCTCACAACACGGCTTCTTTGTTTCACTGCTTGCTATCTCTACTCGCTCCAGAGCACACAAAGCTCCTACAGCAGCTCCTCCACCCCCGACAGTAGCGAGCTTATATTACTTCCCATCTTAAGATAGTGTGCAAACTCTATACAAAAATTAACGGTAACTAGTACGTGTACCTCTTGTATTTTCAGCACTTATCTACAGCAAAATGAGGCTATGGCTAATATTCATGTACAAAAGTAAAGTGAATAGCGAGCAATTAATTCTAGTAGAAATGAAAAAAAAATCAATAATTTAAGAGATGTAGTCCCCAACAAGAAAAGTTAATTAGCAATGCGAATACACATATGTGGAGTTTCTTGTGTTTAAGATTTTTTTTCTGCATAGAAGCATAGCAGTACCATGATTCGTGCCATTCTGATTGGAAACTTTTGGAGGACAAAAATCATATGTTCTGCTTGTTCTACGAATGCAAAAATCTAAGTTTTTTACTATTATTTAATGTAGTGAAATGCATGACCTAGACATGCATTTCTATGGACACGTTTACCTGTCATTAGCTTGTTGATTAACATATGATTTTAACATTCTTGTGGGTACCGCGACGACTTTGAGCGTTAATATCTCAGTGCAGGCTACTGATAGTGTACAAGTAGATGAAGAAAATTTACAAAGCCCTCTAAAAAATTAGTGCTTTCTTAGGAAGAAAGTGATGGTATACTTGTGCTTGCGATTAAAGGGAAGGTTTTAATTTAATACTTAATATAATGAGATTTTTATATTTATCTCAACAACAGGAGTAACTGGAAAAACAAAACAGAAGATAACATTAGGATCCTTCCATTGGAAGATTGTAGAGAAGTATTTAAAAGTGTGCATGCATGGGAAGAAGCGAAACAACTTCGAGGGTATTATGGTGCTAAGCATTGGAGTGAAATAAAAGTCTCTTAGGGATTGACTGTTGTTCAACATTCTGATAAAGGAGAAAATGTTTAGTTTGCACTGCTGGCACTAGGTGATAATGTAGAAAACATGACAGATGAGATGGCTATGATGAGTTCATTCCTAAGCACAAATTCCCTAGAGAGGATTGGAGAAATGAATTTGTAACCGAGGGAAGTGATGAAGTTGGTATCTACGCCACATCTCTTTCTATTATGAGCATTAATATATTATTATCATATTCTTGTTTTAGGTTGGTCTGAATGGAAGAGTTATTGGCAGTGACCTCCCACATGATTCATACAACATAGTTGAAGAATGACGTGGTAGTGAACTGACACCATTTCTTCTTACACTAGACTGAAAGCTTATGTTCTAAAAGTTCTAACTTTATCTTTCTTTTTTCAGGTATCCGAAGATTTAGAAAAGGAGTGCATTCCAAGACCCAGGAGAAACTACAGATGAATTAGTCTTTAAGTGAACAAATATTATAGATTATGTATATATTTTAGCTTAATAGGAAAACTTTCTTGTAGTTTTTAGGATAATTTCTTAATCATTTGTATCTTTTGTGAAATTGTCTGAATTGATTCAGCTGTGAACTCATGGTTTTTGTTCATGCTAACTAGAACACTCGATTTGTCACTAAGTATGTTAAATGTGCGAATGGGATGCTTGTGAATGCAATTGGTGATATGGGTGGATAAATTTATATAATGAGATTCGTTTCTTGTAAATGCAAATGGTGATATGGACGGATGTCTTTATATAGTTGTATTTAATAATCATTTTGTACATGCATGCGCGACGTGATAAATTAACTGAATTACAAATTCAACATTTATCAGATAATATTTAAAGAAAAATATTCCATAGTTACAAAGAATCTTATGTATATTTAGATACCAATATAGGGTCTCTACATATCGCATGTAAATATTGGCCCGTGATGAATGAAATGTCCATGTGAGTAGAGACGTGATATGAGCGCATCTAATAGAATGTCTCTATATATATAGAGATGATTTTGAATGTCCCAATATAGCGTCCCGTGCTATGTACACACGCTTTGCCGACGTCTCTAAATTGTTTGAGACGATATGTGAGAAGACGCTCCAAAGATGCTTTACTATGTCGACTCTATGGTTGCGTAGAGATGAAATAACACGTCTCTATAGGTAGATCTTCTTGTAGTGTCAACCTGTCCATTTGTTTCTGGGTGGCAAACGAAAGCGTAGTCGAGCTCGATACCCAAATTCGCACACAAGTCCTTAACCTCCCGAGCCGTGGAATTGGACCCATTATCCATGATTATACTACGCAGAACACCGTAATGGTGAACCATGTCGGATACAAACTCAATGACCGGCCCGGATTTTGCAGGAGTTACTGGTTTGGCTTCGATCCACTTTGTAAATTTATCAACCATCACCCATAAGTATATCTTCTTCTTAGATTCTCCTTTTAGAGGCCCCACCATATCCAGCCCCCAGACCGCGAATGGCCAAGTGATCGGTATTGTCCGAAGAGCTGTTGCAGGCATGTGGCACTGGTTTGCAAAGAATTGGCATCCAACACAATGCTGCACAAGCGCATGAGTGTGCGCTCGAGCTGTTGGCCAAAAAACCCGACTCGGAATGCCTTGCCTACCAGGGCTCTAGCCGTCGCGTGATGGCCCCCATACGTGCATGTATTTCAGCCAAGAGTTGTTCACCTTCCTCCTTGGATATACATCGTTGGAGGACACCAGTAGTGATTTTTTTGTAGAGTCCCGCTTCGTGAACCTTGTAATATTTGGATCGTCGAACTATCCTTCTTGATTCATTCTTATCATCAGGGAGTTCCTAGCAAAGGAGGTAAGCCAGGAAGGGTTCGGTCCATGGTACAATTATAGCCATGATCTCATAAGATGAGAGCGTTTCTTCTAATGCAGATCTGCCAATGATGTAATCATCTGTCTCAACTGTAAGGGGAGCATTGTACTACTCCTTTGTAATTTCAATATCCCCATGCTCATCCTGCCAAACCATGGAGGGTTTAAACAGTGGCTCCAAGAAGATATTTTTTGGGATAGGATCTCGTTTGGCACCCATGCAAGCGAGGATATCAGCAGCCTGTATTGTCTCTGGAGACGTGATGGAACTCCAAGTCTTCAAATCGATCCAAGATTTTGAGGACATCATTCCGATAAGCTGCCATCTTTGGATTTTTGGTATCAAATTCACCATTGATTTGGGAGATAGCAAGGTTCGAGTCTCCTCGTACCTCCAACCTTTGGACACCTATCGAGGTTGCCATTCTTAATCCATGTAGCAAAGCTTCGTATTCGGCCGCATTATTGGAATCAGTATACATGATTTGCAAAATGTACTGAATGTTGTCATCAGTGGGGGATGTAAGTATGTCACCAACCCCCAGGCCAGCTAGCGTCTTGGACCGTCCTAGTACATCGTCCAATGGGAGTATGCGATATACTCTTTAGGGAGTTTGGCTTCTATTCATTCTGCTAGAAAGTTGGCCACACTTGAGATTTAATAGCTCGACGCAGCTTGTACGAAATTTCAAAGGTAGTAGTTCAATGGCCCATTTTGCTATGCATCCAATAGCATCTTTATTGTTGATTATGTCATTCAGGGGTACCTCAGATGCTACCGTTACCGAACATTCTTGAAAATAGTGTCGGAGCTTGTGTGATGCTGTGACGATGGTATATGCTTTCTTTTGGTAGTGAGAGTAACGAGTCTTTCATAGGGTGATGACTTCGGACACATAGTACACTAGCTTATGTACCCGTCATTTGTGGTCTTCCACTTCTCGTTCAACCACGAGTACTGCACTCACAACCTGATTTGTGGCTGATGTGTACAATAGCATTGGTCCTCCTGTTGTAGGTGCTCAGTATTGGATTGCTAGCAACATTTTAATTTCATCCAGGGTTGTTGTTGCCTCTTCAGTCCACTCGAAGTTTTTGGTTCATTTGAGTAGGCGATAGAGCGGCAGTGCCTTTTTGACGAGGTGGAAGATAAAGCGGCTTCATGTCGCCATGCAACCTGCCAGGTTTTGGACGTGTTTCAGCTCCATTGGTATCACCAATTGGGATATGGTTGGGAATTTTGCGGGATTGGCCTCTATTCCCCTATGAGAGACGATGAATCTGAGCAGTTTATGTGCGGGACACCGAAGACACATTTCTCTGGGTTGAGCCGTATGTCGTATTGTCGAAGATTGTTGAAAGTGTGTCGGAGTTCATGTACTAGTTGGCTGACGTGTTTGGTCTTGATGACCACATTGTCCACATATGCCTCAATTGTCTTGCCGATTTGTGTTTCTAGACATGTTTGAATCGTGCGTTGATATGTGGCGCCCGCATTATTTAACCCAAAGGGCCTTGTGTTGAAGCAGAATATCCCATAGGGAGTGATGAAAGCGGTTGCCGCCTGATCGGATTCCTTCATCTTTATTTGATGGTATCCAGAGTAAGCATCGAGGAAGCAGAGTGAATCGTGACCTGCAGTGGCGTCAATGATTTGGTCAATGCAAGGCAAAGGAAAAAGGATCCTTAGGGCATGCCTTGTTTTGGTAAATCGACACACAACCGCCAAGATTTGTCCTTTTTTGGGACCATGACCAGGTTTGCTAGCCACTCAGATGTTTAATGTCCCGGATGAATCCTACTTCGAGCAACTTTGCTAGTTCCGTGCCCATGTTGTCATGCTTGGGTTCGAAAAACGATGCAACGTTTGTTTGACGGGTTTGAAGCCGTCTATGATGTTCAAGCTGTGCTCGGCCAGTCTTCGTGGGGTTCCTCGCATGTCTGAAGGGTTCCACGCGAATATATCCCAGTTTTCTTGCAAGAATAAGCATAGTGCTTCACCAATCGTGGGGTCAATTTGTGTTCCGATGGACGCCGTTTTGGAAGGGTCCGTCGGGTGTACTTGAAATTTGACTATTTCGTCATCTAGCTTGAAGGATGTGGACTTTGGCCTCTTGCAACATCCTTATCGACCACCGATCTTAGTTTAGTGAGTTCTTCAGCCGTGGGGGATTCTGAGGGTGCCTCAAGGGCGAGTGCCGCAGTTTGATTTTCAGCCCGTAGGGCTCTGTCCGGATCACTTATTAGGGTGATGATACCATTAGGTTTAGGCATTTTTAGTTTCATATACCCATAATGGGGAACGACCTGGAATCTGGTGAAGGCCTCCCGCCCCAGGAGGGCGTGATAGCCGCTTTTGAAGGGTACGATGTTGAAGGTGAGCTCCTCGGACATGTAGTTCTCACGGGTGCCAAAGACTACATCAAGGGAGATCCGACCTGTGCATCGAGCTTATTTTTCAGGGATGATTCCTAGAAAATTTGTGCTACTGCACTCTATGCGGGATCGATCGAATTGCATTTTCTCCAATGTATTCTCATAGATGAGGTTTAAGCCACTATCACCGTCCATCATCACCTTAGATAGTTTAAAACCATATATAATGGGTTTGAGAACTAATGCGGCAAGTGTTTGGTTGGACCGTATTCCAGGCTGGTCTTCCTCCATAAATGTGATGGGTGTGTTTGCCCATGGATGTGTTGTTTCCACCATAAACACCTAGTTGGCTTCTTGGAGAGCTCTTTTCCTTTGATTATTTGAGGAGATGGTCTCATAATCTATGAGCACATCAACGTTGCTGTAGGTGTGCCTTCGCTATGACTGGTCCTCAAAAATAGGTTCTCCGCTTTTAGCCACCTGCCTCACGACCCAACAGGCTCGAAGTATGCGAGTTGAGATGGTGTGAGGTAACACAGAGTGAATGGGGCAAGGACTATCTAATAGCCTATCCATTACGGTTTAAGATCCGTCAAGGGGCTTGTTCTGTTTTGACAAACCGTATTTAATTGGTTGTTGTTGAAGTGTGCATTTTTTCCGAGCTTTTCCGGGTTGCTTGGTGTGGGTTCGCTCCATATGCAGCTGCTCAGCTTGCCATGTACTTTCCATGGTGCAATATTTATGTACTAGAGCTGAAAGCTTTGTGAGGCTATGGATGCGGCGACGTGCGAGGGCATTCAAAATTCCCTCTTCTCGGCATTTATGCCAAAATACGTTTATAATGTCATGGCAGTTGTAATCTGGTATCCGAGTTATTTTTAGCAGGAATCTAGACTAGAAGTGTTGAAAAAATTCTCCTAGCACCTTCCTAACATGCCGGAGGTCCCGTATGTTAGGTCCTTCTTTGATCTCAAATGATTCTTAGACTGGGAGGTGGGTGGGAAAAGTTTCAGTGTTTTTACAACACCTATTTCTCCGGTATTAACGATTGTGTCGGAGACCGCCGTAGAGTCCCGAGTGCCAGGCTTGGTGCCCATATGGCTGACCGGACATGACAACTCGCAGTCCGAATTGAATTTGGGGCGTGATTCAATCGGAGGATATTCCGGCTTACCGGATATCGGGACACAGATAGTTTTGAGTTCCGGTGGCCGGGAGGGTGAGCCCCCCATTGGTTCCTCAATGGTGGCGATTAGGTGAGTAATGGATGGGACATAAATTTCCCTATCATCAAGTTTGATTCCTATATGGTCATAGACCGATGGTTGGTCATGGGACACTCCCATGACCTTTATTCGGCCAAGCAACTCATCTAATTTCTCAATATCCACGTCGCTCATTAGTCTGGAGCTTGTGGGATTCACCAGGGGCATTGTCGCCTCCTAGGTATTTGGAGCTGGGCCTAAGGTGTGATCACCGGCTGGTGATTCATATTGCTTGTCCGGTTCGGAACCCGAAACTGGAGCCCGAGCGCGAGTTGTTTCAAGGAAAACATCCACCTCCTTTGATGTTAAAGAATCCTTAGGGAAGGGGGTTGCCAAAATAAAATATCCCCTGGGATCAGCGACGAACTCTAGGTTTCCAAACCGAATCTCATAATTGGGGGCAAAATTCCCAACCTACTCCAGGTGACTGGTGGGATCGGCGTGTAGCATGACGCTGCCGAACGCTTAGATCGGCCAAGGGATGAAGATTTCCCTAGTGCGGATTTTGT
The DNA here is from genome assembly GCF_904849725.1 of Hordeum vulgare subsp. vulgare. Taxonomy (NCBI): domain Eukaryota; kingdom Viridiplantae; phylum Streptophyta; class Magnoliopsida; order Poales; family Poaceae; genus Hordeum; species Hordeum vulgare. Next base: position 102,272,498 of record NC_058524.1, on the reverse strand, counting down.
TGCTCATGACAATGCGAGCCATCGATCCTTCTCGTAATTCTGTAGTGGAGCTCTCACTGAAAGCACCAATGTTGGCGTCAAAATCGGCTGATCTCGAGTAGGGGGTCCAAACTGTGGATCTAGGGTCTATGGATAACAAGAGACAATGGGGCGGTTTTTTACCCAGGTTTGGGCCCACTTGATGGAGGTAAAACCCTACGTCATTCTCTTGTTGTTATTGATGAGATAGTATAGAGTAAAATGTTGATCTACCACGAGATCGATGTTGTGGTGTAAACCGTGATCGTAATGGGCTTGATCTATCCTACGAGCTACCACCCCTCGGCTTTTATAGATGCCCGGGTTGTCAGGTTTTACACAAGGTCGGTTAGAACAGAGAAGGAATATGCCGATTACTACATCTCCTTGGTATACACGTCAAGTCTACAGAAGAGTCTATGTTGAATACAACACTTCTGCCAATGGCCGAACATACGAGAGAGCCCGACCCATGAGGACAGGTAGGCGGACCGAGGACCCTCTAATACCAGACTCCCTCAACCCCCCTCTCAAATTTTGAGGTCATTATTATCGAGCTCGGCTTTCGCTTGATGACAAGTGAGGTCTAAGCTTCGGGGAGTTGATACGTCCATTTTGCATGATGAATTCTTATGGATATTTATATTATTATTCTCCATTATTCCTAATTATGATACAATTTTTATGCCTTTTGTCTCTAAATATGCAAGGTACATCACAAAGACGGAAATTACCGTCAAATGGAATTCTGGAATTGAAAACCAAGAAAAAGGCTGAAAATCACTGGACTCCAAATGAGCTGAAACTTCACGAATTTTTTTATGGAATATTTAAGAATTATTGGGCCAAAATATACCATAGGGGGACCACCTGTTGGCCACAAGCCAACAGGGCGCGCCCACCCCTAGGCGCGCCCTATTGCCTTGTGGGTCCCCAGCAGGTCTCCCGACCCCCCTCTTCTCCTATATGGTGTGTTTTGACCTAGAAAAAATAATAAGGATACTTTCGGGTTGAAGCATTGTCTCGAGGCGGGAACTTGGGCAGAGGTCCTTTTGCTCACCGACACATAGATTCTGCCACGGAAACTTCCTTCCTGGAGGGGTAAATCAAAGCCATCGTCATCACCAATGCTTCCTCCTTCGTGGGAGGACCAATCTTCGTCAACATCTTCACCAGCAACATCTCATCTCAAACCCTGGTTCATCTCTTGTATTTAATCTTTGTCTCAAAACCCCAGAGTGGTACTTGTGGGTTACTAGTAGTTTTGATTACATCTCGTATTTGATGCTTGTTGGTTCACTTGGTGGAATATATTATGTCCAGATCCTTAATTACTATTATTATACCTTTGATCTTGAACATTTTGACGAGGTGTGAGTACTTAGTATTGTTCCTGAGGACATGTGAGAATTCTTGTTATAATTAATCATGTGAAGTTGCTATTCGTTCAATATTTTGATGATGTGTATGATGTTGCTTCTCTTAGTGTTGTCGTATGAACGTCGACTACATGACACTTCACCATGTTATGGGCCTAAGCGAACGCATTGTGGAGTAATAAGTAGATGATGGTTTGCGAGAGTGATAGAATCCTCAACCCCAGTTTATGCGTTGCTTCATAAGGGGCTGATTTGGATCCACACTTTTCATGCTATTGTTAGATTTATCTTAATTCTTCTTTCATAGTTGTGGATCCTTGGGAGAAGGGGTAATCATAAGAGGGCTTCTTGTACAAGTAAGAACATCTCCTTAGCACTAGTCCAGTCGCATATCAAATTATCAAAGTAACAAACACGAATCAACTCAACATGATGAACATGACTAGACAGAAATTCCCATGTGTCCTTGGCAAGGTTTGCCTCATATAAGAGTACTTTCTGGCCTATCCTTTGCTATAAAAATGATTGGCCTATCTAGATGCATACTTGTTACTATTGTTACTTGTCACTTTTTACGAATTATCTTGCTAAAAAACTATCCATCACGGTTACTCATAACACTTGCAGATAATACCTTGTTGAAAACTGCGTGTCATTTCCTTCTTCACATCGTTGAGTTTGACACTCTTACTTATCGAAAGGACTACAACTGATCCCTTATACTTGTGTGTCATCAGATACCTCTCCCCTTCTAATGGTATTGGCTTTCCTATGGACTCAAATGTGATTTCTCACAAAATGCAAAAATGTATTGTCTTGAGGCTTGTTGCCAATAGATGTCCCTTGCATCTAGGGAATCTCCTCACAATCATTTGCAATCTATTCATTGAACTTTTCCTGAAATTTACTTAGTATAATCATTAGTTAAATGAAATAAGTGTTATTATGAACTACCAAAACCACCTCGGGAAAAGTTGTCTTTCACAAACATTGGTTTTCTTGGGGATTTTGCCGATCCAGACAGGAAGGTAGAACCGTAGTACGGTCTTGTGCGTAGAAACCTGCGTGGTTGTGCGCGGGAACATGCTCATCGAGCCGACGCGTGGCCAAAAGAAATGCATTTGCGGTGCCGAAGCATACACTGGAATCCTCGGGCGGGAATGTGGTGATAAGACGTGAGAGATGAGGATGGAGTGATGATCAGGCAGACGGGTGATAATAATAAAACATCTGCGATATTAGTACAGTCAAAAAACACTTCCCTATGTAGCGTCGGTAATGATTTAGTCAATCGCTAACAATTATTTAGCATCAACCGTCTTCCCACAACACAGATAGCTTTTCAGGATGAATTGTTTGGGTTACTATTGGTCTTCCCGCATAATTCTGCTGAATGAACTGTTTGTCAGGTATCACAGACACCTTCTTATGCTAACACGTTTGTGTTTTGCTAGAACAACGCAAATAGTTTATCCGAGTGAACTGTATGTCGTACTTCGCGCACATATGTATATTATTAACCGTTCGTGTTATCTTGTCTAATCACAAACAATTCATAAGAACCAAATGTATGCCACGTATCACACACATAAGTCTTTTCTAAATCGTATTTGATGGATCCGCCATCGCACACGGTTCTCTATATTGGCGACGGAGCTAGAACTGTACCATTTGCGATTGATGGATCGCACAAATTTTGGTTGAAGGATCTCTGATTGATGTGTCATCTTAGGACCTTCCTGTAGTAGTGCATCTACTATCAGCAATAGGATAAATTATACCTGCCCGAGAAGCATTAGAATTTTTTTTCTTACCACTTCTTTCATTTTAGGATTCAAGCGGCGGTGATGATCAATGACAGGTTTAGCATCTAGTTACATATTAATCTTGTACTGACATAGAGTGCGACTAATGCCCTTAAGAACATCAAGAGTATATCCAATAGCAGCTCGGTGCTTTCTCGGAGTTTTAAGTAATGCCTTTTCTTCGCTCTGAAGTTAGCACTAATAATAACCTGATATATCTTATTTGCACCAAGATAAGCATATTTCAAAATATTACATAATTCCTTTAACACCGAATCTCCCTTAAGTGGGGAAGGATCTCCTAAAATGCCAACATGAAAATTGTGTTTAAGGATAGGTGCTTGCCTATATAATATCTCATCTATTTATTTCTCTCATTCACATGCATATCGTTTTCATGGTCTAGCAAATATTATTCTAAATGATTAGTAGGTGGTACGACAATAGAAGCAAGACCAATAATTTCGTCTTTACTAGATAGTTCCTACTCATGTGGTTGTCTACCGCACTTAGAGAAATTAAATTCCCAAGAAACATCACAAAAGCTTACCTTAACCTTCTCTATAACACAATTAATTTCAGCATTAACGGTGTTCAAGAAAGGTCTACCAAATATAATGGGACAAAAATTATCTCATTGTGAACCAAGTACTAAGAAATCAGTAGGGTACTTAATTTTTCCACACAAGACTTCAGCATCTCTAAAAATCCCAAGTGGTGAAATAGTGTCTCTATTTGCAAGTTTAATAGTGACATCAATCCACTCAATATGAGAGGGTGCTATATCATTCATAATTTCTTGATATAAAGTAAAAGATATAACACTAACACTAGCACCCATATCACACAAGCCATGATAGCAATGATCTCCAATCCTAACATAAACAACATGCATGTGAACAACTAGTTTATTTTTATCTAACTCATCATGTTTGTTTCAAACAGGTTTTGCAATTCTAGCAGCTTAATCACACAAGTAAATAACCTTTCCATCAATATTATCAACCATGAGATCTGTAACCATAGCAATATTATGTTCTACATTTATTTTTTCAATAGGTTTGGGTGTCTTAATATTGCTTTTATTAACCACAATTGAAGCTTTAGCGTGTTCCTTAATCTTAATAGGCAAAGGTGGTTTCTGAATGTAAGCAGTAGGCACGTCTGGATCAACATGGTAAATAATTGTTCCATCTTTAACTTTAATAGGTTCCTCTAATAGCTCTTCCATAGGTGGATGAAATTCAACCCACTTCTCCTTAGGGAGATAAACATGAATAGCAAATGGTTCATAGAAATAAGCTGTTAATTCAGAGTCAAGCCAATATGTATTGCTAAACTTATGAAAAGTTTGAGTTTCCATAAAATATTTAACACAATCAAACTCAAGCTTTATACCCGAATATTTACCTTTGTCGAGTTCCCAATCTTCAAAGTTCTGTTTAATTCTTTCCACAAGATACCATTTGAATTCAATAGTTTTATTCATGAAGGAACAAGCGGAAGAAGAATCAAGTTTGGATTGATCATCATAAGAAAGTCGAGCATAAAAGTTTTGAAGTATTATTTTTCTTGAGAGCTCATGGTTTGGGCAGGTGTGCATCATAGATTTAAGCCAACCCCAAGATTGATTGATGCTTTCTCCTGCATGAGGCCAAAAACTATAGATATAATTACAATCACGATGAACCAGATGCAAAGGATAAAACTGCTGATGAAATTCCAGCTTCAAGCGATTCGAGTCCCATGTTCCAATATTATCAAATAGCCTATACCAAATCAATATTTTTCCTACAAATATAATCGGAAAACCTTCTTCTTAACTTTCTCCTTAGATAAACCTACAAGCTTAAATAATCCGCAAATCTCATCTACATATATCAAGTGCAAATCAAGATGAGTTGTATCCTCTCCTGCATAAGGATTAGCTAGCAGTTTCTCTAACATACCCGAACGAATTTCATAGTAAATATTTTTTGTAGGTTCAGTAGGTTGAGGCGCAACTTTTTCCACTTCTGGTTCGGGCGAAGATACCCCAAACAGACCCTTAGAAGGATTATCTTCCATACTGACAAGCAACAATAAATTTTAGCACATACCGAAAATGTTTCCTTAACAATTTCCACTTACCAAAGGCGCTTCACTCCCCAGAAATGGCGCCAAAAAGAGTCTGTATGACCCACAAGTATATGGGATCAATCATAGTCTTTTTGATAAGTAAGTGTGTCAAACCCAACGAGGAGCAAAAGGAAATGATAAGCAATTTTCAGCAAGGTATGCTCTGCAAGTGATGTGAGTAACATCGATAGATAGTTTTATATCAAGATAATTGGTAACAAGTAACAAGTAACAATAGTAGTGAGTGTGAAGCAAGGTGTCCCAATCCTTTTTGTAGCAAACGACAAGTATAAAATTTCTCTTTTGTAAAGTAAAGCGCTATCGAGGACACATGTGAATTTTCGTCTAGTCATGTTCATCTTGTTGAGTTGATTCACGTTCACTACTTTGATAATTTGATCTGTGCTTGGACCGGTGCTTAGATGTTGGTATTACTTGAATAGACAACCTACTTATGATTACCCCCTATTGCGAGCATCTACAACTACGAAATAGGAATTAAGATAAATCTAACCATAGCATGAAACATGTGGATCCAAATAAGCCCCTTATGAACTAACGCATAAACTAGGGTTTAAGCTTCTCGCACTACAGCAACCCATTATCTACTTATTAATCCGCAATGCCTTCCTTTGGTCCCAATTATGGTGAAGTGTCACCTAGTCGATGTTCACGTGCTAACACTAAAGGAAGGAACAACATGCATATCATCGAAATATCAAACAAATACCAACTACACATGATTACTTATATCAAGACTTCTTCGATGTCTTCGAGAACAAAATAAACTACTCACAAATCACCACCATGCTCAAGATCAGAGGTATAATAAATAAATAAAGGATCTGAACATATTATTATCTTCCATGAAGTAAACCAACAAGCATCAACCACAAGATGTAATCAACACTACTAGTAGCCCCTAGGTACCAATCTGAGGTTTTGAGACAAAGATTGCATACAAGATATGAACTATGGTTTGATATGAGATGGTGATGATGATGATGATGTTGGTGAAGATCGGTCCTTCCACTAAGGAGGGAGCATTGGTAATGACGATGGCTTTAATTTCACCCTCCTGTAGGGAAGTTTCCCCGACCGAATCACTCTACCGGAGAGCAAAAGGGACATTGCGTAGGTTTCCGCCTGTAGATGGCGACGCTTCGTCCCAAAAGTATCTTTGACATTTTTTCTAGCTTGGAACACATCATATAGTAAAAGAGGGGGGGGCTTGGGCCTGCATGTGGGCTTCCCAAGCCATCAGGGCACGCCCAGGGGGTGGTGGTCGCGCCCAATTGGCTTGGGATCCATAGGTGGACCCCTCTGGCACATCTTTGCTCCATAAATTGAGATATATTCCACACTTAAATCCTCGTGAAGTTTCAGGTCATTTGGAGTCGAGATAACTTTCAGCCTTTTTCTTGGGTTTCGAGAATGCCAGTTTCTGGCAATTTCCCTCTTTTTGATGTACCTTATGAATTAAGAGATAACAGGCATAAGAATTGTATCATAAAGTGAAATAATGACCAAGAACAATATAAATATCAATAAGAAATCATGATGAAAAATGAACGTAATAGGGAGCCACTCAACATTTTCATCGTGATCTTCTTCTTTCAATGACTCAACGAAAAGAAACGAAATTCAGAGAAACATATTGAAATATTTTTGGAGTTTTTAGTTTTTTCATAAGAAAGCAAAAAGAGCAAAAGAAAAACAGGAACAACAAAAACTATTTACACGGGAAAGCTCCCAACAAACAATGAGAAATCCTTTTGGGTTTTCTTTTGATACTACAAACTAGATAAGCAATAAATAAAAATCAAAAGGAAGCGAGAAATATTTTTGGATTTTCTAAAAGTTTTTCAAACACACAAAAGAAAAGCAGAAAAAACTAAACATGGATATACGATGAAAAAGGATGGACACCGACAATTGGAATGAAATGTGTGAACATGAATGTAATGCTAGTGAGAAATACATACCCCCTCCCCCCAAGCTTAGGCTTTTGTCCTAGATTGGTAATCACAATTACTCGTCTGGATAATAATCGAAATGATAGCTCGTGGAGGAATTATGCGTCGCCTCCTCGGTGAAACGAGCAGCCTTTACTGCCTGATTGTACTCATGTGATTCATTCTCATGGATGAAATATATTCACTTGCTCTAAAAGTCTAAGAGAATAGGCGCAAGCAAAATAATAGTGAGAACACAATATTTATCAAATACCAAATTATAGTCATAACTACGAGCTCCATTTTTAATAAAATTATGGGTCCATGTAGCCTCGAAGTCTACATATTTTTTAGGTAAAATGGGATCATTCACGCGAGGCACAACCCGTAGCTTTGCGGCTACGCGGAGGTGTAAATTCCCACACACAAACCACCATTGCCCGCGTTGTGGTGCATCCTATGTGCAACCATTGCTCCAAAAATATACAGTTTATTGCATGTTAAGGCAGTATGAATAAGGCTCAAGTAAGGAGCGCAACGTGCACTGCAATCTTGCTTACCAACAATACTTTTCCCATTAAATAGTTCAAAATAACGAATAAAGGGGAATTGGATATTTTTTATTCTAGCTTGCATAACTCATCTATCCTCACCATTGCAAAAACTATTAAGGAACATATCATAATCAGATTTTTGTGGTTCGCTAAGTGAACCCCAATATGGAATTTTGCATGCATCACAGAATTCTTCTAGGGACATACCATAAGATATATCATAAAAGTGAAATAGATCTCTAGAAGAACGGGAATGATACTGAAATCTTTGAGTGAATGAATGGGTGAGGTTGTAGTGTTGAGTGCACTTATCTGCGTTGAAGGCAGTGAGCTTGGTGTCCTGAATATATTGGTCAAATTCCTCCTTAATACCAGCAGCCATGAACCCATTACATGACCACCGACATGATTTAGCTTCAACAATACACACTGAACTTGCCCTTGGTTCAACAAACATTTGTTGTATTGAGCTTTCACTCGATGATTCTCCAGATAACATTCTCCTTGAAGAACTCCTCCTAAACTTGTTTATTTTCCTACAAACAAAATTTTCAAATTTTTGGACAAAAACTATGTCAAAACTTTATAAGATTGATAACAAGTACTCATAAGGATGTCTAGAGGCTATATCAACCATTCAAACTACATGGAACTCAAAGAATTCAACATGCAAGCACATTTTCTGTAGCACCAAGAGCATCAAAATATGCAAAATATAAGACAGTAAATAAAAAACTAATTGGAGCAACAGAAGAGTCGCATACCAAGGAGAAATCCCTCAAAAACTATTTCAGAAATGGATATCCAAGCAAAGAGATCGAATATCTTAGTTTTGAGAGCAAGAACAAGAGAGAGAGACGAAACGAGAATTTTTTCTAGAGGTAACATATGATGTGGACTGAAGTACTAAGAGAGTGGGGTCCTGTGGGACACACAAGGCATCTTGGCATGCCAAGGGGGGTTGGTGTGCCCTGTTGCCTTGTGAACAACAGGTGAATCTCTTGGGGTGTGTTCAGCTCTAGAAATTCTTAAATATTCCGGAAAAATCATGTAAAAGTTTTATGACATTTTGACCACTTTTATTTTTGGGTCACTTCTTATTGAATGGATAATTCAGAAAATAGGATAACCATGGCATTTTAATTTATTAAGCTACAAATAACAAAGAGCAAACTAAGGTTACAAAAAGTTGTGCTTACTAAATTCATCGACTACATAGTCCTAAAAACAATCCATTAATATGGTTGATCAAGTCTTATTAACAAACTACTTCCGAGTAACATGAACCGAAGAACCTTCATATAATACTAGGTTACCTCAATGGGGACGTGCATCTCCCCAATAATAAGAATATCATATTTCTTCTTGACATAAGGTAGAGGAAATTTGAATTCTCCAATAGTAACGGTAGCAATTTGCTCAATGGAATTGATATTATTCACCAAAGCTTGTTTTTCGGAAAGTGAATTGTATGTTGTTTACCATTGACATGAAAAGTAACTTTTCTTTTATTGCAATCAATAACAGGCCTTACAGTATTCAAAATGGTCTACCAAGGATAATGGACATGTTGTCATCCTAGGGCATCTCAATAATAACAAAGTCAGTTAAGATACTAACATTTGCAATCCCAACAGGAACATCCTCACAAATTCCAATAGGTATAGTAGTGGATTTATTAGTCATTTGCAAAGATATCTAAATACATGTGAGCTTATAAAAGCAAGTCTTTTATATAAAGAGAAAGGCATGGCACTGACATCGACACCCAGATCACATAAAGCAGTTTGAACACAACTTTCATTAATGGAGCAAGGTATCGTGGGTATACTAGGATCTCCCAACTTCTTAGGAACTCCACCATTAAAAGAATAATTAGCAAGCATGGTGGAAATTTCAGCATCAGGTATCTTTTTTTGTTAGTCATAACATCTTTCATATATTTAGCATAAGGAGGCATTTTCAAGATATCCATCAAACTTGTTCGTAAAAAGATGGGTCTAAGCATTTCAACAAAGCGCTCAAAATCCTCCTCGTCCTTATTCTTAGAAGGCTTATGAGGGAAGGACATGGGTTTTTCAACCCATGGCTCTCTTTCTCTACCACGTTTTCTAGCAACAAAATCCCTCTTATCGTAATGTTTATTCTTAGGATGTGGGGTATCAAGATCGTCAACGGGTTCTATTTCCACATCATTATCAAGTTCTTTATCATTATCTAGTTGAGCATCTACATGAACATCATTATTATCATTATCATTATCATTGTCACTAGCTAAATGTTCACTAACAGGTTGTGCCTCAACATTAGAAATAGAAACATCCTTATGATTCTCAACTGTTTTTCTGTAATAGGTTCAGTGGAGGCAAGCAAAGTCTTATCATTTATCTTTTTAGAGGGACTAGGTGCATCATCATTAACTCTCTGAGACTATTGTTCAATTCTTTTAGGGTGACCTTCAGGATAGATAGGTTCCTGGGTCATTCTACCCCCTCTAGTCATTACTCTAACAACATGATCATTCAGTTTATCATTCATTTCAGCAGACAAATCATTTAGCAACTTAGCTACTTGCTCTAGTTCAGTGTGAACCATGGATGCATGTTTACCTAGACTTTTAACATCATTAGCAATTCTAAACATCAAGTCTGTCAAATGATCAATCATCATGGCATTTCGTCGTAGTTGATTTTGAACATGAATATTGCAATGTTCTTTCTTAACAATACAATTATCAAATTTGTCCATGCACTTATCAATAGTTTATTATAAGGTATATCACCCTCATCTAATCTATGGAGATAATTTACCTCTACTACCTGTGTAGGGTTATCGATTCCATGTATTTCTTCAATAGGTGGTAGGTTCTTGACATCTTCACATTTAATACTTTTTTGTTTCATAGATCTCTTGGCTTCTTGCATATCTTTATACAGAGAAATAGTTACCTCTCTACTTTTGAATAGGTCCCGCTGGTTGTTCACGAAGTGTCCAATCATTAGCATTTTTTAGTATATTACTTAATAGTTCTTCAGCCTTCCCAATAGTCTGTTCCCTCAAAATACAACCACACAACTATCTTGGTAGTCTGTAGAAGCATCATTATTCCATTATAAAAGATACCAACTATTTATTTTTACTTAATAGGATGATCAATCCAAGCTTTAAGTAGCTGGAGAAGGCTCCCCCAAGCTTGAGGGAGATTCTCTTCTTCAATTTGCACAAAGTTAAGTATTTTCTATAAAGCAGCTTGTTTCTTATGAGCAGGAAAATATTTTTCAGAGAAGTAATATATCATATCCTCGGGACTACGCACACAACCAGGAGCAAGAGTAAGAAACGACATCTTAGCATCGCCCTTTAGTGAGAAAGGAAAAAAATCTTAAGTATATAGTAATAGCAAATCTTTTCCTCGTGAGAAAATAGGGGGGCAATATTATTTAAGGTGCCAAAAAATCTTAAGGTGCCACAAGAGTTTCATTTTCATAACCATGAAAAGGATCAAATTCTACCAAAGTAATTAATTCAACATCATCGGAGAATTCATAATACTTATGAGCAACACATATAGGAGAAGTAGAAAACTTAGGATCATATTTCATTTTATTCCATCATAAATTTTTCTTTCAGCTTGCATAGCAATTTCCTCAAACCATCTCTATCATTAAAAGAAAGAAAGTTACTAGCTATATCCCCATCCATAACATAACTCTCGGGTACACCAGACATAGTAATTCTAGTAGGAGAGCTAGGCATAATTGGTGAATCATACTTTTCATCACTTTCAACATTTTCAATTTCTTTAGATATAGCAATATGCGCATCAAGTAATTCATTAAGTGGCCCAATTTCAATTTTATCTAGCATAGTAGTAGCATCATCATTAATATCCTCTGTAGTAGAAGCAGTATTAGATTGCATAATAGGTGGAGGCGTCATAAGCTGGTTCAAAACAGTAGGTGAATCAAATGCAGAGCTAGATGGCACTTCCTTAACTCCCCTCGTCCTAGAGGGTATGCTATTAGTCTTAGCTTCTTTCAGTTTTTTCATCATTATAAATGACAATCCCAAGTGAACACAATAAATAGAGCTATGATCCCCCGAAACGATGCTAGAAAAATGTCTTGATAACCCATAAGTATAGGGGAGCGCAACAGTCTTCACGGGTAGTATGTCACCCTAATTTCTTGATTCGACACAAGGGGAGCCAAAGAATAATAATTGGCCTTAGGAATTGAGTTGTCAATTCAAGCACACTTTGAATTTCTTTCTGCACCAAGTTTTAGTAGCACAACAAAATAGTAGTTGAAATAGTAACAATAACAGTTTGTAGTGATTGTAACAACAACAACAACAATAGTAGCTTAGCAAAGATCATTATGCTAAAGTGTAGGAATTGGATGGGACATAGATAATTGTGTTGTATAACATTCATCATGTAACAGTTACACACTAGAGCGAAATAGAACTAGCTCCAATTCATTAATGTTATGTAGGCATGTATTCCGTATATAGTTGTATGTGCTTATAGTAAGAACTTGTGTGCATATTTTTTCCTACCCTCCCGTGGCAATGGGGTTCATAAGGAAACTAAGGGATATTAAGGCCTCCTTTTAATAGAGAACTGAAACAAAGAATTAAAACATGGTGAATACAAGAACTCCTCAAACTACGACAATCACCGGAAAGAAACCCAATCATAGTCATCTTGGGGTATGCGGATCATGACACGTAATAGGTGCATACAACTTGCAAGATAGGATCCAAAACACTCTCATATTCATGAAAACATAATTGGTTCAGATCTGAAATCATGGCACTCGGGCCCTAGTGACAAGCATTAAGCATAACATAGTCATAGCAACATCAATCTCGGAACATAGTGGATACTAGGGATCAAGCCCTATCAAAATAACTTGATTACATGATAAATCTCATCCAATCTCATCACCATCTAGCAGGCCTACAAATGAATTACCCACTCTCAGTGGTGAGCATCATGGGATTGTTGATGGAGAAGGGTTGGTGATGATGACGACGACGAATCCCCCTCTCTGGAGCTCCAAACAGACTCCAGATCAGCCCTCCCAAGGAAGAACCAGAGGTGGCGGCAGTTCCATCTTATAAAATGCGATGACAACTTCTCTCCTATTTTTCCCCGGGGAATAGGAATTTATAGCCTTGGAATTAGGGTCAGTGGAGCCACGTGGGCCCCATAAGGCATTAGGGTGCGTCTAGGGGGGCGGGCACTCCCTGCCGCCTTGTGAGAAACTGATGGCCCCCTCCAATGGATCTTCGCTCCAGTATTTTTTATATATTCCATAAAAAATCTCTAGAAAGTTTCGTCTAATTGCGAGAAATTTTATTTCTGCACAAAAATAACACCATGATAGTTTCATTCAAATCATGCAAATTAAAGTCCAAAACCAGAGCAGAAGTTTTTGGAAAAGTAGATATGTTTGGGACGTATCACGTACCGGTTAGGATGCCGAGTTGCTTGGTGGCATAGTAGTACGGAGGCTTGTAAGGCTCCGGTCGTGGCACCGTTTGTGTTGTGCGCCTGGCCATCTTCCAGCGTCCGCCACGGCCGCGCCGACTACCACTCTTCATGCCCATCCCCACTAGCAGGCCTACCGGTGGCCAACCGCTTCTTGAGCTTCTCCTCCTTTGCGGCCTTCGCTTTGACGCGGCGATCCTGCCGCGTCAAAGAGTTGATCTTCCGGCAACATCTCCGATAGGTTCGTCGATAGCTCCATGTGTCATCGGCGGAAGGAAGGAGAGGGTGGGAGAAAAGAGCAGGAAGTGGTGGAGAGTGGCGAGAAATAAAAGAAGAGAAGTGGGGGATTTTGGCCCGGAAAGAATGTGTGATGCTACAAAAGCACAGGGTTTTCCTTCCTTTTGGGTGGGCCAGGGGGTAGATAGCGACGTTTCTCATGTCCGGACTCCCGCAAAACTCTCCCACATTTGTCTCTGGTTTGCGAGAGAAATCGCGTCTGGACCGCTCCCCGGACTAATACGGGGACGCGTTGGATGGCTTCCACTGTCTGGACCGTTGCGGGGGGTTTGAGGGTCAGCGTTGGAGATGCCCTTAGGGACCTATATTGTTTAACGCTCAATGCTTGCGAGCGGCAGTACGAAGGAATGTGTGCTACAAAAACTAGATCGCTGCCACGACGCGCCTCGTGTGGGTGTCACGTGAGTTAACTAGTAGCTGCCCGAGAATAGTCCTCCACCTCCACCGCTTCCCCTCAGTGTTGTCGGGTAAAGCCTGGCTATTGCTAGCGGTGGAAGTACCATCTCGCCTCTTCATGTGTGGGGGATCGGTATGGGCTGCCGATCTCGGGTGGGGGCATGACCCTGCGCGGAGCTAGGAGACGGTCGGTCTTTGGTTCTTCATCTAAGTTGTGGAGGTCTCATCGCGACGGTGGCTCTCTCCTAGGTTGGTGGCGGCCTCATCCGGCCCATCGAGATCCAAGGGAGTCGCATGGTCGTTGGCTATGCTGTTCTTCGTGCTCTAAAACTTTGATTTGCTTCATGTCGACCTCCTCGATCTGGACACCAACAGGTTCTGGTCTTTCTCTCGGAGATCTCATCCTTTGGCGCATGGCATCACTGGATACCTAGATCAAAATTGATCCGGTTGGGCGCGCCCTCATCTTCGGCTGGAGAAGCTTCATGAGGGCATGCCGCGAAGCTTCGATGTCTTGCCGATGCCATGGGACATGTCTCAGTATAGATTTCCACGGTGTTGATAGTGATGAAGAAAGTCATGGTAGCTGCGATCGGAGAATTGTAATGGCTGAGTTTAGTTTCAGCAGTATTGAAGAATGGTGTCACATGGTTTTTCCTGCGTGTCGGGTGTTAAGGACTTGCAATGGCGGCCTTGGCATGAGGGGCGACAACACATGTGGACAACATTTTTGGCGGTGCTTCTCGAGTACCGAGCCATGATCTCCAGGGTGAAAGCTCAAGGTCTGGTCTTCATTGGTTATACGTGGCAATGGTCTTGCGAAGGCATTGTTTTTGGAATCTTGAACTATCTCCACGGTGAAAACTTAAGTTCCTTGATCGGGCGACGACAACGCTTGTGCATTGTTTCCTTCTTGGAGGTGTCTCTTTGGAAGAACCTCTTCTGTAAGTGCATCTAGTTACCCTTAGTGATTTTGGTGGTTTGAAGACTTATAGGTTAAGAGACTCGTATGTTTGTGAGTGTACACAGGCTCTATAAGTCATTGAGGAGTTTGAGTTATTCGATGAAAATTGACCCCTAAAAATGTATGACTTCGGGTGAAGACTTTGGTCATTCCTTCAAGACTTTGATCACGAAGAAATTGCGAAGAAATTGATATTCCTCATGAAGATATTGAAGATGAGGAATTCGGTGTGTCCTGAAGAAAATACTCTGAAGACTTTTAAGCTTGAAGATTTATTCTTTATGTTTCATTTTCTTTACACTTGAGTCATAGGAACATTGTACTGTTAAAGGGGGGCGAGGTAAACTATGGAACAAATTTCCTCATGATGCTCAACCCAAACCTAAATCTACCAAATCCTCAGAGTGAGGAATATGAGAGAGTTGAGGACTTTCAGAGTTGAAAGTTCCGACCGTTGCCGCGCCACGCGCCACTTGTCACAGATCTTATCCACCCAACATCATATTATTAAAGGGTATTTAGGTCAAATCATGTCGGGATGCTCCCAGGCTATAAATTGCCGCCCCCACAACAACTAGCTGGTTGGCTGCTCCGAGAGAAACTAACACTAGTCATTTAGAGCAACCCAAATTCCTCGGAGTCTTCAAGAGTAAATCATCAAGTGAGGAAATACCCCAAACACCAAACCCAAACCAAAACCCAAGTGATTGAGCATCAATTAAGAAGTAATTCCTGTGTGGAACTGATGCTTGTTACCTTTGAGGACCGTGCATCCTCCAGACGGCTAGGCGTCATGGTGTAGAGCATCCATCAGTCAATTATGGATAATTGGGTGACCGAGTTTGTGAGGGTTTGGAAGTCTACCCTGAAGACTTACCACAAGTGTTGGGCGAGGACTGTGTGTCCTTAGCTCAAGGAGAATACGGTAGGGACTGTGTGTCCTTTGGTTTCAATACCAAGCCGCTCCAAACCAGACGTACAAGTGTCACAACAGTTGGAATTGGGTCATCAACAACTGTCTTCACCAAGCTACGGGTTCTATTTATTCAACTATCTCATTTCCTCAATTGTATGTTGAAGACTTTCATCTGTACTATTTGAAGAATTTGAGTGAAGACTTTCTCCGAATTTCTTCAACCTCAAATTCTTCACCTTAGTTAATCTTCACCTGCTTATCCTATACTTGTGACCTATGCAAACCAAATTTCTGGAATCTCGCTGAGTATTTTGCAGTAGATGTTTTTGCACCCCTGATCCTTTTCTATTTCCGCTGCTCTTAGTTCATGACTTAGGACTTTCCTCAGTAGGAATTTCCTTAGTGATGAAATTGTAAAAATCGCCTATTCACCCCCCCCCTCTAGTCGATATAACGCACTTTCAATTGGTATCAGAGCAAGGTACTCCCTTGTTCTATGTGATTTTGGTTTAACCGCCTGGAGTTTTAGTTATGTCGACCGCAGGTATGGTCAAGGTTACTGCAGGATGTCCTACCTTCGAAGGAAAGGACTTCCCTACTGGAAGACCAAGATGCAAATGCATCTTCAAGCAATTGACAATGATCTGTGGTATACTATGGAAAACGGTATTCCCTCCATCGCTGCTACTATCTCTGCCGCTCATGTGAAGAAGTTCAAGCAACTTGACTCACAAGCGAAGAATATCATCTGTGTCCACCTTAGCAAAGGCCAGTATGGCAGAGTTAGTACGTTGGGTACTATGAAGCTTATCTGGGATAGGCTGTCCAAAGTCAACGAGGGAGTCTCAACACAGCATGACTCTCTTGTCAATGTTCTTCGCAATCTCTTCAATCGCTTCAAGAGGCTTGACAATGAAATATGCCAAGATACCTTTGATCGCCTCACCGACATCTCAAATGAACTGCAAGCACTGGGAGCTAGAGACATCACTGACCATGAAGTTGTGAAGAAACTGCTACGATCTCTTGATCCATCATTTGACACACTGGTTCTGATGATACAAGAACGAAGGGACTACAACATGCTTGATCCTGCTAATAGACTTGAGAGACTCAATACTCAAGAATTCCAACAAGAAGAAAAGATAGATTTTTATGGACCAAGCTACTCAAGACCTCGTGCGCTGAAGGCTAAGGTTGTTTCCTCATTTGAAGAAGAAGAATCAGATTGCAGTCTGGCGACCCTAAAGAACTTGGACAGGAACTTGCAATGCTCGTGAGGAAATTCCATAAGTTCACATAGTGTGGTCAGTTCGTAAAATCTTCAAGAAAATATATGAGGAAA
This sequence comes from Hordeum vulgare subsp. vulgare, assembly GCF_904849725.1. Lineage (NCBI taxonomy): Eukaryota > Viridiplantae > Streptophyta > Magnoliopsida > Poales > Poaceae > Hordeum > Hordeum vulgare. The sequence continues at coordinate 102,255,254 of NC_058524.1, read as the reverse complement.
TCAAATCTTCACCTGATGACTACAAGAAAAGAACCTGCCACAAATGCAAGAAATCTGGTCACTACATTGCTCACTATCCTCGCTGGGTCAAAGAATCAAGGAAGAAGAAATACAAGGATGAAAGTTCTGATGGCTCAAAGAAAAATAAGAAATCTTCAAAATCCTCATCTTTAAAGTCCTCATCGCACAAGAAGACTAGTTTCAGAAAGGCTCGGGCACTCATTGGAAAGGAAATAGATTCTCAAGAAAAATCTGAGGAATGTGATGAAGAGGAAGGTTCTGAAGTGGAGTCAGAGTCTGGTGTGGCAAGTCTTGCACTGGCAACCACATTCGTCAGCAAGTCAATCTTCAACCTTGAAGAGAATGACAACGCCATCTACATTGATGAGTATGCTGATGACTTCGCTCCAACCTATTGCTTCATGGAAAAAGGTTAAAAGGTACCAAACCACACTTCCTCCTCTTATTCTAGTGATTGTGAACCTGATGATTATCAAAAACCCAATTACTATAAACTTGCCAACATTGCCACTAAGCAACAAAGTGCCATTGAAAAGCTTCAAAAACTGCTAGACAAAAGTGATGATTTGTTGAACGATGAAATGAATCATACTCAAGTCCTCACTAAAGATGTTAAAAGTCTTCAGTCTAGATTTGATAGTCTTCAACATCGTTGTGGCACATTCTTGGCTGATCATGAGAAAAATTCCTATGAATCTCTTCAAAGGAAGCTTGATCTTAAGATGTTGAGAATGTCTGATGATGATCTTCGAATGGAAAACGACTCATTGCTTGCTCAACAGATCAGTACCGCTCAGGTTCAATTCATTCCACCATGTCTGAAATGCATCGAACATGAAACTACTAATTCTTCACCAGAATCATCAAATGCTTCTATCGCTACAAATTCTTCAACTGTTCATGTGGTATCAAATTCCTCACTTCAGGAAACCACAAATGCTACTGACGAAAATGCAGGATTGAAGGAATTGTATGTGGCAGGCATATACAAAAGTCTCAAAAGGGCATCAAACCCTTTGCGATGTGCTCAAAAGCAGATTCTGAGCAGGAACCCGGGGAAAGAGGTCATTGCCTTCGAGAGGAAATTGAATGTTGATGAATCATACTAGAAACCTGAGCAGTACCCCAAAACCACATGGGTTGCTGCTAAAGGCCCCTCGTTGATCCATCCACTCTAACAGGCTTTGCATGTGAAATGTCCTATTCCTCTGATGAGTCTTTTGACTGCAACTATAAACTGTTCAAAAATCAATCTGGTGAAGTATTTGCTCGATATGTTGGAACTAACTGCAGGAATGTACCACCCCTGAGGAAAATCTGGGTCCCCAAAAGTTGCTTGGAAAATCTTCACGTGAATGTCCTCATGACACCACGAGTGAAGAATCAGAACCCCAAATCAATGTCCTCAGGTGCACCAAAGTCTTCACTAGGATCAAATTCCTTAAATGGTCAAAATTATGCCCGTACTCGCACTAATGCTTCTAATATGCAGGGAAACTACAAGAGACATTAATATGAGCATTATTCCTCAAATCATTATGTTCATAAGTCCTCAAAGAATTTCTCTGCCTATTCATTTGAGTACTGTAACCCCCTACTGTGAAAAGAAGTGCATTAGCTTCAATGCCTCCATTCTCATATGGTGCTCGCATGATGATGAACTCTTTGCCATCCCTTCAGATGTGGGTGGTGAAGGAAACGAACTAATCACTTCTGCAGGTCAGGTCTCCAAATGAAAGTCATCATCTGAAGAAGTTGGTGGAGACCTGAGGAAATTGCTTGATTGGACGCAAGCTAAAAACATGATGAAATGGACTAACATTTCTCACGTCCTCAAATTTACTATTTGTGATGAAATTCTTATCTCATGAAATTGATATCATATTCTTCAAGTCTGAAGCATATGAGATCGTAAGATGTACTAATTCATCTGCAGGATGACAAACCCAAGAATGCAGATTGGGTTCTTGGAAGTGGTTGCACAAATCACATGACTGGTGATAAAAGCTTATTGATGAATATGCCACTGACTCCATCACCACTGAAGCAAATCACTTACGCTGATAAAGGTAAAAGCAAGGTATTGGGACTTGGTAAAGTGGCTATCTCTAAGGATCGGCACATGGACAAGGTCGTGCTTGTTGAATCCCTTGGGTTTAACCTCATGTGAGTCTCAGTGCTTTGTGATCTTGATATGATTGTCATCTTTGGAAAATATAGATGTGTAGTCATCATGGAATGTGACAAATCCAAAGTCTTCAGAGGATTTAGGAGAGGAGATTTGTATATTGTTGATTTTTCCACAGGTCCTCAACCAGTAACATATTTACTAGCAAAAACCTTAGAAGGCTGGATATGGCATCGACGACTTGGTCATGCAGGCCCGAGGAATTTACACACACTAACAAAGAAGAAGCACGCCATTGGCATCGAATTGGTCAAATTTCTCAAGGACCATCTCTGCGGTGCTTGTGAGTCTGAAAAAATTGACCAGATCCAAACACCCCTCGAAGACTATCATGACTACTACTCCCGTTTGAATTGCTTCACATGGATCTGTTTGGACCTAGTCATTATGCTACTCTAACCAATGCAGCATCTTTATATGGCTTTTTCATCGTTGATGCCTATTCTCGCTATACTTGGGTACACATCATTCTGTATAAATCTGAAGTGTAGGAAGTCTTCAAACGATTTTCTTCAAGGGCCTCGACGAACTTCGGCGTCAAGATCAAACACATCAGGAGTGATAATGGGACATAATTCAAAAATACTGGTCTTGATGATTATCTTGATGAACTTGGTATTAGTCACGAATTGTATGGTCCTTATACTCCTCAACAGAATGGCGTTGTTGAATGCAAGAACAAGACGCTGGTTGAAATGGCACGGACTATGCTTGAAGAATACCAGACTCCTTGATGTTTTTGGCTTAAAGCAATCAACACTGCTTGCCACATCATCAACCGGGTATATCTTCACAAATTCCTCAAGAAAACCTCATATGAACTCCTCACTGACAAGAAACCCAATGTAACTTATTTCAAAGTCTTCGGTGCAAGATGCTGGATTAGAGATCCTCACCATAGCTCAAAGTTTGCATCAAAAGCACATCAGGGTTTACGCTTGGTTACGGAAAGGACTCGCACACCTACAGAGTCTTCAACACCTATCACAACAAGATTGTTGAAACTGTAGATGTGCGGTTCGATGAAACTAACGGCTCGCAAAGAGAGAAACTGCCTCCTGTGCGAGATAAATTGACTCCTGAGGAAACTATTAAGCACAACGCTACTGAAGATATCATTCCTACTGAGGAACAACCCCTTGTGTAAGAAGTCGGGCCCAACACTGATGAAATACAATCTGGTGCACCTGAGGAAAATGCGACAGATCAAATTCCTCGGGCCAACCAAAGTCTTCAATTAGCTCATCCAAGGATTGCAAATGAAGTGGAACTTGACAAAATCCTCGATGACATCAATGCGCCAAGTACTCTTACTCGCTCAAAAGCTTCACATTTAATTAATTTTTGTGGGCATTCCTCTTTTGTGTCTATCACAGAACCCTCAAAAGTTGTTCAAGCTTTCATGGAACCTGAATAGATTCAAGCCATGCAAGATGAACTTCTTCAGTTCAAGCTAAATGACATGTGGGAACTCGTCAAAAGACCAGATCCTCACAATCACAATATCATCGGCACCAAGTGGATCTATCGAAACAAGCAAGACGAAGATGGTCAGGTTGTGAGGAACAAGGCATGGCTTGTAGCCCAAGGCTACACACAGGTTGAAGGAATTGACTTTGATGAAACTTTTACACATGTTGCTAGCCTTGAAGCTATTTGAATATTACTTGCTTATGCTAACAATCACAATATTACTCTATATCAAATGGATGTGAAAAGTGCATTCCTTCAAGTATATGTTACTCAGCCCCCAGGTTTTGAAGACCCTAAGCATCCTGACGAAGTCTTCAGATTAAAAATCTATGGCCTCAAGCAAGCCCCTCGGGCGTGGCATGATACATCGAAGGAATTTCTCATGAAGAAAGGCTTCAAACCCGGTTCACTTGATTCTACTCTTTTCACAAAATCTTATGGCAATGAACTATTCGTGTGCCAAATATATGTCGATGACATTATTTTTGGTTGTACTGACAAACGTTATAGTGATGAATTTGCCTACATGATGGGTGAAGAATATCAAATGTCCATGATGGGGGAGTTGAAATTCTTCTTAGGCCTGCAAATTCGTCAACAACGCAATGACATCTTCATATCTCAAGAGAAATACCTCAAGGATGTTCTCAGAAAATTTGGCATGGATGAATGCAAAGGCGTCAAGATTGCTATGCCTACCAACGACCACCTCTGCACTGACAAAAATGGTATAGATTTCGATCAGCAGGTATATCGTTCTATGATTGGCTCTTTATTGTACCTATGTGCATCTAGGCCAGATATTATGCTTAGTGTTTGCATGTGTGCACGTTTCCAAGCAAAACCGAAGGAATCACATCATAAGGTTGTGAAACATATTCTTCGATATCTAGCTCACACACCAACACGAGGATTATGGTACCCCAAGGGCTCAAATCTTCACCTCGTTGGATATTCTTATTCTGATTATGCTGGTGACCATGTGGATCGCAAGTCAACATCAGGCAGATGTCATTTCCTTGGAAGATCCTTAGTCTGCTGGTCCTCAAAGAAGAAGAACTGTGTATCACTCTCCACTGCTGAAGCTGAATACATTGATATTGGATCTTGCTGAGCTCAACTGCTATGGATGAAGCAAACCCTCAGAGACTACGACATAAACATGAAGAATGTGCCCCTCTACTGCGACAATGAGAGTGCAATCAAGATTGCCTACAACCCAGTACAACACTCGGAGACCAAGCACATCCAAATTCATGATCAATTTCCTCATGATCATGTACTCAAGGGCAATATCATCATTGACCATGTGAAGACTGACGACCAGCTAGCAAATATCTTTACAAAGACCTTGGATGAGACAAGGTTTTGCAAGTTGCGGTGTGAGCTAAATATCCTAGAATCTTCAAATGTTTGGTAAACATGCACACATCCTAACACTTATGCAAAATTGATGACTTAGATGTGCAACACACAAAGTAACGATTTTCTTCAATCAATGAAGAATATCACTCCAAGTGTGAAGAAATTAATGAAGAATTTGGTTCTCACGGCCCTACGACAATTTTACGCAGCGCCTGAAATCATCATTCTTATATGGTGGGTCACGCCACCACTAAACTTTGAAATTCTTCAAGTTGGAAATTCTTCAATCAGAGACTTTACACAAAATCCTCAAAATATTCAAAGTCTTCAAATTTTCAAATTCTTCAAAATTTTCTGTGATGATCTTCATTGACTATATATATATTATAATCAGCTTTCAATGTCATCAACATCATTCACTTATTGCTAAGTCTTCAATTTCGTATTTCTTCTAAGTGAATGTGATCGGACACGACAATCCTCGATGCTAAGCTCAACCCAGTCTATTCTCAATTCTCCATATGTGTTCTGTTTGACACTTGTTCAAAATCATCACTGAGTCCTTGTCAACTGAGGACTTTGCAACAAAATCCTCAAAAAATCAAAAATTTATTTTAACAATACCACAGTAACCGCACCCACTACTCACGATAGGATAACCACGATCTCCACGGCTTCGATCGTGGTTAGCACGTGTCATGCAGAGACGAAGGGGCAAGGGCAGTTCCATCCGAAGTTTTTTGCTTCAGACCGTTTTCACCTTAGCTATAAATAGTCGCATACACCCGTCAGTCAAAAAACTTTTCCTCCCTCTCGACTCCTCCGCTCGAGCTCAAAACCTAGCGTCGCCGCTAGCATCCTCGTCGTCGCTAGACTCACGCCAACTGCGGAACATCTTCCTCCATCGCCGCCATAGCTGTCTTCAGCCGCCGAGTTAGGCACTGAAGATCTGTGCCGAAGAACTTCCATTTTTACCTCCCTAGTTCATCGTATTCTTCATACAGGGTAATTAAAACTCTATTTTACCATCCTGTTTGATCCATTTATTCTCTTTGAATTCATGAAATCAGTTTTTCCTCAAAGAATCTCTTAGCTGTGCACACCCATGTCTAGAACACTTGATGAATTTCACTAAGCCCTAAATTCTTCACGAGATTCCTCAATTGTGTACATTTTCGAATCTGCGCAACTCTGGAACCGAAGATCAGAATCTTTAGTCAAATTCCTCAACACACTGGTCAAATTCCTCAACTTAAGAAAATTTTCAATTTCCTCAAATCTGAGAACGCATATGACCTCTCCAAATTCTTCGCACCTATACTCTGTTTACAGGTACAAAATGTCAGCTGATGAATCACTAGGTTCTCATCAACTTAACTTATTTCTAGAATTTCTTGAAGAAACATTACCTATATCCTCAAAGTCCTCAAGAATACAAATTCCTTAGCAAAAACCTCAGCTGAAGAAAATGGAGGAAGACAAAAAACAGAAGGGTGGCAAAAAGTTGGAACAGAACACTGCCTTTGAGATCCCTGAGGAGATATATGCTGAGTACTACACACCAGATGAAGAAATACATGGAAAAGAAACCATGGCTAAACGCAAGATAAGGCTTCAAAGAATTGAGCGTAGATGGGCGAAGGAGTAGAAGAAATACAGATATGTCACTCCAAAATATGCCAAGAAGTTTGCCCTCAGACCTCCTTGCAAAAGATTGCCACAGGAAGACCAACAAGCAGCACATCCTTCAAGTGTTGCCACCATTGAGGACTATTCTAATGAAAAAGACAAGTATTTTTCTAAGCTTCAGAAAAAGGCAAAAGCTGATGTCTCAAAGTTTAATGAGGATTCTGCTGCTGCAGCAACTGCTGCCACTTTTTGTGTTGCTGAGGCTTCTGCTACAGAAAAACCTCAGAAGAAAGTTCTCTTGAAGAAACCAGGTCTCAAGCCAAAACCTTCAACGGAGCAAATTCCTCAGAAAGTAGCAACAACAACCAAATCCTCAACTGCAGCAAAGTCCTCGCCTCCTCTGCAGACACAGCTCAGTAAGCATCAATAAGAAAATCCAAGTTCCTCTGTGCCATCTGCCTCAGGCTTAGCTCCAAAATCTTCACCTGGTCTGTTGAAGACAAAGATGGTTGTTGGTAGAGGTACACGGCCAAGCCCAAGCAAGGTCGTCAACATTCCTTCTGCATCAGAAGGAAGTGAAGAATATGATGATGAAACTCTTCAAGCCATCATACGAAATAAGTAAGAAAGGGTTGCACAAGCGACTCGCAACACCATTCCCCTCGCACTCGATCCCAAAGTACTGATGAACTTCATCGACCTTTGGTATGAGGATCCAAACACACCAATTGATGACTTGAAACTTCCACCTGGACTCAGTCACATGGTCACTTCATTCATCAATGAAGCAAAATGGAAGGATCAGCAAGCCAAACAAGCTCGGGTTGCAAAGGCTAAAAAGGAGAAGTACTTGAAGCAAAACATCCTCAACGTGACGCCTGAGAAACTTGTCTCAACTCAGGCTGAGTTGAAAACCCTCACTGACAAATACACTAGTCTTCATGGAGACCGCAAAGGTGTCAAAGTGAGGTTTGTCCAAGCTGCGACTCATGCTATTGAGGAATACAATAGCAGGGTTACTGCTCCAAAGCAGCCAACAAATCCTCAGCCAAACTATACTGTGCAACTGGCTGATGAAAATGAAGAACCAGCTGCTGATGAAATTACTCAAACTATTACAGCTGAAGAATCTGACGGGCCTAACACTACTAAAGTAGTGCGTGATGAAAATCCTCCTTCACCAAAGTCTTCAAAGGTGAAGAAAGTGACTCTTTCGTCTGCATCAGACGTGAAGAAAACAAAAGCTGCTGAGAAGGAGGCCAAGAAGAGAAAGGGTTCAACACCTACATAGTCTTCAGAGGCAAAACTCCTGAAGACTCTGCCTGCTACATCATCGGCTCCAGTGGATGCAACTCCCCTCAATGTTGCACCATCATATATGATTGTTTCATTTGGTGAAGAGCACATCATTCTAGAACATGATGAGGAAGTGGATGATAATTGATGTGCTGCATCCACGCCAATTGATGAGGAAATTCAAGCAGATCAAATTACTCAAACTGAAGAAATGATTGTTGAAGAAAAAGAGGCTCATGAAGACATTGGCAGCAGCACACCAATTATCCATGATGAGTTTTGGGAAAAGGCTCACCCAAACTCGCCAATATCAACTCAAATTCCTCAAACTCTTGGAGCCACTGGAATTTTGACTGGCTCTGAAGAAAAGAGCTCACATGTGAAATCTGTTGGGTAACGTCGCATGGGAAACAAAAATTTTCCTACGCGCACGAAGACCTATCATGGTGATGTCCATCTACGAGAGAGGATGAGTGATCTACATACCCTTGTAGATCGTACAGCAGAAGCGTTAGAGAACGCGGTTGATGTAGTGGAACGTCCTCACGTCCCTCGATCCGCCCCGCGAACAATCCCGCGATCAGTCCCACGATCTAGTACCGAACGGACGGCACCTCCGCGTTCAGCACACGTACAACTCGACGATGATCTCGGCCTTCTTGATCCAGCAAGAGAGACGGAGAGGTAGAAGAGTTCTCCGGCAGCGTGACGGCGCTCCGGAGGTTGGTGATGATCTTGTCTCAGCAGGGCTCCGCCCGAGCTCCGCAGAAACGCGATCTAGAGGAAAAACTATGGAGGTATGTGGTCGGGCAGCCGTGAGAAAGTCGTCTCAAATCTGCCCTAAAAGCTCCATATATATAGGAGGAGGGAGGGGGACCTTGCCTTGGGGTCCAAGGGACCCTCAAGGGGTCGGCCGAGCCAAGGGGGGGAGGACTCCCCCCCCAAACCGAGTTGGACTTGGTTTGGTGGGAGGAGTCCCCCTCCCTTCCCACTTCCTCCCTCTCTTTTTTTTCTTTTCCTTTGATTTCTTTTTCTTGGCGCATAGGCCCACTAGGGGCTGTCCCACCAGCCCACTAAGGGCTGGTGTGTCTCCCCAAAGCCTATGGGCTTCCCCGGGGTGGGTTGCCCCCCCCCCCCCCGGTGAACTCCCGGAACCCATTCGTCATTCCCGGTACATTCCCGGTAACTCCGAAAACCTTCCGGTAATCAAATGAGGTCATCCTATATATCAATCTTCGTTTCCGGACCATTCCGGAAACCCTCGTGACGTCCGTGATCTCATCCGGGACTCCGAACAACATTCGGTAACCAACCATATAACTCAAATACGCATAAAACAACGTCGAACCTTAAGTGTGCAGACCCTGCGGGTTCGAGAACTATGTAGACATGACCCGAGAGACTCCTCGGTCAATATCCAATAGTGGGACCTGGATGCCCATATTGGATCCTACATATTCTACGAAGATCTTATCGTTTGAACCTCAGTGCCAAGGATTCGTATAATCCCGTATGTCATTCCCTTTGTCCTTCGGCATGTTACTTGCCCGAGATTCGATCGTCAGTATCCGCATACCTATTTCAATCTCGTTTACCGGCAAGTCTCTTTACTCGTTTCGTAATACAAGATCCCGCAACTTACACTAAGTTACATTGCTTGCAAGGCTTATGTGTGATGCTGTATTACCGAGTGGGCCCCGAGATACCTCTCCGTCACACGGAGTGACAAATCCCAGTCTTGATCCATACTAACTCAACTAACACCTTCGGAGATACCTGTAGAGCATCTTTATAGTCACCCAGTTACGTTGCGACGTTTGATACACATAAAGCATTCCTCCGGTGTCAGTGAGTTATATGATCTCATGGTCATAGGAATAAATACTTGACACGCAGAAAACAGTAGCAACAAAATGACACGATCAACATGCTACGTCTATTAGTTTGGATCTAGTCCATCACGTGATTCTCCCAATGACGTGATCCAGTTATCAAGCAACAACACCTTGTTCATAATCAGAAGACACTGACTATCATCGATCAACTGGCTAGCCAACTAGAGGCATGCTAGGGACGGTGTTTCGTCTATGTATCCACACATGTAAATGAGTCTTCATTCAATACAATTATAGCATGGATAATAAACTATTATCTTGATACAGGAATTATAATAATAACTATACATTTATTATTGCCTCTAGGGCATAATTCCAACAGTCTCCCACTTGCACTAGAGTCAATAATCTAGCCCTCACATCACCATGTGAATTACATTGTAATAAATCTAACACCCATACAGTTCTGGTGTCGATCATGTTTTGGCCGTGGAAGAGGTTTAGTCAGCGGGTCTGCTACATTCAGATCCGTGTGCACTTTGCATATATTTATGTCCTCCTCCTCGACGTAGTCGCGGATGAGGTTGAAGCGTCGTTTGATGTGTCTGGTCTTCTTGTGAAACCTTGGTTCCTTTGCTAAGGCAATGGCACCAGTGTTGTCACAGAACAAGGTTATTGGATCCAGTGCACTTGGCACCACTCCAAGATCCGTCATGAACTGCTTCATCCATACACCCTCCTTAGCCGCCTCCGAGGCAGCCATGTACTCTGCTTCACATGTAGAATCTGCTACGACGCTTTGCTTGGAACTGCACCAGCTTACTGCACCCCCATTAAGAATAAATATGTATCCGGTTTGCGACTTAGAGTCGTCCGGATCTGTGTCAAAGCTTGCATCGACGTAACCTTTTACGGCGAGCTCTTCGTCACCTCCATACACGAGAAACATCTCCTTAGTCCTTTTCAGGTACTTTAGGATATTCTTGACCGCTGTCCAGTGATCCACTCCTGGATTACTCTGGAACCTACCTGCCATACTTATGGCCAGGCTAACATCCGGTCTAGTGCACAGCATCGCATACATGATAGAACCTATGGCTGAAGCATAGGGGACGGAGCGCATATGCTCTCTATCTTCATCAGTTGCTGGGCACTGAGTCTTACTCAATCTCGTACCTTGTAAAACTAGCAAGAACCCTTTCTTGGACTGTTCCATTTTGAACCTTTTCAAAACTTTATCAAGATATGTGCTTTGTGAAAGTCCTATCAGGCGTTTTGATCTATCCCTATAGATCTTAATGCCTAGAATGTAAGCAGCTTCTCCTAGGTCCTTCATAGAGAAACTTTTATTCAAGTAACCTTTTATGCTCTCCAAAAGCTCTATGTTGTTTCCAATCAGTAATATGTCATCCACATATAATATTAGAAACGCCACAGAGCTCCCACTCACTTTCTTGTAAATACAAGATTCTCCAACCACTTGTATAAACCCAAATGCTTTGATCACCTCATCAAAGCGTTTGTTCCAACTCTGAGATGCTTGCACCAGTCCATAAATGGATCGCTGGAGCTTGCACACTTTGTCAGCATTTTTAGGATCGACAAAACCTTTGGGTTGCATCATATACAACTCTTCCTTAAGGAAACCGTTAAGGAACGTCGTTTTGACATCCATCTGCCAGATTTCATAATCGAAAAATGCAGCTATTGCTAACATGATTCTGACGGACTTAAGCATTGCCACGGGAGAGAAAATCTCATCGTAGTCAATTCCTGGAACTTGCGAAAAACCCTTTGCCACAAGTTGAGCTTTATAAACGGTCACATTACCGTCAGCGTCCGTCTTCTTTTTAAAGATCCATTTGTTCTGAATAGCCTTGCGGCCCTCAGGTAGTATCTCCAAAGTCCACACTTTGTTCTCATACATGGATCCTATCTCGGATTTCATGGCTTCTAGCCATTTGTTGGAATCTGGGCCCACCATTGCTTCTTCATAATTTGCAGGTTCATTGTTGTCTAACAACATGATTGATAAGACGGGATTACCGTACCACTCTGGAGCAGCGCGTGATCTCGTCGACCTGCGTGGTTCAACAGAAACTTGAACTGGAGTTTCATGATCATCATCATTAACTTCCTCCTCAACCGGCGTCGCAATGACAGAGGTTTCCCCTTGCCCTGCGCCACCATCCAGAGGGATGAGAGGTTCGACAACCTCGTCAAGTTCTATCTTCCTCCCACTCAATTCTCTCGAGAGAAACTCCTTCTCGAGAAAAGTTCTGTTCTTAGCAACAAACACTTTGCCCTCGGATTTGAGATAGAAGGTGTACCCAACTGTCTCTTTTGGGTAACCTATGAAGACGCATTTTTCCGCTTTGGGTTCCAGCTTTTCAGGCTGAAGCTTTTTGACATAAGCATCACATCCCCAAACTTTAAGAAACGACAACTTTGGTCTTTTGCCATACCACAGTTCGTATGGTATCGTCTCAACGGATTTTGATGGTGCCCTATTTAAAGTGAATGCAGCTGTTTCTAATGCATAACCCCAAAATGATAACGGCAAATCAGTAAGAGACATCATAGATCGCACCATCTCTAACAAAGTACGATTACGACGTTCGGACACACCATTACGCTGTGGTGTTCCAGGCGGTGTTAACTGCGAAACAATTCCACATTGTCTTAAGTGAGCACCAAACTCGAAACTCAGATATTCACCCCCACGATCAGACCGTAGGAACTTGATCTTCTTGTTACGATGATTTTCCACTTCACTCTGAAATTGCTTGAACTTTTCAAATGTTTCAGACTTGTGCTTCATCAAGTAGACATAACCATATCTACTTAAATCGTCAGTGAAGGTGAGGAAATAACGATATCCGCCGCGTGCCTCTACGCTCATTGGACCACACACATCGGTATGTATGATTTCCAACAAGTCACTTGCACGCTCCATTGTTTCGGAGAATGGAGTTTTAGTCATCTTGCCCATAAGGCATGGTTCGCATGTGTCAAGTGAATCGAAGTCAAGTGACTCCAAAAGTCCATCAGCATGGAGTTTCTTCATGCGCTTTACACCAATATGACCTAAACGGCAGTGCCACAAAAATATGGCGCTATCATTGTTTACTCTAACTCTTTTGGTCTCAATGTTATGTATATGCGTATCGCTATCAAGATTCAATATGAACAATCCTCTCACATTTGGTGCATGACCATAAAAGATGTTACTCATAGAAATAGAACAACCATTATTCTCAGACTTAAAAGAGTAACCGTCTCGCAATAAACAAGATCCAGATATAATGTTCATGCTCAACGCAGGCACTAAGTAACAATGATTTAAGTTCATCACTAATCCCGATGGTAGCTGAAGTGACACTGTGCCGACGGCGATTGCATCAACCTTGGAACCATTTCCTACGTGCATCATCACTTCGTCTTTCGCCAGCCTTCGCCTATTCCGCAGTTCCTGTTTCGAGTTGCAAATATGAGCAACAGAACCGGTATCAAATACCCAGGCACTACTACGAGAGCTAGTTAAGTACACATCAATAACATGTATATCAAATATACCTGATTTTTCTTTGCCCGCCTTCTTATCTGCCAGATACTTGGGGCAATTGCGCTTCCAGTGACCCATACCCTTGCAATAGAAGCACTCTGTTTCAGGCTTAGGTCCAGCCTTGGGTTTCTTCGGCGGATTGGCAACAGGCTTGCCGCTCTTCTTCGAATTGCCCTTCTTGCCTTTGTCGTTTCTCTTGAAACTAGTGGTCTTGCTCACCATCAACACTTGATGCTCTTTACGGAGTTCAGACTCTGCGACTTTCAGCATCGCAAACAACTCGCCGGGAGACTTGTTCATCCCTTGCATGTTGTAGTTCAACACAAAGCCTTTATAGCTTGGCAGCAGTGATTGAAGGATTCTGTCAGTGATAGCTTCTTGCGGGAGTTCAATCCCCAGTTCAGCTAGACGGTTTGAGTACCCAGACATTTTGAGCACATGTTCACTGACAGACGAGTTTTCCTCCATCTTGCAAGCATAGAAATTATCGGAGGTCTCATACCTCTCGATCCGGGTGTTCTTCTGAAAGATAAACTTCAACTCCTGGAACATCTCAAATGCTCCATGACGCTCAAAGCGACGTTGAAGTCCCTGTTCTAAGCCATACAAGACTGCACATTGAACTATTGAGTAGTCCTCCTTACGCGCTAACCAAGCGTTCTTAACATCCTGATCAGCCGTAGCGGGTGGTTCATCTCCTAGCGCAGCATTAAGGACATAATCCTTCTTCCCAGCTTGTAAGATTAGCTTAAGATTACGAGCCCAGTCTACAAAGTTGCTTCCATCATCTTTCAACTTAGCTTTCTCTAGGAACGTATTAAAATTCAGGATGACACTTGCGTGAGCCATGATCTACAACACAAATATATTCAAAGTGGACTTAGACTATGTTCAAGATAATTAGAGTTCAACTTAATCAAATTATATGCTAAACTCCCACTCAAAAAGTACATCTCTCTAGTCATTTGAGTGGTTCATGATCCATTTACACTATCCCAAGTCCGACCATCACGTGAGTTGAGTATAGTTTCAGTGGTAAACATCCCTATGCTAATCATATCAACTATATGATTCATGATCGACCTTTCGGTCTCATGTGTTCCGAGGCCATGTCTGCACATGCTAGGCTCGTCAAGCTTAACCCGAGTGTTCCGCGTGCGCAACTGTTTTGCACCCGTTGTATGTGAACGTTGAGTCTATCACACCCGATCATCACGTGGTGTCTCGAAACGACGAACTGTAGCAACGGTGCACAGTCGGGGAGAACACAATTTCGTCTTGAAATTTTAGTGAGAGATCACCTCATAATGCTACCGTCGTTCTAAGCAAAATAAGGTGCATAAAAGGATTAACATCACATGCAATTCATAAGTGACATGATATGGCCATCATCACGTGCTTCTTGATCTCCATCACCAAAGCACCGGCACGATCTTCTTGTCACCGGCTCCACACCATGATCATCCATCAACGTGTTGCCATCGGGGTTGTCGTGCTACTTATGCTATTACTACTAAAGCTACATCCTAGCAAAATAGTAAACGCATCTGCAAGCACAAACGTTAGTATAAAGACAACCCTATGGCTCCTGCCGGTTGCCGTATCATCGACGTGCAAGTCGATATTTCTATTGCAACATGATCATCTCATACATCCAATATATCACATCACATCATTGGCCATGTCACATCACAATCATACCCTGCAAAAACAAGTTAGACGTCCTCTAATTTTGTTGTTGCATGTTTTACGTGGTGACCAAGGGTATCTAGTAGGATCGCATCTTACTTACGCAAACACCACAACGGAGATATATGAGTTGCTATTTAACCTCATCCAAGGACCTCCTCGGTCAAATCCGATTCAACTAAAGTTGGAGAAACCGTCACTTGCCAGTCATCTTTGAGCAAAGGGGGTTACTCGTAACGATGAAACCAGTCTCTCGTAAGCGTACGAGTAATGTCGGTCCAAGCCGCTTCAATCCAACAATACCGCGGAATCAAGAAAAGACTAAGGAGGGCAGAAAAACACACATCACCGCCCACAAAAACTTTTGTGTTCTACTCGAGAAGACATCTACGCATGAACCTAGCTCATGATGCCACTGTTGGGTAACGTCGCATGGGAAACAAAAAATTTCCTACGCGCACGAAGACCTATCATGGTGATGTCCATCTACGAGAGGGGATGAGTGATCTACGTACCCTTGTAGATCGTACAGCAGAAGCGTTAGAGAACGCGGTTGATGTAGTGGAACGTCCTCACGTCCCTCGATCCGCCCCGCGAACAATCCCGCGATCAGTCCCACGATCTAGTACCGAACGGACGGCACCTCCGCGTTCAGCACACGTACAACTCGACGATGATCTCGGCCTTCTTGATCCAGCAAGAGAGACGGAGAGGTAGAAGAGTTCTCCGGCAGCGTGACGGCGCTCCGGAGGTTGGTGATGATCTTGTCTCAGCAGGGCTCCGCCCGAGCTCCGCAGAAACGCGATCTAGAGGAAAAACTATGGAGGTATGTGGTCGGGCAGCCGTGAGAAAGTCGTCTCAAATCTGCCCTAAAAGCTCCATATATATAGGAGGAGGGAGGGGGACCTTGCCTTGGGGTCCAAGGGACCCTCAAGGGGTCGGCCGAGCCAAGGGGGGGAGGACTCCCCCCCCAAACCGAGTTGGACTTGGTTTGGTGGGAGGAGTCCCCCTCCCTTCCCACTTCCTCCCTCTTTTTTTTTCTTTTCCTTTGATTTCTTTTTCTTGGCGCATAGGCCCACTTGGGGCTGTCCCACCAGCCCACTAAGGGCTGGTGTGTCTCCCCAAAGCCTATGGGCTTCCCCGGGGTGGGTTGCCCCCCCCCCCCCCCCCCCGGTGAACTCCCGGAACCCATTCGTCATTCCCGGTACATTCCCGGTAACTCCGAAAACCTTCCGGTAATCAAATGAGGTCATCCTATATATCAATCTTCGTTTCTGGACCATTCCGGAAACCCTCGTGACGTCCGTGATCTCATCCGGGACTCCGAACAACATTCGGTAACCAACCATATAACTCAAATACGCATAAAACAACGTCGAACCTTAAGTGTGCAGACCCTGCGGGTTCGAGAACTATGTAGACATGACCCGAGAGACTCCTCGGTCAATATCCAATAGCGGGACCTGGATGCCCATATTGGATCCTACATATTCTACGAAGATCTTATCGTTTGAACCTCAGTGCCAAGGATTCGTATAATCCCGTATGTCATTCCCTTTGTCCTTCGGTATGTTACTTGCCCGAGATTCGATCGTCAGTATCCGCATACCTATTTCAATCTCGTTTACCGGCAAGTCTCTTTACTCGTTCCGTAATACAAGATCCCGCAACTTACACTAAGTTACATTGCTTGCAAGGCTTATGTGTGATGCTGTATTACCGAGTGGGCCCCGAGATACCTCTCCGTCACACGGAGTGACAAATCCCAGTCTTGATCCATACTAACTCAACTAACACCTTCGGAGATACCTGTAGAGCATCTTTATAGTCACCCAGTTACGTTGTGACGTTTGATACACACAAAGCATTCCTCCGGTGTCAGTGAGTTATATGATCTCATGGTCATAGGAATAAATACTTGACATGCAGAAAACAGTAGCAACAAAATGACACGATCAACATGCTACGTCTATTAGTTTGGGTCTAGTCCATCACGTGATTCTCCCAATGACGTAATCCAGTTATCAAGCAACAACACCTTGTTCATAATCAGAAGACACTGACTATCATCGATCAACTGGCTAGCCAACTAGAGGCATGCTAGGGACGGTGTTTCGTCTATGTATCCACACATGTAAATGAGTCTTCATTCAATACAATTATAGCATGGATAATAAACTATTATCTTGATACAGGAATTATAATAATAACTATACATTTATTATTGCCTCTAGGGCATAATTCCAACAAAATCAACACTAGATCAAGATTCAGCTGAAGAAACTACATCTGCTCACTCAGCATAGTATATTCCTCAAGCTGAAGAACAAGCTCGTGATGAAAATGACTCATCTCAGGATGAAAATACTGGTGATGAAACTGCAATTGTAGTGGTAAATCCTGAAACTGCAATTGTGGTGGCTAGAAATTTTCAAGATGATCAACAACATAATCTTGAACCAAAGTCTCATCAGCCCTTCTCAAAGAGGCCAAAGTTTCTAAAGGAAGACTTCTATGATGAACGTCATTTCTTCACTAGAGAAAACCCTTATGATAGGCTTCGGATCAGGCACAGAAAGTTCTGGACCAGAACTCAACTTAACTACTATGGTTCTGTGCTTTGTGGAAGAAAGAAGATATTTCTTCACACCCACATTCCTTGCTTCACCCAGTACTGAATCTTCTTCACGAAGCAGGGATACTGCCATTCTGTACAGATATTGGTGACTAGAATACTGACATTATTCTTCAGTTCTATGCCAAACTGCATATCTCAGGTGACTCCAAAGACGTCAACATGTGGGTCTTGGACTGGATGACACAGCGCACTCACTACAAAGCTCCAGCCACATAATTGCTTCGAGCTCTTCCAATCTCAATTCCTTTAGAAAATGTAGTCAGAATGTATGATGAAAGGGAACTGCCAAAGAAGTTCATGGAAGTCCTCCTGAAACCTTTGGCTCAAGGCCAACCTCCAAGGACTAGATTCCTGGTGAACGACCTGAACTATGAGCCCAGAACTGTCCACAGAATTTTGTCATATTCCATCGCACCTATCAAAGGGCATGACAATGAAGAAGATGTTTTTAGGCATCATGAAGAATATCCTGTTCTTCATGGCATCCCAATGAACCTTCATGATTTATTCTTGAGGACTTTGGCCGATAATGCATTGTCACCATTTGTGCTGAAGATTTATGCGCCTTGGATCATGTGATTCACCAGGAATAGATCCACCATCAACTACCAAGCTGACTTTAAGAATCACCTCAGATATCTTCCGCCTATCAAAGTCGTCAAGAAATCTTTTGAACCAGTTGAAGGCAAAGGCAAGTCAGTGATTGATGAAGGAAATCGGCCCCTGAATGGTCAATTTCGCAAGGCTGACTCTTATTCCTCATATGATGAAACTGCCACTCAAGAACCTTCAAGCCCAACTGCCCCAAGGGTGATGACTAACGGAGAGCTTCTCCTCAGTCTTCACCAAAATGTTGATCACAATCACAAGTGGGTAAAACACCAGTTTGGCTCCATTGTGAAAACCCTCAACGAGACTCAAAATGTTGTGAAGAAAAATCACTATTATCTTCATGAGGTATTTGATCGCACTTGGGCCATACTGTCTCACCTGAAGACTCCTGAGGAACTTGAAGAATTGGAATTCTCTCGTGACTTTGACTAGTCATGGCCACCTAAGAAGAAATTCAAGTCTATTCCACTTCCTGACTTGGTGGACAACTTATTTTCTTCATTCCGCACTGCTGATTCAGATGAAGAACCTGAGGATACTTCAATAGTCCCAACAAGGAAGTCTAACTCGAAGACTGCCTGCGCCTCATCCTCAACACAGAAGTGAAATTCTTCATGGGCGTTATTCCTCAGTTTCGTCTCTTTTCGTCACTTGATGACAAAGGAGGAGAAATCTGAGAGTTAGCCTTCAAGCGGGATTTATTTATGGAATTATAAACTTTATTAAGTTACGAACGCTTGGTTCTTCTGAAGTTTTTGATGTAATGAGTTGTAACTTAAGCTCAATGGCGTTCTGATAATTTTGAACTTTTTTCCTCGCATGCTTATTCCTCAAGTTAATCAATGCAGGCATGTTGAAACTCGATAGACACCATTTTTCATCATGCATCCCTAATTCCTCATACTATATGTCAAATGATGCATGAATTGCAAGATACAGGGTGAGATCTCCATGATATAAATCATCAATGTGCATCTGCTGTTCAAAGCAAATTCCTCAAAACATGCACATCTTTAGGGGAGTTTCTCTATATCTTGACTTAAAATTCCTCAAACTCGGTACCTACATTTCATATTATTATCCCCGTTGAAAACTTAACCTATTTGTCATCAACCACCAAAAAGGGGGAGATTGTAAGTGCATCTAGTGCCCCTTAGTGATTTTGGTGGTTTGAAGACTTATAGGTTAAGAGACTGATATGTTTGTGAGTGTACACATGCTCTATAAGTCGCTGAGGAGTTTGAGTTATTCGATGAAAATCGACACCTAAAAATGTATGTCTTTGGGTGAAGACTTTGGTCATTCCATGAAGACTTTGATCGCGAAGAAATTGATATTCCTCAAGAAGATGTTGAAGATGAGGAATTCGGTGTGTCCTGAAGAAAATACTCTCAAGACTTTGAACCTTGAAGATTTATTCTTTTTGTTTAATTTTCTTTACACTTGAGTCATAGGAACACTATATTGTTAAAGGGGGTCGAGGTAAAACTATGGAACAAACTTCTTCATGATGCTCAACCCAAACCTAAATCTACCAAAGCCTCAGAGTGAGGAATAGGAGAGACATGAGGACTTTCACAGTTGAAAGTTCCGACCATTGTCATACCACGCGCCACCTGTCACAAATCTTATCCACCCAGCAGTCATATTATTCAATGGCATTTATGTCAAATCATGTTGGGATGCTCCCAGGCTATAAATAGCCACCCCACAATCACTAGCTGGTTGGCTGCTCCGAGAGAAACTAACACTAGTCATTTAGAGCAACCCAAATTCCTAAGAGTCTTCGAGAGTAAATCATCAAGTGAGGAAATACCCCAAACACCAAACCCAAACCAAAACCCAAGTGATTGAGCATCACTTAAGAAATTATTCCTGTGTGGAACCGACGCTTGTTACCTTTGAGGATTGTGTATCCTCCAGACGGCTAGGCGTCATGGTCTATAGCATCCAGCAGTCAATTATGGATAGCCGGGTGACCGAGTATGTGAGGGTTTGGAAGTCTGCCCTCAAAACTTACCACGAGTGTTGGGCGAGGACTGTGTGTCCTTAGCTCAAGGAGAATACGATAGGGACCGTGTGTCCCAGGACTGTGTGTACTTTGGTTTCAATACCAAGCCGCTCCAAACCAGATGTACAACTGTCACAACAGTTGGAACTGGGTCATCAACAACTGTATTCATCAAGCTACGGGTTCTATTTCTTTAACTATCTCATTTTCTTAATTGTATCTTGAAGACTTTCATCTGTACTGTTTGAAGAATTTGAGTGAAGACTTTCTCTGAATTTCCTCAACCTCAAATTCTACACCTGAGTTAATCTTCACCTGCTTATCCTATACTTGTGACTTGTGCAAACCAAATTTCTGAAATCTCGCTTAGTACTTTGCAGTAGACGTTTTTGCACCCCTGATCCTGTTCTATTTCCGCTGCTCTCAGTTCATGACTGACGACTTTCCTCACTAGGAATTTCCTCAATGATGAAATTGTAAAAATCACCTATTCACCCCCTCCCCTCTAGTCGATATAACGCACCTTCATCTTCTGTAGTCCGGGTGTTGTCTTTGATGGTGGTTAGAGTGTTGTTGTTGCGAGTGTTTCATCACTGCGACGGGTCTTTGTTTTTTATATTTTTTTCTTGGTTGTGTGCATCCTGTATGTCTTCGATATATTGTTGATGCAGAGGCTGGGTGTAATTGATATCTTCATGATATTAATATATTCCCTTTATCGCAAAAAATGCTTGCGAGGCAAGTATGAACGCTACTCTAAAGCCCTAGATCACCGTGTGCTTGAGTATTACATTCAAAATATTTCTCGTTACTGGAAGTCCATCGACGATAGAAAGGGCCAAAGGAATATGTGGGTGACCCAAGGACGCTACTCAAAGTCCATGTACCGATGATATAGGGCGCATCATCATCTTGGAGCGCAAGACAAGGACTCTACTATGTATCTAGCTAGATCTCTTTATTTAGGCATGCATGAACCAACAAGGTTTCTCCTGTGTCGCCCTGCGAACTACCAGAGAGCTCGGCTCGACTGTCAATGGCGAGAGAGAGAGAGGAGTGTTTTGTGCAGCTCTAACTGTCTGCTGCTTTTCGATCTTCTTCTTATTAACTGAAAAACAGGAACGGTGTCGTGATCCCGACGCTCCTACTGAATCGCGCCATCCCACGATCGAGCACTCGGTCCACGACGCCAACTACTCCCCCGCCGATCGCACAGTCCACGTCTGGCGGGGTTTTAGCCACTGGCTAACTGCTAACTGAACTTGACCTATTAACTAGCTAACGGAAACCGACTGGAAAGCAAATCCTAACAAACTAACGGGCTAGCTAGTCTAGCTTATTGTGCAACAAACTCCCCCTAAGCTAGGCTGGCTTGCAGCTGATGACCCCCACACGATCACGCGTCTCCTGGAACTGAATCCGTCCGAGCGCCTTCGTGAGAACGTCAGCGAGTTGATCACCAGTTCGCACATACTGAATGTCGATGCTTCCGTCTTCGACACACTGGCGGATGAAATGGTAGCGGAGCTCAATGTGTTTGCTCCTGTCATGGAAAACAAGATTCTTGCTTAGCGCGATTGCCGATTTGTTGTCGACGCAGAGCTTGACAGCGCCGTCGACATGCCCGAGTAGCTCCCCCACCAGCCGCCTGAGCCAGATTCCCTGGCACGCTGCTCCTGCTGCGGCGACGTACTCCGCCTCACAGGACGAAAGCACGACGATCTTCTGCTTCGCGGACTGCCAAGACACCGGGCTGTCTCCTAGGAAGAAGATGGTGCCGCTGGTGCTCTTGCGGTCATCTACATCCCCGCCCAGGTCCGAGTCGCTGTACCCGACGAGTTCTGCGCCCCGGGCTCGTCGGGCGTAGCAGCACCCTAGTTGTTGTCTGTCGGCGATGTATCTCAGGAGCTGTCTCACCGCCGCCCAGTGCTCGCTTCTCGGTGCCTCCATGAACCTGTTGATGTAGCCTACGGCGTAAGTGATGTCCGGCCGCGTGTGGGTGAGGTAGCGGAGGCTCCCGACCACGCTTCTGAAGTGCGTGGTGTCCACGGGGTCGCCAGAGCCCTCCTTGCTGAGCTTGAGGCGCGGCTGCATCTGTGTGGCGACTGGGTGGCATTCATCCATGCCGGCCTTTTCAAGGAGATTTCCGACGTACGAGGACTGCGTGATGACGATCCGTCCCGGCTTCTGCTCCACCTCGATCCCAAGGTAGTAGGACAGCAAGCCCAGGTTGCTCATCTTGAAGAGCGACATCATCTCCCCCTTGAAATCCTCAATCGCCGCTGTGGATGCTCCGGTGACGATCAAGTCGTCTACATACACACCGACGAGAAGGCGCCCTCCGTCTCCCGTGCGTGTGTAGACTGCATGCTCCGACGTACACTTCTCGAGCCCGAGCGCGTGAAGATTGTGGTCTAGCTTTGCGTACCACGCGCGCGGTGCTTGGCGCAGTCCATAGAGGGCTTTGTGCAGCCGGAGCACCTTGTGTGCTTCGCCGGCGGCCTCGAGACCGGGCGGTTGCACCACGTACACCTCCTCCTCAAGTCCGTCGTTGAGGAAGGCGGACTTGACATCCAGGTGATGCACCTCCCAGCTCTCCTGTGCAGCCACGGCGAGCAAGACCCTCACGGAGTCAAGACGCGCCACCGGCGCGAAAACCTCTTCAAAGTCGATGCCAGCGCGCTGCACGAAGCCCTTTGCGACGAGGCGCGCCTTGTGCTTGATCACCTCGCTGGCTGCGTTCCTCTTCTCCTTGAAGACCCATTTGAGCCCAGTCGAGCGGTGACCTGCGGGCAGATCACAGAGAGACCAAGTCTGGTTGGACTCGATGCACTCCATCTCCTCTTTCATCGCTGCCCTCCATGCCGCATGGTGCTCAGCCTCTGCGAACGTAGCTGGTTCCCCTCGGGTAGGAGGAGCAGCTGTTCTGTCCTCCCGGCGTTGGCTGCTCCAGTCTTGAGTATGTCCTCCATGTGGCGGAAGCGATGAACCGCATCAGGGTCGTTGACGTCGTCGTACAAGTCCGGATCATATGGCGGTGGCGTGGCGTACTACACGTCTCGCCAGCCTGCAGGTGTGGGCATCGCTCCAATCCCCTGTTCTGGGTCAGTCGCCGTGGGCGTGGGAACGGGTGTTGCCGTGACTGGATCAAGTGGTTCGGCTGCTGGGTCTTGAGGTGTCGGCGGTGATCGTGGCGTCGACGATGATCTCGACGCCGGTGCTTCTTCCGTTCTTCCCAGTGACATGAAGTCCACTGTGAACGTCCCGCCTGTGTTCACCGCCTCGTTCCCCCAATCGCAGTTGGCATTCTCGTCGAACACTATGTCCCGAGAGACGTGCACCCGGCGGCTTGCCGGGTCGTAGACTCTGTATGCCTTGGAGCCAGGCTCATATCCTATGAAGACCATGGGCGTGCTCCTGTCTTCCAGCTTCTTGAGGTTTGGGCATGCGGTCTTGACATGGGCAACACATCCAAATACGCGCAGGTGGCTCACCTCGGGCTTCTTGCCGTGCCACGCCTCGTAGGGAGTCATCCCATGGACGCTGCGAGTGAACGCCCGGTTCAGGAGGTAGACTGCCGTAGTCACCGCCTCCCCCCAGAAGTAATCCGGCATGCCTTTCGCCTTCATCATGCTCCTGGCCATGCCCACCACCGTCTGGTTGCGCCTCTCGACGACGCCGTTCTGCTGTGGCGAGTACGGTGCCGTCAGATGCCGCTGTACTCAAGTGCTCGCGAAGTGTTCCCCCAGTGTCGTAGACGTGAACTCGCCACCGCGGTCAGTGCGCAGCGTGCCCAGTTTGCGGCGTGCGTGTGCCTCGGCACTGGCCTGGAATTTCTTGATCGCCATCCCTGCTTCGTCTTTGGTCGCGAGCAGGGTGAGCCACATGAAGCGACTATGGTCATCCACGAGGAGTAGGAAGTATCGCCGGCGTGATCGCTCCGCAAAGATCTGCGTGAACAAGGTCGAGTGGCACTTCTGCTCGGTACTTGGCCACCTGGGGAAAAGGTGTTCGGCGCTGCTTGCCAGCGAGGCACGCCTGGCAGAGCTCTCCAGTTTGCTCGATGTCGGGCAGCTCTCGCACCATCGCCGTCCGAGCCATCCTCTGCAGTGCGTCGACGTGCAGGTGGCCGAAACGCGCATGCCATCGCCATGACACGCTGTCCGTGTGTGCAGCCAGGCAGGTTTGTCGGACGGGGGAGAGGTTCAGTTTGTACAGACGATTCGGCGATCTCTGTACCTTGACGATGAGTGTCCCGCGCCGGTCGTGGATGGCGAGCACACCTCGGCGAAGGCTGATGTCGCAGCCGTTCTCATCGAGCTGCCCTAAGCTCACCACGCTGCTCTTTAGCCTGGGGATGAAGTACACATCCGTGAGGGTGCGTTGTGCTCCCCCGTTGATGGAGAAGACGATGGTGCCTCGCCCCTCGATGCGAACCACTGAGCCATCGCCGAACCTCACGGATCCGGTGATGCCAGTGTCGAGCTCGGTGAATGCAGTGCGGTCGCGTGTCATGTGGTTGGAGGCCCCGGTGTCAAGGTACCACATCACGTCCTGGTCGGCGATGGTGTGAGCAGTGGGAGTGATGTTCGACTGGTCTTCGTTGAGGTAGACCGCGTCCGGCATCGGGTCGGCGTGCTCCACGGCCGCAATCATGAGACTGAATGCCTCGGCGAGAAGCAGCTGCGGATCACCTTCCTCGTCTGCCTGGGCGAGGAGCGCATCCTCCTCCCTCTTCTTCTTCCTGCAATCACGCACACAGTGCCCTTTGATGCCGCAGTACCGACATTTTTCTTTGTCGCCGCCGCTCTTGTCGGGGTAGTCTCCACCACGTCCGCCACCGCGTCCGCCTCCTCGGCCGCCTCCGCGACCGCGGCCCCTGCCCCCCCCCCCCCCCCCCCCCCCCCCGCGGTTGTTGTTCCCGACCGAGGGAGAGCCAGGGGACGTGCTTGGTGATGGCACGCCTCCCACTCCTCCCAGGTGAGGAGTAGACGGCCACCTTGACCACTGTCGCCCCCGTGCGCATCGTCGAGGCGATCTTGCACGACGCGCAGTCGCCCTGTGACCTCATCCAGCGACAGTGTGCTGATGTCCAGCAGAGTCTCGATCGCGATGGCCACCTGCGCAATTGTTGTGGCACAACGCGAAGAAAGTTGGCCACTACCTTTTGTTCTTCTAGGGTTTCTCCAAGGGCGCGCAGTCCGGAGACGATGCTGGAGAGGCGAAGCGAGAAGTCGTCGATGTTCTCTTTGTCGCGAAAGCTGATGCTCTCGAAATCACGGCGGAGCTTCTGCGCATTTGCCTCTCGCACCCGTGTGGCGCCAAGGCGCTGCGTGGTGATCGCATCCCACGCCTCCTTGGCGTTCTCCTTCTCCCCCACCGCGAGCAGCACATCCGCCGGAAGACCTCGAAGGATGGTGATCATGGCGTTGCGCTCGTCGTGGTAGGAGGCCTCTCCGTGGGCTACCGCCCCCACCAGCCATGAGCTTGGAGGTAGACCTTCATCAACAGGGCCCACTCCGCGTAGTTGGTGCGTGACAGCATTGGGAGCGCGCCGCTCGAGGACGCTGGCTGCACCACCTGTTGTACCACCATGTCACCGCGACGCCGGGTCCTTCCCCGATCCTGGGACGGCGCGCGGAGGCGAGGGGTGTCTGCGACCGGGCGCCGCCGGTCGCCAGGGTTCCTACCATGGCTCTGATGCCACTTGTCACCCTGCGAACTACCAGAGAGCTCGACTCAAGTGTCAATGGCGAGAGAGAGAGGAGTGTTTTGTGTAGCTCTAACTATCTGCTGCTTTTCGATCTTCTTCTTATTAACTGAAAAACAGGAACGGTGCCGTGATCCCGACGCTCCTACTAAATCGTGCCATCCCACGATCGAGCACTCGGTCCACGACGCCAACTACTCCCCCGCCGATCGCACAGTCCACGTCTGGCGGGGTTTTAGCCACTGGCTAGCTGCTAACTGAACTTGACCTATTAACTAGCTAACGAAAACCGACTGGAAAGCAAATCCTAACAAACTAACGGGCTAGCTAGTCTATCTTATTGTGCAACATCCTGCTCCACATAGATCAAGACACCTCCTAACTGACTTGGGACCTGCATTAAAACCATCAGTCATTACGTGTAAGTCAAAGATCATGTTTGGCCTTGCGGTGGGTTACTTTGGTATAGCTACAGGGGACTGGATGAGATAGGGGTTTTCTCCTCCTCCCTCCCGAGGCGCTCCTGCGGGCAACCCTAGATCCACCGCCCCACCCCGAAGCCTCGCACGCCGCCAGGGAGCGCGTGGGCGAAGCCCGTGCGTCGCCGGCGGTGGCGGGCCCCTTCGTCTCCACACTTGGGGGATGCGGCTCAGGCTGGCCCTCGCTATCGGGATGCAACATTGGTGGTCGAGTGCGGCAGCACATCGGCACTCTGGCGCGGGCAGGGATGGGGGCGTGGCAGTAGTGCGACGGGTGGCTTGGTGGTGGTGCAGGCCGACTAGCAGTAATGGCGGCGGCGACTCCATGCGTTCGGATCCGCCCCTGGTGCTGCGGGTCGCGGGCGTCCTGGGCTGCTGACGGCTTCTCTCGACGTGGCATGATGGTGTGGGGGCGGCGCGGCAGCGGTGGATGTGGGCGACCCTGTTCAGTCGGGCCCTTGCGGCTGGACGGCGGCGCTTGACGCGGGAGGGCCTCCCTCGTGAGCTACCTTGATTGCGGCGACAGGTCAATCTGGTCTCCCTCGTCGGCGGGCACACGTTTTCAGAGGGCCTCGCGGAGAGTTGTGCCAGCTACCATGGTGGGGCGACACGAGGGTGCTCCCTCCCCCCTTTTCCTCGTGCTCGACGGTGAGCTTGATTGGAGGGATTGGTGGCCTCGACGTGGTTGCGTCACCTGTCCCCGGCGCGGTGCCGGTCCGGATTCGTCCGTTCCCCTTTCTCCCCCACTCCTCGGCCACGGGTGGGTTGGTGCAGCTTTACCAGCGAAGCATCTGCGGGTGGCTATATTGGTCGAGGGCCATCGGTTGATCCAAAGTCGGGGCCTTTGTGTAAGTCTCGGGGATGTCTGGTTGTAGGGCGGCAACTCGAGTGGTGGGTGACAGGACGTTTGTGGGCGGAGCGTACGGGCAACCATGGTCTCGCGGGTGGCGTGATCGCAGGTGGTTGACGGAGTTAGGGTGCGCTGGTAGGGGCGAGTGCTGGGGTACACCACTTGCCCAGTCCTTTGACTGGCCGACGGTGGCGGCGGCCGTGGTAGCCGTACCCTTCCTGAAGGCTCCGTCACGGTGCTCCCCCTCCCCCCTGATGCCGTCTTGCTCCAGGTGAAAACCTGATCTTCGTGGATCGGGCGGTGGCGGCTATCTCGGTCGTACCATTCTTCGAGGCACCGCTTTGGAGGTCTGGCTTCATTGTTGCCTGACTCATGGGGTGGTGTGTCGGTGCCCGGCACCTTTGTATCTTGTGTGTGTTGTGTGCGTCGTTTGGTCTCTCAGTTGTATTCGGTGATGGTTGCTTTATAATATAAAGCGGGGGAAACTCTTTTTCGGTATAACTACGTGGAGTAGTATGTGGACTCTGTGAGTAATCTCATTCGGTCATGCGTGGAAGCATTACAGCAGTGCCATTTTTCAGTGAATGATACCCAACATACCTAATTTCACTCCTCATATGACAGACACCAGAAGAAAATGTGCAGCAGAAAAGAGTTTCACTTGAATTTGGCGCCACCTTTCATTATCATGTGTAGCAGTTGATACATCCCACGGAAAATCAATGGCATCTGCTGTTTCAGGAACAATGTTTCCCTATTGTTGAGTATGGATGAGCTTGATTCATTCACATTTCCCCCCTTGAATGTACTTATTTTTTGTATCCAGCAAGGTGGAAACAAATTCAGCATAAGGCGGTAACATGGCTACATTTGAGGTGGAGTGTTTGCAACCCTCCAAGAATAAGGCTCCAGGATTCCAATGACCCTGGACCCAGCCACGTCGCCGGCGGGGACAGCAGCTGAGATTTCTTCCAGGTCTTCCTTGCTCAGCTTTACCTTTACAGCCTCGATGTTATCATCAAGGTTCTTCACTTTTGTTGTCCCTAGATTCAAAGAACACTTAGGCACTGCACATAAATTAAATAGACACAGCATAGATGGCATTTCTTTTACGTGCGAGGGATAGTATATTTTTTTCTATATGGAGAACACAAGCATTTAAAGGAAGTACACGTTAAAATAGAGAAAATTGTGGGTGATTTTTGCTGCATTAATTTCACAGAATGCCCTAGCAAAAGAAAAACAAAACAGAATGAACATTTCTCTAGAGGAACCACATTAGTGGGTAGGAAGAACGTATTCTTCGATGAAAGAGTGCTTCAGAGAATCTGATACTCGAGTAATACCAGTTCCTGATGTGAACAGCAGCTGCTATGCTTTGCCGTAATAAAAATGATTGCACTTCTGTAACCTCCATTTTGTTGAGAAAACTGCTGTTTGAGTTTTAACATATATATTTAAGTTGTGTTATTCATACATCGTATATGTAAAACTGTGGCACCCCAAGTTTAAGATCCTAGATCCACGACTGATCCAACATAAGAATATAGGTAAGGAGATAATAGCTTCAAGGTACAAATGTTGTCACTTTTGTTCAATTTCACAAGAATATTCCAGTTGATTCATTGTTAGAAATATTTGTCATGCTTGAAAGGTTCAGATGTGTACTAGATGCCAGCATTCAGAGGTAGACTAGGTGCAAGACCCTGTTCTTATAGGATGGATAGAAGATCATACTCCCTCCGTCCCAAAATAAGTGTCTTAACTTTGTACTAGCTCTAGTACAAAGTTGTACTAAGCTTGAGACAGTTATTTTGGGACGGAGGGAGAATTAATTAAGGTTGATAATAGGGAGTATTTGGGAGAAGAACACTACTAATTCATAGCATGCGGATGTTAAAAACGGTACCAGGGATTGGAACGACATCGTCCCCTTGATGAAGAACCCAGGCAAGAGCAAGTTGAGCAGGTGTGCAGCCATACTTGGTGGACAACATTTCAAGTCGTGTATACAGGACTTTATTCTTCTCCAGGTTTTCTCCGGTATACCGAGGATGTTTGGACTGCAACGGAATAGATGAGAGGGCCACACAAATAACACTACCTTTCTGTATGGAAGAATATTATACTAGTTCGACTTTTCTTACCAGTAAACTCCCTGATGGTATGCTCTCTACGGCTGCCCTGCCAGCAAAGAAACCACGAGCAAGTGGGCTGTATGGAACAACTCCGATACCAAGCTCCCTGAATGCAAATACTTCACATGACAAAGGGATGTTTGAAGACGCCATGAACAAAGTGTAAAATGGCTTGCTAGCTACCCCGGACATGAAGAGTAAGAAGAACTCTATGTCAATAACTTCCAAACCGAAAGAAAATGAGTCCGACGGGGGAGCGGCCACAAGGGTGAGATAACAGGATTTTGCTCCTGACAGGATATGGAACCCTGGCCAGCAGGGATGCAGCAATACAATCTTACCACTGGCCATCACTCAGTTCTCTACAAATCCCAAACAGGCAAAAAAATTACCCTGAACTGCATTACTTGAAAGAAACTTTCTATCATTTTCACTTCGTACTTATGCAAACCGGAGTTTGACGATGGAGCCAGATGGAGTGATTTTCCTGTAATCAACCGTGTAAGACATAACAGCGAACTCCTTTGTTTTTTGACAAAAACTTAAAAAGTTGGTAGGAGTAGCTTACTCATATTATAAGCACTAATCGACTAGGAATCAGCTAAGCGCAGCTGCCCAATTGCGCAGATGCATAGCCCAACCATAAAACAATATTATTCACCTCAATTTTTGTTTCAATGATTTGGAATGATGTTGTCAGTGACCCTATTGTTCAATAATGAATACGATACTAATAACACATCCTGCCGGCCTTTGTTGAGATCCAATAAACCTAATTAAACCTCCGAGTATAAGCACTGATGGAAAATGTATGAAAGGAATATGTACCCTGGGCTTTCTGGAATTAAAGAAAAAAAAAGTCTGTTTGTAAAAAGTATATATAGGACTGGGACTGGATGAACCTGCATAGTGGGGTAATATCTTCCTCTATATCCCTGGTCCATAGTGACCACTCCATCTGCACTGCGGTGATCGGATGAACTGCATGTGCCCGTCTAATGGTATCGGCACTAGCCTCAGACAAGCCAACATACTTGACTTTCCCTTCTTCAACCAGCTTCTTCAGTTCCCCCATCTACACATGCTCAATGAAGAAGAAGTCAGACACCAGTAACGAAATTCAGAGCACGATTACTCGATCGACTGATACTGACAGTTTCTTCTATAGGCACCGACTGGTCAATGCGATGCAGGAAATATAGGTCAATGTAGTCGACAGCCAGGCGCTCGAGGCTTGCTTCGCAGCACGCACGCACATACTCTGGAGTGCCCTTCACACACAGGCCACCGGCATCGAACCCTGCAATGCCACACTTGGTGGCCACCTGAACCCTTTCACGAGGCAATTGCCTTAGTGCCTGCTCAAGACATTTACACCACATCACTTGTCAAGTTACAGAGAAAAAGGCAGCAATTTAACTCCTCAGTACATTCTGACTTTATGCAATGTGTCTAGTGGTGGAGCTTAGTGCAGACAACTGATGATCAAGACACAATGCTTTGCTAAACACAAAACAACAGTACAATGAGATTTACATTATGCCCTCTCTTGTGTGTTCAGTCAGTAACCCTCTTGATACCAGTTCCCTCTGTGATCCGTGTGAAACTCCGCCACTAATGTGTCATTGTAGCTTACAAAGGATCATCTCAGATACTGATAACAGGAGCATCGCTAACTCATAAATAAGCTGCCAAGGATTCACTATACTTTCTGAGCTTCTATCTGTGGCAGCCGAGTAAATAGCATTAAACTACTACTTTGCAGGCTAGGGTTTCAAAAAACTAAAAACATGTAGTTTTTTAGGACCCTATCCTGTAAAGTAGTAGTTTTATGCTATTTACTCGTGGCAGCCGGATGCTAAAAGGTAGTACGTCCTCTGTTCCAAATTAGCCTACCAAAACATCTTATAGTTTGGGACGGAGGAGAAGGTGATGCTTGGATAAACATTTCTAGCATTCCATCTAATTCGACCTGTATGCCCAAAGCACAAACACATCATATTCGACTTTGGAGAGGAGGAGGATTTTGACCTTTCCAAGTAGGACCTCGTTGGTGTGTGGCCCATAAGCATCGGCGGTGTCGAAGAAGGTGACGCCGGCGTCGAAGGCGCGCCGTATGATGGCGACGCCAGCATCCTCCGGCACCGGATCGTTGTACACGCCGGTGAGACCCATGCATCCGAACCCGATCCTGGACACCTGTCCCGCAAATGGCACATCCCCAAGTCATCAGTCAGTTCTGCAGTTTGGTATTTCCCCGCGGATTTGCGAGCAGATTCGAGGGGGTCGAATGTGGGATTTTCGGTTAGTTTGTTACCTCGAGGCCCTGCGTGCCAAGCTTCACTCTGGCCATCTGGCTCTGCTCCATGGATCCAACTGGTAGCAACAAGGCAGAGGAGGAAGAAGACTGAGGGGAGAGGACCTCGCCGGCTACACTAGCTACTTTATATTTCTTTTAAGGGAAACTTGCTACTTTATTATTGCTTGTGGGTGGATGCCGCCCAAACCCAAGAGATCGTCTTCCACGTCAAAAAGGAAAAAAGAAAGATCTTTTCAGCCAAAAGTGCATGGATGATTCTATGGGTATATAAATCCATTTTGGAAAGCTCATTTTTAAGTACCAACAAATTCTGGAAAATGTCTCACGCATATATCTTCCCACTCTATGTGCTCACGGAAAGTTTCGCGAGAAAACAACTTTTTTTTGGCTGTGTAAAAAAGACAAAAAAAATTGTCATGAAACACTATTTAGAAGCATTAAAAATCGTCTTTTTACGGAGGCGAATCCAAAAGGATTATTTTTCACAAATCTTTGTACCGCGCACACATGTTTGCGAAGATGTATGCATAAAATTCTCTTTTAAATTTTTGACATTTTAAAACATGTCTAAAGTGCATTTTTTTTAAAGTGGCTCACTATGCACATGTATTCAGGACATCCACACTCGTTTATTCCCCTCAATTATAAGTTTGGGAGAAATCACCCCCTAACATCTTGATTTTTTGCGTAAAAGGACTAATGTCTATTATAAAAGTTCACCAAAAATAGAATATTCCCAACATAATAAAAATTACATCGATGTCCATGGACCAGTGAATGGCCACAACCGCCGCTAGAACAAGCCGTCAATGCGATGTTGTCACTCGCTTAGTGTTGGAGCCGTCCTAGCCTTTGATGGAGTCCTTGACTAAGGGGTCCAAGCTCAGGTGGTTTAGTCCATGGGTCATACTCGGGCCCATCAAGGAGAAGGACTTCGAAGGCATTGTGACAAAGCATGAGCACTCTGATTCTATCAAAGGCTTGGCGTGCACCCCAGGGAAAGGATGATTCGTTCGACATGTAACCCATAGATGGTAACTGACATTCATGTAACCCTAAATACCCCGGATGCCTTTATAAATCATGGAGTTTAACCCGCAGAAGACACACATACGCAACATCATAACTCCTAGGGTTTAGCCCACAATCTCATGACCTTGAGGTGGATCAATGATACGTCTCCAACGTATCTATAAATTTTGATGGTTCCATGCTATTATCTTGTCAAACTTTGGATGTTTTGTATGCCTTTTATATCTTTTTTGGGACTAACTTATTAACTCAGTGCCAAGTGCCAGTTCCTGTTTTTTCCGTGTTTTTGACCCTTTTCATAGGAGAATATTAAACGGGGTCCAAACGGAATAAAACCTCCGAAAACATTATTTTTTTCCGAAACAAAAGATACGCAGGGAGCGTGAGAACCAAGGCAGAGGCCACCAAGTGAGGCCACAAGCCCCCTAGGAGCGGCCAGGGGGGCTCGCGCCTAGCGGGCTTGTGGGCCCACTGTGGCTCGTCTGCCCTACTTCTTCCGCCTATAAATCCTCGAAAAATCCAAAACCACGGGAGAGATCCACGAAAATACTTTTCCGCCACCGCAAGCTTCTGTCTCCACAAGATCCCATCTGGGGCATGTTCGGGTGCCCTGCCGGAGGGGGGATTCGGATACAGAGGGCTTCTTCATCAACACCATTGCCTCTCCGATGATGCGTGAGTAGTTCACCATAGACCTTCGGGTCCATAGCTAGTAGCTAGATGGCTTCTTCTCTCTCTTGGATCTTCCATACAAAGTTCTCCATGATCTTCATGGAGATCTACCGATGTAATCTTCTTTTGCGGTGTGTTTGTCGAGATCCGATGAATTGTGGATTTATGATCAGATTATCTATGAATCTTATTTGAGTTTCTTCTGATCTCTTATATGCATGATTTGTTATCCTTGTAATTCTCTTCGAGTTGTGGGTTTTGTTTGGCCAACTTGATCTATGATTCTTGCATTGGGAGAAGTGCTTGATTTTGGGTTCATACCGTGCGGTGACCTGACCCAGTGACAGAAGGGGTAGCGAGGCACACATCGTGTTGTTGCCATCAAGGGTAAAAAGATGGGGTTTATATCTATTGCATTAATTTATCCCTCTACATCATGTCATCTTGCTTAAGGCATACTATGTTTGTCATGAACTCAATACACTAGATGCATGCTGGATAGCGGTCGATGTGTGGAGTAATAGTAGTAGATGCAGAAAGTATCGGTCTACTTGTCTCGGACGTGATGCCTATATGTATGATCATTGCCTTAGATATCGTCATGACTTTGCGCGGTTCTATCAATTGCTCGACAGTAATTCGTTCACCCACCGTAACATTTGCTATTTTGAGAGAAGCCTCTAGTGAACACTATGGCCCCCGGGTCTACTTCACATCATATTTCAGCCCTACACTTTTACTTTGTTGCACTTTCCGCCTTCAGATCTCACCTTGCAATCAATCGTGAAGGGATTGACAACCCGTTTGTAGCGTTGGATGCAAGTTTGCTGTTTTTGTGCAGGTACTTTGGAAACTTGGCTTGATACTCCTACTGGATTGATACATTGGTTCTCAAAACGGAGGGAAATACTTAGTGCTACTATGCTGTGATGTTTCAAAAGGGATCCCTAGCAATGGCGCAGGAATGCTTCTGATGTCCGTTATGCTGCTGCACAAAAGAGCTTCCAGTGGCGCCAGAAATGGGCACGTTGACGACACCGGGAATCCTTCCGCGTTCGTGTTTCCTCGAAGCGGAGAGGATGATGTAGCACAGCGGAGGTAAGTA
Source organism: Hordeum vulgare subsp. vulgare (assembly GCF_904849725.1). Classification (NCBI taxonomy): domain Eukaryota; kingdom Viridiplantae; phylum Streptophyta; class Magnoliopsida; order Poales; family Poaceae; genus Hordeum; species Hordeum vulgare. The sequence continues at coordinate 102,220,626 of NC_058524.1, read as the reverse complement.
TTTCCCTCAGTTTGAGAACCAAGGTATCAATCCGGCAGAGGAGTATCTCAAGATCCTGCACAAACACAAAAGCTTGCACCCAACGCTATGAAGGGGTTGTCAATCACTTATAGATTGTTTGCCAAGTGAGAACTGAAAGCAACAAAGTAATAAAGCAAAGTAAAAGCGGAGTTGTACACGATGGATGTGAATAGACCCGGGGGACGTAGTGTTTACTAGTGGCTTCTCTCATGAAATCAAGTAGACGGAGGGTGAACAAATTACTGTCGAGCAATTGATAGAACTGTGCAGAGTCGTGACGATATCTATGCAATGATTATTTCTATAGGCATCACGTCCGAAACAAGTAGACCGATACTTTCTGCATCTACTACTATTACTCCACACGTCGACCGCTATCCAGCATGCATCTAGTGTATTAAGTCCGTAAGAACAAAGTAACGCCTTAAGCAAGATGACATGATGTAGAGGGATAATCTCAAAGCAATGATAAAAACCCCATCTTTTTACCCTTGATGGCAACTGCTTGATGTGTGCCTTGATGCCCCTACTTTCACTGGGAAAGGTCACCACATGGCAGAACCCAAAACCAAGCACTTCTCCCATTGCAATAATCATAGATCTAGTTGGCCAAACAAAACCCAAGACTCGGAGAGACTTACAAGGATATCAAATCATGCATATAAGAAATCAGCAAAGACTCAAATATAAATCATAGATAATCTGATCACAAGTCCACAATTCATCGGATCTCGACAAACACACCGCCAAAGAAGATTACATCTGATAGATCTCCATGAAGATCATGGAGAACTTTGTATTGAAGATCCAAGAGAGAGAAGAAGCCGTCTAGCTACTAACTACGGACCCGTAGGTCTGAAGTGAACTACTCACGAGTCATTGGAGGGGTGATGATGATGATGAAGTCCTCCAACTCCAAAGTCCCCTCCGGCAGGGCGCCGAGAAGGGTCTCCAAATGAGATCTCGTGGAAACGGAAGCTTGCGGCGGCGGAAAAGTATTTTTGAGGCTCCCGTGATTTTTTGCGGAATATTTGGGAATTTATAGGCCAAAGACCTACGTCAGGGGGCGGCCAGGGAGGCCACAAGCTTGCCCACCGCCGCCTCCCCCCTGGTGGCGGAGTGGGGGCTTGTGGGCTCCCTGGAGCCCACCTGGCTTGGCCCAAAAGCCCCCTGGACTTCTTCCATTCGGGAAAAAATCATTTCGGTGTTTTTCTTCCATTTGGACTCCGTTCCAAAATCAGATCTGAAAAGAGTCAAAAACACGGAAAAAACAGGAACTGGCACTTGGCACTGAATTAATAAGTTAGTCCCAAAAAGATATAAAAAGGTACATAAAACATACAAAGAAGGCAAGATAACAGCGTGAAACCATCAAAAATTATAGATACGTTTGAGACGTATCAAGCATCCCCAAGCTTAACTCCTGCTCGTCCTCGAGTAGGGAAGTGATAAGTATGATTTTTTGATGCTTTCATGCTACCTAGCATAGGTGTCCTTTGTAATTCCTCTTATGTGACGTGAATGTTCAGATCCATTAGATTCAAAACAATAGTTTTCTATTGACGTGGAAACAATAATAATTCAAGCAAACTAGCAAAGTAATCATGAACTTTCAAAATAACAAGGCCAAAAGAAAGTTATCCCTACAAAAGCATATAGTCTGGCTATGCTCTATCATCATTGCACAACGAACTTAAATCATGCACAACCCCGGTATTGGCCAAGTAATTTTTCACACCTTTACTTTCTCAAACATTTTCAACTCTCACGCAATACATGAGCGTGAACCATGGTTATAGCACTATAGATGGTGTGGAATGTGGTGGAGGTTGCAAGACAAAAAAGGACAAGATAATCACATTAACTAGGCATATCAATGAGCTGTGGAGATGCTCATCAATAGATATCAATGTGAATGAGTAGGTATTTCCATACAAATGATGCACTAGAGCTACGAGTATGTGAAAGCTCTTAAAGAAAACTAGTGGGTGTGCATCCAACTTGCTTGCTCACGAAGACCTAAGGCAATTTTGAGGAAGCCTATCATTGGAATATACAAGCCAAGTTATATAATGAAAATTTCACACTATCTATATGGTGGTGAAAAAATGAGAGACTCTCAATCATGAAGATCATGGTGCTTAATATGCACAAGTGCGGAAAAAGTGGTAGCATTGTCCCTTCTCTCTTTTTCTCTCTTTTCTTTTTTTTGGAGGGCTCTTTGGCCTCTTTTTTTATGGGCTTCTTTGGCCTCTTTTATTTCCTCACATGGGACAATGCTCCAATAATGATGATCATCACACTTTCAACTCAAAACTTAGAGCAACTATGACTCTATATGGAATGCCTTCGGTAGTGTACCGTGGCAATGATCTAGCATGGCATAGACATCAATGGAAACATCATGCTAGCTATCTTACGATCATGCAATGGCAATGTAGACGTGGTGTCACATGTCATGGTGGTAGTTGCATGGCAATATATCTCGGAATGACTTTGAAAAAGCCATAATAGGTAGGTATGGTGGCTGTTTTGAGGGAGGCTAATGGTGGGTTTTGTGCACCGGCGAAAATTGCACGGCACTAAGAAGATAGTGATGGTGGAAGGTGAAAGTGCATCTAAACCATGGACTCAACATTAGTCATGAAGACCTCATATACTTGTTGCAAAAGTTTTATTAGTAATCGAAACAAAGCATTCAACGCATACTCCTAGGGGAAGGGTTGGTAGGTATAAACCATCGCGCGATCCCGACTGCCACGCAAAATATGACAATCAATAGACTAATCATGCTCAGACTTCATCACATAGCGGTTCACCATACGTGCATGCTACGGGAATCACTAACTTCAACACAAGTATTTCTAGATCCACAACACCTTACTAGCATGACTTCAATATTACCATAACCACAACTCAAAACTAATTGAGATGAATCAAACTTCTCTAACTATTCAATGCACATGAAGGTGGAAGTTTTCGTATCCCTTTGGATAACTACCCCTTTTGAGACTACTTTCAAAGCATAGATCAACTACCATGCCATGCACCGTTGTGCTCTAAAAGATATAAGTAAAGCACACAGAGCAAAAGTATCTAGCTCAAAAGATATAAGTGAAGCACATGTGAGCTGAATTGTCTACCAAAAGATATAAGTGAAGCTCGACAAAATCACGGTGTGTGCATGTCTCTCTCTCTCTAGGTGTGCAGAAAGGATGATTGTGACACAACAAAAAATAAAAGACTCCTACGATACAATACGCTCCAAGTAAAAACACATAACATGTGGTGAATAAAAATATAGCCCCAAGTAACGTTACTGATGGATTGAAGACGAGAGAGGGGATGCCTTCCCGGGGCATCCCCAAGCTTAGTCTTTTACGGCATCCTTGAATCTCTTGGGGTGCCTTGGGCATCCCCAAGCTTGATATCTTGCCACTCTTTATCTTTTTGTCCATAAGAACTTCACCCAAAACTTGAAAACTTCACAACACGAAAATTAAACAGAAACTCGTGATAACATTAGTACAAGAAAGCAAACCACCACTTCCTTAGGTAAAGAAGCAAACTTAAATTCTACTTGTGCTGATGTTGGGTTACTGTACTTTCAATCTTCCATGGCTAATACCCCCCCGATACTATCCATAGTTTCATCAAAATAAGCAACCAACACAGCAAAAATAGAATATGTTAACAGTAGACCAGTCTGTAGCAATCCGTATGTTTCGTATACCTCTGGTACTTCAAAAATTCTGAAAATAGTCTGAAGAATTTGCGTAGCAATCAGCAGCAAAACGAATCAACTCAAAAGCTCTTACAGGAAAAAAAAATGAAAATTCTTTTCGTGAGCAGAAAGTTTCTGTCTTTCCCAGCATGACCAAACGATCATCCTCAAGACTAATCATAACGGTTTTGCTTGGCACAAACGCAAAAAGAAACACAAAAAACACAATCATAACAGAATTATGAAGGTGTGGAAAACACAAAACAGAAAGAAAAAGGATAAATTCGTTGGGTTGCCTCCCAACAAGCGCTTTTGTTTAACGCCCTTAGCTAGGCGAAAGTGATGGAATCACGTATAGTCATCTTTGGTACTCAAACCATAGGTAGCCCTCATCATAGATTCATAAGGCAATCTTATTTTCTTTCTAGGAAAGTGCTCCATGCCCTTCTTTAAAGGAAATTGAAATCTAATATTCCCTTCCTTCATATCGATGATAGCACCAATAGTCCTTAGGAAAGGTCTACCAAGAATAATGGGACATGAAGGATTGCAATCTATGTCAAGTACAATGAAATCCACGGGTACATAGTTCTTATTTGCAACAACAAGAACATCATTGATCTGTTGGAAATATGCCCTAGAGGCAATAATAAATTAGTTATTATTATATTTCTTAGTTCATGATAATCGTTTATTATCCATGCTATAATTGTATTGATTGGAAACACAGTGCATGTGTGGATACATAGACAAAACACTGTCCCTAGTAAGCCTCTAGTTGACTAGCTCGTTGATCAAAGATGGTCAAGGTTTCCTGACCATAGACAAGTGTTGTCACTTGATAACGGGATCACATCATTAGGAGAATCATGTGATGGACTAGACCCAAACTAATAGACGTAGCATGTTGATCGTGTCATTTTGTTGCTACTGTTTTCTGCGTGTCAAGTATTTGTTCCTATGACCATGAGATCATATAACTCACTGACACCGGAGGAATACTTTGTGTGTATCAAACGTCGCAACGTAACTGGGTGACTATAAAGATGCTCTACAGGTATCTCCGAAGGTGTTCATTGAGTTAGTATGGATCGAGGCTGGGATTTGTCACTCCGTGTAACGGAGAGGTATCTCGGGGCCCACTCGGTAATACAACATCACACACAAGCCTTGCAAGCAATGTGACTTAGTGTAAGTTGCGGGATCTTGTATTACGGAACGAGTAAAGAGACTTGCCGGTAAACGAGATTGAAGTAGGTACATGGATACTGACGATCGAATCTCGGGCAAGTAACATACCGAAGGACAAAGGGAATGACATACGGGATTATATGAATCCTTGGCACTAAGGTTCAAACGATAAGATCTTCGTAGAATATGTAGGATCCAATATGGGCATCCAGGTCCCGCTATTGGATATTGACCGAGGAGTCACTCGGGTCATGTCTACATAGTTCTCGAACCCGCAGGGTCTGCACACTTAAGGTTCGACGTTGTTTTATGCGTATTTGAGTTATATGGTTGGTTACCGAATGTTGTTCGGAGTACTGGATGAGATCACGGACGTCACGAGGGTTTCCGGAATGGTCCGGAAACGAAGATTGATATATAGGATGACCTCATTTGATTACCGGAAGGTTTTCGGAGTTACCGGGAATGTACCGGGAATGACGAATGGGTTCCGGGAGTTCACCGGGGGGGCAACCCACCCCGGGGAAGACCATAGGCCTTGGTGGTGGCACACCAGCCCTTAGTGGGCTGGTGGGACAGCCCAAGAAGGCCCTATGCGCCATAGGAAGAAAATCAAAGAGAAAAGAAAAAAAAGGGAGGAGGTGGGAAAGGGAAGAAGGACTCCACCTTCCAAACCAAGTTGGATTCGGTTTGGAAGGGGAGACCTTCCCCCTTGGCTCGGCCAACCCCCTTGGGGCTCCTTGAGCCCCAAGGCAAGGCCCCCCTCTCCCACCTATATATACGGAGGTTTTAGGGCTGATTTGAGACGACTTTTCCACGGCAGCCCGACCACATACCTCCACGGTTTTTCCTCTAGATCGCGTTTCTGCGGAGCTCGGGCGGAGCCCTGCTGAGATAAGATCACCACCAACCTCTGGAGCGCCGTCACGCTGCCGGAGAACTCTTCTACCTCTCCGTCTCTCTTGCTGGATCAAGAAGGCCGAGATCATCGTCGAGCTGTACGTGTGCTGAACGCGGAGGTGCCGTCCGTTCGGCACTAGATCGTGGGACTGATCGCGGGACGGTTCGCGGGGCGGATCGAGGGACGTGAGGACGTTCCACTACATCAACCGCGTTCACTAACGCTTCTGCAATGCGGTCTACAAGGGTACGTAGATCGAATATCCCCTCTCGTAGATGGACATCACCATGATAGGTCTTCGTGCGTGTAGGAAAATTTTTGTTTCCCATGCGACGTTCCCCAACACTGGCATCATGAGCTAGGTTCATGCGTAGATGTCTTCTCGAGTAGAACACAAAAGTTTTTGTGGGCGGTGATGTGCGTTTTTCTGCCCTCCTTTGTCTTTTCTTGATTCCGCGGTATTGTTGGATTGAAGCGGCTTGGACCGACATTACTCGTACGCTTACGAGAGACTGGTTTCATCGCTACGAGTAACCCCGTTGCTCAAAGATGACTGGCAAGTGTCAGTTTCTCCAACTTTAGTTGAATCAGATTTGACCGAGGAGGTCCTTGGATGAGGTTAAATAGCAATTCATATATCTCCGTTGTGGTGTTTGCGTAAGTAAGATGCAATCCTACTAGATACCCATGGTCACCACGTAAAACATGCAACAACAAAATTAGAGGACGTCTAACTTGTTTTTGCAGGGTATGCTTGTGATGTGATATGGCCAACGATGTGATGTGATATATTGGATGTATGAGATGATCATGTTGTAATAGTTAATATCGACTTGCACGTCGATGGTACGGCAACCGGCAGGAGCCATAGGGTTGTCTTTAAACTAACGTTTGTGCTTGCAGATGCGTTTACTATATTGCTAGGACGTAGCTTTAGTAGTAATAGCATGAGTAGCACGACAACCCCGATGGCGACACGTTGATGGAGATCATGATGATGGAGATCATGGTTTGACGCCGGTGACAAAAATATCGTGCTGGTGCTTTGGTGATGGAGATCAAGAAGCGCATGATGATGGCCATATCATGTCACTTATGAATTGCATGTGATGTTAATCCTTTATGCACCTTATCTTGCTTAGAACGACGGTAGCATTATGAGGTGATCTCTCACTAAAATTTCAAGACGAAATTGTGTTCTCCCCGACTGTGCACCGTTGCGACAGTTCTTCGTTTCGAGACACCACGTGATGATTGGGTGTGATAGACTCAACGTTCACATACAACGGGTGCAAAACAGTTGCACACGTGGAACACTCGGGTTAAGCTTGACGAGCCTAGCATGTGCAGACATGGCCTCGGAACACATGAGACCGAAAGGTCGAACATGAATCGTATAGTTGATATGATTAGCATAGAGATGCTTACCACTGAAACTATTCTCGACTCACGTGATGATCGGACTTGAGATAGTGGATTTGGATCATGTACCACTCAAATGACTAGAGATATGTACTTTTTGAGTGGGAGTTCTTAAGTAATATGATTAATTGAACTAATTGTCATGAACATAGTCTAATGGTCTTTGTGAATTACGATGTAGCTTGCGCTATAGCTCAACTGTTTTTATATGTTCCTAGAGAAAATTTAGTTGAAAGTTGATAGTAGCAAACTTTGCAGACTAAGTCTGTAAAACCGAGGGTTGTCCACGTTGCTGCGCAGAAGACTTATGTCCTTAATGCACCACTCGGTGTGCTGCACCTCGAGCGTCGTCTGTGGATGCTATGAACATCCGACATACACGTTTCTGATGACTAAATGATAGTTCAGTACAAAATACTTAATAGCTTAGAAGCAAGGCGCCGAAAACGTTTTGAAACGTCACGGAACATAAGTGATGTTCTAAAGAGATGAAATTGTGATTTCATGTTTGTGCCCTTGTTAAGAGGTACGAGACCTCCAACAAGATTCTTTGTCCACAAAGTAAAGGAGAAAAGCTCAATTGTTGAGCGTGTGCTCAGATTGTCTGAGTACGACAATCGCTTGAATCAAGTGGGAGTTAATCTTCCAGATGAGATAGTGATGGTTCTCCAAAGTCACTGCCACCAAGCTGTGAGAGCTTCATGATGAACTATAACATATCAAGGATATATACAATGATCCTTGAGCAATTCGCGATGTTTGACACTGGAAAGTAGAAATCAAGAAGGAGCATCAATAGTTGATGGTTTGTAAAACCACTAAGTTTCAAGAAAGGCAAGGGATAGAAGGGATACTTCGTGAAACGGCAAAACAGTTGTTGCACTAATGAAGAGACCCAGGATTAAACCCAAACCCGAGACTAAGTGCTTCTGTAATGAAGGGAACAGTCACTGAGGCGGAGCAACTCTAGATACTTGGTAGATAAGAAGGCTGGCAAAAATCGAAAGAAGTATATTTGATATACATGATGTTGATGTGTACTTTACTAGTACTCCTAGTAGCATGAGGGCATTGGATAGCGGTTCAGTTGCTAAGTGATTAGTAACACGAAATGAAAGCTACGGCATAAACGGAGACTAGCTAAAGGCAAGGTGACGATACGTGTTGGAAGTGTTTCCAAGGTTGATATGATCAAACGTCGCACGCTCCCTCTACCATCGGGATTGGTGTTAAACCTAAATAATTGTTATTTGGTGCAAGCATGAACATGATTGGATCGTGTTTATTGCAATAAAATTATTCATTTAAAGAAAATAATGGTTACTCTATTTTCTTGAATAATCACCTTCAATGGTTTATTGAATCTCGATCGTAGTGTTACACATGTTCAGGATATTGGTGCCAAAAGATACGAGGTAATGATGATAGTACCACTTACTTGTGGCACTGCCGCTTGAGTCATGTTGGTATAAATTGCATGAAGAGGCTCCATGCTGATGGATCTTTATACTCACTTGATTTTGAACCACTAGTGACATGCAAATCATACCACATGAGCAAGGCCTTGTTTTCATTGAGATGAAATAAGATAGTAACTTGTTGGAAGTGATACATTTTGATGTATGCAGACCAATGGGTGCTGAGGCACGTAGTGGATATCATTATGTTCTTACTTCAATGACGATTTGAGTAGATACTAGAGTATTTGCTTAATGAATCACAAGTCTGAAATATTGAAAAGTTCAATTCTGTTTCGGAGTGAAGTTCGTCGTAACAAGAGGATAAACTGTCTACGATATGATCATAGAAATGAATATCTGAGTTACGAGTTTTGGTACGCAGTTAAGACAATGTGGAAATTGTTTCGCCGTTCATGCCACCTGGAACATCATAGTGTGATGATGTGTCTGAATGTCATAGCAACGCACTATGTGGTATGGTGCATGCTATGATGTCTTTTATCGAATTACCACTATCGTTTACGGGTTATGCATTAGAGACAACCGCATTCACTTTAAATAGGGCACCGCGTATTTCCGTTGAGATGACACAGTATAGAATGAGGTTTGGAGAAATCTAAACTGTCGTTTCTTGAAAGTTTGGGGCTTCGACACTTATGTGAAAAAGTTTCAGTCTGATAAGCTCGAACCCAAAGCGGATAAATGCATCTTCATAGGATATCCAAAACAGTTGGGTACATCTCCTATCTCAGATCCGAAAGCAAAGTGTTTGTTTCTAGAAACGGATCCTTTCTCGAGGAAAGGTCTCTCTCGAAAGAATTGAGTGGGAGGGTGGTAGAACTTGATGAGGTTATTGAACCATCACTTCAACCAGTGTGTAGCAGGGCGCAGGAAGTTGTTCCTGTGGCGCCTATACCAATTGAAGTGAAAGCTGATGATGGTGATCATCGAGCATCGGATCAAGTTACTACAAGCCTCGTAGGTTGACAAGGTCGCGTACTACTGCAGAGTGGTACGGTAACCCTGTCTTGGAGGTCATGTTGTTAAGCAACAGTGTACCTACGAGTTATGGAGAAAGCAATGGTGGGCCCGGATTCCGACAAATGGCTGGAAGCCATGAAATCCGAGAGAGGATCCATGTATGAAAACAAAGTGTAGACTTTGGAAGAACTACTTGATGGTCATAGGACTGTTGAGTAAAGATGGATCTTTAAAAGGAAGACAGACAATGATGGTGATCAGTCACTATTAAGAAAAGCTCGACTTGTCGCAAAGATGTTTCCGACATGATCAAACAGTTGACTATGGTGAGACTTTCTCACTCGTAGCGATGCTAAAAGTCTGTTAGAATTATGTTAGTAGTTGTTGCATTATTTTTGAAATATTGCACATAGGATGTCAAAACATTGTTTCCTCAACGGTTTCCTTGAGCAAACATTGTATGTGATACAACCAGAAGGTTTTGTCGATCCTAAAGATACTAACAAGTATGCAAGCTCCAGTGATCCTTCAATGGACTAGTGCAAGCATCTCGGAGTTGGAATATACACTTTGATGAGGTGATCAAATATTTTGGGTTTGTACAAGGTTTATGAGAAACTTGTATTTCCAAAGAAGTGGGTGGGAGCACTATAGAATTTCTGATAAGTATATGTGGTTGACATATTGTGGATCAGAAGTAATGTAGAATTTCTGTAAAGCATACAAGGTTGCTTGAAAGGAGTTTTCAAAGGAGTACCTGGATTGCGCTACTTGGACGTTGAGCATCAAAAAAAATCTATGGAGATAGATCGAAAGCGCTTAATGGAAGTTTCAACAAGATGCATGCCTTGACAAGTTTTTGAAAGAGTTCAAAATAGATCAGCAAAGAAGGAGTTCTTGGTTGCGTTGTAAGGTGTGAATTTGAGTAAGACTCAAAACCCAACCACAGCAGAATAAAGAGAATAGACGAAGGTCGTCTTCTATGCCTTAGCCGTAGACTCTAAAGTATGCCATGTTGTGTACCGCACCTGATGTGTGCCTTGACTCAAAGTCCGTTGAGAGGTATAGAGAGTGATCCATGATTGAATCACTAGCAGCTGTCAAAAATTTATCCTTAGTAACTGATGGACTAAGGAATTTTTCTCGATTATGGAGGTGGTTAAAGAGTTCGTCGTAAAGGGTTACGTCGATGCAAGCTTTGACACTAATCGGAATAACTATGAGTAGTGAAACAGATTCGTATAGTAGAGTAGATGTTTGGAGTATTTCCGAATAGCACATAGTAGCAGCATCTATAAGATGACATAAAGATTTGTAAAGAACACACGGATCTGAAAGTTTCAGAACCGTTGACTAAAACCCCTCTCACGAGCAAGACGTGATAAGACCCCAGAACTATATGGGTGTTGGATTCGTTGAAATCACGTGGTGATGTGAACTAGATTATTGACTCTAGTGCAAGTGGGAGACTTTGGAAATATGCCCTAGAGGCAATAATAAATTAGTTATTATTATATTTCTTAGTTCATGATAATCGTTTATTATCCATGCTATAATTGTATTGATTGGAAACACAGTGCCTGTGTGGATACATAGACAAAACACTGTCCCTAGTAAGCCTCTAGTTGACTAGCTCGTTGATCAAAGATGGTCAAGGTTTCCTGACCATAGACAAGTGTTGTCACTTGATAACGGGATCACATCATTAGGAGAATCATGTGATGGACTAGACCCAAACTAATAGACGTAGCATTTTGATCGTGTCATTTTGTTGCTACTGTTTTCTGCGTGTCAAGTATTTGTTCCTATGACCATGAGATCATATAACTCACTGACACCAGAGGAATGCTTTGTGTGTATCAAACGTCGCAACGTAACTGGGTGACTATAAAGATGCTCTACAGGTATCTCCGAAGGTGTTCATTGAGTTAGTATGGATCGAGACTGGGATTTGTCACTCCGTGTGACGGAGAGGTATCTCGGGGCCCACTCGGTAATACAACATCACACACAAGCCTTGCAAGCAATGTGACTTAGTGTAAGTTATGGGATCTTGTATTACGGAATGAGTAAAGAGACTTGCCGGTAAATGAGATTGAAATAGGTATATGGATACTGACGATCGAATCTCGGGCAAGTAACATACCGAAGGACAAAGGGAATGACATACGGGATTATATGAATCCTTGGCACTGAGGTTCAAACGATAAGATCTTCGTAGAATATGTAGGATCCAATATGGGCATCCAGGTCCCGCTATTGGATATTGACTGAGGAGTCACTCGGGTCATGTCTACATAGTTCTCGAACCCGCAGGGTCTCCACACTTAAGATTCGACGTTGTTTTATGCGTATTTGAGTTATATGGTTGGTTACCGAATGTTGTTCGGAGTCCCGGATGAGATCACGGACGTCACGAGGGTTTCCGGAATGGTCCGGAAACGAAGATTGATATATAGGATGACCTCATTTGATTACTTGAAGGTTTTCGGAGTTACCGGGAATGTACCGGGAATGACGAATGGGTTCCGGGAGTTCACCGGGGGAGCAACCCACCCCGGGGAAGCCCATAGGCCCTGGGGGTGGCGCACCAGCCCTTAGTGGGCTGGTGGGACAGCCCAAGAAGGCCCTATGCGCCATAGGAAGAAAATCAAAGAGAAAAGAAAAAAAAGGGAGGAGGTGGGAAAGGGAAGAAGGACTCCACCTTCCAAACCAAGTTGGATTCGGTTTGGAAGGGGAGACCTTCCCCCCTTGGCTCGGCCAACCCCCTTGGGGCTCCTTGAGCCCCAAGGCAAGGCCCCCCTCTCCCACCTATATATATGGAGGTTTTAGGGCTGATTTGAGATGACTTTTCCACGGCAGCCCGACCACATACCTCCACGGTTTTTCTCTAGATCGCGTTTCTGCGGAGCTCGGGCGGAGCCCTGCTGAGATAAGATCACCACCAACCTCCGGAGCGCTGTCACGCTGCCGGAGAACTCTTCTACCTCTCCGTCTCTCTTGCTAGATCAAGAAGGTCGAGATCATCGTCGAGTTGTACGTGTGCTGAACGCGGAGGTGCCGTCCGTTCGGCACTAGATCGTGGGACTGATCGCGGGACGGTTCGTGGGGCGGATCGAGGGACGTGAGGACGTTCCACTACATCAACCGTGTTCACTAACGCTTCTGCTGTGCGGTCTAGAAGGGTACGTAGATCGAACATCCCCTCTCGTAGATGGACATCACCATGATAGGTCTTCGTGCGTGTAGGAAAATTTTTGTTTCCCATGCGACGTTCCCCAACACGATCCTCCCCATGGTTTTCTTGATAGTAGAATCCACAAGATGCAAATTAAGAGAACACTCTTCAATCTCATGAAAACCAAGAATATCACATAAAGACTTTGGAATCGCGGAAACACTAGCACCCAAATCACACAAAGCATTGCACTCATAGTTTTTGATCTTGATTTTGATAGTAGGTTCCCACTCATCATGAAGTTTTCTAGGTATAGAGACTTCTAGTTCAAGCTTCTCTTCAAGAGATTTAATCATAGCATCTACGATATGCGCGGTAAAGGCTTTGCTTTGGCTATAAGTGGAGAGTTTGCAATGGATTGCATCAAATAAATGCATTCAAACAAGGAGCAATTATCATAATTGAATTCCTTGAAATCCAAAGTGGGAGTTTCATTACTACCCAAAATTTTGACTTCTTCTACTCCACTCTTGTCACGCCCAAGATGCGACCCTATCCTCAATTTGGCACGAAAGCGTCGTCAGGGATAGAAGCGCATCTCGCCGTGTCGCAAGAATGGATATCGTTACAAGTACATGTACTGAAAAGATGAGATATATATAGAATTGGCTTACACTCGCCACAAGCTACATCAGAGTCACATCAGTACATTACATAATCATCAAGAGTAAGAGCAGGGTCCGACTACGAACGAAAACAAACGAGAAAAGAAGAACAACGTCCATCCTTGCTATCCCAGGCTGCCGGCCTAGAACCCATCCTAGATCGATGAAGAAGAAGAAGAAGAATCAACTCCAAATGTACAATCAACGCGCTCGCGTCAAGTAACCTTTACCTATACCTGCAACTGGTGTTGTAGTAATCTGTGAGCCACAGGGGACTCAGCAATCTCATTTCGAAAGGTATCAAGACTAGCAAAGCTTAATGGGTGAGGCAAGGTTAAGTGGTGAGGTTGCAGCTGCGGCTAAGCATATATTTGGTGGTTAAACTTACGAGTACAAGAAATAAGAGGGGGAAGATCTACGCATAACGGACGTGAACTACAGTTGATCAAATGAATGATCCTGAACACCTACCTACATCAGACATAACCCCACCGTGTCCTCGATCGGAGAAGGAACTCACGAAAGAGACAGTCACGGTTACGCACACATTTGGCATGTTTAAGTTAAGGTAACTTCAAGTTATCTAGAACCAGTGTTAAACAAAGTTTCCATGTTGCCACATAACTTCGGGCACGGCTTTCCGAAAGATTTAACCCTGCAGGGGTGCTCCAACTAGTCCATCACAAATTACCACAAGACGCATAGAAACCCTCAATCACAAAGCTCGCGATCTCGTCGGATTCCCTAGTGGAAAACCTCAACTCTGAGATTACCCAAAGCATCACCGGAATCCCGATGCACAAGATATTCCGTCAAAGGTAAAACTAATCCAGCAAGGCCGCCCGACGTGTCGACGATCCCGATAGGAGTCCCGTACCTCGTTCTCAGGACACGACGAATGAGCGATGGTTACGACGCCAAACGACGAGTTGCCCCGGGTAGCGTTAATAAGTTGCTCTGTTTTGGACCAACACTCATGAGGAGCACTGGCCCGGGGGTCGATTAAATTATCCTCGAGGTCCGGAAAGTCCCTATGCAATTTTTATTATGTGATTAGGCAAATGTAGTACCAATGTTGGGCCTTGCCAGACCAGCTTTAATCTAAAACGAATTATCAAGGGGGTCCCCATAACAACCACGATCGTGTTAGGAGCGCTCAATTATGGAACGTAACACCGGTAGCCGAAATATGGGGGCAAAGGTGGAACAAAACACCAGGCTAGAAAGGCCAAGCCTTCCACCTTTTACCAAGTATATAGGTGCATTAAATTAAATAGCATTTAATATGGTGATATAACAAGGAACCCATGCTTTCACATGGAAGCATCTACACCTGCAACTAGCAACGCTATCAACAGGGTTAAGCAAGCAGTAACATAGCCAATCAGTGGTTTGCTAGGTTGAAGGTTTTCATGGCATTGTTGAGAGGCTGATATTTAACATGTGGTAGGCAACGAGACATAATCGATAGAAGCGATAAAACTAGCATGGCAATGATAGTAATGGTATCTGGGGAAATGGTCATCTTGCCTGAGATCCCGCTTGGAAGAAGAACGACTCCGTGAAACATACGAACCGGCGTAGTCGAATGGGTCCTCACATCCGACACGCTTGCGGAACTCTATCGAGACGGGGAAAACCGGAAACAAGCATCAACACACGATATTCACCACACACAATGCACAATACAAATGATGCATGAGCAGCTGAACACATGCAAGACACGGCATGACAATTCACACAACCAGACACTACACATTAAGTGAAGTTCAATATGCAACGAGTTGCATATTGACGAAACTCCACGTTAATTTATTTAGTTCTATCCCGATTAGATACACGGCAGTATTAAATGTGGTTAAACAAGGCAAGAGGTGAAGCGTAATTAATCTACCTATCTAGGCATTTTAAGTGAGGTCGGAAATGACATATAACATCTCCGAGACGACCTCGCATGTTAATTTACAATTCTGTCCATATCTGAACTAACACATTTAATTAGTTGTAAAACAGCAAAACAAATAGGTTCACGTGATTCTATGCGTCATTTCAAGCAAGCTACACATAAAGAACATCTCCAACGGAGCTACGGATCAAAAGATACAAGCACCGCAAGATATGATGGCATGAATGCAATATGTGTGCAACGACGGTCACGAGCACTTCAAAACATACAACCAGCAAGAGAAAATGAAACTACACGAGATTCTAAGCAAGTTTCATGTAGGACACGATCAAAACGGAGCTACGGTTCAACATCTACGAGCAAAACAAGAAAACACTACAATCTGCCAAAATCAGCCACATAGCATTTTCTACACCCCACAACCATGAGCTACTCAACTCTAATATAATCAACCAAGGCATGTCACGAAAGAGGGCAAGAAGCACTACCACAAACAACTAACAACAACTAGCATGGCATCATGGATCACTAGGGAAAGAAGACACAAAATGGCATCTCACACACTATTTCAGACTTAGTGAAAATTACACCTCATGAAAGTGCAGTTTTCGATCTGAAGCCATATTGACAGCAGCAAAACCTATAGCTACAGGACTCCAAATGGCATGAAAACTCAGAGCATGCTAGAGAAACACAAGGACTACAACTAACTCCATTGGACCAACCTCAAAAGAGCTACCGAACAAAAGATAGAAGCAAGACAAGATAGCAACAAAATATAACAGATCTCAGACTTAGAAATGTTTCAGCACCTCCAAATCAGCACTATTTCTAGCAACTTGAGGGCAAGCAAACCACACCTAAACATGCATTTCTATTGCAACCAAAAATACCAGGGGCTAGACAAAACATCCAAGATCAACTCTCTAGTTGACATCTCCTTCAAACGAAACACGGAATAAATCCTACGAATTAAACAAAAGGGCATCACGGCAAAAATATCGCGCGAACTAACTTACTCAAAAGCTAAAACTAATTCCACAGAAAAATCCCTCTACCCCGAAAACATATAAAATATGTGCGGTTGCACAACATTAATAATGTCACACGTAAATGTGAGAAAATAACCTATGCACGGAAAATAATCTAGCGGCAAATCCCTATGCGCAAAAATACGAATGACTACTCTAAAATACAAGGAAAAATGGTTCCTAAAACATGGGCATTTATTCTACGGCATACGAGCAACCCGGTCTTGCACGAAAAAATAAATGCGGGACGAAACCTATTGGGACAACATGCTAAACGATGTTAAACAAACATGCAAGTTGCAAAAACAGATTCTACGCAAAATCCTACGCCAAAACCATATACAATACGCCTCGATCCGACTAACGGAATAAAAGATACGCGTGTTTTAATATACGTCTATAATCTGGAATTTATTAATTCCTAAAATACCTAATAAACCTATTGGGCCGAACAGTGGGCGCTACATAGATCAAAGGTGCACAGGCGGGGGAATCTCACCTCTCCTTGGGCCGGTTGTGGAGATGGGCCAGGGTCGGTGGAGAAGGCTGAGGCAGGCCTGGACGAGGTGGAGGCCGGCTGGGCCACATCGGGCGCGGCGGTTAGCGAGGGGGAGCGGGACGTCGCTGGGCTGGCGGCGCTCCAGATGGTCAACGGGGCAAAGGCCTCGTCCTCGATCGGATCGAGGCAAGTGCACGGCGACGGCGAGCGAGAGGCCAGCGAGCGCTGCCTCGTGCTCTGCGCTGGCTCGAAGTTCCAGGGATCTGGCGCGTCGACGAACAGAGGACAGCTCCACAGGAACTGCCCAGGATTCGGTCTCGGGAGAAGAAGGGGCTGGATTCGGGCGGCAGCTCGCCGGATCAGCTCGTACCGAGGCGGCGGCGGGGGCTACTCCAGCCGGCGGTGGGGGATCCGGCTAGGAGCTGCGGGCATGGGGAGGGGCTACGGCATGGGGAGGGGCTACGGCATGGGAGGAGTTGCGGCACGGGAGGAGTTTGCGGGCACGGGAGTTGTTGTGGTCGCCCGGACATGTCCGATTTAACCACGGACATGTCCGGTAGGTGGGAATTTGGGTGAATCTGAGCCCCATATCTCAGATCCGAAGGCTGAGAAAGGCTATGGAGCTTGGGGCTGCGGGATTTGAAGGGTGTGGGCTAGCAGGTGGGGATTTCTAGGGGGTGGCTGCAAAAACGACTAGGGGAACCCTAATGAAGTGATAGGCTCTCTCTAGGGGGGTGTTACTAATATAGGGTTGGTCTCTGGTGGGGTGGACCTCGTCCGTCCGATCGCGATCCGATGACCACAAATGGAAGAAGTGGCTAGGTGGAACTAGTGGGCTGTGTAGAGCGGTTATCCGGAGACGGGAGGGAAACGGGCGGCGCGGCAACGCGATTTGAAACAACGATAACCGTCCGACGGTAGACCGAATACGGTGCCGCTACGGTCGACCGTTCGGGTACCAAACGAACTCCGATCGTGGCGAAATTTTACAGGCGGCCTACCTATATTAAAATACGACCGCACGTCAAATCTCACCCCAATGAGAGAAAGTTTTACGTACACTTTTAAAAACAAGATTCGAACGATGCCGCGGGCGCGTGCGTGTGCGGTCGGGCTCAGAACGGACAACGACGAGAACCGGCAACTAACAACGGATGCTACTTTTGAAAACTGGCGGCAACGGAGATGCCGATGCAATGCAGATGATGCGCATGATGCGATGGTGATGCGACAAAAGAAAATAGACACACAACGAAAACGGAATAGAAGGGGAATATTCTGGAACGTCGGTCTCGGGCTGTCACAACTCTCCACACCTTTATCATCAAGATAGGTGGACTCCGAATCATCGGGGCGTTTTTCAACCAAAGTGGATTCATATCCAGCCCCTCCATAAGTAGGTTTGACACGCAAAAACAAAGATTCAAGAGGAGACACACCAAGCACTTTAAGATCTTCGTGATTTGCATCACTAGAACGCACCCTTTTAAACCATTCATGTCTAGCGCGAATTTGGGCGGTTCTTTCTTTGCTCTCATTCATGGAGATACGCATAGCTTTCAAAGTTTCATCCAAGTTGATCTTGGGAGGAGCGCATCTAACTGTCAAAGCATCAATATCACAAGACATCCTATCAACGCTCTTAGCCAAATCGTCTATTTTGAGTAGTGTTTCCTCTATGGATGCATTGAAAATCTTTTGAGAGTTGATGAACTCTTTGATATTACTCTCTAGATCAGAGGGTAATTTGTTGTGGTTTCCATAAGTGTTGTCGTAGGAATTGCCATAATTGTTAGAGGAGTTACTAGGAAAAGGCCTAGGAACATAGTTTCCTCTAAAAGCATTGTTGTTGCCAAAATTGTTCCTACCAACAAAATTCACGTCCAAACTAGCGTTGCTACTCTCAATCAAAGAAGATAGTGGCATGTCATTAGGATCTACGGTAGCATTTCTAATAGCAACCAAATTCATCAACTCGTCCATCTTAGCACTAAGCGAGTTAATCTCTTCTATAGCGTGCACCTTTTTGCTAGCACGCGACCTTTTAGTGTGCCACTGAGAGTAGTTGGTCATGATATTGTCTAGGAGTTTTATATCGTCTCCTAACGTGATTTCCATGAACGTTCCACCTGAGGCGGAATCCAAGATATTGCGAGAAGGGAAATTCAAGCCAGCGTAAAATATTTCTATAATCATCCATAAACTCAAGCCATGAGCGGGACAATTTCTAATCATAAGCTTCATCCTCTCCCAATATTGTGCAACGTGTTCATGATCAAGTTGCTTGAAATTCATTATATCGTTACGTCAGGAGATGATCTTAGCCGGCGGAAAATACTTGGATGTGTAAGCATCTTTGCACCTATCCCAAGAATCGATACTATTTTTAGGCAAAGAAGAAAACCAAGTTTTTGCGCGATCTCGCAACGAGAAAGGGAAAAGTTTCAACTTAATCACATCATTATCCACATCTCTTTTCTTTTGCATATCGCAAAGCTCAATGAAGGTATTGAGATGGGATGCGGCATCTTCACTAGGAAGGCCATAGAATTGCTCTTTCATAACAAGATTCAGCAAAGCTGCGTTGATTTCATACGATTCCGCACTAGTGGCGGGAGCAACCGGAGTACTAATAAAATCATTATTATCAGTGCCCGAGAAGTCGCAAAGTTTGGTGTTTTCAGACATGATGTCTTCAACAAACAAACAAGCACACAAGCAAGCAAGAAACCTGCAAAGGAAAACAGCAAGGGCAAGAGAAAACGGCGAAGGAGAAAGGCGAATGAAAACGGCAAATGTGAAGTGGGGGAGAGGAAAACGAGAGGCAACTGGCAACAAAAGTAAATGCAAGAGAAGAGTTTGTGAGACCTACTTGGATAGATCTTGATTTCTCCTCCCCGGCAACGGCGTCAGAAATACTTCTGATGTTTCAAAAGGGATCCCTCGCAATGTCGCGGGAATGCTTCTGATGTCCGTTATGCTGCTGCACAAAACACCTTCCAGTGGCGCTAGAAATGGGCACGTTGATGACACCAGTAATCCTTCTACGTTGGTGTTTCCTTGAAGCGAAGAGGATGATGTAGCACAGCGGAGGTAAGTATTTCCCTCAGTTTGAGAACCAAGGTATCAATCCGGCGGAGGACTATCTCAAGATCCTGCACAAACACAAAAGCTTGCACCCAACGCTATGAAGGGGTTGTCAATCCCTTATAGATTGTTTGCCAAGTGAGAACTAAAAGCAACAAAGTAACAAAGCAAAGTAAAAGCGGAGTTGTAAACGATGGATGTGAATAGACCCGGGGGCCATAGTGTTTACTAGTGGCTTCTCTCATGAAAGCAAGTAGACGGAGGGTGAACAAATTACTGTCGAGCAATTGATAGAACTGTCCAGAGTCGTGACGATATCTATGCAATGATTATTTCTATAGGCATCACGTCCGAAACAAGTAGACCGATACTTTCTGCATCTACTACTATTACTCCACACGTCGACCGCTATCCAGCATGCATCTAGTGTATTAAGTCCGTAAGAACAGAGTAGCGCCTTAAGCAAGATGACATGATGTGGAGGGATAATCTCAAACCAATGATAAAAACCCCATCTTTTTACCCTTGATGGCAACTGCTTGATGTGTGCCTTGCTGCCCCTACTGTCACTGGGAAAGGTCACCACATGGCAGAACCCAAAACCAAGCACTTCTCCCATTGCAAGAATCATAGATCTAGTTGGCCAAACAAAACCCAAGACTCGGAGAGACTTACAAGGATATCAAATCATGCATATAAGAAATGAGCAAAGACTCAAATATAAATCATAGATAATCTTATCACAAGTCCACAATTCATCGGATCTCGACAAACACACCGCCAAAGAAGATTACATCGGATAGATCTCCATGAAGATCATGGAGAACTTTGTATTGAAGATCCAAGAGAGAGAAGAAGCCATCTAGCTACTAACTACGGACCCGTAGGTCTGAAGTGAACTACTCACGAGTCATTGGAGGGGCGATGATGATGATGAAGAAGTCCTCCAACTCCAAAGTCCCCTCCGGCAGGGCGCCGGGAAGGGTCTCCAGATGAGATCTCGCGGAAATGGAAGCTTGCGGCGGCCGAAAAGTATTTTCGAGGCTCCCCTGATTTTTTGCAGAATATTTGGGAATTTATAGGCCAAAGACCTAGGTCAGGGGGCGGCCAGGGAGGCCACAAGCCTGCCCACTGCCGCATCCCCCCTGGTGGCGGAGTGGGGGCTTGTGGGCTCCTTGGAGCCCACCTGGCTTGGCCCAAAAGCCCCCTAGACTTCTTCCGTTCGGGAAAAAATCATTTCGGGGTTTTTCTTCTGTTTGGACTCCGTTCCAAAATCAAACCTGAAAAGAGTCAAAAACACGGAAAAAACAGGAACTGGCACTTGGCACTGAATTAATAAGTTAGTCCCAAAAAGATATAAAAAGGTACATAAAACATACAAAGAAGGCAAGACAAGAGCGTGAAACCATAAAAAATTATAGATACGTTTGAGACGTATCATGCTGCATCACCCTTTCCTCTTCAAGGGAAAAACCAACGCAAGCTCAAGAGGTAGCAAGAAGAATTTCTGGCGCCATTGCCGGGGAGTATCAAGTCAAGAATAGTCTCCCGTCAACGTGTCAATTTCTGGCGCCAGGGATTATTCTAAATGAAGCTTATCCAAGTAAGTGTCGCAAACTCATCTCTTGCATTTACTCTTTTTGCCTCTCGTTTTCCTCTCCCCCACTTCTTAAAAACAAAGATTTACAAAAATATTTGCCTTTTTCGTTCGCCCTTTTCTTTCGCTTGCTTTCTGTTCGCTTGTGTGCTTGTCTGCTTGCTGAAGTCACCATGACTGAAAACACCAAACTTTCTGACTTCTCGAATACTAATAATAATGATTTTATTAGTACTCCGATTGCTCCCGCCACTAGTGCGGAATCATATGAAATCAATGCTGCTTTACTGAATCTTGTTATGAAAGAGCAATTCTCCGGCCTTCCTAGTGAAGATGCCGCATCCCATCTTAATACCTTCATTGAGCTTTGCAATATGCAAAATAAGAAAGACGTGGATAATGATGTGATTAAATTGAAGCTATTTCCGTTCTCATTGCGAGATCGAGCAAAAACTTGGTTTTCATCTTTGCCCAAAAATAGTATTGATTCTTGGAACAAGTGCAAAGATGCTTATATATCCAAGTATTTTCCGCCGGCTAAGATTATCTCTCTCCGTAATGATATCATGAATTTTAAGCAACTTGATCATGAACATGTTGCACAATCTTGGGAGAGAATGAAATTGATGATTAGAAATTGTCCCGTTCATGGCTTGAGTCTTTGGATGATTATACAAATCTTCTACGCTGGTTTGAATTCTGCTTCTAGAAATATCTTGGAATCCGCCTCCGGTGAACCTTCATGGAGATCACATTAGGAGAAGCCACAAAACTCCTAGACAATATCATGACAAACTATTCTCAGTGGCACACTGAAAGGTCACCTACTAGTAAAAAGGTACATGCTATAGAAGAAATTAACTCGTTGAGTGCTAAGATGGATGAGTTAATGAAATTGTTTGCTAGTAAAGGTGCTCCTTTAGAACCAAATGATATGCCCTTGTCTTCCTTGATTGAGAGTAGCAACGAAAGCTTGGACGTTAATTTTGTTGGTAGGAATAATTTTGGCAACAACAATGCTTTTAGAGGAAACTATATTCCTAGGCCTTTTCCTAGTAATCCCTCTAATAACTTTGGCAACTCCTACAACAATGCTCATGGAAATTACAATAAATTACTCTCTGATCTAGAGAGTAATATAAAGAGTTTATCAACTCGCAAAAGATTTTCAATGCGTCCATAGAAGAAAAACAACTCAAAATTGATGATTTAGCTAGGAGCGTTGATAGAATGTCTATTGATATTGATGCTTTGAAAGTTAGATGTGATCCTCCCAAGATCAATATGGATGAAACTTTGAAAGCTATGTGTGTTTCCATGAATGAGAGTAAAGAACGAACCGTCCAAATTCGTGCTAGACATGAATGGCTTAAAAAGACGTGTTCTCGTGATTAGAATCACAAATATCTTAAAGTGCTTGGTGTGACTCCCATTGAATCCTTGTTTTCTAGTGTCAAACCTAATGATGATGCGGCTGGATATGAATCCACCTTGGTTGAAAATGCCCCAATGATACGGAGGCCATCTATCTTGATGCTAAAAGCATTGAAAGTGGAGTAGAGGATATCAAAATTTGAGTAGTAATGAAACTACTACTTTGGATTTCAAGGAATTCAATTATGATAGTTGCTCTTTGATTGAATGTATTTCCTTGATGCAATCCATGCTAAACTCTCCACACGCTTATAGCCAAAACAAGGCCTTTACCGATCATATCGTCGATGCTATGATAAAATCTCTTGAAGAGAAACTTGAATTGGAAGTTTCTATTCCTAGAAAACTTCATGATGAGTGGGAACCTACTATCAAAATCAAGATCCAAAACTATGAATGCAATGCTTTGTGTGATTTGGGTGCTAGTGTTTCCGCGATTCCAAAGTCTTTATGTGATGTTCTAGGCTTTAATGAGATTGATGAGTGCTCTCTTAAGTTGCATCTTGCAGATTCTACTGTTAAGAAACCCATGAGAAGGATCAATGATGTTCTTATTATTGTAAATAGGAACTATGTACCCGTGGATTTCATTGTGCTTGATGTTGATTGCAATCCTACATGTCCTATCATTCTTGGTAGACCTTTCCTAAGGACTATTGGTGTTGTCATCGATATGAAGGAAGGGAATATTAGATTTCAATTTCCTTTAAATAAGGGCATGGAACATTTTCCTAGAAAGAAAATAAGATTGACTTATGAATCCATGATGAGGGCTACTTATGGTTTGAGCACCAAAGACAACGATACGTGATTCTATCACCTTATGCCTAGCTAAGGGCGTTAAACAATAGCGCTTGTTGGGAGGCCACCCAATGAATTTATCTTTGATTTTTGCTTTCTATTTTGTTGCATCCACACCATCATAATTCTGTTATGATTGTGTCTTTTGTGTTTCTTTTTATGTTTGAGCCAAGTAAAATCTTTATGACTAGTTTGGTGATGGTTGTTTGATCCTGCTGGAAAAAGACAGAAACTTTTCGCTCACGAAATTATTTTTCATTTTTATCCAGAAAGAGATTTTGAGTTGATTCTTTTTGCTCCTGGTTGATATGCCAATTTCCCAAACTGTCATAATGTTTCAGAATTTTTGAGATACCATAAGTATATGAAGTATACAAATTGCTACAGACTGGTCTGTTTTTGACACATTCTGTTTTTGTTGTGTTGGTTGCTTATTTTGATGAAACTATGGATAGTATCGGGGGGTATTGGCCATGGGAAAGCGAGAATACAGTAATCTAAAACCAATATAAATGAAAATCAAGTTTTCTACAGTGCATAAAGAGGTGGTAGTTTGTTTTCTTGTGCTAATGATATCACGAGTTTTTGTTTAAGTTTTGTGTTGTGAAGTTTTCAAGTTTTGGGTGATGTTCTCATAGACAAAGGGGTAACGAGTGGAAAGAGCTCAAGCTTGGGGATGCCCAAGGCATCCCAATCCAAATTCAAGGACACTAGAAAGCCTAAGCTTGGGGATGCCCCGGGAAGGCATCCCCTCTTTCGTCTTCAATCAATCGGTAACATTACTTGGAGCTATATTTTTATTCACCACATGATATGTGTTTTGCTTGAAGCGTCTTGTATCGTAGGAGTCTTATCTTTTTGTTATCTCACAATCATCCTTGCTGCACACCTTTTGAGAGAGACATGCACTCATCGTGAATTTGCTAGAATACTCTTTGAGCTACGCTTATATCTTTTGAGTTAGGCAATTTAGCTCACATGTGCTTCACTTATATCTTTTGAGCTAGATAACTTTGCTCTGAGTGCTTCACTTAGATCTTTTAGAGCACGGCGGTGTTATATTTTGGAGAAATAAGAACTCTCTATCTTCACATATATCTTTTTGAGAGTGATCACTCTGAGTAACTTGGTAGTTGGCTTGTGTTATGAAAGTAGTCCCGAAGGTGATAGGCACCCAAAGAGGACACAATAAAACTTCCATCTTCATGTGCATTGATTAGAAAGAGAAGTTTGATTCCTCTCAAATAGTTTTGAGACATGGATTTGGTAATATTAAGAGTTATGTTAGTAGGGTGTTGTGAATCTAGAAATACTTGTGTTGAAGTTAGTGATTCCCGTAACATGCACGTATGGTGAACCGCTATATTAGGAAGTCGGAGCATAATTGACTTATTGATTGTCATCCTTTGTGTTGCGGTCGGGATCGTGCGATGGTTAACACCTACCAACCCTTTCCCTAGGAGTATGCGTTTAGCACTTTGTTTCAATTACTAATAAAAACTTTCTCAATAAGTATGTGAGTTCTTCATGACTAATGTGAGTCCATGGTATAGATGCACTTTCACCTTCCACCATTGCTAGCCTCTCTAGTGCCGCGCAAATTTCACCGGTGCACAAACCCACCATATGCCTTCCTCAAAACAGCCACCATATCTACGTATTATGGCATTTTCATAGCCATTCCAAGATATATTGCCATACAACTCCCACCGTTCCATCTCATGACATGTGCCGTCACTTTCATATTGTCGTTGCATGATCGTAAGATAGCTAGCGAGATGTTTCAACGTCATACGCCAAGCTAGATCGTTGCATTGAGGTGTGAGCATTTCCTATAGAGTCCTCATCGTCCTAAGCATTGAGCTGTGAGTAAATTAAAGTGTGATGATCATCATTATTAGAGCATTGTCCCATGTGAGGAAATAAAAAAAGGCCAAAGTTGCCCACAAAAAGAGAGAGAGAGAGATATGGAAAGAGGCCAAAGATCCCAAACAAAAAATAAAAAATAAAAAAAGAGAGAAGGGACAATGCTACTATCTTTTCCACACTTGTGCTTCATAATAGCACCATGTTCTTGATGATTGAGAGTCTCTTGTTTTGTCACCACCATATGCTAGTGGGAATCTTCATTATATAACTTGGCTTGTATATTCCAATGATGGGCTTCCTCAAAATTGCCCTAGGTCTTCGTGAGCAACCAAGTTGGATGCACACCCACTAGTTCTCCTTTTGAGCTTTCACATACCTTTAGCTCTAAGTGCATCCATTGCATGGTAATCCCTACTCTTTCACATTGATATCTATTAATGGGCATCTCCATAGCCCTTTGATACGCCGAGTCGATGTGACCATCTCCTCCTTTTTGTCTCACAACCTCCACCACACTCTATTCCACCTATAGTGCTATATCCATGGATCATGCTCATTTATTGCGTGAGAGTTGAAAAAGGTTTGAGAAAGTAAGAGTGAGAAAACAATTACTTACTGGGGTTGTGCATGATTTAAATTAGTTGTGTGGGGATGATGGAGCATAGCCAGACTATATGATTTTGAAGGGATGATTTTCTTTGGCCTTGTTATTTCGAAAGTTCATGATTACCTTGCTAGTTTGCTTGAAGTATTATTGTTTTCATGTCAATAGCAAACTATTGTTTTGAATCTTACGGATCTGAACATTCATGTCACATGAAAGAAGTTACAAAGGACAAATGTGCTAGGTAGCATTCCACATCAAAAATTCAGTCTTTATCACTTCCCTACTCGAGGACGAGCACGAGTTAAGCTTAGGGATGCTTGATACGTCTCCAACGTATCTATAAATTTTTATGGTTCCATGTTATTATCTTGTCAAACTTTGGATGTTTTGTATGCCTTTTATATCTTTTTTGGGACTAACTTATTAACTCAGTGCCAAGTGTCAGTTCCTGTTTTTTCCGTGTTTTTGACCCTTTTCAGAGGAGAATATTAAACGGAGTCCAAACGAAATAAAACCTCCGAAAAGATTTTTTCTGGAACAGAAGATACGCAGGCAGCGTGAGAACCAAGGCAGAGGCCACCAGGGGAGGCCACAAGCCCCCTAGGCGCGGCCACGGAGGCCGTGCCTAGCAGGCTTATGGGCCCCCTATGGCTCGTCTGACCTACTCTTCCGCCTATAAATCCCCAAAAAATCCAAAACCACGGGAGAGATCCACGAAAATAATTTTCCGCCGCCGCAAGCTTCTGTCTCTTCAAGATCCCATCTGGGGCACGTTCTGGTGCCCTGTCGGAGGGGGGATTCAGATACGGAGGGCTTCTTCATCAACACCATTGCCTCTCCGATGATGCGTGAGTAGTTCACCATAGACCTTTGGGTCCATAGCTAGTAGCTAGATGGCTTATTCTCTCTCTTGGATCTTCAATACAAAGTTCTCCATGATCTTCATGGAGATCTATCCGATGTAAACTTCTTTTGTGGTGTGTTTGTCGAGATCCGATGAATTGTGGATTTATGATCAGATTATCTATGAATCTTATTTGAGTTTCTTCTGATCTCTTAGATGCATGATTTATTATCCTTGTAATTCTCTTCGAGTTGTTGGTTTTCTTTGGCCAATTTGATCTATGATTCTTGCAATGGGAGAAGTGCTTGGTTTTGGGTTCATACCGTGCGGTGACCTCACCCAGTGACAAAAGGGGTAGCGAGGCACGCATCATATTGTTGTCATCAAGGGTAAAAAGATGGGGTTTTCATCATTGGTTTGAGTTTATCCCTCTACATTTGTCATCTTGCTTAAGGCGTTACTCTGTTCGTCATGAACTCAATACACTAGATGCATGCTGGATAGCGGTCGATGTGTGGAGTAATAGTAATAGATGCAGAAAGTATCGGTCTACTTGTCTCGGACGTGATGCCTATATGTATGATCATTGCCTTAGATATCGTGATGACTTTGCGCGGTTCTATCAATTGCTCGACAGTAATTTGTTCACCCACCGTAATATTTGCTATTTTGGGAGAAGCCTCTAGTGAACACTATGGCCCCCGGGTCTACTTCACATCATATTTTTAGCCCTACACTTTTACTTTGTTGCACTTTATGCCTTCAGATCTCACCTTGCAATCAATCGTGAAGGGATTGAAAACCCCTTTGTAGAGTTGGGTGCAAGTTTGCTGTTTTTGTCCAGGTCCTTTGGAAACTTGGCTTGATACTCCTACTGGATTGATACCTTGGTTCTCAAAACTGAGGGAAATACTTACTGCTACTGTGCTGCATCACCCTTTCCTCTTCAAGGGAGAAACCAACGCAAGCTCAAGAGGTAGCATGTACCTCACACACTAAATTATCTACCATGCAAAAAATGTATTTTTTGAATTTTATTTATATTTTTATGGATTTTGATCTTATGTACTCAAGTATCCTACTTGAAATTAGTTCTTACACTAGTTATGCATAATTGTTTTTCTCAAAAAGTATTGCAAGAGAAACTTAAGGACTTCACACGGGAGATTTTTTGATTAGTTTGATGTCTTGAGGAATCTTGATTGATAATAAGAATCAAGAATCAATTAGATGGATAGAGACATCATACTTAGACATATAAAAACAAGATTAGATTAGTATTATCCGGCAAGCTAGCTAGCAGCCAGCCTGGTGGATGGATTTTTGGAAAGAGACGCACGAGAAGCTAGCTTACATGGCCACAAACTACGCCTCCATGGCTCTTCCTCCCACGATGCAGAACCTGTCACTACTAGGGAAAACCTTATACACAGAAGCTTACCAGTAGCGCTTTTCAGAAGGACGCGCTGCTGCTACTTGTTAGTAGCGCGTGTACAAAACAAACGCTACTACTAAACTCATAGCAGTAGCATGTCTCCTATAAAACGCGCTACTACTATACCTGCCACACCATTCCCAACAGGCTAGGTATAGTAGTAGCGCACGTCCTAAACAAGCGTTGCTGCTAGTCTACTTAGCTGTAGCGCTGGGCACCAACCCACGCTGCTGCTATGCCCACCTTATCCATCCCGTACGTGCGCTCCCCTCTCTCTTCCTCACACTTTGCTCCATCTCAGCCCCCCGCCGCTTGCCGCCGCCGTCGCCTACCGCTCCTCCCTCTACCGCCGTCACCTCCCCCTCCTCCCTGGACTCGGTAATCCCCCCTCCTCCCTCTGCCGCCGTCACCTCCCCCTCCTCCCTCCTCCCTGCCTCACCTCCTCCGTCCACTGTCGCTCGTCGCCGACGTCACCTCCCCCTCCTCGCTACGCCTTCCTCCTCCGTCCTCCTTCCTCCTCCCTCCTTCAGTCGCCCCTCCTCCTCCCTCCTCCCTCCTCCATCCACAACCCCTCCTCCCTTCTACATTTTGATTTAGTAGGCTAGTTCATATTTTCTTGTTGATATGCAACATGCATTCTTATTTAGTTAATAGTTTGTAGTGTAATTTTAGGGTTTAGTTGATATGCAACATTTTGATTTAGGATAGTTTCTAGGGTTTAGTGGATATGCAACATTTTGATTTAGGATAGTTCCTAGGGTTTAGTTGATATGCAACATTTTGATTTAGCATAGTTCTAGGGTTTAGTTGATATGCAACATTTTGATTTAGGATAGTTTCTAGGGTTTAGTTGATATGCAACATTTTGATTTAGGATAGTTGCTAGAATGAACATGTCATATTTCTTTGTTTATTTCCTTGTGCTACCTTATATTTCAATATAAGTATAATGTAGTAAGTGTTTATTATAAATAGTTTAATCAGTGAGGGAGTGTCCACCATATATGAGAGAAGAAGAATGCCGACTATTGTCGTGGGGGTCGTTTTTCCTTCTTATCCTTGTGCTAGATATTTGTTATGCACTAGGGGAAGTAGGAGTACCGACCATCATCGACAGTCAAAAAATCGGTGAGGGAGTGTCCACCATATATGAGAGAAGAAGAATCAGTGAGGGAGTGTCCACCATATATGAGAGAAGAAGAATGCCGACTGTTGTCGTGGGGGTCGCTTCTCCTTCTTCTCCTTGTGCTATATATTGTTTATGCACTAGGGGAAGTAGGAGTAGCGACCATCATCGACGGTTGAAAAATTGGTGAGGGAGTGTCCACCATACATGAGAGAAGAATGTCCATCATATGTCGTTTATTTAAGTTCCTCAACCATATTTATTAAGTAATTTATGTTGTTTATTTAAAAATATTTGACAACTAATTTCTTATTGTTTAATTTCTATTTGTGTCATTATCCTAGGGTTAGCGCCGCCGCCTCCGGCCACCTCCGACGTCGCCCCCGGCCACCTCCGACATCACCCCCGCACGGTACTACCACGCTCTCGCTCCCCTCTAGTTCATACTACCTCAAACTTGCAAACATGCACAATCATATTTGGTTAATTTGTCATATGATGTTGTCATGAGTGTTGATCCCCTGAACATGAGCTAATTAGTTTTTGTCATATGAACTTGGTTAATTTGTCATATGATGTTGCCATGTTATGATGTTGCCATGTAATATTCGGTTCAAACATTAAACATGAGCTAAAAAAAATTCAGACGAATTTATCTCGTCGTCGACGATGCCCATCCCGCATCCTCGTCGTAGAGTAGGTGGCGGTCACCTTCTTGATAGGCGCCAGCATGTGCGGGACTGGGCTCCGCCGGGCTGGCACTGGGAGGTGCTACCTTCCGGGGGCGGCACCTTGGTGCGGAATCCGGGTCTCATCGTTGACCCGGGGCTTCTTTGGTGGCGGTCACGTGGGCCATTATCGGTGACGAGGGAGACAACCCCCACGAAGGTGGTATGTCGTCGTGTGAGGGAGGAGGACGAGCACGTCTATCGCTACATGGCTGCGTTGGATGCCAGGTTCTCCAATACCTGACAGGTTCTCCAAGGACATCACCCGAGCTATGATCCGGTGATGGTTCCTTATCTTTGGCTTGCCACCGCCTGCACCGTGAGGCGTCAGCTAGATTATTAGTATGAGTTATATGAGTATGAGTTATATGAATATGAGCTATATGAGTATGAGTTATATGAATATGAGCTATATGAGTATGAGTTATATAAATATGAGCTATATGAGTATGAGCTATATGAGTATGAGTTATATGAATATGAGTTATATGAGTATGAGTTATATGAGTATGAGCTATATGAGTATGAACTATGAGTATGAGTTGTATGAGTATGAGTTATATGAATATGAGTTATATGAGTTATATGAGTTTTTAAATGAGTATGAGTTATATGATTTATATGAGTTATATGAGTTATATGAATATGAGTTATATGAGCTGTTATGTGATGATGCATTCTGAATACTGCTAATATTGTCGATGATGATGCATTCTGGTAGTAAACGTTAGCAGTAGCGCTGGAAAATATTAGTAGTAGCGCTGCTACTAAACTTACGAGTAGCGTTGCATGTATCTGCACTACTACTAGTTTTTAGCTGTAGCGCGATAGCAGTAGCGCGTGGACCAGCGCTACTGCTACTAATATAACTAGCGCTACTAGTAGGGTTTTCCCTAGTAGTGTGTTGAACCAGTTGAGCCACCGGATAGAGATCCGGAGGTCGACGACCGCTTCGTGCTCGTGCTCGCGTCTATGCCTGATGATACGTCCATTTTGCATCATGAATTACTATTGATATTTATGTTAATCCTGTCCATTATCCCTTATTATCATACAATTCTTATGGTGTTTCTCTCTGAATATGCAAGGTACATCACTAAGAGGGAAATATCTTGAACTGGAATTCTGGATCGGGAAACCGAGAAAAAGGCAGAAAAAACAACTTGCTTGAAATGACCTGAAACTTTACCAAGAATTTGTATGGAATATTTGAGAATTTATGGGTTAAAAATATACTTGAGAGGGGCCACCTGCTGGCCACAAGCCAACAGGGTGCCCCCAGCCCCTAGGCTGCACCCTGATTGCTTGTGGGTCCATTGGCAACCATCTTCTCCTATATGGTTTGCTTTACCCTAGAAAAATCATAAATCATCTTTTGGGACAAAGCACCACCGTCTTGAGGTGGAAACCTGGGCAGGGGCCCTTTTTCTCTCTGGCAGAGAGATTCTGCTGGGGAAACTTCCCTCCAGGAGGGGGAAATCAAAGCCATCATCACCAATGTTTCCTCCTTCCTGAGAGGACCAATCTTCATCAACATCTTCACCAACACCATCTCATCTCCAACCCTAGTTCATCTCTTGTATTCAATCTCTGCCTCAAAACCTCAGATTGGTACATGTGGGTTACTAGTTGTCTTGATTACATCTTGTAGTTGATGCTTGTTGGATTACTTGGTGGAAGATATTATTTTCAGATCCTTAACTATTATTATTACGCCTCTGATCTTGAACATGTTGATGATGTGTGATTAGTAACTATTGTTCCTGAGGACATGGGGGAAGTCTTGTTATAAGTAATCATATAAAGTGGTGATATAGATGTTGTTACTTCTCTTAGTGGTGTCATGTGAACGTCGACTACATGACACCTCACCATGTTATGGGCCTAAGGGAATTCATTGTGGAGTAACAAGTAGAGGATGTGTTGCGAGAGTGATAGAAGTTTAAACCCCAGTTTATGTGTTGCTTCATAAGGGCTTGATTTGGATCCACATGTTTCATGCTATGGTCAGATTTATCTTAATTCTTCTTTCATAGTTGCGGATGTTTGCGAGAGGGGGTAATCATAAGTAGGTTGTTAGTTCGAGTAAGAACATCACCTTAGCACCGGTCCACCCACATATCAAATTATCAAAGTAGCAAATGTGATTCAACTCAATATGATGAACATGACTTGATAGAAATTCCCATGTGTCCTCGGAGCGCTTGATTTATATAAGAGAACTTTCAGGCCCGTCCTTTGCTATAAAAAGGATTGGGCTACCTTGCTGCACCTTTGTTACTATTATTACTTGTCACTTGTTACGAATTATCTTGCTACAAAACAATCTATTATTGTTACTTATAGCACTTGTAGAGAATATCTTGTTGAAAATTGTTTATCATTTCCTTCTGCTCCTAGTTGGGTTCGACACTCTTACTTATTGAAAGGACTATGATTGATCCCCTATACTTTTGGGTCATCAAGACTCTTTTATGGCGCCGTTGCCGGGGAGTGAAGCACCTCTAGTATGTAGGAATTGGTAAGGAAACATTTTCTACACGTGCTGAAATTTACTAATGCTTGTCACTATGAACGGCCACCCTTTGAGTGGTTTATTCGGGGCATCTTTGCCTCAAACTGAAGATGAGGAAATTGTCCCTCGACCTAATAAAAATATTTATTATGAAATTCCTTTGGGTATGCTTGAAAAACAGTTATCTAATCCACATGATGGTACTTCTCATCCTCATTACCATTTCATATTTGTCTATGAGGATTGTGGATTGTTTAAGCTTTCATGTCTATCCGGAGACAAAGTGAAGAAGAAAGTTTTCCCTTTATAATTGGAGGGAAAAGCATTAATGTGGTACATGCTATTGGATGATATTGGATCATGGGACTTGAACCGCTTGAAGCTGGAATTTCATTCGAAATTTTGTCCTATGCATCTAATCCATCATGATTGGAATTTTATTTATAATTGCTCGCCCCGTGATGGAGAAAGTATCGCTCAAGCTTGGGGGAGGCTTAAATTTATGATGCACACCTGCCCCAACCATGATCTTCCAAGAGAATTGATTATACAAAAAAATTATGCTCAACTTTCTCATGATGACCGAAGGTTACTTGATTCTTGTGCTGCTAGTTCTTATATAAAGAAGACTATTCAATCTATATGGGGTCTTTTGTAAAGGATTAAATGTAACTCTGAATATTGGGAAATCGTTGAAGGTAAAGAGTCACGTATAAATCTTGATTTTGATTGTATTAAATCTTTCATGGAAACTTCTACCTTTCTTGAGTTTAGCAATAAACATGACCTTGACTCTGAGATAGTAGCTATTTTCTGCGAATCTTTGCTACCTATGTTGATCTGCCCAAGGAAAAGTGGTTTAAATATCATCCTCCCATTGAAATATTACCCGAGGAACCTATTAGAATTAAGAAGGAAGAAATAATTGTTAACCATGTTGATCCAATTGTTCCTACTGCTTACATTGAGAGACCTCCTTTTCCGGTTAGGATTAGAGAGCATGCTAAGGCTACAACAAGTGTTAATAAGAGTTATGTTAGGACACCTACACCTTTTGAACAAATAAATGTTGATCCTAATGATGTTATAGTTAAAGATCTCCTAGTTGATAATATTGATGGGCGTGTTATTTATATCTGTGATGAAGCTGCTAGAATTGCAAAATCTGTTACAAACCAACGAGATGAACTATATAAAAGTAAACCAGTGGTAGGCACGCCTTTATCTTAGTTAAAAATGGAGACCATTGCTATCATGGCCTATGTGATATTGGTGCTTGTATTAGTGTTATACCTTTTACATTATATCAAAAAATTA
The DNA here is from genome assembly GCF_904849725.1 of Hordeum vulgare subsp. vulgare. NCBI lineage: Eukaryota > Viridiplantae > Streptophyta > Magnoliopsida > Poales > Poaceae > Hordeum > Hordeum vulgare. The sequence continues at coordinate 102,186,287 of NC_058524.1, read as the reverse complement.
TGCATGATATAGCACCCTCTTAAATTGAAGATATTGATGTCACTATTAAACTTGCAAACCATGATACTATTTCACCACTTGGGATTGTTAGATTTGTTGAAGTCTTGTGCAGAAAAGTCAAGTACCCTTGTGATTTCCTAGTGCTTGGTTCGGAACAAGATAACTGTTTCCCATCATATTTGGTAGACCTTTCTTGAATATGGTTAATACTGAAATAAATTGTGCTACTCAGAAGGTCAAAGTGAGATTTGGTGATATTTCTCATGATATTAAATTCTCCAAGTTTAGAAAAGAACCACATGAAAAAGAATTGCCTAATAAGGATGAAATAATTGGTTTGCTTATATTGTTGTACCTCCTACTGATCCACCAGAACAATATTTGCTAGACCATGAGAATGATATGCATTTGAATGAAAGGAATGAAATAGATAGGATACTCCTTGATCAACAACCTATCCTTAAGCACAACTTACTAGTTGAAATTTTAGGTGATCCTCCTCCACCCAAGGGAGATCGTGTATTTGAGATTAAGGCTTTACCTGATACTTTGAAATATATTTATATTGATGACAACAAGATATATCCTGTTATTATTAGTGCTAACCTTTTGGAACATGAAGAAAAGAGATTACTCAAAAGTTGAAAGAAGCACATGCCTGTTATTGGATATACTCTTGATGATCTTAAGGGCATAAGCCCCACTCCCTGTCAGCACAAGATTAATATGGAACCGGAAGCTAAACCAGTTGTTGATCATCAACGTCGTCTTATAAGATGAAAGGGGTAGTAAGAACTGAAATACTAAAACCTCTAGAAGCAGGTATAATTTATCCTATTGCTGATAGTAGATGGGTAAATCTTGTTCATTGTGTCCCTAAGAAAGGTGGTATAAGTGTTGTTCCTAATGATAAAAAATGAACTTATTCCACAAAGGATAGTAACCAGTTATAGGATGGTAATTGATTTCAGGAAATTGAATAACCTTTTATTGGTCAAATGCTAGAAAGATTACCTAAGCACACACACTTTTGCTTTCTTGATTGATATTCTCGATCCTCTCAAATACCTGTGTCAAAAGAGGACCAAGAGAAAACTACCTTTACTTGCCCTTTTGTAACTTATGCTTATAGGCGTATGTCTTTTGGTCTATGCAATTCATGTGCTACCTTTCAAAGATGTATGACTGCTATATTCTCTGACTTCTGTGAAAAGATTTTTGAGGTTTTCATGAATGATTTTTTCGTTTATGGGACTTCCTTTGATGATGGCTTGAGTAACCTTGATCGAGTTTTGCAGAGATGTGAAGAAACTAATCTCGTGTTGAATTGGGAGAAGTTCCACTTTATGATGAATGAAGGTATAATGCTTGGGCATAAAATATTTGAACGGGTTATTGAGGTGTATAAGGCCAAAGTTGATGCAATAGAGAAAATGCATTGCCCAACCACCTTGGTCATGTTGGTTTCTATAGGCATTTCATTAAAGATATCTTAAATATTTCTAGGTCGCTAAGTAATCATCTTCAAAATTATGTTCCTTTTGTTTTTTATGATGATTATGTAGAAGCCTTTGAAATACTTAAGAAAGCCTTAATTACATTGACGCCTACAGAAAACAAAGTCAAAGACTCGAACGATGCACGACACATGCTTCTTGCTTCCCTGAAGAGAACGCCAAGTTCAGCAGCATCATAGTCCCGACCCCTAATCGCATTAGTTATTTTGAGACGGTCTGATCAAAGACGATGCGCTGAGCTCCCAAGTCTGCAGCACCCTCTATTGCCTTCAAGCATGTCATTGCCTCGGCCTGAAGCGGGCTCTGAGTTTGAAACAGCTTACTCACAGCAGCCGCAAGGAACCTGCCATCTTCATCACGCGCCACAAAACCCCACGCCCCTGCACCTGTCTTTGCATGAAAGGTTGCATCCATGTTAATTTAACGGTTCCCGGGGCTCGGAGGTTCCCAAAATGGATGAACCGCATGCTGTGTAGTTTGAGCAAATGGCTGGAGTTGGGCGTTGGCAAAGTCCACAAGGTGTTTTGTGATGAAAGCACTCACTTCATTCGCGAACTTCTGTTTTTCCCCGCTGTTCGTCTTGTTTCTGGTAGATTTCTTATATGTTTGTTCCAAACACATGATTACCTTCTTAGAGAAAAGAGTAGTAACAAATGGAGAAGTCTGGCACTCTCTTGACCTGACCGTACATCTTAGTGCATCTCCTGTCGTTCGGCCCCCACAGGTGTGAAATAGCGCAGCCTGGGGGCACGCTGGTGAAAAATCCATCCCCCCCAAGGTCGTCCCAGCCGCCGATTTCGACTCATTTTCAACGTAAATAGGCCCACTTTCGACGTACGCTGGCTCACTTTCGACGTAAAATGGATCAATTTTGATCCATATTCGACGTGCTTCGGCAGAAATTGAACAGATCCTTTATTTTTTTATCACATCGTTTATCGTAAAAATCAATACAAATAAAAAATAGTTCAACAAATCAATACAAATCAAAATAGTTCAAAAATAAAAACTCATAATTCATCACATATCGAGCTAGGCGTTGCCCTTGAGCCTTCATAGGTGTTCCATCAAATCATCCTCATTGTTGATGCGGTTTTTAACGCCTGTTGAGGAAGGCACTCTTGGTTGCCGTTAGCTGGTGATCAACTTGGGAAAGAGGACCCCGCGTGTAATACGGTTTTGTGTCAAACACTGGCTCTTCCTGCTCGCTCTCAATGATCATGTTGTGCAAGATGACACAGCAAGTCATGACTTCCCACATTTGATCTTTCGACCAGGTCTGAGCGGGGTACCGGACAACAGCAAAATGAGATTGGAGGACACCAAATGTCCGCTCGACATCCTTCCTGCAAGCTTCTTGACGCTTGGCAAAGTAGGAGTTTTTTGTCTCCTGACGCAGGGTTTGAGATAGTCTTCACAAATGTGGACCATCTCGGATAGATGCCATCTGCTAGGTAGTATCCCTTGTTGTAGTGGTGCCCAATGACCTCGTAGTTAACCCAAGGAGCATGACCTTCAAAAATCTTGGCAAAGACATTCGAGCACTATAATACGTTGATGTCATTGTGAGTTCCTGGCATACCAAAGAAGGAGTGCCAAATCCAGAGGTCATGTTTGGCCACTACCTCAAGTATCACACTGCAACCTCCTTTGACGCCTTTGTACATCCCCTACCAAGCAAATGGACAATTTTCCAATTCCAATGCATGTAATCGATACTTCCAAGCATTCTAGGAAATCCCCTTGCTGCATTCTGTGCTAGGACCCAAGCAGTGTCATCGTCATTGGGTGAGTATTGAGGTCCAAATACTGCCACCACTGCCCTACAGGACTTGTACAAACACTCAATGGTGGTGGACTTGGCCATGCATCCATATTCTTCTAGAATATCACCGGGAGCTCCATATGCAAGCATCATCATAGTTGTGGTGCACTTCTGGAGTAAGGTGAATCCAAGTGTGCCGGTGCAATCCTTTTTGCACTTGAAATAGATGTCGAACTCCCTGATGGAATTCACAATCCGGTGGAAGAGCTTCCCGCTCATATGATAATGACGCAAGAAATACTTTGTCGCCGTGCAGAGGAGCGTCGGCGAAGTAGTCAGTGTAGAGCAAGCAATAGCCTTCCAGTCGATGCATATGCTTTGCCTTCAGCCGACCCGGCGCCAAGTCACCTCGCCGCGGCTTTGCATTGCTCGCGAAAAGGTCGGTCAGAGCGGCGAGGACCAGACGGTGCTCTTCATCCTGGACGTCGGCATCGGCTTCCTCCTCCAGTAGTGCCACGAACGCCTCCTCATCGTCGGAGTCCATCGCCGAGGAAAATCGCCGAACACCTGCAGGCGTGGTAGACGCGCAGCGTGCGTGGCCGGAGCGCTCGAAAAAATCGCCAAGAAGCAGGGGGCGAAGCCGCGGCGAACCTTCCCTTTGTCGGCAGGGAGATGGCCTTTGTAGCAGCAGTAGGTAGGTTGGCGGCGCCGGGATCGGCACGGCGGCGAAAGGTGTGGTGCGCGAGGGGCGGATCTGGAGCAGGAAAACCGTTTTTTCGCCTGACAGGGATGGCCCACGCGTCGTTTTTCCTTCCGCCGGAGCCTTCAAACGCCCCAACGTGCTGGGTTCGGCCTGGGATCGCCGGGCCTAAAAATGAACCAAACCGATGAAAATCGGTGTTGTGAAGCGCGAGTGTGACGATTTTTCAACACAGACACTAAAAAAACACGTCCTGGGGGACATGTTGGAAGCATGGCTGGAGTTGCTCTTAAACCCAACCTTTCCGGTCTCTATTTTTCTGGCAAAATCAAACATGTATTAATTATAAGCATTGTTAATATATACAGTCTAATTGGCCTAAGGAGCCAATCTCAGCGGGTGTGTTACGAAGCCACACCGCCGTTCTGGAAACAAAACGCCCCTGAGCTAGCTCATGGCTAACCTTCCGGTCTATGGCACCATTGATAATTTCTCGCTGCGATCTTCTCTGCTATTTTCTTTTGTCTTGACCTTGTGGACGACGTCGGGGAGCAAAGGCAGTGGGTAGGCGGAGTCGAGCGTGAGCGCCCGGTCTGGGGCGTCCTAAACATTGACCATGGCAGTTGTCCTCAGTGCAAGTGCAAGCATTGCCTGGAGGTCACACCCATGCTCCCTCCATAGTCATATACTCCTTTCGTTTTAAAATGTAAGACTTTTTAGAGATTTTACTAGGAGCAGTGGCGGAGCACCCAGGTGGGCAAGGTGTGGCAGCCGCCACACCTTGATTTGCTCCAAATTCTGTTTATACATACGGTCATTCACCCACACTGTAGGAATACATTGCCAGGATTAAAGAAATAAATGTAACCTGTGATGGCGATTCATCCGATGCAAGGAATAACTAAGATTATGTTTGCTACCTGATGTTTGGATGGAATGTGAGCTACTCGCAGAGCATGTGCGTTTGTCTTTTTCATGATGGAAGATTCGCGTGATTCAGTCGTGTCATGGGAAGAAAATCTACCGAGTCAGGATTAAGGAGCTAGCTAGCTAGGTAGTCAGTAAGACATTCATGTGTTTGTTGCGAGCAAGCGGGGCGAACCAGTGAGGGTAGATGTGGGGATCGAGCAAGCGGCGGGCGGCTTGGCCGTTGGAAGCGGTACACCTAGCGGGCGGCGGCAACGAGTGATACGAAACTGCGTGGACTCCGGCAAAGGGTTTGTCTTGAGGTTTCGCCCCACCTTAAATTTTTTTCGTCCTCCGCCACTGACTAGGAGACTACATACGGAATAAAATGAGTGAATGTACACTCTAAAATATGTCTATATACATCCGTATGTAGTTTATAGTGCAATCTCTAAAATGTCTTATATTTAGAAACGGAGGGAGTAGCATTTTGATGCTCCTCGGGTTACCCGTAATGAAAGTATTGGTAATATCATGCATGTCAACTAGGCAATTTCAATAAGGTGTCATAGAATTAAATGAAAAAAAGAGGGTTGAGTATCATATCATGATACCGTATCATATTAAATGATGTGCTACTATGTGTCTTGCATGTCAATAAATGAACTATTCTATGATACTAACATATAATACTATGCATTACAGATGGGGTATCATAGTATCTTATGCATAATACTAGTATATGATAATACCCATTACAACCAGCCTCACGGAGCAACTGGTATTAAATCTTATTTAGGGCGGTGAGGCTATGAGCAGCACCACCGAGGCCTTGAGCACGACCACCGAAGCCAAATAATATTTGCAATCATCAAATTTTGATTCATTGACTCTTCGTGGTGGCATGTTGAACATATATCATACACCATCGATGGAAACTTCAATGTGTGGACTACTTATCTTTGTTCATCATCCGATGCCTTGCCTTTAACGTGCTCAATGTCTCTGTTAGAATAAAACGCTTGTGCAAGATCATAGACGACACACCGAGGCACGACATTTGTTAACGAGGTTCACCGATATGGCTGTATCCCCGAGGCATGACTACGGGCGCTCCTTCTCAAGATACCGCAACACCGGCCGCTCGGGCATCGGCACAAGTCGACGGCTCCCTCGCGTACCTATTGCTATCCGTCGTCGTAGGTTACAACGTGTGGTGCCCCTTGATATATAAGAGGCCTAGGATACAACGTGTCCGACTCCTACCCGACTCGTATCTATCCACACCAATTACAACTCCAAGTCCACGTAACCCCTTGCGTACATAATATTCGACACAAATATAACAAACTCCACCTTGGCGAATATTCTCCATCACCTAGAAGTCGTCCATGCGTCGAGCCTCCATGTACTCCGGACTTGGGTTGTCTTCTTTGTATCTTACTTAGAGCTACCCAACGGGTCTAACCCGCCGCCACCCTCAGACTCCACTGCTACTCCTGCAGCTCCACTCTTCATGACTCCACCTGCAATAGTGCTTCCTTGCAACTTGTAAAGATGAGAAGCCTTCCTCTCTCCTATCATCACGGTCACCCCATCTTCTATGATTTTGATGGTCTTATCCTGATCACAACGGAATTCCATACCACCATCATGAAGAACACCATGCGAAATTAGATTCCTCCTTAGCCCTGGCACATACCCGACTCCCCGAAGCATCCGCTCAACTCCGTCAAACATCTTCATTTTGATGTCACCTATTCCAGCAACACGATAACCAGTGTTATCGTCCACATAGGCGAAATCAAAATCACCAGACTTGTACGAAGAGAACCACTCCCTGTTGGGCGTCGCATGAAAAAAGCAAGCTGAATCCAACATCCACGTTTCAGTTTTAGTTGACCGTCTGTCTGATACTATGAGAGCATCACTACTGTTGTCTGAGTCACCACCATGAGTAGACAAGTTAGCACTAGCTTCACCCTTCAGTTCTGGGCATTCCCTCTTTATATGTCCCCAATCCTTGCACTTGTAGCACTGCACCTTTTTCTTCTTTTTCTTCTCCGCCTCTTGTCCTTCCTGAGCTGATAACCTTTAACTGCCAATCCCAAACCTTGAGTACTATCCCTCTCGGCAACATTCTTTTGCTTCCTCGACTCATGTCCAAGCAACGCTGTCGTGACTTCCTCATTATTGACAATTGTTTTTCCATGTGTCAACGTAATGACCAAATGCTCATAGGACGGTGGCAACGAGACAAGAAGAAGTAGTGCCTTATCCTCGTCCTCAATCTTCACATCAAGCCGCGCTAGATCCGTACTGATTAAAGGCGTTCACATGCTCCACAAGATCCGACCCCTCCTGCATCTTCAGCCCATAGAATTTTTGCTTCAAATACAGCTTATTGGTCGCTCACTTGGACATATGACGACTTGCCAACTTGTCCTAAATTCCCTTAGGAGAATCTTCATCCATGACATGATACATGACCTAGTCCGCAAGACACAACCGTATGTTGGCGGCTGCCCGCACTTGCATATCCTCCCACATATCATCGTCAACCTTGTCCGGCTTCGTCTCCTGCAAACCCTTCAAGATACCCTGCTGCGTCAGGAGATCCTTGACTCTTGTCTGCCATAGACCGAAGTTATCCGTGCCATCGAATTTCTCCACCTCAAACTTGGTGAACCCCGGCGCCATGCCGAGCCGCGATCTAACCGACCTGTTGCCGCCGGTTTGACCGCCCTTACTTGTCTCTATGACTTCCTCACGAAAAAGATCTCCGATCCCAAATTCTTCGTCTGAAGCCACACTGCAATACGCGATCTACCAAGAACCTTGACTCGCACCGTCCCTGTTCGTCCTTCAGAAATTGCAGTGAAGCCTGTCGCCGTAACGCAGATCGAATATCTGTCGTAGCCAAATCGCTCCACCCTTTTTCTGAACTTGCAGACAATGTTTTCGTGCGCTTGCTATAGCCTCCGTTGCCTTCGCCTTTTATTACCGCTAATTGCTTGGCTCTGTCTTTTCCTGCCGCTCACGGAAACCGAGTCCAAATTATCCACGGCTATTGAGTCCCTTATCCGAGTCGTGTTAAACCAAGTCTCCCACGACCGATGCATGCACACGCATCTTCTTTTCTACTCCCTCCGTTCCTAAATATAAGTCTTTGTAGAGATTTCACTAGTGAACTACATACGGATGTATATAGACATATTTTAAAGTATAAATTCAATCATTTTGCTTCGTATATAGACCCTTAGTGAAATCGGTTAAAAGACTTATATTTAGAAATGAAGGAAGTATTTTTTAATCATAACCAGCTGCAGGCTTGTCCCGTGGAGCAAACAACCACACCCACGTACGTATGTATCAAATCGGCTGATCTGTGTATGTTAATCCCTTAGACTCCTGCCACAATACGATTTCTATTTCCTTGTGCGTTGCACCGCATCCGAGGAACCTACTGCACGTCGCACCGTTGTCGAGACCGATTGCCTCACGCCTCCTTCGAGACTCCGAGCGTCTATCTCGCGCAACGTAAAACTGACCTTCCTTTTCTCTGTCCGTGTCAGCTTGGAAAAAAATATCCGCCGTTAATCCAACGACAACATCCGCCTTTGATCTTGGTTCTCGCCAGTGATCTGCAACATGCCATGTCGCGCATACTTGCGGTAGCCAACTCTGCTACAACACTCGCCACCTCGCACAACATCCGTGCACGAGCCGTGTCGTACCCTGGCCACCCGTGTCGTCGACACAATCCGTCCGTACTGTCGCGCCGCCGCCTTTGTACAACACCGAACGCATCATCTTGATGCTCTCACTCCGATCTATCCGGCCACCCCCACGTCTGGTCGCCGGTCTGACCGCGAGCCGAATCCGTCGCCTCCGCAACGTCTTTAACAGCCACTACGCCGGTCCGATCGCCACGTCTAGCCGATCCTTACCGACTGCAGCTCATCGAACGGTCCAGGCCTCCTGTCCGAAGTGTCCGACACCACCGACCACATCCGCGATCGCCGCCATGCTCCACCTTGCGTCAATCGGACGTTCCCTGACACCCATCAAGCATGATCCTCGTACCTCCAGATGATCTTACGCATAGCCTTCTCGTAACCTTGCTCATGATACCACTTGTTAGAATAAAAACGCTTGTGCAAGATCATAGACGACACACCGAGGCATGATATTTGTTAACGAGGTTCACCGATATGGTTACATCCCCGAGGCATGACTACGGGCGCTCCTCCCCAAGATACCGCAACACCGGCCGCCCGGGCGCCGGCACAAGTCGCCGGCTCCCCCGCGTACCTATTGCTATCCGGTCGTTATAGTTTACAACGTGCGGTGCCCCTCGATATATAAGAGGCCTAGGATACAACGTGTCCGACTCCTACACGACTCGTACCTATCCACATCAATTACAACTCCAAGTCCAAATAACCCCTTGCGTACATAATATTCGACACAAATATAACAGTCTATTTCCTTTTCACGTTGCATATTTTTTGGTCAATCTTCCCGTGTAGCCCAGGGTAGCAAATGAAGTGAAATATTATGCTAGATTATGAATCTTTGATATGTTTACAAAACCTAGCTTATTATCTCAGCTAACTATCCACCAGTTCTTCTAAATACATTCATACATCACATTTGGTAGGTTACAACTTGGCTTATGTTGATTTCAAGTCCACTCAAACCTATAAGTGCCTTTTGAAAAATGTTGGCAATTGGGCATAGCATTTTAAGTGGGATACAATAACACGCAGGGAGATCTCAAATGTTGACTGAAAGGTACTACAAGTTTAAACTTCGGCATTAGAAACATAGGACAAAAATAAGAATGATGATGTGATATGCAACAAATGAACATATCGTTTGTGTTTTGGCCTACCTTACAAAGCAGAATAATGATGTGTATATTAGAATTTGTAGAAATGTCCATTAATACATGTGATAAGAAAAGAAATAACCAGTTGTTGTTTAGAATGTCTTGATTGATTCTTTCTAATAACCGAATTCGGTCTAATTTCATATGGTTTTGTAGCGTAGCACGGGCATTTTACTAGTTAACAACAAAAAATGTGACCAAGCAGCTGTTGAGGATAGAACAATGTGTTACTCCCTCTGTTTTTAAATATAGATCTTTCTAAAGACTTAACTACAAGCTATATATAAATGTATATAGACATATTTTAAAATGTATATTCATTCATTTTGCTACGTATGTAGTACGTAGTGGAATTTAAAAAAAAATATTTAGGAACGGAGGAAGTACAAGAGATGTTAACCCACTGGACCTTTAAGGTAAAATACTAATTGATAGCAAGGAAAAAGGACCTCAGCTAGTACTGTCGTTGAGGTGGTCTATTTACTAGCCTTAAGTTTCCCAATCAATATTCAAATTCAAGCCGCGCCGCCTTCTACTTCTTCTCCTTTACAAGCTGAAGCTGTTGCTCTTTCTTGTGCTGCTTATATTGCCTCTCAACTTAATCACTATTACTCATCCAACTTTTTTAGTTGATTGTCTATCTCTTGCCAGGTGTGCTGTTCTAAGAAACACCTTGGAACATTAGAAAGGATCTTGCCACCTTCTTTAAGCACACTTCTACTTTGCATCCAAAGATTTTTCACATTTCTAGAGAGATTAATGGGGTTGCTCATGACCTTGCTCAGCAGATTTTTAGGTCTACTGGAGGCACTCAACTTTGCTGTTTTCTCATAATCACTCTTCTCTTTTTTGCAATGTTGTGCCCCTCCTCTCAAATTTTCAATTTCCTGCTGTTAATTTACACACTGTGCACTGCTATTAGCTCTTGTTAAAAGTGCTCTGTTCTGTTGGGTGTCTCAGTTTTCTAATTGCAGGACTCTTGTCGCCATGATAGGCTTGGACTTTTGGAAATTGCAATGGATCTTCTCTGTATTTGGTGCAGGATGTATCTCTGGTGGGCATCTATTTGTTGAGTTGTTGCGGCTCTTCAAGACTGGAACTCTTATGATAAGTCTGCTTTGATGATGCTGCCTGCCACTCTTTCTATCTGTTGTGGTGGAACAGAGAAAAAATTCAGTAATTTGGTGCCAGTACTCATTCTTCTTCAACCCCTTCATTGTGCTGGCTGATGGCAATGTCATTCAGTTCTCTCCTCATAGCTGTAGTTCATCTGGTTGAATTGTGCTCAACTTATCTTTGCTTTCTCCATTCAGCTCTACTTATATATGGCTGTACTTCCCCTTTTATCAATCTTCTTGCCATTGTAACCTCTGATGTACTTTTGCTATGAGCTGATAATGGAATTGGGCACCGGTTGGTGCCTTGCTTTGTTCAAACAAAAAAAAAAGGAATAGCCCCAATGCATGTCCAATGTGGGGGTACAGTTTGTTCGCTCGAACAGAAACAGAAAATGTGGTACTAGTTGAATATGATCATGTTCCAAACCTACTTCTGTAAGGCATATGCTGAATGCGAAGAACAGTGATGCCCAGAGGATCAAGTCATACAGCACCGATTGGAGTTCATCTAAACAACCTCGTCGATAATAACAAAAATGCATAATCACTTCAGTTTTGGTCCAGATTTCTAATAATGGATTATAATAACAAAAATGCACAATCACTTCAGTTTTGATCCAGATTTCTAATAATGGATTCAACTGATGAAGCACATCGACAAAAGTTTCAGCAAATTATCTCAAGATAATCATATTTCAGCGATTTCTCAAAACAACTCATAAACGAAAAATCACGTACATGGTAAAAGAGCATGAGGAACCAGAAGGTAATTGTGCATACTAAAAGAACTCCAGACAGCAGAAGAAAACCAGTTTTCAGTCCACTAACTTTGAAACTTGTTAGATGAGACGACCAGAAATGGATGCTAAATTGATGATGAAGGCAACCTCATGTACTATGACGACCATATTATCATCATTTGCAACCGTAGGGCAAAGATAATCACCTCAACTATGACCCTTGCAGGCAGTTCTGCAATAACTTCACGCAGCATAACTGAATAACGTGCATCCATCAACCATCTAATACTTACCAGCATTCCTCCTGTATTGAGTCAACCAACAAAAAGAGAGCAATCTATACCTAATAATAAAGCGGCTATTGCTTCCGTCGGAAAACCCACCATGACATTTTTATAAAAAAAAAACCCTATAATTTTTTGTTATTCAACCCGCGCTCCATCATTTATCTGCAACGCAAAAGGAAAAAACGATTCACTGCAAAAATTATATCCGTACGCATCGCCTCCTCCCGTCGACCCTGGGCCACCCTGACCTGTGCCCAGGCCGCCGCCACACCACTCGCCACCGCGGCCGACCTCAACCGCCACCGCTGCCGATCTCAACCCACCCGCCTACGCGGTTGTACCTCTCCCCGCTCACTGCCCCCATTGCGGCGCTCAAGTGCATCGCGTCGACCCTGATCCACCGTGGCCTGTGCCCAGGCCGCTGCCACACCACTCGCCGCCCAGGCCAACCTCAACCACCAATGCTGTCGATCTCAACCCACCCGCCTCCGCGGTCGTACCTCTACCCGCTTGCTGCCCCCGTTTCGGCGCTCGAGCACAGCTTCTGGATCAAATCAACGCGACAGCTACATCCACTTGGGATGATGCGTCTGCTCGATGCAGAACCGCGGCGGCACGCGGATAAGGCGTGGCGGAGCGAAGTACTTGCAGGTGGAGGCGGACCTCCATGGCTCACACGGAGAACTCCGAGGTTATGGCGCGGCAACGGCGACTCCTTATGGCCAGATAGAGGCGCCTAACCCTTGCTCCCCTCATTGTATCCCCTCCTCCGGCAGAAACTCATCATCTGGTGAGATCCCCTCCCGATGCCTCCAACCGTGTGCCAAGCACCGACAAGAAAATTTGTTTTGTGGGAATTTGTTTGTTGATGAATGAATGTATTGAATGTAAGATTGCATTGTTGTAGAGAGAGAATGGAACACCACCTTCAGTTTGTCATCTCATCCCACATTCTCTACCCCATGAGTGAAATAAGTTAACAGTCCAATGATCAATTCACGTAGCCTCTTTGTTTTGCTTTGCTTGTCCCACTCAATTTCTCATCATGGTAAAATTAACAATGGATGGGTTGATTTCTCAACAAAATAGGATAGGACTAACTACATTAGTTAGTTAGCTTATTATTTTAATAAATTAAAATAATTATAAAAAAATTAAAAGCGTGTGGTATTTTTTTCTCCCGTTGCAACGCACGGCCCGTTTGCTAGTTAACAAAACAGGCAGATGTAGCAGTTGAACTTTTAAATGGCTAGCAATCTTGGCAAAATTGATGTGTCCACGAAAGTATTTCACAAACTGAACCGCGTTTGAAAAGAATCCACGCAGCTGACCCTTTCGTGTGGCGCCGGACAGCCAAACGCTACACTGCACTATGTGACGCCTTTGTCTTAGGTGCCACACAGTATAGTGTGGCACCTATGCCTTAGACGCCACCCTAGGTCTCGGGCGTCACAAACGGATGAATTTTTTTTCATGAACAGTTCATTTTGTGAATTGGTTGCGTTCTTTGGTCAAAAAATTTCATTTTGGCAGCAATCTGTACATCCCTCCACGTTGCAGTCTGACGCCCAAACTGATCTCGAAAGGCATAACGCAGCATTGCATTATTCAGCTCAATTACACAAAATGCTTCTGAAACCAAAATTCGTATAATTATGACCTGACATGCTTATGCCACAGGTCGAGGAAAATAGAGGATGAGTTGGAAAATGTTCGAAGCAGACATCATCTGGTCATACAGATACAGTAACAAGAGTTAACTTTATTCCTCAGAAAACTATCTGAATCGACCACATTACAACAATGTACGTACAAGTGCTAAGTTTAAGGTATGCACATCAAATTGTGCATGCTCCATACCCACACCTAAGGTGATCTCAAAGTGTCGAAAAGAGGGTACCATAATGAAATGCAGGGGAAACACACAAACATGATGCCGTATCATTCTTCAGTTTCGCTGTGATATTCACCTCCAATGAGCTATTCTACATCAAAAGCACCCAACTCCATCCAGATTACTTGGGATCATCAGGTGTCTGCACGGAGATCTGGTGATGGGAGTGCACCCCATTCGCCACCGGTGGTGCGGCGGGTGTGATCTCTTCATCTTCCTTCTCCTCATCCGAGTCCAGCGTAAACTGAGATGACAATGGCATGCCCTCCATCTGGACCTCCTTGTCCAGCATCCTGTACCCGCTGGGTGGGCTGTTGTTCCCTCTCGAGATGACAGCAGCGTACGTCGCCGCCCCAGCGAGCACGAGCAGCGCCAGGTGGCCGTTGAACTGCAGTGTGGCGACGGAGCGCGCGCGGTGGTAGTCCTCGTGTGTGCGGCACTTGATGGTGTAGTCGGCCCGGCTCTGCGCGTGGAGCGCGCAGCCGCCGGCGATGGCGTCCGTGAAGAAGGAGAAGCCCATCTGCAGCATCCAGGTGCCCTGCAGGGCAAGGCCGGCGGCGCGGGCGAGGCGGGGCGGCGCGGCCCCCGGGCGGTGCGCGGCGAGCAGGGTGGCGCCGAGGCAGACGGTGACGGGGACGAGGAAGAGGTCGAAGTAGCGGTTCTCGATGCCGGCGGCGGTGGACGGGCGTCGGTGCGCGAAGAGAAGGAGCTCCTGCCCGAAGGCCGCGGCGAGGAGGAGTTCGAGCAGCTGGGGCGGGGGCGGGGCGGCGAGCCGCGCGAACGCGAACGGGGCGAGGGAGTGGAGCAGGAAGAGCGCGGAGGCGGCCAGCGTGGGCAGCGCGAGGTGGTGCGCGGAGAGCAGCGCCGAGAGGAGGCAGAGCGCGGACAGCAGCGCGGCGAGGATGTGACGGCCGTGCGGCGGCGCGGAGAGGCGGCGCGGGAGGAGCGGGAGGCGCGGCTGGAGCGCCTCCAGCGCCGCCAGGGCCAGGAGGCCCAGCCCGGCGCCCGAGTAGGCGAGGAGGCCCGGCATGCGTGCCGGGTGCTTCGGCCGGCGATGGATCTGAGCTGGGGGGCGGGAGGGGGCGTGGCCCGGCTGGCGGCGACTGGTAGTTGGTATTGGTAAGGGGTGATCGGATCGGCGCGGGAGTCAGCGGCGGTTGGGTTGGGTTGGGTTGGGTTGGGCTTGGCCGGTGGCGACTAGCGACCGGAGGCCGGCACACTTGACGAGCTGTGCGGGGATGTGTGTCACTGTCACCTCTCACACAACTCGTCCTCCTTTCTAGAGAGAAATAAACGAATTTATCTAGACAGGTCATTGGGATGCACTTCCTCCGTTCCTAAATATAAGACCTTTTAAAAATTGCTCTATAAATTACATACGGATGTATATAGACATATTTTAAAGCATGCATTCACTCATTTTACTCCGTATGTAGCCTCCTAGTGAAATCTCTAAAAGGTCTTATATTTTGGAACGGAGGGAGTATTCACTATGTCTAGATTCCATTTGGCACGTTAGAGCATCTACAGCCGGACTAGATAAATCCGTCCTCCTTACGTTCACGGATGCTTCCGTACACGTCCGCAGAAGCTTTCAGACGTCCCCTCATATTTTGTTTCGTAAATTCACATATCTCATATTCAGACTTTCAAATTCATACAAAGTTATGTACGTCGATCATCCGATACAAACTGTCTGAATTCAACGGTTTAAAATGAAAGCAAATGATACCATAGTTCAATCAAACGGACATGTCAAAATGAAATCAATGTCCAACCGACAAGTGTTGATTGTCGGATCATTGGCTGAACGATTTCATCCATGCGTCATGCTCCGCCTCAGCATCCATCTCCGCTTGCATCCGAGTTGCCTCCTCCGCCTGCATCCTCGCAACGATCGCTGCCTATATTCACGCTGCCTCCTCCGCCTGCATCCTAGCCGCCTGCTCCGCTGCAGCAGCCGTAGCCGCCCTGGTTGCCTCCAAAGTTGTACGTTCGTTGATCTCCTTCTTCTCCACAAGACATTTTTTGGCATGTCCATCCAAGGTGGATTCATCCGCGAGCATGATTTTTGCATCCTTCGCGTCGCGTGAGAGTTGCAACCTCTTCTTCTCGAGCTCAATCTCTCCAAATGTCTTGGCCTTCTGGAGTTTCCATTTGATCGCCATCTCTTGCTTCTCCAACTCGATCTTCTCCCTCTCCGATGCCGACGCTTGCATGGATGGGGTACGGGGAGCCCGGCACGTCGAGGGAGACATCTCGTCGACGATGCCTGCATGTTCCTGCACCGCCAACTCCGCCTCCCTCTCTCGCTGCCGGTGACGGTGCATCTTACGGGCGATGATCTCCGGCTTGCAAGACGAAGTGGAGGAAGGGCTGCAGATGGACGAGGCAAACTGCGTTCCATCACGACGGTCGGGGACGGGCTGGAAGACTGTTGAGTAACGTCGCATGGGAAACAAAAAATTTCCTACGCGCACGAAAACCTATCATGGTGATGTCCATCTACGAGAGGGGATGAGTGATCTACGTACCCTTGTAGATCGTACAGCAGAAGCGTTAGTGAACGCGGTTGGTGTAGTGGAACGTCCTCACGTCCCTCGATCCGCCCCGCGAACAATCCCGCGATCAGTCCCACGATCTAGTACCGAACGGACGGCACCTCCGCGTTTAGCACATGTACAGCTCGACGATGATCTCGGC
Organism: Hordeum vulgare subsp. vulgare; assembly: GCF_904849725.1. Lineage (NCBI taxonomy): Eukaryota > Viridiplantae > Streptophyta > Magnoliopsida > Poales > Poaceae > Hordeum > Hordeum vulgare. The sequence continues at coordinate 102,169,763 of NC_058524.1, read as the reverse complement.
CTTCTTGATCCAGCAAGAGAGACGGAGAGGTAGAAGAGTTCTCCGGCAGCATGACGGCGCTCCGGAGGTTGGTGATGACCTTGTCTCAGCAGGGCTCCGCCCGAGCTCCGCAGAAACGCGATCTAGAGGAAAAACCGTGGAGGTATGTGGTCGGGCTGCCGTGGAAAAGTCGTCTCAAATCAGCCCTAAAACCTCCGTATATATAGGTGGGAGGGAGGGGACCTTGCCTTGGGGCTCAAGGAGCCCCAAGGGGGTCGGCCGAGTCCAAGGGGGGAGGACTCCCCCCCCAAACCGAGTTGGACTTGGTTTGGTGGGAGGGAGTACCCCTTCCTTCCCACCTCCTCCTTTTTTTTTCTTTCCTCTTGATTTTCTTCTCCTTGGCGCATAGAGCCCTTTTGGGCTGTCCCACCAGCCCACTAAGGGCTGGTGTACCACCCTCAAGGCCTATGGGCTTCCCCAGGGTGGGTTCCCCCCCCCCCCCCGGTGAACTCCCGGAACCCATTCGTCATTCCCGGTACATTTCCGGTAACTCCGAAAACCTTCCGGTAATCAAATGAGGTCATCCTATATATCAATCTTCGTTTTCGGACTATTCCGGAAACCCTCGTGACGTCCGTGATCTCATCCGGGACTCTGAACAACATTCGGTAACCAACCATATAACTCAAATACGCATAAAACAACGTCGAACCTTAAGTGTGCAGACCCTGCGGGTTCGAGAACTATGTAGACATGACCCGAGAGACTCCTCGGTCAATATCCAACAGCGGGACCTGGATGCCCATATTGGATCCTACATATTCTACGAAGATCTTATCGTTTGAACCTCAGTGCCAAGGATTCATATAATCCCGTATGTCATTCCTTTTGTCCTTCGGTATGTTACTTGCCCGAGATTCGATCGTCAGTATCCGTATACCTATTTCAATCTCGTTTACCGGCAAGTCTCTTTACTCGTTCCGTAATACAAGATCCCGCAACTTACACTAAGTCACATTGCTTGCAAGGCTTGTGTGTGCTGTTGTATTACCGAGTGGGCCCCGAGATACCTCTCCGTTCACACGGGGTGACAAATCCCAGTCTTGATCCATACTAACTCAACTAACACCTTCGAAGATACCTGTAGAGCATCTTTATAGTCACCCAGTTACGTTGCGACGTTTGATACACACAAAGCATTCCTCCGGTGTCAGTGAGTTATATGATCTCATGGTCATAGGAATAAATACTTGACACGCAGAAAACAGTAGCAACAAAATGACACGATCAACATGCTACGTCTATTAGTTTGGGTCTAGTCCATCACGTGATTCTCCTAATGACGTGATCCAGTTATCAAGCAACAACACCTTGTTCATAATCAGAAGACACTGACTATCTTTGATCAACTGGCTAGCCAACTAGAGGCTTGCTAGGGGCGGTGTTTTGTCTATGTATCCACACATGTAAATGAGTCTTCATTCAATACAATTATAGCATGGATACCAAACGATTATCTTGATACAGGAATTATAATAATAACTATATTTATTATTGCCTCTAGGGCATAATTCCAACAGTCTCCCACTTGCACTAGAGTCAATAATCTAGCCCTCACATCACCATGTGAATTACATTGTAATAAATCTAACACCCATACAGTTCTGGTGTTGATCATGTTTTGGCCGTGGAAGAGGTTTAGTCAGCGGGTCTGCTACATTCAGATCCGTGTGCACTTAGCATATATTCACGTCCTCTCCCTCGACGTAGTCGCGGATGAGGTTCAAGCGTCGTTTGATGTGTCTGGTCTTCTTGTGAAACCGTGGTTCCTTTGCTAAGGTAATGGCACCAGTGTTGTCACAGAACAAGGTTATTGGATTCAGTGCGCTTGGCACCACTCCAAGATCCGTCATGAACTGCTTCATCCAGACACCCTCCTTAGCCGCCTCCGAGGCAGCCATGTACTCCGCTTCACATGTAGAATCTGCTACGACGCTTTGCTTGGAACTGCACCAGCTTACTGCAGCCCCATTAAGAATAAATACGTATCCGGTTTGCGACTTAGAGTCGTCCGGATCTGTGTCAAAGCTTGCATCGACGTAACCTTTTACGGCGAGCTCTTCGTCACCTCCATACACGAGAAACATCTCCTTAGTCTTTTTCAGGTACTTCAGGATATTCTTGACCGCCGTCCAGTGATCCACTCCTGGATTACTCTGGAACCTGCCTGGCATACTTATGGCCAGGCTAACGTCCGGTCTAGTGCACAGCATTGCATACATGATAGAACCTATGGCTGAAGCATTGCATACATAATCAGAAGACACTGACTATCTTTGATCAACTGGCTAGCCAACTAGAGGCTTGCTAGGGACGGTGTTTTGTCTATGTATCCACACATGTAAATGAGTCTTCATTCAATACAATTATAGCATGGATAATAAACGATTATCTTGATACAGGAATTATAATAATAACTATATTTATTATTGCCTCTAGCGCATAATTCCAACAAAGACATCATGGCAGCGGACCGGGATAGGTGGTGAGGCTGGAGAGAAAGGGTGACGGATGGTGAGGGTTCGGGCGCGCGAAATATTGGAGGGCGATGGGAGGAGGAGGAAGGGTTTAGGGGATTCGGTGCAATTTGAGGTAGGGTCGGGACGGGCGTGCCCAGACGTTTGAGGCCGGTTTGAGAGGCCCTTCTGGGTCGCATTTTTGTGATCGATCAGTGACCGGGTGGGTTGTCCGGGCATTTGAGACGTGTTTGAGGGGTTCGGTCGTAGATGCTCTTAGGCCTCTCCAAATGCAAAGATGAGGTGCTAAGTGCAATTAATAGATTAGGAACTAAACTTCTTAATGACTAGATGCTTAATTTATTGTTGTTAAGATTGTTTTATTTAATGATTTAGTACTTAATTTTGTCATGCATTGATCCTCTTGTTTTATTTAATCGGTTTGTCTAGGTTCATGTGTTTAGCATTGGTTCTTCCTGGATTATCAAAGTGCTCTCTATCCTTTTTAATTGTCGTGTCATGTTATTTTTTTGCTTATGTGACATGCTTAGCACTTGTCGACCGTGAAGCACTTCGAAGGGCCTTACTCGCAAACACTCCACCTAGCCAAATTAATGCCTCTAGAACCTCTAGAACAAACCTACCATCAACAGGCGACAATCCGATAGGCAACAGAGAGAAAGTGGAAGAATAGCTACTTTTCTTACTTATGTTTCTGATCAATAGAAATGAGTTGCAGTCCTCAAGTTCAAGGTGTTCCGTGCATTCACATATCTCATATCCAGACTTTCAAATTCATAAAAAGCCATGTATGTCGATCATCCGATACAAATTGTCTGAATTCAACGGTTTAAAATAAAAGCAAATGATACCATAGTTCAATCAAACGAACATGTCAAAATGAAATCAATGTCCAACCGACAAGTGTTGATTGTCGGATCATTGGCTGAACGATTTCATCCATGCGTCATGCTCCGCCTCAACATCCATCTTCTCTTGCATCTGGGTTGCCTCCTCCGCCTGCATCCTCGCAACGATTGCTGCCTATATTTCAGGTTGCCTACTCCGCCTGCATCCTCGCAACGATTGCTGCCTATATTTCAGGTTGCCTACTCCGCCTGCATCCTCGCAACGATTGCTGCCTATATTTCAGGTTGCCTACTCCGCCTGCATCCTAGCCGCATGCTCCGCTGCAGCAGCCGTAGACGCCCTGGCTGCCTCCAACGTTGTACGTTCGTTGATCTCCTTCTTCTCCACAAGCCATTCTTTGGCATGTCCATCCAAGGTGGATTCATCGCGAGCATGATTTTTGCATCCTCCACGTCGCGTGAGAGTTGCAACCTCTTCTTCTCGAGCTCAATCTCTCCAAATGTCTTGGCCTTATGGAGTTTCCATTTGATCGCCGCCTCTTGCTTCTCCAACTCGATCTTCTCCCTCTCCGATGTCGGCGCTTGCATGGATGGGGTGCGGGGAGCCCGGCACGTCGGGGGAGACATCTCGTCGACGATGCCCGCATGTTCCTGCGCCGCCAACTCCGCCTCCCTCTCTCGCTGCCGGTGACGGTGCATCTTACGGGCGATGTTCTCCGGCTTGCAAGACGAAGCGGAGGAAGGGCTGTCGACGGATGAGGCAGACTGCGTTCCATCGCGGCGGTCAGGGACAGGCTCGAAGACATCATGGCAGCGGATCGGGACAGGTGGTGAGGCTGGAGAGCAAGGTGACGGATGGTGAGGGGTCGGGCGCGCGAAATGTTGGAGGGCGATGGGAGGAGGAGGAAGGGTTTAGGGGATTCGGTGCAATTTGAGGTAGGGTCGGGTTGTCGGGTCCGACATGACGGGCGTGTCCAGACGTTTGAGGCCGGTTTGCGAGGCCCTTTTGGGTCGCATTTTTGTGACCGATCAGTGACCGCGCGGGTTGTCCGGGAATTTGAGATGGGTTTGAGGGGTTCGGTCGTAGATGCTCTTAGGCCTCTCCAAATGCAAAGATGAGGTGCTAAGTTCTATTAATAGATTAGGAACTAAACTTCTTAATGACTAGATGCTTAATTTATTGTTGTGAAGATTGTTTTATTTAATGATTTAGTACTTAATTTTTTCATGCATTGATCCTCTTGTTTTATTTAAGCGGTTTGCCTAGGTTCATGTGTTTAGCATTGGTTCTTCCTGGATTATCAAAGTGCTCTCTGTCCTTTTTAATTGCCATGTCATGTTATTTTTTTCGCTTAAGTGAGATGCTTAGCACTTGTCGGCCGTGAAGCACTTCGAAGGCCCTTACGAGCTCGCGAGGCTAAGGAATATCAGGCGGGTGACATGTTGATACGTCTCCAACGTATCGATAATTTATGAAATATTCATGCCATGTTTGCCTATGTTTACAATACTTTCATATGGTTTTGATGCACTTTAAATGATTTATTTAGAACTAACCCGGACTGACCTTGTTTTGAGCAGAATTACCATGGTGTTGTTTATGTGCAGAAAATGAAAGTTCTAGGAATCGCCCGAAACTTTTTTATAATTTTTTCTGGAGGAATTAAGCAATATTGGAGCGAAGAACCACTCGAGGGGAGCCACCTGTGGGCCACAAGCCAACAGGACGCCCCCTAGGTCGTGCCCTGATGGCTTGTGGGGCCCACGTGGAACAGTTTGGCGTGATTCCAACGCTGAAAAATCTTATATATACCAAAAAACCCAGAAATAAAGAGAGAACTTCTGCTCCGCCGCAACAACTCTCTTTATCAATGAAAAACCCATCTGGAGCCTTTCTGGTACCTTGTCGGAGAGGGTAAATCATCTCTGGTGGCCATCTTCATCATCCCGGCGGAGGCCATGATGAGGAGGGAGTAGTTCACCTTCGGGGCTAAGGGTATGTACGAGTAGCTATGTGTTCAATCTCTCTCTCTCTCATGTTCTTGAGATGGCACGATCTTGATGTATCGCGGGCCTTGTTAATCTAGTTGGATCATATGATGTTATTCCCTTGCTTGTTGTGATGAATTGAATCTCTGCCTTTGGGATCTCGTTATGTTGGATTGAATATTGGATTTGAGAACACTTGATGTTTGTCTTGCATGTGGATACCCATAGTGACATTGGGGTATTCAAGTGATTCACTTGATATACGTTATAGCATCAACTTGCGGATTCCGGTGACCTTGGGGATCTATGCATGGGGGTTGATTGCACGTGTTCATACTATGTTCTCCGATAGAAATCTTGGGGTGCTCCTTGAATTTATTTGTGTTGGATTGAATATTATAGATCTGAAATTGTTTGATGCATGTAGCATAATTTACCCACGAATACTTCAGGTGACATTGGAGTATCTAAGTGACATTAGGGTTGATTGATATGTATCATGGGTGTTATTCTGGTACGAACTCTAGGGATGTTTGTGACACTTATACGAATAGATCGACAGATTGGTAAGAAAGAATAACTTTGAGATGGTTCACTACCTACACCAATTTCATCTTATTGTTCTCCACTAGATAGGAGCTTTGGAGTGATTCTTTGTTGCACACTCAGGGATAATCATATGATTCTATTATGTTAGCATTGTTGAGAGATTGCACTAGTGAAAGTATGAACCCTAGGCCTTATTACCAATCATTTATACAACGTTTTGCTCGTTCTTTTACACTTGCTACCTTGCTGTTTTTATATTTTTCAGATTACAAAAACCTATATCTACTATTCATAATACACTTGTATCACCATTTCTTTGCTAAACTAATGCACCTATACAATTTACCATTGTATTGGGGTGTGTCGGGGACACAAGAGATTTTTTTATTTGATTGCACAGTTGTTTGAGAGAAACCATCTTCATCCTACACCTCCAAAGGATTGATAAACATTAGATCATCCACTTGAGAGAAAATTGCTACTGTCCAACAAAACTACGTGCTTGGAGACTTGCATGTGCTGGACGTGTCACCTTCGGACTCGTTTCTCCTGAAGAGCAATGGAACCATACAAGCCAAACGTAAGAGATGTTGGCGTGACAAACAAAGTCAAAACTAATTTGTTTTTTTAAAGCAAGGTCAATTTTAAATTGTGTTAGTACAAAAGGTTTAAACACAAATTTTGATGCAGTTCACTCTCTTTTTTTGGAAAACTTTGATATCGTTCACTCCTCATTTGAACTCCGTACCCGTGCATGAGCTAGTGCCACAACTGAAGTGAGGCCAACGGTCGGTTGTTCGTATCGTACGTGTCTGCCTTGGCCTTCACATCAATGTATGAAGCATACGACGGTGAATCTGTTCTATTAGTATCATTAATTTGTGTAGTCAACGATAAACAAAGGACATTTGATCAATCTGGAGTTATACTGTAGACAATATAAAATAATTTGACCTCGTGATTCCCTCCCTCTTTGACACTGTAGAGAGAGAGAGGCGAAGTCAGAAATAGAGCAGGACTGTAGAGTAGGAGGCGGGCTTCATCCAAGGAAACGAAGTAGAGTAGGAGGCGACTTTGCCCTATGGAGTGGAGTGGAGTGGGGTGCCAAGAGCTTTTCACGCTGTATGACAGACGGACGTGTGACAATAGAAGCTTTTCTGCTTTTCGTGTTGTATTTGTCCTGCTGTTGGTTCTCCCTCTCCCTACTCGTGACTCATGACTCATGGCTGTTGCATTCGTGAAAGGACAATCTTTTTAGATGAGCATATGGATCTTTGTACAAGGAAGGAGAAGGATAAGAAGGTTTAGTTAAAACGGTGAGTCGAATTAGTCGAAATCTAGCCACATATGTTATGGTTGCTAGGGTTTGAGCAGGAGAGAGAGAGATGCGAGGGCGCGAGAGAGCCGGCCGTGGGGGTCCTTTCCCACGGCCGGGCAAGAGAGAAAAGGGTTTTCTTCTTAATTCTTGTATGATTAGATTGATACATATCCTCTCCATATATAGAGAGGTTTACTTGACTCCCAAGTAAGGCTTACTTGACCCCTAAGCAAACCCTAAGACTAACGGACCCAGGCCCATCACGTACTCTAACACTACACCCCACCCGGACATGCAACTCGTCCTCGAGCTGCAACCTAACTAACGACGATTCGACCCCACACAACCCTAACGCCTAAAAAACAAGCCTTTTACATCTCGGCCTATTGTATTGACCTGAAATAAGCTAATCCGAATGAGACTCCGACTCTTTATTTTTGACTCCAAACGATAAGGCGAGAATCCTTCGCGCGTCGAACTTGTGCGTTTGCAGCCCCCTGGATCCCAAGGACACCATCGGGAGCAAGGGAGCCCTCGCGGCGGCCGGCGGCGGAATGCAGTGGTGCTACGTGGTGCGCTCCTGTCGGTGACACCATGTCTTCTCCCCGACGGCTGACTGTCGATGTCGCAGACTTGGAGGTCGTCGCCCATGGGAAAAACAGCATGCCCGCCGCCTGTGGGGGAAACTGCATGCCCAAGACCCCCCACGCAGCGGACGAGATCGAGGTCCATTGCACCGTGAAGCGCAACTTGGAGGAGCTGCAGCTGCAAATCACGCATCTCCCGCACATGCCGACGCGCTAGGAGGCCGCGCGCAGCAGCCTGCAGCCTCACCGCCGCCAACACGTGGTGGGTAGCGATCCAAGTCGGAAGCGGTGCCCGCGACGGCTGGAACTTGATCTGTTGGATGGGATTGTCCAGGGACGGCGGTGGCGCTGCTCGGAACGAGGTCGTCGCAGTCCCGTCGTAGGGCATCCCATGCTGGAACGTGATGACCGGCGCCGTGGTCGCAGCCAAGGGCGGCGGCGGCAGCCGTCCAGGGGTCGGCGCAGGTGCTGTGACCATGGAGGACCCCCCGTGGAATGGCGCAACGCCGGGACAGGCAAAGCGGGAGGGCCCGCCGTACTGTTTGGGTGGCGTCGGTGGCGACTGGATGTGCGGCGGCGCCCAGGCCGCCGTATAGATTGGCCCGGAGACGGGGAGCGGCAGCGGCGGTTGCAGCAGCCTGGCGTCGAGTGGCGGCGACGACAGCAGTAGCGTCGGCTGCCGCGGCCCGACGATCGCGGCGGAGGCCTCCTGGTGCGGCGGATGCCACGGCAGCCGCGCCAGCCCATAGGCGGCGATTGATGGCGCGGTCGGCGACGGTCCGTAGGGACCGGCCAGGAAGAGGCAGATCCCTTAGACGACGGTGGTGAGATCGGGGATTGCTCCGGCGATCTCCTCCGGGGTGAGGGCGACAGGAAGCGGCGGCGACGGGGTGAACATGATCGAGTCTGAGAAATCTGATACGAGATGTTATGGTTGCTAGGGTTTGAGCGGGAGAGAGAGAGGTGCGAGGGCGCGAGAGAGCCGGTCGTGGGGGTCCTTTCCCACGGCCGGGCAAGAGAGAAAAGGGTTTTCCTTCTTAATTCTTGCCTGATTAGATTGATAAAATCTCCTCTTCATATATAGAGAGGTTTACTTGACTCTCAATTAAGGCTTACTTGACCCTTAAGTAAACCCTAAGACTAACGGGCCCACGTTCATCACGTACTCTAACAACATAACGCTCCACCATGTATAAATGACCAGCAGCAGTAAAAATAAAGGCAAAAAAAATTCAGAAAATGCAAACTCTTGCCGGTTTAGTATTTGTTACTTATTACTGTAGAAAGACAGGTCATACTTTATGTTTTCTGCACTGGAAGGCGAAATCGCTGTGGACGTTTACGATGTGCAGAAACGAAAAAAGTTTACACATCACAGCCCCAATCAGTCCAACGGTCCAACCCCATCCCCATCCCCGCCTCGGGCGCGCGCGAAGCTCCGCCGCCGCCGCCGCCGTCGCCGCCGCTGCAAGGGATGTCGCTCTGCTTCTGCAGCGCGGGGAGCCGGCGCCTGCTCCTCCCTCGCCTCTTCCTCGGCCGGCGCCCCCAGGTCTTGCGCCCCCTCCTCCTCCTTCGCACCACCGCGACCGCCGCCGGCTCTTCCTCGACTACATCTCTCTCACCGCAGCAGCAGCGCCAGGTCTCCCTCTACGTGGACGTCCTCCTCGACTGGAACCAGGTCGCTCTCTAAACCTCAGCCACCGACTCCCACCCTAAACCCCAGTTGCTTACAGCTTCTCTTCGGTGTTCAGAGGATGAACCTTACCGCCGTCACGGACGAGGCCGAGGTCATGACGCGCCACGTGGTCGACTCGCTCGCCGTGCTTCCCCCACTCGAGCGCGCATACACCTCCCGCGGCGGCGACATTTCTGGCATCAGCCTTGTCGATGTCGGCTCGGGCGCTGGGCTCCCCGGGCTGATCCTTGCTGTTGCGCGGCCAAGTAATCAATCATCTCTCTTCAACGATTAGTGTTTCATGACATGACTGAGAACACCAGCATGTGATTTTCGTTACTTTTCGTGTTGCAGTTTGAATTGATACTGTGTGTTTCAGGCTGGAAGTTTACGCTGTTGGAGTCAATGAGGAAGCGGTGCACGTTCTTGGAGCACGCAGTTGAGGTCATGGGGCTGTCAAATGTGGATGTGGTGTGTGACCGAGCTGAGGTAAAGCTGTCTTTGAGCAGCTAAGATCTTGCAATGCATTCTGGTTGATTAAGCCTTGGTATTTGATTCAATTTGCAAAGTAATTTGATCTTCTTATTTTACTATAGTTGGAATTTTATACTCTGTGTATGCTTAGTTGCTAATTTACGAAATTAGTGCCAACATGGAAATTTCTCAATTGGAGACATATTAACGAGCTTCATGTTGATTGAGAATGAGATCCGTGCTTGAGCACATTTGAACCTTTATCATAGTATTTACCTACAAGTTCCCAAACTAGCGAATAACATCACTGTTATATTTTGACTATTTTACTTATGTTCACTTATAGGACAGAATGCTGGCCAAAATCATGATTTGAGAGAGTCATTTGATGTAGCAGCTGCAAGAGCTGTTGCAGAACTGAAAATTTTAGGTATTTAATCATGCAACATGTTTTCGGTGGTTTACTAGGCCATATCTAGCAATTAGTCGTGTTTTTCTCCTTTGCAGCTGAGTACTGCCTCCCGTTGGTTCGTGTTGGTGGTCTATTTATAGCTGCTAAAGGGCACGATCCTCATGTAAGTCTTGGCTATTGGACTATTGTGCATTAGGCTAAATTCACTAACATACTGCCTGCAACTAGCATTTCTTCAATTTCTTATGTTGTCTGGCAGGAAGAAATAAGAAGTGCAAAAGCTGCAGTTGGTAAATTGGGTGCCTCCATGCTAGATTTGTGCAGTGGTAAGCTATCTTCTTTAGTTCTGAAGAATTTATTTTTCTAAAGGTTATTACACAGTTTTCTAAATATTTTTTCTGACTTTACGTGGTATTCAGCCAGTACCTTCTGAAAATAGGACCAAGAAAAGAGTAATTGTAGCAAATAATTCCAAGTTTACATGCTATGTCATGGTTTCTTTTTTGTTGCTTTTACTTACTGGCACATGTTAGTAACGCTCTTCATGGTATTCAGTTAGTAACCCTCTTCAGAAGAGCTAGTAGCCATATTTTTATTTCTACTTGCTGACATCCTGTTAAGTCCTAACTAAAATTTTCTGAAACATATCATTTGCATACTTTTGAGTTATTGCGCGCTCCTGCAATAAACCCTGAAATGCATCTATTCTTATCAACAGACACAGTTGTTGATTTGATCTGCGATATCCATGCTTACTGATGAGTAAATGCAATGTTTGACCCGTTCCCATTACTGATTCATGGCCATGTATGATGTCGGCATGTCCATGATAATAAAATAAAGTAGATGCAACTTTTGCTAATTGATGACTAGTACGTGTTATATCCATGTTGATCAAACAGTAACTCAATTTAGACCTGAGAAGGGGATAAGCACAGATGTCTTAAGCCTCTCTTGGTTGGCAGTTGAATCAATTGGACCTCATGGTCAACGAACGGCAGTTGTGTACCTAAAGGAGCGCACTACTCCAAAGAAATACCCTCGGCAACCAGGTGACCATCCTTAGCCGCCTTTAGGAAAGGCACATGCATGATTCGATAAGTTTATTATACGTTTGATTCTTCAGAGCTCAACGCATGCACTTCATGTCATCCAGGCACCCCTTCTAAGACACCATTATGAGGAGAAGCATGCTGACTTTATGGTAGCTAGACACACAATGATCAAAAGATGGTCCGTGGATGGATACTCTCCCTCCAAATGGACATCCATTGGAAGACGATGATTGTTGTAGAAGCATCGTAGAATTAATCTACCACCCTGACAGCAAGAATTTGTTGTTTGCCAGGGATACTGATGCTTCACTCCATGTATTTGTAACAAAAAGTCGCAGATGTTCCACTAGAGAATACAGATGCCCTGTTTATGTTATTCTTGGACGGTATTTCTTATGTAGAACAGAGAAACAGATGTTGGTCTCGAACAGCGCAGAATGTCCCATGGGGAAATGTATAATACTGGTAGCACTGAGCTAAAGTCTTCAACCGCTACAACTCAAGTTAGAAATAAGTTGTCCTTGTCATGCCTTCAGTGACTCTTTCCGTTGGTTTCTTGCTACGCTAGTTAAACACGGTTGAAAGCGTTATCATATTCATATTTTTCAACACGTACACATGGCCACATCATTACTGTCCGAGAACATCCTCTCACCAACTTGCGAAAGCCAACATGCTAAACTATTCCAACCGAGTAGAGGGAAGGAAACTTCTCCCCTCCTACCTTCCCACACGAACAGGGAGTCCAGACTTCCAGAATACTGACCATTGCCAACAATCACGGGACTCATTCCAACTACACATTCACAACGACATCGGCAGGTTACATTATACTAGAAGTAGAAGGAAGGGTCCAAATCCAAGCGTGTTGGCCGGCTCCCGGCGGCTGCTTTCCCCTACCCCGCCGGTTGACCGAGTAGTCCTCCATTCATTGGACATTTGTTCTCGTCAAGCTTTATAACACGAGCCGGCTTTGTTTCCTGGCCTTCATTCATTCATCCATCCACCCATCTCGCCGAGAGCTACAATGGCCGCCATCATCAGCAGCGTCTCCCCTCTCCTCGCTCTGCTCGCGGTGGTCGCCGCGCTGTCGTCTGCGCCGGCGTCCGCCCGGACCTTGCCGGAGGGTCTCCCGGACATCAAGCCGCTGCTGTCCAACCCATGGTCGGCGTTCCAGAACCTCTCCGGCTGCCATTTCGGGGACGAGCGGCAGGGGCTCGCGAGGCTCAAGGACTACCTCAGCCGCTTCGGGTACCTCCCGGCGCCGCCGGCCAAGTTCAACGACATGTTCGACGCCGACATGGAGACGGCCATCCGGACCTACCAGCACAACTTCGGGCTGGAGGCCACGGGCCAGCTGGACGCGGCCACCGTCGCCAAGATGATGTCCCCGCGCTGCGGCGTCGCCGACATCATCAACGGCACCTCGTCCATGGGCAAGACCGTCCACGGCCGGAACCTCTACTCCTACTTCCCGGGGTCCCCCTCGTGGCCGCGCTCCAAGAAGAGCCTCAGGTACGCCATCACGGCCGCCACCGAGACGACCATCGACCGGGCGACGCTGAGCAGGGTCTTCGCCAGCGCGTTCGCGCGCTGGTCCGCGGCCACCACGCTCAACTTCACGGAGACGGCGTCGGCGTCCGACGCCGACATCACCATCGGGTTCCACTCCGGTGACCACGGCGACGGCGAGGCGTTCGACGGGCCGCTCGGCACGCTGGCGCACGCCTTCTCGCCCACCGACGGCCGGTTCCACCTGGACGCGTCGGAGGCGTGGGTGGCCGGGGGAGACGTGTCGCGCGCGTCCCTGGACGCCGCCGTCGACCTGGAGTCGGTGGCGGTGCACGAGATCGGCCACCTGCTCGGGCTCGGCCACTCGTCGGTGGAGGGCGCCATCATGTACCCCACCATCACCTCGCGCACGCAGAAGGTGGAGCTGGCCAACGACGACGTCGTCGGTATCCAGAGCCTGTACGGCGGCAACCCCAACTTCAAGGGCGTCACGCCGCCGGCCACGAGCAGCGAGGAGACCCACAGCGCCGCCCCGCGCGCGCTCTCCGGGCCGTGGAGCGGCCTGGCCGGCGTGGCCGTGGCCGTCGGGCTCGCACTGGTTCTGTCGTGCTAGTTGTTGGTGTCGATTGATTGACGGCCATTTTTTTTTTTACCTTTTTTAAACGGGCATACATTCACTTTGCTCTAGGATTTGTGTTGTAAACATTAGTCATTGGGTGTGCTAAGATAGTGTAGAGACATGATTGTTACGTGTATAGATCGAATCATATACGATGATGGTGCACCCATGTGGCCACATGTGATATCGTATGAGTTTTGCAGAATGTGCGTTGTTGTTTTTCGTAGTAGGAATTCACTACAAGCTACCGGAGCAGGCGAGAACCACGTGATCTGTCTCGGGGCTACATATGGCATCGACGCGATAGATCGGCCACCAAAGGGGACTGTTCGTAAAACAAGCTGCAACGGTGCTCCACGACCAACAACGCCCCTCCTCGTTGGAAGACGTCCTCTCAACACCTTCATCAATGTCTCTTGCCGGAGCTTGCGTAGACAAAGCTCATTCATAAGGAAACCCACTCACAGCAGGTTGCAACCTTCCGTCGTTGAAGCACACCACGTCGTCGATATAGCATATAGGGTCATCGACTGCAACTCCACGTGCTCGTCTTTGTAGCCTCGCCGACGATGCACATCTCCGGTAACAACTCCGAGCTACACGGCAACTCCAACACACAGTGGCGGAGCCAGGAAAAATTAAGAGCCCGGACGGCTACAATGTAAAAAAAAAATTAGCGAATCCAAACCGGATATTTCACTAAGCAACTACAAAACATCTAGAGTGCCGTAAAATCGCAATAGTTACGAACTGAAACACCAGTATTGTATTGTTCATACACTTCATCAAAAACTGAAATCAAATACAACAACTAATTGAAATAGCACTCATGCATGAATAAAATATTAAATATTCAAATGTTCAATGAAGCACACCAAAAAGGACCCTAGAGGACAAAAGATCAGCATTAGTAATCTATAGTTGAGTTAGAAAAACTTAATTGAAAGGCACGGAACATACCAACGAAATGCTAATGATGTCTCGGTAAAATCCCTTTTCGAGCCTTCATGGCCTGAAACCTTTGAGTAATAACATCATCATCCAGTGATTTAAATATTTCACGCTCGGTGTAGCATATCATCAAGTGATTAAACCAATCATCATTGATCGTGCTACGCAATTTAGACTTGATAATTTTCATTGCCGAGAAAGCTCTCTCAACAGACGCCGTTGACACCGGCAGTAGCAAAGCTAACTCAATGAGTTTGTAAACCAATGGAAAGACCAATTGTTTCTCTGTTTCAACCATTTTTCTAGCCAAACTTTCAACATCTTTTCAAGTAGAAAATGCAACATGGTTTCTCAAATGAAGAACATAAGTCTCAAGTTGGTCCCTCAATACTGCACGGTCACTATTTGAGAAATCTGCACAATATATTTCAGCAAGCCGTGATAGCTTCTCCACATCAAACTTGAAGAAAGAATTCTTGGGATCAAGACACGAGAAACATGCAATTACCTCTTGATTTGCGTCACCGAAGCGATGATTCATCTCAACACAGATTTTGTCAATAACGACATAGAAAATCTCGCCCCGATAATAATGAAGATTGGTGATAGTCCTTCCCTCTTTCCTCGAGCGACCACGAACTGGTATTTCATCATCCATATTAGGCACTGGAATACCTTTGGAATTGCAAAATTGTTGGACCTCGTCCTCGAGACTCTCCCAACCACCATCTCTCATGGTAGCCAAGCGGAATTTAACATCATGAATTAATTCCAGGGCAAGCACAACATTTGTATCCTTTCTTTGCAAGAGTTGTGAAAGCTCATTTGTTATAGCAAACAACTTCATCATAAGCTTCAAAACAAGAGAAAATTTGAAGCACTCCATCTTTTCTATGCAACCGAATGACAAACCTTGTGCTATGAGGTATCTTATACACTCTAGAGAAGAAGTCAAGCGGATCTTATATAATCTGTGTGACTCCTCACTTGCACAAGCCAACTTGGTTGACACACTTTGCCTTTGATTCTTGAAATCATCATAATGCCTAACACAATTGTTGTGACCACTATTCAAACCACCAACATGCTCAGGTAAGGCTCTATATGCATGTTTCCAGTCTCTAAAACCTGTTTTGGTGAATACTTCAAAGCCGAAGTGTTCAGCCCTTCCAGGTTGCTTAAACAAGAAACAATAGAAACAAAAGGCCGCATCCTTGGACTCACTATATTCTATTCAGTTATATTTGTCGTACCATGACCGAGAAAATGCTCTAGAATCCGTGCGACGAAAATTTACTATTGGTTTGGTTCGACCCTTCAATATGTATGCCCTCCTAACTTGGTCTTGAATATCTGGTGCATATTCAGAAATTTGCTTCCTCCGTGTGGGATCAGATTGAATTTCGGCCGAATTAAACTCGGTATTGTTGGCAACATGAATATGAGGTTCTTGTTCTGCTTCCGGCTACACAACATTTGCATTCTCAATACTTATTCTAGGAACCCAAAACCTCCTCATATCTGAAATTTAATAACTTACAATTAAAGTGGGGATGATTTGCATTGATTGAAAAAGATTAATAAAAATGAGGTTAGAGATGTTCAAAGAAAATTGACAATACCTATGAGAAGTGAAGATCGATTTCCCTTCAATCAATCTGCTTGCGATGATAGAACTCTTAACTTCCTATAGCAGAAAATTACAAGCTGAATTGAGATTCCCAATTATGAGAAGACTCAGAAGAGACGTAATGGCGAATTCTCAGTTTGTTTAAGCCCTAGACCCACCCAAATTCCTCTCCTGATTAGAACAGAAGCCAAGCCACGGCTGCTCGGAGATGTTGTGAATTGCCGTCCTTTCCGCCGGAGCAGCGGCGCCCGTGCCCGACGATCTGCCTCTGCGATCTGCCTGTGGCCACTGTGCCTGGCGTCTGGCGATCTGCCTTTGCGAGACGGCGACCGCCGAAGCCCTAGCAGTCGAGCGACGCAAAACTGCCGTCAGTCAATCCAAAGAACACGAGGAGTCAGCCAGTCAGGCTCTATTTCCTAGCGATTTGGGCTAACCAGGCTTTCTAGCCATAGGCCTAATTCAGCGTGGACGTGAATGCTAATTAGAGGTTGATTGCATGGACCTAGGAGTATAGTAGAATATTTTAAGGCACACCAATCAAGGTCCATACAGAGTGTCTGGAGCAAGGCCTTTGCCCGGGCAAATAACTTTAAATTAAGCTAATCACTAGGCATCATGGTAGTTGGGATTAAACGGCAGCTCAGCTATGAGCCCGGGCAGGTGCCCCGGGTCGCCGGGTACCAGCTCCGCCACTGTGCATGGGCCTAGAAGTATAGTAGAATATTTTAAGGCACACCAATCAAGGCCCATACAGAGTGTCTGGAGCAAGGCCTTTGCCCGGGCAAATAACTTTAAGTTAAGCTAATCACTAGGCATCATGATAGTTGGGATTAAACGGCAGCTCAGCTATGAGCCCGGGCAGCCCGGGCAGGTGCCCCGGGTCGCCGGGTACCAGCTCCGCCACTGCCAACACACATGGTTGTAGCAAAAAATCAACATTGATTGTAGCAAAAAAAAATCCGCGAAACTTGGGTTGCAACTGTGATGAATGAGGATGCACTTTTTTAAAAGACAGTTGTAGCAAAAATATCTGTAACTTTTATGAACATAGATGCAACTTTTTAATGAACGATTGTAGCAAAAATCAATACCGATTATAGAAAAAAATCACTAACGCGACCAACCACACGATAAGATTAGCGTTAATCCTATGACGGACGCTCGGCCGGCCGGCCCCAAACATTTACCACCCAAAATGGCATTTCTCTCGTCATACGCGTTATTTGGTGGGTTCACGGCATCAATCGAGACGATGGGAATAATTCCACCTGAGAGACTACGTCCTGACCCGTTTAGAGTCCGATTTTGTCGTGCCACTCATCAGAACCTGAAACGCGGAAAGAGAAACAAGAAGAGATGACTTGTAGGCCCAAGAAAATTGATGTCTCGTTGAAGCATATATAGCCAGACTTAACAAATATGATCTCATAAACTTCTACGGACGCGCGTCCGGTTAGTGATTTGACGTGCCTTTTATTTATCCGTCAGTACTGCCACACTTTTCATTTTCTTTTTAACATGTTCGATCATTTGCACATGATTGGTGTAGACAAAGATAAAGAAATAAAAGAATGAATAAAAAAATGATGGTCAGGAGTGGGATCACGTCTTAAGTGGCGGACTGACCGGACGCGTCCGGAAGTATCCGCGAGCCCTCATATCTATATTTTTCCTTAATATGACGGTTCACGGACAGGCCGCACGTATAGGGATGATATGAGGGATCCGGTTGGGGCATTTTTTTCCTTCTCTCCTTTGTCCGGTCATTGACTGGGCGCATCCACGGACGTATGAGAGATCGTTTAAGACGTTCGGTTGTAGATGCTCTTACCTGTGTTTACCTTTTTTCAAAATTTCTCACAAATAATTATCCATTCCATACAAAACTTAAAGGAATCCATAGAAAATCGGTATAGAGTAATCAGATGGTCCATAATTCCTATGCTTGCATAGGCACATCCCCCTCCCCCCGCATCGACTGGCTCTGGCGACTTGGGGGCAAAACCTAGCGCCACCACTAACCATCTGTAATGCCCCAAGTGTAACTTGCCATATTTGGAACCTTGTCATGTGTAGGTCCATGATGTCATTGCTATGAGAGCTATATTTCATGTGGTATTTCATGTGCTCATGTCTTGTTTTCCCTTTGCATTCATGCATTCATATCATCCATGTCTTCATTGTGTTTATTGTTGTTGTTGATCCATGCATGTGGTATGTGATGTTGATGTGCTTGTGATGGTGAAGTGGTGTTTGTAAGATGGGTTTGAACTATGTTAGTTCCAACTAGGTTTCAAAACCCTCCTTCTTTGTTTTCTCAAGCTTAAGTTTTACTTGCTCTAACCCTGGTTCAAAAATGTAGATCATTTAGAGTGATTTGTGGTGGATGTGGTGCTAGGTCTAATGTGTTTTTAATCTATGTTTGAGAGGGGTGTATATTCACAAAACAGATTATTTAATTCTGTTTTGTAAATATTTAGATGCTCCAAAAATCCTCTTTTCATTTTATTTTATTGGGTCTTAATTCCCTTATGACCAGGGGCATTTTTGTTTTATTTTAGGGTCAACAGTGTTGGCTGTGTGTTTTTATTTGTCTCTGTTTTGTTTTTAAATAGAAAAACCCCAGTGGGTTTTTCTTTCTTACCTGGCGTCTCTGAGTGGGCCTCCTCCTCCTCGCTGGCCCAGTAACCCCCTCGCGCGGCAGCCCTCTCCTTTTGACGCCGTCTTCTTCTCCCCCTCCTTTCCGTCAGTTCGTTAGAGAGAGCGCGGGACAGAGAGCCGACGCCGTGGCTCACGGACGTCGAGGCGGCCTCCCTCACCCTCTATTTAATCCTTGGCGTCCGGGCCATGTGCTAGGGTTCCTCCAAGCGTCGCCACCTCCTTTCCCGTCTTCCTCCTCCCTCTCCCTCGTCGACAGAAGGTAGGCGAGCTCCTCCTCCACCATGGCCGATCCGTGATGAGCTCGTCGCCGTCGTTGCCGTGCACCTCCTTCTTCTCCAAGCAGAAAAGAGCACGCGGGACCTCAGGGGAGTCCGTTCCCGCAGCTAATCGTCGTCGATCGCCCCTGCTTCCACTACCTCGACGACGACCCCTTCCGCTCCGACGACCACCTCCGCAACGGCTTCTTCCACGACGTCCCCTTCTTCCTCTCCTACAGGCGTGACCTCCTCGACCAGTGGGTGAGCAGAAGCACTCCTCCCCCTTCCCCTGTCGGCAGATCGTGCGTAGAGCCGTAGCAACACCGCCGTGTTTTCTCTGTCGCCGGCGTCACCGCGTGCTCGTGGAGCAGTAGCTGTAGGGGATCTCTCGATGTGTTTAGGTGTGGAATGGAGTAGTGGGTGATCCCTCTTCCTCCCAGCAACGAGCCGTTGCTCAATTCGTAGCATAGCGCCGGCGGTGACCCTCCCCTGTTTCGGCCACCGTCGGGTTGTAGTAGATCCAGAGGGGGTTGCTCAAAAGAGCAAAGCCCCCCCTCTCTGTTAAGTGTCTATCAAGCAGCGCAGTGGTAGCAGTGGGTTTTACCTTAGCGCAGGTCGTGGGTTCGAGCCCCCGCAACGCACCCCTTTTGCTTATTTCATTTTGTGGCACAGTAGCATCATAGGGAGACTTACCCTGTTTGCCTTCCTCTCTCTGTCGAGCCAGGAGTAGTAGCGCAGTGGTTGTGCTTGTGTGTTGAGTGCAGTAAGGTTGTGGGTTCGATCCCCAGGCCACCCTTTTTATTTTTGTTATTTTTTCTTCTTTGCTGTTTGTAGTAGGTTGCTGTAGTATGCTTGGGCATCACTATTTTGTTGCCTAGGTTCTCAAACCAGTAGTTTTTCCCCTTGTTTTTAGTTAGTGAGCATGTGTAGGGAGTAGTGATGCTTGTGTATGTGTGTAGCAGGTTATGGTGGTGCAACTTACATATGGTGTGTATGTGTGTGTGTGTGTGTGTGTGTGTGTGTGTGTGACACACACATGCCCAAGGCATGGTTTTGCCTTAGTGAGCACTTGTGTGCAAGCATGTATGTGTGTGTGTTAGTGATACTGGTGTGAGTGTAAGTATGTGTGTGTTTGGAGACTAGCATGTGTAGGTGTGTGTGCATGAGCACTTGTGTATGCTTGATGTATGTGTGTGTGTGGTGGTGTGCTAAGGCACATGAACATGAGGACTATCCCTCATGTGCACCATTGGAGTTGTGGGTGTGTGCAAGTGCATGTGTAGGTGAAGAACTTGTGAGTATCACATATGATATGGCACTATTTGAATCTTTATGATTCCATGTTGTTTTTCCTTTCAACTTTGTGCCTACATGTTGTATGCAAGTACCTAGGTATTATATATGTTTTTGGGATAGAATCAACCCAGGAATCCATTGGTGGAATCAGATTTCCCTTTGGAACACTTTCTGGAGATGTCATTTTTCTGTTTTGTTCTATGTTTAGAGCTTGGTGCCATGTGATGTGATGAGCCTAAGAGGATGATTCCTTGATATGGCAGTAGTGGGTGAACCCCTCTACAACATGGTGGTTTTGTTTTATGCTTAGGAGTTTGTATGTGCAAGTTGTGCTTTGTCAAAGTAGGCATGTGGCTGAAATTGTCAGCTTAGTGAAAATCTGTGATTTTCACTAAGTCTGAGAAACTGCTGCTATTTTCTTCCCTTGTAGTTGTGCTTGCAAAAGTTCATGTGTTGGGAATCGGCCTTTGCAATCAACTAGAGAGTAGGAGCTTTTGTGTTTGTCTAGCTCTCTGTCAATTCTCATGCACTTTCATTTCCTATAGATATTGTTTTGGGGACTGTCAAAATGCTTCAGAGCATAAACAACTGGTGAGAATCTGAGATTTTCACTAAGTCCCTGAAATCTGTTATTTTTGTTCAAGTTAGCACATGTAGATCTTTCTGTGAGTAACTCCTTTGTATTATCTTTTTGCTCATGCTTGCAGAGCTTTTGAATAGCTTTTGCCATATATTTTGTTTGACACATTTGGGTGGTTGTAGGTGCTTTGTATGTTGCTCTCAAACTGCTATGATGTTGTTTAGGACAGAATGCATAGTTTTGTTGTTTTGAAGCTTGTGAGTGCATAGTTGGTGGTGTGGTGAGTTTCTTTGCACCACCCCACCTATACTTGTTTGTTTGGTCATGTGGCAACTTGGGAATGCCAGAAGTATGCCATTGGAGGTGCTTGTGATGGATTTGATCCATAGGACTCCATATCTTGTTTCGTAGTTTCCGGTTGATCTGTATCTCCGTTCGCTACGTTCTTTATATGTTTTTGCATCGTTTTCTCGTGATGCACCGGTTAATGTCATCTTCATGCATGTCAAGATAGCTTAGAGAGAAGTTCTGTCTAGAAGTTTGTCTTTTCTTCTCATGCATATGCAAGTGACTAGATTAGAGATGCATGCTTCCTTCTCATCTCATGCATCATGTGTTTGTTGCATCAGGTTGTGTTGTTGTTCATTAGCTGCTATTTTTATCTTGTGTAGCACCGGGATCGAAGAGCGAGTATGTGGATTCGGGAGAGTACGTGCAGGACGAACAAGAGCAGTTCCAAGCTAAAGACATCACAGGCAAGATGACCGTGACCTTGATACCGTCTCTAGATTTGTTATGCCTAGATTCACGTTTCCTTCGTCATATGCTCGCTGCCTACCACTAATATTATTGCCTCCTGATATTGCCATGAAACCCAAACACCTTCCCCTCCTAGCTAATATTAAGTGGCTAAGTAGGCTTGCTCAACTTCTAATGTTAGCGTTGCTAGTTGCAGGTGCCAGCTGTCTCATGTGTTAACATGAGAATTTGATATCATTATGTTTTAAACTGCTATTTAATTAATGCACCTATACACTTGGTAAATGACGGAAGGCCTAGCCTTTGCCGGGTGATTTGTTCCGTTATTGGCACCATAGTTTCCGGCTACCGGTGTTTGATTCCATAACTGATCGCTCCTAACACGTTCGGAGTTGTTACGGAGACCCCCTTGATAAATCGTGTAGTGTTAAGACTTGTCCGGCAGGACCCAACATTGGGCCCCGGGCCAGTGCTCCTCATGAGTGTTGGTCCAAACTGGTCTGCCTGCGGGGCCATGATGACCCACAAGTATAGGGGATCAATCGTAGTCCTTTCGATAAGTAAGAGTGTCGAACCCAACGAGGAGCAGAAGGATCTGGCAAGTGGTTTTCAGCAAGGAAATATCTGCAAGCACTGCAATTGTCGGTAACAAGTGATTGTGTGGTGAGATGATTCGTAGCAAGCAACAAGTAACAAAAGTAGCAACGGTGCAGCAAAGTGGCCCAATCCCTTTTGTAGCAAGGGACAAGCCTGGACAAAGTCTTATAGGAAGAAAAACGCTCCCGAGGACACACGGGAATTTCTGTCATGCTAGTTTCATCAAGTTCATATGATTCGCGTTCGTTACTTTGATAGTTTGATATGTGGGTGGACCAGCGCTTGGGTACTTCCCTTACTTGGACAAGCATCCCACTTATGATTAACCCCTCTCGCAAGCATCCGCAACTACGAAAGAAGAATTAAGACAAAGTCTAACCATAGCATTAAACTAGTGGATCCAAATCAGCCCCTTACGAAGTAACGCATAAACTAGGGTTTAAGCTTCTGTCACTCTAGCAACCCATCATCTACTTACTACTTCCCAATGCCTTCCACTAGGCCCAAATAATGGTGAAGTGTTATGTAGTCGACGTTCACATAACACCACTAGAGGAAAAACAACATACACCATATCAAAATACCGAACGAATACAAAATTCACATGACTACTATTAGCATGACTTATCCCATGTCCTCAGGAACAAAAGTAACTACTCACAAAGCATAATCATATTCATGATCAGAGAGCTAATGAGTAGCATCAAGGATCTGAACATAAACTCTTCCACCAAGTAATCCAACTAGCATCAACTACAAAGAGTAATCAACACTACTAGCAACCTTACAAGTACCAATCGGAGTCGTGAGACGGAGATTGGTTACAAGTGATGAACTGGGGTTTGGAGATGAGATGGTGCTGATGAAGATGTTGATGGTGACGAGTCTCTTCTGATGAGAGGAGTGTTGGTGATGACGATGGCGACGATTTCCCCCTCCGGGAGGGAAGTTTCCCCGGCAGGATCGTCCTGCCGGAGCTCTGGATTGGTTCTGCTCAAGTTCCGCCTCGTGGCGGCGGCGAAACCACGAAAAAGCTCCTCCCTGATTTTTTCCTGGACGAAACCCTCCATATAGCAAAAGAGGGGGCCAGTGGGCCAGTCGGCTGCCCACAAGCCCCCATGGCGCGGCCTGGGGGGTGGTCGCGCCGTGCAGGCTTGTGGGCACCCCCTGGTGCCCCTCTGGCACTTCTTCGGCCCAGTATTTTTGTTAAATCGGGAAAAAAATCCCCGTTGATTTTCACGGCGTTTGGAGTTGCGCAGAATAGGTATCTCAACTTTGCTCCACTTTCAGGCCAGAATTCCAGTTGCCGGCATTCTCCCTCTTCATGTAAACCTTGCAAAATAAGAGAGGAAAGGCATAAGAATAGTACCGTGAAGTGAAATAACAGCCAAAGAAGTGATAAATAACAACATGAAAACATGATGCAAAATGGACGTATCAGGCCACCACAAGGAAACTTGAGGTTTGGTTCTCGTAGCTAGTTCCATCCGTCGTGTCCTGAGACTGAGATACGCGGCTCTTATCGGGGTCGTCGACACGTCGGGAGGTCCTGCTAGTCTTGTCTTACCTTTGTGATATATCTTGCGTATAGGAATCCCGGTGAAGCTTTGGTTCTCCCCAGAGTTGAGGTTTTCCTCTAAGGAATCCGACGAGATCACGAGTTTTGTGATAGAGGATTACTTTGCGGCCCGTGACCGTTTGTGATGGACTAGTTGGAGCACCCCTGCAGGGTTTAATCTTTCGGAAAGCCGTGCCCGCGGTTATGTGGCAACATGGATTATTTGTTAACATCCGGTAATAGACAACTTGAACTAATTCTAATAAAACTGCCAACCGTGTGCGTAACCGTGACTGTCCCCCTCGAAGACCTCTCTTCGATCGGGAACACGATGGGGTTATGTTTGACGTAGGTAGGTGATCAGGATCACTTAGTGATCATCTAGTCTTCGACCGCTCGCGTAGATCACCACAATTATAACTCTGTTCTACGTAAGTTAGCCACCATAAATGCTTAGGATGCTGCAACCTAAACACTGAACCTTCCTCACCTATTAACTTGACTAGTTTCGATACCAAGGCCATAGATTGCTGAGTCCCCGTGGCTCAGAGATTACTTCAACACCCCAACAGGTACATGTACGCCCGACACAGGTGATCCAGATGGCACGCAGCTAGCGTGGCAGTACGATGATTAGAACGACCGCCTGTACATGAACTATCCAGAAGACCGAGGCGTGGTCGTGATTGTGGGCAAGCATGCGGGATAGCATAGCCTTTTCTTATGTTATGTAGTCCATAGCGGAACTACCTTGTCTCAATAATGTGTGGATGTAAACTCTGATATTATCTATGTGAGATGGCAAACGATTCCCTATTTGTCATTCTTTAGTTATGTATGTGCTATGTTTATCTTGCTTGCGAAACGCATAGATGTGCTTCTTTCCATTTTGGGGCATCGCCCCCTAAATAGGAAAGGACCGCATCTTAGTCATTACACCATCTCCCCCTCACCTCACAGTCTTGCCGCTGCCAGAGGCTCCCGTCGGCAAAGCTCGCGCAGGTACCAGGGACGGCGGTGGCAGGGCATCTCTCTTCGGGTGGCGATGCGTGGCGCAGGGTGATCGACGCATCTAGCCATGGTCGGCGGCGGTCTGCTACGTGTGTGCTGCTGTGTGATGGTGGATGCGAGGCGGTGGCGAGCGTCCGTGCAACGGCGTCGCGGTGGCTGGAGGACTGGGTGGTATGGATTTGGTCCCGCGAGCCGGCTTGGTATGGCGGCGGGTCTACACGTGGCGGGAGGAGGAAGTGACGGCGCGGAGCAGAATTGGTGGGCGGTGTGGTTGGGTGCAATAGGCTGCAACGGCATCTCGGCGGCCAGAGGACTTGATGGTCCGGATCTGGTCGAGCGTGCCAGTCCGACGCGACGACAGGCCTGCAGGTGGCACATGGAAGAAGTGGCGACGTGGCGCAGAGGTGGTGGGCGGCGTGGTGTGGGTGCATGGGCCTCCGTCGAGGCATGCAGCCGACAAGGGGCCTGGCGGGTGCTCGGCACACGGCAGGGACGTTCGAGGGGCGATGAGCTGTCGTGGATCTGACGACGAGCGCTTGGGCGGCGGCTTCTGCTGCGAGGGACGCGACCGGTTGGTGTCTATGCGGTGTGGCATCGCCTCAACGCCCCTGGGGTGCGCAGATCCGAGGTCCATGGCGGCGAGGATGTGCACTCCGGCGGCGTGTGATGCTGATCTGGTTTCCGACCGTCGGTGGTCTCCACGAGGTGCGATTGACTGCGGCATAGTGGTGCTTCTTCGTCGATGGACAGCTTCGATGGTGGTGATAGTTCGCATATAGAAGATTTTTATGATTAAAATATTCAGAGTATATCTAAATAAAGTCAAAAGATAAAAAAAAAGCAAATATAGAAAAGTAGACAAAATCAGTGCTGAAAGCCACCGGCCCAGTCAGGCAGCCTCCCGCCGACACAATATATAAAAAAGTGGATGAAAAAGTGGCAGAATGAGGGATCAAACCTGGGTCTTGATGGTGCAAGCGCAAGCTACCAACCAGTTTGACAAGCGCACAATTGTGATCCGTTGAGGGACTGACGCCTATTGAATCAGAAGTAACGGCCGACTTTAAAAGATAAGAAAAAGCAAATTGTTTTTTCACTTATCGGTGACATAGGTGGGTAATTCCTGCGAACTTTAGGAGCAAATTTCACGACGGACGCACAAAAGCACTATTTACTTTATTATTAGGTAAGATAAGAAGTGGAAAATCGGGTTGGGTTAACTTTCTTGACTGGACACTGACCGGGATAACTATTTCGAACGTTTGAGAAGGATATAAAGAGTCCGGTTATAGATAGGTCACAAAAAGATAAAACATCACCGAAGTTTTGCATACAGGCTGGACTACAAGGTACACCTCCTTGCTTCTAATAGTTAAACATGATCTCATTGAAATCCTGAACGCACACCCAGGAAAGTTTCTCCTGATTGTAAAGAATATGAAGTACTCCCTTCGTTCCTAAATACTTCATATAAGTCTTTTTAAAGATTTCATTACGAGATTATATACAGAACAAAATGAATAAATCTAGTCTATACTCTAAAATATGTCTACATATATTTGTATGTGCTCCCTTCGTTCCTAAATATAAGTCTTTTAAGCGATTTCACTAAAGGACTACATACAAAACAAAATGAGTGAATCTACACTCTAAAGTATGTCTATATACATGCGTATGTAGTCCTCTAGTGCAATCTTTAAAAAGACTTATATTTTGAAACGGAGGGAGTAGTTTTTAATGAAACCTTTAAAAAAATTATATTTAGAAACAGATGGAGTAGTTACCAACTTTCCGACTTCCCCTTGGCATCACTTTTAATCAAGTCCCCGATACATCGCCAGGAATGGATAAATATGCTAATCCTCTATTCAGAATATCACTTTATATTTTGAAATCCTTTCAGCTTACAGGATGTGTGGCTGTGTGGGCCACTGTTGTTGGTGCCTCAGTATACATCGAGAAAGGACCTCTAGTTTACTTTCAAATGAGCTCGAGCTCAAAAGGGTACTTTCCCTCTAGTTCTACATCTTTGCATTGGGTAGCTACTCCAAATTTTGTGTCACTATGAGGCTCGTGGAATCATTGCTCTTGCCTTGCCTGGTGTGTTACATAGCCGTCCATTTATATGCAGCACAGCAAAAATGGTACTTTGAGATCTTGACTGCATGCATTCTTGACACGGACATGTTACCAAGAATCATGTCCTGGGGAGATATAAAGCGGTATATGCCTTTTTCCCCATTTGAGTACACCTTTCAGTTGAATTTTCTCCAATCCGTTCATTTCTAACTTTCTGAAACACATCAATCACAAGATAACAAGAATCAGCTCAGTCCACTTGCTTAAGAATCTTGAATTCGATGATTCATGTGTTTTAAAAATGGGGACGCCAGTTTTGGCGGGCAACAAACAATCGACCTTAAAGTAATGCCTCTGCATATACTTGTACAGTACAATAAAAAATCAGCAATTGCACAGAAACAAAATACATATATGTCTACATTCTTCAAAACGTAGGGGGGTCAGCTAAAATTGAAAATTACACGTTTCAGAAAAAGATGAAAGATAAAAGAAGAACGCAACTAGCAAAACCCAAGAATGCGCTCAACATGCTGTGCTACAGATTTTGCAAGGCTGTCTGCTGCTTCCACGGTAGATGCCTCTGCATATACTCTTACCACATCCTCAGTTCCAGATGGTCGCACAAAGCACCGCCCGTGAGAGTGGTTAACTGCAATAAAATACATAAGTTTTAGTACATTTTCATTCATCAATGTTCAGATTTTAGATCGAACAAAAATGTCACACAAATGAGATATTACTCACCGACTTCCTTATCTATCAATTCTTGCAAGCCAGATGGTTGGCAAACTTTCCGTTCTGCATCGGTTGTAACAATAGTAGTCCGATCTTTCACTTTAACCTGAACAACCGTCACAATTATGGAGGCAAAATAGCAACTTGGAGTAGTGCATTCTATAATTACAAAAGTAACAACTTGCCTTGAGTTGTTTGCTTGGTAGATCAGTGTATAGGTCACACCAATTCTGGAATGACCATCTCTTATGCTGTAAAACAGCCTCCACCAAAAGCATTCCACTTATAGCGTCACCCACTGCTTGATTAATTAATTGACTTGTCGCTAATAATCTCAAGGCAGCTTGGTGCTGTGGAGAACCTGAGGAAAGAGTTAAGGGAAGAGAATTTAGATCAACACGGGGAAAACAATACATGAACTAACAAAAAAGAATGAAAAAGCTTTTGTACAAGCCATGAACAGCTCACCTGCAGCTTCAGAAAGCTTAGCGGTCAAAGACACTAGACGCGAGACAAACTCATCAGCGAATAGCACTGTCCCATGTCCATTGGCCTCAAAGTAGATACCAATATCGTATTCTAGAGCTTTCTTGTGGAGATATTTCACTCCTGTTGAAGTGAAGACAACTTCAAGACCAAGGTTATTAAGAAATTCTGTTGATGCTCCATTGGCATAAGCAGTTTGAACTACACCAAACCTTGTAGGCAATAATCCTTTGTTGTCTTTTCCATTGATAATATCCAACTGTTCTCTGATAAAGAGGACAAATAGTGATAATATCTTATCGCCATCGACAAGATCAACACTAGTCTTGCTAAGCGATGTAACATGAAAATAAACAAGTCTATCTGCATCTCCATCAAAACTTGCACACCTGAATGTTATATCAGAATGTCCACATAAGTATCCATCATTATGAACATATAGCAGCAAATTTAAACAGTAATCAAGACTCACCTGACGCCAACATCATCAGGGCCAAACCCAAGAGGAAGAACCTTCTCCTTTTGAACAAAGTCAGCACCACACCTTTCATTCAGTATTCCTTCTCCTTCTTTTCCTGAATTTCTCACAAGAATGTCTAATCTGGCCAGATTTGGCTTTATTTGTTCCAACTTCAACCCACCAATACCATTTGCGCCATCCACAATCAGTTTCTCATTTAGTTCATCGATGCCTTTAGCATCAGGGGTTAATTCCAATAAATGCCTGTTGTGCCAATCAATGCAATTGTTCAGCAAATAATGCAGTGTTCTCCGTGACTGATTACACGTGCAGGAATGACAAACGACCTGAATGACTCGGTGATTTGTGTGAAATAATCTGCTTCAGAGGCTTTCAATCCTTTGTTTTTGTTCCGAACCATCCAGTGTAGCTGTGGAGTTGTCAGGATCCCCATGTCAAGTGCAACTGAACCTACTATTGCGCTTATACCCTTCACGAAAGTGTTTTAGATAAGTATAATCAGATCAACTCAACCAACAGATATGTCCGTACTATTACTAAAACATAACAGAGGGGGTTAATGCCATACTTTGGTTGCAACGTCGAGGAGGTACTCTCCGGTAGGCCTCGTGTCTCTTGCCAGCAGCACTTGTGCCGAGTGACCTCCACCAAGTGTGATCCCTTCATCCTTTGCAAACTGAAGCACCAGCTGCAAATAAACAAAGACCCAAGGGAATGTGATAACGAAGGAGAAGGTTGGTAGGAACTACGAGTAGTAATCTGAATAAACTGAACATCTTAGGCATCCCACTAGTCCAATCCAATGCTAAAATCGAGGCATCCTATCCTGGTTTGGCTTTCAAACATCATCAGTACAATACTACAATTAGCATCGCTAGACCTCTTTATTATCCAACTAACTGAGGCATTATGAATTCAAATCAACGTAAGAGATACAGCAAGTATGCACGAGCAGGAAGAACTGTATAGAACTCAGCTGAGTTGATCTTTCAGCTACCTGCAGGAGGGCGTCGGGGGTGGGGGCATTGGCGAGGGCGTCGGAGAAGGGCTCCCAGGCCTGCGACATCATGCCGCCGTCGGCGT
The DNA here is from genome assembly GCF_904849725.1 of Hordeum vulgare subsp. vulgare. NCBI lineage: Eukaryota > Viridiplantae > Streptophyta > Magnoliopsida > Poales > Poaceae > Hordeum > Hordeum vulgare. The sequence goes on along the minus strand of NC_058524.1, from coordinate 102,140,042 downwards.
CCACGATCTTGACGCCGTTGTCGCCGACGGGGTTGTGCGACGCCGTGATGACCAGCCCGACGGCGGCGCCGCCCAGCTTCACGGAGCGCAGCGCCGCCACGATCCCGGCGCGGCACACCGCGGGGGCCATGGTGCTCCCGTCGGCGCGGAACCCCGCCGTCCCGTAGGAGAAGGTCGCGCCGTCCGGCACGGGGAAGAGAGACGCCGCGGCGATCAGGGCCGCGCGCTGCTCGTCTCCTGGGTCGGCCATGGCGGCAGGGGCGGATCTGGACGGCGTTGGGAAGCAGGGATGCGACGGGGCAGCGAGCCTAGCTGGCTGGGTTGGACTGGAGCTGGGAAGGTCGGAGTCGAAGTTGACTCGGAAGAGGTGAACCGAATGTTGATCAGTTGATGGTTCACTTTAGAGCATCTCCAAAACCCTCAAGATATGAGGGCCGTGCTCTGGAAAAATACAGTTTTTGCGCAGCCATTTCGAACGCTCAAGTTAAGACGTAAAAAATACGAGCGTGATAAAAACGGTTCAGTGTTCAGAATGAAATGGCATCGCACACTGTTTATTTCATGCGTTCGCTCTTGCACGCTGCACACTCTCCAGCCGTGCCGTTTTCGCCCCACCCACGTTTGCGCCGGTGAATTCGCCTGATGAACGGCCACGCTAACATCCTCATCACCCCTTCCTGCACCCGCGACCCCACCGCTGCCGCCGCCGTCGTCGTCGTCGCAAACCCTAGCTTGAAGAGCTTTGGCTTCGCCTTCGTCGGTGCTCCTCCAAGCACCGGTCTCACGCGCGGCCTTTTCATGGCGCCACGGTCGACCTCGGCGGTGGGTGCCGTCGCATCGCGTCCGTCGTGAAGCCATTGTTGGGGAACGTTGCATGGGAAACAAAAAAATCCTACGCACACGGAAGACCTATCCATGGTGATGATCATCTACGAGAGGGGAGATCGGATCCACATACCTTGTAGATCGCTAAGTGGGGAGCGTTAAGAAACGCGGTTAATGTAGTCGAATGTCTTCACGATCCAAATCGCAAGCCGTCCCACGAACTCCGTCCCGATCTAGCGTCGAACGGACGACACCTCCGCGTTCAGCACACGTACAACTCGATGACGATCTCCGCCTTCTTGATCCAGCAAGAGAGGCAGAGAGGTAGATGAGTTCTCCGGCAGCACGACGGCATGGCGGTGGTGGTGGTGAAGTAATCCAGCAGGGCTTCGTCAAGCTATGCCGGACTAATCTAGACGAGGGAGACGATCTATGGAGGAGAGGGGAGCACGTGGCTTTTCTGTTGTAGTTTGCACTCAAAATCTCCACTATATATAGGAGGAATAGGAGGGAGGGTTGCCTTGCCTCCTACTCCAAGGAAGAGGGTTCGACCGAGCCAAGGGAGGAGATTCCTCCTCCAATTCGGTTCGGTGGAGGACTCCCTTCCTACTTGGCCACCTCATTCCTTTTTTCCTTTCCTTTTATTTTTGCACCTTGGTCGAAAAATAGGTTTGTTGGGTTGGCCGCACCATCCCACTAGGGGCTGGTGCGCCACCTCTAGGCCTATTAGGTCCTCTCCCGGGTGGGTGCCCCTCCTGGTAAAAACACGGAAGCCATTTGTCACTCCCGGTACTTTACCGGTAATGTCCGAAATTTTTCCGGAAGCCAAATGCAACTTTCCTATATATCAATCTTTACCTCTGGACCATTCCGAAGCTCCTCGTGACGTCCAGGATCTCATACGAGACTCCGAACAACTTCCGGTCACGAACATACATAACTCAATAATACCAAAACGTCACCGAACCTTAAGTGTGCAGACCCTGCAGGTCCGAGAACTATGCAGACATGACCTGAGACACTCTCCGGTCAATAACCAATAGCGGGACCTGGATGTCCATATTGGCTCCTACATATTATATGAAGATCTTTATCGGTTGAACCTCTATGTCAAGGATTCAGTTAATCCCGTATAACATTCCCTTTGTCCTTCGGTATGTTACTTGCCCGAGATTCGATCGTCGGTATCTCTATACCTATTTCAATCTTGTTATTCGCAAGTCTCTTTACTCGTTCCGTAATACAATATCTCGTGGTTAACTCTTTAGTCGCATTGCTTGCAAGGCTTGTTTGTGATGTTGTATTACCGAGTGGGCCCCGAGATACCTCTCTGTCATACGGAGTGACAAATCACAGTCTTGATCCATGCTAACTCAACGGACACGTTCGGAGATACCTGTAGAGCACCTTTATAGTCACCGAGTTATGTTTCGACGTTTGATACACAAGGCATTTCTCCGGTGTTAGTGAATTACATGACGTCATGGCCATAGGAATGTATACTTGACATGGAGAAAACAGTAGCAATAAACTAACACGATCACATGCTACGTTCATAGTTCGGGTCTTGTCCATCACATCATTCTCCTAATGATGTGATCCCGTTATCAAGTGACAACGCTTGTCTATGGCTAGGAAACCTTAACCATCTTTGATCAACGAGCTAGTCAATTAGAGACTTACTAGGGACAGTGTTTTGTCTATGCATCCACACATGTATTTGTGTTTCCATTCAATAATACTCTAGCATGGATAATAAACGATTATCTTGAAACAGGAAATATAATAATAACTATTTTATTATTGTCTCTATGGCATATTTCCAATAGCCACGTGCCCCCCTCTCGAAGCTCCCAAATGCGGCGGTAGCGAAGGCGGGTAAGGTGTCCGGGAAGAAGAACAAAGCGGCGGACGACTCCTTTATGCGTCCGAAGAAGAAACTTGCATGGCGTGCGATGGATGCGGCGACGTCCGAAGCGTCGGCGTGCTCACTTGTTGCACCGACGGTCGATGCGCACAACGTGTTCGATGAAATGCCCACAAGGTATGACTTCGCCCACTTCTTTTCATTGTTGTTTTTACATGAATTGGAGGAGAAGAAATTGGCCACGGAGGAGCGAACTAGATTGTTGGAATGAGACAAATACTTGGTCTTCATGGACACATCTACCCTCGATGAGAAGCAAAAGGAGTACGTCAATCTTGCCAGTGAAGAAGTCTTGGTCCAAAAAAGAGCCATGGCCATGGGAGGCATGGGAGCTACTATGGGAGGCATGGGTGGCATGGGTGGCATTGGAGGCATGGCTACCATGGGAGGCATGGGTGGCTTCAGAGCTACCATGCGCGGCATGGGAGGAATGTGTGGCTACGGAGCTACCATGGGGGGGCATGGGAGGCATGGGTGGCTTTAGAGATACCATGTGAGACAGGAGTTTTGCGTCTCTCATGGAAGGCATGGGAGCACCTCCAGGTGACATGGATGGACGCATGTCTTCTGGTGTGCCTCACATACCTTCGCATGATGCTGTTGGAGATCTTGTGAACACCTTCCGAGCTTCCCATGATGATGCGGCGCGACACAATGAAGAGGAGGGGGAGAATCGTCTTCGGATGAGGATGAAGAATTGGAGGAAGGGAAGGACGAAGATGAGGATGCAGCATGATTGTTGATGTTCCATTTGTTTGTGTGAACTTCTATGTCATGAACTTGGTTGGGTGATTTTGAAGTTGGTTGGATAATGATGTGATGCGCCATGATTTTGAACTTTGATGTCATGAACTTGGTTGGGTGATTTTAAACTATGCTATGTCTTGTTTTGATGTTTGAAATATCATCATATTCATATTGTCTTCAAAATGAACATATCGCAAGCGTCGGCTATTCGCGTGCGTTGTAGTTTATCGCATCTGCTGGAGCGGCACATGCACAATTTTTTGCAGCGGCCGCTAGAGCCAGCGCTCCGCGGCATGAAAAAACTGGCTATGCACGTGATGTAAACGCTTTTTAACGCGTCGCGCATTGCGCACCTGTTGGAGATGCTCTCAGATGGTTGTGCGAAGAGATTGCCAAGAGCCCCAGACCAGGATCCGAGTAGACGAGCCCGGGATTTTGTTCAAAATACGTTCATTTGGCGTAGGAAAACGAACACGTCTCTCTCTGTTTGCGATCATGTTGTCATTAATGCGTCCAACCGGTCCGCCGCATCTCAAAGTGTCCGCATGTGTGGATTTGAATTTTGACAAAAAAAGACAAAGCCCATTGCAAATAATATAAAAACATAAATAAAAACATTTAAACGTCCACACATCCACACTAGCCAAGTTTAATACATTTTAATTAAACATAAACCATAAAATATTAAAAAACTAAGGCCACATCTCACCGGTGAGGCCGCCGTCGTCTTCGGGAGCGTCGTCCTACTCGTCGTCGTCGCTGGTCAGGTCGACCAGAGGCACTACCGGCGCCTGCACCACCTCCTCCCATGGCAGCTACTCCAGCCCGAGTGATCACGGCGGCGGTGTTGACCATGGCATGACACCTAGCGTGTCGGCCATCTTCGGCATTGTGGCCCACCAGCCCCACTGGTGGCCTAGCAACTGCGGGTTCCAGGCGGCAAGTGGTGGCTCATCGACCACCTCCTCCTTGACCTCCTCTTTCACCACGGCGGCCTGCTCAAGCTCCCGGATGGCCACGTCGCCGGCCGCATAGAGGGCCAACACCGTCTCCAGGCCCACCCATTGCCGCTCTTCGTGCGTGTTCATGGAGCCCTCCATGACACGCCGCATGAGATCGGCCTCCTCCTCCTGGGTCATTGGAGGTGGTGGTGGCGGGGATGGGGACACACATGGCGTCGGCGTGAGGCCGTGCACACACCTACGGCCACGCATTTGTGTAGGATGCGAAGTATGTCTAGAGGGGGATGATTAGACTACTTGACCCAATAAAAACTCAGCCTTTTCCCAATTTTAATTATGGGCTAGTTTTAGCAATTTGTGACTAGTCAAGTGCACCCTGCACATGCATATCTAAGAGTATAGCAGCGGAAAGTAAAGACATGGAAATGTAAGTAGAGGGTAGGGAAGGAAGATCAAACGCAAAGGTTGACACGGTGATTTTTGGCGTGGTTCCGATAGGTGGTGCTATCGTACGTCCACGTTAGTGGAGACTTCAACCCACTAAGGGTAATGGTTGTGAGAGTCCACAAAGGGCTCCACCCACAAGGGGTCCACGAAGAAGCGGCCTTCTGTATTCCACCATGGCTTACGTCCACACGGGGATTGCTACTGCAACAAAAGACCTTCCAACGGCGCCAGAAATAGGAGTGTTGCTTGATACTCCTCGGGAACGGCACGAGGAATCCTTCTGCTACGGCTACGCCTTAAGGGACTTTCTAGGCAAATATGCAAAGGATTTCCCCCGTGGCCTTGGAGCCTTGCGTTGGTGTTCCCTCGAAGCGGAAAGGATGATGTAGCACAACAGTGGTAAGTATTTCCCTCAGTTTGAGAACCAAGGTATCGATCCAGTGAAGGAGTATCTCAAGAGCCGGCACAAACACAAAAGCTTGCTCCCAACGCTATGAAGGGGTTTTCAATCCCTTATAGATTGTTCGCCAAGTGAGAACTGAAAGCAGCAAAGTAACAAAGCAAAGTAAAAAACGAAAGTGGAAACGATAGGTGTGAATAGACCCGGGGGTCGTAGTGTTTACTAGTGGCTTCTCACATGAAACCAAGTAGACGGTGGGTGAACAAATTACTGTCGAGCAATTGATAGAACCGCGCAAAGTCGTGACGATATCTATGGCAATGATTATACCTATAGGCATCACGTCCAAAACAAGTAGACCGATACTTTCTGCATCTACTACTATTACTCCACACGTCGACTGCTATCAAGCATCCATCTAGTGTATTAAGTCCAAGAGAACAGAGTAACGCCTTAAGGAAGATGACATGATGTAGATGGACAATCTCATATCTACGACAGAGCCCACCTTGTTACCCTTGATGGCAACTACACGATGTGTGCCTTGCTGCCCCTACTGTCACTGGGAAAGGTCACCACACGGTAAGAACCCAAAACCAAGCACTTCTCCCATTGCAAGAATCATAGATCTAGTTGGCCAAACAAAACCCAAGACTCGGAGAGACTTACAAGGATATCAAATCATGCATATAAGAAATCAGCAAAGACTCAAATATATATCATAGATAATCTGATCACAAATCCACAATTCATCGAATCTCGACAAACACACCGCCAAGGAAGATTACATCGGATAGATCTCCATGAAGATCATGGAGAACTTTGTATTGAAAATCCAAGAGAGAGAAGAAGCCATCTAGCTACTAACTACGGACCCGTAGGTCTGAAGTGAACTACTCACGAGTCATTGGAGGGGCGATGATGATGATGAAGAAGCCCTCCAATTCCAAAGTCCCCTCCGACAGGGCGCCGGGAAGGGTGTCCAGATGATATCTCGCGGAAACGGAAGCTTGCGGTGGTGGAAAAGTATTTTTGTGGCTCCCTTGATTTTTTTTATGATTTTTAGGGAATATATAGGCGCAAGATCTAGGTCAGGGGGCACCAGGGAGGCCACAAGCCTGCCCATCGCCGCCCCTTGTGGCGGAGTGGGGGCTTGTGGGCTCCGTGTAGCCCTCCTGGCTTGGCCCACAGGCCCCCTGATCTTCCTTCATTCGGGAAAAAATCATATCGGGGATTTTATTCCGTTTGGACTCCGTTCCAAAATCAGATGTGAAAAGAGCCAAAAACACACAAAAAACAGGAACTGGCACTTAGCACTGAATTAATAAGTTAGTCCCCGAAAAGATATAAAAGGTACATAAAACATCCAAAGATGACAAGATAACAGCGTGAAACCATCAAAAATTATAGATACGTTTGAGACGTATCAAGTATCCCCAAGCTTAACTCCTGCCCGTCCTCGAGTAGGGAAGTGATAAAGAATGATTTTTTGATGCTTTCATGCTACCTAGCATAGATGTCCTTTGTAACTCCTCTTATGTGACGTGAATGTTCAGATCCATTAGATTCAAAACAATAGTTTTCTATTGACGTGGAAACAATAATAATTCAAGCAAACTAGCAAGGTAATCATGAACTTTCAAAATAACAAGGCCAAAAGAAAGTTATCCCTACAAAAGCATATAGTCTGGCTATGCTCTATCATCATTGCAGAACGAATTTAAATCATGCACAACCCCGGTATTGGCCAAGTAATTGTTTCACACCTTTACTTTCTCAAACCTTTTCAACTCTCACGCAATACATGAGCGTGAGCCATGGTTATAGCACTATCGATGGTGTGGAGTGTGGTGGAGGTTGCAAGACAAAACAAGGAGAAGATGGTCACATTAACTAGGCATATCAATGAGCTGTGGAGATGCTCATCAATAGACATCAATGTGAATGAGTAGGAATTGCCATACAAATGATGCACTAGAGCTAAGAGTATGTGAAAGCTCTTAAAGAAAACTAGTGGGTGTGCATCCAACTTGCTTGCTCACGAAGACCTAAGGCAATTTTGAGGAAGCCTATCATTGGAATATACAAGCCAAGTTATATAATGAAAATTTCCCACTAGCTATATGGTGGTGACAAAACGAGAAACTCTCAATCATGAAGATCATGGTGCTTAATATGCACAAGTGTGGAAAAGTGGTAACATTGTCCCTTCTCTCTTTTTCTCTCTTTTTTATTTTTATTTTGTTGGTGGGCTCTTTGGCCTCTTTTTTATTTTTATTTTATTTTGGTGGGATTCTTTGGCCTCTTTTATTTCCTCACATGGGACAATGCTCCATTTATGATGATCATCACACTTTCAACTCAAAACTTAGAGCAACAATGACTCTATATGGAATGCCTTCGGTAGTGTACCGTGACAATGATCTAGCATGGCATAGACATTAATGGAAACATCATGCTAGCTATCTTACGATCATGCAATGGCAATGTAGACTTGGTGGCACATGTCATGGTGGTAGTTGCATGGCAATATATCTCGGAATGACTTTGAAAAAGCCATAGTAGGTAGGTATGGTGGCTGTTTTGAGGGAGGCTAATGGTGGGTTTTGTGCACCGACGAAAGTTGCACGACACTAAGAAGATAGTGATGGTGGAAGGTGAAAGTGCATCTAAACCATGGACTCAACATTAGTCATGAAGAACTCATATACTTGTTGCAAAAGTTTTATTAGTAATCGAAACAAAGCATTCAACGCATACTCCTAGGGGAAGGGTTGGTAGGTATAAACCATCGCGCGATCCCGACCGCCACGCAAAGGATGACAATCAATGGACTAATCATGCTCAGATTTCATCACATAGCGGTTCACCATACGTGCATGCTACGGGAATCACTAACTTCAACACAAGTATTTCTAGATCCACAACACCTTATTAGCATGACTTCAATATTACTATAACCACAACTCAAAACTAATTGAGATGAATCAAACTTCTCTAACTATTCAATGCACATGAAGGTGGAAGTTTTCGTATCCCTTTGGATAACTACCCCTTTTGAGAATACTTTCAAAGCATAGATCAACTACCAAGCTACGCGCCGCTGTGCTCTAAAAGATATAAGTGAAGCACATAGAGCAAAAGTATCTAGTTCAAAAGATATAAGTGAAGCACATGTGAGCTGAATTGTCTACCAAAAGATATAAGTGAAGCTCGACAAAATCACGGTGAGTGCATGTCTCTCTCTCTAGGTGTGCAACAAGGATGACTGTGACACAACAAAAATAAAAGACTCCTACGATACAAGATGCTCCAAGCAAAAACACATAACATGTGGTGAATAAAAATATAGCCCCAAGTAACGTTACCGATGGATTGAAGACGAGAGAGGGTATGCCTTCCCGGGGCATCCCCAAGCTTATGCTTTTACGACATCCTTGAATCTCTTGGGGTGCCTTGGGAATCCCCAAGCTTGAGTTCTTGCCACTCTTTATCTCTTTGTCCATAAGAACTTCACCCAAAACTTGAAAATTTCACAACACAAAACTTAAACAGAAACTCGTGATAACATTAGTATGAGAAAGCAAACCACCACTTACTTAGGTGCTGTACCAAACTTAAAATTCTACTTGTGCTGATGTTGGGTTATTGTATTTTCAATCTTCCATGGCTAATACCCCCCGATACTATCCATAGTTTCATCAAAATAAGCAACCAACACAACATAAATAGAATTTGTTAACAGTAGACCAGTCTGTAGCAATATGTATATTTCGTATAGCTCTGGTACTCCAAAAATTCTGAAAACTTACAAAAGTCTAAAGAATTTGTGTAGAAATCAGCAGCAAAAAGAATCAACTCAAAATCTCTTACATAAAAAAATGAAAATTCTTTTCGTGAGCAGAAAGTTTCTGTCTTTTCCAGCATGACCAAACGATCATCCCCAAGACTAATCATAACGGTTTTGCTTGGCACAAACGCAAAAAAGAAACACAAAAAAACACAATTATAACAAAATTATGAAAGTGTGAAAAACACAAAAGAAAAAGAAAAAGGATAGATTCGTTGGGGTGCCTCCCAACAAGCGCTTTTGTTTAACGCCCTTAGCTAGGCATTCAATGATGCTCTCACAAAAGACAAGAATTGAAGCACAACGAGAGCATCATAAAGTATGTGAAAATCACATCTAAGTCTAACATACTTCCTATGCATAGACATTTTATAGGAAAGCAGATTGTCAATACAACCAATAGTTGCCATATGCAAGGAAGAAGAAAGAGACAATAGCAATCTCCACATAACGAGAGGTGATTTAGTGATATGAAAGTTTCTACCACCATATTTTCCTCTCACATAATAATTACATGTGGGATCATATTCCGATTCAAGAATGTAACTATCACAAAGGATATTCTTTTCATGATCCACATGCATGCAAAGTTGACGCTCTTCAAAAATAGTGGGATTGTCATCAACTAAAGTCATGACTTCTCCAATCCCACTTTCAATATTGTTGCAAATATCATATTCATCATGAGGTTCGAACAAATTTTCATGATCATAAGAAAGATCATCACCCTAATCATGATTATTGCAACAAGTAGTGGACATAGCAAAACTAGCATCCCCAAGCTTAGGGTTTTGCATATTTTTAGCATGATTGTCACTAATAGAATTTATAGTGAATCCATTGCAATCATGCTTTTCATCCAAGGAGCCCTCGTGAATCACTTCATAAATTTCTTCATCACGATTTTCAGATTCACGCATCTGAAGCAAACCTCATAAAGATAGTCAAGTGCCCTCAACTCACTACAATTCGTTCCACATAAGTGGGTCTCTTAAAGAGATTAGCTAGTGGATGAGGATCCATATCACTAGATTTTCAGCAAGCGAAGATACAAGCATATTAAAGGCACATGGCACTCGAGCAAAGGCAAACGAATATGGCAAAGGAGAAAGGCAAATGAAAACGGCAAATGTGAAGTGGGGGAGAGGAAAACGACAGGCAACTGGCAAAAAAAGTAAATGCAAGAGATGAGTTTGTGAGACCTACTTGGATAGATCTCTCCTCCTCAGCAACGGTGCCAGAAATACTTCTGCTAGTGCAACAAAAGACCTTCCAACGGCGCCAGAAATAGGAGTGTTGGTTGATACTCCTCAGCAACGGCATGAGGAATCCTTCTGCTACGGCTACGCCTTAAGGGACTTCCTAGGCAAATATGCAAAGGATTTCCCCCGTGGCCTTGGAGCCTTGTGTTGGTGTTCCCTCGAAGCGGAAAGGGTGATGTAGCACAGCGGTGGTAAGTATTTCCCTCAGTTTGAGAACCAAGGTATCGATCCAGTGAAGGAGTATCTCAAGAGCCTGCACAAACACAAAAAGCTTGCTCCCAACGCTATGAAGGGGTTGTCAATCCCTTATAGATTGTTCGCCAAGTGAGAACTGAAAGCAGCAAAGTAACAAAGCAAAGTAAAAAACGAAAGTGGAAACGATAGGTGTGAATAGACCCGGGGGTCGTAGTGTTTACTAGTGGCTTCTCTCATGAAAGCAAGTAGACGGTGGGTGAACAAATTACTGTCGAGCAATTGATAGAACCACGCAAAGTCATGACGATATCTATGGCAATGATTATACCTATAGGCATCACGTCCAAAACAAGTAGACCGATACTTTCTGCATCTACTACTATTACTCCACACGTCGACCGCTATCTAGCATGCATCTAGTGTATTAAGTACAAGAGAACAGAGTAACGCCTTAAGCAAGATGACATGATGTAGATGGACAATCTCATATCTACGACAGAGCCCACCTTGTTACCCTTGATGGCAACTACACGATGTGTGCCTTGCTGCCCCTACTGTCACTGGGAAAGGTCACCACACGGTAAGAACCCAAAACCAAGCACTTCTCCCATTGCAAGAATCATAGATCTAGTTGGCCAAACAAAACCCGAGACTCGGAGAGACTTACAAGGATATCAAATCATGCATATAAGAAATCAGCAAAGACTCAAATATATATCATAGATAATCTGATCACAAATCCACAATTCATCGGATCTCGACAAACACACCGCGAAAGAAGATTACATCGGATATATCTCCATGAAGATCATGGAGAACTTTGTATTGAAGATCCAAGAGAGAGAAGAAGCCATCTAGCTACTAACTACGGACCCGTAGGTCTGAAGTGAACTACTCACGAGTCATTGGAGAGGCGATGATGATGATGAAGAAGCCCTCCAACTCCAAAGTCCCCTCCGGCAGGGCGCCGAAAAGGGTCTCCAGATGAGATCTCGCGGAAACGGAAGTTTGCGGCGGCGGAAAAGTATTTTCGTGGCTCCCTTGATTTTTTTTTTCTGTTTTTTAGGGAATATAGGCGCAAGATCTAGGTCAGGGTGGGCGCCAGGGAGGCCACAAGCCTGCCCACCGCCGCCCCCCTGGTGGCGGAGTGGGGGCTTGTGGGTTCCCTGTAGCCCTCCTGGCTTGGCCCACAGGCCCCCTGATCTTCCTTCGTTCGGGAAAAAATCATTTCGGGGATTTTATTCCGTTTGGATTCCGTTCCAAAATTAGATCTGCAAAAAGCCAAAAACACAGAAAAACAGGAACTGGCACTTGACACTGAATTAATAAGTTAGTCCCAAAAAGATATAAAAGGTACATAAAACATCCAAAGATGACAAGATAACAACGTGAAACCATCAAAAATTATAGATACGTTTGAGACGTATCAGGGCTAGCCTGACTCGGGGTAGATCTTCACGAAGTAGGCGATCTCCTTGCCCTTACAAACTTCTTGGTTCAACTCCACAACACGAAGTAGGAGGCTACCAATCGACACCTAACCAATCTAGGAGGCACCACCCTCCAAAAGGTAAGAGATTGATTTGGTGGAAAGCAACTTGAGGAGGCTAGAGATCAAGTTTCAAATTGATGGATTGGAATCTCTTGATCTCAACACATGAGTAGGTGTCTCTCTCTCAGAAAAATGAATATGGAAAGTGTGTGTTTGTTTTGAGTGCTTCCTCTATGAACGAGAGGTGGTGGAGGGGTATATATAGGTATCTCCCAAAATCCAACCATTACAACATTATTGCCCAACTCGGTGACACCAGAATAAATCTTGGTGGTATCGAGTTGCACTAAATGTGGCAACTTTTGAATTCTCGGTGAGACCGATATATGAATGTCGGTGGTACCCGATTTAGTGACCTAGGGCAGCTTCCATATCTCGATGAGACCGATTTCATAACTCTGAATTTCTGATTCTCAAAATCGACAGACCAGAAAGTTGGTCACTTGCTTTCGGTTGGACCGATATGAAAGTTGGTGGTATCGAGAGATTAGTGTTTGGCAAAGGTTCTGTCACTGGGAAAATCGGCACCTATTTTGATGTGTAGGCATTGGATAGAGATTTTTGTGAGAGAAATGTTGAGTATTTTTGGTGGCTATCTTTAAGCACTTGAGCAACCAATTCATCATAAATGCCTCACCCCATTTTAATAGTATTGTCTTTCCTATGGACTCAAAAGTGATTTCTCACAAATATAAAATGTAGAGTCCTCTTGCTTGAAGCTTGACCAATCCTATTCCTTTCCTTGCATCAAGGGGTTTCTCCTCACAATCCTTTATCCAATGCATCTTTGAACTTTTCTGAAATATACTTGGATAGAATCATTAGTTCAATGATACATATGTTGTTATTAATTACCAAAACCACCTTATGGAGCAATTGTGTTTTCAATCTCCTACATTTTGGTAATTGATGACAACATATAGATCAAAGCTTCGACAAAAGACATAATCAATGATTAGCATCGTCACTTTGAGAAGTATGTGAAAAGCAAGAGCTCCCCATAAATTTGTGCATTATTTTAAATTTGCGTTCGAATGCAAATGCACAATTGATTAGGATCATGAGTCACTCTTCCATGTCACATACATCTGTTGGAAATATGCCCTAGAGGAAATACTAAATTGGTTATTATTATATTTCCTTATTCATGATAATCGTTTATTATCCATGTTATAATTGTATTGATTGGAAACTCAAATACATGTGCAAATACATAGACAACACACTGTCCCTAGTGAGCCTCTAGTTGACTAGCTCATTGATCAAAGATGGTAAAGGTTTCCTGGCCATAGACAATAGTTGTCACTTGATAACGGGATCACATAATTAGGAGAATGACGTGATGGACAAGACCCAAAGTATAGACGTAGCATATGATCGTGTCAGTTTATTGCTACTATTTTCTGCATGTCAATGTATGTGTTCCTATGGCCATGAGATCATGCAACTCCAGGACACCAGCGGAATACCTTGTGTGTATAAAACATCGCAACGTTACTGGATTGGGTTTCTCTGAAGGTGTCTATTGGGTTGGCATGGATCAAGACTGGGATTTTTCACTCCGTATGACGGAGAGGTATCTCGGAGCCCACTCGGTAATACAACATCACAACAAGCCTTGCAAGCAATGTGACTAAGGAGGTAGTCATGGGATCTTGTATTACGGAGCGAGTAAAGAGACTTTCCGGTAACAATATTGAACTAGGTATGGAGATACCGACGGTCGAATCTTGGGCAAGTAACATACCAAAGGACAAAGGGAACAACATACGGGATTAACTGAACCCTTGACATAGAGGTTCAACCGATAGAGTTATTCATAGAATATGTAGGAGACAATATGGACATCCAGGTCCCGCTATTAGTTATTGACCGAGGAGTGTTTCAGGTCATGTCTGCATAGTTCTCGAACCCGCAGGATCTGCACACTTAAGGTTCGGTGACGTTTCGGTATAGTTGAGTTATAGGTGTTGGTGACCAAAGGTTGTTCGGAGTCCCGGATGAGATCTTGGACATCACGAGGAGCTTCGGAATGGTCTGGAGGTAAAGATTGATATATAGGAAGTCCTGTTTTGGTCACCGGAAAGGTTTCGGGCTTATCGGTAATGTACGAGTGCTGGGAGGGTGCCGGGGGACCACCGGGAGGGGTGTAATGACCCAAGAGCCTTATGGGCTGTGGGAGGACGTGTACCAGTCTCTGGTGGGCTGTCCGAAGCCTCTCTCAAAGGCCCATGCAGCTAGGAGAGGAGATAAAAGGAAAAAACCTTTAAAAGGAAGGGAAGGAGGAGTCCTCCCAAAGTAGTCCACCTCCCTTGTGGGAAGGTGGACTCTTCCTTAGGGTTCGACCAACCCCTTCTCCTTGGAGTAGGGGCCAAGGCTGCCTCCTCTCCTCTACTCCTATATATACTAGAGGTTTTGAGGGTTTTGAGACACAACAATCAGTCACGTGCTGCCCTCTCTCTAGATCCGTTTCTCCTCTAGTCTAGTTTCAGCGGTGCTTAGGCGAAGCCCCGCTGGAATAGCTCCACCACCATCACCGCATGCCATCGCGCTGCCGGAGAACTCATTTACCTCTCCGCCACCTCTTGCTGGATCAAGAAGGCGGAGATCGTCGTCGAGCTGTACGTGTGCTGAACGCGGAGGTGTCGTCCGTTCGGTGCTAGATCGGGACGGATCGTGGGACGACTGCGATTTGGATTGCGAAGACGTTCCACTACATCAACCGCGTTTCTTAACGCTTCCCACTTAGCGATCTAAAAGGGTATGTGGATCCGATCTCCACTCTCGTAGATGATCATCACCATGATAGGTCTTTCGTATGCTTAGGAATTTTTTTGTTTCCCATGCAACGTTCCCCAACAACATCTTGATGTTGCGCATACGTGATATGAATAAATATTAATGCACATAATACCAAATAATGAGTGAATGATCATCATGTAGATGGCTCAAAGGTATAACGTAGTAGCATCAACAATCAAAGTGTATGATCAAACACAAAAGTTTAAGTCATCCAAAAGACCAAATGTTTTGTAAAACCAAACGAGAGAAAATAAAAAATCAAAGCCCTCTCTCTCTCGAAGCCCTAATGATCTATAGACTTCTTCCCCTTTGGCAACAAGTTACCTAAAAGTTCAAAGGTATAGAACTAAGCTTCGCTCTCGGCTCGATCTCCTTCGGTAGTAGTTGAGTAGAATTGCATAATCATTTCATAATTCCAGGTTGTCATCTCTCTGCCAAAAAATTCTTCAATGTTAATCATCCTGAAGTTCTCTCTCACATGAGGGAAGTACTCCTCATGTTTCTTTATGTAGTCCCAATCAACATATCTCATGCCACTCAGTGCAGGACTCTTGTCCAATACCACTATCTCATAAAAATCTTGTTGCTCCTTAGTTTGAAAATGAGGATCAACAATAATTCTTCTCCTGACAACATAAGGATCAACATACCTCCATTGCCTCAGACCTTGATCCCTTCTCTTCTTCATATCTTCAGCAACAACATGAGCGACATTGTGCAATGGAAGTGAGCTCTGAGTTTTCTCGGCACAGATGCATCTTCTTCCTCGTCTCCAGTAGCCTCTCTCGATGAACACCTCTTGTTCTTCTCTATTGTAGGTATGGCCGTTTTAGTCTTCTTGGGATCTACTCGCTTATTGGGATTAGGTGTTGAAGGTTTAGGTGCATACCTGCTTGGCATAACATCTGACATGAGCTTCTTCTTCTTAGATGGAGGTGCATTAGCAGCAACCTCTTCTTCCTCTTCCTCATCAACTTCTGCTAGATCTTCATACATTGATGTTTTCCTTCCAACAACATGCACCACTCTCTTCCTGGCTCTTTTCTGCCCTGGATTCTTAGCCTGAGTCTTTGTCCTTCCAGCCCCACTAGGTTGCTCAGAGGATTGAGACAACCCTCTCTTAGCTGCAACATACTCTGAGATCTTTTCGACTGTGACTCTCTCCTTTTGCTTCTCGGGAATGGTCTCATCTAGGTCAGAAGCGGTCCTCTCAGGACTAGTGCATGAGTCCATCTCAACATTGGGCTCTCTGAAGTCATTCTGACTATCTCATAACCCACAAGTATAGGGGATCGCAACAATTTTCGAGGGTAGAGTATTCAACCCAAATTTATAGATTCGACACAAGGGAAGCCAAAGAATATCTGAAGGTATTAGCAGCTGAGTTGCCAATTCAACCACTGCTGGAGATTAATTATCTGCGGCGAAGTGATTAGTAGCACAATAATATGATAGTTTTGATGATAGTAGCAACAACAATAATAACGGTAACAGTGATATCAATGATTTTGTAGCAGTAACGATAGCAGTAGCAATAGTAGTAACTTTGCAAGAACAATATAAGGTAAATCCGTAGGCATTGGATCGATGACTCGTTAGATGATATTCATCATGAGACAGTTATAACCTAGAGCGATACGGCAATATCTGCAATAGCTTCAATTCATAAATATATGTAGGCATGTATTCCGTAAATAGTCATACGTGCTTATGGAAAGAACTTGCATGACATCTTTTGTCCCACCCTCCCGTGCCAGCGGGGTCCTATTGGAAACTAAGGGATATTAAGGCCTCCTTTTAATAGAGAACCGGAACAAAGCATTAACACACGGTGAATACATGAACTCCTCAAACTACGGTCATCACCGGGAGTGGTCCCGACTATTGTCACTCCGGGGTTGCCGGATCATAACACGTAGTAGGTGACTATAACTTGCAAGATCGGATCTAGAACATGGATATAATGGTGATAACATAAATGGTTCAGATCTGAAATCATTGCACCCGAGCCCAAAGTGACAAGCATTAAGCATGGCAAAGTGATAGCAACATCAATCTCAGAACATAATGGATACTAGGGATCAGGCCCTAACAAAACTAACTCGATTACATGGTGAATCTCATCCAACTCCTCACCGACCAGCGAGACTATGAAGGAATTACTCACTCCCGATGGGGAGCATCATGGAATTGGCGATGGAGATGTGTTGGTGATGACGAAGATCGAAGATCCCCCTCTTTGGAGCCCCAAACGGGCTCCAGATATGGCCTCTCGATGAAGAACAAGAGACGGCGGTGGCTCCGTCTCATGAAATGCAATAATTCTTTTTTCCTCCAATTTTTTTCTGGAATAATGTGATTTTATAGCATCGGTTTCAGGGTCATAGGGGCCACCAGGTGGGGACAACCCATCGGGGCGTGCAAGGGGGGCAGGCGCACCCTGGTGTGTTGTGCCCACCTAGGTGCCCCCTCACGTGGCTCTTGGCTCCAGAAATTCTCTTTATTGATATTAAAAATCCTTGCAAAGTTTCGTTCCATTCCGAGAACTTTTATTTCTGCACAAAAACAACACCATGGTAGTTTTGCTGAAAGCAGCGTGAGGCCGGGGTTAGTTTCATTCAAATCATGCAGATTAGAGTCCAAAATAAGAGGAGAAGTGTTAGGAAAAGTAGATACGTTGGAGACGTATCAACTCCCCCAAGCTTAAACCTTTGCTTGTCCTCAAGCAATTCAGTTGATAAACTGAAAGTGAAACAGAAAAACGTTTACGAACTCTTTTGCTCTTGTTTCATAAATAAGCTTAAACAACACCCGGGTTTTCAACAAAGATTATAACTAACCATGTCGACAATAACTCTTAAAAATTCTATTAACTCATATCAATGACATAATCAACTAGAGAGCAATAATAAGATATCTCAAACAGCAACACGTTGTCAAAACAACCATGATACAATATGACATTAGTGGTATCTTGCTAGCCCTTTCTGGGACCGTAAAACATAAATGGAGAGCACCCCCAAAGTTCAAGCAGCGACTAAACATTGTAATTTATGGTAGAAAATATCAAGTCATGATGCACCCAACATTAGCTACACATAATGCATTAGCATGAGAACAATGCTCTTAGGTTGTGGTGCTTATTTTAGAAGGTGATGACACAACATAAAAGTAAATAGATAGTCCCTTCGTAGAGGGAAGCAGTGATTTGTAGAGGTGAGAGAGCTCAAGTTTTTAAAACAGAGGTAAATGAAATTTTGAGACATGAACTCTTCTCATTTACTTCATGACCACCAGTTATGAATATCTCCCATGCTAAGCACGCTAGTGGCGGTTCCCAAGCGGAAAGGTAAAGGTTATGACTCCATTGGGAGTTTTTGTTTGATTATTTGAGAGATCAATTCTTTTTACAGTTTGGGACTCGGCATCCCTATTACCGTCCTTTTCTTGTGCGATGGTGAGTGAATAAACACTCGACCTGAGAATAACCCGCTTGGCATGGAAGATACCGACTACCTCCTGTCATTCCATGAACGATCGAGGCACACAAAAAGGATATTTATTTGAAGTTTTTAGAGATGGCACATGCAAATTTACTTAGGACGGCAGGGTAATACCGCATATAGGTAGGTATGGTGGACTCATCTGGAATAACTTGGGTTTCAGGTTTTTGATTTACAAGCATAGTTCCCACTTAGTATAGGCGAAGGCTAGCAAATAGGTTGAGAAGTGGCCAGCTAGAGAGCAACAACGGTCATGAACATGCATTATGCATAAGTAACATTGGATACTGGCATGAGTAGGATATGAACACCATGAACATAAATATCATAGAGGCTATGTTGGTTTTGATTAAACTACATGCATGAACATGTGCCAAGTCAAGCCACTCAAACATTCAAAGGAGGATACCATATCATCACACTACATCACAATCATTTTAACGCAATGTTGATATCCAAGATAAGTCATTATTCACTCCTAGCTACTTATGCATGGCATGAGGAACTATAATCTCTAATTGTCATTGCAAACATGTTTGATCATAATAGGCTGAATCATGGATACCAGGTTAAACATATTTACAAAAACAAAACAAGTCGAGTTCATACCCGTTTCTCTTTGCCACAGCCAGTTCATATAATATCGTCATTATTGCCTTTCACTTGCACGACCAAACGATATGAAAATAATAATAGTGCAAGAGTGCCATGGAGTAAGCTGGAATCTGCAAACATTTTATTCAAGAGGAGAAGACAAGGTAACATGGGCTCTTTTATCAGATCAATAATGATGCAAATGAGAGCCACTCAATATTTTCATCGTGGTCTTATCCTCGATATGATTCAATAAAAAGAAAAGAAATTCAGAGAAACACACTAAGAATACTTTTGGAGTTTTTGGTTTTTCGCAAACGAGCAAATGAAAAGAGAAAAGCAAAAACGAGAAAAACTATTTACACGGGAAAGCTCCCAACAAGTAAAAGAAGAACAAGAAAATATTTTTGGGTTTTCTTTTTAGTGCTACAAAAATTTAAACTAGGAAGAAGAATCAAAAGAAGCAAGAAACATATTTTTGGATTTTCTCAAAGTTCTTCAAACACACAAGAAGAAAGCGAGAAAATAAATTAAACATGGATGATACAATGAAAAAGTGTGGGCACCGACAACTGGGATGAAATGTGTGAACATGAATGTGATGTCGGTGGGAATACGTACTCCCCCAAGCTTAGGCTTTTGGCCTAACTTGGTAATCACTAGTCGTAGAAGCCGTGAAGTCCAATCTTGAAGTGCTCGGGAGCAGGCACCAAGGGTCCCGTTGTTGAGGCTCTGCTTGTGTCGTAGCCAGGTTGTTCCGGTAAGCGACAATGTCCTCAGGCATAATCCTGTATCCGCCCTATTCGCGTTCAGCTGCAATGAAGTCGGTGAGGCCGGCATTAGCAGAATATTGTGTGAACTCTTGAACGATTCCAGCCCCTTACATGAACGCATTATGCGGCCACTCGCACGACCGTAGTTCTGCCAACCTCCGGGTATGGAGATCATTGTCAGATGACTCCCCAATAACCCCCTTGGAGTTCTTCCTGGAAGCAAACTTCCTAAGGAAACTCATCCTTTTCCTATGAACAAAATTCTGAAATTTTTAGTCCACAAATTTTTTCTCAACAAAACTTTACAAAAATGATAGAAACTACTCATAGGGATGTACAGAGGCCATAGCAAGCATTCGAACTACTTAGAACTCTAAGAATTCAACATGCAAGCTCATCTACAACAACACCAAGAGTAGCTAATTATTCCAAATATAAACCACTAAAACAAAACTAATTGAACACATGGAGGAGGCACATACCAAGCAACAAATCCCCGAAACAGTTTCGGAAACGGAGCTTCGAGCAACGAGATCGAAATCCGCAGTTTCGGGAGCAAGAACACGAGAGAGAGAGAGTGTGATAGTGATTTTTTCTGGGTGAATGGAGTGATGTGGGAAGAAGAAGTAAGTGAGGGGGCCACGTGGGGACCACAACCCACGAGGGCGCGCCTGGGGGTCCTGGCGCGCCCAGGTGGGTCGTGCCTACCTGGTGCACCTCCCTTTGATATTATTTGCACCAGAAATTCATAAATATTCAGAAAACAATCGTGTTAAATTTTCAGGGCATTCTGAGAACTTTTATTTTTGGGTCATTTTTTATTGCACGGAAAACTCAGAAAACAGACAAAGCATGCCGTTTTATTTTATTTTACTAAGAAAAACAGAAAACAAAAGGTAGGGACAGAAAGTAGTGCTCACTAAATTCATCAACTTCATACCTCTAAAAAATGATCCATTAATAAGGTTGATCAAGTCTTATTAACAACCACTTTCAATTAATATGAAACCGAAGAACTTTCGTAAATCACTAAGTTACCTCAATGGGGATATGAATGTCCCCCACAATAAGCATTTCATATTTCTTTTTAACAGTAGGTAGAGGTAGTTGAAAACTTCCAATATTGATTGTCGGAAATTTTTCAATAACATTAATACTATTCACTTGGAATTGTTTCTTCGGAAAGTGCAATGTATGCTCATTACCATTGATATGAAAAGTGACCTTGCTTTTATTGCAATCAATAACAACGCCTGCAGTATTCAAGAAGGGTCTACCAAGGATAATCGACATGTTGTCGTCCTCAGGCATCTCAAGTATAACAAAGTCAGTCAAAATAGTAACATTAGCAACAACAACGGGCACATCCTCAGAAGTACCGATAGGTATGGAAGTTGATTTGTCAGCCATTTGCAAAGATATTTCAGTAGGTGTGAGTTTATTCAAATCAAGTCTTTTATGTAAAGAGAAAGACATAACACTAACACGAGCTCCCAAATCACATATAGCAGTTTTCACATAATTTCTTTTAATGGAGCAAGGTATAGTTGGTATTCCCAGATCTCCAAGTTTTTTAGGTACTCCATATTTAAAAGTATAATTAGCAAGAATAGTGGAGATTTCAGCTTCCGGTATTTTTCTCTTATTGGTGATGATGTCTTTCATATACTTTGCATAAGGAGGCATTTTTAAGATATCAGTCAAGCGAGTTCGCAAAAAGACTGGCCTCAACATTTCAGCAAAGTGTTCAAATTCTTCATTATCTTTCTTTTTAGTTGACTTAGTTGGAAAGGGCATAGACTTTTGAACCCATGGTTCTCTTTCCTTTCCATGTTTTCTAGCCACAAAGTCTCTTTTATCGTATCTTTTATTCTTGGGTTGTGGGTTATCAAGATAAACAACTGGTTCTATCTGAACATCTTTATCTGGTTCTTTATCATTTGTTTGAGTGTCTTCATAAACCTCATCATTATCTTTTTCATTATCAGAAGGTGAGTGTTCATTACCAGATTGAGTTTCTGCATCAGAGATAGAAACTTCATTATCATTATCAGGAGGTTTTTCCATTTCAGGTTCACTAGAGGCATGCAAAGTCCTATTATTTTTCTTCTTCTTTTTCTTTCTAGAAGGACTAGGTGCATCAGTGTTAATTCTTTGAGAGTCTTGTTCAATTCTCTTTGGGTGTCCCTCAAGATAGAGTGGTTCCTGAGTCATTTTACCTCCTCTAGTGGCTACTCTAACAACAAAGTCACTTATATTATTGTTCATTTCATCAAGTAACTCCCTTTGAGACATAGCAACTTGCTCTAATTTAGTTTGAACCATAGAGGCATGCTTTCCTACACCTCTAACATCATTTGAGATTCTAAATAACAAGTCACTTAAGCGAGCAATCATATCAGAGTTGTATTTCAATTGTTTCATAACATTTGCATTGAAGTGATCTTGCTTTCTAATGTAATTATCAAACTCATAAAGGCATTGACTAGGATGTTTATTACCAGGATCATCACTATCATTGAATTTCATTGAAGATTTACCTCTACCACCTTAGGTGGTGGTGGTGCTTCAAGCCCATGTATTTCTTCGATAGGTGGTAAAATTTTAACATCCTAGGCTTTAATACCTTTTTTCCTTCATATATTTCTTTGCCTCTTGCATATCTTCAGAACTGAGATATAAAATACCCCTCTTCTTAGGAGTGGGTTTAATAGGTGTTTCAGGAGGAGTCCAATCATCATAATTTTTCAATATGTTATTCAATAATTCTTCAGCTTGCCCAATAGTTCGTACCCTGAAAACACAACCAGCACAACTATCTAGGAAATCCCTAGAAGCATCGGTTAGTCCATTATAGAAGATATAAAGTATTTCATTTTTCTTAAGAGGATGATCAGGCAAAGCATTAAGAAATTGGAGAAGCCTGCCCCAAGCTTTGCGGGAGACCCTCTTCTTCAATTTGCACAAAGTTAAATATTTCCTGCAAGGCAGCTTGTTTCTTATGAGGAGGGAAATATTTTTTAGAGAAATAATAAATCATATCCTGGGGATTACGCACACAGCCAGGAGCAAGAGTATTGTACCAAGATTTAGCATCACCCTTTAATGAGAACGGAAATAACTTGAGAATATAGTAATAGTGAATCTTCTCATCATGAGCAAAAAGGGTGGCTATATCATTCAACTTAGTAAGATGTGCCACAACAGTTTCAGTTTCATAACCATGGAAAGGATCATATTCAACCAAAGTGATTAACTCTAGGTCGACAGAGAATTCATAATCCTTATCATCAATAAAGATAGGTGAAGTAGCAAACTCAAGATCACATTTAATTTTAGCATTCAGAGATTTTTCCTTATACTTGCATAATAATTTCTCTAGATCATCTATATCCTTACAAGCAAGAATATCTCTAGTTGCCTCCTCACTCATAGTATAACCTTCCGGTACCTTTGGCAATTCATATCTAGGAGGACTAGTTCTAGTAGGTGTTTCAAGGTTCTTAGTTTCAAGTTCATCATGAGATTCAACAATATCATGTTGTCTTACTCTAGCAATTTGTTCATCCAGAAATTCATCTAGTGGCACATCATCATTAAGCAAGGTACTAGCATCATCATGAGTAGTATTCATATCAGAAGTAGCATCATCAATAACTTGCGACATATGAGAATTAAAAGCATGTTCTGGTGTTGCAAGTTTACTTATAACAGAAGGTGAATCTAAAGCAGAGCTGGATGGCAGTTCCTTACCTCCCATCGTCTTAGAGGGAAAAATCTTAGTCTTAGCATCCTTCAAATTCTTCATAGTGATAGTATGATAATAATCCCAAGTGACTCAACAAATATTTCTATGCTCCCCGGCAACGGCGCTAGAAAAATTTCTTGATAACCCACAAGTATAGGGGATCACAACAGTTTTCGAGGGTAGAGTATTCAACCCAAATTTATAGATTTGACACAAGGGGAGCCAAAGAATATTTGAAGGTATTAATAGCTGAGTTTTCAATTCAACCACACGTGGAGATTAATTATCTGCATCAAAGTGATTAGTAGCACAATAATATGATCGTTTTTATGATAGTACCAGCATCACTAATAACGGTAATAGTGATAGCAGTGTTTTTTTAGCAGTAACGATAGCAGTAGCAATAGTACTAACTTAGCAAGAACAATATAAGGTAAATTCATAGGCATTGGATCGGTGACTCGTTGGATGATATTCATCATGAGACAGTTATAACCTTGGGCGATACGGCAATAGCTCCAGTCCATAAATATAATGTAGGCATGTATTCCGTAAATAGTCATACGTGCTTAACCGGAACAAAGCATTAACACAAAGTGAATACATGAACTCCTCAAACTACGGTCATCACCGGGAGTGGTCCCGACTATTGTCACTCCGGGGTTGCCGGATCATAACACATAGTAGGTGACTATAACTTGCAAGATCGGATCTAGAACATGGATATAATGGTGATAACATAAACGGTTCATATCTGGAATCATGGCACCTCGGCCCAAAGTGACAAGCATTAAGCATGGAAAAGTCATAGCAATATCAATCTCAGAACATAGTGGATACTATGGATCAGGCCCTAACAAAACTAACTCAATTACATGATGAATCTCATCCAACTCCTCACCGACCAGCGAGCCTACAAAGGAATTACTCACTTCCGGTGGGGAGCATCATGGAATTGGCGATGGAGGTGTGTTGGTGATGACGAAGATCGAATATCCCCCTCTCCGAAGCCCCAAACGGACTCCAGACCTGGCCTCTCGATGAAGAACAGGAGACGGAGACGGCTCCGTCTCGTGAAACGCGATAATTCTTTTTTCCTCTGATTTTTCTGGAATAATGTGATTTTGTAGCGTTGGTTTCAGGGTCATAGGGGCCACCAGGTGGGGACAACCCACCGGGGCACGCCTGGGGGGCAGGCACGCCCTCGTGGGTTGTGCCCACCCAGGTGCCCCCCTTAGGTGGCTCTTGGCTATAGAAATTCTCTTTATTGATATAAAAAATCCTTGCAAAGTTTCATTCCATTCCGAGAACTTTTATTTCTGCACAAAAACAACACCATGGTAGTTCTGCTGAAAACATCGTCAATCCAGGGTTAGTTTCATTCAAATCATGCAAATTAGAGTCCAAAATAAGAGGAAAACGTTAGGAAATGTAGATACGTTGGAGACATATCACTATCCTCTGAACCTGACATGCTGACAATCAACCAAGCAAACAAGCTAACCCTGTGAATAGAGATATAAGAGGAGGAGTGGATGAGCATCCCAAAAATTCAGAAGTTTTTGCATGTTTGAACTCTCAAAATCTTAAGTTTAACTTTTTGCAAAAAGGGATATCGGTTCCACCGAGACAAAAATTTCGGAGCTACCAAGACTGACAACCTCTTTAACAGAAACCTGGCACACTTTTTGATTCCACCAAAAAGTGTAACTCGGTTTCATCGAGACTGTTCTGAATAGCCCAAAACCGAAATTGATAAGATCGATTTTTCTGACTCGGTGACACCGAGATTTGGTTTTGCGGACAGTTAACCCTAAAATTTCCTTCATTCTCTAATCTACTCGAGGCTTTGATGTTTACTACACAACCTTCTTCTTGTATACTCGTGTTGGGCCTCCAAGCACATAATTTTGTAGGATAGTAGCAAATTTTCCTTAAGTGGATGACCTAAGGTTTATCAATCCGTGGGAGGCGTAGGATGAAGATGGTCTCTCTCAAGCAACCCTGCAATCAAATAACAAAAAGTCTCTTGTGTCCCCAACACACTCAATACAATGGTAAATTGTATAGGTGCACTAGTTCGGTGAAGAGATGGTGATACAAGTGTAATATGGATGGTAGATATAGGTTTTTGTAATCTGAAAATATAAAAACAGCAAGGTAACCAATAGTAAACAACAAGCAAAACATTGTGCAAATGCTTGGAAATAAGGCCTAGGGTCCATACTTTCACTAGTGCACGTTCTCTCAACAATACTAACATAGTTGAATCATATATAAATCTCTCACGTGCGGCAAAGAGTTCACTCCAAAGTCACAAATAGCGGAGAACAAACGAAGAAATTATTGTACGCTACAAAACCACCTCAAAGTTATCTTTTCTGATCAATCTTATGAGTTATCCCTATAAGTGTCACGAACAACCCTAGAGTTCGTAATAAAATAACACCTTAAGATACACATCAACCAAAACCCTAATGTCACCTAGATACTCCAATGTCACCACAAGTACCCATGGGCATGATTATACGATATGCATCACATAATTTCAGATTCATCATGTTCAATCCAACACAAAGAACTTCAAAGAATGCCCAAGTTTCTATCAGAAAGTCAAGACGAAAACATGTGCCAACCCCTATGCATAGATTCCCAAGGTCATGGAACCCGCAAGTTGATCACCAAAACATACATCAAGTGGATCAATAAAACACCCCATTGTCACCACAGATATCCCATCGCAAGACATACAACAAGTGTTCTCAAATCCTGAAAGACTCAATCTAATAAGAAAACTTCAAAGGAAAACTCAATTCATCACAAGAAGATAGAGATGGGAAAACTCCATATGATTCATCTATATTAATAAAGCTCACGATACATCAAGATCGTGCCATCTCAAGAACACGAGAGTGAGTGATTGAACACATAGCTACTAGTACATACCCTCAGCCCTGAGAAGGATTACTCACACATTATCATGGTGAGAAAGAGATATTTGTTGATGGAGAGGTGCAGCCCCGAAGAGATGGAGGCGATGGTGGCCATGACATCGGCGATGGGCAGCGGCGGTGGCGACGGACGGTGGCCCCTTTCCCCTCCTTCTTCCTTTGTCTTGGTGCTGCAATGGAGGAGCCTCTCCCCTTCTTGGTGGCTGCCAAGGGAGAGGCAAATTCGTGGCTCTTGGTGGCTCTACCAAAATTAGGGTTTTTCTCTCCTTATATGTGCCTTTGTGGTGCTCTATGGCCCTCCGATGGATGGACCTTTGATTCAATGGCTCTTAGTCACCTTTAGAACCTTTCTAGGGGATTCTCACAACCCTCATGAGTCTCCAAATTCATGGCTTGGCCGAATATATCAGAAATTTTCCTTCAGTAAAACGGGTATCCAGATCGCATATGAACTCCGTTTTGGACGAATTTGTAGTCCAGAGTCATGGCCATACAATTCCCCACACTTTACTTGTTTTAGCTTTTTTTATTTGACTCCGTCTTCGGGGGTCAAACCGACGATCTCTAAAAAATGTTTGTGGACAGCTTTCAGGAGAGTCAGAGTCCTCCTCCAACAAGGCTCCTTTTCCTTTTTTTGACAATTTCTAATTAATTCCTACAAATCAAAGTGTGAAACAAGAACTTGTGCAATTTTGCAACCATTAATAGTTTAGTCCCAAAAAATAATATAAATTTGTATTACAATGATTGTAAAACATCCAAGAATGATAATATAACAACATGGAACAAGCAAAAATTATAGGTACGTTGGAGACATATCAGGCTTCTTCTAGATAGGAAGATTGCAAACGTGGAAAGAAGATGGGAAAACCTAATTGCACAAGATTCGGATTTGGGAGCACAGTAAGGGGCCGAAACCTTACCCTAATTTGGTGAAGGTCTCGCTACAGCAATGACGACAATGATGATTCCCATCGGCGGCGAATACTCGTGCAGCGAGAGCGCGCTGGAGACAATGCAGATGTCCTTGGGACTAGGATCGACAACAAGGAGGTGCAAAGAGGCTAAGTTTGAAGGGTTATTTCTATCGGGTCCGCGAGGAATATATACCCCCCAGCTACCGGTGACACCGAGTTGGATTTTTGGTGCCACCGAGTTCCTTAACTGTTAGGTGGCAGTGAAATTCGATGAGGCCGAAAACTTCCTATCGGTAGTACCGAGATGAGAAAAACCTGATCAACCCTAGGCATCGATGGGACCGAGTTTTTGAAGTTGGTCACACCGAGATGCACTTGGGAGGTTTTTCAAGTCATCCCTTGTCGAGACGGATCTCCGAGTACGACTCACACAAAGTGTCCCTAAAATGCTTGCTCAAATTTTGTGATGTAGCATGAATAGAATTTGAGACGAGAAATCATAGATAGCTATAGAGAGTTAATTAGGCTTTCTTGTATATCCAATTGGCTAAATAAAATAGAAATCCAGATAAAAACAATTGGATATCCTCGAATTAGCAAAATTATGCATACCAACATGCTCACACAATAAGATGTCAAATAAAACATGGTGAAACATCGACAAACACTCTAGTATCTACTAAGCACTTTGGCAATGATGAAGTCATCTATATATGAGTATGTTGACATAGGAGCCAAGCAAGAATACTTGATCATAGGTCATACTCAACGTTTAAGCACAAGTGGGTTTAGCACTTTTACATAAAGCTTTCAATGTGTTCACATCTTAAGAGATGCTTATACTCAAGACTTAGAGTAAAGCTCCTCCTTGATGTGACATCCCCCCTAGGAGGGATAAACTAACCTTGGGTTTTGTCGTAGAAGACTTCATGTAGGTGTAGTAGTGGTGGATGCTCATTGTTGATAAAGATCATCTTGAGTTGGGACCGATCCTTGTTGTTTCTTACTCTTCTCACCTACATGGGTTAGTCCCAAACACATGGAACATATACAAGGATATCTGTGGACATGGAGTGAAGTGCATGTGAGATGATGTCCAAACATACATTGATTACCTTGTCCCTTGCTAACATTTGAGGGAATGTGTGACTCCTTGAATTAATGCATATGGTTGGAGTTGATTGCATATAGTTCTTGCCAAAATGAATAAGAGTGGATTCCATTGGTGGAGTCACCCTGATACGTCTCCAACGTATCTATAATTTTTTATGGTTCCATGCTATTATCTTATCAAACTTTGGATGTTTTGTATGCCTTTTATATCTTTTTTTGGGACTAACTTATTAACTTAGTGCCAAGTGCCGGTTCCTGTTTTTTCCGTGTTTTTGACCCTTTTCAGAGGAGAATATTAAACGGAGTCCAAACGGAATAAAACCTCCGAAAAGATTTTTTCCAGAACAAAAGATACGCAGGGAGCGTGAGAACCAAGGCACATGTCACCACAGGAGGCCACAAGCCGACTAGGCGCGGCCAGGGGGGCCGCGCCTAGCAGGCTTGTGGGCCCCCTGTGGCTCCTGTGCCCTACTTCTTCCGCCTATAAATCCCCAAAAAATCCAAAACCACGGGAGAGGTCGCGCGATGGTTAACACCTACCAACCCTTCCCCTAGGAGTATGCGTTTAGCACTTCGTTTTGATTACTAATAAAAACTTTCGCAATAAGTATGTGAG
Organism: Hordeum vulgare subsp. vulgare; assembly: GCF_904849725.1. NCBI lineage: Eukaryota > Viridiplantae > Streptophyta > Magnoliopsida > Poales > Poaceae > Hordeum > Hordeum vulgare. The sequence continues at coordinate 102,110,858 of NC_058524.1, read as the reverse complement.
TTCTTCATGACTAATGTGAGTCCATGGTATAGATGCACTTTCACCTTTCACCATTGCTAGCCTCTCTAGTGCCGCGCAACTTTCGCCGGTGCACAAACCCACCATATGCCTTCCTCAAAACAGCCACCATACCTACCTATTATGGCATTTTCATAGCCATTCCGAGATATATTGCCATACAACTCCCACCGTTCCGTCTCATGACATGTGTTGTCACTTTCATATTGCCATTGCATGATTGTAAGATAGCTAGCGAGATGTTTCAACGTCATACACCAAGCTAGATCGTTGCACATCCCGGTACACTGTCGGAGGCATTTCCTATGGAGTCATCATTGTTCTAAGCTTTGAGCTGTGAGTAAATTAAAGTGTGATGATCATCATTATTAGAGCATTGTCCCATGTGAGGAAATAAAAAAAGGCCAAAGTTTCCCACACAAAAAAAGAGATATGGAAAGAGGCCAAAGTGCCCAAACAAAAAAAAGAAGAGAGAAAAAGAGAGAAGGGACAATGCTACTATCTTTTTCCACACTTGTGCTTCATAATGGCACCATGTTATTCATGATTGAGAGTCTCTTGTTTTGTCACCACCATATGCTAGTGGGAATCTTCATTATATAACTTGGCTTGTATATTCCAATGATGGGCTTCCTCAAAATTGCCCTAGGTCTTCGTGAGCAAGCAAGTTGGATGCACACCCACTAGTTCTCCTTTTGAGCTTTCACATACTTATAGCTCTAAGTGCATCCATTGCATGGTAATCCCTACTCTTTCACATTGATATCTATTGATGGGTATCTCCATAGCCCTTTGATATGCCGAGTCGATGTGACCATCTCCTCCTTTTTGTTTCACAACCTCCACCACACTTTATTCCACCTATAGTGCTATATCCATGGCTCACGCTCATGTATTGCGTGAGAGTTGAAAAAGGTCTGAGAAAGTAAGAGTGCGAAAACAATTACTTGGCCAATACTGGGGTTGTGCATGATTGAAATTAGTTGTGTTGGGATGATGGAGAATAGCCAGAGTATATGATTTTGTAGGGATAATTTTCTTTGGCCTTGTTATTTCGAAAGTTCATGATTACCTTGCTAGTTTGCTTGAAGTATTATTGTTTTCATGTCAATAGCAAACTATTGTTTTGAACCTTACGGATCTCAACATTCATGTCACATGAAAGAAGTTACAAAGGAGAAATGTGCTAGGTAGCATTCCACATCAAAAATTCAGTCTTTATCACTTCCCTATCCGAGAACGAGCAGGAGTTAAGCTTGGGGATGCTTGATACGTCTCCAACATATCTATAATTTTTGATGATTCCATGCTATTATCTTGTGAAACTTTGGATGTTTTGTATGCCTTTTATATCTTTTTTTGGGACTAACTTATTAACTCAGTGCCAAGTGCCAGTTCATGTTTTCCCTTGATTTTGACCCTTTTCAGAGGAGAATATTAAACGGAGTCCAAATGGAATAAACCTCCGAAAAGATTTTTTTCCGAAACAAAAGATACACAGGGAGCGTGAGAACCAATGCAGAGGCCACCAGGGGAGGCCACAAACCCCCTAGGCGCGGCCAGGGGGCGCACCCAGCAGGCTTGGGGCCCCCCTGTGGCTCCTCTGCCCTACTTCTTCCGCCTATAAATCCCCGAAAAATCCAAAACCACGGGAGAGATCCACGAAAATACTTTTCCGCCGCCGCAAGCTTCTGTCTCCGCAAGATCCCATCTGGGGCACGTTCTGGTGCCCTGCCGGAGGGGGGATTCGGATACGGAGGGCTTCTTCATCAACACCATTGCCTCTCCGATGATGCATGAGTAGATCACCATAGACTTTTGGGTCCATAGCTAGTAGCTAGATGGCTTCTTCTCTCTCTTGGATCTTCAATACAAAGTTCTCCACGATCTTCATGGAGATCTATCCGATGTAATCTTCTTTTGCGGTGTGTTTGTCGAGATCCAATGAATTGTGGATTTATGATTAGATTATCTATGAATCTTATTTGAGTTTCTTCTGATCTCTTATATGCATGGTTTCATATCCTTGTAATTCTCTTCGAGTTGTGGTTTTTTTTGGCCAACTTGACCTATGATTCTTGCAATGGGAGAAGTGCTTGGTTTTGGGTTCATACCGTGCGGTGACCTCACCCAGTGACAGAAGGGGTTGCGAGGCACACATCGTGTTGTTGCCATCAAGGGTAAAAAGATGGGGTTTATATCTATTGCATGAATTTATCCCTCTACATCATGTCATCTTCCTTAAGGCTTTACTCTGTTTGTCATGAACTCAATACACTAGATGCATGATGGATAGCGGTCGATGTGTGGAGTAATAGTAGTAGATGAAGAAAGTATCGGTCTACTTGTCTCGGACGTGATGCCTATATGTATGATCATTGCCTTAGATATCATCATGACTTTGCGCGGTTCTATCAATTGCTCGATAGTAATTCGTTCACCCACCGTATTATTTGCTATTTTGAGAGAAGCCTCTAGTGAACACTATGGCCCCCGGGTCTACTTCACATCATATTTTCAGCCTTACACTTTTACTTTGTTGCACTTTCCGCCTTCATATCTCACCTTGCAATCAATCGTGAAGGGATTGACAACCCCTTTGTAGCGTTGGGTGCAAGTTTGCTGTTTTTGTGCAGGTACATCGATGCTGCATCTTGATACTCCTACTGGATTGATACCTTGGTTCTTAAACTGAGGGAAATATTTACTGCTAATGTGCTGCATCACCCTTTCCTCTTCAAGGAAAAAAACCAACGCAAGCTCAAGAGGTAGCAAATGCTTTACGAACTTCTCCAGTTCCTCTTCTTGGGGCCCCACATCAACTTGATGGGGATCCTTGGAGTTGTGGTAGCACTAGATGAAGTAGAGCTTGAAGTTGTTGGAAATATGCCCTAGAGGCAATAATAAATTAGTTATTATTATATTTCTTTGTTCATGATAATCGTTTATTATCCATGCTATAGTTGTATTGATTGGAAACACAATACTTGTGTGGATACATAGACAAAACACTGTCCCTAGTAAGCCTCTAGTTGACTAGCTCGTTGATCAAAGATGGTAAAGGTTTCCTGTCCATAGGCAAGTGTTGTTACTTGATAACGGGATCACATCATTAGGAGAATCATGTGATGGACTAAACCCAAACTAATAGACGTAGCATGTTGATCGTGTCATTTTGTTGCTACTGTGTTCTGCGTGTCAAGTATTTATTCCTATGACCATGAGATCATACAACTCACTGACACCGGAGGAATGCTTTGTGTGTATCAAACGTTGCAACATAATTGGGTGACTATAAAGATGCTCTACAGGTATCTCCGAAGGTGTCCGTTGAGTTAGTATGGATCAAAACTGGGATTCGTCACTCCGTGTGATGGAGAGGTATCTCGGGGCCCACTCGGTAATACATCACACACAAGCCTTGCAAGCAATGTGACTTAGTGTAAGTCACGGGATCTTGTATTACGGAACGAGTAAAGGGACTTGCCGGTAAACGAGATTGAAATAGGTATGCGGATACTGACGATCGAATCTCGGGCAAGTAACATACCGAAGGACAAAGGGAATGACATACGGGATTATATGAATCCTTGGCACTGAGGTTCAAACGATAAGATCTTCGTAGAATATGTAGAATCTAATATGGGCATCTAGGTCCCGCTATTGGATATTGACCGAGGAGTCCCTCGGGTCATGTCTACATAGTTCTCGAACCCGCAGGGTCTGCACACTTAAGGTCTGACGTTGTTTTATGCGTATTTGAGTTATATGGTTGGTTACCGAATGTTGTTCGGAGTACCGGATGAGATCATGGACGTCACGAGGGTTTCCAGAATGGTCCGGAGACGAAGATTGATATATAGGATGACCTCATTTGATTACCGGAAAGTTTTTGGCATTACCGGGAATGTACCGGGAGTGACGAATGGGTTCCGGATGTTCAACGGGGGGGGGGGGGGCAGCCTACCCTGGGGAAGCCCATAGGCCTTAGGGGTGCCGCACCAGCCCTTAGTGGGCTAGTGGGCAAGCTCAAGAAGGCCCCTGCGCAGGATAAGAAGAAAATTAAAGAGAAAAAAAAGGGGAAGTTGGAAGGAAGGGAAGGACTCCACCTTCCAATCCTAGTTGGACTAGGATTGGAGGAGGAATCCTCCACCCCCCCTTCGGCCGACCCCCTTGGGGCTCCTTGAGCCTCAAGGCAAGGCCCTCCCCTCCCACCTATATATACGGAGGTATTAGGGCTCATTTGAGACAACTTTGCCACGGCAGCCCGACCACATACCTCCACGATTTTTCCTGTAGATCGCGTTTCTGCGGAGCTCGGGCGGAGCCCTGCTGAGATTAGATCACCACCAACCTCCGGAGCGACGTCACGCTGCCGGAGAACTCATCTACCTCTCCGTCTCTCTTGCTGGATCAAGAAGGCCAAGATCATCGTCGAGCTGTACGTGTGCTGAACGCGGAGGTGCCGTCCTTTCGGCACTAGATCGGAGCGGATCGTGGGACGGATCGCGGGACGGTTCATGGGACGGTTCGCGGGGCGGATCGAGGGACGTGAGGACGTTCCACAACATCAACCGCGTTTCTTAACGCTTCCTGCTGTGCGATCTACAAGGGTACGTAGATCGGAAATCTCCTCTCGTAGATGAACATCACCATGATAGGTATTGCGTGTGCGTAGGAATTTTTTTGTTTCCCATGCGACGTTCCCCAACAAAAGTGTCCTTTGGAATCCACTTGACCTTGGCTTGGGTTTCTTCCTCAAATGAGTCAATATCCTCTTGAAGCTTTCCCTTCTGTGAGATCGATAGAAGAGGTTTCTAGAGGGGGGGTCAATAGACTACCAGCATAAATTAAAATCCTAGCCTTTTCCAAAATTTAATGGTTGGCAGATTTTAACAATTCTAACAAGTCTAGTGCACCCTACACATGCTAGTCAATAAATATGACAGCGGAAAGTAAAGACTTTGCATATGTAGTAAGGATTAGAGTTTAAGAAGATCAAACGCGATGAAGCTGACACGATGACGTCAGCTGTGCTTCCCTGGCAATGGCTCCAGAAAAGGGTTGATCCTGCAATCTCTGGCGTTAGCTAGACGATAGCACTCCCCGGCAATGAGACTGGAAGAATGTTGTTGATGGCCCACCAACGCGTGGGTTCGCAACAGTTTTCGAGGGTAGAGTATTCGACCCAAATTTGTAGGTAAGCCAGTCAGGAGGTGAGAGTATACTCTCAATTATTAGCAGCTGAATTTGTCAGATTCAACCACACCTGAAAGATTAGTATCTGCAAGCACAATAGTAACAACAAAGTAATATGATAACAACGGTGTCAGAAACGATTTGTTGACAACAGACTATTCCTAACAATTGTATCAATGGCGCCTTCGTTGCCGCGTCGATGGAAGTTGTCAGTTCCCATCAACGGTCGGTGAATCAACAGTGTAACAGGTAGTAGCAGTGTAACAAGCAATAGCAGTGGCAAGGAGCAGTAGTAGTGACAACAGTAGCAAGTAGCAACAGTAGCAAGCGACAGTAGTAGCAACAGTAGTAGCAGCAGCAGCAGAGCAAGACAAGTAACAGCAGTAGCAACAATAGTAGCAGCAGAGCAAGACAAGTAACAGTAGTAGCAACAGTAGGACAAACTCGTAGGCAATGGGTCGGTGATTTGTTTGAATGATATTCATCATGCAACAGCTATAACACGAAGAGATATGTGGCTAGATTACTCACGAACGACGAAGAGCTTCATGGAATTGGAGAGGGAAGAAGGTTGATGATGACGATGACGACGATTTCCCCTCTCCGGAGCCCAAGACGGACTCCAGATCTGCCCTCCAGATGAAGAACAGGAGGTGGCGGCGCCTCCGTATCGAAAACGCGACGAAACTTCTCTTTTTATTTTTTCTAGGACGAAAGACAACTTATAGAGCTGGAGTTGGGGGCGACAGGTGCGTGTGGGCCCCACAAGCCTGCCCATCGCCACGAGGGGGGTGGTGGCGGAGCAGGGGCTTGTGGCCCACTGGCCCACCCCCTCAGGTGGATCTTGGCGCAGATATTTTTCATATTTTCCAAAAATGCTCCCCGTAATTTTTTAGGACGTTTGGAGAACTTTGATTTCTGCACAAAAACAACACCAAGACAATTCTGCTGAAAACAACGTCAGTCCAGGTTAGTTCCATTCAAATCATGCAAATTATAGTCCAAAACAAGGGCAAAAGAGTTTGGAAAAGTAGATACGTTGGAGACATATCAACTCCCCCAAGCTTATAACCTTGCTTGTCCTCAAGCAACTCAGTTGACAAACTGAGAGAGAAAGAAAAACTTTGACAAACTCTGTTTGATCTTGTTGTTGCAACTATGTCTAACTCATAACCAGAATTTCAGCAAGACCACAAGTTAACCACATAAGCAAATGACACAAAGGTCTCACGGTAAACTAATATCAATGGCATAAACAGCTAACGAGCAAATAATAATGAGTTTCAAATACCAACAGTTCAATCAAAACAAGCATGAAGCAATATGAATAGGTGGTATCTCGCTAGCTCTTTCTGAGACCGCAAAGCATAAATGCAGAGCACTTTCAAAGATCAAGGGTTGACTAAACATTGTAATTCATAGCAACGAAGATTCAGTCATAGTCATACTCAATATCAATCAAAAGCAAAGCATAAAAATGAGAGAGGTGCTCTCTAATTGGTGCTTATAAAAGAGGAGGATGACTCGACAGGAAAATAAATGGACAGGCCCTTCGCAGAGGGAAGCATTCATTTGCAGAGGTGCCAGAGCTCAAGCTTTTGAAAACAGATATAATAATTTTGGGTGGCATGCTTTCATTGTCAACGCAATGACCAAGAGTTCTCAATATCTTCCATGCTACTCATGCTATAGGCGGTTCCCAAACAGAAAAGTAAAGTTTTAACTCCCCCACCATCAATCACTCACACTCCACGGCTAGCCGAATCCTCGGGTACCGTCCATACTAACATCAATCCGGGGGGAGTCTTGTTTTACAGTTATGTTTTCGATTTAAGCATGGAACTGGGCATCCCAAATACCGGACCCTTTCTCGTGAATGACTGTGAATAAACACATGTTGAGGATAACACTCCTAGCATGGAAGATACCAATAGCCCTCTGTCACCACATGAGCGGTTCGGGCATGCAAAACAGATTTATTTCTTGAAGGTTTAGAGAATGGCACATGCAAATTTACTTGGAACGGCAGGTAGATACCGCAAATAGGTAGCTATGGTGGACTCTTATGGAAAAACTTTTGGGTTCATGGAAGTGGATGCACAAGCAGTATTCCAGCTTAGTACAAGTGAAGGCTAGCAAAAGACTAGGAAGCGACCAACTAGAGAGCGACAACAGTCATCAAGATGCAATGAGTTTGACTAACATTGAGTGCAAGCATGAACATGATATAAATCACCATGAATACGAACATCATAGAGGCTATGTTGATTTTGTTTCAACTACATGCATGAACATGCGCCAAGTCAAGCCACTTGAAACATTCAAAGGAGAATACCATCCTATCATACTACATCATAGTCATCTCAAAATCTATGTTGGCATTCAAGACAAACCATTATACGCTCTCAGCTAAATAAGCATGGCATCAGAAACTATGATCTTGAAGTTGTCATTGCAAACATGGTTCTCTCACAACAAAGCTAAATCTGGGTCGACAAGCTAGTCATATTTATAAAAACAAAATAGATAGAGTTCATACCAGCTTTTCAGTCTCAGTCACTTCATCATATATCATCATTGTTGCCTTTCATTTGCACGATTGAATGATGAAAACGATAATAAACGCATTGGACTAAGTTGAATCTGCATGCAAACACAAAGGAGAAGACAAAATAATATGGCTCTTTGAAAGCTAAACAGGTAAGCATGCAAGAACCAATAAACAGTGTAACCAATATCTTCTACCTTGACACAAAGAAAAAGAAAACTATTTACACGGGAAAGCTCCCAACAAGCAAAAGAAGAAAGAAAAATATTTTTGGGTTTTCTCAAAAGGACACAAAACAAGAAAACGAAAAGAAACTATCATGGATAATACAGTGGCAAAGTGTAAACACCGGCTAACAAAGTGAAAGCATAAGCATGAATGCAAAGTCGGTGAGAACACGTACTCCCCCAAGCTTAGGCTTTTGGCCTAGCTTGGTCTACTCCCATGGATGATCCTGGCGAAACCCAAAGTCATAATGGGTGTTATACGGGAGTGCTGCAGCCACTGCCTGAATAGCTGCCTCACGAAGTCGAGCAGCAGTCGCCTCCCTCTCATATTCCTCTGCCTCTCCTATGGTTATGTGGTATCTTCGTTTAACCTGAAAGTCAAAGAAAGTAGGAGCATGAAGGGTAATATGGAAAACACACTGCCGGTTAAATATCAAGCAGTATAGGAGAGATCCATGATCTCTCTTAAGGAACTGGTAGCGTGTTAGAGCGACACGATCAAGGTAGGCCGTACGGAGAGGAGGGTCTTCTGGACGGATGGATACCCCAAGAGAATTTGCTAAGCGTGTAGCGTAAACTCCACCAAAGAAATCCCCCTCACTGGCATTTTTATTCAGCCTCCTTGCTATTATAGCTCCCATATTGAAGATCCTGTCACCTTTTACTGCGCTCTTAAGGATACTAAGGTCGAAAGCGCATAGGTGACAATGTGCACCCTTGCCATTAATGCACCTACCTATGAAGAGGGCAAGGTAGTGCAAGTCAGGGAAATGGATGCTTCCTATGGTGGCTTGCGTGATATCTCTGGTTTCTCCAACAGTTATACTGGAGACAAAGTCTCTGACCGAGGACTTAGGAGGATCATTAACACTACCCCCATCGGGTATCTTGCAAATCCTATTGAAATCCTCCAGATCCACGGTATATGATTTATCGTACAGATCAAACAGTATGGTTGAGTCACGGCAAACTGAGAATTTAAATCTACGCACGAAAGAGGCAGTGAGCATAGCATACTGTTCACATTTATCTGAGAGGAATTCTTCTAACCCGGCATTACGGACAAGTGCATCAAACTCATCCTTGAAACCTGCTTCTATCATGAACTCATCGGAAGGCCATTCACATGGTTGTACCGGTGCGTCCCTTAGTTGAAAAGGTTCGGGCTCCCGAAAGGAGAGACAAGGACCCTTCTTACTTGAGGAACCACCATGAAACTTCCTCCTGAACATAATTTCCTTTTGCTGAAATTTTTGAAGTTCAAGAGAAAAAGTGAATAAAGACCCACCACACCTTGTAGAAACTACTCCTACTAGTGCCTAGAGACCGTATCACGCGCTAAAACTACTTGGGACCGGCTAAAATCAACCTTTCTAGCTCAAGAACAGGGTCACCAAGGTAGCAAGAATTTGCGAAGGATAAAGCACTAGAGCAAAAACTAATTGGACCAATGGAGGAGTCACTTACCAAGGAGTAATTTCCCCAAAACAGTTCGGAGAATGGTTCTTTGAGCAAGGAGATCGAAAATCACAGCCAAATGAGCAAGAACACGGGTTTGAGCTGCGAAACAATTTTTTCTGGAGGTAGAAGAAGAGGCTAGGAGCTGGAATGAGTGGAGGGGGTTCCTGTGGGCCCCACAAGCTTGCACCCCGCCACGAGGGGGGTAGGTGGCGGTGGCAGGGCTTGTGGCCCACTGGTCAGGCCCCTAGGCCAGCTCTCAGGCCCAGAAATTTTCATAAATTCCACAAAAATCATACTAAATTTTCAGGACCATCGAAGAACTTTTATTTTCAAGGTATTTTTCTCCGGGACGCTAAAACAGAAAACAGGAAAAACTAAACTAATTCTATCATTTTTCTTCTAAGCAAAAGGAAAGGAAAACTTAAAACAGAGGTATGTGACTTCTTGATTCATCCGTTTCATGGTCATCGAAAGAAATCCGTCAATGGGATTGATCAAGTCCTTATGACAAAACCTTCTCGAATCGCAAGAGAGAACGGAGAATTTTCGAATAGCCACTAAGTCACCTCAATGGGCATATGTATCTCCCCAACAAACAAATCATACTTCACCATGACACGAGGAATAGGGCATTCAAAGCTCCTAATGAGAATCGATGAAGTCTTTTCGATAGCATTGATGCAACGTACTGGATATCGTTTCTTCGGAAAGTGCACTGTGTGCTCATTACGGTTGACATGGAAAGTGGCATTGCCTTTGTTGCAATCTATAACAGCCCCTTCCGTGTTTAAAAAGGGTCTTCCGAGGATGACAACCATGGCATCGTCCTCAGGAATATCCAAGATAACAAAGTATGTTAAGATAGAGGTGTTAGCAACCACAACAGGCACATCCTCGCAAATGCCGATAGGGAAAGCAGTTGATTTGTCGGCCATTTGCAGAGAAATTTTAGTGGGTGTCAACTTATCCAATTCAAGTCTACGATAAAGAGAGAGCGGCATAATACTAACACCGGCTCCAAGGTCACATAAGGCAGTTCTTACGTAGTTTCCTTTAATGGAGCAAGGTATAGTGGGCACTCTAGGATCACTAAGTTTCTTAGGAGTTCCACCTTTGAAAGTTTAATTGGCAAGCATGGTGGAGATCTCAAGATCTGGTATCTTCCGTTTATTAGTCACGATATCTTTCATGTACTTGGCATACGGAGACATCTTGAGCATATCAGTTAACCGCATCTGCAGAAACACGGGTCTAATCATCTCAACGAAACGCTCAAAATCCTCATCATCCTTTTTCTTGGATGGCTTAGGAGGAAAGGGCATAGGTCTCTGAACCCATGGCTCTCTTTCTTTACCATGCTTCCTAGCAGTAAAGCCATTCTTGTCGTATCTCTTAGGTTGTGGATTATCAGGATTAACCGTAGGTTCTATCTCCACATCCTCATCATGGCTACGTTGAGCATTATTATGAACATCACTGTCCACATTGTCACCAGGTTCATGTTCATCACCTGATTGTGTTTCTGCATCAGACGCAGAAATATCATTAGGTTCTCCAGGTGTGATAGTATTTGGTGAACTGGCGTGCAGGTTTCTATCATCCTTCTTCTTCTCCTTAGGATGACTAGGTGTATCAGCATTGATTCCTTGAGAATCTTGATCAATTCTCTTAGGATGACCTCAGGATACAAAGGTTCCTGAGTCATTTTCCTCCTCTAGTAATGACTCTGACAGAGTTGTCATGTAATTCATTGAGCAAGTCATTCTGAGCTAAAATTACTTGTTCTACCTGAGTAGTAATCATAGAGGCATGTTTACTCAGAAGCTTTAGAGCATTGACATTTCTGTCTACACAAGCACTTAAATGGCTAAGCATACGAGCACTTTGTTCCAAATGTCTGCTAACATAATCATTGAAACTCTGTTGTTTGGCAACAAAGTTGTCAAATTCATCAAAGCATAGGCTATCAGGTTTATCAAAAGGAATATCACTCTCATCAAACCTATGCAGAGAATTCACTTCTACTACCTGTACCGGGTTATCGAGACCATGGATCTCTTCGATAGGTGGTAGATTTTTGACATCTTCAGATCTAATGCCTTTCTCTTGCATAGATTTCTTGGCTTCTTGCATATCTTCGGGACTGAGGAATAGAATTCCTCTCTTCTTAGGAGTTGGCTTAGGAGGTGGTTCGGGAATAGACCAAGAATTATCGTTGATCAAGAGGTTATTCAGTAGGGTCTCGGCTTGTTCTACAGTTTGTTCCCTATAAACACAACCGACACAACTATCTAGGTAGTCTCTAGAGGCATCGGTAAGTCCGTTATAGAGGATATCAAGTATCTCGTTCTTCTTGAGAGGGTGATCAGGCAAAGCATTCTGTAGCTGGACGAGCCTCCCCCAAGCTTGTGGAAGACTCTCTTCTTGGAGTTGAGCAAAGTTGTATATTTCCTGCAAGGCAGCTTGCTTCTTGTGGGCAGGGAAATATTTCTCACACAAGTAATAGATCATCTCCTGGGGACTACGCATACATCCAGGAGCAAGAGAGGTGAACCAGACTTTAGCGTCATCCTTTAGAGAGAAAGGAAACAACTTAAGGATATAGTAGTGGCGGATCTTCTCCTCATTAGTGAAAAGGTTGGCTATTTCGGATAGTTTGGCAAGATGGGCTATGATCGTCTCAGACTCATAACCGTGAAAAGGATCATATTCGACTAGAGAGATTATCTCAGGGTCGACAGAGAATTCATAATCCTTATCGCTGACAAAGATAGGCGAAGTGGCAAACTTCGGATCATTTTTCATCCTAACTTCCCGAGATTTTTCCTTCCACTTGAGAATTAATTTCTCAGCGTCATAGGCATCCTTACACGCAAGAAAATCCTCAGCTATCTCTCCCTCCATAACGTAACCCTCAGGTATATCAGGCAATTCATATCTAGGAGAGCTAGATCTAGCAGGAGCAAAAGCAGGTTCTATCTCAATAGCATTTGCAGTTTCAGAAGCATCACGAGCATTGGCAGTAACTCTAGCAATATGAGCATCAAGGAACACTCCTAGTGGAACAGGCAAAGGAGCATCTCTAGCAGTATCAAGCATAGCATCATCACGCAAAATAGCATCTCTAGCATCATCAGGCAAATCAGTATCATGCATAGTATCATCAGGCATAGTATCAAGCATAGCATCTCTAGCAGTAGTATCACAAGCATCATCAAGCACAGGCGACATATCAAGATTTCTAGAAGGAGGTGATGTCGCAAACTTACTCATAACGGAAGGTGAATCAAGTGCAGAGCTAGATGGCAATTCCTTACCTCCCCTCGTAGTTGAGGGCAAGACTTTGGTCTTCGGATCCCTCAGATTCTTCATAGTGATCAACAGATATAAATCCCAAGTGACTCAGAGAATATAGCAATACCTCCCCGGCAACGGCGCCAGAAAAATGCTGACGTCAGCTGTGCTTCCCTGGCAATGGCTCCAGAAAAGGGTTGATCCTGCAATCTCTGGCGTTAGCTAGACGAATGCTTATAACAACAAACTTTCTCCTGCAACAGCACCAAAACAATGCTGATAGCACTCCTCGGCAATGAGACTGGAAGAATGTTGTTGATGGCCCACCAACGCGTGGGTTCGAGCAGTTTTCGAGGGTAGAGTATTCGACCCAAATTTTTAGGTAAGCCAGTCAGGAGGCGAGAGTATACTCTCAAGTATTAGCAGCTGAATTTGTCAGATTCAACCACACCTGAAAGATTAGTATCTGCAAGCACAATAGTAACAACAAAGTAATATGATAACAACGGTGTCAGAAACAATCTGTTGACAGCAGACTATTCCTAGCAATTGTATCAATGGCACCTTCGATGCCGCGTCGACGGAAGTTGTTAGTTCCCGTCAACGGCCGGTGAATCAACAGTGTAATAGGTAGTAGCAGTGTAAGGAGCAATAGCAGTGGCAAGGTACAGCAGTAGTGACAGCAGTAGCAAGTAGCAACAGTAGCAAGCGACAGTAGTAGCAACAATAGTAGCAGCAGCAGCAGAGCAAGACAAGTAACAAAAGTAGCAACAGTAGTAGCAGCAGAGCAAGACAAGTAACATCAGTAGCAACAGTAGTAGCAGCAGAGCAAGACAAGTAACAGCAGTAGCAACAGTAGGACAATCTCGTAGGCAATGGGTCGATGATTTGTTTGGATGATATTCATCATGCAACAGCTATAACACGGAGAGATATGTGGCTAGCCCCCGTTCGTCAATGTGATGTAGGCACGCATTCCGTGTGTAGTCATACGTGCTTAGGGAAAAGAACTTGCATGACATCTATTGTCCATCCCTCCCGTGGCAGCGGGGTCCAAAAGGAAACTACGGGATATTAGCACTTGGTGAACACATGAACTCCTCAAACTATGATCATCACCGGGAGTGGTTCCGGTTATTGTCACTACGGGGTTGCCGGATCATAACACATAGTAGGTAACTACAACTTGCAAGATCGGATCTAAAACACACATATATTGGTGACAACATAATAATTTCAGATCTGAAATCATGGCACTCGGGCCCTAGTGACAAGCATTAAGCATGGCAAAGTAGTAGCAACATCAAATCTCAGAACATAGTGGATACTAGGGATCAATCCCCATCAAAACTAACTCGATTACATGATAGATCTCATCCTACTCATCACTTCCTAGCGAGCCTACAAATAGATTACTCACGAACGATGAAGAGCTTCATGGAATTGGAGAGGGAAGAAGGTTGATGATGACTATGGTGACGATTTCCCCTCTCCGGAGCCCAAGACGGACTCTAGATCTGCCCTCCAGATGAAGAACAGGAGCTGGCGGCGCCTCCATATAAAAAACGCGACGAAAACTTCTCTTTTTATTTTTCTAGGACGAAAGAAAACTTATAGAGCTGGAGTTGGGGGCGGCACGTGCCTCTGGGCCCCACAAGCCTGCCCACCGCCACCAGGGGTGGTGGCAGAGCAGGGGCTTGTGGCCCACTGGCCCACCCCCTCAGGTGGATCTTGGCGCAGATATTTTTCATATTTTCCAAAAATGCTCCCCATAAATTTTCATGACGTTTGGAGAACTTTGATTTCTGCACAAAAACAACACCAAGGCAATTCTGCTGAAAACAGCGTCAGTCCGGGTTAGTTCCATTCAAATCATGCAAATTATAGTCCAAAACAAGGGCAAAAGAGTTTGGAAAAGTAGATACGTTGGAGACGTATCACCCGAAATTTTTTGGCATGGTTCCGATAGGTGGTGCTATTATACGTCCATGTTAGTGGAGACTTCAACCCATGGAAGGTAATGGATGCAAGAGTCCACGGGGGGCTCCACCCACAAGGGGTCCACGAAGAAGCGGCCTTGTCTATTCCACCACGGCTTCCGTCCACACAAGACTAGCCTCCCTCATGGTAGATCTTCACGAAGTAGGCGATCTCCTTGCCCGTAGAAACTTCTTGGTTCAACTCAACAACACGAAGTAGGAGGCTCCCAAGCGACACCTAACCAATCTAGGAGGCACCATCCTCCAAAAGGTAATCGATGCGGTAGAACGATGAACTCCTTGGCCTTGTGCTTTAAAAGATAGTCTCCTCAACTCTCAATCACTCTCTCACATATTTGGCATTGGTAGGAGAGATTGATCATGTGGAAAGCAACTTGAGGCAGCTAGAGATCAAGTTTCAAATGGTAGATTTGTAATCTCTTGATCTCAACACATGAGTAGGTGGCTCTCTCTAAGAAAAATGGATCTGGCAAGTGTTGTTCTAAGTGCTTCCTCTATGAATGAGAGGTGTGTGGAGGGGTATATATAGGCATCCCCCAAAATACAATCGTTACAACATTATTTCCCAACTTGGTGACACGGAAATGAATCTCGGTGGTAGTGAGTTGCACTAAATGTGGCAACTTTTGAATTCTCGGTGACACCGATATATGAATCTCGGTGGTACCGATACGATGACCTAGACTAGTTTCCAAATCTTGGTGAGACTGATTTCAAACTCGAAAATTCCAATTTGTGAAATCTTCTTAACGGAAAGTTGGTCACTGAATCTCGGTGGCACCGATAGGAAAGTTGGTGGTACCGAGATGGTAGGGTTTGGTATAGGATCTGTCAAGTGTAAAATCGATAGGGTCGAGTGGAAATTGTTGGTGGCATCGATTTTGCTGATATGTGTTTGGACAAAGATATTTTGTGGAAGAATGGCTGAGTATTTTTGGTGGCTACCTCTAAGCACTTGAGCAATCAATTTATCGTAATATCTCATTCACTTTTAATAGTATAGGCTTTCCTATGGACTCAAACTGATTTCTCACAAAGTATAAAATGAAGAGTCTTCTTACTTGAAGCTTGTGCCAATCCTATTCCTTCCTTGCATCAAGGGGTATCTCCTCACAATCCTATAGACAAAGCTCTCTGTGGAATATACCTAAATTATACTAGGTAAAAGTCTTAGTCCAAGAGATAATGTATGTTGTCATGAATTATCAAAACCACCAAGGGAGCATATGTCATTTCACCTTGCCCGTGTGGTCTTGCGGTGAAAGGTCATCTTGAGAGCTTGTTCCCTTGGGGAGAGTAGGATCATACTTCTCCTTTTGGGGAACAAACTTTAGGATAGGGTATTGATCTTCTTCCCATTCAACTTCGTTGGCATTGAAGTAGCCAACACCTTGCTTCTTCCGATGTCCTCCTTGCTTGCGTACATTTTCCTCGAATTGCTTACTTATGACAAGACTCTTGAAGACACATCTCTTTCCTTGCATTTTTCTGATAATTTTTCGTATATAATTTATTTTCATTTGATTTATATTTTATTTTCTATGAATTTTTGAAGTTTTGCTATTATTCTGGAATTATTTAGAATCAGAAATTGCATTATTGTGTCATAGTGACGTCAGACTGATGTCATCAGTCAACACCACCTGGGCCAGGTCAAACCTGACCAGTGGGGTCCACTGGTCATTGACCCGGGGCTTAATCCCGCGTTGACCCACCCTAATGGGGGGGGGGGGGTTGACTCACACGTGGGGCCCTCTGTCAATGGCTAGAGAAGGTAATTAAGGCACTAATGACTTTGCCACGTCGACGCCCACCAAAGGGTGGTCGCCGGCGACCAAGCCCACGGCGGAGGGCTCGCCGGAGTTGGCCTAACCGAGGCTACAGGGCACCAAATCGAGCATGGTTTGCGTCTAAATGAAGCTGGCAAAGTGGTCGATCTGGAAGGGGTAGCAGGAGGGGCTGAGGTGGCCGGAGAGGGTGCAGGCGGCAAGCACTAGCGGCGGTCGGAGGTCGAGCTCGACGAGGAGGTGGTTCTGGATGGTTACTCACGCGAGCGAGAGAGGGGAAAGGATCAGGGGCTCACTGCGGTTCCGTTTTTAGCATCGGGGAGGTCGGAGAGGCCCAGGCAGACCGAATCGACGGTGGCGGATCTCAGCGATCGAAGGAGGAAACGGCGACGACAGTGACGATATAGGGGCTCCCAGCTCGATTGACTTGGCGGTGAGGAGCTGCTCGTCGAGGCGGAAGTGATGAGCTAAACAGGGAGGCGAGGGGTGGTCGGACACAACGGCGGCGAGCTCGAGCAGTGCTCGGCAATGGCGGCGACGAGGAGGGGAGAAAATAGAGAAGGAAGAGGGGAATGGAGATAGGGGAGGAGAGAAGGGAGAGCGCGAGCTCGTGCTGGCGAAGTGGAGGCAAGAGAGAGCTCCACGGCTAAGCAGGAGGTGGCGAGGGCTGCCACCGTGCCTTCCTTCTCCTCTACCTACTAGCACGAGGAGGAAGACGACACGGAGCTCCACGTGGGCTCGGCCTGGTAGGTGGGCGATGGGTAGGCTTCTTCTTCTCTTTCTTCTTTTTTGTTTTATTTTATTTCTTTCTGACATTTGCTTTGATTTGAAAATAGTTCAAATCATTTTTATAAAACCCTGATAATATTTTTAGGTAGCATAATATACTTATCTAATGCCACACATCTATTTTCGGGAATTATGGAACTATATTTTATGTATAGCAATATAATTCCATTGCAAATAATTGTTAGATTAAATCAAAGGTCCAAGATAAAATATTTCTGTGATCCAAAAATATTGGTTGACAATTTTATATCATGCCTATAATTTATTGGAAAACCAGGGTCATTTTCGTGGAACTATTTGAAACAATTTTTTATATTGCATATCTCACAAAATTTTGGTTCTTGAGGCTAGATCACTTCCCCATTTTAGATTTAAAAGAATTTAATTATGCATGCATGAATGCTTGGCAAGCAAAGAAGAACTAGGGTTGTGACAACTCACCCCCACTAAACAAGAATCTCGTCCCGAGATTCACGCATAGTCGGGAAGAGATCGGGGTACTCAAGTCGAAGATGATCTTCTCGCTCCCACGTACTTTCATTCTCGGAATGATGAGACCACTGAACCTTGAGAAACTTCATGTTCCTACGCCGAGTGACACGCTCAGATTGATCAAGAATACGAATAGGGTATTCTCGATATGAAAGGTTTTCTTGGAGATCAAGCGTTTTGAGGTCCACCTCACGGATAGGATCCGAGAAGCAATGCCTGAGTTGCGAGACGTGGAAAACATCATGAACTCTCGAAAGGTGAGGGGGCAGTTCTAATTGGTAGGCAACTTCTCCTCGTTTAGCAGCAATGAAGAAAGGACCAATGTAAGAAGGAGCTAACTTGCCTTTGATACCAAAATGATGGGTACCCTTCAAAGGAGTAACCCGAAGGTAAGCCTTTTCGCCAACCTCATAAGTTACTTCTTTATGATGATGATCATACTGGCTTTTCTGACGAGATTGAACTGTCTTAAGATTCTCACGAATAATGCGAACTTGCTCTTCTGCCTCTTGGATAATATCTGGCCCAAAGAATTGTCTTTCAGCTATTTCTGACCAATTCAAAGGTGTTCGACATCTTCGTCCATAAAGAACTTCAAAAGGAGCTTTGCCCAAACTGGATTGGTAGCTATTGTTGTAGGCAAATTCAACAAATGGAAGGCACTTCTCCCAAACCATTCCAAATGAGATAACACATGCTCTAAGCATGTCTTCCAGAATTTGATTGACTCTTTCAACTTGCCCACTAGTTTGTGGGTGGAAAGCAGTGCTAAAAGAAATAAGAGTTCCCATAGCATTCTGGAAACTTTCCCAAAATCGAGAGGTAAACAGACTTCCACGGTGTGAACTGATTTCCAATGAAACACCATGCAGGGACACTATTCGAGAGATATACAATTCAGCCAACTGACTAGCAGTGATACTCTCTCGGACAGGAAGGAAATGTACCACTTTGGAAAGGCGATCAATAACCACGAAGATAGCATTATTTCCTTTCTTGGTCCTGGGAAAACTAGTGATGAATTCCATTTCAACTTTATCCCATTTCCACTTAGGAATAGCTAAATGGTGAAGGGTGCCATCAAGACTTTGGTGCTCTGCCTTAACACGATGACATACGTCGCAGTTAGCAATGAACTCAGTGATTTCTCTCTTCATTCTGGTCCACCAGAATCTTTGGCGTAGATCTTGATACATCTTAGTGCTGCTGGGGTGGATTGTGAAAGTAGATTCATGAGCCTCTTTGAGAATCAACTCTCAAAGTTGTTGCTTCTTAGGAACTACCAAACGGTTTCCAAAATATACAACACCTCTATCATCCATGGAGAAACTACCAATAACTCCCTTTGCAATATTTCCCTTGATTCGGGTAATACCCGCATCATACTGTTGGCTGGCTATAATCTGATCCTCCGGAGTAGATTTTGCCACCAAGGTAGAAAGGGATCCATGTGGAACAATGTGAAGGTTAAGCTTGCAAAATTCCTCATGAAGAAGTGGTTGACCTTGTCGCAGCATAAGATTGTTGCAATAGGACTTACGACTTAGCGCATGAGCCATGACATTGGCCTTGCCTGGGGTGTAAGAAATTCCTAAGTCGTAATCCGTAATTAGCTCTAACCATCGTATTTGTCTGAGATTTAGATCTGGATGAGTGAAGATATACTTCAGACTTTGATGATCGGTGTAAATCTCACAACGATTACCTAGAAGGTAATGTCGACATGTCTTCACTGCATGGACTTGTGCTGCAAGCTCCAAATCATGCATTGGATAATTTTCCTCATGTGGATGCAATTGTCGGGATGCATAGGCGATCACCTGTCGATCTTGCACAAGAACACATCCCAGCCCTTGTCTTGAGGTGTCGCAATAGATGACAAAATCTTTGGATAAATCAGGTGGCACAAGAACGGGAGCTGATGTGAGACGTATTTTCAATTCCTGGAAACTGTGCTCACATTGTGGCGTCCACTCAAACTTCTTATCCTTCTTGAGAAGCTCCGTCAGGGTCTTGGCAACTTTGGAAAAATTCTCAACGAAACGACGACAATAGCTTGCTAAACCAAGGAAACTCCTAACTTGCTTAACCGTTTCAGCTGGAGTCCAGTCAAGGATGGCTTGAACTCTCTCGGGATTGACTGCAATACCCTTACCAAAAATCACATGGCCCAGATAGGTCACTTTTGGTAACTGATACGTCTCTAACGTATATATATATATTTTTATGGTTTCACGCTGTTATCTTGCCTTCTTTGTATGTTTTATGTATCTTTTTATATCTTTTTTGGGACTAACTTATTGATTCAGCGCCAAGTGCCAGTTAGTGTTTTTTCGTGTTTTTGACTCTTTTCAGATCTGATTTTGGAACGGAGTCCAAACAGAAGAAAAACCCCGAAATGATTTTTTCCCGAACGGAAGAAGTACAGGGGGCTTTTGGGCCAAGCCAGGTGGGCTCGAGGGAGCCCACAAGCCCCCACTCCGCCACCAGGGGGAGGCGGCGGTGGGCAGGCTTGTGGCCTCCCTGGCCGCCCCCTGACCTAGGTCTTGTGCCTATATATTCCCAAATATTCCGCAAAATATCAGGGGAGCCTCGAAAATACTTTTCCGCCGCCGCCAGCTTCCGTTTCCGCGAGATCTCATTTGGAGACCCTTCCAGGCGCCCTGCCGGAGGGGACTTTGGAGGTGGAGGGCTTCTTCATCATCATCATCATCGCCCCTCCAATGACTCGTGAGTACTTCACTTCAGACCTACGGGTCCGTAGTTAGTAGCTAGATGGCTTCTTCTTTCTCTTGGATTTTCAATACAAAGTTCTCCATGATCTTCATGGAGATCTATCCGATGTAATCTTCTTTGGCGGTGTGTTTGTCGAGATCCGATGAATTGTGGACTTGTGATCAGATTATCTATGGTATATATTTGAGTCTTTGATGATTTCTTATATGCATGATTTGATATCCTTGTAAGTCTCTCCGAGTCTTGGGCTTTGTTTGGCCAACTAGATCTATGATTCTTGCAATGGGAGAAGTGCTTGGTTTTGGGTTCTGTCATGTGGTGACCTTTCCTACTGACAGTAGGGGCAGCAAGGCACACATCGAACAGTTGCCATCAAGAGTAAAAAGATGGGGTTTTTATCATTGGTTTGAGATTATCCCTCTACATCATGTCATCTTGCTTAAGGCGTTACTCTGTTCTTATGGGCTTAATACACTAGATGCATGCTGGATAGCGGTCGACGTGTGGAGTAATAGTAGTAGATGCAGAAAGTATCGGTCTACTTGTTTCGGACGTGATGCCTATAGAAATAATCATTGCATAGATATCGTCACGACTCTGCACAGTTCTATCAATTGCTCGACAGTAATTTGTTCACCCACCGTCTACTTGCTTTTATGAGAGAAGACACTAGTAAACACTACGTCCCCGGGGTCTATTCACATCCATCGTTTACAACTCCGCTTTTACTTTGCTTTGTTACTTTGTTGCTTTCAGTTCTCACTTGGCAAACAATCTATAAGGGATTGACAACCCCTTCATAGAGTTGGGTGCAAGCTTTTGTGTTTGTGCAGGATCTTCTGATACTCTTCCGCCGGATTGATACCTTGGTTCTCAAACTGAGGGAAATACTTACCGTCACTGTGCTACATCACCCTTTCTGCTTCGAGGGAACACCAACGCAAGTCTCCAAGGCCACGGGGGAAATCCTTTGCATACTTGCCTAGGAAGTTCCTTAAGGCATAGCCGCAGCTGAAGGATTCCTGGTGCCGTCGACACAACTATTTCTGGCGCCGTTGCAAGGGATACACAACAGCCATCAGAAGTGTTTCTGGCGCCGTTGTCGGGGAGGAGAAATCAAGATCTATCCAAGTAGGTCTCACAAACTCTTCTCTTGCATTTACTTTTGTTGCCAGTTGCCTCCCGTTTTCCTCTCCGCCACTTCACATTTGTCGTTTTCATTCGCCTTTCGCCTTCGCCGTTTTCTTTTGCCTTTCTGTTGTCTTCTTTTACCCGTTTCACTCTCTCTTCCTTCTCGTTTGTGTGTGAGATAGTCCATCAATGGCTAGACCCACCACTCCAAACGACACCCCTGAAAATGAAGTTCTCAATTTCAGGCATAATGAGGAAGAAAATTTGAAGGACGCTTGGTACAGGATTTGCAATGCTCAAAGTAGATCTACTCGTAAGCAATCCACTACTGTCCTCCTTCGCAGTTTCTATGTTGGAATTTCTCCTTGGAATACTGGATACCATTGTAGGCGGGAACTTTTTGGGGAGCCATACTCTTGACTCCTATAGAGCTATCATTAATTTGGTAGGCTCACCCTTGCTCATGGTTAATGGAACTATCTTGACCTTGGAACACGTGATGCAAAGGCTTGACGCTATTGAAAACAAAATTGCCTCAGTTGAACTTATTGAGGGTTTGGATAGAAAGATCCACAATCAAATTACTTAGTACGGATCCAAAGTGCGAAACTTTTTGAAAAATTTAAAGGAGAAGGAACTTATAGTTAATGATTCTTCTAGAATTGACAAATTAGAAGATGTGATAATCAACTTGGGTTCCGCTTTTGCCGTTGTGCAAAATACTCCAAATCTTACTCTCAAAAAGACCGTCAAGCCTGTTTTTGTTCCAAGAGCTAGTGGTGAGTCATATAATAAAGATGAAAATCTTAAGATGATAAATGATCACGCTACCTATGGTTTGAGCACCAAAGATGACTACACGTGATTCCATCACTTTTTGCCTAGCTAAGGGCGTTAAACAAAAGCGCTTGTTGGGAGGCAACCCAACGAATCTATCCTTTTTCTTTCTGTTTTGTGTTTTCCACACTTTCATCATTCTGTTATGATTGTGTTTTTTGTGTTTCTTTTTGCGTTTGTGCCAAGCAAAACCGTTATGATTAGTCTTGGGGATGATCGTTTGGTCATGCTGGAAAAGACAGAAACTTTCTGCTCACGAAAAGAATTTTAATTTTTTTTCTGTAAGAGATTTTGAGTTGATTATTTTTTATGCTGATTGCTACGCAAATTCTTAAGACTGTAGTAATGTTTCAGAATTTTTGAAGTAACAGAGGTATACGAAATATACAGATTTCCACATACTGGTCTGCTGTTAACAGATTCTGTTTTTGTTGTGTTGGTTGCTTATTTTGATGAAACTATGGATAGTATCGGGGGGTATTAGCCATGGAAGATTGAAAGTACAGTAACTCAACATCAGCACAAGTAGAATTTAAAGTTTGCTACAGTACCTAAGGAAGTGGTGGTTTGCTTTCTTGTACTAATGTTATCACGAGTTTCTGTTTAAGTTTCGTGTTGTGAAGTTTTCAAGTTTTGGGTGAAGTTCTTATGGACAAAGAGATAAAAGAGTGTCAAGAGATCAAGTCTGGGGATGCCCAAGGCACCCCAAGAGATTCAAGGATGCCGTAAAAGCATAAGCTTGGGGATGCCCCGGGAAGGCATCCCCTCTCTCGTCTTCAATCCATCGGTAACGTTACTTGGGGCTATATTTTTATTCACCACATGTTATGTGTTTTTGCTTGGAGCGTCTTGTATCGTAGGAGTCTTTTATTTTTGTTGTGTCACAATCATCCTTGCTGCACACCTATAGAGAGAGACATGCACACACCGTGATTTTGTCGAGCTTCGCTTATATCTTTTGGTAGACAATTCAGCTCACATGTGCTTCACTTATATCTTTTGAGCTAGATACTTTTGCTCTATATGCTTCACTTATATCTTTTAGAGCATAGAGGTGCGTGGCTTGGTAGTTGATCTATGCTTTTAAAGTAGTCTCAAAAGGGGTAGTTATCCAAAGGGATACGAAAACTTCCGCCTTCATGTGCATTGAATAGTTAGAGAAGTTTGATTCATCTCAATTAGTTTTGAGTTGTGGTTATGGTAATATTGAAGTCATGCTAGTAAGGTGTTGTGGATCGAGAAATACTTGTGTTGAAGTTAGTGATTCCCGTAGCATGCACGTATGGTGAACTGCTATGTGATGAAATCTGAGCATGATTAGTATATTGATTGTCATCCTTTGCGTGGCGGTCGGGATCACGCGATGGTTTATACCTACCAACCCTTCCCCTAGGAGTATGCGTTGAATGCTTTGTTTCGATTACTAATAAAAAATTTGCAACAAGTATATGAGTTCTTCATGACTAATGTTGAGTCCATGGTTTAGATGCACTTTCACCTTCCACCATCACTATCTTCTTAGTGCCGTGCAACTTTCGTCGGTGCACAAAACCCACCGTTAGCCTCCCTCAAAACAGCCACCATACCTACCTATTATGGCTTTTTCCAAAGTCAGTTCGAGATATATTGCCATGCAACTACCATCATGATATGTGCCACCACGTCTACATTTCCATTACATGAACGTAAGATAGCTAGCATGATGTTTCCATTGATGTCTATGCCATGCTAGATCATTGCCACGGTACACTACCGAAGGCATTCCATATAGAGTCATAATTGCTCTAAGTTTTGAGTTGAAAGTGCGATGATCATCATTATTGGAGCATTGTCCCATGTGAGGAAATAAAAGAGGCCAAAGAAGCCCACCAAAATAAAAAATAAAAATAAAAAAAGAGGCCAAAGAGCCCACCAAAAAAATGAGAGAAAAAGAGAGAAGGGACAATGCTACCACTTTTTCCACATTTGTGCATTTTGAGCACCATGATCTTCATGATTGAGAGTCTCTCGTTTTGTCACCACCATATAGCTAGTGGGAAATTTTCATTATATAACTTGGCTTGTATATTCCAATGGTAAGCTTCCTCAAAATTGCCTTAGGTCTTCGTGAGCAAGCAAGTTGGATGCACACCCACTAGTTTTCTTTAAGAGCTTTCACATACTTGTAGCTCTAGTGCATCATTTGTATGGCAATCCCTACTCATTCACATTGCTATCTATTGATGACCATCTCCACAGCTCATTGATATGCCTAGTTAATGTGACTATCTTCTCCTTTTTGGCTTACAACCTCCACCACATTCCACACCATCTATAGTGCTATAACCATGGCTCACGCTCATGTATTGCATGAGAGTTGAAAATGTTTGAGAAAGTAAAGGTGTGAAACAATTACTTGGCCTATACTGGGGTTGTGAATGATTTAAATTCGTTGTGCAATGATGATAGAGCATAGCCATACTATATGCTTTTGTAGGGATAACTTTGTTTTGGCCTTGTTATTTTGAAAGTTCATGATTACTTTGCTAGTTTGCTTGAATTATTATTGTCTCCACGTCAATAGCAAACTATTGTTTTGAATCTAATGGATCTGAACATTCACGTCACATAAGAGGAATTACAAAGGACACCTATCCTAGGTAGCATGAAAGCATCAAAAATTCATTCTTATCACTTCCCTACTCGAGGACGAGCAGGAGTTAAGCTTGGGGATGCTTGATACATCTCAAACGTATCTATAATTTTTGATGGTTTCACGTTGTTATCTTGCCTACTTTGTATGTTTTATGTATCTTTTTATATCTGTTTTGGGACTAACTTATTGATTCAGTGCCAAGTGCTAGTTCCTGTTTTTCCGTGTTTTTGACTCTTTTCATATCTGATTTTGGAACGGAGTCCAAACGGAAGAAAAACCCCGAAATGATTTTTTTCCCGAACGGAAGAAGTCCAGGGGGCTTTTGGGCCAAGCCAGGTGGGCTCCACGGAGCCCACAGGCCCCCACTCCGCCACCAGGGGGAGGTGGCGGTGGGCAGGCTTGTGGCCTCCCTGGCCGCCGCCTGACCTAGGTCTTGCGCCTATATATTCCCAAATATTCTGCAAAAAATCAGGGAAGCCTCGAAAATACTTTTCCACCGTCGCAAGCTTCCGTTTCCGCGAGATCTCATCTGGAGACCCTTCCCGGCGCCCTGCCGGAGGGGACTTTGGAGGTGGAGGGCTTCTTCATCATCATCATCGCCCCTCCAATGACTCGTGAGTAGTTCACTTCGGACCTACGGGTCCGTAGTTAGTAGCTAGATGGCTTCTTCTCTCTCTTGGATCTTCAATACAAAGTTTTGCATGATCTTCATGGAGATCTATCCGATGTAATCTTCTTTGGCGGTGTGCTTGTCGAGATCCAATGAATTGTGGACTTGTGATCAGATTATCTATGATATATATTTGAGTCTTTGCTGATTTCTTATATGCATGATTTGATATCCTTGTAAGTCTCTCCAAGTCTTGGGTTTTGTTTGGGCAACTAGATCAATGGTTCTTGCAATGGGAGAAGTGCTTGGTTTTGGGTTCTGCCATGTGGTGACCTTTCCCAGTGACAGTAGGGGCAGCAAGGCACACATCAAGCAGTTGCCATCAAGGGTAAAAAGATGGTGGTTTTTATCATTGGTTTGAGATTATCCCTCCACATCATGTCATCTTGCTTAAGGCGTTACTCTGTTCTTATGGACTTAATACACTAGATGCATGCTGGATAGCGGTCGACGTGTGGAGTAATAGTAGTAGATGCAGAAAGTATCAGTCTACTTGTTTCGGACGTGATGCCTATAGGAATAATCATTGCATAGATATCGTCACGACTCTGCACAGTTCTATCAATTGCTCGACAGTAATTTGTTTACAACTCGGGTCTATTCACATCCATCGTTTACAACTCCGCTTTTACTTTGCTTTGTTACTTTGTTGCTTTCAGTTCTCACTTGGCAAACAATTATAAGGGATTGACAACCCCTTCATAGCGTTGGGTGCAAGCTTTTGTGTTTGTGCAGGATCTTGAGATACTCTTCCGCCGGATTGATACCTTTGTTCTCAAACTGAGGGAAATACTTACCGTCGCTGTGCAACATCACCCTTTCCGCTTCGAGGGAACACCAACGCAAGGCTCCAAGGCCACGGGGGAAATCCTTTACATACTTGCCTCGGAAGTCCCTTAAGGCGTAGCCGCAGCTGAAGGATTCCTGGTGCCGTCGACACAACTATTCCTGGCGCCGTTGCAAGGGATACACAGCAGCCATCAGAAGTATTTCTGGCGCCGTTGCCGGGGAGGAGAAATCAAGATCTATCCAAGTAGGTTGCCAGTTGCCTCTCGTTTTCCTCTCCCCCACTTCACATTTGCCGTTTTCATTCGCCTTTCGCCTTCGTCGTTTTCTTTTGCCTTTCTGCTGTCTTCTTTTGCCCGTTTCACTCTCTCTTCCTTCTCGTTTGTGTGTGAGATTATTTTGGAATTCATAAAAAAAGCCGTGAAAATCAACGAGGAATTGTTTTGGAATTTATAAAAAATACTGGGCGGAAGAAGTACCAGAGGGGAGCCACCAGGAGGCCACAAGCCTGCTAGGCGCGGCCTACCCCCCTGGTCGCGGCTAGGGGGCTTGTGGGCTCCCTGTTGGCCCTCTGGCTCCCCTCTTTTGCTATAAGGAGGGTTTCTGTAGCGACCCAACTCAAAATGAGTCAAGCCTCTGTGTTTCTGTGCCATCCCTGGATCAGTATGCTGGCACACACAGTACAAATGCTGCCATCCACATTGTTCGGTATGGTCGAGCATTTCTGCCAACTTTATTCATCTGTCTCTCTTGGAGGTACTTTAGTTCCACTCGAACTTTCCGAGGTGCTCCTTGAAATCATGGTACATTCCTACTAAGTGGATCCTGTGGGTTTACCGATTACTACCATACCTTGTCAAAAACTTAACTACTCCATTCAAAGAATATCCCCGGGTTTTGGAGGGTCATGTTTCTCCTCTCTTTTTCTTGCTTGACAAGGTATGGTTCCGGCATTCCGTGAGTATGGAAGAAACAAAATGCAAAGCAAAATCGAAAGGAATTCCAATGCCACCTTGATTCAAATTCTTTATAGTTGAAGAAGTCATGCTATGTCCTCTCGCTGATTTTTAAAAAAAGATGAATTTGAATTCACAGGAAAAAGGGGAAAGTCATTTTGTTCCTTCTCATTCAAAAGTTTTGAAAAGTTTTCAAATTTCACTCAAGCTTTCAATCACTCAAGCAAACAAACAATCAATCTAATAACTTTATTAACATTCCAAAATTTGGGATGTTACAAACCTACCACACTTAAAATGAATCTCGTCCTCGAGATTCGAAGAGGCTGGAAAGAAAGGTTAGGGTTTGGGGTCTTCGAACAAAACCAATCTCCTGCAAAGTGGGATGCTACCACACTTAAAATGAGAGCTACTGGTCCCTCGGAATTTTAGAAATCCTCTCGGGTTTTGGCCTCTGACTCCTCACAGTCTTCATACTAACTCCTCTGGTGATGCTCTTCCATTATACTCATAATGTTCTCATAAAAATCGAGGGTTCTTCTGTTGATACAAGCTTCTTCCGTTACTGGGTCGTCTTAACTAATAGACTCGTGATTAATACTAAATAACCTATCAACGATTCTCATGGTGGTCTACCATTTGTGGTTATTCTGCAGAGAGAGGGGTCTTGTCTTCATCCTCACCGTAAAATTCCCTACGCGTGACAACAAATGCCATGTACATGGGGCTTTCATCATACCATTCTAAGGCTTAAACAAAAGCTTCAAAGAACGTCGTCTCTCACTATGGGTAAGTCTCTCACATTCACCATTCCAAATAGCAAGATAAATGATAAGAGTAAGTCGTCATGGTGATCAATCCATTCCGCACCCAAATCATTTCTCTGTATAAGGTTTAGCGAATCTTGCATTCTAACACTTGGGCATCCTCACAAGCGTTGCAGAATTTCTCTTGTCCACGAACGAAGTTTCGGATAATCCATTGGTTCTACAAACTGAACGAAACATCTATCGTATCTTCACAACTCTCAGGTTTTCGTATGCTCCTAAGAAAACGTTTGCTGATCCATCATAGCTTCTTCCATAAATCATATCCATTTCAGAATCAATCCTTTATTACATCCTTAAAAACTCCAATTCAACAGTACTCTATTACAAATGCTGCCATCCACATTGTTTGGTATGGTCGAGCATTTCTGCCAACTTTATTCATCTGTCTCTCTTGGAGGTACTTTAGTTCCACTCGAACTTTCCGAGGTGCTCCTTGAAATCATGGTACATTCCTACTAAGTGGATCCTGTGGGTTTACCGATTACTACCACACTTAAATGAATTATACTCATGCCTGCATAGACCATATTTTCTCATATCCTCATAATTGTTCAGAGGTCTTTGTTCGTAGAGAAACAACGCATACATTTTCAACATAGGCAATCATGAGACATTACATTCCATTAATTCACGATGTTATTACAATCTCAGGGACTTCTGTTACAAAAACTTCACTCCATGATCTCATGAAATACAAGAGTGCTTCAGACTACACTTATTGCCATGGTCAAAAACTTAACTACTCCATTCTAGCTTTCTTCCTTTGTGGACAATCGCTGGCAAAATGTCCTGCTTCCTTGCAACAAAAACAAATGATTTCTGACAAGTCTCGAGGATTCTTAGCTTCTGCTTTTGCTCCTTGGATTCCCGGCTTCCTTCCTGAACACATGTATTTGTGGTGGCCAAATTTCATACACTTGTAACATCTGACATGACTCAGGTCTTTGTCTGCAGAGATTTGGTTCTTCCGAGGGTACTTGTTCTTCTTTCCGGACTCCTTTATTTTCGCCAGTTTTTCTATTTCAAGTGGATCAAACTCCACTTCTTCGTCGGGAAGTATCCCAGATACTCTTGGCTTCTCTTCGTGCAGCCCTGTGAATAATGTCCTTCTTCTCCACATGAGTAGCATGCATTGGAGAAAAATCTGGTCAGACCTTGTCCATCAGGGTCTTCAATATTTTCGTTCATCATCGGTTCTTCTAGAATCTTCTTCTTGAGTGTTTCCTTCATTGCTTCTTTCTGCTGCTGGACAACTTGTTGTACCTTGGGGTAAACGTGACACTGAGCTGGGTAGTGGGTGGTTCCTTCACAAAGGAAACAAGTCACCTGACTACTTGGGCACTCCTCAGCTGGGTGATTTTCTTCACAATGAGTGCATCCATCCTTGTGTTCTTCCTGGGTGTGTCCTATTTCTCCACAGATCTTGCATGCACAAGTCTTCTCCTTCGGATTATCATAGCACTTTCGAATGAGACGGGATCTTAACAGAGTCTTCTTCAATTCGTCCCAGGTTTCTGCTCCACTAAATCCTTGTATGGCATGATGCATTTTCCACCAGATTGCAGCACTTTGTGTAAAGTACTGAAGAGCGTGTTCAACTTCATACTTCCCTGAGATCAAGTTGTTCCCGAAGTGGTTCTCCATGTTCTGAATCCATATTTCAGCCTCCGACTGGGTCATTGGTCCAGAGACTACAAGTCCAGCTTCATACTCCATCTGGTAGGGTTGAGGTTTTGGGGGATGAGACGGGTAAGAGAGGGAGGGAGATACACACAATACAAACAATATTTTTGAGAATAGGTTTTAGTTGTGGCCGTCGGAAAACACACACCAATGACGGCTCACAAATCATCGTAACTAACGTGGGTATATAATTGGGGTTTGGACTTCTAATGGTCATATAAATATTTGAACGCTTCAGGGTCTTCGAATTCTTCGGGTCTTGAGAGTCTTCAATTGGTGCAGCTTCAACTGCATGATGAAATCCTCTTTACTTTGAAGTGGGAGTCGGTTGATCCTTCACGTGGTCAAAGGGGAAAGGGCATTGTCTAATTATGTGAGGTGAGAGAGAACGTTTGCTGAAATCAGAAGAGGTGAGAAGTAAAAGGTGTTCTTGAAAATAAGATTTTTGAGAGATCCTATCCTAAGAAATTTCCAGTTTCTAGGGTCATGTCCTACAGTCAACATGTGCTCTGATACCATTTCTGGTAGCGACCCAACTCAAAACGAGTCAAGCCTTTGTGTTTCTGTGCCATCCCTGGATCAGTATGCTGGCACACACAGTACATCAATGTATATATCAAAGTGCAATCACATGTAAATAGCGTAAAACTGATATATACCTTAAATATCTCAGCGGAAGCAGTCAAGCGAGTGGAGTCCCAATAAACACCAACGGCAAGTTGAGTGTAGACCGTAACCCTGAATCGTACTCTTACTCGTCGAAGAAAAATATCTGCAACATAAGACGTTGCAGCCGTGTAGGTCAGCATATTGAATATGCCGGCAAGTCACATATGAGAGGGGGTAAAATATCATCTATACTATATGCATATATGGCAGGTGGGGCTATAAGTTTTTAGCGAAAAGCAAGTTTTCTCCTACATCAAGAGAGGGCTAAAAGCAAAATGTTACTACATTGTTGGTTGTTAACGAGATGGTTCCACCAACCAATTCTCGTACCCATGTTGTCAATAATACCCACATCAATATTATTATTTGTGTTGAGAATTTCAGATAACTTCAGTTCCTTTGGCTCAAGTTGTCCATGACCGTGGACACGGCTAATCGATTAGGTTTGAGTACTCTGCACAGTTTTGCACACGTTCCCCACAAGATTTGATCGCCTCCGTATATGTCCTCGCACTTCAGGGTGTTTGAAGACTGGATGATCAAAACATGGTCTTTCAACGGGTCCATCTGAATCCCTGTCGGTGCCCATCCAATCCTACCGTTCTTCTACATCTGCTAGCACCGCCTGTCCAGAGTCGCCGCGTTGTCCAACCAAGCCAGAGCCCATAATGACTTGTGGCTGTGCAGGTAATCCTTGGGTCTTGAATATATTCGTCCGTCTCTTTGAGCCTGGGTGAAGCTTTCCGCAGGATGTCATGGCCGTCCCCAGCATCCCGGGTCATCCACTGGGTTCTCCAGGGAGCCGATCAACCGTCCTTCACCCAGAGTTGCATTGCGTCCTGAGGTCTTGAAAATCTTGTCTTAACCGGTCTTGATTATTTAATCAACCTCGCATCACTCGTGTTATGCACTCAACCGAAATCCCGTCTACTCAAGCATAGCAATATGAAATTTGTCGTCCCGGGGCCAAGTATCGGGGTTGTTGTGTGCCTACCACATGATACTACAATCTATACTAAAATTTCCAAGTACCTACTCAACATGCAATTGGGCATAGGATGGTAGAACTACGATGCATAAAACATAGGTGATAGTATGATCAAAGTGACTTGCCTGGTGATGTTGCCGAAGAAGAATTTTCGTTCTCGGGAAATACGTCATAGAACTATTCGTCGCTCTCCGATGAAATCTATATAATCAAACATAATATTCACATAAGCACTCACACTAGGAATCATTCTAGCAATCAATTAACAAACAGCAATAAAAGTTGATGCAATCAAAAATCAATAAGAGAGAGCGGATAAAAATCCAAAGGAAACTTCAAAGAAGCTAGGAAGCCTTCTAATACATCAAACACTATATAGTTTTTGTTCTAACTGAAACTAAAACATTAAATAACAGAGAACTAAGATATAAATTTAACCAAGATAAAATAAAGTATTTTACATAAAACTATTTTCGAAGTATTTTCAAATGGGAGTTGAAACAGTAGAGAAATCAATTGCAAGTTATTAGAGAACTAGAATTGATTTCATGATAACAAATAAAATAAAAATAAAAACTTGTTGAGAACCTACTGTTTAACTAACAGAAACTAAACATAAACTTTCTGAAATATAAAAGAAATTAATTTAAAAATAATTATAGAAAAAGAAATAGCCATAATCCTAAAAGAACTAAAACAGAATCTGTTTTGGTAAAAACCCCAAGTAAAAATATTTAAAAAACTGAAACTGAAACTACTGAAAGATATGATCAATAGGAAGCACCAGCAAAAAGAATCAAATTGAAAGCTATTTTTAAACTCCCGGAATAAGCAAAACAAGCTTTAATTCAAATCTGATCTAACTCAATTTTTATAAATCCAAACATAGACAAATTATATATCTACAGAAACTGCATAAAATTTGTGATACAACGCAAAAAGAATCATCTAATTTGGAGTTACACACTAATAGATATGAATTTTCTAAGATTGATATTTTCTGAAAAAACTGCAATACGGGATTTCGTGAATCTCACCATGGGTGACAGAGAGGAAGAACTCCGGCGAGGTAGCTGCTCCGGCGAGGTGGGGAGGTCGCTGGCGGGGAGGGGAATGGCGGAGGGGGTCCTGGAGGCGAGGAAGGGGGCGTCAGGGGCTCCTGGGCGTTCTTCTGTTCGGCTCCTTGCAGGAACAACAATGGTGGGGGCGTCGTGGCTACGGGCAGGGAAAGGGCGAGCTGATGGGGAAAATGGAACGAGGAGAGGAGGGGCGTTCTTATAGGGGTGGTGGGAGGCTCGGGAAGGAAGTGTAGCCCGCGAATCGGGGGAGGGAATCTTCCTGGGAAGCTTCTGCCATGGCCACAGAAGGAAGCTCGTGAGGAGGAAGAAGAAGGTGGGATTGGGCCAGATTGGTTTCCTAACGTGGCCCAAGTACATTCCTAAAATAAGAGATCTCTTTCCCTTTTTATTAAAACAGGAATTAATACGATTAAAAGGAAATAGAATATCCTTGGAATATAGGGGTATAATATATTAAAATTTTCAGAAAAATAAATCCAAAAAGATGGGCATTTTTCCACTTCCAAAAAAAAGTTTTTTAGAAAATCCCTAAATGCTTTATTTCTTTTTGCAAATATTTTCTCAAATAAATCTTGGGTTTCATAGCTCATATATTTCAAAGAATATCCCCGGGTTTTGGAGGGTCATGTTTCTCCTCTCTTTTTCTTGCTTGACAAGGTATGGTTCCGGCATTCCGTGAGTATGGAAGAAACAAAATGCAAAGCAAAATCGAAAGGAATTCCAATGCCACCTTGATTCAAATTCTTTATAGTTGAAGAAGTCATGCTATCTCCTCTCGCTGATTTTTAAAAAAAGATGAATTTGAATTCACAGGAAAAAGGGGAAAGTCATTTTGTTCCTTCTCATTCAAAAGTTTTGAAAAGTTTTCAAATTTCACTCAAGCTTTCAATCACTCAAGCAAACAAACAATCAATCTAATAACTTTATTAACATTCCAAAATTTGGGATGTTACAAACCTACCACACTTAAAATGAATCTCGTCCTCGAGATTCGAAGAGGCTGGAAAGAAAGGTTAGGGTTTGGGGTCTTCGAACAAAACCAATCTCCTGCAAAGTGGGATGCTACCACACTTAAAATGAGAGCTACTGGTCCCTCGGAATTTTAGAAATCCTCTCGGGTTTTGGCCTCTGACTCCTCACAGTCTTCATACTAACTCCTCTGGTGATGCTCTTCCATTATACTCATAATGTTCTCATAAAAATCGAGGGTTCTTCTGTTGATACAAGCTTCTTCCGTTACTGGGTCGTCTTAACTAATAGACTCGTGATTAATACTAAATAACCTATCAACGATTCTCATGGTGGTCTACCATTTGTGGTTATTCTGCAGAGAGAGGGGTCTTGTCTTCATCCTCACCGTAAAATTCCCTACGCGTGACAACAAATGCCATGTACATGGGGCTTTCATCATACCATTCTAAGGCTTAAACAAAAGCTTCAAAGAACGTCGTCTCTCACTATGGGTAAGTCTCTCACATTCACCATTCCAAATAGCAAGATAAATGATAAGAGTAAGTCGTCATGGTGATCAATCCATTCCGCACCCAAATCATTTCTCTGTATAAGGTTTAGCGAATCTTGCATTCTAACACTTGGGCATCCTCACAAGCGTTGCAGAATTTCTCTTGTCCACGAACGAAGTTTCGGATAATCCATTGGTTCTACAAACTGAACGAAACATCTATCGTATCTTCACAACTCTCAGGTTTTCGTATGCTCCTAAGAAAACGTTTGCTGATCCATCATAGCTTCTTCCATAAATCATATCCATTTCAGAATCAATCCTTTATTACATCCTTAAAAACTCCAATTCAACAGTACTCTATTACAAATGCTGCCATCCACATTGTTTGGTATGGTCGAGCATTTCTGCCAACTTTATTCATCTGTCTCTCTTGGAGGTACTTTAGTTCCACTCGAACTTTCCGAGGTGCTCCTTGAAATCATGGTACATTCCTACTAAGTGGATCCTGTGGGTTTACCGATTACTACCACACTTAAATGAATTATACTCATGCCTGCATAGACCATATTTTCTCATATCCTCATAATTGTTCAGAGGTCTTTGTTCGTAGAGAAACAACGCATACATTTTCAACATAGGCAATCATGAGACATTACATTCCATTAATTCACGATGTTATTACAATCTCAGGGACTTCTGTTAC
Organism: Hordeum vulgare subsp. vulgare; assembly: GCF_904849725.1. Classification (NCBI taxonomy): domain Eukaryota; kingdom Viridiplantae; phylum Streptophyta; class Magnoliopsida; order Poales; family Poaceae; genus Hordeum; species Hordeum vulgare. The sequence continues at coordinate 102,075,875 of NC_058524.1, read as the reverse complement.
AAAAACTTCACTCCATGATCTCATGAAATACAAGAGTGCTTCAGACTACACTTATTGCCATGGTCAAAAACTTAACTACTCCATTCTAGCTTTCTTCCTTTGTGGACAATCGCTGGCAAAATGTCCTGCTTCCTTGCAACAAAAACAAATGATTTCTGACAAGTCTCGAGGATTCTTAGCTTCTGCTTTTGCTCCTTGGATTCCCGGCTTCCTTCCTGAACACATGTATTTGTGGTGGCCAAATTTCATACACTTGTAACATCTGACATGACTCAGGTCTTTGTCTGCAGAGATTTGGTTCTTCCGAGGGTACTTGTTCTTCTTTCCGGACTCCTTTATTTTCGCCAGTTTTTCTATTTCAAGTGGATCAAACTCCACTTCTTCGTCGGGAAGTATCCCAGATACTCTTGGCTTCTCTTCGTGCAGCCCTGTGAATAATGTCCTTCTTCTCCACATGAGTAGCATGCATTGGAGAAAAATCTGGTCAGACCTTGTCCATCAGGGTCTTCAATATTTTCGTTCATCATCGGTTCTTCTAGAATCTTCTTCTTGAGTGTTTCCTTCATTGCTTCTTTCTGCTGCTGGACAACTTGTTGTACCTTGGGGTAAACGTGACACTGAGCTGGGTAGTGGGTGGTTCCTTCACAAAGGAAACAAGTCACCTGACTACTTGGGCACTCCTCAGCTGGGTGATTTTCTTCACAATGAGTGCATCCATCCTTGTGTTCTTCCTGGGTGTGTCCTATTTCTCCACAGATCTTGCATGCACAAGTCTTCTCCTTCGGATTATCATAGCACTTTCGAATGAGACGGGATCTTAACAGAGTCTTCTTCAATTCGTCCCAGGTTTCTGCTCCACTAAATCCTTGTATGGCATGATGCATTTTCCACCAGATTGCAGCACTTTGTGTAAAGTACTGAAGAGCGTGTTCAACTTCATACTTCCCTGAGATCAAGTTGTTCCCGAAGTGGTTCTCCATGTTCTGAATCCATATTTCAGCCTCCGACTGGGTCATTGGTCCAGAGACTACAAGTCCAGCTTCATACTCCATCTGGTAGGGTTGAGGTTTTGGGGGATGAGACGGGTAAGAGAGGGAGGGAGATACACACAATACAAACAATATTTTTGAGAATAGGTTTTAGTTGTGGCCGTTGGAAAACACACACCAATGACGGCTCACAAATCATCGTAACTAACGTGGGTATATAATTGGGGTTTGGACTTCTAATGGTCATATAAATATTCGAACGCTTCAGGGTCTTCGAATTCTTCGGGTCTTGAGAGTCTTCAATTGGTGCAGCTTCAACTGCATGATGAAATCCTCTTTACTTTGAAGTGGGAGTCAGTTGATCCTTCACGTGGTCAAAGGGGAAAGGGCATTGTCTAATTATGTGAGGTGAGAGAGAACGTTTGATGAAATCAGAAGAGGTGAGAAGTAAAAGGTGTTCTTGAAAATAAGATTTTTGAGAGATCCTATCCTAAGAAATTTCCAGTTTCTAGGGTCATGTCCTACAGTCAACATGTACTCCGATACCATTTCTGGTAGCGACCCAACTCAAAACGAGTCAAGCCTTTGTGTTTCTGTGCCATCCCTGGATCAGTATGCTGGCACACACAGTACATCAATGTATATATCAAAGTGCAATCACATGTAAATAGCGTAAAACTGATATATACCTTAAATATCTCAGCGGAAGCAGTCAAGCGAGTGGAGTCCCAATAAACACCAACGGCAAGTTGAGTGTAGACCGTAACCCTAAATCGTACTCTTACTCGTCGAAGAAAAATATCTGCAACATAAGACGTTGCAGCCGTGTAGGTCAGCATATTGAATATGCCGGCAAGTCACATATGAGAGGGGGTAAAATATCATCTATACTATATGCATATATGGTAGGTGGGGCTATAAGTTTTTAGCGAAAAGCAAGTTTTCTCCTACATCAAGAGAGGGCTAAAAGCAAAATGTTACTAAATTGTTGGTTGTTAACGAGATGGTTCCACCAACCAATTCTCGTACCCATGTTGTCAATAATACCCACATCAATATTATTATTTGTGTTGAGAATTTCAGATAACTTCAGTTCCTTTGGCTCAAGTTGTCCATGACCGTGGACACGGCTAATCGATTAGGTTTGAGTACTCTGCACAGTTTTGCACACGTTCCCCACAAGATTTGATCGCCTCCGTATATGTCCTCGCACTTCAGGGTGTTTGAAGACCGGATGATCAAAACATGGTCTTTCAACGGGTCCATCTGAATCCCTGTCGGTGCCCATCCAATCCTACCGTTCTTCTACATCTGCTAGCACCGCCTGTCCAGAGTCGCCGCGTTGTCCAACCAAGCCAGAGCCCATAATGACTTGTGGCTGTGCAGGTAATCCTTGGGTCTTGAATATATTCGTCCGTCTCTTTGAGCCTGGGTGAAGCTTTCCGCAGGATGTCATGGCCGTCCCCAGCATCCCGGGTCATCCACTGGGTTCTCCAGGGAGCCGATCAACCGTCCTTCACCCAGAGTTGCATTGCGTCCTGAGGTCTTGAAAATCTTGTCTTAACCGGTCTTGATTATTTAATCAACCTCGCATCACTCGTGTTATGCACTCAACCGAAATCTCGTCTACTCAAGCATAGCAATATGAAATTTGTCGTCCCGGGGCCAAGTATCGGGGTTGTTGTGTGCCTACCACATGATACTACAATCTATACTAAAATTTCCAAGTACCTACTCAACATGCAATTGGGCATAGGATGGTAGAACTACGATGCATAAAACATAGGTGATAGTATGATCAAAGTGACTTGCCTGGTGATGTTGCCGAAGAAGAATTTTCGTTCTCGGGAAATACGTCATAGAACTATTCGTCGCTCTCCGATGAAATCTATATAATCAAACATAATATTCACATAAGCACTCACACTAGGAATCATTCTAGCAATCAATTAACAAACAGCAATAAAAGTTGATGCAATCAAAAATCAATAAGAGAGAGCGGATAAAAATCCAAAGGAAACTTCAAAGAAGCTAGGAAGCCTTCTAATACATCAAACACTATATAGTTTTTGTTCTAACTGAAACTAAAACATTAAATAACAGAGAACTAAGATATAAATTTAACCAAGATAAAATAAAGTATTTTACATAAAACTATTTTCGAAGTATTTTCAAATGGGAGTTGAAACAGTAGAGAAATCAATTGCAAGTTATTAGAGAACTAGAATTGATTTCATGATAACAAATAAAATAAAAATAAAAACTTGTTGAGAACCTACTGTTTAACTAACAGAAACTAAACATAAACTTTCTGAAATATAAAAGAAATTAATTTAAAAATAATTATAGAAAAAGAAATAGCCATAATCCTAAAAGAACTAAAACAGAATCTGTTTTGGTAAAAACCCCAAGTAAAAATATTTAAAAAACTGAAACTGAAACTACTGAAAGATATGATCAATAGGAAGCACCAGCAAAAAGAATCAAATTGAAAGCTATTTTTAAACTCCCGGAATAAGCAAAACAAGCTTTAATTCAAATCTGATCTAACTCAATTTTTATAAATCCAAACATAGACAAATTATATATCTACAGAAACTGCATAAAATTTGTGATACAACGCAAAAAGAATCATCTAATTTGGAGTTACACACTAATAGATATGAATTTTCTAAGATTGATATTTTCTGAAAAAACTGCAATACGGGATTTCGTGAATCTCACCATGGGCGACAGAGCGGAAGAACTCCGGCGAGGTAGCTGCTCCAGCGAGGTGGGGAGGTCGCTGGCGGGGAGGGGAATGGCGGAGGGGGTCCTGGAGGCGAGGAAGGGGGCGTCAGGGGCTCCTGGGCGTTCTTCTGTTCGGCTCCTTGCAGGAACAACAATGGTGGGCGCGTCGTGGCTACGGGCAGGGAGAGGGCGAGCTGATGGGGAAAATGGAACGAGGAGAGGAGGGGCGTTCTTATAGGGGTGGTGGGAGGCTCGGGAAGGAAGTGTAGCCCGCGAATCGGGGGAAGGAAGCTTCCTGGGATGTTTGTCCAAGTAAGGGCAGCACCCAAGCACCGGTCCACCCACATATCAAACTATCAAAGTAGCGAACGCGAATCATATGAACATGATGAAAACTAGCTTGACAGAAATTCTCATGTGTCCTCGAGAGCGCTTTACCTCCTATAAGAGTTTGTCCAGGATTGTCCCTTGCTACAAAAGGTATTGGGCCACTTTGCTACACCTTTGTTACTATTGTTACTTGCTACTTGCGAAGAATCATCTTATCACACAACTATCTGTTACCGATAACTTCAGTGCTTGCAGAGATTACCTTGGTGAAAACCACTTGTCAGATCTTTGTGCTCCTCATTGGGTTCGACACTCTTACTTACCGAAAGGACTACGATAGATCCCCTACACTTGTGGGTCATCAAGACTCTTTTCTGGCATCGTTGCCGAGGAGTGAAGCGCCTTTGGTAAGTGGAATTTGATAAGGAAACATTTATATAGTGTGCTGAAATTTATTGTCACTTGTTACTATGGAAATTAATCCTTTGAGGAGCTTGTTCGGGGTATCTTCACCTCGAACGGAAGCACAAGGAGTTGCTCCTCAACCTGCTGCACCTACTGAAAATATTTGCTATGAATTTCCTTCGGGTATGCTTGAGAAACTGCTGGCTAATCCTTTTACAAGAGATGGAACATCACATCCCAACTTGCATCTAATCTATGTAGATGAAGTTTTGGTTTACTCAAGCTTGCAGGTTTGCCCGAGGATGAGGTCAAGAAGAAGGTCCTCTCCTTATCTTTGAGGGATAAAGCACTGACATGGTATAGTCTATGTGATGATACTGGATCATGGAACTACAACCGATTGAAATTGGAATTTCATCAAAGGTTTTATCCTATGCATTTGGTACATCTTGATCGGAATTATATTTATAATTTTGGGCCTCGTGACAGATAAAGTATAGCTCAAGCTTGGGGAGGCTTAAATCAATGTTATATTCATGCCCCAACCATGAGCTCTCGAGAGAAATTATCATTCAGAACTTCTATGCTCGGCTTTCTCATGATAATCGCACAATGCTTGACACTTCTTGTACCGGTTCTTTTATGAAGAGAGATATTGACTTCAAATGGAATTTATTGGAAAGAACTAAACGCAACTCTGATGATTGGGAGTTTGATGAAGGTAAGGAGTCAGGTATGAATTTCAAGTTTGATTGCGTTAAATCCTTTGTCGAAACAAATACTTTTTGTGATTTTAGCGCTAAATATGGACTTGACTCTGAGATAGTAGCTTCATTGTGTGAATCATTTGCTGCTCATATTGATCTCCCTAAAGAGAAGTGGTTTAAATATCATCCTCCCTTAGAAGTCAATGTAGTTAAACCCAATCCAGTTGAAGAGAAAGTCATCGCTTATAATGATCCTATTGTTCCCCGTGCTTACGTTGAGAAACCACCTTTCCCTGTTAGGATAAAGGATCATTCTAAAGCTTCAACTGTGTTACATAGGGGCTACATTAGAACACCTACACCCCCTAACCAAATTAGAGTTGAACCTAGCATTTCTATTATCAAAGATCTCCTGTCCGATAATGTTGATGGCCATGATATCCACTTCTGTGAAGATGCTGCTAGAATTGCTAAACCACATGCTAGAGACAAACATAGGCCTGTTGTTGGCATGCCTGTTGTTTCTGTTAAGATAGGAGATCATTGTTATCATGGTTTATGTGACGTGGGTGCAAGTGTTAGTACAATACCTCAATCCTTATATGATGAAACTAAAGAAGAGATTGCACCTGTTGAGATGGAACCTATTGATGTCACTATTCAGCTTGCCAATAGAGATACTATGTGCCCTTTGGGAATTGTTAGAGATGTTGAAGTCTTGTGTGGTAAGACGAAGTATCCTGCTGATTTTCTCGTTCTTGCTACCACACAAGATAGCTTTTGTCCCATCATATTTGGCAGACCTTTCCTCAATATTGTCGATGCTCATATTGACTGTGAGAAACAAACTGTCACTGTTGGCTTTGAAGGTGTGTCACATGAGTTCAATTTCTCCAAGTTTGGTAGACAACCTCATGAAAAAGAGTTGCCTAGTAAGGATGAAATTATTTCCCTAGCTTCTATTGATGTGCCTTCTACTGATCCTTTAAAGCAATACTTGCTTGAGCATGAAAATGATATGCATATGGATGAAAGGAATGAGATAGATAGAGTTATCTTTGAACAACAACCTATACTTAAGAATAATTTGCCTGTTGAACTGCTTGGAGATCCACCCCCACCAAAGGGTGATCCTGTGTTCAAGCTTAAATAGTTGCCTGATACTCTTAAGTATGCTTATCTTGATCAAAAAGAGATATATCCTGTTATTATTCGTGCTAGCCTCTCAGAGCATGAAGAAAAGAAGTTACTAAAAACTCTGAGGAAGAACTGTGCTGCTATTGGATATACTCTTGATGATCTTAAGGGCATTAGTCCCACTCTATGCCAGCACAAGATTAAAACCGATCCTGATTCCAAACCAGTTGTCGATCATCAACGGAGATTAAATCCTAAGATGAAAGAGGTGGTAAGAAAAGAAATACTAAAGCTCCTGGAAGCAGGTATTATCTATCCTGTTGCTCATAGTGATTGGGTGAGTCCGGTGCATTGCGTCCCTAAGAAGGGAGGTATTACCCTGTCCCTAATGATAAGGATGAATTGATCCCACAGAGGATTATTACTGGCTATAGGATGGTGATCAATTTTAGGAAATTGAATAAAGCCACTAGGAAAGATCATTACCCTTTGCCTTTTATCGACCAAATGCTAGAAAGACTGTCTAAACACACACACTTCTCCTTTCTAGATGGTTATTCTGGTTTCTCCCAAATACCTGTTGCACAATCTGATGAGGAGAAAACCACTTTCACCTGCCCTCTCGGTACCTTTGCTTACAAACATATGCCTTTTGGCGTATGTAATGCACCTTCTACCTTTTAAAGATGTAAGATGGCTATATTCTCTGACTTTTGTGAAAAGATTGTTGAGGTTTTCATGGATGACCTCTCCATTTACGGGTCTTCTTTTGATGATTGCCTCGGCAACCTTGATCGAGTTTTGCAGAGATGTAAAGATACCAATCTTGTCTTGAATTGGGAGAAGTGCCACTTTATGGTTAATGAAGGCATCGTCTTAGGACATAAAATTTCTGAAAGAGGTACTGAAGTCGATAAGGCTAAGGTTGATGCGATCGAGAAAATGCCATGTCCTACAGATATCAAAGGTATAAGAAGTTTCCTTGGTCATGCTGGTTTTTATAGAAGGTTCATTAAGGACTTTTCTAAGATTTCTAGGCCTCTTACCGATCTCTTGCAAAAGGATATTCCTTTTTTTTGACGATGATTGTGAGGAAGCCTTCGAAATACTTTAAAAAGCCTTGATAACTGCACCTATTGTTCAACCACCTGATTGGAACTTACCTTTTGAAATCATGTGTGATGCTAGTGATTATGTTGTTGGTCCTGTTCTAGGACAAAGAGTTGATAAGAAGTTGAATGTTATTCACTATGCTAATAAAACTCTAGACAGTGCCCAAAGAAACTATGCTACTACTGAAAAGGAATTTTTAGCAGTCATGTTTGCATGTGAAAAGTTCAAATCTTACATAGTTGATTCCAAAGTCACTATTCACACTGATCACGCTGCTATTAAGTATCTCATGGAAAAGAAATATGCTAAACCTAGACTTATCAGATGGGTTCTCTTGCTACAAGAATTTGATTTGCATGTTGTTGATAGGAAGGGTGCTGAGAACCCCGTAGAAGATAACTTGTCTAGGTTGGAGAATGTTCTTGATGACCCACAACCTATTGATGATAGCTTTCCTAATGAGCAATTGATGTCATCAATACTTCACGTAGTACAATGTGGTATGCTGATTATGCAAATTATATCGTTGCCAAATATATACCACCTAGTTTCACATACGAGCAAAATAAGAAATTCTTCTTTGATTTGAGACATTACTTTTGGGATGATCCTCACCTTTATAAGGAAGGAGTAGATGGTGTTATTAGACGTTGTGTACCTGAACATGAACAAGGACAGATCCTACAGAAGTGTCACTCCGAGGCTTACGGAGGACACCATGCGGGAGATAGAACTGCACACAAGGTATTGCAATCAGGTTTCTATTGGCCCACTCTCTTCAAGGATGCCCATAAGTTTGTCTTGTCTTGTGACGAATGTCAAAGAATAGGTAATATCGGTAAACGTCACGAAATGCCTATGAATTATTCACTTGTCATTGAACCATTTGATGTTTGGGGTTTTGATTATATGGGACCTTTTCCAAAATCCAATGGGTATACTCATATCCTAGTTGTTGTTGATTACGTTACTAAGTGGGTAGAAGCTATCCCAACTAGTAGTGTTGATCACAACACCTCTATCAGGATGATTAAAGAAGTTATTTTCCCTAGATTTGGAGTCCCTAGATATCTAATGACTGATGGTGGTTCATATTTTATTCATGGTGCTTTCCGTAAAACGCTCGCTAAGTATGATGTCAATCATAGAATTGCATCTCCCTATCATCCTCAGTCCAGTGGTCAAGTAGAGCTAAGTAATAGAGAGATTAAACTAATTCTGCAAAAGACTATTAATAGGTCTAGAAAGAATTGGTCTAAGAAGCTCGACGATGCACTGTGGGCTTATAGAACTGCTTATAAGAATCCCATGGGCATGTCTCATACAAAATGGTTTACGGTAAAGCATGTCATTTACCTCTTGAGCTAGAACATAAGGCTTATTGGGCAATCAAAGATCTCAACTTTGATTTCAAACTTGCTGGTGAGAAGAGGTTATTTGATATTAGCTCGCTTGATGAATGGAGAGTTCAGGCATATGAAAATGCCAAGTTGTTCAAAGAAAAGGTTAAGAGGTGGCATGATAAAGGGATACAAAAACGTGAGTTCAATGTAGGTGATTATGTCTTGCTATATAATTCTCGTTTAAGATTTTTTTCAGGCAAGCTTCTCTCTAAATGGGAAGGTCCTTACATTGTTGAGGAAGTATATCGTTCCGGTGCCATCAAGATCAACAACACGGAAGGTAATTTTCCGAGAGTGGTAAATGGGCAAAGAATCAAGCATTATATCTCAGGTACTCCCATAAATGTTGAAAGCAATATTATCAATACCATAACTCCGGAGGAGTACATAAGGGATATTTATCAGCCTGTTTCAGACTCCGAAAACGAAGAGGTATGTGATTCAGTAAGTAAACCGACTCCAAAACTTTTCCAGTAGGAATTTTTCTCCGTTTTGGAATTTTTAGAAAATTATAAAAATTTAAAGTAGTCCGGAAAGTGCACGAGGAGGCGACAAGGCGTGTGACCACCTCGTGTGCCTCCCAGACTCCGTTTTCTTATAGAGTACTCCTTCTGGTCGGAAAAAAATCATTATATATTCTCCCGAAAGGTTTGACCCTCGTATCATGCAATTACCCTCTGCTTTTGTTTCGAGCCTGTTTCTGCCGCAGATTTAGGGCAAGATGTCTTCTCAAGATTCAGAGGGGGAGAGCTATGTGGCCGATTACCTTGCTAATCCCAAGGTCTATGGGGACTTGTATCACTATGGTTAGACCACTGATGAGGAAGAAGATTATGATCCCAAGGGGAAGGAAGGAACAAGTTCCGATGAAGAGGAGGCTCCTCTACCCCAACCTGGAGACACATATGTGGAGTTCAAAAAGTAAAGCCTCCGTGACTCAAGGAACAAGCCTAAGATTTTGTTTATCCCTTCTCGTCTTTTGTAGGAGAGTAAGCAAGAATTATGCCAAAGGGTGTTGAGGCTTGAAGAGGAAATTAACGATCTGAAGGAGCAGAACTTTGTGCTCAAGAGGAAATTAAACAAATTTAAGAACTCTGCAACAACTCCACCACCATCACCTCCAAAGGAAGACAACTATGCACGGATATGGGTAGTCCCCTTGGCTTGTGCCAAGCTTGGGGGAGTTTCCCCGGTATCGTATCACCATCACTTCTTTTGCCTTTACCTTTTCTTAGTTCGATCCTTTTTGGTTTTATCTTTCTCTAGTATAATAAAGTTCTTAGTGTTTTAGGCTTGAGTTTTGCTTTGTGTCACCCCCGATGTATTCGAGCTCGTGAGCCATATAATAAAGAGTATTTTAGTTAAGGGCCTTGCTTCATGTCATGATCTAAAGAAAAGAATGATAAAAGAACAAAAGAATGAAAGATCATGTAATGATCTTATGGGAAGTGATGGTTTCATATATAAAAAGAATGTTGATTGAAACTTGTTGTGGGTGGACAAACGTAGACCTTGGTCATTGCTGGAATTAATAGGAAGTAATAAAGAAAGAGAGGTTCACATATAAATATATCATCTTGGGCACCATCTATGATTGTGAACACTCACTAAACTATTGCATGCTTAGAAGTAGATGTTGGACAAGGAAGACAACATAATGAATTATGTTTGCTTGGTTCCGAACAATGATTATATGACTAGAGATCCCTTAGCATGTGACGCTTGCTTCCACCTCATATCAGTCAAAACTTCCGCACCAAATAGAGATACTACTTGTGCATCCATAAACTTTCAACCCAGTTTTTCCATGAGAGTCCACCATACCTACCTATGGATTGAATAAGATCCCTCAAGTAAGTTGTCATCGGTGCAAGCAATAAAAATTGCTCCCTAAATATGTATGATCTATTAGTGTGTGGAAAATAAGCTTTGTACGAACCTGTGATGAGCAAGACATAAAAGCGACAGACTGCATAATAAAGTTCTTTATCACAGGAGGCAATATAAAGTGACGTTCCTTCACACTAAGAGGACACACATCCAAACCTCAAAAGCGCATGACAACCTCAGCTTCCCTCTGCGAAGGGCCTATCTTGTACCTTTACTTTTTGCCCTTGAAAGAGTCATGGTTATCTTCACCAATTCCTTATTTCGCCTTTATCTTGGCTAACGTCTTATGCTAGGAAAAGATCTATATTCTTATGTCAACTTGGAAGTAAGTATTCATGAATTATTATTGTTGACATTACCCTTGAGGTAAATAGTTGGGAGGCGAAACTATAAGCCCCTCTCTTTCTCTGTGTCCGACTGAAACTTTGATCTCATGAGTACCACATGAGTTGTAGCAATTGTAGAAGATGAAAAGATGATTGAGTATGTGGATTTGCTTTACAAACTCTTATTTGACTCTTTCCGATGTTATGATAAATTGCAATTGCTTCAATGACTAAAGGATATTGGTTGTTAATTCTCAATAAGGTTCTTGATCCATACTTTACTTTGTGAAGGAATTATCACTTTAGCATAAGAGATTATATGATGATATTGTTGTTCTAACTATGATCATGATGCGTGTATGTCCATATCTTGTTTTGTCGACACCTCTCTCTCTCTAAACATGTGGGCATATTTATTGATCTCGGTTTCCGCTTGAGGACAAGCGAAGTCCAAGCTTGGGGCAGTTGATACGTCTATTTTGCATCATGCTTTTATGTTGATATTTATCGCTTTATGGGCTGTTATCACACTTCACGGTACAATACTTATGCCTTTTCTCTCTTATTTTACAAGGTTTACATGAAGAGGGAGAATGTCGGCAGCTGGAATTCTTGCCTAAAAAAGGAGCAAGTTTGAGATACCTATTCTGCGCAACTCCAAAAGATGTGAAAATCAACGAGAAATTATTTTGGAATTTATAAAAAATACTGGTCCGAAGAAGTACCAAAGGGGAGCCACCACGAGGCCACAAGCCTGCTAGGCGCGGCCTACCCCCTAGCCGCGCCTAGGAGGCTTGTGGGCTCCCTGTTGGCCCTCCGGCTCCCCTCTTTTGCTATAAGGAGGGTTTCGTTCCAGAAAAAATCAAGAGGAGGCTTTCGGGAGGAATCGTCGCCGCCATGAGGCGGAACTTGAGCAGAACCAATCTAGAGCTCCGGCAGGGTCGTCCTACCGGGGAAACTTCCCTCCCGGAGGGGGAAATCATCGCCATCGTCGTCACCAACACCCCTCTCATCGGAGGGGACTCATCACCATCAACATCTTCATCAGCACCATCTCATCTCCAAACCCTAGTTCATCTCTTGTAACCAATCTCCGTCTCGCGACTCCGATTGGTACTTGTAAGGTTGCTAATAGTGTTAATTACTCTTTGTAGTTGATGCTAGTTGGATTACTCGGTGGAAGATTATATGTTCAGATCCTTGATGCTATTCAATACCTCTCTGGTCATGAACATAATTATGCTTTGTGAGTAGTTACTTTTGTTCCTGAGGACATGGGATAAGTCATGCTATAAGTAGTCATGTGAATTTGGTATTCATTCGATATTTTGATGCGTTGTATGTTGTTTTTCCTCTAGTGGTGTTATGTGAACGTCGACTACATAACACTTCACCATTATTTGGGCCTAGAGGAAGGCATTGGTAAGTAGTAAGTAGATGATGGGTTGCTAGAGTGACAGAAGCTTAAACCCTAGTTTATGTGTTGCTTCGTAAGGGGCTGATTTGGATCCACTTGTTTAATGTTATGGTTAGACTTACTCTTAATTCGTCTTTCGTAGTTCTGGATGCTTGCGAGAGGGGTTAAACATAAGTGGGATGTTTGTCCAAGTAAGGGCAGCACCCAAGCACCGGTCCACCCACATATCAAACTATCAAAGTAGCGAACGCGAATCATATGAACATGATGAAAACTAGCTTGACAGAAATTCTCATGTGTCCTCGAGAGCGCTTTACCTCCTATAAGAGTTTGTCCAGGATTGTCCCTTGCTACAAATGGTATTGGGCCACTTTGCTACACCTTTGTTACTATTGTTACTTGCTACTTGCTACGAATCATCTTATCACACAACTATCTGTTACCGATAATTTCAGTGCTTGCACAGATTACCTTGCTGAAAACCACTTGTCACATCCTTCTGCTCCTCGTTGGGTTTGATACTCTTACTTATCAAGGGACTACAATAGATCCCCTACACTTGTGGGTCATCAGTACTCCATGAAGATTGAGTTCATCAGACGAGAGAATGTGCCTGGAGCATTGGTTAGACCAAAGGACATGACTGTGTACTCATATTGTCCATAACGAGTAACAAAAGTTGTCTTGGGAATGTCTCCATTCTTGATTTTGATTTGATGATAGCCTAACCACAGGTCCATTTTGGAAAAGACCGAGGATCCAGCAAGTTGATCATACAGATCGTTGATCCTGGGAAGCGGATACTTATTCTTTATTGTGACCAGATTGACAGGCCCGTAATCTACAACCATCCGATCTGTTCCATCCTTCTTCTTGACAAAGAGAACATGACAAGCCCAAGGAGAAGAGCTGGGACGGATGAAACCCTTTTGCAAGGACTCATCAAGTTGTTTCTTAAGCTCGGCTAACACGAAGGGTGCCATCTTATAAGGTCTTCTAGAAATTGGAACAGTTCCTGGGATGAGGTCTATCACAAACTCTACATCCCTATCGGGAGGAATGGCTGGCAGTTCTTCTGGAAAGACATCCGGAAAATCTCGATCTACCGCAATATCTTAAAGCTCAGGGAGAGAGTTGGCATTGAGTGAATAGAGCTGACGTTCTGCAACTCATGTTGAAACATTGACTATCTTACCAGATGGGTGTGTAAGCTAAAATGAACTGGTGGAACAATCAATCTTGGCATGGTGAGCTGTCATCCAATCCATACCCAAGATGATGTTAATATCTTAAGGCTTGAGAGATATCAATGAAGAAAGGAATACCAGTCTATCAACAAGGATTTCATTTCCATGGCTTATTCTTGTGGTTTGCCATCTAGACCCTGGAGTCTGAATTTCAAGAGCAGTTGGCATATCACAAAATGACATGTCATGCAATCGGGCATAGTTCTCCGAGATGAAAGAAACTGAGGACCCAGTATCGAACAGAACTAATGATGGATGACAATTGACAAGAAGCATTCCAAGAACGACATCTGGGTCATCATGTGCTTCTTTGGTTGGGACGTGATTCACGCATCCATATTTACTGATGGCTTGCTTGACATGGGTTGTCTTGACTGATGGCTTGTCATGACCAATAGACTTCCCCGACCGGGTGCGGTTTCGAGCAACATGCCTTGTCTCTCCACACTTGTAACAAATCACTTGGGTTGAACGTGGAACCGTATTGACAGATGGTCCACCATTAGGCTTGGGAGGAACATACGATGAAGTTGGGTGAGGCGACACACAAGAGGGCTTCGATACATATCCAGGTGGAAGTGCTGAGTTAGGAACCCAAATTCGACGCTTTTGAGATCCAGAACCAGAAGAAGAACCATTGTCATAGGTGTGCTTACGAGACTTTTCATAAGTTGTCTGAGTTGTCTCTGCATTGATGGCCTTGTTCACCAAAACTCGGAAGGTAGCACAATCATGTAAGTGAAGCTCACGATGCAACTTTGGGTTGAGACCCTTCCTGAACCTAGCCTGCTTCTTGGCATCGGTGGACACTTCTTCCATGGGATAACAAGCAAGGTTCCCAAACTCTCGACTGTAAGCATCAACAGTCATTGTGCCCTGGACGAGATTACAGAACTCTACCGTCTTGCGATCAATAAGACCCTGAGAAATGTGGTGCTCCCGAAAAAATCACCGAATTTTTTCCAAGAAGTGAGATGTCTAGTTGGACGAATAACCTCGTAGTTTTCCCACCATAAGCGAGCAGGACCTTCCAGATGGTATGCAGCAAAGGTGACCTTGTCAGCTTCGGCTACGCTAGCAGAACATAGCTTACGTGTGATACTACAGAGCTAGTCATCTGCATCAAGTGGCTCAATGGAGTGATGGTAGATTGGTGAGCATAGCTTGATGAAGTCATGGATGGTCGCTGACCCATTACGTTGATGTGCGATGTTCTCCTCAATACGTAACAACAGGCGATAGGACTCACGCTTATTCCTCTCAGCGTCTAGCATAAACTGTTCCAACAAGGGTGAATCAGACATAACTTCATCATCTTTGGTTCCAAAACACTGGCCCTTCTTGTGACCAATGGCAGCTTGGGTACTGCGTGACAGCCTGATGATCAGAAACTAGGATTGATCAGGGTGACATTCCAGATAGATTGAAGCAATGCAAAAGCATAGATCTTCAAAGAAATCCTAGGGAAAATGTCGGGACCCCGGTCCTAAGCCATAGGAATCCAGCCTGTAACACATCACATCTCTTTGCGGTCTCACGCACGGTTATCCCCACGGTTGCAGCCTTACCTTAGCCGGGACTGTTTGCGCCTTTTGACTCGCGTATGCAATTGTGTCGCTAGCATTCCAATGTCAAAGAACCCGGATCGACATGTCTAGTCATAAACTCAAGCGGCGGTTCCGTACAGGGACAGGCATACATGACCCAGCAGAGCAGGTGTCGGTCATCAGCGAATGTAGACGAGTCATAGCAAGCTACAAGGACTCCATTACAACGCGTGACATTTCCCGAAGGGAAAGACACATCAGCTAAGAAGGACACATGTCGGTCATCCACTGTGTCCGAAGCAGTAGCGAACTACCATGGCTCGATGGAATCACAAAGGGGCATTTCCCCGTAAGGAGTGCTACTAAGGCATACGACTAGGTATTCGAACCCCATACATATCAAGTACAACACACGTATGCATGGCATACCGATATGCATAGATACATCGATGGCATCACAACATAACCATAAACATACAAACTTTATTTAGAAGGCTCGGATGAGCCTCACACATAATATTACACAGATAGGGGTATCACGACCAATCAGCACAAGTCATACAAACAAGTCTTACAAGCCAACGGAAGATTAAAACTATCTGGGTACAGACAGATGGAAAGATAAAGGCACATGGCCTAACTATCTACAGACCCAACCTAGGGCCAAATCGTAGCTGGGACACCAGCTACTCATCGTCGTCAACGTCTAGATAGAACCCTCCATTAGGGTCATTAGCAACCTCTGCAACAATTTATTAAGCAAACGTGAGTACAAAAGTACTCAGCAAGAATTTAGGACAATCTATCTACTCATGCAATGTATCAACAAGGAGTTGTGGGGTTTCATGCAGAAAGCCAGCATTTGACTCTTGGCTAGACAAACTTACATTTTCAAATAGCTTTGACAACTTTGTTTTCTTGCACACGAGTCCACTAACACCACAACAATACTCCATCATGGAATCGTTCTGTCTCCCTACGGAAATGCCATCCACGACACTCACACTTATCTTGACATTTTTATGAGTAGTCATTATAGTTGTCTATGAACAACATATGTTTCCAAGTAGTCCATATCCGCGGACGTGGCTATTCGAATAGATCATAACCCTGCAGGGGTGTACTTCTTCACACACGCTCTCGCCACTTATCGCCATCTGCACGTCATGCACCTCGGCAACCTTCAAGCGGAAGCCCAGCGAGGGAGTCGGCCACGACCATTCACCATGCTAATACCTAGTCCAGGTTTATCGCATATCTGAGGGTAACCCACACGGAAGTCCGGCCGAGGTTTCTGCCACGGCCCCAAACGATGTGCACAGGGTTCCCAAGCCCGCCATACGGGTGCCACTTGGTACACCGTGCCACTGCCTACCGCATCATAGTCCACCTCTAAGGTCAGCACTATGCACGGCCTCCAGCATGACTATAAACACCAGAAACTACTTGCAACTCCTGGACCGAGTACTAGGCGATTAATAAGTCGAGAGGGTCAATTAAGTATCCCAACGTGTGGTAGTATCTAGTCTTGGATTACATACACGGAACTCAGTTCCTGAGGACGGTTCCAATGAAACAACCCGCCATGTACTCCTACATAGCCTTTCACCGGTACTTTACCAAATCAGGTTCAACACACAACCTTTATTAACTGAACACATTCTCACGATCCTGTTCATCACCGAGATGACAGACCTTACACAACTCTAAGCATAGCATGCATAGCAGGATAAGACACATCATGGCTCAAGCATCTACCAGGTATGCTAGGTTGCAAGGTTTAGCTATTTACTGTGACAAAGACACGTCATGCAAAGGAATGGGTTTAACTAATGTGGTAAAAGCATCGAAAGCATTTTGACCTAATGCAATAAGTAAGAGCAGGAGCGACAACATGGGATTTATCGGGATGATAAAAATGTTTGCTTGCCTTGTTGCTCAGTAGAGGGGTGATATCCGTCAGTCGGATAATCAGTCGTATCCGAAGGGGCGGGGCCTATCGAATAACAACATACAATCAATAACAATCATATGCAATAGTCATGATGCATGACCATGGCATGAAATGAAGGGTGATATGTTTCAATGTGGTTGGTGAAACCTTAGTTTGTACCTGGTTTGAAATCCAAATTCAAATATTATTTGAAATGGCATATTTATCTTAATCATTTAATTGATTTGACCTGATGCTGTTTCATAACTTTATTTTTCATGCATGAAAGTAGTACCATTGTGTTCATTGAATTTTTCTGATAATTTTTCATATATTATTTGTCAAATATGGAGTTATATTCAATTTTATATGAATTTCCAAAGTTTTGAACCTATTGTGAATTATATTAAATCCAGAATTAGATTTATTGCATCAACATGACATCAGCAGGTCAGCTGGCCGTTGAAAGTCAAACCTCACCAGTGGGACACACTGGTTAGTGACTCTGGCCAGTTTTAGTTAAATTTTAACTTAATTAGCTAATAAACAGAGTAGGACCCACCTGTTAGTGTCTGTTTAGGTTAATTAAATAAGTTATTTTTATTTTTATTAAACTTAATTAGTTTGAAGGTGGCCCCACATGTCAGTGACTCACGGAGGCTCAGATCCACCGGCGGCGAGGTGGAACTCGCCGGCGGTGAGCTCCGGCGACCACAGAGACGGCGGAGGGGATCGGGTTTTCTATTCCGGTGACCAAACGTCACGCGGAGGGCACCAGAGGAACGAGCACTTAGTCGCGGTTCCATTTTTGCATAGAACGGGGGCTAAGGTGGCGAAGATGACGCCGACGACGAGCTCGGCGGCTGCCGGAGATCGGGCAATGACGAGGTCATCGAAACCGAAGCCATTTCGTTCGGGGTTTAGCTCCTACAACATCTACGCAACACGTTGAAGCTGTTGGTGGCCTTAGAATGATCATTCGTTCACCGGAGAGTTACCGGCGATGAGCTCCCGCGGCGGATCTCGTCGGGCTCCGGTGGAATCGGGCGAAAGAGGAAGGGATCGAGGGGGGAAACGTGGGGGAAAGCATCCTGGGCTCACGGGGAGTGCAGAGGCGACGAGAGCGGGCTCGGGGACGGTCGGAGAAGGGAGAACAACGGCGGCGAGCTCCGGGGATCTGAGGATGAAGACGATGGAGATCTGGCGATGCAAGGCTCCGGGAGTTCTTTCCTTTGGCAGAGACGACCAGCTCGACGAGGCAGAGCGAACAGCACACTCAGGGGCGGGGGAGGACGGCTGGAGCGATGGCTAGCTCAAGCTCGAGCTCGCGGTCATGGCGGACGAGGAAGAGAGAGAGGAGAGAGCGTGAATGAGGAGGGGGAAGAGGTGGGAATGGATCCCGGGAGACTTATCCTCCCTCTCCAACGCATCGGGGTGAAGCAGGCGTGCACGTAGGTGCGTGGGCGTGCCGGGAGGAGCGGCGGCCACCTCCTGCTCCGACTCGCGAAGGAGGAAGACGACAGGCGTGGAGGTGGGCTAGGCCTCAGGTAAGCGTTAGATAGTTTTCTTTATTTTTTTTCTTCTTTCCAGATTCTGTTTATTCTTCTCACATTTGTTTCTATTTATTTTGGCTCCAAAACTAAATCAAAAATAGTTTTAAAAATATTGGGGTGTTTAGTTGAAATATTTCCAACTACACATAGAGTTTTCAACATTTTTGGAAACTTTAAATTATTTGAAATCAACTATATAATTGATTTCAGTGACTTTCAAAACTAAAATAAAATGCCAAAAGTAGTTTGAAAATATGTTTCTCCCGTGATATCTTGTTTTCAACATCTATCAGAAAAGATGAACTTTTCTAATGGCCATTTTGGATTCATTGATTTTGGCAATAGTTGAATTGTTTTTTTGAATAAGGGGTGGCTAGGGTTTTGCTTTGGTTTTCTTTGCTTTGCTTTTGGATTTCATTTCATTTTCTTGGATGCAAAGAAACAAGACATGAGCAAAACTTGCTAAACCCTAATAGGGATCAGGGATGTGACAACTCACCCCCCACTCAAAAGAATCTCGTCCCGAGATTTGGAAGTCGTCAGAAATAGCGCGGGATACTCAAGTCGAAGACGATCCTCTCTTTCCCATGTTGCTTCCTTTTCGGAATGATTTGACCATTGAACTTTAAGAAACTTGAGATTTCGACGTCGAGTGGTACACTCAGCTTGATCAAGAATACGCACAGGGTATTCTCGCTATGAAAGGTTATCTTGGAGATCAAGCGTTTCGTGGTCCACTTCACGGATAGGATCCGAAAAGCAACGCCTGAGTTGCGAGACGTGGAATACATCATGAACCTTGGAAAGATACGGGGGGAGTTCCAATTGGTAGGCAACTTCTCCTCATTTGGCAAGAATGCGAAAAGGACCGATATAGCGAGGAGCCAACTTGCCCTTGATACCGAAACGATGGGTACCCTTCAAAGGTGTAACCCGAAGGTAAGCCTTCTCGTCAACTTCAAAGGTCACAGCCTTATGATGACGATCATATTGGCTCTTTCGACGAGACTGGGCTGTTTTCAACTTTTCACGAATAATGCGAACTTGCTCTTCTGCATCCTGGATCATATCCGGACCAAAGAGTTGCCTCTCTATGGTTTCTGACCAATTAAGAGGTGTTCGACATCTTCGTCCATAGAGAAATTCAAAAGGAGCTTTGCCCAAGCTTGATTGATAACTATTGTTATAAGCAAATTCGGCGAATAGAAGGCACTTCTCCCAGTTCATACCGAACGATATAACACAAGCTCGGAGCGTATCTTCCAAGACTTGATTCACTCTTTCAACCTGACCACTTGATTGAGGATGGAAAGCAGTGCTAAAAGATAAGTGAGTCCCCATGGCATTCTGAAAACTCTCCCAGAAGCAAAAGGTAAAGATACTTCCATGGTCTGAGTTAATCTCCAGAGGAACACCATGAAGAGACACTATTCGAGAGATATATAACTCTTCTAGCTGGCTAGCTGTTATACTCTCATGAACTGGAAGAAAATGAGCTACTTTGGAAAGACGGTCAATGACCACAAAGATAGCATTATTTCCTTTCTTGGTCTTGGGAAATCCAGTGATGAAATCCATACTGACTTTATCCCATTTCCATTCAGGAATAGCTAAAGGTTGAAAGGTGCCAGCACGCCTTTGATGTTCTGCCTTAACTCGACGGCAAACATCACAGTTAGCAATGAACTCAGCAATTTCTCTCTTCATCCTAGTCCTCCAAAACCTCTAGCGTAGGTCCTGATACATCTTAGTACTGGGGTTATTACTTAGTAAGTCTATTTTGTACAAGAGCCCCTCCTATCTGATAGAAAAGGGTCCCATGATCCCGAGCCGATCTTACCTTGGCTCGCAAACCCCAAGTTTGTCTATGAAGAGCTAATCTAATTGTATTTTTTTCTAGAATGGATTTCTTATGTGGAATACTAATGGGAGACTAATTTAAGTAAGAAGTCTCCCAGATAGAGGGACTTCTTACTTAAATGAAATTATTTTATTCTTTTAGTTGGAGTTGGTGGAACCTTAGGTGGTTCTCGGAAGAAGATAGCGAAAAAAATTATCCCTAAAGTCGAAACTAAAATGGGTAACGTAGGAGACATCCCTATTTTCCCCCGAGGGTCTTAATTACCACTGCTTAGCTTTCAATTTGCCTCTGACCATCAAATTAAATGTGAATAACCCGTCCTACCAGGATGAATGGTGAGAGGAGAATCATGAGCCTCCTTAAGGATCAACTACCGCAGACGTTTGCTCTTAGGAACCACTAGACGGTTCTGAAAGAACACAACACCTTGCTCATTAATAAACAAATCCCTAGTGTTTCCGCTAGCAATATTCTCCTTGATCCGGGATATACCCTTATCATATGCATGCACGGATATGATTTGATCCCTAAGAGTAGGCTTCGCCACCAGGGTAGAAAGGAATCCTTGAGGAACAATGTGAAGATTTAACTTCCGAAATTCCTTATAGAGATGTGGTTGACCTCGTTGTAGCATCAGGTTGTTACAATAAGACTTACGACTTAGTGCATCAGCCATAACATTGGCCTTCCCCAGGGTGTAAGTTATCCCTAAGTCGTAATCTGTGATCAACTCAACCCACCGTCTTTGCTTGAGATTCAGATACGGCTCGGTGAAGATATATTTCAGACTTTGGTGATCAGTGAATATTTCGCAACGATTACCAAGAAGGTAATGTCGCGAGGTTTTAAGTGCATGGACTACAGCTGCAAGCTCAAGATCATGTGTGGGATAATTATCCTCATGCGGACGCAACTGTCGAGATGTGTATGCAATGACATGACGATCCTGTATGAGAATGCAACCTAATCCTTGTCGTGAGGCGTCGCAATAGATAACAAAGTCCTTAGAAAAATCTGGTGGTAACAACACAGGTGCAGAAGTCAGGCGTCTTTTCAGTTCCTGAAAACTATGCTCACACTGTGGTGTCCACTCGAACTTTTTATCTTTCTTGAGGAGTTCAGTTAGAGGCTTTGCAACCTTGGAGAAATTCTCGACAAAGCGGCGACAATATCTCGCTAGACCAAGAAAACTCCTAACCTGCTTAACCGATTCAGGTTGAGTCCAATCAAGGACGGCTTGAACTCTCTCGGGATTGACAGCAATACCCTTACTAGAGATTACGTGGTCTAGATAGGTCACTTCTGGTAACCAAAATTCACATTTTGAAAATTTGGCATAAAGGCGGTGCTCTCGAAGCTTCATCAATACCGGCCTTAGATGCTCGGCATGTTCTTGTTCGTTCTTTGAGTAGATGAGAATATCATCGAGGTATACCACGACAAATTTATCCAAGTACTCCATGAAGATTGAATTCATCAAGCGAGAGAAGGTGGCTGGGGCATTGGTTAAACCGAAGGACATGACGGTGTACTCGTATTGGCCAAAACGAGTGACAAAAGCCGTTTTTGGAATGTCCCCGTTCTTGATCTTGATTTGATGGTAACCCAACCTCAAATCCATTTTGGAGAAGATTGAGGATCCAGCGAGCTGATCATACAGGTCGTTGATCCTGGGAAGCGGATACTTGTTCTTTATGGTGACCAGGTTAACTGGTCGATAATCTACAACCATCCGATCCGTTCCGTCTTTCTTCTTGACGAAGAGGATGGGACAAGCCCAAGGAGAAGAGCTAGGACGAATGAAACCTTTATTCAAGGCCTCGTCTAGTTGCTTCTTAAGTTCGGCTAGCTCCAGGGGTGCCATCTTATAAGGTCTTCTGGCTATTGGGACAGTTCCCAGAACAAGGTCTATCACAAACTCTACATCCCTGTCACGTGGAATTCCTGGTAGTTCTTCTGGAAAAACATCCGGAAAGTCACGGACGACCGGAATGTCTTCAAGTTCTGGAAGAGGGTTGGCATTGAGGGAATAGAGTTGGAAATTGGCAACTCGAGTAGAGACATTGACTATCTCACCCGAGGGATGGTTAAGCTGAACATTTCTAGAATGAGTATCAATCTTGGCATAATGGGCCGACATCCAGTCCATACCCAAGATGATATTGATATCCGAAGATTTCAAGGCTATCAAAGATGCTAGAAAAACTAGCTTGTCTACTAGAATTTCATTGTCATAGGTTATCCTGGAGGTTTGCCACTTACTACCAGGGGTTTGGACAACCAATGGGATTGGCATATCACAGAAAGACATGTTATGCAACTGTGCATAACTTTATGAAATGAAGGAGTGAGATGACCCAGTGTCAAAAAGAACAGACGTTGGGTGATGATTGACAAGGAGCGTACCCAATATAACGACGGGATCCTCTGTGGCTTCTTCTGCTGAAACATAGTTCACGCGGCCATGTGCAGGAGTTGGCTTCACATAGTAAGCTTTGCCCGACTTGCCTTACCCAATGGACTTTCCAGGTTGCTTGGCACCCATATTCTGAGGACACTCACGGGAGTAGTGCCCTGGTTCTCCACACTTGTAACAGATCACCTGATTGGCACGTGGTGCATCATTGCTAGCTGGACCACCATAGGTTTTTGCTGGAGGGTTGGTCTGATTCCCCTGAGGCACCACATAGGATGGCCTCGGGGTATATCTTGGCCGCACAGAGCTATTTGGAACCCACATCCTGCGTTTTGGGAACGCGGAACCAGATGACGAGCCAGAGTCACGGGATTGCTTCTTTGTGGCTTCATAGTTGGTATGACCAGTCTCAGCACTGATCGCCTTGTTGACAAGAGCTTGAAATCTTGTACACTCGTGGAGATGCAGGTCACGACGAAGTTCAGGGCTCAGACCCTTACGGAATCTTGCTTGCTTCTTGGCATCAGTTGACACCTCTTCAGTTGCATAGCGGGCGAGGTTACCGAACTCGCGGCTATAAGCATCCACGGTCAATTTTCCCTGGGTGAATGCACATAACTCCTCTCTCTTTCTGTCCATCAGACCCTCTGGAATATGGTGCAGACGGAAGGCTGCACTAAAGTCTGCCCATGTGGTTGCTGGTCCAGCAGGACTCATAGCTTCAAAGTTCTCCCACCAAAGGTTGGCGGGTCCTTCCATAAAGTACGCCGCAAAGGTCACCTTGTCGGCCTCAGAAAACATTTGCAGAGCGAATCTTGCACGATATACTGCACAACCAGCCATGAGCGTTGAGGGGGTCGATGGAGTGATGGAACTTCGAAGGATTCAGCTTCACAAAGTCATTGAGGTACATTGCATCATTCCTCGGCTGGCGAGTGGTATTTTGCTCAATACGCTCTAGCAGACGGTTGGTCTCCCTTTTGTTTATTTCCGCCTCAAGCATAACTTTCGCCAGAGAAGGCGGGTGAGGCAGCTCCTCCTACGATGCTTGACTACCCTCTCCCTGCTCATGAGCAGGGGCACGGTTCAACCTGGTGAACACCATCCTGACAAACAACTCACATCTTAGACCAAAATCAACATCAATACCAGCTATGGATTAAGAATGCACTAAACACATGGAATGCGGAAATGAACATCTGAACAACATGGTAACAAGCAACTGCTATATGTACACCATGGTTCATACACACCATTACATAGTTCATTACAACCTTAACCGAAGAGCAAACTACTGAAAAGATGATACCACTCATCAGAGGCTTTCCAAGCTTCCTATACATTATTTATCTATGCCTCCGGAATTCATCTCACGACATAAGCATACTCCACAAGACACACAGGACTGTGGAAGTACAACTACTACCATACTACTCTTCCACTCACGGGTTCAGGCATCCGCATAGAACATCTCATAGAGGTTGCCTCGATGGCCTGGGAGCTCAACCTGCGGATCAGGGAATACTCGAGCCTGAGACCCCAGGGAACCGTAAGGCACGGGTGTGGCCTTGGTCCCCTGACTGGTGGTAGTAGAGGTCCCCAAAGAGGGGTGACTCCTCCTATAGTAGGCCAGTCAACATGAGCCGGAAGATGGGTCCTAACAAGGTTCAGCATCTGCATATCTCCATACCCTGTCTGGACTACATGTGCCAGCTATGTCAAAGTCGTCCACAGACGGGCACGTGTAGCATAGAGCTCCATACGAAGGGCACGAGCATCCCTATCTCTATTCTCTAGCATCTCAGCGGTGGCCTGCAGCAGCGGATCCTCCATAGAGGAATCAAAGTAGACCACACTGAGGTATCCTTCTTCTCCTGGCTGAGAGGAAGGAACATAGAGAACTCTGAATTCTGCAGCAGCGCATGTCTGGCCCTCATAATGGTCAGCATTGAATAGGCGGCATCTTGTACTGCCATGTCAACAGTAACCCCCAATCCATAAGACCAATGGATCGGCTCCTCAGCTCCAGGGTAATCTGGGAATACCCTAACAGTACACAGATACTGACTCTGATTAAAATCCCGGTATTGCTCCTCCACTGTATACTCTGGGTACCAGCGGTAACCGGCTACTAACATCATCCTAACTAGCATAGCCATGTGACCCGGCACATCAATGCACCTAGTCAGACGGACCACCTAACGAGAAGGACGGCCAGGCATCTGAAAATAGAGAGTAATGCAAAGGCATTAGAGCTCTAGAGACAAAATTGGGCAGCATAATGGATGTAAATGCTCAAAAACAATTTTGAGACAACCCACAAAAGATAGGATAGCATAACCACTCAACTATCAAGTTCAATTACATGGTCATCAAAACTTACTTTCTTGGAATAAAAGAAACTCGGAGTAACTCTTGATTCGTTGTCCTATAATCTACCGAACAGTAGTACACGATCCTGAGAGAAAGATAAGTAACCTAGTTCTTAATCCTCGTAGGAAAGACGAGGATGACCAGAATAGAATAACTTGAGAAGAGAAGCAAGAGTCTTATGTTCCCTTCCACAAACAATTCCCTTATATATAACTAAAGCAATTCTAGACTCAACTTCGACCAGTTTGGCTTAGTAATCCTACATTCAGTCAGGCTCTGATACCAACGCTGTCGGGACCCCGATCCTAAGCCATAGGAATACAGCCTATAACACATCACATCTCTTTGCGGTCTCACGCACGGTTATCCCCACGGCTGCAGCCTTACCTTAGCCGGGACCGTTTGCGCCTTTTGACTCGCGTATGCAATTGTGTCGCTAGCATTCCAATGTCAAAGAACCCGGATCGACATGTCTAGTCATAAACTCAAGCGGCAGTTCTGTACAGGGACAGGCATACATGACCCAGCAGAGCAGGTGTCGGTCATCAGCGAATGTAGATGAGTCATAGCAAGCTACAAGGACTCCATTACAACGCGTGACATTTCCCGAAGGGAGAGACACAGTAGCTAAGAAGGACACATGCCGGTCATCCATTGTGTCCGGAGCTGTAGCGAACTACCATGGCTCGATGGAATCACAAAGGGGCATTTCCCCATAAGGAGTGCTACTAAGGCATACGACTATGTATTCGAACCCCATACATATCAAGTACAACACACGTACGCATGGCATACCGATATGCATACATACATCGATGGCATCACAACATAACCATAAACATACAAACTTTATTTAGATGGCTCGGACAAGCCTCACACATAATATTACACAGATAGGGGTATCACGACCCATCATCACAAGTCATACAAATAGTCTTACAAGCCAGCAGAAGATTAAAACTGTCTGAGTACAAACAGATGGAAAGATAAAGGCACATGGACTGACTATCTACAGACCCAACCTAGGGCCGGATCGTAGCTGGGACACCAGCTACTCATCGTCGTCAACGTCTAGATAGAACCCTCCATTAGGGTCATTAACAACCTCTGCAAGAATTTATTAAGCAAACATGAGTACAAAAGTACTCAACAAGACTTTAGGACAATCTATCTACTCATGCAATGTATCAACAAGGAGTTGTGGGGTTTCATGCAGAAAGCTAGCATTTGACTCTTGGCTAGACAAACTTACATTTTCAAATAGCTTTGACAACTTTGTTTTCTCGCACACGAGTCCACTAACACCACAAAAATACTCCATCGTGGAATCATTCCGTCTCCCTACATAAATGCCATCCACGACACTCACACTTATCTTGAGATTTTTATGAGTGGCCATTATAGTTGTCTATGAACAACATATGTTTCCAAGTAGTCCATATCCACGGATGCGGCTTTTCGAATAGATCATAACCCTGCAGGGTGTACTTCTTCACACACGCTCTCACCACTTATCGCCATGTGCATGTCATGCACCTCGGCAACCTTCAAGCGGAAGCCCAGCGAGGGAGTCGGCCACAACTGTTAACCACGCTAATACCTAGTCCAGGTTTATCGCCTATCTGAGGGTAACCCACACGGAAGTCCGGCCGAGGTTTCCGCCACGGACCCAAACGATGTGCGCAGGGTTCCCAAGCCCACCATACGGGTGCCACTTGGTACACCGTGCCACTGCCTACCGCATCATAGTCCACCTCTAAGGTCAGCACTATGCACGGCCTCCAGCATGACTATAAACACCAGAAACTACTTGCAACTCCTCGACCGAGTACTAGGCGATTAATAAGTCGAGAGGTTCAATTAAGTATCCCAACGTGTGGTAGTATCTAGTCTTGGATTACATACACGGGACTCAGTTCCTAAGGACGGTTCCAACGAAACTACCCGCCATGTACTCCTACGTAGCTTTTCACCGGTACCTTTACCAAATCAGGATCAACACACAACCTTCATTAACTGAACACATTCTCACGATCCTGTTCATCACCCAGATGACAGACCTTACACAACTCTAAGCATAGCATGCATAGCAGGATAAGACACATCATGGCTCAAGCATCTACAAGGTATGCTAGGTTGCAAGGTCTAGCTATTTACTATGACAAAGACAGGTCATGCAAAGTAATGGGTTCAACTAATGTGGTAAAAGCATTTTGACCTAATGCAATAAGTAAAAGCAAGAGCGAGAACATGGGATATATCGGGATGATCAAAATGGTTGCTTGCCTTGTTGCTCAGCAGAGGGGTGATATCCGTAAGTCGGATAATCAGTCGTATCCGATGGGGCGGGGCCTATCGAATAACAACATACAATCAATAACAATCATATGCAACAGTCATGATGCATGAACATGGCATGAAATGAAGGGTGATATGTTTCAATGTGGTTGGTGAAACCTTAGTTTATATCTGGTTTGAAATCCAAATTCAAATATTATTTGAAATGGCATATTTATCTTAATCATTTAATTGATTTGACCCGATGTTGTTTCATAACTTTATTTTTCATGCATGAAAGTAGCACCATTATGTTCATTGAATTTTTCTCATAATTTTCCATATATTATTTGTCCAATTTGGAGTTATATTCAATTTTATATGAATTTCCAAAGTTTTGAACCTATTGTGAATCATATTAAATCGAGAATTAGATTTATTGCATCAGCATGACATCAGCAGGTCAGCTCGCCGTTGAAAGTCAAACCTGACCAGTGGGGCCCACTCGTCAGAGACTCTGGCCAGTTTTAGTTAAGTTTTAACTTAATTAGCTAATTAACATAGTAGGACCCACCTGTTAGTGCCTGTTTAGGTTAATTAAATAAGTTATTTTATTTTTATTAAACCTAATTAGTTTGAAGGTGGCCCCACATGTAAGTGACTCAAGGAGGCTCAGATCCACCGGCGGCGAGGTGGAACTCGCCGGCGGTGAGCTCCGGCGACCATAGAGACGGTGGAGGGGCTCGGGTTTTCTATTCCGGCAACAAAACGTCATGCGGAGGGCACCAGAGGAACGAGCACTCAGCCGCGGTTCCATTTTTGCATAGAACGGGGGCTAAGGTGGCCGGAGATGACGCCGGCGACGAGCTCGGCGGCTGCCGGAGATCGGACAACGACGAGGTCATCAAAACCGAAGCCAATTCGTGCGGGGTTTAGCTCCTACAACATCTACGCAACGCGCTGAAGCTGTTGGTGGCCTTAGAATGATCAGCCGTTCACCGGAGAGTTACCGGCGACGAGCTCCCGCGGCAGATCTCATCGGGCTCCTGTGGAATCGGACGAAAGAGGAAGGGATCGAGGGGGAAACATGGGGGAAAGCATCCTGGACTCATGGAGAGTGCAGAGGCGACGAGAGCGGGCTCGGGGACGGTCGGAGAAGGGACAACGACGGCGGCGAGCACCGGGGATCCGAGGTTGAAGACGATGGAGATCCGACGATGCAGGGCTCGGGGGCTTCTTTCCTTTGGCAGAGACGACTAGCTCGACGAGGCGGAGCGAACGACACACTCAGGGGCGGGGGAGGACGGTCGGAGCGATGGCTAGCTCGAGCTCGAGCTCACGGTCATGGCAGCCGAGGAAGAGAGAGGAGAGAGCGTGAATGAGGAGGGGGAGAGGTGGGAATGGATCCCGGGAGACTTATCCTCCCTCTACAGCGCATCGGGGTGAAGCCGGCGTGCACGTAGGTGCGTGGGCACGCCGGGAGGAGCGGCGGCCACCTCCTGCTCCGACTGGCGAAGGAGGAAGACGACAGGCGTGGAGGTGGGATGGGCCTCAGGTAAGCGTTAGATAGTTTTCTTTTTTTTTCTTCTTTCGAGTTTCTGTTTATTCTTCTCACATTTGTTTCTATTTATTTTGGCTCCAAAACTAAATCAAAAATAGTTTTAAAAATACTGGGGTGTTTAGTTGAAATATTTCCAACTACACATAGAGTTTTCAACATTTTTGGAAACTTTAAATTATTTGAAATCAACTATATAATTGATTTCAGTGACTTTCAAAACTAAAATAAATAAAATGCCAAAAGTAGTTTGAAAATATGTTTCTCCCCTCATATCTTGTTTTCAACATTTATCAGAAAAGATGAACTTTTCTAATGGCCATTTTGGATTCATTGATTTTGGCAATGGTTGAATTGTTTTTTTGAGTAAGGGGTGGCTAGGGTTTTTCTTTGGTTTTCTTTGCTTCGCTTTTGGATTTCATTTCACTTTCTTGGATGCAAAGAAAGAAGACATGAGCACAACTTGCTAAACCCTAATAGGGATCAGGGATGTGACAGAAAATTGGATAGCATAAGGCTGTGCAGGCATGAAATATGAGGCAACCTACATGAAAACTGATAACATAACAATGGATTCTAATGAGGACATCGGTCCAAGAGGACAACGAGTTTCCTATAAGTCTCCTGCATAGTAACTCGTCATCCTAATAGATAGATGAGAAAGCCTAATTCTTAAACCCCGTAGCATAGGGAAAAGGTGACTTAGAATAAGAATGACACGAGGAAAGGAGTAAAATGAGCCTTATGTTCCCTTCCACAAACAATTCCCTTATATAACTAAAGAGTTGCTAGACTCAACATCGACCAGTTTGACTTGGTTATCCTACATGCTGTCAAGCTCTGATACCAACGTTGTCGGGACCCCGATCCTAAGTCATAAGAACCCAGCATGTAACACATCACATCACCTTGCGGCCTCACGCACGGTAAACTCCACGGCTGCAACCTTACCTTGGCCGGGACCGTTTGCGTCTTTTGGCTCACGAATGTGAATGTGTCGCTAGCATTAGAACGACAAAGAACCCGGGTCGACATGACTAGTTATAAACCCAAGTGGCACATCCGTACAGGGACATGCATACATAACCCAGCAAAGCAGGTGTCGGTCATCAGCGTGTGTAGACGAGTCGTAGCAAGCTACATGGACTCCATTACACCGCGTGACATTTCCACGAGGGGACAGACACAGCAGCAAAGAAGGATACATGCCGGTCAATCAATGTGTCCGGAGCAGTAGCAAGCTACCAAGGCTCGACGAAAGCACAAAGAAGCATTTCCCTGTAAAGAGTACTACTAAAGGGACATAACTGGGTGTCGAATCCCACACATATAATGCATTTCATAACATACACACAATATGCATGATATGTGTAGGTACAACATGGCATCACAACATAACTCTATAAATCAAGCTTTTATTAAAGACTCATAACAGTCAACATAGTACGATATTACAAACAAGGGTCACAAGACCCAACACTCAAGTCATACAAACAAACAAGCGGAAGCACAACATGTCTAGGTACAGAATCTAGAAAGTAAAAAAGGCTAAAAAAGCATGTCTATCTACAAGACCCTCCATAGGAACCAGACCTTTGTCTGGGATTTCCAAGCTACTCAGTCAACATCGATCTTATCATAGAAACCACTAGCGAAACTGGAGTCTCGTCTCCAAAAACACAAATTAAGAAACAGTGAGTACAGAGGTACTCAGCAAGACTTACATTAGAACTAACTACATATGCATCAGTGTCAAAAAGGGGATGGTGGGGTTTAATGCAGCAAGCCAGCTTTTGTTGGAATTATGCCCTAGAGGCAATAATAAATATAGTTATTATTATAATTCCTGTATCAAGATAATCGTTTATTATCCATGCTATAATTGTATTGAATGAAGACTCATTTACATGTGTGGATACATAGACAAAACACTGTCCCTAGCAAGCCTCTAGTTGGCTAGCCAGTTGATCAAAGATAGTCAGTGTCTTCTGATTATGAACAAGGTGTTGTTGCTTGATAACTGGATCACGTCATTAGGAGAGTCACGTGATGGACTAGACCCAAAGTAATAGAGGTAGCATGTTGATCGTGTCATTTTGTTGCTACTGTTTTCTGCGTGTCAAGTATTTGTTCCTATGACCATGAGATCATATAACTCACTAACACCGGAGGAATACTTTGTGTGTATCAAACGTCGCAACGTAACTGGGTGACTATAAAGATGCTCTACAGGAATCTCCGAAGGTGTTCGTTGAGTTAGTATGGATCAAGGCTGGGATTTGTCACTCAGTGTGACGGAGAGGTATCTCGGGGCCCACTCGGTAATACAACATCACACACAAGCCTTGCAAGCAATGTAACTTAGTGTAAGTTGCGGGATCTTGTATTACGGAACGAGTAAAGAGACTTGCCAGTAAACGAGATTGAAATAGGTATGCGGATACTGACGATCGAATCTCGGGCAAGTAACATACCGAAGGACAAAGGGAATGACATACGGGATTATATGAATCCTTGGCACTGAGGTTCAAATGATAAGATCTTCGTAGAATATGTAGGATCCAATATGGGCATCCAGGTCCCGCTATTGGATATTGACCGAGGAGTCTCTCGGGTCATGTCTACATAGTTCTCGAACCCGCAGGGTCTGCACACTTAAGGTTCGACGTTGTTTTATGCGTATTTGAGTTCTATGGTTGGTTACCGAATGTTGTTCGGAGTCCCGGATGAGATCACGGACGTCACGAGGGTTTCCGGAATGGTCCGGAAACGAAGATTGATATATAGGATGACCTCATTTGATTACCGGAAGGTTTTCGGAGTTACCGGGAATGTACCGGAAATGACAAATGGGTTCCGGGAGTTCACCGGGGGGGCAACCCACCCCGGGGAAGCCCATAGGCCTTGAGGGTGGCGCACCAGCCCTTAGTGGGCTGGTGGGACAGCCCAAAAGGGCCCTATGCGCATTGGAAGAAAAATCAAAGAGAAAAAGAAAAAAAAAGGAGGAGGTGGGAAGGGAAGGAAGGACTCCCACCCACCAAACCAAGTCCAACTCGGTTTGGGTGGGGAGACCTTCCCCCCTTGGCTCGGCCGACCCCCTTGGGGCTCCTTGAGCCCCAAGGCAAGGCCCCCCCTCTCCCACCTATATATACGGAGGTTTTAGGGCTGATTTGAAACGACTTTTCCACGACAGCCCGACCACATACCTCCACGGTTTTTCCTCCAGATCGCGTTTCTGCGGAGCTCGGGCGGAGCCCTGCTGAGACAAGGTCATCACCAACCTCTGGAGCGCCATCACGCTGCCGGAGAACTCTTCTACCTCTCCGTCTCTCTTGCTGGATCAAGAAGGCCGAGATCATCGTTGAGTTGTACGTGTGCTGAACGCGGAGGTGTCGTCCGTTCGGTACTAGATCGTGGGACTGATCGCGGGATTGTTCGCGGGGCGGATCGAGGGACGTGAGGACGTTCCACTACATCAACTGCGTTCACTAACGTTTCTGTTGTATGGTCTACAAGGGTACGTAGATCACTCATCCCCTCTCGTAGATGGACATCACCATGATAGGTCTTCGTGCGCGTAGGAAAATTTTTGTTTCCCATGCGACGTTCCCCAACAGTGGCATCATGAGCTAGGTTCATGCGTAGATGTCTTCTCGAGTAGAACACAAAAGTTTTTGTGGGCGGTGATGTGCGTTTTGCTTCCCTCCTTAGTCTTTTCTTGATTCCGCGGTATTGTTGGATTGAAGCGGCTTGGACCGACATTACTCGTACGCTTACGAGAGACTGGTTTCATCGCTACGAGTAACCCCGTTGCTCAAAGATGACTGGCAAGTGTCGGTTTCTCCAACTTTAGTTGAATCGGATTTGACCGAGGAGGTCCTTGGATGAGGTTAAATAGCAACTCATATATCTTTGTTGTGGTGTTTGCGTAAGTAAGATGCGATCCTACTAGATACCCATGGTCACCACGTAAAACATGCAACAACAAAATTAGAGGACGTCTAACTTGTTTTTGCAGGGTATGCTTGTGATGTGATATGGCCAACGATGTGATGTGATATATTGGATGTATGAGATGATCATGTTGTAATAGATAATATCGACTTGCACGTCGATGGTACGGCAACCGGCACGAGCCATAGGGTTGTCTTTATACTAATGTTTGTGCTTACAGATGCGTTTACTATTTTGCTAGGATGTAGCTTTAGTAGTAATAGCATGAGTAGCACGACAACCCCGATGGCGACACGTTGATGGAGATCATGGTGTGGCGCCGGTGACAAGAAGATCATGCCGGTGCTTTGGTGATGGAGATCAAGAAGCACGTGATGATGGCCATATCATGTCACTTATGAATTGCATGTGATGTTAATCATTTTATGCACCTTATTTTGCTTAGAACGACGGTAGCATTATGAGGTGATCTCTCACTAAAATTTCAAGACGAAATTGTGTTCTCCCCGACTGTGCACCGTTGCTACAGTTCATCGTTTCGAGACACCACGTGATGATCGGGTGTGATAAACTCAACGTTCACATACAACGGGTGCAAAACAGTTGCGCACGCGGAACACTCGGATTAAGCTTGACGAGCCTAGCATGTGCAGCCATGGCCTCGGAAC
The DNA here is from genome assembly GCF_904849725.1 of Hordeum vulgare subsp. vulgare. Lineage (NCBI taxonomy): Eukaryota > Viridiplantae > Streptophyta > Magnoliopsida > Poales > Poaceae > Hordeum > Hordeum vulgare. The sequence goes on along the minus strand of NC_058524.1, from coordinate 102,042,041 downwards.
ACATGAGACCAAAAGGTCGATCATGAATCATATGGATGATATGATTAGCATAGGGATGCTTACCACTGAAACTATACTCAACTCACGTGATGATCGGACTTGAGCTAGTGTAAGTGGATCATGAACCACTCAAATGACTAGAGAGATGTACTTTCTGAGTGGGAGTTTAGCGAATAATTTGATTAAGTTAAACTCTAATTATCTTGAACATAGTCTAAGTCCACTTTGAATATATTTGTGTTGTAGATCATGGCTCACGTGACAGTCACCCTGAATTTTAATACGTTCCTAGAGAAAGCTAAATTGAAAGATGATGGAAGCAACGTTGTAGACTGGGCTCATAATCTTAAGCTAATCTTACAAGCTGGGAAGAAGGATTATGTCCTTAATGCTGCGCTAGGATATGAACCACCCGCTACGGCTGATCAGGATGTTAAGAACGCTTGGTTAGCACGTAAGGAGGACTACTCAGTAGTTCAATGTCCAGTCTTGTATGGCTTAGAACCGGGACTTCAACGTCGCTTTGAGCGTCATGGAGCATTTGAGATGTTCCAGGAGTTGAAGTTTATCTTTCAGAAGAACGCCCGGATCGAGAGGTATGAGACCTCCGATAAATTCTATGCTTGCAAGATGGAGGAAAACTCGTCTGTCAGTGAACATGTGCTCAAAATGTCTGGGTACTCAAACCGTCTAGCTGAGCTGGGGATTGAACTCCCGCAAGAGGCTATCACTGACAGAATCCTTCAATCACTGCCGCCAAGCTATAAAAGCTTTGTGTTGAACTACAACATGCAAGGGATGAACAAGTCTCCCGGCGAGTTGTTTGCGATGCTGAAAGTCGCAGAGTCTGAACTCCGTAAAGAGCATCAAGTGTTGATGGTCAATAAGACCACTAGTTTCAAGAGAAACGGCAAAGGCAAGAAGGGTAATTCAAAGAAGAGCGGCAAGCCTGTTGCCAATCCAACGAAGAAACCCAAAGCTGGACCTAAGCCTGAAACGGAGTGTTACTATTGCAAGGGTATGGGTCACTGGAAGCGCAATTGCCCCAAGTATCTGGCTGATAAAGAAGGCGGCCAAAGAAAAATCAGGTATATTTGATATACATGTTATTGATGTGTACTTAACCGGCTCTCGTAGTAGTGCCTGGGTATTCGATACCGGTTCTGTTGCTCATATTTGCAACTCGAAACAGGAACTGCGGAATAGACGAAGGCTGGCAAAAAGATGAAGTGACGATGCGCGTAGGAAATGGTCCCAAGGTTGATGCAATCGCCGTCGGCACAGTTTCACTTCAGTTACCATAGGATTAGTTATGAACTTGAATCATTGTTATTTAGTGCCTGCGTTGAGCATGAACATTATATCTGGATCTTGTTTATTGCGAGACGGTTACTCTTTTAAGTCAGAGAATAATGGTTGTTCTATTTCTATGAGTAACATCTTTTATGGTCATGCACCCAATGTGAGAGGATTGTTCATATTGAATCTTGATAGCGACACACACATACATAAAATTGAGACCAAAAGAGTTAGAGTTAACAATGATAGCGCCATATTTTTGTGGCACTGCCGCTTAGGTCATATTGGTGTAAAGCGCATGAAGAAACTCCATGCCGATGGACTTTTGGAGTCATTTGACTTTGATTCACTTGACACGTGCGAACCATGCCTCATGGGCAAGATGACTAAAACTCCGTTCTCCGGAACAATGGAGCGTGCAAGTGACTTGTTGGAAATCATACATACCGATGTGTCTGGTCCGATGAGCGTAGAGGCACGCGGCGGATATCGTTATTTTCTCACCTTCACTGACGATTTGAGTAGATATGGTTATGTCTACTTAATGAAGCACAAGTCTGAAACATTTGAAAAGTTCAAGCAATTTCAGAGTGAAGTTGAAAATCATCATAACAGGAAGATCAAGTTCCTACGGTCTGATCGTGGGGGTGAATATCTGAGTTTCGAGTTTGGTGCTCACTTAAGACAATGTGGAATTGTTTCATAGTTGACACCGCCTAGAACACCACAGCGTAATGGTGTGTCCGAACGTCGTAATCGTACTTTATTAGAAATGGTGCGATCTATGATGTCTCTTACCGATTTGCCGTTATCGTTTTGGGGTTATGCATTAGAAACAGCTGCATTCACTTTAAATAGGGCACCATCAAAATCCGTTGAGACGACACTATACGAACTGTGGTATGGCAAAAGGCCAAAGTTGTCGTTTCTTAAAGTTTGGGGATGTGATGCTTATGTCAAAAAGCTTCAGCCTGAAAAGCTGGAACCCAAAGCAGAAAAGGGCATCTTCATAGGTTACCCAAAAGAGATAGTTGGGTACACCTTCTATCTCAAATCCGAGGGCAAAGTGTTTGTTGCTAAAAACGGAGCTTTTCTCGAGAAGGAGTTTCTCTCGAGAGAATTGAGTGGGAGGAAGATAGAACTTGACGAGGTTGTCGAACCTCTCATCCCTCTGGATGGTGGCGCAGGGCAAGGGGAAACCTCTGTCGTTGCGACACCGGTAGAGGAGGAAGTTAATGATGATGATCATGAAACTCCGGTTCAAGTTTCTGTCGAACCACGCAGGTCGACGAGACCACGTGCTGCTCCATACTGGTACGGTAATCCCGTCTTATCAATCATGTTGTTGGACAACAATGAACCTGCAAATTATGAAGAAACAATGGTGGGCCCAGATTCCAACAAATGGCTAGAAGCCATGAAGTCCGAGATAGGATCCATGTATGAGAACAAAGTGTGGACTTTGGAGGTACTGCCTAAGGGTCGCAAGGCTATTCAGAACAAATGGATCTTTAAGAGGAAGACGGACGCTGACGGCAATGTGACCGTTTATAAAGCTCTACTTGTGGCAAAGGGTTTTTCACAAGTTCAAGGAGTTGACTACGATGAGACATTCTCACCCGTAGCGATGCTTAAGTCCGTCAGAATCATGTTAGCAATAGCTGCGTTTTTCGATTATGAAATCTGGCAGATGGATGTCAAAATGGCGTTCCTTAACGGTTTCCTTAAGGAAGAATTGTATATGATGCAACCCGAAGGTTTTGTCGATCCTAAGAATGCTAACAAGGTGTGCAAGCTCCAGGGATCCATTTATGGACTGGTGCAAGCATCTCGGAGTTGGAACAAACGCTTTGATGAGGTGATCAAAGCATTTGGGTTTATACAAGTGGTTGGAGAATCTTGTATTTACAAGAAAGTGAGTGGGAGCTCTGTGGCGTTTCTAATATTATATGTGGATGACATATTGCTGATTGGAAACAACCTAGAGTTTTTGGAGAGCATAAAGGATTACTTGAATAAAAGTTTCTCTATGAAGGACCTAGGAGAAGCTGCTTACATTCTAGGCATTAAGATCTATAGGGATAGATCAAAACGCCTGATAGGACTTTCACAAAACACATACCTTGATAAAGTTTTGAAGAGGTTCAAAATAGAACAGTCCAAGAACGGGTTCTTGCCAGTTTTACAAGGTACGAGATTGAGTAAGACTCGGTGCCCAGCAACTGATGAGGATAGAGAGCATATGCGCTCCGTCCCCTATGCTTCAGCCATAGGCTCTATCATGTATGCAATGTTGTGCACTAGACCGGACGTTAGCCTGGCCATAAGTATGGCAGGTAGGTTCCAGAGTAATCCAGGAGTGGATCACTGGACAGCGGTCAAGAATATGCTGAAGTACCTGAAAAGGACTAAGGAGATGTTTCTCGTGTATGTAGGTGACGAAGAGCTCGCCGTAAAAGGTTACGTCGATGCAAGCTTTGACAGATCCGGACGACTCTAAGTCGCAAACCGGATACGTATTTATTCTTAATGGGGGTGCGGTAAGCTGGTGCAGTTCCAAGCAAAGCGTCGTAGCAGATTCTACATGTGAAGCGGAGTACATGGCTGCCTTGGAGGCGGCTAAGGAGGGTGTCTGGATGAAGCAGTTCATGACGGATCTTGGAGTGGTGCCAAGCGCACTGAATCCAATAACCTTGTTCTGTGACAACACGGGTGCCATTGCCTTAGCAAAGGAACCACGGTTTCACAAGAAGTCCAGACACATCAAACGACGCTTCAACCTCATCCGCGACCACGTTGAAGGGGAGGACGTAAATATATGCAAAGTACACACGAATCTGAATGTAGCAGACCCACTGACTAAACCTCTTCCACGGCCAAAGCATGATCAACACCAGAACTGTATGGGTGTTAGATTTATTACAATGTAATTCGCATGATGATGTGAGGGCTAGATTATTGACTCTAGTGCAAGTGGGAGACTGTTGGAATTATGCCCTAGAGGCAATAATAAATATAGTTATTATTATAATTCCTGTATCAAGATAATCGTTTATTATCCATGCTATAATTGTATTGAATGAAGACTCATTTACATGTGTGGATACATAGACAAAACACTGTCCCTAGCAAGCCTCTAGTTGGCTAGCCAGTTGATCAAAGATAGTCAGTGTCTTCTGATTATGAACAAGGTGTTGTTGCTTGATAACTGGATCACGTCATTAGGAGAATCACGTGATGGACTAGACCCAAACTAATGGACGTAGCATGTTGATCGTGTCATTTTGTTGCTACTGTTTTCTGCGTGTCAAGTATTTGTTCCTATGACCATGAGATCATATAACTCACTAACACCGGAGGAATACTTTGTGTGTATCAAACGTTGCAACGTAACTGGGTGACTATAAAGATGCTCTACAGGTATCTCCGAAGGTGTTCGTTGAGTTAGTATGGATCAAGACTGGGATTTGTCACTCCGTGTGACGGAGAGGTATCTCGGGGCCCACTCGGTAATACAACATCACACACAAGCCTTGCAAGCAATGTAACTTAGTGTAAGTTGCGGGATCTTGTATTACGGAACGAGTAAAGAGACTTGCCGGTAAGCGAGATTGAAATAGGTATGCGGATACTGACGATCGAATCTCGGGCAAGTAACATACCGAAGGACAAAGGGAATGACATACGGGATTATATGAATCCTTGGCACTGAGGTTCAAACGATAAGATCTTCGTAGAATATGTAGGATCCAATATGGGCATCCAGGTCCCGCTATTGGATATTGACCGAGGAGTCTCTCGGGTCATGTCTACATAGTTCTCGAACCCGCAGGGTCTGCACACTTAAGGTTCGACGTTGTTTTATGCGTATTTGAGTTATATGGTTGGTTACCGAATGTTGTTCGGAGTCCTGGATGAGATCACGGACATCACGAGGGTTTCCGGAATGGTCCGGAAACGAAGATTGATATATAGGATGACCTCATTTGATTACCGGAAGGTTTTCGGAGTTACCGGAAATGTACCGGAAATGACGAATGGGTTCCGGGAGTTCACCGGGGGGGCAACCCACCCCGGGGAAGCCCATAGGCCTTGAGGGTGGCGCACCAGCCCTTAGTGGGCTGGTGGGACAGCCCAAAAGGTCCCTATGCGCATTGGAAGAAAAATCAAAGAGAAAGAAAAAAAAGGAGGAGGTGGGAAGGGAAGGAAGGACTCCCACCCACCAAACCAAGTCCAACTCGGTTTGGGTGGGGAGACCTTCCCCCTTGGCTCGGCCGACCCCCTTGGGGCTCCTTGAGCCCCAAGGCAAGGCCCCCCCTCTCCCACCTATATATACGGAGGTTTTAGGGCTGATTTGATACGACTTTTCCACGGCAGCCCGACCACATACCTCCACGGTTTTTCCTCTAGATCGCGTTTCTTCGAAGCTCGGGCGGAGCCGTGCTGAGACAAGGTCATCACCAACCTCCGGAGCGCCGTCACGCTGCCGGAGAACTCTACTACCTCTCCGTCTCTTTTGCTGGATCAAGAAGGCCGAGATCATCGTCGAGTTGTACGTGTGCTGAACGCGGAGGTGCCGTCCGTTCGGTACTAGATCGTGGGACTGATCGCGGGATTGTTCGCGGGGCGGATCGAGGGACTTGAGGACGTTCCACTACATCAACCGCGTTCACTAACGCTTCTGCTGTACGGTCTACAAGGGTACGTAGATCACTCATCCCCTCTCGTAGATGGACATCACCATGATAGGTCTTCGTGCGCGTAGGAAAATTTTTGTTTCCCATGCGACGTTCTCCAACAGCTTTAACTCTATGGCTATCATGTACTACGACTACGAGTAGTTTAATAATGTGAGAAAACGCACACGAGCCCACTAGCTAGTCTCCACAACAATACACCACTATGGGTCCACTCTCGTCTCCCTACGAGAGAGCCATCCATAGCACTCACACTTGTCTTGAATATTTTATAGTATCCATTCAAGTTGTCTATGACCATATAAGTTTCCAAGTAGTCCATATCCGCGGACGCGGCTATTCGAATAGATTAGATTACCCTACAGGGGTGTACTTCTTCACACACGCTCCCACCACTTATCACCATATGCACGTCATGCATCTCGGCAACCTTCAAGCGGAAGCACTGGCATGGGTGTCGGCCACAACCTAACCAACCACACAAGACTCTAGTCTAGGTTTATCGCCTATTTGAGATTGAACCCGCAAGGAAGTCCGGCCGAGGTTTCCTCTACGGCCCCAAACGACGTGTACAGGGTTCACAAGCCCACCTCGACGGATGGTACTATGCTTGGTACACTAGCCATGATGCCTACTCTGCCCCAAGCCCACCTGTACGGGGTGCCACTTGGTAGACTACTAACATGTCCTACAAACACCAGAAACTAGTTGCAACTCCTAGACAGAGACCTAGGTGATTAATAAGCCGAGAGATTCAATTAAGGATCCCAATGTGCGGTAGTAGCTAGTCTCGGATAACATACACGGGACTTAGTTCCTAAGGACGATCCCAATGAGACAACCCGCCATGTACTCCAACATAGCCTCTCATCGGTACCTTTACCAAATCAAATTCAACACTTATCCTTTTGTCACTAGAAAACATTCATTCACTTCAGTTCATCACTCAGATGAAACAGCCCCGATACAACTCTAAGCATAGCAAGCATAATAGGGTAAAGCACATCACAGCACAAGTAACTACCAGGTATGCTAGGTTGCAAGGTTTAGCTATTTACTGTGACAAGGTTAGGCCATGCAAAGCAATGGGTTCAACTACCGAAGCAAAAGCATTTGAAGCGATGTGTCCTAATGCAATAATTGAGAGCAGAGGTGGAACATGGGATTTTATCGGAATGTTCAAGGGAGTTTGCTTGCCTGTTGATCAGAAGAACCCAGCTGTTCTTTGATGTCGGTGATAACTACATCTCGCAAGGTCTATCAACAAAATCAAACAAGAACAAATTAAGCATGGCTAATGCTTCACAATGATGCATGAGCATGGCAAGTTAACATGATACTGGTTTTATCTAATGCAAGTGATCAGAAGTTTAAATGGGGTTTATTTGATCAATATAGATCATTTCCAAACTCCAAACATAAGCATTTATATGCCTATTGTGTATTTGTCCTATTAAGCAAGTTTAAATTATTCAAACATGCATGAAAATGGTACCATTGAATTACTTGCATTATTCTCATCATTTTTCATATATAATTTATTTTCATATGATTTAAATTTTATTTTCTATGAATTTTTGAAGTTTTGCTATTATTCTGGAATTATTTAAAATCAGAAATTGCATTATTGCGTCAGAGTGACGTGAGACCGATGTCATCAGTCAACAGCACCTGGGCCAGGTCAAACCTGACGAGTGGGGTCCACTGGTCAGTGACCCAGGGCTTAATCCCGGGTTCACCCACCCTAATGGGGGGGTTGACTCACACGTGGGGCCCTCTATCAGTGGCTAGAGAAGGTAATTAAGGCACTGATGACTTTGCCACGTCGACGTTGTTGGAAATATGCCCTAGAGGCAATGAGAAATAGTTATTATTATATTTCCTGTTTAAAGATAATCGTTTATTATCCATGCTATAATTGTATTGCATGAAAACATAGATACATGTGTGGATACATAGACACAACAATGTCCCTAGCAAGCCTCTAGTTGGCTAGCCAGTTGATCAAGGATAGTCAAGGTTTTTTGGCTATGTGCAAAGTATTGTTGTTTGATAACTGGATCACATCATTAGGAGAATCATTCGATGGACTAGACCCAAACTATGAACGTATCATATTGATCGTGTCGTTTTATTGCTATAGTTTTCAACGTGTCGAGTATTTGTTCCTATGACCATGAGATCATATAACTCACTGGCACCGGAGGAGTGCCTTGTGTGTATCATATGTCACAACGTAACTGGGTGACTATAAAGGTGCGCTACAGGTATCACCGAAGGTGTACGTTGAGTTAGTATGGATCAAGACTGGGATTTGTCAGTCCGTGTGACAAAGAGGTATCTCGGGGCCCACTCGGTAATACAACATCACACACAAGCCTTGCAAGCAATGTGACTAAGTGTAAGTCACGGGATCTTGTATTACGGAACGAGTAAAGAGACTTGCCGGTAGCGATATTGAAATAGGTATGCGGATACCGACGATCGAATCTCGGGCAAGTAACATACCGAAGGACAAAGGGAATGACATACGGGATTATATGAATCCTTGACACTGAGGTTCAACCGATAAGATATTCGGAGAATATGTAGGATCCAATATGGGCATCCAGGTCCTGCTATTGGATATTGACCTAGGAGTACCTCGGGGCATGTCTACATAGTTCTCGAACCCGCAGGGTCTGCACACTTAAGGTTCGGCAATGTTTTAGTATAGTTGAGTTATATGCGTGGTTATCGAATGTTGTTCGGAGTCCCGGTGAGATCACGGACGTCACGAGGGTTTCTGGAATGGTCCAGAGACGAAGATTGATATATAGGATGACTTCATTTTGTTATCGGAAAGTTTTCGGGCATTAACGGGAATGTACCGGGAGTGATGAATGGGTTCCGGAAGTTCATCGGGAGGGGGCAACCCTCCCGGGGGAAGCCTAAAGGACTTATGGGTGGTGCACCAGCCCTTAGTGGGCTTGTGGGACAGCCCAATGAGGCCTATGCGCCATAGAGAAAAAACCAAAGAAAAAAAGGAAAGGTGGGAAGGAAGGGAAGGAGTCCACTTTCCAATCCTAGTTGGACTAGGATTGGAGTAGGACTCCTCCTCCTCCTCTTGGCCGGCGCACCTTGGGGGATTGGCCCTCAAGGCAAGTCCCCTCCCCCTCCCTCCTATATATAGTGGTGATTTAGGGCTGATTTGAGACAACTTTGCCACGTGCAACTCATATCTAGACACCATAGTTTTACCTCTAGATCGAAATTCTGCGGAGCTCGGGCGGAGCCCTGTAGGAGTAGATCCTTCACCACCACCGGAGCACCGTCATGCTGCCGGAGAACTCATCTACTTCTCCGTCTTGCTTGCTGGATCAAGAAGGCCGAGATCATCGTTGAGCTGCACGTGTGTTGAACGCGGAGGTGTCGTCCGTTCGGCACTAGATCGGAACGGATCGTGGGACGGATCGCGGGACAGTTCGTGGGACGATTCGCGGGGCGGATCAAGGGACGTGAGGACGTTCCACTACATCAACCGTGTTTCTTAACGCTTCCTGTTGTGCGATGTACAAGGGTAAGTAGATCCAAATCTCCTCTCGTAGATGGACATCACCATGATAGGTCTTCGTGCACGTAGGAAAATTTTTGTTTCCCATGCGACGTTTCCCAACAGACACCCACCGGAGGGTGGTCACCGGCGACCAAGCCCGCGGCGGAGTGCTCGTCGGAGTTGGCCTAACCAAGGCTACAGGTCACCAAATCGAGCGCGGTTTGCATCTAAACGAAGCTGGCGAAGTGGCCGATCTCGTGGGGGTAGCAGGAGGGGATGAGTTGGCCGAAGAGGGTGCCGGGGACGAGCAATAGCGGTGGCCGGAGGTCGGGCTCAATGGGGAGGTGGCTCTGGAGGGTTACTCACGCGGGTGAGAGAGGGGAAAGGATTAGGGGCTCACTGCGGTTCCTTTTTTAGCATCGGGGAGGCCGGAGAGGCCCAGGGCAAACCGAATCGACGACGGCGGATCTCGGCGACCGGAGGAGGAAACAGCGATGGCAGTGACGATACAGGGGCTCCCAGCTCGATTGACTTGGCGGTGAGGAGCTGCTTGTCGAGGCGGAAGTGATGAGCTAAACAGGGAGGCGAGGGGTGTTCGGACACGACGGGGGCGAGCTCGAGCAGTGCTCGGCAATGGCGGCGACGAGGAGGGAAGAAAATAGAGAAGGAAGAGGGGAGGAGATAAGGGAGAGGGCGAGCTCGTGCTGGCGCAGTGGAGGCAGGATAGAGCTCCACGACGAAGCAGGAGGTGGCGAGGGCTGCCGCCGTGCCTTCCTTCTCCTCTGCCTACTGGCAGGAGGAGGAAGACGATAGGGAGCTCCAGGTGGGCTGGGCCTGGTAGGTGAGCGACAGGTAGGCTTCTTCTCCTCTTTCTTCTTTTCTGTTTTATTTTATTTCTTTCCGACATTTGCTTTGATTAAAAATAGTTCAAATCATTTTTATAAAACCCTGATAATATTTTTAGGTGGCATAATATATTTATCTAATGCCACACAATTATTTTCGGGAATTATGGAACTATATTTTATGTATAGCAATATAATTCCATTACAAATAATTGTTAGATTAAATCAAAGGTCCAAGATCAAATGTTTCTGTGATCCAAAAATATTGGTTGACAATTTTATATCATGTCTATAATTTATTGGAAAACCAGGGACATTTTCCTCGAACTATTTGAAACAGTTTTTTATATTGCATATCTCACAAAATTTTGGTTCCTGAGGCTAGATCACTTCCCCATTTCAGATTTAGAAGAATTTAATTATGCATGCATGAATGCTTGGCAAGCAAAGAAGAACTAGGGTTTTGACAGTTTTGCAATGAAGGTTTGCCATTGTTCGTGGTCCTGCTCGCTTTTGGGATAAGCGGACCCTGAAGAACATCATGAATTATTGTGTGATTCTTCATAATATGATCCTCGAAGATGAGAGGGGCATGAACATGGAATTCTTCTATGACAATGTCGGTAGTCGTGTGAAGACAGTTAGAGACCATGACCGCATACAAGCATTTCTTCACACATACAGATTGAGGACGCAAACACCCACTATCAGCTTCATGAGGATCTCATTTAGCGCCATTGGGAGAGACATGGGCAGTAATTTCTGCCATTTTTTCATTCATTTCATTTAATTCATGTGAGATTTTCATCATTGTTGTATTCAGAACAGTTTTTGTATTGAACTATTACTTTATTTCGGAGATTTGAATACTTATTTTAATCTGAATAATTGTTGTATTATGACTTGGATATTTGATCTTATGTTTTCTAGTCAATTTCAGCAAATACCATGAGAATTTTCTGTTTTATGGTTCGGCGATGTGGGTTTTGTTCTGCCGTAGCCCTCGTTGGCTCGTGAAAAGTGTTTTCCACGAAAGGTAAACGCGTGTTAGGGGTCCGTGATATAAGGGGTCTTCTAGAGTTTCTCTTAGATCATCTCCAATAGACGCGTGGTAGCGTGGCGCGCAATAAAAAATTACACCGCCGAAATACTGTTTTAGCACGCGCGGACGTGTGGTAGCATTAGTATAAGCGCTATAATATTGTGTGCCACATGTAGTGCTCGAGCAGTGGTGCTAAATTATAGTGCATGCGCCCAACACAAACACAGTTCCCACTCAAACATAATACTAAGAAGATCAAACATACACAAAATAATTCAACAGTAAATAGTTTGATTATCATTCCAACTCAAACAAATAGTTCATGAATAATACAAAAAATAGTTCATAAATAATAGAACAAATGGTTTATTTTCAATGCAACAAATAATTCGTATAACATCAACTCGTATGTCGCCCATTCCATGACCATCACTGATCGACTAGATCCTTTTGAAGCTCATGAGGCATTTCACCACGTCAAATGTCATGATATGAGGCAACAAAGCGGTCACCCTCGCAACGCTCCTCCGCACTCATACGGGTTGTCTCATCAACTTGTAGTGAGAATAGTCTAAATCTTGCCCACACTCATTCTTGATGATCAAATTATGCATGATCACACAAATGTTCATAATGTACCAAAGGATCTTTGGATCCCAAAATCTAGACAATCCTCTCACAGTAGCAAATCGGGCTTGCAAAATCCCAAAAGATATCTCCACATCTTTCCTAGCCGCCGCTTGAGCATTGTGAAAAACAAGATTTTTCTTACCTTGATGTGCCTTCAATGGCTTCACAAATGTTTGCCACCTTGGGTAGATGCCATCCACAAGATAGTAGCCATAGTTCTATGTATGGCCATTTTCTATAAACTCCACCTATGGAGTTTCACCATTTGCGAGTGGTGACCGTTGAATAACATTGATGTCATTGCAAGAGCCGGGCATTCTGAAAAAATCATGCCAAATCCAAATCTCATGATCGGCCACCACTAAGGATTATAGTGGAACCCTTTTTCTTGCCATGAAATTGTTCATGCCATGCAGCATGACAGTTCTTCCAACTCCAATGCATGCAATCTATTGTGCCAAGCATACCTGGGAACCCGTGAGCTTTGTTGAACTCCAGAAGCCTTGTATTGTCTTTCGCATTGGGAGCTCTCAAATATTCCTCATCAAACACTTGCACAAATCCAACTGTGAAGCGCTTGACACACATGATGGCTTGACTCTCACTCATGGCCAAGTGGTCATCAACTAGATCCGTCGGAATACCGTATGCCAACATACACAAAGCGGCGGTCACCTTTTGGAAGGGGCTATACCCGAGTTCTCCGGCGACATTCCTCCTTTTCTGAGATCATGGCTTGCGAGTTTCTCCGCAGTGTGTTTGAACAACTCTATGCTCATCCTAAAATGACGCCGAAAGTAGGATGTGGGGTATGTGGGATTCTCCACAAGATAGTTCCTCATCAAATCTGTTGTGGGCATCAATCCTTTCCCTCCATAATTTTTGACGACCGAAAACCAAACCACCGTGCTTCGGCTTTTTATTGACGTGGATAGCTAGGATCATTGCGATTTATTCCTCCTCTTGAAGATCAAATTCTTAATCGGAAGAATCACGGGACGAACCCGTCTACAAACTTGAATTAAAACTAATTTAAAACTACAAACAACATGCACCAAATTAATCTATAAATATAAAGTTGAACAATATATATGTTGCAAGTATTTCGTCTAACATCTTGTGGGCCCTGAGCTGTAAACGGGTGTCGAGCGTTGTTCGTTGGAGGAACAGAGCGCTCAAGGGGTGGTAGTGAGGAGAGCAGGTAGAGGAAGCAGCGATGGCCACTGGAGCAGTAGGGGAGCGGCACTGCGTTGGGGAGAGGTGGGGGAACACCGACGGTAGGTCCGGGCGTAGGCGCCGCTGCGAGGAGGTTTCAGATCAGGCAGTCAGTGGTTCACGCGTGAGATCTGGTTGTTCGGTGTGCTGGAGCGGGTGCACCAAATAAGCCACGTGCGATGCGGTTTTTCCCAGCATGGTGGCGCATGTTTACCACCCGTGGCATTATAGCACGCTTGTTGTAGCGCTACTTTTGGCACTATGCATGCTATATGACTCTCTTTTCTAGCACACCGCTTATTTAGCGCGTCTCTTGGAGATGCTCTTATAAATTCGATCTTGAGTGGATCACGCCGTAAATTTCCTTTGTGGAAAACTTATTTTGCATGCTAGTATGTGTTTCATTCATAAGTCACGTAAAGACCGACATGACAAAATTGAGAATTAGCAGAACGTATGTGAACTTGACACCTTTGTGGACAACTAGACACCTCAATTTAACATACTACAAACACAAGCGCTCATAAAAACATGCATATACTCATCCCTATGAATGCACACACGCACACCCTACTGTTGGGGAACATCGCATGGGAAACAAAACAAAAAATCCTACGCGCACACAAGATCTATCTATGGTGATGACCATCTACGAGATGAGAGATTGGATCCACATACCCTTGTGGTGTTGGAAATATGCCCTAGAGGCAATAATAAAATAGTTATTATTATATTTCCTGTTTCAAGATAATTGTTTATTATCCATGCTATAATTGTATTGAATGGAAACATAAATGCATGTGTGGATATATAGACAAAACAATATCTCTAGTGAGCCTCTAGTTGACTAGCTAGTTGATCAAAGATGGTTAAGGTTTCCTAGCCATAGACAAGTGTTGTCACTTGATGACGGGATCACATCATTAGGAGAATGATGTGATGGACAAGACCCAAACTATAAACGTAGCATGTGATCGTGTCATTTTGTTGCTATTGTTCTCTGCATGTCAAGTATACGTTCCTATGACCATGAGATCATGTAACTCACTGACACCTGAGGAATGCCTTGTGTGTATCAAAAGTCGCAACGTTACTGGGTGACTATAAAGGTGCTCTACATGTATCTCCGAAGGTGTTCGTTGAGTTAGGATGGATCAAGACTATGATTTGTCACTCCGTATGACGGAGAGGTATCTCGGGGCCCACTCGGTAATACAACATCACAAACAATCCTTGCAAGCAATTAAGGAAAAAAAGAGAAGGAAGGAGGTGGACAAGATGGGAAGGAGTCCTCCACCAAACCAAGTTGGAGGAGGACTCCTCCCTCTTGGCTCGGCCGACTCCTCCTCCTTGGAGTAGGAGGCAAGCCACCCTCCCCCTTGGTCCTCCTATATATAGTGGAGGTTTGAGAGGGTTTTTGTACCCCAAGCCTTTGTGCAACCCTCTCTCCCTCCACTACTTCGTGGCACCTCATAGCTAGATCGGTACGGCATGGTGAAGCCCTGCCGGAGTAGCTACACCATCATCACCGCCACGCCGTCGTGTTGATGGAGAATTCAGCTACCTCTTCGTCTCTCTTGCTGGATAAAAGGCGGAGATCATCATCGAGTTGTACGTGTGCTAAACGCGGAGGTGTCGTCCATTCGGTGCTAGATCGGGGCGGATCGTGGAACGGTGGCGATTTGGATCGTGAAGACGTTCCACTATATGAACCGTGTTTCTTAACGCTTCCCGCTTAGCGATCTACAAGGGTATGTGGATCCGATCTCCCTCTCGTAGATGATCATCACCATGATAGGTCTTCGTATTCGTAGGAAAATTTTTGTTTCCCATGCAACGTTCCCCACGGTGGCATCATGAGCTAGGTTCATGCGTAGATGGTATCTCGAGTAGAACACAAAAGACTTTGTGGGTGTTGATGTTCAATTTGCTGCCCTCCTTAGTATCTTCTTGGTTCAACGGCATTGTTGGATTGAAGCAGCCCGGACCAACTTTACACGTACGCTTATGAGAGACCGGTTTCATCGAGTGAAATCCAACTTGTTGCATAAAGATGGCTGGCGGGTGTGTGTTTCTTCAACTTTAGTTGAATCGGATTGGACCGAGGCGGTCCTTGGAGAAGATTAAATAGCAATTTGCATATCACCGTTGTGGATTTGCGTAAGTAAGATGCGATCATACTAGATACCCATAGCAGCCACGTAAAACATGCAACAACAAATTAGAGGACGTCTAACTTGTTTTTGCAGGGTATGCTTGTGATGTGATATGTCCAAAGAGATGATATGATATATTGGATGTATAAGATGATCGTGTTGTAATAGTTAAATATCGACTTGCACATCGATGCTACGGCAACCGGCAGGAGCCATAGGGTTGTATTTAAATTTATTTTGCGCTTGCAGATGATCTTGCTATATCGCTAGGCGGTAGCTTTAGTAGTAACATCATAGATAGCACGACAACCTCAATGGCAACACAATGATGGAGATCATGATGATGGAGATCATGGTGTGGCACCGGTGACGATGGAGATCATGCCCGTGCTTTGGTGATGGCGATCAAAAAGCACAAGTTCGTGGCCATATCATGTCACTTATGATTTGCATGTGATGTTAATCCTTTTATGCACCTTATTTTTCTTAGAACGACGGTAGCATTATGAGGTGATCTCTCACTTAAATTTTAAGATAAAATTGTGTTCTCCCCGACTGTGCACCGTTGCGACAGTTTGTCGTTTCGAGACACCACGTGATGATCGGGTGTGATAGACTTAACGTTCACATGCAACGGGTGCAAAACAGTTGCACACACGGAACACTCGGGTTAAACTTGACGAGCCTAGCATGTACAGACTGTTGGAAATATGCCCTAGAGGCAATGATAAATAGTTATTATTATATTTGTTGTTTAAAGATAATCGTTTATGATCCATGCTATAATTGTATTGAATGAAAACATAGATACATGTGTGGATACATAGACAAAACAATGTACCTAGCAAGCCTCTAGTTGGCTAGCCAGTTGATCAATGATAGTCAAGGTTTTTTGGCTATGTGCAAGTGTTGTCACTTGATAACTGTATCACATCATTAGGAGAATCATGTGATGGACTAGACCCAAACTATGAACGTAGCATATTGATCGTGTCGTTTTATTGCTATTGTTTTCTGCGTGTCGAGTATTTGTTCCTATGACCATGCGATCATATAACTCACTGGCACCAGGGGAATACCTTGTGCGCATCAAACGTCACAACGTAACTGGGTGACTATAAAGGTGCTCTACAGGTATCTCCGAAGGTGTCCGTTGAGTTAGTATGGATCAAGACTGGGATTTTGTCACTCCATGTGATGGAGAGGTATCTCGGGGCCCACTCGGTAATACAACATCACACACAAGCCTTGCAAGCAATGTGACTAAGTGTAAGTCATGGGATCGTGTATTACGGAACGAGTAAAGAGACTTGCCAGTAACGAGATTGAAATAGGTATGCGGATACCGACGATCAAATATCGGGCAAGTAACATACCGAAGGACAAAGGGAATGACATACGGGATTATATGAATCCTTGACACTGAGGTTCAACCGATAAGATCTTCGAAGAATATGTAGGATCCAATATGGGCATCCAGGTCCCGCTATTGGATATTGACCGAGGAGTGCCTCGGGGCATGTCTACATAGTTCTCGAACCCGCAGGGTCTGCACACTTAAGGTTCAGCGATGTTTTAGTATAGTTGAGTTATATGTATTGTTACCGAATGTTGTTCGGAGTCCCGGATGAGATCACGGACGTTGCGAGGGTTTTCGGAATGGTCCAGAAACGAAGATTGATATATAGTATGGTTTCATTTGGTCACCGGAAGGTTTTCGGGCATTACCGACATTGTAGCGGGAGTGACGAATGGGTTCCGGAAGTTCATCGGGAGGGGGTCAACCCACCAGAAGGAAGCCCAATGGCCTTAGGGTGGCGCACCAGCCCTTAGTTGGCTGGTGGGACAGCCCAAAAGGGCCTTGGCGCCAAGAGAAGAATAACCAAAGAGAAAGAAAAAAAGGGAGGTGGGAAGGAAGAGAAGGACTCCACTTTCCAATCCTAATTGGAGTAGGATTCCTCCTCTCCTCCTGGCCGGGGCACCCTTGAGGGCTTGGCCCTCAAGGCAAGCCTCCTCCCCCTCCCTCCTATATATAGTGGTGATTTAGGGCTGATTTGAGACAACTTTTGCCACGTGCAACTCAGATCTAGACACCATAGTTTTACCTCTAGATCGAATTCCTGTGGAGCTCGGGCGGAGCCATGCAGGAGTAGATCAGCACTACCACCGGAGCGTCGTCACGCTGCCGGAGAACTCATCTACTTCTCTGTATTGCTTGCTGGATCAAGAAGGTCGAGATCATCGTCGAGCTGTACGTCTGCTGAACGCGGAGGTGTCATCCGTTCGGCACTAGATCGGAACGGATCGTGGGACGGATCACTGGACGATTCATGGGACGGTTCGTGGGCCGGATCGAGGGACGTGAAGACGTTCCACTACATCAACCGCGTTTCTTAACGCTTCTTGTTGTGCGATCTACAAGGATACGTAGATCCAAATCTCCTCTCATAGATGGACATCACCATGATAGGTCTTCGTGTGCGTAGGAAATATTTTGTTTCCCATGTATCGTTCGCCAAAAGTGGCATCATGAGCTAGGTTCATGCGTAGATGTTATCTCGAGTAGAACACAAAGGGTTTTGTGGACAGTGATGTTCGATTTGCTGCCCTCCTCAGTATTTTCTCGATTCGGCGGTATTGTTGGATTGAAGCGGCCCGGACCGACATTATTCGTACGCTTACGAAAGACTGGTTTCATCGATTGACATGCAACCTCGTTGCATAAAGATGACTGGCGGGTGTCGATTTCTTCAACTTTAGTTGAATTGGTTTTGAACGAGGCGGTCCTTGGAGAGGTTAAATAGCAATTTGCACATCTCCGATGTGGTTTTTGCGTAAGTAAAATGTGATCATACTAGATACCCATAGCAGCCACGTAAAACATGCAACAACAAATTAGAGGACGTCTAACTTGTTTTTGCAGGGTATGCTTGTGATATGATATGGACAATGACGTGATGTGATATATTGGATGTATGAGATGATCATGTTGTAATAGTTAATATAGACTTGCACGTCAATGGTACGGCAACCGGCAGGAGGCATAGGGTTGTCTTTAAACTAACGTTTGTGTTTGCAGATGTGTTTACTATATTGCTAGGACGTAGCTTTAGTAGTAATAGCATAAGTAGCATGTCAACCCCGATGGCGACACGTTGATGGAGATCGTGATGATGGAGATTATGGTGTGGCGCCGGTGATAATAAGATCGTGTCGGTGCTTTGTTGATGGAGATCAAGAAGCACATGATGATGGCCATATGTCACTTATGAATTGCATGTGATGTTAATCCTTTTATGCACCTTATTTTGCTTAGAACGACGATAGCATTATGAGGTGATCTCTCACTAAAATTTCAAGATGAAATTGTGTTCTCCCCGACTATGCACCGTTGCTATAGTTCGTCGTTTCGAGACACCACGTGATGATTGGGTGTGATAGACTCAACGTCACATACAACGGGTGCAAAACAGTTGCACACGCGGAACACTCGGGTTAAGCTTGACAAGCCTAGCATGTGCAGACAAGGCCTCGAAACACATGAGACCAAAAGGTCGAGTATGAATCGTATAGTTGATATGATTAGCATAGAGATGCTTACCACTGAAACTATTCTCAACTCACGTGATGATCGGACTTGAGTTAGTGAATTTGGATCATGAACCACTCAAATGACTGCAAATATGTACTTTTTGAGTGGTAGTTTAGCAAGTAATTTGATTAGTTAAACTCTAATTATCTTGAACATAGTCTAAGTCCACTTTGAATATTTGTGTTGTAGATCAATTCCTCATGCGACAGTCACCCTGAATTATAATATGTTCCTAGAGAAAGCTAAGTTGAAAGTGTTGGAAATATGCCCTAGAGGCAATAGTAAATTAGTTATTATTATATTTCCTTGTTCATAATAATCGTTTATTATCCATGCAAAAATTGTATTGATTGGAAACTCAAATACATGTGTGGATATATAGACAACACACTATCCCTAGTGAGCCTCTAGTTGACTAGTTCGTTGATCAAAGATGGTCAAGGTTTCCTAGCCATAGGCAAGTGTTGTCACTTGATAACGGGATCACATCATTCGGAGAATCATGTGATGGACAAGACCCAAATTCTAAACATAGCATGTGATCGTGTTATTTTGTTGCTATTGTTTTCTGCGTGTCAAGTATTTATTCCTATGACCATGAGATCATATAACTCACTGTCACCGGAGGAATACCTTGTGTGTATCAAACATCATAATGTAACTAGGTGACTATAAAGGTGCTCTACAGATATCTCCGAAGGTGTCCGCTGAGTTAGTATGGATCAAGACTGGGATTTGTCACTCCTTGTGACGGAGAGGTTTCTCGGGGCCCACTCGGTAATACAACATCACAAACAAGCCTTGCAAGCAATGTGACTAAGTGTAAGTCACAATATCTTGTATTACGGAACGAGTAAAGGGACTTGCCGGTAACGAGATAGAAATAGGTATACGGATGCCGACGATCAAATCTCGGGCAAGTAACATACTGAAGGTCGGGATTATATGAATCCTTGACACAGAGGTTCAACCGATAAGATCTTCATAGAATATGTAGGATCCAATATGGGCATCCAGGTCCCGCTATTGGATATTGACCGAGGATTGTCTCGGGTCATGTCTACATAGTTCTCGAACCCGCAGGGTCTACACACTTAAGTTTCGATGATGTTTTAGTATAGTTGAGTTATATGTGTTGGTGACCGAAGGTTGTTCGTAGTCCCGGATGAGATCACGGACGTCATGAGGGTTTCCAGAATGGTCCGGAAACGAGGATTGGTATATAGGAAGTTAGTGTTTGGATTCCGGAAAGTTTTTGGGCATTACCGGCAGTGTACCGGGAGTGACAAATGGTTTCCGGGGGCCCACTGGGTGGGCCCACCATGCCCCAAGGGGTCCAAATGAGTTTATTGGATGCACAATAAGGTATAATGGGCTGACAAAGTCATCCAAGGAAAGCCCATGAGTAAAAGGTGGAAAATCCAAAAGAGGTGGGAAAATAAGGAGTCATAATCCAAGTGGGATTGGAGAAGGACTCCTCTCCCTCTCCCACTTCGGCCGACCCAAGGAGGACTCCTTGGTGCGCCAAGGCTGCCCAAGGCTACCTCTCCCCTCCTCCTATATATACTAGAGGTTTAGGGCTTTTGAGACATAACTTTGCCACGTGCAACTCAAACCTACACCTCGTAGTTCTTCCTCTAGATTAGATTTCTGCAGAGCTCGGACGGAGACCTACAAGAATAGTTCATCACCAACACCGGCGCTCCGTCACGTTGTCGAAGAACTCATCTACTTATCCATCTCTCTTGCTGGATCAAGAAGGCCGAGATCGTCATCGAGCTGTACGTGTGCTGAACGTGGAGGTGCCGTTCGTTCGGCACTAGATCGGAACGGATCGTGGGACAGATCGCGGGACGGTTCTTGGGACGTGAAGACGTTCCACTACATCAACCGCATTTCTTAACGCTTCCTGGTGTGCGATCTACAAGGGTACGTAGATCCAAATCTCCACTCGTAGATGGACATCACCATGATAGGTCTTCGTGTGCGTAGGAAATTTTTTGTTTCCCATGCAACGTTCCCCAACAGTGGCATCATGAGCTAGGTTCATGCGTAGATGTTATCTCGAGTAGAAAACAAAAGGTTTTGTGGACCGTGATGTTCGATTTTTTGCCCTCCTTAGTCTTTTCTCGATTCGGCGGTATTGTTGGATTGAAGCGGCCTGGCTCGACATAACTGCTACGCTTATGAGAGACTGGTTTCATCGATTGACATACAACCTCGTTGCATAAAGATGACTGGCGGGAGCCTGTTTCTTCAAATTTAGTTGAATTGGTTTCCACCGAGGCGGTCCTTGGAGAGGTTAAATAGCAATTTGCACATCTCCGTTGTGGTTTTTGTGTAAGTAAGATGCGATCATACTAGATACCCATAGCAGCCACATAAAACATGCAACAAGAAAATAGAGGACGTCTAACTTGTTTTTGCAGGGTATGCTTGTGATATGATATGGCCAATGACCTGATGTGATATATTGGATGTATGAGATGATCATGTTGTAATAGTTAATATCGACTTGCACGTCGATGGTACGACAACCGGCTGGAGGCATAGGGTTGTCTTTAAACTAACGTTTGTGTTTGCAGATGCGTTTACTATATTGCTAGGACGTAGCTTTAGTAGTAATAGCATAAGTAGCATGACAACCCCGATGGCGACAGGTTGATGGAGATCGTGATGATGGAGATCATGGTGTGGCGCCGGTGACAATAAGATAGTGTCGGTGCTTTGGTGATGGAGATCAAGAAGCACATGATGATGGCCATATCATGTCACTTATGAATTGCATGTGATGTTAATCCTTTTATGCAACTTATTTTGCTTAGAACGACGGTAGCATTATGAGGTGATCTCTCACTAAAATTTCAAGACGAAATTGTGTTCTCCCCGACTGTGCACCGTTGCTACAATTCGTCGTTTCGAGACACCACGTGATGATCGGGTGTGATAGACTCAACTTCACATACAATAGGTGCAAAATAATTGCACGCGCGGAACACTCGGGTTAAGATTGACGAGCCTAGCATGTGCAGACATGGCCTCAGAACACATGAGACCGAAAGGTCAAGCATGAATCATATAGTTGATATGATTAGCATAGAGATGCTTACCACTGAAACTATTCTCATCTCACGTGATGATCGGACTTGAGTTAGTGAATTTGGATCATGTACCACTCAAATGACTAGAGAGATGTACTTTTTGAGTGGGAGTTTAGCAAGTAATTTGATTAGTTAAACTCCAATTATCATGAACATAGTCAAAAGGTGTTTGCGAATTATGATGTAGCTTGCGCTATAGCTCTATTGTTTTTATATGTTCCTAGAGAAAATGTAGTTCAAAGATGATAGTAGCAACTTTGCGGACTGAGTCCATAAAACTGAGAATTATCCTCATTGCTGCGCAGAAGGCTTATGTCCTTAATGAACCACTCGGTGTGTTGCACCTCGAGCGTCGTCTGTTGATGTTGCGAACATCTGACATACACGTTTTTAATGACTACGTGATAGTTCAGTGCGTAATACTTAATGGCTTAGAAGCAAGGCGCCGAAGACGTTTTGAAACCTCACGGAACATAAGAGATGTTCTAAGAGATGAAATTGACATTTCATGCTCGTGCCCTTGTTGAGAGGTATGAGACCTCCGACAAGATTCTTTGTCTACAAAGTAAAGGAGAAAAGCTCAATCGTTGAGCATGTTCTCAGATTGTCTGAGTACAACAATCGCTTGAATCAAGTGGGAGTTAATCTTCCAGATGAAATAGCGATGGTTCTCCAAAGTCACTGCCACTAAGCTGCTAGTGCTTCATGATGAACTATAACATATCAAGGATAGATATGATGATCCTTGAGCGATTCGCAATGTTTTGACACTTCGAAAGTAGAAATCAAGAAGGAGCATCAATTGTTGATGGTTAGTAAAACCACTAGTTTCAAGAAGGGCAATGGCTAGAAGGGATACTTCATGAAACGACAAACCAGTTGCTGCTCTAATGAAGAAACCCAAAATTGAACCCAAACCCGAGACTAAGTGCTTCTGTTATGAGGGAAACGGTCACTGAGGCGGAGCTACCCTAGATAATTGGTAGATGAGAAGGCTGGCGAAGTCAACAAAAGTATATTTGATATACATGATATTGATGTGTACTTTAGTAGTACTCCTAGTAGCACGAGGGTATTGGATACCGGTTCGATTGCTAAGTGATTAGTAACTCGAAATAAAAGCTACGGAATAAATGGAGACTAGCTAAAGGTGAGGTGACGATAAGTGTTGGAAGTGTTTCCAAGGTTGATGTGATCAAACATCGCACGCTCCCTCTACCATCGGGATTGGTGCTAAACCTAAATAATTGTTATTTGGTGTTTGCGTTGAGCATGAACATGATTGGATCATGTTTATTGCAATACGATTCTTCATTTAAAGAGAATAATGGTTATTCTATTTGCTTGAATAATTACCTTCAATGGTTTATTGAATCTCGATCGTGGTGTTACACATATTCATAATATTGGTGCCAAAAGATACAAAGTAATAATGATAATACCACTTACTTGTGGCACTTCCGCTTGAGTCATGTTGGTGTAAAATGCATGAAGAAGCTCCATGCTGATGGATCTTTGTACTCACTCATTTTTGAAATGTTTGAGACATGCAAACCATACGTGTTGGTATAAACGCATGAAGAAACTCCATGCAGATGGATCGTTTGGACTCACTTGATTTTGAATCACTTGAGACATGCAAAATCATACGACATGGAACAAGAAAGTAACTTGTTGGATGCAAAACATTTTTTATGTGTGCAGTCTAATGAGTACTGAGGCACGCAGTGGATATCGTTATGTTCTTACTTCACTGATGATTTGAGTAGATACAGGAGTATTTACTTGATGAATCACAAGTCTCAAATATTGAAAAGTTTAAAGCTATTTCAGAGTGAAGATCACCATGACAAGAGGATAAACTGTCTACGATATGATCATAGAGATGAATATCCGAGTTGCGGGTTTTGGTACACGGTTAAGACAATGTGGAAATTGTTTTGCAATTCATGCCACCTAAGAACACCATAGTGTGATGGTGTGTCCGAACGTCATAGCTGCGCCCTATTTGATATGGTGCATACTATGATGTCTCTTATTGAATTACCACTATCGTTTATGGGTTATGCATTAGAGACAACCGCATTCACTTTAAAATAGGGCACCGCGTATTTTCGTTGAGATGACACAGTATAGATTACGGTTTGGAGAAACCTAAGCTATCGTTTCTTAAAAGTTTGGGGCTGCGATGCTTATGTGAAAAAGTTTCGGTCTGATAAGCTCGAGCCCAAAGCGGATAAATGCATCTTCATAGGATATCCAAAACAGTTGGGTACATCTCCTATCTCAGATCCGGAAGTGAAGTGTTTGTTTCTAGAAACGGGTCCTTTCTCGAGGAAAAGTTTCTCTCGAAAGAATTGAGTGGGAGAGTGGTAGAAATTGATGAGGTTATCGAACCGTCACTTCAACCACTGTGTAGCAGAGCGCAGGAAGTTGTTCCTGTGGCGCCTACACCAATTGAAGTGGAAACTGATGATAGTGATCATTGAGCTTCGGATCAAGTTACTACAAACCTCGTAGGTCGACAAGGTCGCGTACTACTATAGAGTGGTACAGTAACCCTGTCCTAGAGGTCATGTTGTTGAAGAACAATGAAACCTACGAGCTATGGAGAAGCGATGGTGGGCCCGGATTCCGACAAATGGCTGGAGGCCATGAAATCCGAGAGAGGATCCATGTATGAAAACAAAGTGTAGACTTTGGAAGAACTTCTTGATTGTCGTAGGACTATTAAGTGAAGATGGATATTTAAAGGGAAGACAAACGATGATGGTGAAAAGTCACCATTAAGAAAATCTCGACTTATAGCAAAGATGTTTCCGACAAGTTCAAAGAGTTGACTGTGATGAGACTTTCTCACTCGTAGTGATGCTGAAATTCTGTTGGAATTATGTTAGCAATTACTGCAATGTTTGTGAAATATTGCACATAGGATGTCAAAACATTGTTTCCTCGACGGTTTCCTTGAGGAAAAGTTGTATGTGATACAACCAAAAGGTTTTGTCAATCCTAAGGATGCTAACAAGTATGCAAGCTCCAGCGATCCTTCTATGGACTAGTGCAAGCATCTCGGAGTTGGAATATATGCTTTGATGAGATGACCAAAACTTTTGGGGTTTTACAAGGTTTATGAGAAACTTGTATTTCCAAAGAGGTGAGTGGGAGCACTATAGAATTTCTGATAAGTATATGTAGTTGACATATTGTTGATCGGAAGTAATGTAGAATTTCTGTAAAGCATAAAGGGTTGTTTGAAAGGAGTTTTTCAAAGGAAGACCTCGATAGAGCTACTTGAACATTGAGCATCAAGATCTATGGACATAGATCAAAATGCTAAACAGAACTTTCAAATAAAATGCATGCCTTGACAAGTTTGAAGGAGTTCAAAATAGATCAGCAAAGAAGGAGTTCTTGGTTGTGTTGTAAGGTATGAATGTGAGTAAGACTCAAAAGCCCAACCACGGCAGAAAAAAGAGAAAGGACGAAGGTCGTCCCCTATGCCTTAGTTGTAGAGTCTAAAGTATGCCATGTTGTGTGTCGCACCTAATGTGTGCCTTGCCATGAGAATGTCAAGGGGTACAAGGAGTGATCCAAGATTGAATCACTAAAACAGCGGTCAAAGTTATCCTTAGTAACTAGTGGACTAAGGAATTTTTTCTCGATTATGGAAGTGATTAAAGAGTTCGTCGTAAAGGGTTACGTTGATGCAAGCTTTGACACTAATACGAATAACTATGAGTAGTAAAACGGATTCATATAGTAGAGTAGATATTTGGAGAATTTCCGAATAGCACATAGTAGCAACATCCATAAGATGACATAAAGATCTGTAAAGCACACACAAATCTGAAAGATTCAGAACCGTTGGCTAAAATCTCTCTCACGAGCAAGACGTAATCAAATCCCAGAACTATATGGGTGTTGGATTTGTTAAAATCACATGGTGATGTGAACTAGATTATTGACTCTAGTGCAAGTGGGAGACTGTTGGAAATATGCCCTAGAGGCAATAATAAATTAGTTATTATTATATTTCCTTGTTCATAATAATTGTTTATTATCCATGCTAGAATTGTATTGATTGGAAACTCAAATACATGTGTGGATACATAGACAACACATTGTCCCTAGTGATCCTCTGGTTGACTAGTTCGTTGATCAAAGATGGTCAAGGTTTCCTAGCCATAGGCAAGTGTTGTCACTTGATAACGGGATAACATCATTCAGAGAATCATGTGATGGACAAGACCCAAATTATAAACGTAGCATGTGATCGTGTTATTTTGTTGCTACTGTTTTCTGTGTGTCAAGTATTTATTCCTATGACCATGAGATCATATAACTCACTGTCACCGGAGGAATACCTTGTGTGTATCAAACGTTGCAACGTAACTGGGTGACTATAAAGGTGCTCTACAGATATCTCCAAAGGTGTCCGCTGAGTTAGTATGGATCAAGACTGGGATTTGTCACTCCGTGTGACGGAGAGGTATCTCGGGGCCCACTCGGTAATACAACATCACAAACAAGCCTTGCAAGCAATGTGACTAAGTGTAAGTCACAGGATCTTGTATTATGGAACGAGTAAAGAGACTTGACGGTAACGAGATTGAAATACATATACGGATGCCGACGATCAAATCTCGGGCAAGTAACATACCGAAGGACAAAGGGAGTGACCTACGGGATTATATGAATCCTTGGCACAGAGGTTCAACCGATAAGATCTTTGTTGAATATGTAGGATCCAATATGGGCATCCAGGTCCCGCTATTGGATATTGACCGAGGAGTGTCTCGGGTCATGTCTACATAGTTCTCGAACCCGCAGGGTCTGCACACTTAAGGTTCAATGATGTTTTAGTATAGTTGAGTTATATGTGTTGGTGACCGAAGGTTGTTCGGAGTCCCGGATGAGATCACAAACGTCATGAGGGTTTTTGGAATGGTCCGGAAACGAAGATTGATATATAGGAAGTTGGTGTTTGGATTCCGGAAAGTTTTCGGGCATTACCGAGAGTGTACCGGGAGTGACAAATGGGTTCCGGGGGCCCACTGGGTGGGCCCACCACGCCCCAAGGGGTCCACATGGGTTTATTGGATGTACAATAAGGTATAATGGTCTGAAAAAGTCATCCAAGGAAAGCCCATGAGGAAAAAGTAGAAAATCCAAAAGAGGTGGGAAAATAAGGAAGGAGTCCTAATCCAAGTGGGATTGGAGAAGGACTCCTCTCTCTCTCCGAGTTCGGCTGACCCAAGGAGGACTCCTTGGTGCGCCAAGGCTGCCCAAGGCTGCCTCTCCCCTCCTCCTATATATACTGGAGGTTTAGGGCTTTTGAGACATAACTTTGCCACGTGCAACTCAAACCTACACCTCGTAGTTCTTCCTCTAGATTAGATTTCTGCGGAGCTCGGACGGAGCCGTGCAGGAATAGTTCATCACCAACACCGGCACACCGTTAGGCTGCCGGAGAACTCATCTACTTCTCCATCTCTCTTGCTGGATCAAGAAGGCCGAGATCGTCATCGAGTTGTACGTGTGCTGAACGCGGAGGTGTCGTCCGTTCGGCACTAGATCGGAACGGATCGTGGGACGGATCGCGGGACGGTTCGTGGGACGAATCGCGGGACAGTTCGAGGGACGTGAAGACGTTCCACTACATCAACCGCGTTTCTTAACGCTTCCTGCTGTGCGATCTACAAGGGTACGTAGATCCAAATCTCCGCTCGTAGATGGACATCACCATGATAGGTCTTCGTGTGCGTAGGAAATTTGTTGTTTCCCATGCAACGTTCCCCAACAGAAATATGATGGAAGCAACTTGGTAGACTGGGCTCGTAATCTTAAGTTGCTCCTGCAAGCTGGGAAGAAGGATTATGTCCTTAATGTTGCGCTAGGAGATGAACCACCCGCTACGGCTGACTAAGATGTTAAGAACGCTTGGTTAACATGTAAGGAGGACTACTCAGTAGTTCAATGTGCAGTCTTGTATGGATTAGAGCCGGGACTTCAACGTTGCTTTGAGCGTCATGGAGCATTTGAGATGTTCCAGGAGTTGGAGTTTATCTTTCAGAAGAACGCCCGAATCGAGAGGTATGAGACCTCCGATAAATTCTATGCTTGCAAGATGGAGGAGTATTCGTGTGTCAGTGAACATGTGCTCAAAATGTCTGGGTACTCAAACCGTCTAGCTAAGCTGGGGATTGAACTCCTGCAAGAGGCTATCACTGACAGAATCCTTCAATCACTGCCACCAATCTACAAGAGCTTTGTGTTGAACTATAACATGCAAGGGATGAACAAGTCACCCCGCGAGTTATTCACGATGCTGAAAGTCACAGAGTCAGAACTCCGTAAAGAACATCAAGTGTTGATGGTGAATAAGACCACTAGTTTCAAGAGAAACGACAAAGGAAAGAAGGATAATTCCAAGAAGAGCGGCAAGCCTGTTGCCAATCCGACGAAGAAACCCAAAGCTGGATCTAAGCCTGAAATGGAGTGTTATTATTGCAAGGGTATGGGTCACTGGAAGCGCAACTGCCCCAAGTATCTAGCTGATAAGAAGGCGGCCAAAGAAAAATCGGGTATATTCGATATACATGTTATTGATGTGTACTTAACCATCTCTCGTAGTAGTGCATGGGTATTCGATACCGGTTCTGATGCTCATATTTACAACTCGAAACACGAACTGCGGAATAAGTGAAGGCTGGCAAAGGATGAAGTGACGATGCGCGTGGGAAATGGTTCCAAGGTTGATGCAATCGCCGTCGGCACAGTTTCACTTCAGTTACCATCAGGATTAGTTATGAACTTAAATAATTGTTATTTAGTGCCTGCATTAAGCATGAACATTATATCTGGATCTTGTTTATTGCGAGACGGTTACTCGTTTAAGTTAGAGAATAATGGTTGTTCTATTTCTATGAGTAATATCTTTTATAGTCATGCACCCAATGTGAGAGGATTGTTCATATTGAATCTTGATAGCGATGATACGCATATACATAACATTGAGACCAAAAGAGTTAGAGTTAACAATGATAGTGCCATGTTTCTGTGGCACTACCACTTAGGTCATATTGGTGTAAAGCGCATGAATAAATTCCATTCAGATGGACTTTTGGAGTCACTTGACTTTGATTCACTTGACACGTGCGAACCATGCCTCATGGGCAAGATGACTAAGACTCCGTTCTCCGGAACAATGGAGCGTGCCAGTGACTTGTTGGAAATCATACATACCGATGTGTGCGGTCCGATGAGTATGGAGGCGCGCGGCGCATATCGTTATTTTCTCACCTTCACTGACGATTTGAGTAGAGATGGTTATATCTACTTGATGAAGCACAAGTCTAAAACGTTTGAGAAGTTCAAGCAATTTCATAGTGAAGTTGAAAATCATTGTAACAAGAAGATCAAATTCCTACGATCTGATCTTGGGGGTGAATATCTGAGGTTCGAGTTTGGTGCTCACTTAAGACAATGTGGAATTGTTTCACACTTGACACCACCTGGAACACCACAGCGTAATGGTGTCTCTGAACGTCGTAATCGTACTTTATTAGAGATGGTGCGATCTATGATGTCTCTTACCGATTTGGCGTTATCATTTTGGGGTTATGCATTAGAGACAACTGCATTCACTTTAAATAGGGCACCATCAAAATCCATTGAGGTGACACCATACGAATTGTGGTATGGTAAAAGACCAAAGTTGTCGTTTCTTAAAGTTTGGGGATGTGATGCTTATGTAAAAAAGCTTCAGCCTGAAAAGCTGGAACCCAAAGCGGAAAAGTGCGTCTTCATAGGTTACCCAAAAGAGACAGTTGGGTATACCTTCTATCTCAAATCCGAGGGCAAAGTGTTTGCTGCTAAAAACGGAGCTTTTCTTGAGAAGGAGTTTCTCTCGAAAGAATTGAGTGGGAGGAAGATAGAACTTGATGAGGTTGTCGATCCTCTAATCCCTCTAGATGGTGGCGCATGGCAAGGGGAAACCCCTGTCGTTGTGACGCCCGTTGAACATGAAGTTAACGATGATGATCATGAAACTTCGGACCAAGTTCCTATCGAACCTCGCAGGTCGACAAGACACGTACTGCTCCTGAGTGGTACGGTAATCCTGTCTTATCAATTATGTTGTTGGACAACAATGAACCTGTGAATTATGAAGAAGCAATGGTGGGCCCGGATTCCAGCAAATGGCTGGAGGCCATGAAGTCCGAGATAGGATCCATGTACAAGAACAAAGTGTGGACTTTGGAAGTACTACCTGAAGGCCGCAAGGCTATTCAGAACAAATGGATCTTTAAGAAGAAGACAGACGCAGACGGTAATGTGACCGTTTATAAAGCTCGACTTGTGGCAAAGGGTTTTTCAAAAGTTCAAGGAGTTGACTACGATGAGACATTCTCACCGGTAGCGATGCTTAAGTCCGTCCGAATCATGTTAGCAATAGTTGCCTTTTACGATTATGAAATCTGGCAGATGGATGTCAAAACAGCGTTCCTTAATAGTTTTCTTAAGGAAGAGTTGTATATGATGCAACCCAAAGGTTTTGTCAATCCAAAGAATGCTAACAAAGTATGCAAGCTCCAGCGATCCATTTATGGACTGGTGCAAGCATCTCGGAATTGGAATAAGCGCTTTGATGAGGTGATCAAAGCATTTGGGTTTATACAAGTGGTTGGAGAATCTTGTATTTACAAGAAAGTGAGTGGGAGCTTTGTGGCATTTCTAATATTATATGTGTATGACATATTGCTGATTGGAAATAACATGGAGCTTTTGGAAACTTGACGAGACTAGCATGTCCAGACATGGCATCGAAACACAAGAGACCAAAAGGTCGAGCATGAATCATATAGTTGATATGATCAACATGCATATGTTCACCACTAAAACTATACTCAACTCACATGATGATTGGACTTGAGTTAGTGAATTTGGATCATGCGACACTCGAATGACTAGAGGAATGTCTATTTGAGTGGGAGTTTATTAGTAATATGATTAGCTAAACTCAATTGTCTTGAACATAGTCCAAGTAATCTTTGCAAATTTTATGTTGTAGATCAATGGCTCGCGCAGTAGCAACCCTGAATTTTAATACGTTCCTAGAGAAAGCTAAGTTGAAAGATGATGGAAGCAACTTTGTTGACTGGGCTCGAAATCTGAGGCTTATCCTCCAGGCTGGCCAAAAGCAATATGTGCTTGATGCTGCGCTAGGTGATGCACCACCTGCTATGGCGACCCAAGATGTTTTGAACACTTGGCAAGCGCGTAAGGATGACTACTCACTAATTCAATGTACAGTTTTATATGGCTTAGAACCGGGACTTCAAAGACGTTTTGAACATCATGGAGCATATGAGATGTTCCAGGAGTCGAAGTTTATCTTGAGAAGAATGCCCGGATCGAGAGGTATGAGACCTTCGGTAAGTTCTATGCTTGCAAAATGGAGGACAATTCTTTGTCACTGAACATGTGTTGAGAATGTATTGGTACTCTAACCGTCTAGCTGAGCTCGAGATTGAACTCCCGCAAGAAGCTATCACTGATAGAATTCTTCAGTCACTGCCTATAAGAGCTTCGTGTTGAACTATAACATGCAAGCGATGAATAAGTCACCCGGCGAGTTGTTTGCGATGCTGAAAGTCGCTGAGTCAGAAATCCAGAAAGAACATCAAGTGTTGATGGTCAATAAGACCACTAGTTTCAAGAAAAACAGCAAAGGAAAGAAGGGTAACTCCAAGAAGAGTGGCAAAGCTATTGCCCCCCCCCCCCCACGAAGAAACCCAAGACTGGACCTAAGCCAGAAACTGAGTGCTATTATTGCAAGGGGATTGGTCACTGGAAGCGCAAATGTCCCAAGTATCTAGCCGATAAGAAGGCGGCCAACGCCAAACAAGGTATATTTGATATACATGTTATTTATGTGTACCTCATTGGCTCTCGTAGTAGTGCGTGGGTATTTGATACCGTTTCGGTTGCTCACATTTGCAACTCGAAACAGGAACTACAGAATAAACGAAGGCTGGCGAAGGATGAGGTGACGATGTGCATGGGAAATGGTTCCATGGTTGACGCGATCGCCGTCGGCATGCTATCACTTCAGTTACCATCGGGATTAGTGATGAACTTAAATAATTGTTATTTAGTGCATGCGGTGAGCATGAACATTATATTTGGATCTTGTTTATTGCGAGATGGTTACTCATTTAAGTCAGAGAATATTGGTTGTTCTATTTATATAAATAATATCTTTTATGGTCATGCACCCAATGTGAGGGGTTTGTTCATATTGAATCTCGATTGTGATGACACTCATGTCCATAACATTGAGACCAAAAGATGTACAGTTAACAATGATAACGTCACTTTCTTGTGGCATTGCCGCTTAGGTCATATTGGTGTGAAGCGCATGAAGAAACTCCATGCTGATGGAATTTTGGAGTCACTTGATTTTGAATCACTTGACACATGCGAACCATGTCTCATGGGCAAGATGACTAAGACTCCGTTCTTTGGAACAATGGAGCGTGCAAGTGACTTGTTGGAGATCATACATACTGATGTGTGCGGACCAATGAGCATAGAGGAGCACGGCGGATATCGTTATTTTCTCACCTTCACTGACGATTTGAGTAGCTATGGCTATATCTACTTGATGAAGCACAAGTCTGAAACGTTTGAAAAGTTCAAACAATTTCAGAGTGAAGTTGAAAATCATTGTAGCAAGAAGATCAAGTTCCTACAATCTGATCGAGGAGGTGAATATCCGAGTTACGAGTTTGGTGCTCCCTTAAGACAATGTGGAATTGTTTCATAGTTGACACCGCCTGGAACACCACAGCGTAATGGCGTGTCCGAACGTCGTAATCGTACTTTATTAGATATGGTGCGTTCTATGATGTCTCTTACCGATTTGCCATTATCATTTTGGGGCTATGCATTGGAGACAACTGCATTCACTTTAAATAGGGCACCATCAAAATCCGTTGAGACGACACCATATGAGCTATGGTATGGCAAGAAGCCAAAGTTGTCGTTTCTTAAAGTTTGGGGATGTGATGCTTATGTCAAAAAGCTTCAATCTGAAAAGCTGGAACCCAAAGCGGAAAAGTGTGTTTTCACAGGTTAAAGAGACAGTTGGGTATACCTTCTATCTCAGATCCGAGGGCAAAGTGTTTGTCGCTAAGAGCGGAGCTTTTCTTGAGAAAGAGTTTCTCTCAAAAGAATTGAGTGGGAGGAAGATAGTGTTGGGTAACGTAGTAATCTAAAAAAAATCCTACGCCATGCAAGGATCTATCTATGGAGAAACCAACAACGAGCAAAGGAGTAGAGCATCTTGATACCTTTGAAGATCGCTAAGTGGAAGCGTTGCTAGAACGTGGTTGATGGAGTCGTACTCGCAGCTATTCAGACCGCGGTGGATTCTGATCTATGCACCGAACGTCGGTGCCTCCGCGTTAAACACACGTGCAACCCGATGATGTCTCCAACGCCTTCATCTAGCAAGAAGGGAGGAGAGGTTGAGGGAGAGCTCCGGCAGCACGACGGCGTGGTGACGGTGGAGCTCCGTGGTAACTTCGACAAGGCTTCGCCAAGCACTATGGAGGACGAGGAGGAGGAGGTGTAGGGCTGCTCCAAGAGAGAGAGAGAAGTTGTGTCAAATCAGCCCCAAAATCCTCACTATATATAGGAGGAGATGGAGGAGGGTGCGACAGCCCTAGATGGCCTTGGGGCGACGGCCAAGGTGGTGGAGGCGCCCTATGGTTGGGCCTTGAGGCCCAAAGTGGCCTCCCACGCCTAGGGTTTGCCCCCTCCACCTCTTCTTGCGCCTTGGGCTGCTGGTGGTGGTGCACTAGTCCACACATTGGCTGATTCCCATCCACCTTTTGGCCCATATGCCCCTTCGGGGCTGGTGTCCCTTGCCGGTGGACCTCTGGAACCCTTCCGGTGGTCCCCATACATTACCGGTGTCGCCCGAAACAATTCCGGCGACCAAATCCTCACTTCCTATATGTAATTCTTTACCTCCAGACCATTTTGCAACTCCTCGTGACGTCTAGGATCTCATCCACGACTCCGAGTAACCTTCGGTAACCACATACACTATTTCCCTATAACCCTAGCATCATCGAACCTTAAGTGTGTAGACCCTACGGGTTCGGGAAGCATGCACACATGACCGAGACACCTCTTCGGTCAATAACCAACAACAGGGTCTGGATATCCATGTTGGTCCCTGCATGTTCCTCGATGATCTCATCGGATGAACCACGATGTCGGGGATTCAATCAATCTCGTATGCAATTCCCTTTGTCTACTGGTATGATACTTGCCCGAGATTCGATCGTCGGTACCCCTATACCTTGTTCAGTCTTGTTACGGGCAAGTCTCTTTACTCGTTCCGTAACACATCATCCGTGGCTAACTCCTTAGTCACACTGAGCTCAATATGATGATGGATTACCAAGTGGGCCTAGAGATACCTCTCCGTCACACGGAGTGACAAATCCCAGCCTCGATTCATACAACCCAACACACACTTTCGGAGATACCTGTAATGCACCTTTATAATCACCCAGTTACGTTGTAACGTTTGATAGACCCAACGCACTCCTACGGTATCCGGGAGTTGCACAATCTCATGGTATAAGGAAATGATACTTCACAATAGAAAAGCTTTAGCGAACGAACAACATGATCTAGTGCTAGGCTTAGGATTGGGTCTTGTCCATCACATCATTCCCCAATGATGTGATCCCGTTATCAATGACATCCAATGTCCATGATCAGGAAACCATGATCATCTATTGATCAACGAGCTAGCCAACTAGAGGCTCACTAGGGACACATTGTGATCTATATATTCACACATGTATTAT
The DNA here is from genome assembly GCF_904849725.1 of Hordeum vulgare subsp. vulgare. Classification (NCBI taxonomy): domain Eukaryota; kingdom Viridiplantae; phylum Streptophyta; class Magnoliopsida; order Poales; family Poaceae; genus Hordeum; species Hordeum vulgare. Next base: position 102,007,036 of record NC_058524.1, on the reverse strand, counting down.
GGTTTTCGGTTAATACAATTATAGCATGAATAATATACAATTATCATGAACTAGGAAATATAATGATAACCACTTTATTATTGGCTCTAGGGCATATTTCCAATAGTCTCCCACTTGCACTAGAGTCAATAATCTAGTTACATTGTGATGAATCGAACACCCATAGAGTTCTGGTGATGATCATGTTTCGCTCGTGGAAGAGGTTTAGTCAACGGATGTGCGACATTCAGATCCGTATGTACTTTACAAATATCTATATCTCCATCCTGGATGTATCCACGAATGGAGTTGAAGCGGCGCTTGATGTGCTTCGTCTTCTTGTGAAACCTGGGCTCCTTTGCAATAGCAATAGCTCCAGTGTTGTCACAGAACAGAGTCATCGGGCCCGATGCACTTGGAATCACTCCTAGGTTGGTGATGAACTCCTTCATCCAGACTCCTTCATGTGATGCTTTCGAAGCAGCTATGTACTTCGCTTCACATGTAGATGCCACCACGACGCTTTGCTTGCAACTGCACCAGCTAACTGCCCCATTATTCAAAATATACACTTATCCGGTTTGTGACTTGGAGTCATCCGGATCTGTGTCGAAGCTAGCATCGATTAACCCTTTACAACAAGCTCTTCGACACCTCAATAAACGAGAAACATATCTTTAGGCCTTTTCACGTACTTAAGGATGTTCTTGACCGCTGTCCAGTAATCCACTCCTGGATCACTCTGGTACCTCCCTACCAAACTTATGGCAAGGTTCACACCAGGTCTGGTACATAGCATGTCATACATGATAGAGCCTATGGCTCAAGCATAGGGTACAATACTCATCTTTTCTCTATCTTTCGTCGTGGTCGGGCGTTGAGTCGTACTCAACCTCACACCTTGTAATACAGGCAAGAACCCCTTCTTAGCCTTATCCATATTGAACTTCTTCAATATCTTGTCAAGGTATGTGCTTTGTGAAAGACCTATGAGGTGTCTTGATCTATCTCTATAGATCTTTGCCTAATATGTAAGCAGCTTCTCCAAGGTCCTTCATTGAAAAACTCTTATTCAAATAGGCCTTGATGCTTTCCAATAGTTTTATATCATTTCCATCAACAATATGTCATCCACATATAATATGAGAAATTCTACAGAGCTCCCACTCACTTTCTTGTAAATATTGGGGTATTTATAGAGCAAAGAGGCGGTGTGGGAGGCCAACAAGGAGGGCACAACCCACCGGGGCGCGCGTGACCTCCCCCACGCACTCCCTGGTGGGTTGTGCTCCCATCGGAGCTCCCCTCAGGTGCGTTCCTGGCCCACTGGATGTCTTCTGGCCCCAAAAAATCCACAAAAAGTTCCGCTGCGTTTGGACTCCGTTTGGTATTGATTTCCTGCGATGTAAAAAACATGCAGAAAACAGCAACTAGCACTAGGCACTATGTCAATAGGTTAGTACCAAAAAATGATATAAAATGACTATAAAATGATTGTAAAACATCCAAGAATGATAATATAACAACATGGTACACTCAAAAATTATAGATAAGTTGGAGACTTATCAGCCTGCAGGGCGCGCCCCTGGCTTGTGGGGCCCCTGTGGCTCCTCCGACCTCGTTTCCACTCCTATATATTCCTATTCGTGGAGAAAAAATAAAGGAGAAGAGTTCATCGCGTTTTACGATACGGAGCCACCGCCACCTCCTTTTCTTCCTCGGGAGGGCAGATCTGGAGTCTGATTTGGGCTCCGGAGAGGGGAAATCGACGCCATCGTCATCACCAACCATCCTTCATCACCAATTTCATGATGCTCTCCTATGTTCGTGAGTAATTACATCGTAGGCTTGCTGGACGGTGATGGGTTGGATGAGATCTATCATGTAATCGAGTTAGTTTTGTTAGGGTTTGATCCCTAGTATCCACTATGGTGTGTGATTGATGTTGCTATGACTTTGCTATGCTTAATGATTGTCACTAGTGTTAGGGTAACGTAGCATAAATTCAAAATTTTCCTATGCCATATTCAGATCTTCCTATGGAGAGACCAGCAACGAGAGAGGAGTGAGTGCATCTTCATACCTTCTAAGATCGCTAAGCGGAAGCGTTGCTAGAACGCAGTTGATGGAGTCGTACTCGTGGCGATTCAGATCGCGCTGTGATTCCGATCTAGTGTCGAACCACCGCACCTCCGCGTTCAACACATGTGCAGCCCGGTGAAAATCTCCCACACCTTGATCCAGCAAGGAGGAGGGAGAGGTTGGGGAAGATCTCCGGCAGCACGACGGCGTGGTGTCGATGGAGAGACGAGGTCTCCCGGCAGGGCTTCGCCAAGCACCGTGGGAGAGGAGGAAGAAGGAGAGCAGGGCTGCGCCGAGAGAGAGATGGAAAACCGTATCTCCAAAGGCCAAAAAAACCACTATATATAGGGGGAAGGGAGGGGCGGCGCCCCCTTGAGGGGGGGGGGGCAGCCCTAGATGGGAGAGGGGGGCGGCGGCCAGGGAGGAGAGGGGGTGGCGCACCCCTAGGTGGGCCTTAGGCCCACCAGCGCCTAGGGTTTCCCCTCCCTCCCTCTCTGGTGCGCCTGGGCTGAGTGTGGGGGGCGCACCAGCCCACACAGGGGTTGGCTCCCTCCTGCACTTGGCCCATCTAGCCTTCCGGGGCTTGTGGCCCCTCCCGGTGGGCCTTCGGAACCCTTCCGGTTGTCCCGGCACTTTGTCGGTGGTGCCCGAAACATTTCCGGCGTCCAAACCCATCCATCCTATATATCAATCTTTACCTGTGGACCATTCCGGAGCTCCTCGTGACGTCCGGGATCTCATCCAGGACTCTGAACAACCTTTGGTAACCTCGTATAACAATTTGCTATAACCCTAGCGTCATCGAACCTTAAGTGTGTAGACCCTACGGGTTCGGGAATCATGCAGACATGACCGAGACACTCTCCGGCCAATAACCATCAGCGGGATCTGGATACCCATGGTGGCTCCCACATGTTCCACGATGATCTCATCGGATGAACCACGATGTCAAGGATTCAATCAATCCTGTATACAATTCCCTTTGTTTGTCGGTATAGAACTTGCCCGAGATTCGATCGTCGGTATACCTATACCTTGTTCAATCTCGTTACTAGTAAGTCTCTTTACTCGTTCCGTAGCATATCATCCCGTGACTAACTCCTTAGTCACACTAAGCTCATTATGATGATGTTCTACCGAGTGGGCCCTGATACGTCCCAAACGTATCTATAATTTTTGATGGTTTCACGCTGTTATCTTGTCATCTTTGGATGTTTTATGTACCTTTTATATCTTTTTTGGGACTAACTTATTGATTCAGTGCCAAGTGCCAGTTCCTGTTTTTTCTGTGTTTTTGGCTCTTTTCAGATCTGATTTTGGAACGGAGTCCAAACGGAACAAAATCCCCGAAATGATTTTTTCCCAAACGGACGAAGATCAGGGGGCTTGTGGGCCAATCCAGGAGGGCTCCTGGGATCCCACAAGCCCCCACTCCGCCACCAGGGGGGAGGCGGCGGTGGCAGGGCTTGTGGACTCCCTGGCCGCCCCCTGACCTATATCTTTGGCCTATATATTCCCTAAAATACAACAAAAAATCAAGGGAGCCTCGAAAATACTTTTCCGCCACCGCAAGCTTCCGTTTCCGCAAGATCTCATCTGGAGACCCTTCCTGGCGCCCTGCCGGAGGGGACTTTGGAGTTGGAGGGCTTCTTCATCATCATCATCGCCCCTCCAATGACTCGTGAGTAGTTCACTTCAGACCTACGGGTCCGTAGTTAGTAGCTAGATGGCTTCTTCTCTCTCTTGGATCTTCAATACAAAGTTCTCCATGATCTTCATGGAGATCTATCCGATGTAATCTTCTTTGGCGGTGTGTTTGTCGAGATCCGATGAATTGTGGATTTGTGATCAGATTATCTGTGATATATATTTGAGTCTTTGCTGATTTCTTATATGCATGATTTGATATCCTTGTAAGTCTCTCCGAGTCTTGGGTTTTGTTTGGCCAACTAGATCTATGATTCTTGCAATGGGAGAAGTGCTTGGTTTTGGGTTCTACCATGTGGTGACCTTTCCTAGTGACAGTAGGGGGAGCAAGGAACACATTAAGTAGTTGCCATCAAGGGTAACAAGATGGGCTTTGTCGTTGATATGAGATTGTCCATCTACATCATGTCATCTTGCTTAAGGCGTTACTCTGTTCTTTTGGACTTAATACACTAGATGCATGTTGGATAGCGGTCGACGTGTGGAGTAATAGTACTAGATGCAGAAAGTATCGGTCTACTTGTTTTGGACGTGATGCCTATAGATATAATCATTGCCATAGATATCGTCACGACTTTGCGCGGTTCTATCAATTGCTCGACAGTAATTTGTTCACCCGCCGTCTACTTGCTTTCATGAGATAAGCCACTAGTAAACACTACGGCCCCCGGGTCTATTCACATCCATCGTTTACACCTCCGCTTTTACTTTGCTTTGTTACTTTGTTGCTTTCAGTTCTCACTTGGCAAACAATCTATAAGGGATTGACAACCCCTTTATAGCGTTGGGTGCAGGTTATTTGTGTTTGTGCAGGATCTTGTGATACTCCTCCACTGGATTGATACCTTGGTTCTCAAACTGAGGGAAATACTTACCACCGCTATGCTACATCACCCTTTCCACTTCGAGGGAACACCAACGCAAGGCTCCATAGTCGTAGCAGAAGGATTCCTGGTGTCGTCGACACGACTATTCCTGTCGTTGTTGCCGGGGAAGCACAACTGACATCATAAGTATTTCTGGCGCCGTTGCCGGGGAGGAGAGATCAAGATCTATCCAAGTAGGTCTCACAAACTCATCTCCTGCATTTACTTTTTTTGCCAATTGCCTCTCGTTTTCCTCTCCCCCACTTCACATTTACCGTTTTCATTTGCCTTTCTCCTTTGCTGTTTTCTCTCGCTTGCTTTCTGTTCGCTCGTGTGCCATGTGCCTTCAATATGCTTGCATCTTCGCTTGCTGAAAATCTAGTGATATGGATCCTCATCCACTTGATAATCTCTTTAAGAGACCCACTTATGTGGAACGAATTGCTAGTGAGTTGAGGGCACTTGACTATCTTTATGGAGTTTTGCTTCAGATGCGTGAATCTGAAAATCGTGATGAAGAAATTCATGAAGTGATTCACGAGGGCTCCTTGGATGAAAAGCATGATCGCAATGGTTTCACTATAAATCCTATTAGTGACAATCATGCTAAAAATATGCAAAACCCTAAGCTTGGGGATGCTAGTTTTGCTATGTCCCCTACTTGTTGCAATAATCATGATTGGGGTGACGATCTTTCTTATGATCTTGAGAATTTGTTCAAACCTCATGATGAATATGATATTTGCAACAATATTGAAAGTGGGATTGGAGAAGTGATGACTTTAGTTGATGATAATCCCACTATTTTTGAAGAGCGTCAACTTTGCATGCATGTGGATCATGAAAAGAATATCCTATGGGATAGCTATATTGTTGAATTTGAATATGATCCCACATGTAATTGCTATGAGAGAGGAAAATATTTTGGTAGAAACTTTCATGTTACCAAATTACCTCTCGTTATGTTGAGATTGACATTGTCTCTTTCTTCTTCCTTGCATATGGCAACTATTGGTTGTCTTGCCAATTTGTTTCCCTATAAAATGCCTATGCATAGGAAGTATGTTAGACTTAGATATGTTTGCCTTTTGCCTAGCTAAGGGCGTTAAACAAAAGCGCTTGTTGGGAGGCAACCCAACGAATCTATCCTTTTTCTTTCTGTTTTGTGTTTTCCACACTTTCATAATTCTATTATGATTGTTTTTTTGTGTTTCTTTTTTGCGTTTGTGCCAAGCAAAACCGTTATGATTAGTCTTGGGGATGATCGTTTGGTCATGCTGGAAAAGACAGAAACTTTCTGCTCACGAAAAGAATTTTCATTTGTTTTCTGTAAGAACTTTTAAGTTGATTCTTTTTTCTGCTGATTGCTACGCAAATTCTTCAGACTATCATAATTGTTCAGAATTTTTGAAGTACCAGAGGTATACGAAATATACAGATTGCTACACACTAGTCTGCTGTTAACAGGTTCTGTTTTTGTTGTGTTGGTTGCTTATTTTGATGAAACTATGGATAGTATCGGGGGGTATTAGCCATGGAAGATTGAAAATACAGTAACCCAACATCAGCACAAGTAGAATTTAAGTTTTCTACAGTACCTAAGGAAGTGGTGGTTTGCTTTCTCATACTAATGTTATCACGAGTTTCTGTTTAAGTTTCGTGTTGTGAAGTTTTCAAGTTTTGGGTGAAGTTCTTATGGACAAAGAGATAAAGAGTGGCAAGAGCTCAAGCTTGGGGATGCCCAAGGCACCCCAAGAGATTCAAGGATGTCGTAAAAGCCTAAACTTGGGGATGCCCCGGGAAGGCATCCCCTCTCTTGTCTTCAATCCATCGGTAACGTTACTTGGGGCTATATTTTTATTCACCACATGTTATGTGTTTTTGCTTGGAGCATCTTGTATCGTAGGAGTCTTTATAGCGTTGGGTGCAGGTTATTTGTGTTTGTGCAGGATCTTGTGATACTCCTCCACTGGATTGATACCTTGGTTCTCAAACTGAGGGAAATACTTACCATCGCTGTGCTACATCACCCTTTCCGCTTCGAGGGAACACCAACGCAAGGCTCCATAGCCATAGCAAAAGGATTCCTGGTGCCGTCGACACGACTATTCTTGTCACCGTTGCCGGGGAAGCACAGCTGACATCAGGCCCAGAGATACCTCTCTGTCACACGGAGTGACAAATCCCGATTTCGATTCGTACCAACCCAACATACACTTTCGTAGATACCCGTAGTGCACCTTTATAGTCACCCAGTTATGTTGTGACGTTTGATACACCCAAAGCACTCCAACGGTATCCGGGAGTTGCACAATCTCACGGTCGAAGGAAAAGACACTTGACATTAGAAAAGCTTTAGCATACGAACAACACAATCTAGTGTTATGCTTAGGATTGGGTCTTGACCATCATATCATTCTCCCAATGATGTGATCCCGTTATCAATGACGTCCAATGTCCATGACCAGAAAACCATGATCATCTATTGATCAACGAGCTAGCCAATCTAGAGGCTTCCTAGGGACACATTGTGATCTATTTATTCACACATGTATTACTGCTTCCTGTTAATACAATTATAGCATGAACAATAGACGATTATCATGAACAAGGAAATATAATAATAACCATTTTATTATTGCCTCTAGGGCATATTTGCAACAACTAGGGCCCGAGTGCCATGATTTCATATCTGAACCTATTATGTTTTCATGAATATATATATGTGTTCTTGATCCTATCTTGCAAGTTGTAGACACCTATTACGAGTTATGATCCGCATCCCCCAGGGTGACAATAACCGAGATTCTTTCCGATGATTACCGTAGTTTGAGGAGTTCATGTATTCACTAAGTGCTAATGCTTTGGCTCCGTTCTCTATTAAAAGGAGGCCTTAATATCCCTTATTTTCCATTAGGACCCCGCTGCCACGGTAGGGTAGGACAAAAGATGTCATGCAAGTTCTTTTCCATAAGCACGTATGACTATATATGGAATACATGCCTACATTACATTGATGAATTGGAGCTAGTTCTTTATTACCCTATGTTATGACTATTGCATGATGAATGTCATCCAACATAATTATCAATCACTGATCCATTGCCTATGAGCTTTCCACATATTGATCTTTGCTAAGTTACTTTACCGTTGCTACTGTTACAATCACTACAAAACTGCTACTATCACGTTTGCCACCGTTACCGTTACTTCCATACTACTTTGCTACTAAATACTTTGCTGCAGATATTAAGTCTTTCAAGTGTGGTTGAATTGACAACTCAGCTGCTAATACTCAAGAATATTCTTTGCCCCCCTTGAGTCGAATCAATAAATTTGGGTTGAATACACTACCCTCGAAAACTGTTGCGCCCCCCTATACTTGTGGGTTATCAACCACCAATACATAATTGTAACCCGAGGAACGGGGAAGGACCTCCACGAAGTCCAATGTGATCATATGCCATGCTTGTGTTGGTACGGGCAGGGGTTCGAGGAAGCTCGGGTAGCGGACGGGCTCGGGCTTGGCTTGCTTGCATACTTGGCATGCCTCGACGAAGAGCTTGACATTATGTTTGAGTCCTGGCCAAGTGAACAGTCATTGCACTCTTTTGTGAGTGGCATTGAACCACGAATGGCCACCAATAGCGCCTGCATGAAGGGCATCCAACACTTGCTTTTGGAGGTCCACATTGTCACCCAGCCAAACCCGCCCGTGCTGCCGAATAATGCCATCTTGGAGCGATTAGCTATCTGGGTGATCTTTGCGAGTGGCCAACCGAGTCAACAGGCCCTAGCTGCGGGGTCATCTTGGTAACCTTGCCGGACTGCTTCCAGCCAAGCTGGCATAACTGTAGTGATGGTTGCAAGGTCACCATGGGGAGGTACGAGCATGCATGAAAGAGAATCAGCGGCCCGGTTGTCCATACCTTTTTTGTACACGATGCGGTACCTCAGGCCGAACATCTTTGTCATGATCTTTTGCTGCTAAGGGGTGGCCAGTCGCTGGTCTTCCACATGAATCACGCTCCGCTGGCCCGTGTGTACTGTGAATTCATCATTTTACACATAAGTTCTCCAATGGTCTACTGCCAGCAAAATCACCAAGCCTTCATTCTCAAATGTGCTAAGCATCCTGTTACATGGTCCCAAAGCACGACTCAAGTACCCGATAGAGTGCTTATCCTAAGACAACACTGCCCCGATGCCATAGTTTGATGCATCTGTTTCTAGCTCAAAGGGTCTGGTAAAATTGGGCACTGCCAACACTGGTGTCGTGATCAACGCCTCCTGAAGAGCCCGAAAGGCACCATCCTCCAGCTCCATCCATCGAAATACGACACCTTTCTTGAGAAGATCCTTAAGTGGTCGACAGGTGACGGCAAAACCATGCACAAACTTGCGATAATACCCAACAAGACCCATAAATCCCCGCACTCCTTTGACACTAGTAGGGACTAGCCAGTTTTGAACTGCTGCAATGTTCTTGCGATCTGTGCGAACACCATCACCGCTGATCTCATGCCCCAAGTACAGTAGTTTTGGTCGAGCAAAAGAGCATTTGCTACGTTTGATCTTCAGGTTGTGGTCTTTGAGCAGTTGGAAGACTTGTCATAACAGACTGAGGTGTGCATCCTCGTGTGCGTTGTGGATCAAGATGTCATCGATGAATACCAGCACGCCTTTCTGGAGCAGGGGAGACGGTACAATGTTCATGCCTCCCTGGAATGTGGCTGGTCCACCAGTGACGCCATAAGGCATGACCTTGAATTCAAAGTGCCCATGGTGTGTTTTAAACGTTGTTTTATGCTCATCTTCATGCCTCATCCGAATTTGGTGGTACCCCACACGAAGATCCAAGCTAGTAAACAGACGAGATCCTGCTAGTTCGTCCAAAATCTCTTTGATCACAGGTAGTGGGTAGCGATTTTTGACCGTGATGGCGTTGAGATGCCGGTAGTCCACGCAGAACCGCCAAGTGAGGTCTTTCTTCTGCACCAATAGGACCTGCGACGCGAATGGACTCACACTTAGCCGAATGATGCCTTGCTCTAACATCGTGCCACCTACCTCTCCACCTCATCTTTTTTGCGCTGGGCTGTGCCTGTAGGGGCGCAGATTCATAGGTCTTGCATCAAGGGCCAGAGGAATGGAATGATCAAAAGATCTGCGGTGGCAATCCTTTAGGCTCTTCAAACAAGACCCCAAACTGCTCAATCAGCTCGCCCAAAGCCTCCGAAATCTGTGGCTGCTCCATGTCCTGAGGAGCGGCACATAGTTGGACGACTGTGATGACTGCATCTCGGTCAAGCAGGATGTGGAGTTCTGTTCCGGAGATGAGGTCACAACGAGTGACATCCGCGCGGACTTCAAAGAGGTGCACACACTTCCCTTGGTGCTAAAAATTCATTGTCTTCTCCAACCAACGTACTTGCATAGGGATATTACAGGCCAGCCAATCAATCCCCAAAATCACATCATAACACCCGAGGGGCAGAATCTTGAGGTTGGTGGTGAATTTGACCCCTTGAGAACGCCACTCACACCCCGGTATCTCTTGATCACTGCGAATAATGCCTCCATTTGCCACACACACAGACAAGGGGTGACGCGCCTACTGGACCCCTTGCAATTGGTGAGCCAAAGATGAATTGATGAAACTATGAGATGATCCAGAGTCCACCAGCATCAGAACTTCGCATTGCTGCACCCAGCCATGCAAACACATTATCATGGGTGATTCTGCTCCTTCCAGGGCTTCCTTGGACAACACACAACAGTCTGGTTCACTTGGAACGGTCTCCGCCCGCTCAACCTTGGTCGGAGGCAACCGTGGGGGTGTGTGTGTCTCCCTCAACGATTTCCCCCGTAGATCCGTTGCAAACGTCGTGGACGATGGGCCCATGAGTGCAATCACCACGAGCTTGTAGCTACTCGCCTGGTCGATGCACAGATGCGTTCGCCGCGGATGAAGCATGGGCGACAGATTCGCGAGGCGGATCAGCGGTGCCGTCTCCTTCTCCTTGGTCAGCGCCGGATCAGGGGCTGATGCGGGCGCCGTGCGCATCGCGTGGATGCTCTGACGCAACTTCGTGACCTCCATGTCTACTGAACGCTCGATCGTCGGCCTCCACCCTTGGAGCTCAAGAACGGCGGGTGGATCTCGCTGAGCTGGGCGGACATGGCGGTGATCGTCGCCGTCAGATTAGCCAATGCCTTGTTGGTTTCCTCCATGGATGCGGTTTTTCCGTGTTGGGTCTGGATGATGGAGGGAAATCGGCCGGCCAGATTGATGACGTGGAAAAATTTCGTGAAGATCGGAGTGGCTCTCACACCAATTATTACGCTTCAAGTGGGATTTACTCTCAATCACCGGTTTGATACAAGGATTCAGCCGAATCCGAGGTTCACGCGAGAGGAAGAAGGGGGTTCAAGAGAGAGAAGCCGCCGACAGGTACGAAATACATCAACCACACCCTCGCGCACGAGGGATCGACGCCTTCTTAACCTAGCGTGTGGTGTCTCAGTCTTGGGCTGCAAACCGGCTGTTGGGCTTGATCAGACGAAAGGCACTCCAGCCCAGTAGTGACGACGGGCCGTTGGAGTAGAGGCGCTCGCTGTAGGCAGGCCGTGGGAGGCAGAGGTCGTAACATATCTCCAAACTCCAATCTCCAACCTCACCGTCGAACCACGACACCGAACCTTACACAGCAAACCCTCGGCGACCTTCCCCATGCCTCCGGCCAAAGCCAGGAAACCCCGGCGGCGGCCGCGGGCTGCGGCCGCCTCCCCAGAGAGCTCCTCGGCGCCCCCTCCGGTTGCGGCGGAGACTCCTCCCGCGTCCGCCACCCCAGAGAGATCCCCGGCGCCCCCTCCGGTTGCGGCGGAGACCACTCCCGCGGCCGCCCCGCCAGATACCTCCCCGGCGCCCCCTCCTGTTGCGGCGGAGACACCTCCCGCGTCCGCTACCGCAGAGAGATCCCCGGCGCCCCCTCCTGTTGCGGCGGAGACCACTCCCGCGGCCGCCCCGCCAGATACCTCCCCGGCGCCCCCTCCGGTTGTGTCGGCGACCCCTCCCGAGTCGGCGGAGGCTAGTGTTACGGTTGCGGAGGATGGTGGCGGGAACGACAAGATGGCGGTGGAGGATCTCGGTGAGGTGGGGCGTGAGGAGGCCACCGGGGCGGAGTCCCTAGAGGAGGAAGCCTACGAGGAGGAGCCGGATGAGGAGGTGTTGGAGGAGGAGGACCCTGATGCGGAGGATGATCCCGAGGAAGCGGAGGAGGATCTAGAGGACGCGGAGGAGGATGCTGAGGACGCTGAGGAGGAATCCGATGAAGTCGAGCATGATGAGAAGGATACCGTTCTGGCGGCTGGGTCGGAGAAGACGGCGACTGTGGATGGCGGTGATGAGGAGAAATCAATGGTAACGGTATCCAAGGAGGGCGGCGGTGAAGTTACAGGGTTGGAGTCTGCCGTGGTAGAGGAGGCCGCTAATGTGGATGATGGACTAGAAGAGGCAGAAGAGGAGGAAGCTGAAGAGGATGCAATGGAAGAGGCAGAAGAGGAGGAAGTTGAAGAGGATGCAATGGAAGAGGCAGAAGAGGAGGAAGTTGAAGAGGATGCAATGGAAGAGGATACTACAGAGCTCCCGGGAGAAGGTGCCGCCCCAGATGGTAAGTAGGGCTAGCCTATTCACGTATATTACGCAGTTCAATGCTATCTTTTTTTATAGCAATAATAATCTTGTTTTTGACTGGACTTGTGTTAGACGTTATCGCTTACAGTTTGGTGTTGTTAGGTTGAGGGTGGAGGAATCTCGTATTAATAATGTTGCATGGGAAATGGAGATTTTGTTTAGCCTTTGTCAATAGATTTTGTACCCTCACTTGCTTATTGGTGAGCACTTATGTGTCAAAATGGACCGAAGACATGAAGCTGACAATTAGCTAATTCATATATGGCATATGCCAATTTTGTCGGTTTTTACATAAAGCAAGGTTGCCATAGAGACCGAGTGCCATCTCATTAAACATGTACCCTCATGGTTGGAATGTTCAGTAGTTTATTTGTCTATTAGCACCAAACATAAAATCTATTTGTGAGGAATACTGCTGTGTATTTTTGTCATATAACACACATTCTTATGCTGAACATTATGCTTGACACTATTTCCTGTCGGATAAAAAATGCAAATTGCTTGCAAAAATCATGTTTCTCGTGCCCTATACTATGTCCAACTAGTTGATGGTTTTAACGCGGTCATCTTTTCCATGTATGCTCCAGACATGAATGAACTATCTGAAGAAGAACATGAAGAATCTGGGCATGAAGGTACAAATGGGAATAACGACGAGGATGGTGTTGCCTGCCAGTTGAATGTCCATTCTGAGGTGCAGAATGGTGAACTTGACTCCTCATTGCTCACACTGGGTTCAGTTTCAGTGGGCAATGCTAAAGACTTACAAATATTTCTTCATGGATTGCCTAAGGGTTGTCCCGAGAAAGACATTACAGAGGTCTTTTCTCAATTCGGAGAGATCGAATCTATTAAAAGAATTAGAAAAAAGAATGGCGGCGTTGCATTCGTTCGTTATATGAGCACTGAAGCTGCAAAGAAGGCTCTTGCCGAATTTAAGGAGGGAGCTGAGGTTTTGACGCAATAAACCCTTCTGTCCCTCGAATGGTTTTTCTTTGAATATGTCTTAGTTTGTTGAATAACGGCCATTATTTTCTTTGCATATTATTTTTCTCAGGTGACAGGGGAAATGGTTAAAGTATCAGCTTCTAGAGGTGATAATACTCTTTACCTTAGAAACATCTGCAAGAGCTGGACAAAAGAGCAGGTAAGATATAACAAGCTTTTTCTGATCCTGATGTTTAGAAAATCCATACATTACGTAATCCTTACATATACTCTTTCAACAGTGCTATGGTCTGAATATGTTGAATATTAGAATATTTCCATATAAATAGGAACTTATTGAGGCTGTTTGGCTCTTTGGAAGATATTGAATTTGGAAAAACTAATCTTTATATGTGTATAAAAGGCTTTTTGTTTGCCGCACTGTTTTTCAGTAGAAACGACTAGTCGTTGACTAGTCGACGAGTCGTGACTGAAAGTCGACTCAACATGTTGACTTGAATCATTGCCTTAGTCAAGCGACCCAATCGACTAGTCTCGACCGGTCCAGGTTTTTGAGTCGAACGACTAAAAGCTGGCCCTGCCTGTCATATGTTTTTCTATTTCCCCGACCCAAACCTATCCCGTGACCCACCTTGGCCGGCGCGCTGCTCCTCTCCTGTACCTATTGCTTAACTCATGTCGATTAGTCAACCATGATATTAGACTAGTCACAACTAGTCAAAAGTCGCTACCCTAGAACTCATCGACTCGAAAACATTGGTCTGGCGCCATCGTGCCGTAACTGAAATGTTGCTGATCTTTCTAATAGAATAGGATTATGTATAACAAGAACAACAACAAAGCCTTTAGTCCCAAACAAGCTGGGGTAGGCTAGAGGCGAAACCCATCAGATCTCGCGACCAACTCATGGTTCTGGCACATGGATAGCAAACTTCCACGCACCCCTGTCCATGGCTAGTTCTTTGGTGATACTCCAGTCATTCAGATCTCTCTTTACGGACTCCTTCCATGTCAAGTTCGGTCTACCCCGGCCTCTGATTAACATTTTGGATACAAAGATGTGTTCATTCACTTAGTTTATATGATATGAGATGAGGCCTGATCTACCTGTACAGTTCCACAAACTACTATGGAAGGTTTTTCTGTTTTATAACCAAATAGTGTTGATAATGGGTGTCGAGGAGTCTTAAAGTACAACAAACTACTAATGGAATGTTTTTCTGTTTTATGTCTTATTCAAACAAATTAAAATAGCAAGAGTCATGGACCTCATGTAAGCGGACAGTGAAAACTGCATAAGTTACAAGCACTAATGTGCTGTGGAAAATTCCTAATTAATAGGAACTAGTTGTCTAGTCTCATTTGCGTTCTTTTGCCATCAAAGGAATTATATTTTATTTAAATCATTTCCTTGTGAATTATGTATATATTCAAGGACTGGCAGAGTTGATCCTCTATGCAAACGAAATGGTTGCATACTTCATGATTCATTCTTGTTTATCTTGTTGTATTTGTATACTAGAAAACAAATTTCCACCAGCTTCCAATTGTTTCTCAAGATGCAACAACTTTTGCTTCATTTAGTTTAATTGTTTTCCCAACTTTAATTTGCAGGTGCGAATCTCCTTGAGAAGTATCGGTATCGATGGATTTGATATGAGTTTACCCGTTGATCCTGAAATTGGAGGACAAAACCGAGGGATTGCTTTTCTCAAATTTGCTTCGCCTGACAATGCCAAAGCTGCATCTCAGCTGCTACAGCAACCGGATCCATTGATTACCATTGTTAGAAGTGTGAAAGAATCTGCTCAAATCCCTACAGAATCAAGTCAGGAGCTTGCTATGCAGATGCAGGTAAAGCAGCTATTGCCAGTTTAGTATGTTCTAAGATATTAAGATGTCTTGCATAATTGTGAGTTGATTCATTGCTAATTCATCAATTTTGGCTGTTATGAGTTATTTGAACAACTTAATGAACTTATCTTTTGAATGCTGTCTCGAGTCAGAAATAACAGTTTCTAGTACCAGCAATGCTTGTTTGCTGAAACTTTTGGAGCATGAACAAATATTTTGGTTGCACATTTTTGAAGACTGGACTATGTTAAACCATAGAAAACATCAACTATAACCAAATAGACCAACAACCTACGGAAGGTTAGTTGGCTATATATATCTTCTTTTTATACTTAAACTTCAACTTTGGGATTTCTGCTCTTTCGCTTGGTCTTGGTTGTTTTGGATCGAGTTGCCATATTGTGATTCATCCTATGCATACCGGCCCAATTTGCCTAATCTCATCCGTTCATAGACAATCCATTTTGTCCCTTCCTGCTGCCACGAGCCCACAACCTCCTTACCCTTAAATCAGCCTTGCAAGGTCTTGTAGCACAAGAGAAACCTTGCACAAATGCCTCACTCAGATGTTGAAGGGGTATGATCTTGCACATCAGGAGTTAAGGTTGCTGAATTGAGTTATTGAGGTCTCTCTGGCTCCAGTGCTCAGATTAGTGGTGATAGGACCGTGGGAGTTAAGCCCACCAATTTTAACAATCCATGTCCATGTCTGGTACCATTGAAAGTTCTGCAATGACTTTGGTCTCATGCCCATATCTGCGGCCCCTATGTGCCTCTGTGTGTGTGTGTGTGTGTGTGTGTGTGTGTGTGTGTGTATGTGTTGATATGGTGCTGCATCAATCCTGGTAACTGGGTGTTGGCCAGTTTTAAGAATACAGAACCAGGCTCGACCGTTGTCAAAAGAACCAGAAGTTGCCCAGCAGTTTATATAATATTAGAGGTATCTTATATCATTCCAAGCATCCCACAACCAAGTTCGGTACTATATTTTGTATGCAAGTCTATACTTAAGCTAAACCGCATGTGCTTAATAGCCTTTAGTACTTTGCACCTGGAAATACTCTCATTGTTTTTGTTTTGTAATTTACCATTACTTTGTCTGTAGGTTAAAACAGTATACCTCGAACATATTCCTCTTTCTTGGGATAAGAGCAAAGTTAAAGAATGTTGCAAAGCATATGGGGTGATTCAGGATGTTCACATTTTAAAGAAGTCAAAAGCAAAAATTTCTTTTGTCGAATTCTCATCCAGGAAGAGTGCATTAGCTTGTGTGGAAGGAATAAACAGTGCCAATATTGGTGGTGAACTTAAGGTATCCTAAATCCTGCTTGTATTGGTTCTCATCTAAAACTGCTATTGTTCTTGCTAATTTGGCCACACAACTGTTCTTTTTCTGTACCTAGCTGGCTGCAAGTCTTGCTCGACCACGTCGGGAAATACAACTTGACAAGAAGAGTGCTAAAGGTGGGGTCAAGGTCAATAGTGATGCAACTTCTAAAGACACCAACAATTCTATAAAGAAAAAGAACCAGAATAGGGAGGTCGTAGTGAAGGATTCACCACATAAATTGCGAAAAGGTGATGTGAGCAAGCTGACCTCACATGTTGATGTGAAAGTACCACAATCATCCAACCCATCTAAAGGCAAACGGAAAGCCGGAAAGACTGAAAATACCGCTGTAAATGAAAGGCTACCGAAGAGAGCCCGGAAGAATCGTACGTTCTCTGACAATTTTGTTTAATTTTTGTTAATGGGTACTATTTCTATTTCTTATACATATGTTATTGTGCAGGTGATGTTCTGACAAAACCTTCCAACAGAACATCTCATGGTGGTTATGCTAGAGTTCCCTATGCAGGAGAATCTTCTGGAAACATTAAACGCCCTGGGCGATCTCGATATGTAACTGGCAACCAATCTTACCCTATTGCGGGCGCATCTTCCAGATCTAAACCAAATGCTCGTGACCTGGTATACATGAAAATTCTTGATCTTAATATCCACATTCTCATAATCTTATGTCATACATGTTTCATGTATACATTATTATATACTGCCTTATGCCTTTAGGAACCTCATGCTGGATACATCCCGCCTACAAATCGTGTTCGTGCACCTGCAAATCATGTTCCAGTCACCTATGTGTATGATCAGCCGAGGTTTTGTTTCCAATTAACTCTCTGCTTATTTGGTACTGATGAGATCTTTGCCAAATATTTAAATTATCTGGGGTTTTCCATGGTTTTGCAGAAGCGCACCATCCACTATCCATCACATTGATGATCTTCCTCATGCTAGAGGTACAATCTTGAAAATTGTTTATTACATGTACATGTGCATATCTTAATACCTGTAATAACTGCACATAATGGACATTGTGATTTAATTGTGATATACTTTTAAGTATATCTTATAGACTGGAAGTTGTACTTTTTGTTTATCTTGGAATAAGCATGTGTTCACCACGCTCAACTAGACCAAATCCAGAAATTGCCCACTAGTTGCAAAGGCTCGTTGCAACTCTCGGCGACCAAAACCGTTTTGATTACGGCTGAGGCTTGTTTCATAAGCGGTTTTCTGTCTGTAGGCCGCCACATAGCCGTTGTTTCCATGTTGCTGGACACATCCCCAGTGGGTCCATATGACAATCCTCCATCTCTTAGATTTACCCTGTCTCTCTTAGGCACCAATAAGAATGTTGACTGCAGCTCCTGCTTGCCTCAGCCATCTATGATGCACCGATACTTTGTTAAGGCCACATATCTATAGCAATACATGTATGTGACACCTGGTAACTATTCAACATGTAAATTGGCTAGCAGATTTAAATACTTAAATTCCCAACACAGACTGTCTAATACAGCCACAGCCATTAAGCATATACTGCATGAAGGGTGTGTTTGGTTGAGGAACCAACTGTCACCGAATGGAATGGTTCCATTCTAGAGGGTTCCATTCTAGAGGAACGGGTCGGTTCCGTTCCTGTGTTTGGTAGGTGCAAAAAAGTAGAATGGGTTGGTTCCGTTTCAGTGTTTGGTTTGGAAGAATGGAATGGCAAAAAATCAAAATTTCGGCAGCATTTCATTTGTATTTTGAAGAAAAAACAACATAACAATATATATATTGACATAGAACACAATTTTCAGCAATAATATCATCAGATAAGTTCATCTGGCACATCCAGAAGCAATCAGCCAATATATGTCTTGGTTCACGTACAATCCATAGCAAAGTGCACTACAGCCATACATGTTCACATACCAAATATCCAAAAGCAACCAGATGGCATTACAACCATACATGTCAAGTTCACATACTTGACAACCATACAACCATATCGAATTTCGACGGTCTTCTTCACATACCTACTCACCCAAACAGATTTGTTGGTTTCGGAAAGTTTCATGAAGGCTCTTGCGGTCTTGGGGTGGTCAACAAGATGAGCATAGTAGTGGGCAAGGTGCTCTTCATCAAATTCTTTCAAATCAGAGACTACATCCCAAAGGTCATCGGGTATATCATCATCATCTCCACTAGATTTCACAAGTGCTTCAGCCACAAGTTTAAACCCATCTTTGAGAATGGCACCTAGTGGATCCTCTAGAACTTTCACTACCTTAGCCTTCTTTTTGGGTGGTCCTTTGGGGTGAGTAGACTCACCAACTTGTGGTGATGTGTTCATCTCACCATTCTCCTCATCATCGACGTCAATAGAAAGGACATCATTTCCAGACCTTGCATTCATCCCCTTAGCCCTGGACCCTGGTTGTTCCAAAAATGGTCGCCATGGCATGATAGTGTTCAATTGGGTTGTTCAAGAAGGGAGCATCAGATTTGTGTGTCTACAAAAAAATGCAAGTCATAGTGTTCTTCGCTGAGCCTAATTGTGCAAGTATCTTCATCCCATAGAGCTCCACTTAGGAGGTGTTTGTTTCGATGAGGGGAAACTTAAACGTAAACGGGAACTGATTACACACTGTAACAACACTGGAATGGACAAACACCATTCTGTTTGGTACTGCAGTGTAAAGGAAACAGGTACCTTGCCAGTGTTTGGTTTGGCACAGTAACAACAAGCATTTTTTCCACGTACATAACATAACATGGGCTTTCACACGCAATTTGCAGGTGCTTCACCAGCACAATTTCAAATTCATCATGCAATGAAATAGTTTAAAAGTATTTTTGCATTCATCCAATGCAAAGACATCTTTTAACAAGTCGGCTCAACTTTAATGACATTACTCATTTTTAAAATGCATATTAAGTCATGGATACAGACTCAAAATTCAAGGACACTTTGAAATAAACTATTCCCTCCGCCCCAAAATAAGTGACTAAAAAATGACTCAGTTTTGTACTAACTTTAGTACAAAATAGAGTCATTTTTAAGTCACTTATTTTGGGACGGAGGGAGTACATAACTGGTCCGTAAAATTGTTTTTATAGGATAAATAGAAAGTCCAAGTTTACGATCTTGCAAAGCAGCTCTTCCATCGATCTTCATCTTCCACGCCACACCACTGATCCCATTTTCTAATCAACCTTACTTATTTCCTCATCTGCCAATAAGCGGGAGTTAAAATGAGAAATAAAGAAACACACAAGAGGCAACCAATATTTTTTTTAACAAACTAGCAATAAGAGGTGCACACAGATAGCTCAGATTTCACAATAGAACAAACTAGCAAGTAAACCGAAAACTTGTATGTCCAGAATACTTGCTTGCCGATAAAGTTTGTTGTTAAATCTCTATACTCCCCCACAATACCCCCTAGTCAGATTAGCATAGCTTGCAACATCCATATGCTTTTGTAGACCCAGCCTCCTACCCCTCTTACCTTTGCAAAACCATAAACCAGCATATGCCTACGCTACAACAAACATACACAAGTGGCAATATTTGTGCCATACCAAAAGTAGAGCACAAGTACTTTATTCAATGTTCAAAAAAGCGGTGAGCGTAAGCGGAGCGGAAGGCCACACCTTAGAGCAATGGCCGCTTAAGCGTAGCTTAACCGGGATTAAGCGTTTTTTTTTTAAAATTGACCAGAGTTTGGCTGTTTTTGGATAATATGCGTAAGAAAATAGGAAATATAGCACATAGGTAACTAAAAATCTGAAATAGCATATAAGGCTGAGGTTCAGTAGTTCACACAGGAAGCATAAATGCATAATAGTCTTAGAATGAGCATATATATAAGATAAAAGCAGCAGCAGCCAAGCAGCAGCAGCAGCAGCCAAGCAGCAGCCAAGCAGTGGCAGCAGCAACAGCCAAACAGCAGCCCCAAACTTCATGGATCATCATCCGCATAAGTGCGCCTGGTCACCACTTCATCTTCATCATCCTCATACTCTATATCCTCCTCCTCTGAATCTGTCTCCTCTACTTCTTCTTCGTCTGACTCAAACTCTTCATCATGGAGATCTCTAACTCTCGCACTTCGACGAAGCTCAAGTTGTTCACTGGTTCCCATAGCATCTCCAATCACACTCCAATGTATGCCATCTGCTCCCTCATCTCCATCTGGAAACACCATGAAAGCATGATCATCTCCTCCCTCAAACAAGAAGCCTTGTGCTTCGGATGCATCAGTACTTAGGAGAACATCAATGTTCTTCCTCTGCTTGATCTTCTTCTTCTTGGATAACAACCTTGAGTTGAACTGGATGTACACAAGCTGATTGAGGCGATCTGTTGTAAGTCGATTTCTCCTCTTGGTATGTATCTACAAGTGCCAATGCTACTAGTCAGGAACTAGTTAATAGGAACTACACAGCATTGAAACAAATTCAGTTGGTTTTGGAGACTAACCGACTCAAAACAACTCCAATTTCTCTCATAGCCGGAAGAACTTGAGGTCAAAGAAAGGATCTTCATAGCCATGTCCTTCAGCCCTGGTGTCTCACCTCCATACATTCTCCACCAAGCCACTAAATAATAATATAGGAACTTGAGTACTAGACAAAATATGCAACTAAGTGAATGTTTTGCAAGTAATGACTAACCAGGATTATAGTCAAAGTTTTGGCAAGTCCTAGCAAGCTTCTTTGCAAAGGATCCATCTCTGCTTTGGAACTTGCCTATTTCATAGTTCACAACTTGGTCTTGCATGTTGTCATCACCATGATAGAATGTCTCCACACAAGAATAGAAGGCTGTATTGATGTTAACAGAATCAAATATGCTGTCATCTGCATAGCTATAGTGTGGATTCAGCAAATATGCAGTCAACTGCAGCGGGGCATCTAGCCTATCTTTCATCTTCTTTTCAACTATAGCCAACACATCTTTGTAGCGCGCCTTGACATTACCAAAGGCCTCTTTGATTTCTTTCTTTGCCTTCACAATCTCTCCATACACCCAACCCATTGAGGGCCGTGCATCACCATCAACCAACCGGAGGACCTTTACCAACGGCTCGGAACACCTTGATGCAGAGATTCACACCCTTCCAGAATGGCTTGTTGAGGATTATGGCTGTAGTATCCTTGCCTTTCTTTGAGTGCACGTCCTTGATCTTGTCCCACTTAGAGGATACCACCATCTTTCTTAGTGAATCAGCCTTGTCTGCAAGGCTTTGCAAAGTGAGGAATTGGGAAGCAAATCTGGTTACTCCCGGCCTTATGATTTCTCTCTTCTTGGTGAAGGATCTCATGCACTAGGTGCGATGGTGCCCATACACAAATATTGTGAAAGCCTTCGCTTGATCAATTATCTTCTTGAACTTAGCTAAGTTGCCAATCCCTTGTAGCATCAAATTGACAGTGTGAGTTGCACACGAGCTCCAAAATATCTTCGGCCTCTTCACTTTCAAGAGATCCTTAGCTCCCATGTTGTTCGAAGCATTGTCAGTCACAACCTGCACCACATGTTCAGCACCTAATTCTTCAATTGTCTTGTCAACTAGATTGAAGATCATCTCACTTGTATGCGGTGTGTCCGATGTTTTCTTTGACTTGATGAAGCTAACACCTTCCGAGCAATGTGTGACCTGATTCATAATGCTTCTCCTCTTCATGTCAGTCCAAGCATCAGCCATGAGAGAGCAACCATGCTTGCCCTTCTCAACCTCTCGGTCCTTGAGTTCACTCTTGGTTCTTGCATACTCAGACTTTAGCAAAGTCTCTCGGAGATCATATTGACTAGGTGGATCTAGATCTTGGCCAAATTGACCAATGGCCTGAACCATCTGCCTAAACTCATCATTGTCAATTGCATTGAACGGTATTGCTGCATTGCATATAAGAGAGACACATCTTAGCATAGGAGGGCAGCAAACAATCTACAATTTAACTGAAAAACAGGGAAGCAAGCTCTTACCATGGGTGAACACCCATCTTGCAATGTACTCATGTGCTCGAAGTGATCTCTCCTCCCATGCTGCCTTGTTAATCTTCATTTGCTTGAGTCTTGCTTCTCCCG
Organism: Hordeum vulgare subsp. vulgare; assembly: GCF_904849725.1. Lineage (NCBI taxonomy): Eukaryota > Viridiplantae > Streptophyta > Magnoliopsida > Poales > Poaceae > Hordeum > Hordeum vulgare. Next base: position 101,984,477 of record NC_058524.1, on the reverse strand, counting down.
ATAACTTGGGGTCAATGGTACGTGTCCACTTATCTATAGGACCTAAAACATGAGGTTGTGAGCTACCAATACAAGTGAGTTCATCATCATCTTGAGCTTGACCTTGAGAAGTGGATGATGCATCAATATCAATAACAACGGCATCTCTCACAGCCTTCTCATGCTCATACTTCTTTCGCTTCTTTGCTGCCTTTTGTTCAAAAGCTTTTAAGCAAGCTTCTTTAGCTTCTTGTGGGCATTTGAGTTTGCCGCAATGTGTTGCTTCAGCCGGTAAATACCTCCTGTGAAAATCTGACTGCAGAAATTACACTTCACTCTCTGAAGGTTGTCAGGATCAACCAGCTGGCCATAGGCCCAACCCATATCATCAGAATTCCTCTTGAGAGTCTTTGCTCTCTCTTCTGCCGAAGTTGCTGCTGCACTAGCATCATCTCCTCCTCCTGACTCCATTCTAGAACAGAACTAAAGCACTAAACTGCTGCTGCCTGCTGTTGAAATTAACAAAGGAGGCAAGGGCCAATTAATGGAAGAGGAACTGGACAACTGAACAGTTATACAGCAACACAAAGGCAAAATGGCGCTGGAGTGCTGCATGCCTACCTATGGAAGAGGAAGAGCCAGAGGAGGAGAGGATGAGGAGGAGGAGAGGAGGAAGACGAGATCCTCACCTGAACTTGTAGGGGTGGACGTCCAGGAGGATGAGGAGGAGCTCAGATCCAGTCTGGGGATGAGAAGGAAGAATCTGAATGCATGAAGCTCTGAGAAACCCTAGCCGTCAGTGGATCTCTCCTCTCCCTCTCCCCTTTTAACTGAGTAAACCCTAGCCTAACAGGTACATTATTAGAGCACGAGTAGCAGATATATAAATTGCGCTTCATGGGTAACAAAATGTCCAAGTACATTGCTATGTCCTTCTACATGAAAGAGCATTTGTTCATGAATTTGGCGAATCAAGTCATCTTAGGTAAATATATACAAGAAAAATCTCTGTAGAAAAACACAGGAATTTGGCGAATCAAGTCACCGTAGGTGTGAATACCACTCTACTGAACAAATTACTTCAGGAATTTTATTACACAAGCTCACAGGACATCACAAGGTACAATCATGTATAGATCAAACAGGCCACAAGATCTGTAGGTAGACTAGTAACCATATCCTCATGCATTAGATCAATCTTGAGCACCAGAGACTAGATCAAGAATAGAACAGATCACATATCAGATGGGCAGGTGGACTAGTAACCCTAACCTCACAAGATCTGCACGAGGAGCTTGATGGAGGATGAACTTGTCGGCCGTGCTGCTCCTCCTCGGCGGCGATGGACCTTGCTGCTCCTCGGCGGCAGCTTCAACGGTCCATCCTCGTCGGCGTCGGTGGTGACTTCAACTATCCGTCCTCGTCGGCTACTTCGACTCTCCGTCCTCGTCGGCCGGCGTGGCAGGGAGGTGTTGGTGCTGCACGAGGAGAAGGGATTCGTCCGGAGTCGGAGGGGATCGAAGGGGATCTGCGAGGCAGCGATGCTGGATGAAGCGCGGGGGCGGCGCTGGACGGGGCGGCGGATGGGTTCATGGGGGGCGAGGAGGCGATCTTGTGAGGGTAGACGGGAAGGTGACGCTTCGTTACCGGGGGGAGGTAGATGGTGGCGATCGAGACTTGGGCTGGAACCATTTACAGAGGGAGATGATTACGGTGCATCCTTTCCAAATGCCTGGAACGGTTATTGTTAACGCTGTAAACAGGTGACGGTGCGAATTGGTCCAAACAAACACCTCCTTAAATTCTTCAATTTGACAACCCTACCCCAAATCTTCCTCTTGAGATGGGTTTCTAACTTGATCAGAGGTGATAGCTAGCTTGAATTGCTCGTTCAAAACAGCAGCACATTGTTTGAGATGGTTTCTAACTTGATCGGAGGTGATAGCTAGCTTGAATTGCTCGTTCAAAACAGCAGCACATTGCTTGTGATGTGTCTCCCGGAATCCACTAGAAGTTCTCTTCCCTTTAGCAACAATGCCAGCCAAAAAACCTAACATAGAGTTGGTCATGGAAGTGGTCCATACGATGACCCCGCTTTTCCTGGAGTTCCCACTTGCAGCAGTAACTTCAATGTTATCCATTTCTGTTCAGCCATCAGGAAAAGGCAAAAGAGTGAATTAAAGCATCACAAAAACATCATATAAAAGTTACAATCTGCCCAGCCATGGAAATGTTGCAATAAAAAGGATGAAATAATCACAGACACATAATATAGAAGTTACATTCTGCTCAGCCATGTAAATGTTGCAATAAAATGGATGAAATCATCCCAAATACATTGTTCAACATATACCACAGTCTGTCCAGCCATCATATAAATGCAAAAGTAGTTGCATAAACATTACAAATACATAGTGCAACAAACTCATGAATTTGCATACATGAGTTGCCCATCTTCCCACATTTGGGTAGCAATTTGTAGCCTATGGTCTACCAAGGCCCTATTGTCACTTAATTGTTGCCTTGATGTTCGAATTGGTTGGGTGGTCCATGTCACTTCCGGTATAACGAGTTCATCAATCCCTTGTGATAGTGCATAATTATGAAGAACACAACTGGCTATAACAATATCGACTTGGACCGGGAAAGTGAAGAATGGTTTGGCATCATCTAAAATTTTGAAACGCCTCTTCAGAGATCCAAAAGCCCTCTCTACCATCACCCGTAGAGATGAGTGCCTAAGGTTGAATAGCTCCTTACCATTTTGGACTCGATTGTTGTCCCACTCATTCAAATGGTACCTCACGCCACAAAAAGGTGGTAAGAACCCAGGCTTGGCTCCATAACCAGCCACAAAAAGGTGGTAAGAACCCAGGCTTGGCTCCATAACCAACATCAACTAGGTAGTACTTCCCTAAAAAATTAAAACAAAGATTGGTTACAATGGTTTCTTAAGGCAGTAACAATTTCTATCTAGGCCAACTTACCATGTGGTACTTGTAAACCTCTCTCGCGAGTTTATGCATCGGCTAAGACGGTCGTGTCGTGTGCAGACCCTTCCCAACCAGCCAACACATATGTGAAGCGGAGGTCAAAATCTACTGCTGTCATCAATTTTGAGTGGTAAAAGCCTTCCTACCACGGAAAGAATGCTCCACATCTTTGGTAACACCTGCTAGCACATGTGTACCATCGATAGCTTCAATACAATCCTAAGTGACCAGCATTAAATGGCATATCATATAGCCTAGATAGCTAAGTGTAGTTTCTGAAATTACCTTAAAATATGGGTCAAATCGATGGTTTCCTGCAATTTTTGTGGGGGTCTCCAATGATGGTCGCCTTATGTAATCATTACGAAGCTCGCCTATGTCATGAAGAGTCTTTCTAAAATAGATGCTGGTTGTGCCGTATGATTTACCAAAATTGGCTGAAACAACCCTATTCTGAAATTTATGCCCAATTGTATGCAAAAACATTGCCAATTGTCGCCTCCACACTAAGATGTGGACTGTCTTCTAGCAACTTGCGTTCCCTCAATATACCACACAAGCGAAAAAATGCAGCTCTTTCAAACTTTAGCATGTTTTTGCATAACACATCGCGTTGCCAATTGTTTTTGGTTTAGATAGTCAAATCTGATTCAATCCCTTTCATGCATTGGGCCATAGGTAATACGTGGTCTCCTCTTCCTTATTATAGCCCGAACAATGACTGCAATTGCAGCTAGTGCAACAAAAGCAATTGCTCCCCTAGCCATCCTCTTTCTTTTGTTCATCTTGATCATCTACAATGATACATACTATCAAAATATGGCTACAAATTACTTCTAACAATGGATCTACACAACAATATATAGAAGAAATAGAGGAAGAATATTGCACGAACAGAAAAATAATTCTGTCCATCAATCCAATGTGAGCATCAGCAACTGCACCTTGGCTCGTCGCCGCCGCTGCTGCTTGCTGGCGCTGGCGCCGCCGCCTGTTGGGTCACCGCAGCTTCCTGCTGGGTCGCCGCCGCCGTGCTGCTTGCTAGGTCGTCGCCAACCCGCTGATGCGCCCCATCACAGAGGAGAGATGACGAGAAGGAGAGGGATCCGGCGCAGGAGAGCTGTGGGAGGGTTACGACGATGAGAGATGAGCGGGAGAGAGCAGATCGAGAGGGAGGGAGAGATGCGGGAGTGTGGCTGTGCTGGGCAGGGGGATGGGAGAGGGTAGGGCTCGGGCGAGGGCGAGGGGAAAGAGGGTCATTCCCTGTCGTCCGCTCGAACTGGAGGTATTACTTGGTTCCGCATATAGATGGAATATTCTCTTTTATGGGATTGGTGGGTTCCGGTTCCTTCTACTAACCAAACATGAGAATGGGCTCTCGGAAAGGGACGGACCCGTGAAATTCCATCTGATGACAACAACCAAATACACCCGAAAAAAACGTAGTACACTCGGGGAGGGAGGAGGCTTGCTCTAGCGTTTCCTCTGGATGTGTGCACATAATTGACTCTTATATCTCCGGAGTTGTAAAATTAAGGACAACGTTGCCTCTATCGGCAACGAGGTGCCTAGGTCTGTTCTACATGCGTTGCATCTGCCTTTGCTCCATTCTTCTTCCCATCACATGCTTCTTATCTCACCCACTGTCGCCATGACTTCTATCCAATGGGTCTTCTCCACGAGGAGACGATGGAGCCACCCCTCCCGCACTACAAAATGCCTGTCGGTGTCTATGTCCATGGACAGTGTATCATATTCACATTAGGTGAAGGCGGCGTGCCTGGCTGGGTCCAATCAGCCCTAATCTCCGTGGGGATGCAGGGGCTCGGGTGCGACTGCTTCAATGCAATTTCCATCAATCTGGAGCTGGAGGACTCGTCGTCTGACCTTCTTCCCCCTTCCCCTGGAAAGATGTCATCAGCGGCGTTGGCTGTAACCAAGCCCCCTTGGCAGTGGCTGCAGATCATTTAGCCCCACACTTGCTCGAGAGCCCACAAAATCAGCTAAATTTTATGCATATGCTACTCAGAAGGTCGCAAAGCGAGCTGTGAGTGGAGCAAGGGGTCGGGCGTATGAGGACCTCTACCAACGGTTAGACACGAAGGAAGGCGAAAGGGACATCTATAAGATGGCCAAGATCCGAGAGAGGAAGATGAGGGATGTTGACCAAACCAAGTGCATCAAGGACGGAGCAGAGCAACTCCTGGTGAAGAACGAGGAGATTAAGGCATTAAGCATAGATGGCGGGAGTACTTTGACAAGCTGTTCAATGGGGGAGAGTGAGAGCTCTACCATTGATCTGGATGACTCTTTTGATGATACTAGCAAGCGTTTTGTGCGGCGAATCCAGGAGCAGGAGGTCAAGGAGGCTTTAAAGAGGATGAAAGGAGGCAAGACGATGGGCCCTGATTGTATCCCCATTAAGGTGTGGAGAGGCCTCGGGGACATAACAATAGTATGGCTAACCAAACTTTTCAACCTCATTTTTCGGTCAAACAAGATGCCACCAATCTTTAAGAACAAGGGGGATGTTCAGAGTTGTACTAATTACAGTGGAATTAAATTGATGAGCCATACAATGAAGCTATGAGAGAGAGTCATTGAGCACCGCTTAAGAAGAATGGCAAGCGTGGCCAAAAATCAGTTTGGTTCCATGCCTAGGAGGTCGACCATGGAAGCCATTTTCTTGGTACAACAACTTATGGAGAGATATAGGGAGCAAAAGAAGGACTTGCATATGGTGTTCATTGACTCGGAGAAGGCCTATGATAAGATACCGCGGAATGTTATGTGGTGGGCCTGGAGAAACACAAAGTCCCAGCAAAGCACATTACCCTCATCAAGGACATGTACGATAATGTTGTGACAAGTGTTCGAACAAGTGATGGCGACACTGATGACTTCTCGATTAAGATAGGACCGCATCAGGGGTCAGCTTTGAGCCCTTATCTTTTTGCCTTGGTGATGGATGAGGTCACAAGGGATATACAAGGAGATATCCCATGGTGTATGCTCTTTGCGGACGATGTGGTGCTAGTCGATGATAGTCGGACGGGGGTCAACAGGAAGTTTTGAGTTATGGAGGCAAACCTTGGAATCGAAAGGTTTTAGACTTAGTAGGACTAAGACCGAGTACATGATGTGCGCTTTCAGTACTACTAAGCACGAGGAGGAGGGGGATGTTAGTCTTGATGGGTAGGTGGTACCTCACAAGGACATCTTTCGTTATTTAGGGTCAATGTTGCAGAAGGATGGGGATATCAATGAAGATGTGAGTGGCGCCAAGCTTCTGACATTCTTTGTGACAAGAGGGTGCCACAAAAGCTAAAAGACAAGTTCTATAGGACGACGGTTTGACCCGAAATGTTGTATGGTATTGAGTGTTGGCCGACTAAAAGGCGACATGTGCAACAGCTAGGTGTGGCGGAGATGCGCATGTTGAGATGGATGTGTGGCCACACAAGGAAGGACTAAATCCGGAATGATGATATACGAGATAGAGTTGGGGTAGCGCCAATTGAAGAGAAGCTTGTCCAACATCGTCTGAGATGGTTTGGGCATATTCAGCGCAGGCCTCTAGAAGCCCTAGTGCATAGCGGACGGCTAAAGCATGCTGATAATGTCAAGAGAGGTCGGGGTAGACTGAACTTGACATGGGAAGAGTCCGTTAAGAAAGATCTAAAGGATTGGAGCATCACCAAAGAACTAGCCATGGACAGGGGTGCATGTAAGCTTGCTATCCATGTGCCAGCACCATGAGTTGGTCGCGAGATCTTATGGGTTTCACCTCTAGCCTACCCCAACTTGTTTGGGACTAAAGGCTTTGTTGTTGTTTTTGTTTTTTGTTGTTGTTGTTGTTGTTGTTGTTGTTGTTGTTGTTGTTGTTGCTACTCAGAGTGACATCTTGTGATTCTGTGGGGGAAGAATAATTTCGGCGGTACATCAGAGAATCCTGGAGCCTTTTCCCCCCATTGCCTTCGTTCTATACTGCTGAGATAGCAGTAGTTAGAATACCTTGTTTTTCGGACACTATGGGAGAACACACACACTTTGAACGAGCAAAGACCCAGCTGAGAGCAGTTCAAAACGTTTTTTGCCGAAAGCCGGTGGTAAAAAATTAACCAACATTAGACTTGGGACAATGGTTGTTGAGTTGAACAGAACCAGTGGAGAACACCAACTCAGTCTTCAGCTGTGAATTTGAGGACTTGATTAGAATTGAGTTGGATACATTTTAGGTGGTGCTATTGAATTGCTTTTGTTTGAACTCTTACACTAGGTTCATCATTTATTGTATCCTAGTACTTGCTCTCAGTTAGTCAAAGCTAGTTCAGTTTGTAATACATTTTTGTTGCATTTGGCAGAAATAGCAGTTCCACCACCAGCCTATGGGTACACAAGCAATCCTCAATACCAGGTTTGTATACTTTGTCCTACTCATTCACTGCAATGTCTTTGTATTTTCAGTCTGGAGTAGTATCAATGTACAATATGCATACCCCACAAGAGCACACTGCTGGTTCTGTTCTGAATATGGCTGCTGATAAAATATAATGCACTTGTTGGAAACTTAAATTGATATAATTTGTCAAATAAACTTTATTGTGTCAGTATAACTGTATTCATCCTGATGTCATAATTAAAGGTAGTTATTCATATATTGGGAATTTCTTTTTGAAATCAGATATGCCACTTTTTTCTGGGACCGACCATCTTAGAAATTGTTAAACCAACATCCAACTCAGTGGTTGGTTTTTCACCCTACTTTAAGATATTGAGCATCATTTTAATAGTGCATACTAGAAAAGAAGTAAAAAAAGTATATACTTGGAGTTACTTTCCATGATAAATCGATCGACTTTATTTCAATGTCGCCAATCTTTATTATGTATCCTACTCCCTCCGTTCCTAAATATAAGTCTTTCTAGAGATTCTACTACGGACTACATACTGAATAAAATGAATGAATCTACACTCTAAAGTATGTCTATATACATCCGTTTGTAGTTCGTATTGAAATATCTAGAAAGACTTATTTAGGAACAGGAGGGAGTATATGACTAGATGGGTGATCCCTACTAACATATTTCTCTCAACATGCAACCGTGTTTGGGAAAACTCCACCTCAAAATGCTACCATGTATGCGAAAAGACCCAGCCTTTACATTTTATGGCGCTAACTCGTATTCCCTCTTTAAAGAAATATAGGTGTGTTTAGATCACTACTTTAGTGATCTAAACGCTCTTATATTTGTTTACGGAGGGAGTATGAATTAAATATTTTACAAGTCTACAAAATACAACAACTCGTGTATCTACAGTTTCATTGTCATATTATTGTTTTAGATATGCATATACCATGCAATCAAAACTCTGAAATATATTGCAACCAATTCTAGTATCTAGCATTAGTGGTGAAGCAATCAGAAATTTAGTAGTATTACTATGTAATATTAGTTGTGGACCTGTCAGAATGGCCTGTTGAGAACTTGAGTTATGTTTGTAAACCTTCGTTTATCATCTTCCTCAAATCTGTGGTCGGTGGTCCGTAACTGAGCTATTTTGGTGCACAGGATGGATATCCATACGCCTACCTTCCTCCGCCTCGTCCAAGTGGATCTTACCACTACCCAGGAACTGGCGCATACAGCCCGCGAAGGAGATACTACTGACAAAAATCCTAGTGCCAATTCCATGCTTTCGTGTGTAATACTGCAAATACAGAACGTTTGCAGTTTCCAGGGACACGTATGTTGTTTTGCTAGATGGCTGATGCTGGAAAGAAGTAACATTCAGTTCTGTCTGGATGCTTAGGTTTTCAATTTATGTTCGAGTGAAAAAGCATCATTAGTCCATAATCTCGTTTACATTTTGGTCCAAGGAATGATCAGAGAGGATAGAGGATCAACCCTGATATTTTTTGGGGTTTATACAGTAAAATGCACCTCTCTCGGCATTTCATTGAACACAACATGTGCAACCTCGCTCCATGTCAATGGCCTCACCGTTGGTTTGTTGCTGCGACTTGCCGCCATGTGCCTTTGCTAAGCTTGTGGGCGGAGGTGAGGACCAATGACGCGCGAGTGTTGGCGTAGGTCGCCAGTCGTTTCTTCCGACGAGCGCCATGAAGCATGGTGCTTCTTGACAGCAGCAACACACGCAGCGTACAAAGTTTGCAGCCGGCCCGCTTGATTCGATCCGGCAAACAGGCGAACACACACACACAGCAAGCATTCTTGTACATCGTCATTTGATGCGTTTTCAGTTGCCGTCACGTGTCGCACTTTGAGCGCATTCTTTGAGTTTTATTTTTATTTTTCCGCACGCGTTTCCGGCTTTTTAGATTTTTTTTTGGTGTTTCGGTTTTTGTGGTCTTTTTTAGTTTTTAGTTTTTTTTGATTTTTTTTACGAGAGACATGGTTTTTTCTGTCTTCGTGAGAGACACACAACTGTGCCTTTTGATTTTTGATTTTTTTTTTTGCGAGAGGCATGGTTTTGTCTCCGCAAAAGATACGGCCGTGCATCTTAAAGAAAAAAAAATGTGTTTTCTGTTTTTTTCCTACGAGAGGTACGATTTTGTCTTTGTGAGAGGTATGCCCGTGTCTCTTGTCAAGGAAAAAGACATGTTTTTTTATGAGAGGCACAATTTTGCTTTCGTAAAGAAAAGAAAAGCAACAAAAAAAAAACAACAACATGTCTTTTGTTTTCTTTCTATTGCGGGAGACATGTTATTTTTGTCCGGTTTTTGTCCGGTTTTTTGTGTGAAAAAAAGTTTGTCAAAACCTATCAACATGAAATCTACTCCCTCCGTTTCAAAATATAAGACCTTTTTGAGATTTCACTAGGAGACTACATACGGAGCAAAATGAGTGAATCTATACTTTAAAATATGTCTATGTACATCCGTATGTAGTTTATAGTATAATCTCTAAAAAGTCTTATATTTAGAAACGGAGGGAGTAGTTTTGAAGATCTCAACACGAGAAATTCAAAGTGAAAACGGTTCGAGATTTAGACGCACGGTTTAGAAGATAAAACATTAAAAAAACGAATCTAAAAAAAGGAAACTCTCATGTTGTAGCAAGTGACACGCATGTAATGCGCCACTTGTCACGACCTGGTTGAGAATGATCTTTGAAAGAAATACTCTTCAATTAGTGATTTCAGATTGCAACAAATTCGTTAATCTTTTTTGAACACAGTACAACAATGCAATCAGACTGCAAGAGCCCTTTTTTCTTGTGAATAAAATCTTATATTACTTCAAAACTTAAAGTTTACAATAAAGTTCAAGAACTTCTAAAGCGCCAGGGGGGGACTGATCCAAGCCAAACAATAGTGCGGCGTTGGGATCTCCCAAAATGTGCCATAAAATGACTTTTGGCTACGACAAATATGAGTAATATAAGAATCTCGCTCCTTCATGCTTCTTTTAATATCCTTGACAATAAAGCCTACTTCAATTTGTTGCCTTCATTACTCTTGATAATCATGACTGCCTCAAGGCAATCACTTTCAACATCCAGGGAACACCAGTGCAGTGCAAGAGATATACCTTTAGGGTGTGTTTGGTAGGCGTTCATAGCGAGACTGTCCGTGGAGCTTGGCTCAACAAGTCTTGGTTGGGGTAAAACAGGCACAAAGCTAACATCTGCATTTAGTTTGGTTGCCTGCATACACTCTAGGCTGCATGGGTTGTCATGAAAGGCATGATGTTTGATTGCCCCCTTACGTACGCGCAAACACAAGGCATGCCGTTTGTTTGCATGCAACGCCTATTGAGCCTCTTCGGTGCGGCGGTGAGGTTAACAGCACACAACAACATCACGAATAACACATACAATAGAAGATGGTAGCAAGCGGTTATAAATATTACGCCACACTTAAACATATCAGTTCTAAAGAAAAGATGTGCGATATTAAACTAAACCAGGTGGATCATACGAAGGGCCGTCCTACGGGTTCACGATGTGTAGCGACCCGACTCAAAATGAGTCCAGCCTCTGTGTATCTGTGCCATCCCTGGATGTATATGTTGGCACACACAATACATCAATGTATATATCAAAGTGCAAACACATGTAATTAGGGTAAAACTGATATATACCTCATGAGTCTCAGCAGAAACAATCAAACAGGAGTGGAATCCCATCAACACCCACGGCAGGTTGAGTGTAGACCGTAAACCTAAATCATACTTTTACTCGTCGTAGAAATATCTGCAACATAAGACGTTGCAGCAGTGTAGTTCAATACATTGAATATACCGGCAAGATCACAATAAGAGAAAACAAATGATAAGACTATTCTATATACAATAAGGCTTTGTGGCTCTGTGTCTGAGTTTTGCATAAAAGCTAGTTTTATTATATTTTTCCTACAACAAAGGAATATTCAAGAATTTTCACTATAGAGTTATCTAATATGACATGGTTCCGCCAACCGATGTCTCATAGCCCAAAATCATCATAAGTTGCCCACAATTAATTATCAGTCCGGTGTTGAGAGTTCAGAGATAGATCCAAGTCCAGAGGCTCAAATTGTCCGTAACCGGGGACACGTCTAATCGATTAGGTTTTAAACTCTGCAGAGTGTTGTGTACTTTACTCGCAAGATTCGTTCCCTCCTTGTAAGTCCTCGCACTGCCAGTTGTTTGAGAACAGGACGAATGAAACATGGTCTTCCAAAGAGTTTCTCTGACCTCTGTCCGTGCCCATCCATCCTAACGTAGTTCTACATCTTGTAGCACCGTCCTGACCAGAGTCGCAACTAAGGTTAACAAAGCTAGAGCCCATAATGACTTGTGGTTACATAGGTAAGCTTCCGGGCATGAAGTATTCATTCGTCTCTTTGAGTCTGGGTGAATCTTTCCGCAAGATGTCATGGCGTTTCTCCATGCATCCCGGGTCATCCACTGGCTTCTCGAGGGTGCCCATCTAAACCATCCTTCACCCAGTAGTGTGTATTGAAAATGAAGCGGAACTACCCTAGATACTTGGTAGATGAGAAGGCTGGCAAAGTCGACAAAAGTATATTAGATATACGTGATATTGATGTGTACCTTACTAGTAGTCCTAGTAGCACCAGGGTATTAGATACCGGTTCAGTTGCTAAGTGTTAGTAACTCGAAATTACAGCTACGAATTAAACGGATACTAGCAAGGGTGAGGTGACAATGTGTGTTGGAAGTAATTCCAAGGTTGATGTGATCAACATCGCGCGATCCCTCTACCATCGGGATTAGTGTTAAACCTAAATATTTGTTATTTGGTGTTTGAGTTGAGCATGAACATGATTAGATCGTGTTTATTGCAATACAATTATTCATTGAAAGAGAATAATGGTTATTCTATTTGCTTGAATAAATACCTTCAATGGTTTATTGAATCTCGATCGTAGTAATACACATGTTCATAATATTGATGCCAAAAGATACAAAGTAGTAAGGACAGTACCACTTACTTGTGGCACTGCCGCTTGAGTTATATTGGTATAAAATGCATGAAGGAGCTCCATGCTGATGGATCTTTGTGCTCACTCATTTTTGAAACGTTTGAGACATGCAAACCATGCCTATTGGTATAAACGCATGAAGAAACTCCATGTAGATGGATCGTTTGGACTCACTTGATTTTGAATCACCTGAGGCATGCAAATCAAACCACATGGGAAATATGACTGAAGGCCTCGTTTTTCCAATGAGATGGAACAAGAAAGTTACTTATTGGAAGTAATACATTTTGATGTATGTAGTCCAATGAGTGCTGAGGAACACAATGGATATCGTTATGTTCTTACTTCACTGCCGATTTGAGTAGATACATGAGTATTTACTTGATGAATTACAAGTCTGAAATATTGAAAAGTTCAAGCTATTTCAGAGTGAAGATCGTCGTGACAAGAGGATAAAATGTCTATGATATGATCATAGAGATGAATATCTGAGTTGCGAGTTTGGTATGCAGTTAAGACAATATGGAAATTGTTTCACAACTAATGCCACATGGAACACCATGGTGGGATGGTGTGGCCGAACATCATAGCCGTGCCCTATTGGATATGGTGCATACTATGATGTCTCTTATTGAATTACCACTGTCGTTTATGGGTTATGCATTAGAGACAACCACATTCACTTTAAAAAGGGCACCACATAATTCCGTTGAGATGACACCGTATGAACTATGGTTTGGAGAAACTTAAGCCGTCGTTTCTTAAAAGTTTGGGGCTGCGACGCTTATGTGAAAAAGTTTCAGCCTGATAAGCTCGAACCCAAAGCGGATAAATGCATCTTCATAGGACACCTAAAATAGTTGGGTATACCTCCTATCACAGATCCGGAAGCAAAGTGTTTGTTTCTAAAAACGGGTCCTTTCTCGAGGAAAAGTTTCTCTCGAAAGAATTTAGTGGGAGGATGGTGGAAACTTGATGAGGTTATTGAGCCGTCACTTCAACCAGTGTGTAGCAGGGCGCAAAAAGTTGTTCCTGTGGCGCCTACACCAATTGAAGTGGAAGTTAATGATAGTGATCATGAAACTTCGGATCAAATTACTACAAACCTCGTAGGACGACAAGGTCACGTACTGCTACAGAGTGGTACGGTAACCCTGCCTTGGAGGTCATGTTTTTGGACAATAATGAACCTACGAGCTATGGAGAAGCGATGGTGGGCCCGGATTCCGGCAAATGGCTGGAGGCCATGAAATCCGAGAGAGGATCCATGTATGAAAACAAAGTGTAGACTTTGGAAGAACTACTTGATGGTCGTAAGACTATTAAGTACAAATGGATCTTTAAAAGGAAGACAAACGACGATAGTGAAAAGTCACCATTAAGAAAGCTTGACTTATCGCAAAGATGTTTCCAACAAGTTCAAAGAGTTGACTATGCTGAGACTTTCTCACTCGTAGCGATGCTAAAAGTCTGTTGGAATTATGTTAGCAATTCCTGCATTATTTATGAAATATTACAGATAGGATGTCAAAACATTGTTTCCTCGACGATTTCCTTGAGGAAAGGTTGTATGTGATACAACCAGACGGTTTTGTCGATCCTAAGGATGCTAACAAGTATGCAAACTCCAGCGATCCTTCTATGGACTAGAGCAAGCATCTCGGAGTTGGAATATACACTTTGATGAGATGATCAAAGCTCTGGGCTTATACAAGGTTTGTGAGAAACTTGTATTTCCAAAGAAGTGAGTGGAAGCACTATAGAATTTCTGATAAGTATATGTGGTTGACATATTGTTGATCGGAAGTAATGTAGAATTTCTAGAAAGCATAAAGGGTTGTTTGAAAGGAGTTTTTCAAAGGAAAACCTGGATAGAGCTACTTGAGCATTGAGCATCAAGATCTATAGAGATAGATCAAAACGCTTAATAGAACTTTCAAGGAAATGCATGCCTTGACAAGTTTTTGAAGGAGTTCAAAATAGATCAGCAAAGAAGGAGTTCTTGGCTGTGTTGTAAGGTGTGAGTTTGAGTAAGACTCAAAGCCCGACCACTGCAGAAGAAAGAGAAAGGACGAAGGTCGCCCCCTATGCCTTAGTCGTAGGCTCTAAAGTATGCCATGCTGTGTACCGCACCTGATGTGTGCCTTGCCATGAGTCTATCAAGGGATACAAAAAGTGATCCACGATTGAATCACTGAACATCGGTCAAAGTTATCCTTAGTAACTAGTGGGCTAAGGATTTTTTCTCGATTATGGAGGTGATTAAAGAGTTCGTCGTAAAGGGTTACGACGATGCATGCTTTGACACTAATCCGGATAACCCTGAGTAGTAAACCGGATTCGTATAGTAGAGCAGTCATTTGGAATAGTTCCAAATGGCAGGTGGTAACAACATCTATAGGATGAAATAGAGATTTGTAAAGCACACACAGATCGGAAAGGTTCACACCCGTTGACTAAAAATCTCTCTCACAAGCAAGACATGATCGAACCCCAGAACTGTATGGGTGTTAGATTCATTGCAATCACATAGTGACGTGAGACTAGATTATTGACTCTAGTACAAGTGGGAGACTGTTGGAAATATGCCCTAGAGGCAATAATAAAATAGTTATTATTATATTTCCTGTTTCAAGATAATCGTTTATTATCCATTCTATAACTGTATTGAATGGAAACATAAATGCATGTGTGGATATATAGACAAAACTGTGTCCCTAGTGAGTCTCTAGTTGACTAGCCTATTGATCAAGGATGGTTAAGGTTTCCTAGCCATAGACAAGTGTTGTCACTTGATGACGGGATCACATCATTAGGAGAATGATGTGATGGACAAGACCCAAACTATGAACGTAGCATATGATCTTGTCATTTTGTTGATATTGTTTTCTGCATGTCAAGTATTCATTCCTATGATCATGAGATCATGTAACTCACTAACACCGGAGGAATGCCTTGTGTGTATCAAACGACGCAACGTTACCGGGTGACTATAAAGGTACTCTACAGGCATCTCCGAAGGTGTCCGTTGAGTTAACATGGATCAAGACTAGGATTTGTCACTCCGTGTGACGGAGAGGTATCTCGGGGCCCACTCGGTAATACAACATCACATATAAGCCTTGCAAGCAATGTGACTAAAGAGTTAGTCACGTGATCTTGTATTACAGAACGAGTAAAGAGACTTGCCGGTAACGAGATTGAAATAGGTATGGAGATACCGACGATCGAATCTCGGGCAAGTATCATACCGAAGGACAAAGGGAATGGTATACGAGATTATATGAATCCTTGACATAGAGGTTCAACCGATAAGATCTTCGTAGAATATGTAGGATCCAATATGGACATCCAGGTCCTGCTATTGGATATTGACCGGAGAGTGTCTCAGGTCATGTCTGCATAGTTCTCGAACCCGCAGGGTGTGCACACTTAAGGTTCGATGACGTTTTAGTATAGTTGAGTTATAGGTGCTGGTGACCGAAGTTTTGTTCGGAGTCCCGGATGAGATCCCGGACGTCACAAGGAGTTCCGAAATGGTCCGGAAACAAAGATTAATATATAGGAAGTTGGTATTTGGATTTCGGAAGGATTTCGGGCATTGCCGGCACTGTACTGGGAGTGACGAATGGGTACCGGGGGCCCACCAGGTGGGCCCATCACTCCCCAAGAGGGCAACATGGACTTTATGGTGGCGCAATATCTCTTAGTGGGCTGACTAGTCAACCAAAGAAAGCCCATGAGGTAAAAAGTGGAAAAACCAAAAGAGGTGGACAAATTGGGGAGGAGTCCTACTCCAAGTAGGATTGGAGGAGGACTCCTCCTCTCCTAGTTCGGCCGAGCCCAAGGGGGTTTCCCTTGGTGCTCAAGGCTAGCCCCTCCTTCCTCCTATACGTACTAGAGGTTTTAGGGTTTTTTGATACAATTTCAGCCACGTGCAACCCTCTCCTTTAGTTTGTAGTTCTTCCTCTAGATCGGATTTCTGCTGTGCTTAGGCGAAGCCCTGCAGGAATAGATCACCACCATCACCGGCGCGCCATCATGCTGCCGGAGAACTCATCTACTTCCCCGTCTCTCTTGCTGGATCAAGAAGGTGGAGATCGTCATCGAGCTGTACGTGTGCTGAACACGGAGGTGCCGTTCGTTCGGTGCTAGATCGGGACGGATCATGGGACGACGGCGATTTGGATAGCGAAGACGTTCCACTACATCAACTGCGTTTCTTAACGCTCCCCGCTTAGCGATCTACAAGGGTATGTAGATCCGATCTCCCTCTTGTAGATGATCATCACCATGATAGGTCTTCGTGTGCGTAGGATTTTTTTTGTTTCCCATGCAACGTTTCCCAACATATGTGTTGCTTCGTAAGGGGCTTATTTGGATCCGTATGTTTCATGCTATGGTTAGATTTATCTTAATTCTTCTTTCATAGTTGCGGATACTTGCGAGAGAGGTTAATCATAAGTGGGATGTTTGTCCATGTAAGGTCAGCACCCAAGCACCAGTCCACCCACATACAAAATTATCAAAGTAACGAACGCGAATCATATGAGCGTGATGAAAACTAGTTTGACAGAAATTCCCATGTGTCCTCGGGAGCGCTTTGGTTTATATAAGAGTTTGTCCAGGCTTGTCCTTTGCTACAAAAAGTATTGGGTCACCTTGCTGCACCTTTGTTACATTTGTTACTTGCTACCCGTTACGAATTACCTTATCACAAAACTATCTGTTACTGATAATTTCAGTGCTTTCAGAGAATACCTTATTGTAAACCGCTTGTCATTTCCTTCTGCTCCTTGTTGGGTTTGACACTCTTACTTCTCGAAAGCACTATGGTAGATCCCCTACACTTGTGGGTCATCAATATCCCAAGGGATCCTCTTTTAATCTTGTTGTCTATTTCGACTCGGACTATGCCAGAGACAAGGTTGACAGAAAATCCATCTTGGCTACATGTCAATTTCTTGGGAGATCTCTTGTGTCTTGGTCATCCAAGAAACAAAACTCGGTATCCTTATCAACTGCCGAAGCTAAATACAGTGTTGCTCGATCATGTTGTGCACAAATACTTTGGATGACTCAAACCCTTAAGGATTTGGCATTCATGTTAGAAAAGTTTGATTCTTATGTGACAATGAAAGTGCTATTAAGATTGCCAATAATCGTGTGCAACATTCTCGAACAAAACATATTCAAGTGCGACATCATTTGATTCGTGATCATGTTGCTAAAGGAGATATAAATCTCAAGCATGTTCGTACTGACAAACAATTAGCTGATATCTTTACCAAACCACTTGATGCGAAAGTGTTTTGTCATTTGAGGAGTGAGTTGAACATCATTGATGCTTCAAACTTGAGCAAGACACACTCGGATGCAAGCAAGGGCATGAGCTTGACTGACTATTCCTCCATGCTCCCTTGTATAGCATCTAACCCTTTTGTAGGTACTTGGAAGAAATACACCTCACAAGATTGCAACCAACTCACATCAAAAGCAATCTTGATATGGCCAAGTATCAAGAACCCCTTCTTCGAAGATGGAGGAAGAAGACAACAAAAACATATCCATGACAATCATTTGTTGAACTCATTCTCTCATGTCATTTGGATATATTATGGTCTTCCTTGCATTACTAACCATTGTGTAGCGACCCGACCTGAAACGCCCAAGTCTCTGGTGTTTTTGTACCATCCAAAGATCATGCTGGTACACACACAGTACATCAATGTATATATCGAGAGTTCAATAACACTACTTTATTAATCTAAATCTCACATCGAGTCCTTTATTACAATAAGGATTACAATAAAGTGGCTAAAGGCCAACTCATGAGATGAAACTAAACGAAAACTAACGGAAGCTTCAAAGGTAGTTGAGTCCATCTGACTCCAGGGCATATCATCGAGCATAGATTGTGTCCTCACTCCTGGTCGGAAAAGTATTCTGCAACATGACACGTTGCACTCATGTAAGCCAGCATACTGAATATGTCGGCAAGTCACAAAAAGAGGGGTGAAAAGTATCATCTATACTATATGCATACATGGCAGGTGGGGCTATAAGTTTTAGTGGAAAGAAAATCTTTCCTACAACAAGAGAGGGCCTAAAATCAAAATTTACTACATAGTTGGTTGTTAGTGAGATGGTTCCACCAACCATATCTCATACCCAAGTTATCAATAATACCCACATCATTAATATTATTTTTGTTGAGAATTCCTGATAGTTTCAGTTCCTTTGGCTCAAGTTGTCCATGACCGTTGACACGGCTAATCGATTAGGTTTGAGTACTCTGCAGAGTTTTGCACACGTTCCCCACAAGATTCGATCGCCTCCTTTGAAGTTCTCACACTTCAGGGTGTTTGAGAACCGGATGATCAAAACATGGTCTTCCAAAGGGTTCCTTTGGGCCACTGTCGGTGCCCATCCAATCCTACCGTTATTCTACATCTCGTAGCACCGCCCGTCCAGAGTCACCATGATGTGCAACCAAGCTAGAGCCCATAATGACTTGTGGCTGTGCAGATAAGCATCGGGTCTTGAAGTATCCATCCATCTATTCGTGCCTGGGTGAAACTTTCCGCAAGATGTCATGGCGCTTCTCCATGCATCCCGGGTCATCCACTGGCTTCTCCAGGGTGCCCATCTAAACCATCCTTCACCCAGAGATATATTGGATCATACGGTCTTGAAACTCTTGAAATCTTTAGGTCTTGATTATTAAGTTTCCACAACACTCATGATAAACACTCAACCAATCCCCGTCTACTAGAAGCATAGAAAACATAAAAATAATGTCCCGGGCCAAAGTAACAAGGGTTGATGGGTGCCTAGCACATGATACTACATCAAGAACCAAATTTCCAAGTACCTACTTTGCATGCAATGTGTAGAGAAGGTTGAACTAATGCAATTAAAACCATAGGTAAAAACATGATTGCTACTTCTCAAACAACGACGCAAGAATTTGACACGTTGACGGAGACTTGCTTGCGTTGGCTTTTCCGTTGAAGAGGAAAGGGTGATGCAACATAGGAGCAGTAAGTATTCCCCTCAGTTTGAGAACCAAGGTATCAATCCAGTAGGAGAATCTCGTCAAGTCCAGAGTACCTACACAAACACAAAGAGCTTGCACCCAACGCTATAAAGGGGTTGTCAATCCCTTCAAGATTGATTGCAAAGTGAGATCTGAAGGCGGAAAGTGCAACGAAGAAAAAGAGTAAGGCTGAAAATATGGTGTGGAGTAGACCTGGGGCCATAGTGTTCACTAGAGGCTTCTCTCAAAATAGCAAATATCACGGTGGGTGAACAAATTACTGTCGAGCAATTGATAGAACCGCGCAAAGTCATGATGATATCTAAGGCAATGATCATACATATAGGCATCACGTCCGAGACAAGTAGACCGATACTTTCTGCATCTACTACTATTACTCCACACATCGACCGCTATCCATCATGCATCTAGTGTATTGAGTTCATGACGAACAGAGTAACGTCTTAAGCAAGATGACATGATGTAGAGGGATAAACTCAAACCAATGATGAAAACCCCATCTTTTTACCCTTGATGGCAACAACACGATGCGTGCCTCGCTACCCCTTCTGTCACTGAGTGAGATCACCTAACGGTATGAATCCAAAACCAAGCACTTCTCCCATTGCAAGAATCATAGATCTAGTTGGCCAAACAAAACCCACAACTCGAAGAGAATTACAAGGATATGAAATCATGTATAAGAGAGATCATAATAAACTCAAATAAGATTCATAGATAATCTGATCATAAATCCACAATTCATCGGATCTCAACAAACACACCGCAAAAGAAGATTACATCAGATAGATCTCCATGAAGATCATGGAGAACTTTGTATTGAAGATCCAAGATTGAGAAGAAGCCATCTAGCTACTAGCTATGGACCCGTAGGTCTATGGTGAACTACTCACCCATCATTGGAGAGGTCTTGGTGTTGATGAAGAAGCCCTCCGTATCCGAATCCCCCCTCCGGCAGGGCACCAGAACGTGCCCCAGATGGGATCTTGCGGAGACAGAAGCTTGCGGCGGCGGAAAAGTACTTTCGATGATCTCTTGATTTTTTCTGGGATTTTAGGGAATTTATAGGCGAAAGACCTAGGGCAGAGGAGGCCCAGGGAGCCCACAAGCCTGGGAGGCGCGGTCCCCCTGGCCGCGGCTAGGGGTCTTGTGGGATCCCTGGTGGCCCCCTGCCCTGATTCTCAGGCTTCCCGATCTTTTTCTATTTCGAAAAAAATCTTTTTGGCAGTTTCGTTCTGTTTGGACTCCGTTTAAAATCCTCCTCTAAAAGGGGTCAAAAACATGGAAAAAACAGGAACTAACACTTGGCACTAAGTTAATAAGTTAGTCTCAAAAAAGATATAAAAGGCATGCAAAACATCCAAAGTTTGACAAGATAATAACATGCAACCATAAAAAAATATAGATACATTGGAGACGTATCAAGCATCCCCAAGCTTAACTCCTGCTCGTCCTCGAGTAGGGAAGTGATAAAGAATGAATTTTTGATGTGGAATGCTACCTAGCATAGTTGTCCGTTGCAACTTCTTTCGTGTGACATGAATGTTCAGATCCGTAAGATTCAAAAAAATAGTTTGCTATTGACATGAAAAAAATAATACTTCAAGCAAACTAGCAAGGTAATCATGAACTTCCAAAATAACAAGGCCAAGGAAAGTTATCCCTACAAAATCATATAATTTTGGCTATGCTCCATCATCCTCACACAACTAATGTAAATCATGCACAACCCCGGTATTGGCCAAGTAATTGTTTTTGCACTCTTACTTTCTCAAACTTTTATAACTATCACGCAATACATGAGCGTGAGCCATGGATATAGCACTATAGGTGGAATAGAGTGTGATGGTGGTTGTGAGACAAAAAGGAGGAGATGGTCACATTGACTTGGCGTATCAAAGGGCTATGGAGATGCCCATTAATAGATATCAATGTGAATGAGCAGGGATTGCCATACAAAGGATGCACTAGAGCTATAAGTATGTGAAAGCTCAAAAGGAGAACTAGTGGGCGTGCATCCAACTTGCTTGCTCACGAAGACCTAGGGCGATTTTGAGGAAGCCCATCATTAGAATATACAAGCCAAGTTATGTAATGAAGATTCCCACTAGCATATGGTAGTGACGAAACGAGAGGCTCCCAAACATGAAGAACATGGTGCTATTACGAAGCACAAGTGTGGAAAAAAGATAGTAGCATTGTCCCTTCTCACTTTTTCTCTCTTTTTTTTTATTTTTTTATTTGGGATCTTAGGCCTCTTTTTTTATTTGTGCTCTTTGGACTTTTTTTATTTCCTCACATGGGACAATGCTCTAATAATGATGATCATCACACTTTTATTTACTCACAGCTCAAAGCTTAGAAATGACTCTATAGGAAATGCCTCCGGCAGTGTACCAGGATGTGTAAAGATCTAGCTTGGCGTATGACGTTGAAACATCTCGCTAGCTATCTTACGATCATGCAATGGCAATATGAGAGTGACGGCACAAGTCATGTGACGGAACGGTGGGAGTTGCATGGCAATATATCTCGGAATGGCTATGAAACCATAGTAGGAAGGTATGGTGGCTGTTTTGAGGAAAGGCATATGGTGGGTTTTGTGCACCAGCGAGAATTGCGCGACACTAGAGAGGCTAGCAATGGTGGAAGGTGAAAGTGCATCTATACCATGGACTCACATTAGTCATGAAGAACTCACATACTTGTTGCGATTTTTTATATTAGTAATCGAAACAAAGTGCTAAATGCATACTCCTTGGGGAAGGGTTGGTAGGTGTTAACCATCGCGCGACTCCGACCTCAACACAAAGGATGACAATCAATAAATCAATTATGCTCCGACTTCCTAACATAGCGGTTCACCATACGTGCATGCTACGGGAATCACTAACTTCAACACAAGTATTTCTAGATTCACAACACCCTACTAACATAACTCTTAATATTACCAAATCCATGTGTCAAAACTAATTGAGAGGAATCAAGACTTCTCTTTCTACTCAATGCACATGAAGATGGAGGTTTTTGTATCCTCTTTGGGTACCCATCACCTTTGGGAATACTTTCATAGCATAAGCCAACTACCAAGTCACGCACCGCCGTGCTCTAAAGGATCTAAGTGAAGCACATAGAGCAAAATTATCTAGCTCAAAAGATATAAGTGAAGCACTATGAGCATTCTAACAAAATCACGATGAGTGCATGTCTCTATCTAAAGGTGTGCAGAAAGGATGATTGTGACACAACAAAAATAAAAGAGTCCTAAGATACAAGACGCTCCAAGCAAAACACATATCATGTGGTGAATAAAAATATAGCTCCAAGTAACGTTACCGATGGATTGAAGACGAAAGAGGGTATGCCTTCCCGGGGCATCCCCAAGCTTAGGCTTTTTGGTGTCCTAGAATTTGGCTTGGGATGCCTTGGATATCCCC
This sequence comes from Hordeum vulgare subsp. vulgare, assembly GCF_904849725.1. NCBI lineage: Eukaryota > Viridiplantae > Streptophyta > Magnoliopsida > Poales > Poaceae > Hordeum > Hordeum vulgare. Next base: position 101,961,555 of record NC_058524.1, on the reverse strand, counting down.
AAGCTCGAGCTCTTTCCACTCCTTATCTCTTTGTCCATGAGAACATCACCCAAAACTTGAAAACTTCATAACACAAAACTTAAACAGAAACTCGTGATAACATTAGCACAAGAAAACAAACTACCACCTCTTTAGGTACTGTAGCAATCTTGATTCCTATTTATATTTGTGTTGGGATACTGTATTCTCACTTTTCCATGGCTAGTACCCCCCGATGCTAACCATAGTTTCATCAAAACAAGCAACCAACTCAACAAAAAACAGAATCTGTCAAAAACAGACCAGTCTGTAGCAATCTGTATACTTCGTATACTTCTGGTACCTCAAAAATTCTGAACCATTACGACTGCCTGGGAAAAAGGCATATCAACCAGAAGCAAAAAGAATCAACTCAAAAGCTCTTTCTGAATAAAAATGAAAAATCATCTCGTGAGCGAAAAGTTTCTGTCTTTCTCCAGCAGGATCAAACAACCATCACCAAGACTAGTCATAAAGGTTTTGCTTGGCTCAAACACAAAAAGAAACACAAAAAACACAATCATAACAGAATTATGATGGTGTGTACGCAACAAAACAGGAAGAAAAAGATAAATTCATTGGGTTGGCTCCCAACAAGCGCTATTGTCTAACGCCCTTAGCTAGGCATAAGGCGATAGAATCATGTATCGTCGTCTTTGGTGCTCAAACCATAAGTAGCCCTCATCATGGATTCATAAGACAATCTTATTTTCTTTCTAGGAAAGTGCTCCATGCCCTTCTTTAAAGGAAATTGAAATCTAATATTCCCTTCCTTCATATCGATGATGGCACCGATAGTCCTTAGGAAAGGTCTACCAAGAATAATAGGGCATGTAGGATTGCAATCAATGTCATGCACAATGAAATCCACGGGTACATAGTTCCTATTTGCAATAATAATAACATCATTGATCCTTCCCATGGGTTTATTGACAGTAGAATCCGCAAGATGCAAATTAAGAGAACACTCTTCAATCTCATTAAAACCCAGAACATCACATAAAGACTTTGGAATCGCGGAAACACTAGCACCCAAATCACACAAAGCATTGCATTCATAGTTTTTGATTTTGATTTTGATAGTAGGTTCCCACTCATCATGAAGATTTCTAGGGATAAAGACTTCCAATTCAAGTTTCTCTTCAAGAGATTTTATCATGGCTTCAACGATATGATCGTAAAGGCCTTGTTTTGGCTATAAGCGTGTGGAGAGTTTAGCATGGATTGCATCAAGGAAATGCATTCAATCAAGGAGCAACTATCATAATTGAATTCCTTGAAATCCAAAGTAGTAATTTCATTACTACTCAAAGTTTTAATATCTTCTACTCCACTTTCAACGCTTTTAGCATCAAGATAGATGGACTCTGAATCATTGGGGAACTTTTCAACCAAAGTGGATTCATATCCAGTCCCATCATAATTGGGTTTGACACAAGAAAACAAAGATTCAATGGGAGTCACACCAAGCACTTTAAGATCTTCGTGATTCTTATCACGAGAACACGCCTTTTTAAGCCATTCATGTCTTGCACGAATTTGGGCGGTTCTTTATTTACTCTCAATCATGGAAACACACATAGCTTTCAAAGTTTTATCCATATTGATCTTGGGAGGAGCACATCTAACTTTCAAAGCATCAATATCACTAGACATTCTATCAACGCTCTTAGCCAAATCATCAATTTTGAGTAGTTTTTCCTCTATGGACGCATTGAATTTTTTTGCGAGTTGATAAACTCTTTGATATTACTCCCTAGATCAGAGGGTAATATATTGTAGTTTCCATGAGTATTGTTGTAGCAGTTGCCAAAGTTATTAGAGGAGTTACTAGGAAAAGGCCTAGGAACATAGCTTCCTCTAAAAGCATTGTTGTTGCCAAAATTATTGCTACCAAGAAAATTAACGTCCAAGCTAGCGTTGCTACTCTCAATCAAGGAAGACAAGGGCGTATCATTAGGATCTAAGGAGAACTTCTACTAGCAACCAAATTCATTAACTCATCCATCTTAGCACTCAACGAGTTAATTTCTTCTATAGCGTGTACCTTCTTACTAGTAGGTGACCTTTCAGTGTGCTAGTGAGAGTAGTTCGTCATGATATTGTCTAGGAGTTTCGTGGCTTCTCCTAACGTGATTTCCATGAACGTTCCACCGGAGGCGGAGTCCAAGATGTTTCTAGAAGCGAAATTCAAGCCATCATAAAAGATTTGTATAATCATCCAAAGACTCAAGCCATGAGCGGGACAATTTCTAATCATCAATTTCATTCTCTCCCAAGATTGTGCAACGTGTTCATGATTAAGTTGCTTAAAATTCATGATATCATTACGGAGAGAGATAATCTTAGCCGACGGAAAAAACTTGGATATATAAGCATCTTTGCACTTATCCCAAGAATCGATACTATTTTTGGGCAAAGAAGAAAACCAAGTTTTTGCTGGATCTTGCAACGAGAAAGGAAAAAACTTCAATTTAATCACATCATTATCCACATATTTCTTCTTTTGCATATCGCAAATCTCTATGAAGGTATTAATATGGGATGCAACATCTTCACTAGGAAGGCCGGAAAATAGCTCTTTCATAACAAGATTCAACAAAGCGGCATTGATTTCGTATGACTCCGCACTAGTGGCGGGAGCAATCGGAGTACTAATAAAATCATTATTATTAGTATTCGAGAAGTCACAAAGTTTGGTGTTTTCAGTCATGGTGACTTCGGCAAGCAAGCAAGCACACAAGCAAACAAAGAGCTAGCGAGAAAAAGGGCGAACGAAAAAGGCAAAGATTTTTTTGTAATTTTTTGTTTTTTCAGAAGTGGGGGAGAGGAAAACGAGAGGCAAAAAAGTAAATGCAAGAGATGAGTTTGCGACACTTACTTGGATGAGTTCTTGACTTGATCCTCCCCGGCAACGGCGCCAGAAATCCTTTTGCTACTTCTCAAACAACAACACCAGAAATTGACACGTTGACGGAGACTTGCTTGCGTTGTATTTTCCCTTGAAGAGGAAAGGGTGATGCAGCACAAGAGCAGTAAGTATGTCCCTCAGTTTGAGAACCAAGGTATCAATCCAGTAGGAGAATCTCGTCAAGTCCAGAGTACCTGCACAAACACAAAGAGCTTGCACCCAAACAAAACCCACAACTCAAAGAGAATTACAAGGATACGAAATCATGCATAAGAGAGATCCAAAGAAACTCAAATAAGATTCATAGATAATCTGATCATAAATCCACAATTCATCGGATCTCGACAAACACACCGCAAAAGAAGATTACATCGGATAGATCTCCATGAAGATCATGGAGAACTTTGTATTGAAGATCCAAGAGAGAGAAGAAGCCATCTAGCTACTAGCTATGGACCCGTAGGTCTATGGTGAACTACTCATGCATCATCGGAGAGGTCATGGTGTTGATGAAGAAGCCCTCCGTATCCGAATCCCCCTCCGACAGGGCACCAGAACGTGCCCCAGATGGGATCTTGTGGAGACAGAAGCTTGCGACGGCGAAAAAGTACTTTCGATGATCTCCTGATTTTTTCTGGGATTTTAGGGAATTTATAGGTGAAAGACCTAGGGAAGAGGAGGCCCAGGGAGCCCACAAGCCTGGGAGGCGCGGGCCCCCTGGCCACGGCCAGGGGGCTTGTGGGGTCCTGGTGCCCCCTGCCCTGATTCTTTGGCTTCCCGATCTTTTTTCTGTTTCAGAAAAAATCTTTTTGGCAGTTTCGTTCCGTTTGGACTCCGTTTAAAATCCTCCTCTGAAAGTGGTCAAAAACATGGAAAAAACAGGAACTGACACTTGGCACTGAGTTAATAAGTTAGTCTCAAAAAAGATATAAAAGGCATGCAAAACATCCAAAGTTTTACAAGATAATAGCATGAAACCATAAAAAAATATAGATACATTGGAGACGTATCAATGATCAACGTGAACTTTCCTTGTTGACGATTTTCGATCTCGAGCGCCTCTAGATAACAAGCCTTGCACTCCGGATGTTCTATTGAGACAAGCAATTCACACAATAAGCATCACAACAACAAGTATAAAAGAAAACAAAAATCAAAAACTAACTATATCAAAAGAGAACAAATAACCTAAAAGAACTAAAACATATTCTGTTTTGCTGAAAAACCTAAATTCAAATATTCTAAAAATTCTGAAATTATACCTACTGATAAATAAGATCACTAGTGACGAGTAGCAAAAAGAATCAACTCAAATCCTATTTTAAACTGAAGATATTCACAAAACAAGTCTTGAATCAAATTTGTTTAAATGCAAATTTAATATATTCAAACATGGTCAAACTTCATATCTACAGAAACTAAATAAAATTTGTGACACAATGCAAAAAGAATCATCTAATTTGTATTTAAAACATAAAAGTTAAAGCAAAAACAAAAACAGAAACTATTCTGTTTTTAAAACAGAAAATGAAATAAAACAACTAACGAACGATGGGCTACGTGGCAGTTTCTGATTGGCTACGAGCGTGCGCTGCGGGTGCTAAACAAGCGGACGGTCGCACGTTAGAAGAAGACGGTTTGGTATATTAAGTGGTCTAATCTGGATCGTTAGATCCACATCCTATGGTCGAGGAGGGGAAAAAAGCTCACGACGGCGGTTGGTGAAACTCCAGCTGATACCGGTGGTGGCCGAAGCTTGGAGATGGTCGGGGAGGGGCTCCGGTGGTCTTCTGCAGCGACGGAGAGGTCCAGGTGGTGGCGACGAGGCTCGGGAGTCGTCTGGCGGCGTCAGCGGGACTCCAGGGCAACGATGGGGCGCGACACGAGCTCGTGGAGCTCTAGTTGGAGGCAGGGCTCTGCCGAGGTAGCTAGGCGGTACTGTGGCGAGGGGATCTCGGAGTTTTGGGAAAAAAATGGAGTGCAGGAGGCCTCAAATTTTATAGGGGGGGGGGCTCGGGTGTGCGAGAGGGAAAGGAGCAGGGGGATCGGCTCGGATCCTGTGGTGCTCCGGTGAGAAGGAAAGAGAAAGTAGAGTAGGAAGGAGATGGCCGAGCAGTGCTGTGGTCGATGATGGGGCCCAACGGTCAGTGGGAGGGGAGGAGGAGCGGAGGGGTCGGTGGCCGATCCGAAGGCGATTCGAATTTGGCGAGGCAGATCTTTTGGCCGGCCTTTCCAAGTGGGCGCTGCTACGTTTCCTAGTAAACGACATTTTTTCCTTTTATTTTAAAACAAGAAAGATAAAAAAAGAAAATGGAAATAAATATTCTCCGAATATAGGAGTATTATATATCAAAATTATCAGAAAAATAATTCCCACAACGTGAACGTTTTTTTAGACACAATTGTTTTTTAAAATTCCAATAAAATCAAATTTGACCTTCAAATAAGTTGGCACTATTCTTCTTTTGACTTTCGGGGTGTCTTGTTACCTCCTCTCATACTTGTTTGGAAATATATTTTGTTAGGGATTTGTGAATGAAATTCACGTGCCAAAAAATGAGTTCAAAAATACCGAATAAAAATTCAAATGCCACATTCATTTGAATCAGAATGCATAGATGCTTAGCTATAATTGTAAAACATTCCAAATTGAATATTTGGGATGATACAAACCTACCCACCTTAAGATGAATCTTGCCTTCGAGATTCGGGTTGGCTAGAAAATAGGTGCGGGTGGTCTCGACGAAGATCTTCTTCTCGTTCCGTGGTGGCTTCTTCCTCGGTGTGGTGACTCTACAAAACCTTTCAAAACTTGATGATCTTGCAGCGAGTAACTCTGTTGGCAGTCTCGAGAATCCTGGCAGGCTTCTCCTCATAAGTCAGATCACTATCAAGCTGTATGGCCTCTAGGGGAACTGTGTCTCTCAACATAATTTCAGCCATCTCAGCATGGCATTTCTTCAACTGGGAAACATGGAAAACATCGTGAACTCCGGACAATCCTTCCGGTAATTCCAGCTTGTATGCAACTTACCCTCTACGGTCTAGAATTTTGTAGGGGCCAATGAATCTGGGTGCTAACTTTTCTTTTACACCAAACCTCTTGATTCCTCGACGTGGGGACACACAACAAGGTATGCTCAGTCTCCCACTTCGTATGTTACTTCCTTGCGTTTACTATCAGCATACCTCTTTTGTCTGGACTGAGCTATCTTGAGTCGATCACGAATCAACTTGACCTTCTCTTCAGAATCTCACATAAGATCGGGACCAAAAAGTTTCCGTCTCCAACACCATCCCACATCAATGGCGTTGTGCACCTCCTTCCATATAAAGCTTCGAAAGGGGCCATCTTTAGACTGGTCTGATAGCTGTTGTTGTATGAGAACTCTGCGTAAGGCAAGTTGTCGTCCCAGCTAGACCCATAGTCTAGTGCACAGCCTCACAACATGTCCTCCAGAATTTGGTTGACTCTCTCGGTGTGTCCATCGTCTGTGGGTGAAAAGCTGTACTGAACTCCAGCCTTGTACCCAAGCTCTCGTGTAGTTGATGCCAAAACTTTGACGTGAATTGGGTTCCTCTATCTGACACAATACTCCTCGGAACTCCATGCAGACATACAATCCTGGTCATATATATCTTGGACAACTTAGAACTCGCGTAGGTAGTCTTCACGGGAATGAAGTGAGCTACCTTGGTCAAACGATCGACCACTACCCAAATGGAATCATAACCTGAACGGGTCCTGGGTAATCCTGTGATGAAGCCCATACCAAGCTTCTCCCATTTTCACTCGGGTATCGACAATGGTTGAAGTAATCCCACTGACTTCTGATGTTTGGCCTTTACTCACTGACAAACATCACATATTGCTACATGCTCGGCAATATTCTTCTTCATTCCTGTCCACTAGAAACTTTCCTTTAAGTCCAGATACATCTTGGTGTTGTCCGTGTGTATCGAGTATGGTGAATCGCGGGCCTCGTGAAGTATGAAATTCCCGAGTTCAGTATCATTAGGCACATAGATACGGTCCTCAAACCATATAGTTCCGTGTTCATCCTCACGAAAGCCTTTAGCCTTACCGTCATTCATTCTTTGCTTTATCTCAGCTATTTCCTTGTCTGACTTCTGGGCTTCACGGATTCTTTCGGTCAAGGTGGACTGAATCTCGAGCGTGGCTACATATCCTCTTGGAACTATCTCCAATCTGAGCTCTCTAAAATCGTCGGCTAACTCCCGGGGTAATCCTCCCGCTATGAGTGTGTTCACATAACTCTTACGGCTCAAGGCATCTGCTACAACATTTTCCTTCTCTGGGTGATAATGCAATCTCATGTCATAGTCCTTGATCAACTCTAGCCATCTCCTATGACTCAGGTTTAACTCCTTTTGCGTGAAGATATACTTCAGGCTCTTGTGATCAGTGTAAATATCATAACTATTTCCGATAAGGAAATGTCTCCAGGTCTTGAGTGCGTGCACTACGACTGCTAACTCCAAATCATGTGTGGCATAGTTCAGCTCATGAGGTCGGAGCTGTCTGGATGCATAGGCTACAACCTTCCCCTCTTGCATGAGCACTCCTCCAAGTCCTTGACATGAGGCGGCACAATACACCTGAAAGTCCTTCCGAATGTTCGGTAATATCAGTACTAGGGTTGTAACCAAACGTTTCTTCAACTCTTGGAAACCGGCTTCACATTCCTTAGTCCAATTATACTTGGACTCCTTCTTTAACAACTCTGTCATGGGCTTGGCAATTTTCGAAAAGTTCTCGATAAACCTCCGGTAATATCCGGCAAGCCCGAGGAAACTGCGGATCTCCTTAACTGAGGTGGGTGCTTGCCATTCTGTGACTATTGCGACTTTGGCAGGATCCACTGCTATTCCTTCTCCAGAAATAATGTGTCCGAGAAATCTGACTTCCTTTAACCAAAATTCACATTTGCTGAACTTGGCATATAATTAATGCTCTCTGAGCTTCTCTAGAACTAAACGCAAGTGTTCCTTGTGTTCTTACTCGCTCTTAGTGAATATCAATATATCATTGATGAACACCACGACAAACTTGTCTAGATATTCCATAAATACCTTGTTCATCATACTCATAAAGTATGCAGGAGCATTAGGCAAACCAAAGGACATGACTGTATACTCATATAAACCATACCTTGTGGTGAAGGCTGTTTTGGGTATATCTTGTTCATGAATTTTCAACTGATGATACCCCGATCGAAGATCGATCTTGGAGAACACTCTGGCTCCAAGTAGCTGGTCAAACAAATCATTAATCATCGGCAAAGGGTACTTGTTCTTGATGGCCACCTCGTTCAATGCATGGTAATCGACTACCATTCTCAAGGTTTTATCCTTCTTCTCTACCAAGAGAACTGGGGCTCCCCAAGGTGACGAACTTGGGCGAATATACCCTTTGTCCAGTAACTCCTTGACCTGCTTCTTGATTTCTTCTAAATCATTTGCGAGCATCCGATAGGGTCTCTTGGATATTGGGGCTGTTCCTGGGAATAACTCAATCAGAAAATCAATCTCTCTATCCGGTGGCATGCCTGGAAATTCCTCCGGGAATACATCTGGAAAAAGTCTTGTACAATCGACACTTCCTCCTGAACAACTCCCGTGAGAGAATTCACCCGCTTACTCTTTGGTGGGCGTTGGGATACGTACTTAATCCTCGTTCGCTCCAGTGTAGTGAGCAAAATAGACTTAAGGTCACAATCGATGTTTCCTTCATACTTGGTCAACCAATCCATGCCTAGAATTACATCCAATCCATGTGACTCTAATATGATGAGGTCGGTGGGAAATTTATGGTTTCCAATGTTGAGGTTCAATGCATGGCATCCTATCCCTTCCGTCATCATGCCCCGTGGGGAACTGACCTTAATGGGTTGACTGAGGGTTCTAGTCGGTAAACTATACTTCTCCACAACTACCCTTGATATGAATGAATGGGTTGCACCAGAATCAAAAAGTACCAGTACTGGACGTCAATTTAGCAAGAACTTACCAACCACCATATCGGGATGATCATAGACCTCTTCAACATCAATGTGGTTCACCTGTGCTCGGGGAAAAGGGTTGGGATTCTTTGCTGATGAGTTTCCATTGCCGTTTCCATTCCCCTGCTTGTTTTGGGGAAATTCAGTGTCATAGTGTCCCGTCTTCTGGCACTTGAAGCAGGTGATATGGCTCAGATCCTTTTGAGCTGAAGCGGCACGCTCCTGACTCTCATTCCCTCCATTGTCATTCTTGAAATTGGTGTGGTTGCGATTGTTCCTGTTTCCTCCGTGGTTGTGGCCTCCATGGTTATGCACTGCGTGGTTATGGTGAGTGTGTCCTCCAAACTTACCGGATCGTGACCCGGTATTCCCTGAATAGGGGGAGTAATGGGGCTTTTGCTGAGCTCCAGAGTTGTACTTCCCATATCCATACTTCCTTTTGCGGTTCTCGATGTGCTGCTGTTTTCCCTCCAAGATGAGGGCCTTGTCTACCAGCTCCCGGTAGTTATTGAAGGTGGCCACGGTCAGCTGAATGCTCAACTCATCGTTGAGTCCTTCCATGAATTTCTCCTACTTGGCAGCATCATCGGCCACATCTCCAGGTGCATATCAGACCAACATGTTGAATTCATCAACATACTGGGCCACAGAGCGATTTCCCTGGCGTAAGTTGCGAAACTCATGCTTCTTCACACTCATGGCTCCAGCTGAGACATGAGCGGTGCGGATGGCCTGCTTGAACTGCTCCCAAGTCACACCAGCAACGGGGTATGTGGTGGTGTAGTTCTCCCACCATGCAACTGTTGGTCCTTCAAGTTGATGTGCGGCAAAGCGTACTTTCTTAGCTTTAGTGCATCCAGCAGTGATCAGTTCCCTCTCCATCTTGCGGAGCCAATCATCTGCCACAATGGGCTCAATGCTACTAGATAATGTCGGGGGATTTAGCCTCAGAAAACGGGTGACATTGTTGGCATGGGGTGGAGGATGGTTGTTGTTATTGTTGGTCTGGTTCTGAATGGTCAACTACATCTGGGTATTCTGCTGTTGGATCAACTGGGTGAGTTTTGGTGAGAAGTTGGAGGCAGGGTCATGTCTCGGAGGCATGTGGTGTTTTTAGAGGGATGGGAATTAGCATAGAACAAGGGTCTAAGGAGAAAATACACCACCCATATGAAATGCAACAAACAGTTATCACACCACACATTTATTCATTAATCACCTCAAAAGGTTCAAACACAGAGATACAAGTTTGCGATAACCTAAACATCAGCCTAAACGTTTAACGATAATATAAAGATAAATTGGTGGTCTTGTCTATGTGTCCTCCTCAGAAGTACATGGTGGTGGGTCCGTCGGTAGAGCTCTCTTCGTAGTCCTCGTTGCTGATCAAGGGGGCCGTGTCTCCTTCTAGGTGAAGATTTTCTCCCATGTCCAATTCCTCCTCTAGGTATGCAACGCGAGTCTTCATCTTCTCGATCCTCTCCAGGAAGTCCTTTACTTCTTGTTCGTGCTCGTAGTGGGCTTCTCAAGCTTCTGCTTCGAGGTCAAGTTCACGGAGCATCAGTTGCTTGATCTTCTTCGTGTCATTGCTTACACGAAGCTACAGAGTCCTGATGTGTATCTCCAATGTTTGGGCATAGGACATGAGAGCGTCTTTAGCCTTGGTCTTTATAATTTCTCCATATGCTCCTCTCGAGGAGACCATGTACAGGTCCGGTGAAATGGGGCAGCCTATGTACACCTCCTTGATACGTCCGAGTGCATAGTGAATCGTCATGTCCTTTCCGAGAATCCAGCTGGGTGCGATGAACTTTAAGTCAATAGGTTCCGTGCGATGCTCGAAGGTCCTTCCGGGGATGTACACCTCAATCCTGTAGCGAGCGTCTGCCGGGAAAGACATGGTAGGTTTTACGGTGATGGTTGGCAGAGCAATCCTTATGTCCTTGATGATCTGCACCAACTCTTTGCCAAAGGGCATTTTTGCGTCGGGCTAGCAAAACTAAGTGACCATAAATGGGTTGAAGGTGGCCATCTAGAAATATTGGAAAATCAGAGAGAAGTCAGAATTGATCAGAAGGGAAATATAGAAGGTTTAAAGATATAAGAAAAAATGTTTTCTTCCTAAGGTTTTTCCAATCCTAGAGGTTACGTCCTATGTTCAGCGTGTACTCTCATACCATATCTGTAGCGACCCGACCTGAAATGGGCAAGTCTCTGGTGTTTCTGTACCATCCCAAGACAGTACATCAATGTATATATCAAGAGTTCAATCACACATCATTATTAATGGAAATCTCATATCGAGTCCTTTATTACATTAAGGATTACAATAAAGTGGCTGAAGGCAAACTCATGATATGAAACTAAGCGAAAACTAATGGAAGCTTCAAAGGTAGTTGAGTCCATCTGACTCCAGGGTATATCACCAAGCGTTGATCGTGTCCTCACTCCTGGTCAGAAAAGTATTCTGCAACATGACACGTTGCAGCCGTGTAGGTTAGCATATTGAATATGCCGGCAAGTCACAAAAAGAGGGATGAAAAGTATCATCTATACTATATGCATATATGGCAGGTGGGGCTGTAAGTTTTAGCGGAAAGCAAAATTTTCCTACAACAAGAGAGGGGCTAAAAGCAAAATTTACTACATAGTTGGTTGTTAGTGAGATGGTTCAACCAACCATATCTCATACCCAAGTTATCAATAGTACCCACATCATTAATATTATTTGTGTTGAGAATTCCTAATAGTTTGAGTTCCTTTGGCTCAAGTTGTCCATGACCATGGACACAACTAATCGATTAGGTTTGAGTACTCGACAGAGTTTTGCACACGTTCCCCACGAGATTTGATCGCCTCCGTTGAAGTCCTCGCACTTCAGGGTGCTTGAGAATCGAATGATCAAAACATGGTCTTCCAAAGGGTTCCTCTGGGCCACTGTCAGTGCCCATCCAATCTTACCGTTATTCTACATCTAGTAGCACCGCCCGTCCAGAGTCACCATGATGTCCAACCAAGCTAGAGCCCATAATGACTTGTGGCTGTGCAGACAAGCCTCAGGTCTTGAAGTATCCATCATCTCTTCGTGCCTGGGTGAAGCTTTCCGCAAGATGTCACGGCGCTTCTCCATGCATCCCGGGTCATCCACTGGCTTCTCCAGGGTGCCCATCTGAACCATCCTTCACCCAGAGATATATTGCATCATGCGGTCTTGAAAGTCTTGAAATCTTTAGGTCTTGATTATTAAGTTCTCTAGTGACCAGTAGCAAAAAGAATCAACTCAAAACCTATATTTAAACTCCAGATATTTACAAAACAAGTTTTGAATCAAATATGTTTAAATTCAAATTTAAAATATTCAAACATGGTCAAACTTTATATCTACAGAAACTACATAAAATTTGTGACACAATGCAAATAGAATCATCTAAGTTGGAGTTAAAACATAAAAGTTAAAGCAAAAAACAAAAACAAAAACTATTTCGTTTTAAAAACAGAAAACAGAAAATGAAATAAAACAACTAACGAACAATGAGCCACGTGACTGCTTCTCGTTGGCTACGGGCGTGCGCTGCGGGTGCTAAACGAGCGGACGGCGCACGTTAGCAGAAAACGGTTTGGTCTATTAAGTGGTCTAATCTGGATTGTTAGGTCCACATCCTATGGTTGAGGAGGGGGAAAAGCTCACCACGACGGTTGGTGAAACTCCGGCGGATACCGGCGGCGCCCGAAGCTTGTAGATGGTCGGGGAGGGGCTCCGGTGGTCGCCCGCAGCAGCGGAGAGGACCAGGTGGTGGCGACGAGGCTCCGGAGTCGTTTGGCGGTGTTAGCGGGACTCCAGGGCGACGATGGGGCGCGACACGAGCTCGTGGACCTCCGGTTGGAGGCAGGGCTCCGACGAGGTAGCTAGGTGGCGCTCTAGCGAGGGGACCTCAGAGTTTTGGGGAAAAATGGAGTGCGGGAGGCCTCGGCTTTTATGGGTGGGCTCGTGTGTGCGAGAAGGGAAAGGAGGAGGGGGATCGGCTCGGATTCGATGGTGCTCCGGTGAGAAGGAAAGAGAAAGGAGAATAGGAAGGAGATGACCGAGCAGTCCTGCGGTCGGTGGTGGGGCCCAACCGTCAGCGGGACGGGAGAAGGAGCGGTGGGGTCGGTGGCCGATCTGAAGGCAATTTGGATTTGGCGAGGCAGATCTTTGGGCTGGCCTTTCCAAGTGGGAGCTGCTACGTTTCCTAGTAGACGACATTTTTTCCTTTTATTTAAAAACAGGAAAGAAAAACAAAGAAAAGGAAAAGAAATATTCTCCGAATATAGGAGTATTATATATCAAAATTATCTTAAAAATAATTCCCACAACGTGAACATTTTTTAGACACAAAATAAAAACTTTATAAAACTTTATTTTTTAAAATTCCAATAAAATCAAATTTGACCTTCAAATAAGTTGGCACTATTCTTCTTCTGACTTTTGGGGTGTCATGTTACCTCCTCTCATACTTGTTTTGTGCTACTGCAATAAAAGACCTTCCAACAACGCGAGAAATACTTCTGACGTTTGCTGAGTATCCATGGCAATGGCGCCCGAAATAGGCACGTCGACGGGAGAATACTTGGCTTGATCTTTCTGCTGCGGCTACACCTTAAGGGACTTCCTAGGCAAGTATGGAAAGGATTTCCCCTGTGGTCTTGGAGCCTTGCGTTGGTGTTCCCTCGAAGCAGAAAGGGTGATGTAGCGTAGTGGTGGTAAGTATTTCCCTCAGTTTGAGAACCAAGGTATCAATCAGGCGGAAGAGTATCTCAAGATCCTGCACAAACACAAAAGCTTGCACCCAACACTATGAAGGGGTTGTCAATCCCTTATAGATTGTTTGCCAAGTGAGAACTGAAAGCAACAAAGTAACAAAGCAAAGTAAAAGCGGAGATGTAAACGATAGATGTGAATAGACCCGGGGGCCGTAGTGTTTACTAGTGGCTTCTCTCATGAAAGCAAATAGACGATGGGTGAACAAATTACTGCCGAGAAATTGATAGAACTGTGCAGAGTCGTGACGATATCTATGCAATGATTATTTCTATAGGCATCACGTCCGAAACAAGTAGACCGATACTGTCTGCATCTACTACTATTACTCCACACGTCGACCGCTATCCAGCATGCATCTAGTGTATTAAGTCCATAAGAATAGAGTAACGCTTTAAGCAAGATGACATGATGTAGAGGGATAATCTCAAACCAATGATAAAACCCCCATCTTTTTACCCTTGATGGCAACTGCTTGATGTGTGCCTTGCTGCCCCTACTGTCACTGGGAAAGGTCACCACATGGCAGAACCCAAAACCAAGCACTTCTCCCATTCCAAGAATCATAGATCTAGTTGGCCAAACAAAACCCAAGACTCGGAGAGACTTACAAGGATATCAAATCATGCATATAAGAAATCAGCAAAGACTCAAATATATATCATAGATAATCTGATCACATGTCCACAATTCATCGGATCTCGACAAACACACCGCCAAATAAGATTACATCGGACAGATCTCCATGAAGATCATGGAGAACTTTGTATTGAAGATCCAAGAGAGAGAAGAAGCCATCTAGCTACTAACTACGAACCCGTAGGTATGAAGTGAACTACTCACGAGTCATTGGAGGGGCGTTGATGATGATGAAGAAGCCCTCCACCTCCAAAGTCCCCTCCGGCAGGGCACCGGGAAGGGTCTCCAGATGAGATCTCGCGGAAACGGAAGCTTGCGGCGGCGGAAAAGTATTTTTGAGGCTCCCTTGATTTTTTGCGGAATATTTGGGAATATATAGGCGCAAGACCTAGGTGAGGGGGCGGCCAGGGAAGCCACAAGCTTGCCCACCGCCGCCTCCCCCCTTGTGGCGTGGTGCAAGCTTGTGGGTTCCCTGGGGCCCACCTGGCTTGGCCCAAAGGCTCCCTGGTCTTCTTTCGTTCGGGAAAAAATCATTTCGGGGATTTTATTCCGTTTGGACTCCGTTCCAAAATCAGATCTGAAAAGAGTCAAAAACATGGAAAAACAGGAACTGGCACTTGGCACTGAATCAATAAGTTAGTCCTCAAAAAAGATATAAAAAGATACATAAAACATACAAAGAAGACAAGATAACAGCGTGAAACCATCAAAAATTATAGATACGTTTGAGACGTATCATTTTGCAAGATATATTGTCAGGGATTTGTGAATGAAATTCATGTGCCAATTTTTTTTCAAAAATACCGAATGAAAATTCAAATGCCACATTCATTTCAATCAGAATGCATAGATGCTTAGCTATAATTGTAAAACATTCCAAATTGAAAATTTGGGATGTTACACATTGTAGGTGTAAAGTGAACCAAAACGACATGGATAGCTCCCAACTCAAGATGATCTCCATCAACTTTGAGCATCCACAACAAGTTCACCTACATGCCACGTCATCAACATCATTCGAAGGTGTGTACCCATATTCTTGATAAAGCTTTACATCAACTCATGAGGTAAAGAAACTCAAGTGATATGAAGACATTGAAATGCTTAATCGAAAAATGGTAACCCCATTTTTGTGCTTAACAATGAGTATTACCTATGATCAAGCAATATTTCTTGACTCCTCAAGTAAAATACTCTAATATAGGTGACCTAGCCACCGCCCCACTTCTAGATGGAGTTTCTTGTATGGTTCACATTTGTCATTGCATACTTTCTTGGGAGCATTCGACTCTCATCTATACGTATGTATATTTTCAAAAAAGAAGTTTTCTCTTCTTTTGTTTCTCAATTGGTATGTTTTACAATTGGTATCTTATTTTCTTTCAATCTTTAGACATTTTTTCTCTTTTAAAAGGGCTTGAGAAAATTTTCTGTTAATTTTCTGTTAAGGATTTGATTTTCTGTGCAACTCGGTTTCACTGATCAGGGAAACTCGGTCCAACCGATTTCTCCCTTAGGCCCAATTCTCATTCTCGGTTCTACCGAACTACTTTGCCTCGGTGACTCTGATATTTTCATTGCCTTCGTCTTTCTTCTAATTACTGGCCATTTGCCTTCGGGGGAGAAAGATTATCAACGATCCCTTGTTTCATTTCCCTATACGTGTTTACTAAATCTTTTATGAAACAAAATCAGCCTTAGCATTGTCTTCTAGGGGGAGACAACTTCTCTAGGGGGAGAAAACCTCAGTGATCCCATATACTGTAAGAGGGAGAATTATCCAGGATCCCTATCATAGGGAGATATAGTTCAAGGAACTCTTATTCATACTTAAGGGGGAGAACTTTGAATGAATCCTTCCTACTATCAAAGGGGGAGAAAATTCAAATTCAAGGACCCCTTATCAAAGAGAGAAGTATCAAGGATCCCTTTCTCTCAATGATCCCTTACCCTCTGACCTTTTTGGCAATTAATGCCAAAGGGGGAGAAATATCAAAGGTTCCAATGAACCTATTTATAGGGGAGAAATATCACCTATAATCTTACTTAAAGAGGGAGAAATATCTCTAAGGGGAGATATCCATTCCTATGGGGAGATCAACCTATGGGGAGATGTACCAAACCTTACATATTAAGGGGGAGAGAGATACAATATTTGTTGTCTCCGTTAAGAGATTGAACTTGTCTTGCCCTACCTACTCCCAATATCTACATACTATGATTCAGGGGGAGAGGTAATCCTACATATTCATTCTTAAGGGAGAAAGTTATTATTTCTTTGGAGACATATCTATCATCAAATTCTACTTGAAATATGTCTTCAATATCTTGGTACTTTTGAAGCTCTTTACATCTTTACAATAGAGTACTCTTGTGTCATCTAACATTTGTTTTCCCATTTGTACTCCTACTGCTAAGATGCTCAAGATCCTCAAGGTAAGTATATGCATCATATTCCTGTTCATGATGATCTCTTGTTTCTTGCACATATTGTTTGCAAGAGGGAGTCTTGAACATGGAAGCTCTTCAGTCACATATGTTTGATGCATATAGCCAAGATCTATATGACTTGTCTTGTCCTTCTACCATGTGTGCGCCCATGTATTCCAAAGCAACCATCCTTTAAAACAGGGATTGCACACATTTAGGGGGAACTTGTACTAGTCATATATCTATCAAAGCTATCATATTCTAATGCTTATCTTTATTTGAAGCTTTGATTGTATATTGTCATCAATTACCAAAAAGGTGGAGATTGAAAGCACATATGCCCCCTTGGTGATTTTGATAACTCATGACAACATACATTGTCTCTTGGACTAACACTTTTACCTAGATATTTCAGGACTAGTCCATGGAGATGCTATGGCTAAGGATTATGTGGAGATGCACCTTGATGCAATAAAGGAATAGGATTGGCTCAAGCTTCAAGCTAGAAGAATCTTGATTTTCTATTTGTGAGAAATCACATTCGATTCCATAGGAAAACCAATACTATTAAAAGTGGGTGAGGTATTAAAATGAACTGGTTGCTCAAGTGCTCTAAGTTAGCCACCAAAATACTCAGTCATTTTTCCCACATAACCATTCTGTCAAATTCTACATACTCAAATTTGGTGTCACCAACTTTTTTATTTTGGACCCACTGAGTTTGACCTCAGACAGAAACCCTAGCCATTCCCACCAAATCGGTGCAACCGAATCCATATCGGTGCTATCGAGTTTGGGTGAACAACTTTCGGGTGCCTCGATACACAAAATCGGAATTTCCGAGTTTGAGTATCAGTGCCACCGAGTTTGGCCATCTGACCGTTAGCCACCTTTTCGGTGCCATCGAGTTTCATATATTGGTCTCAGTGAGTTTCAAAAGTTCATAGCTTTAGTGCATATCGGCACCACTAAGTTTCCCACTTCGGTGTCATCGAGTTTGCCACTTTCGGTGTAAATGTTGGATATTGTGTGCTGCCTATATATACCCATTCACCCACGTCTCATTCATGGGAGAAGCACTCAGAACACACACTTCATATCCAGATCCATTTTCTGAGAGAGAGCCAACTACTCATGTGTTGAGACCAAGATATTCCACTCAAATCATTGGAATCTTGATCTGTAGCCTCCACAAACTGCTTTCCACCAAATCAATCTCTCCTACCCATGCATATTCTGTGAGAGAATGATTTTGTGTTGAGGAGACTATCTTTAGAAGCACAAGAGCAAGGAGTTTATAGTTCTACCACACCTACTACCTTTTGGAGGGTGGTGCCTCCTAGATTGGTTAGGTGTCGCTTGGGTGCCTCCTACTTCGTGTTGTGGAGTTAGACCAAGATGTTTGTAAGGGCAAGTAGATTGCCTACTTCGTGAAGATCTACCGTGAGTAAGGCTAGTCCTCCGTGAATGGAAACCATGGTGGAATAGACAAGGCCGGTTCTTTGTGGACCCTTCGTGGGTGAAGCCCTCCGTGGACTCTCGCAGCCGTTACCTTTCATGGGTAGAAGTCTCTGATTGCAATATGTGGCGATGGTAGACGAATGCTGATGACAACAATCCTTCCCCGGCAACGGCGCCAGAAAAATGCTGATTGCAATCTCTGGCGATGGCTAGACGAATGCTGATGACAACAAACCTTCCCCTGCAACGGCACCAGAAGAATGCTGCTAGCACTCCACGGCAACGAAACTAGAAGAATGTTTTTGATGGCCCACCAGCGCATGGGTTCGCAGCAGTTTTCGAGGGTAGAGTATTCAACCCAAATTTGTTGATTCGCACGACGGGAGGTGAGAGAATACTCTCAAGTATTACCAGCTGAATTTGTCAGATTCAACCACACATGAAAGATTAGTATCTGCAAGCACAGTAGTAACAACAAAGTAGCGAGTAACGGCAGTGGCAAGGAACATCAGTAGTGACAGCAGTAGCAAGCGACAGTAATAGCAACAGTAGTAGCAGCAGCAGAGCAAGACAAGTAACAGCAGTAGGAACAGTAGTAGCAGCAGTAGCAGAGCAAGACAAGTAACATCAGTCGGACAAACTCGTAGGCAATGGGTCGGTGATTTGTTTGGATGATATTCATCATGCAACAGCTATAACACGGAGAGATATGTGGCTAGCTCCCGTTCGTCAATGTGATGTAGGCATGCATTCCGTGTGTCGTCATACGTGCTTAGGGAAAAGAACTTGCATGACATCTATTGTCCATCCCTCCCGTGGCAGCGGGGTCTAAAAGGAAACTACTGGATATTAAGGTTCTCCTTTTAATAAAGAACCGGACCAACGCATTAGCACTTGGTGAACACATGAACTCCTCAAACTATGGTCATCACCGGGAGTGGTTCCGATTATTGTCACTCCGGGGTTGCGGGATCATAACACATAGTAGGTAACTACAACTTGCAAGATCGGATCTAAAACACACATATATTGGTGACAACATAATGATTTCAGATCTGAAATCATGGCACTCGGGCCCTAGTGACAAGCATTAAGCATGGCAAAGTAGTAGCAAAATAAATCTCAGAACATAGTGGATACTAGGGATCAATCCCCATCAAAACCAACTCGATTACATGATAGGTCTCATCCTACTCATCACCGCCCAGCGAGCCTACGAATAGATTACTCACGAACGACGAAGAGCTTCATGGAATTGGATAGGGAAGAAGGTTGATGATGACGATGGCGACGATTTCCCCTCTCCGGAGCCCAAGACGGACTCCAGATCTGCCCTCCAGATGAAGAACAGGTGGTGGCGGCGCCTCCGTATCGCAAACGCGACGAAAACTTCTCTTTTTATTTTTTCTGGGACGAAAGGGATCTTATAGACCTGAGATTGGGGGCGGCATAGCCGTGTGGGCCCCACAAGCCTGCCCACCGCCACCAGGGGGGTGGTGGCGGAGCAAGGGCTTGTGGCCCACTCGCCCACCCCTGAGGTGGAACTTGGCGCAGATATTTTTCTTATTTTCCAAAACTGCTCCCCGTAAATTTTCAGGACGTTTGGAGAACTTTTTCTGCACAAAAATAACACCAAGGCAATTCTGCTGAAAACAGTGTCAGTCCAGGTTAGTTCCATTCAAATCATGCAAATTAGAGTCCAAAACAAGGGCAAAAGAGTTTGGAAAAGTAGATACGATGGAGACGTATCAGTCTCCACTAACAGGGACGTATGATAGCGCCACCTATCGGAACCATGCCAAAAATCGCCGTTTCAACTTCTTTGTGTTTGATCTTCCTAACCTCTACTCCTTTACATGCACAAAGTCTTTACTTTTCCGCTGCCATATATGTTGACTAGCAT
Source organism: Hordeum vulgare subsp. vulgare (assembly GCF_904849725.1). Taxonomy (NCBI): domain Eukaryota; kingdom Viridiplantae; phylum Streptophyta; class Magnoliopsida; order Poales; family Poaceae; genus Hordeum; species Hordeum vulgare. Next base: position 101,941,372 of record NC_058524.1, on the reverse strand, counting down.
GTGTATGTTGCACTAGACTTCTTAGTATTGCTGAAATTCTGCCCTCTTTCAAAATTGGTAAGGCTAGGATTTTTACCTTGACAAGTAGTATATTCACCCCCTCTAGACACGTCTTCTATCGATCCCTCAACACGAGAGCTGCCTGCCCCCTAATCTCGAGCCGACGTGTTTGTTCGATACTCCGTAGCGCATGCTAGGGACCTGACAACCACAGAAGGACCCACTTCGTCAGCCGGCTCAACAGTGCCAATCGGTCCAACCTCTGTCGGCTCAACCGCCGCCTCATCATTTTCGGACACCGACGGGTAACTTCTCAAATCCAGTGGGCAATATGCTGGCGGCAACTCGTAACCTCATGGCACAACCGATCATGGAAACAATCCGATTGAAGTTGAAGCCATAAACGCCATTGAGAGGTTGAAGACTGCAATCACTCAACAGGCACAATATTCATATAGTCGAGACCGGGTTCATTCTACTCCTTATGCAAGCCGCAGCAAGAGTCAACATGCATAGTACCCTGCGGTTTCCTGCAGTGGCCGCATGGAACATGCTCGGGATTCCCAACCCAGCCTATGGTTTCAGATGCGCAAGCAATTGTCGATGCGGCTTGCGCCTTGCGTGAAGCAGAAGAAGCAACCACAACGGCAGGTCAAGTACCACCCTTCACACCCAAACCAGTCTCTTTGGGGGCGAGTCTAAGTAGCAGGATGATCAGTATACCCTGCCTTGCGCCGGCTCTACGCAACGAGCGTACGTCTAGAGATTTTAAGGGTCCTTACAAGGTCCCAAATTACACAACTGATCTCGAGCCGACAGCGTGGATAGAGATATACGAGATAGCCATGGACATGGTGGATGTAAGTGATGAGGTTTGCGCCAAGTACCTAACTATGATGTTGGAAAGACGGACTCACACATGGTTGAAAAATCTCCCTCCTAATTCAACCAATACTTGGGGCAGAGTTGAAGGAGCGCTTCATAAATTTTTTCAGGGAACCTGCAAGCGCCTAATGATGATCGTTGACTCACAACATTGTATTCGATGTACGGATGTGTCTTCCCACCATTGGACTCACCGGCTTGCAGATATTATCCACTCTTCAGACAGTATACCAACTGCCCCAAGCTATTTTGATTTTGGAGAAGAATTGCCACTTCCAACCTCTTATTCAGAAGCTTGGGCACCTCGAGCGAAAGGTTCAAGACAAGTGAGATCTTATGGATGTTCTCACCACGTATGCTGAGTTGGACATCACGAAAGATCCTGGTTCAGGCGATGATAAGTCTTGCAAGGGCAAGAAGCACGATGGTGGTAAGGGTTAGTAACAACACCTGAAAGGATCGATATGGTTGACTAGAGGGGGGGGGGGTGCATAGGCAACTAACAAATTTTAAAATTTTCTTTAAACAAATTAGGTTTAGAAACAAATAGGTTGTCTAGATGTGCAACTAGGTGGGCAACCTATGAGATGCTAACAACAACAATAACAAGCAATAAGTAAATACAAGTAAAGGTAAGAAATAACCACAAGTGGAACCGATGAAGACGAGGATGTGTTCCCAAAGTTCCTTCCCTTTGAAGGGAAGTACGTCTCCGTTGGAGTTGTCTGGAGGCACAATGCTCCCCAAGATGCCACTAAGGCCACCGTATTCTCCTCATGCCGTCACACAATGCGAAGTGTCGTGATTCCACTAAGTGTTTCCCTTGAAGGTGGCAACCAGACCTTTACAACAAGGTTGGGGCTCTCTCCACAACTCAATTGGAGGCTCCCAACAAAACCACAGAGCTTCACCACAATGGAATGTGGCTCCGAGGTGACCTCTTCCATCTAGGGTGCTCAAACACCCAAGAGTAACAAAATCCACACAAGAACTTGGGGAAATCAATTTTCCCTTGGTGGAAGTGTAGATCTAGGTCTCCTCCTTCAATCCCTAGCAAGACAACAAGTTTGGGTGGCTAGGGAGAGATATCGGACAGGAAAGCTTGAGTGCATCAATGGTGGAGAGAGAGAGGTAAGAGATAAGGGGGAGGAAGAAGAAACCCTCCTTATATAGGCCCCCAATTTCCAACCGTTACAACCACTTTTTTCACTGGGCGGTACAACCGGTCTTCCTAAATTAGCGGAACAATCAGCCAACCACCGCCCAACAACCGGGCCAAAACAGAGAGTTGGTGCTGAGGTTCCATTAGCCACAGCCTTGGGTGTGGCTAAGTCCCAAGCGGTACAACCACTTGTAACACCGGTAGTACCGACTTTATTAAATATAGCGGTACAACCGGGCCACCACCACCCAGCAACCGCAGTGAAACAGAGTTGTGACCGGTTGTGGACCGGTGCCAGGCCGGTACAACTACCCACGTGTTGAGCGGTACAACCGCCCATGAAAGCGGTACAACCGGTCAGGTAAAAAAACAGGGACCTCTCTCAATGATGCGATGGAACGATATCGGCGCAGAAGTGTGTGAGAATAATTGATTCACCCATGAACTTCCAATGTGGATTCCCTCTTAATAGTATATGATCCCTATGACCAAAGAGAATAAACACGTAGGGAACACGTCTTCAATTTTTTCCGTTTGGAGGGAATACCTAACCTTTTGTGATTTACATATGATACCTGCATACTTGACACCCGGTTAGATACCATAAAGAGTTTTCATCATCGCCAAAACACTTTAAGCTAGAGAATGCCCTTACAATCTCCCCCTTTTTGGTGGATGATGGAAACAACACGATTTGCATAGATGGTCTCTAAAGTAAAAGCGGAGCTCCCCCTCGTTGTGTGCCCGAGATGAGACACGAACAGGAATTGAAGCTCCCCCTTGGTTTTAGAGACCATCCACAGGGTACATAAAGATAATAACATTAAGGAGCATAAGTATGAGATACTGAGTAGAGCTCCACTGAAATAATAAACAAAGTCTCCACTGAAACTCAAATAGACTCCACAAGATAGGTTCAAGACCAAGTAACAAGCAAATAAGAGTTCAACTCGACAGAAAAACGAAAGATACGATGGAACGACAACCAAAGACCCCCATACAAATCCCGTCATGAAATAGCTCTCTCCCCCTTTGGAATCAGAACACCAAAAAGGAAAAGAGCTAAGCTATCGCCCCGGTGCTCAGTAGAGCTCGTCAGATCCATCAGACTCCTCGGAATCACCGCTAGCAGACTCATCATCACCATCACCATCATCACTATCAGACACATCGTGAGCAGCAGTAGTAGAGGAGGTAGAAGGCTGACTAGAGACCTCATCATGAGTCTAGGTGCTATGACCATAAATCCATTTATCCTCATGGGCGATGGACTTCTCTGAACCACTGGCTGCCTCAAGCTTGAGAGCCCGCATAATCTGAATCTGTGTGTGCCTAGCAAGCTTCTCGTTGACATGGGATGCATAGTGCTTCTTCTGAACATGAGCTTGGAGGCAGAATGCCTTTTTTAACTTATCTAAGAGCTTGCAGACCCAAGATGGACTGGCTCCCGCAGGAAGCTCAAAATTACTGTCACTGGAAGTAGCAAAAACATCCTCAGGTTCGCCCTCAAGGAAGCGAGGAGCAAGATGCTTCTTTCTTTAGGATCTGCTTGACCTCATGCTCAATGAGATTCTCAGGGGAAGAGAGAGGCTCGCGAGGCCTACAAACTGCCCACACAGAGTTGAGGAAGCACATGATGAACGGAGCATACTTGGGGACCAACTTGTAGTAGACCGTGGAGTATAGCTCTTCCCACAACCATTTAAAAGCATCAAATGTAGCCCGAGTGCCAGCATCATCCCGCCTGGCAACAAGCAGGTCAGCAAAGTATCCATGAATCTCATATTGATTGCCAACCTTCGACAGGAGAACATTCTGGAAGACACGATGCAGAATATCATATACCGGCAGCAGTTCCTTAGAGGAGCCAGGAATCCAACGCCCAGGAATGTACGAAGGGGAAAGCTTCACCTTATCCATAGAATTAGCCCGATCATGAGGATGAATGCCGCCATTCCTTGTGAGACTGGTATCATCATACCCAAGAGCATTACAAAAGGCATGCCGCGGGACCTCAAAGAGTTCATCACGAAACATGAAGGTAAGGGTGCGAGCGTCATCAGTGACAAAGTGAATAGTGACATCTAACTGGTGAATGAGCTGCACCTCAAAGGGACAGTTGAGAGTCATGAGCTTGAGCAGGTCAAATTCTTTACAAAGAGTATATGCCTCTCCAAAGTAGTCCATTTTGTTCTTTGAGTGCTCAATGTCAATAGTACACTGCTTGGAAAACTTGTTCTTGTGATGGTCATAGAGCTCATGCACGATCCTCATCTGAAGCGCATTCCGGAACTGAGGGGTGGTCCAGGTGGGAGCAACGGGAACCTCGTATGGATTCTAAAAACGAACCTGCTCCCAATCAGCTTGCCTCCATGAGTGCACCGGCTTGGTAGATTTTTGCTTGGCGGCCAAGGCTTTTGCATGGCGAGAGGGGTTGGTAGGGATCACAACTTCCTCATGCTTAGAGTCCTCCACGATCCTACACCTACAAGCACGTTTCTTAGTGTTCTTCCGAGGAGCAGAACAAGATCCAGAGCCTCCAATGTACATTGGAGGAGGTGAGAGGAGGAAGGGCCTCCACGGAGCGAATCCGGAGGGAGGCACCAGATTTGGGTTACCGGAGGCACTCCGACATGGTAGTGACGGCGGCGGGCGAGTAGGGCACCAAGAGGAGGAGTTGGGCACGTAGGGGAAACTGAGTACTGATGACCCACAAGTATAGGGGATCAATCGTAGTCCTTTCGATAAGTAAGAGTGTCGAACCCAATGAGGAGCAGAAGGATCTGACAAGTGGTTTTCAGCAAGGTAAAATCTGCACGCACTGAAATTGTCGGTAACAAGTGATTGTGTGGTGAGATGATTCGTAGCAAGCAACAAGTAACAAAAGTAGCAACGGTGCAGCAAAGTGGCCCAATCCCTTTTGTAGCAAGGGACAAGCCCGAACAAAGTCTTATAGGAGGAAAAACGCTCCCGAGGACACACGGGAATTTCTGTCATGCTAGTTTCATCATGTTCATATGATTCACGTTCGTTACTTTGATAGTTTGATATGTGGGTGGACTGGCGCTTGGGTACTGCCCTTACTTGGACAATCATCCCACTTGTGATTAACCCCTCTCGCAAGCATCCGCAACTACGAAATTAGAATTAAGACAAAGTCTAACCATAGCATTAAACTAGTGGATCCAAATCAGCCCCTTACGAAGCAACGCCTAAACTAGGGTTTAAGCTTCTGTCACTCTAGCAACCCATCATCTACTTAATACTTCCCAATGCCTTCCTCTAGGCCCAAATAATGGTAAAGTGTTATGTAGTCGACGTTCACATAACACCACTAGAGGAAAAACAACATACAACATATCAAAATACCGAACGAATACCAAATTCACATGACTACTATTAGCATGACTTATCCCATGTCCTCAGGAACAAAAGTAACTACTCACAAAGCATAATCATATTCATGACCAGAGAGGTAATGAGTAGCATCAAGGATCTGAACATAAACTCTTCCACCAAGTAATCCAACTAGCATCAACTACAAAGAGTAATCAACACTACTAGCAACCTTACAAGTACCAATCGGAGTCACGAGACGGAGATTGGTTACAAGTGATGAACTAGGGTTTGGAGATGAGATGGTGCTGATGAAGATGTTGATGGTGACGAGTCCCCTCCGATGAGAGGAGTGTTGGTGATGACGATGGCGCTGATTCCCCCCTCCGGGAGGGAAGTTTCCCTGGCAGGATCATCCTGCCGGAGCTCTCGATTGGTTCTGCTCAAGTTCCGCCTCGTGGCGGCGGCGAAACCACGAAAAAGCTCCTCCTTGATTTTTTCCTGGACGAAACCCTCCATATAGCAAAAGAGGGGAGCAAGTGGGCCAGTGGGCTACCCACAAGCTCCCATGACGCGGCCTGGGGGGGGGGGGCCGCACCGTGGTGCCCCTCTCGCACTTCTTCGGCCCAGTATTTTTGATAAATCGGAAAAAAATCCTCGTTGATTTTTACGGCGTTTGGAGTTGCGCAGAATAGGTATCTCAACTTTGCTCCACTTTTAGGCCAGAATTCCAGTTGCCGGTATTATCCCTCTTCATGTAAACCTTGCAAAATAAGAGAGAAAAGGCATAAGAATTGTACCATGAAGTGAAATAACAGCCAAAGAAGCGATAAATATCAACATGAAAACATGATGCAAAATTGAAGTATCAAGTACCCCTTTGGCCTGGCCCTCCTTTTAGGTGCCGGTTGCCGCAACCAGTTGTGTCGTTGTGAAGACCGATTGTACCGGCCAGAAACAACCTGGGAGTTAGCGGTAGAATCGCAAACAAGGACCGGTTGTATCGCTGGGGCGAGACAACAGGGGATTAGCAGTTGAATCTCTATTACCACCGGTTGTACCGCCCTGTCATAGTCACCACCACAAGAGATACTACGCGTACAAATGGATATGAGAGGGTTTCGAGGTGAGGAGCGCTTGGGACAAAAAAGACAATGGAGTATGGTGGGGTAAGGTCCAAGGTAAACGAGAAGAAACACAGAAATGCAAAGAGTGAAGGATACCGACACGTAAGGTCTAAGCAAGAGGGGAAAATAAGGACCATAAAGATGCAACATTAAGGAACACCAAAGGCAAGTACCTCACTAGGAGGGGGTGGTGGTCGAGGCCACCTGTGTTTGAGTGGACTGGTATGGCACCACGAAGATTTTAACCTTGGGCCCATGACCAAAACTTGTCTTTGTGACACAAATACCATCAAAAATGGTGAATGTGAAAGATTGGATTGTTTTATGCATAAGAGGAGGAGGGATAGTTCATTGAGATAATTACACTCCCCCTAAATTCATGCCTACATCTAAATAGAATATAATGATGAGAGTGGCAGGATCTGCCTAATTTCAATGTACATTGCTCAAATCAATGATATTTAGCTCATGCCTTAACTTGCGAAATCGTGCTTCATCCAAAGGCTTTGTGAATATATATGCAAGTTGATCATTAGTATTCAGATAGATGAGATCAAATTTCCCCATGTTTGATTTTCTCCCGGATGAAATGGTGGCGAATACTGATATGCTTCGTCTTGCAATGCTGAACAGGGTTGTTGGATATTGATATAACACTAATATTATCACAATAAAGAGGCACTTTGTCACATGTGACACCGTAATCTATTAAAGTTTGCCTCATTCAGAGCAACTGAGCACAACAAGTGGCAGTAGTGACATATTCGGCCTCAGTGGACGAGAGAGAAACACAATTTTGTTTCTTTGAAGACCAACTTACTAGAGAGCAACCAAGGAATTGGCAACCTCCGGAAGTTGACTTCCTATCCACACGGTCTCCTGCCCAATCCGAGTTCGAATATCCTATGAGATAATATGAAGCACCTTTGGGATACCATAAGCCAAAGTTTGGGGAATGAGCCAAATATTGAAAGATTTTCTTGACAACCACATAGTGGCTTTCCTTAGGTGTGGATTGACATCATACACAAATTCCCACACTCAACATAATATCTGGTCTAGATGCACAAAGGTAAAGCAGTGAACCGATCATAGAACGATATACCTTTTGATCCACAACTTTACCATTGGGATTGAGGTCAAGATGGCAGTTGAGAGGCATGGGAGTGTTGGCCTTGGATGGTTTTAGATCATCGATCTTGAACCTTTTGAGCATGTATTGAGTATATTTTGCTTGATTGATGAAGGTTCCTTGACTTCGAATCCAAGGAAAAAATTCAACTTTCCCATCATAGACATCTCAAACTCTTTAGTCATTAGTGCCGCAAATTCTTCATTAAAAGCTTTGTTAGGAGAACCAAAGATAATATCATCAACATATAATTGGCATATGAACAAGCTCCCCTTGACTTTCTTAGTAAAAAGAGTGGGGGTCAATTTTCCCAACTTCAAATCCACGGTCATGTAACATCTCGGTAAGGTGCTCATACCACGCACGTGGGGCTTGTTTAAGGCCATAGGGTGCCTTATCGAGAACATACACATGATTAGGGAGCTTGGGATCCTCGAATCCCGGGGGTTGCTTGACTCAATACCATTTATGCTTACTTTTATTACTTTTTACCTTGCTGTTTTTATTTATTCAGATTATAAAACCTATTTTACTATCCATACTAAACTACCATCTCTTCGCCGAACTAGTGCACCTATACAATTTACCATTGTATTGGGTGCGTTGGGGACACAAGAGATTACTTGTATTTTATTGCAAGGATGTTTGAGAGATACCATCTTAATCCTACAACTCCCACAGATTGATAAATCTTAGGTCATCCACTTGAGGGAAATTTGCAGCTGTCCTACAAAACTCTGCACTGCACTACTGGAATTCCTATATTTGCCGTCTGCCAAATCTTTGCCATGAGCCAGCGGACGGCGAAGAACCTCTTTACCGTGTGTTGGCAAAAAACAGACGGTAAAGAGGAGGGTGATGGCAAAATAAATATTTGCCATCAGCCACCTCTTTGCCGTCTGTCAACAGACGGCAAAGGTAGGGATGGCAGACGGCAAAGCTATCCCACCCCACCCCCCTCTCTCCCCATCCCACCCCGGCCCCACCCACCCCTTTGCCGTCTGCCTGAGTAGCTTTGCCGTCCGTGGCAGACGGCAAAGGGGATCAGTGGCAGACGGCAAAGGGGATGGACCCCCCAAAAGTTAACGGTCGCCGCGCGCCCCACCTCTCTCCTCTCTCCCACGCACTCTCTCTCTCCCACCCCACCGCCGCCGTGCGCCCCCCTGCGGCCCTCCTCCTCCTCCATGCGCCCCCAGCGCCGCCGCCGCCCCACCGCCGCCGCCGCCGACGCCACCCCCACCCCACCTCCCCACCCCACCGCCGCCCTGCGCCCCCCCTGCGGCCCTCCTCCTCCTCCCTGCGCCCCCGCCGCCGCCGCCGCCACCCCCACCCCACCTCCCCACCCCACCCCACCGCCGCCCTGCACCCTCCTCCACCGCCGGCCTCCTCCCCCTGCAGCCCTCCTCCCCCTGGTAAGTTTCTTATTTTTTTTAATAGTTTTTGTTTAATTAGTTCTTACTTTTAGTTTAGTTTTAGTTTTAGTTTTAGTTTAGGTTTAGTTAGGTTAGTTTCAGTTTTAGTTTAGTTAGTTTCAGTTTTAGTTAGGTTAGTTTCAGATTTAGTTAGGTTAGTTTCAGTTTTAGTTAGGTTAGTTTCAGTTTTAGTTTAGTTTTAGTTTTAGTTTAGGTTTAGAAGAAGAAGAAGAAGGAGAAAGGAGATGAAGAAGAAGGAGAAAGGAGAAGAAAAAAATAAGAAGAAGAAGAAAAAAATAGGAAGAGAATGCTACGACGCGATGATGACACTATTTGGACGTTTCCTACCCAAAGGCCATGTCATGCCTGCAAACCTATACCAGTCGGACAAAATACTTCGTGTACTTAAGATGCCCTATGAGAAGATAGATGCATGTGAGAAAGGATGTGTCTTATTTAGGAAGGAGTATGCACACTTGGACTATTGTCCCAATTGCGAGTCTTGCAGGTATCTTGTGGTAGACAACGGTATGGGTGAGAAGAGGCAGACCAAAATCGCAGTTAGTGTTCTTCGGTATATGCCAATCGTACCAAGACTTCAACGTCTTTTCATGGTCGAAGAGACAGCCAGACATATGACATGGCACAAATTGGGCAAAAGAACCGAACTAGATGCGGATGGGAATAAGATGATGGTACACACATCGAATGGGGAAGCATGGAAACATTTCGATGGATTGCATCAGGATAAAGCGGCAGATCCAAGGAATCCTCGAGTCTGCGCCGCCACGGATGGTTTTAATCCCTTCGACATGACGGCAACCCAATACAGTTGTTGGCCTGTATTTGTCATTCCACTGAATCTCCCCCCCGGGCAGATTATGCAAAGAAAGAACATATTTCTGACGTTGATAATTCCAGGGCCCAATTATCCGGGGAAGAATATGAATGTGTACCTGCAACCGCTTAAGGATGAATTGGAAGAAGCTTGGGAAAATGGGGTCAAGACATACGATGCCGCTAGAAAAGAAAACTTCAAAATGCATGTGTGGTACATGTACTCTATGCATGACTTGCCAGCGTATGCGCTATTCTCTGGATGGTGTGTGCATGGAAGGTTCCCGTGCCCCCAATGCAAGGCAGCTCTTCAGTTTCATTGGTTGAAGGAGGGTCGGAAGTATTCTTGCTTTGACTTGCATAGACAGTTCCTGGATCCTGACCATCAGTTCAGAAAAGACAAGAAGAACTTTACCAAAGGTAAAGTTGTCAAAAACTTGGCACCACATGCGTTCACAGGCCAACAGATCCTGGATCAGTTAAACGCCCTCGAGCCTGATCCAGAGCTTCTAGGGTATTTCAAGGGGTATAATTCAAAACACGCTTGGACTCACAAGCCATGCTTCTGGGATCTGCCGTACTTCAAAGACCTCCTTCTTCCACACAATATCGACATGATGCACACTGAAAAGAATATCGGAGAGGCTATTTTTGGTACATTGTTCGACATAGATGGGAAGAGAAAGGATAATATTAAGGCTAGAGTCGATCAAGAGACACTATGTCATAGACCGTTACAAAACATGCGAGAAGGCAAAGGAAAGCAGAAGTGGTCGAAGCCAAAGGCCTGGTTCAATCTTGGAAGGCCAGCTATGAGGGAAATTATCTTGTGGGTCAAAATGCACTTGATGTTCCCCGATGGGTATGCAACGAATCTAAAGAGGGGAGCGAGTCTTGAAAAATTAAAAATCTTTGGTCTCAAGAGTCATGATTGGCACATATGGCTAGAGCGGGTAATGCCGGTGATGTTACGTGGCTTTATTCCTGAGGATGAATGGCTAGTACTGGCGGAGCTGAGCTATTTCTTCCATGTTCTTTGTGCGAAAGAATTGTCGCCTGGCGTGGTAGAAGACATGGAGGAGTTTGCACCGGAGTTTTTGTGCAAGTTGGAGAAGATCTTTCCATCGGGCTTCTTTAATCCAATGCAGCATTTGATTTTACATCTACCGACCGAGGCAAGATTGGGTGGGCCGGTGCAAGATCGTTGGTGCTATGCAACTGAGAGGATGCAGAAGACCCTTCGAGCTAATGTAAAAATAAGCGTAGAATTGAAGCATCGATGGCTGAGGCATTCATTACTGAGGAGGTGGCAAACTTTGTGACAACACACTACGAAGCCAAAAATCATCATTTGCATAATCCGAAGCCTCGACACAATGATGGAGACCCTAAAAAAGGTGGGTCCAACCTCAGCCTATTCAAAGGGAAGCTCGCACCAGCCGGTGCTTCGAAACCAATAACGTTGGATATCGAAGAATGGCGGAACATTTCTTTGTATATCTTCAACAACCTAACAGAAGTGCGGCCGTACATCGAGTGAGTTCTCGGCACATTTTCCCATAACTTCTAATTCATTTGAACTGCTCTTATTCTCGGATATTTCAAACAGCCGTTACGTCGTCAAATTCTCGGATGGAGCGGTGATCAAAAATGATTCCGTCGAAGAGTATGAGCTTCTGTCAAAGACAGGAGGCGGCTATCCCGGTTTCATCTCTTGGTTCAAACAAACGGTAATTATCAATAATGGACCATTTCATTCTTGGTCTAACTTGCGGCTAATGCAACAACGTTTCGTATTAAACTTGTAGGCTAATTCAGAGTCTATGGACGCCGAATTGAGACAAGTCGCTAATGGTTTTGACTATAAGGTCCGTTCATTTGAGAAATACAACATCAACGGGTATCTCTTTCGTACCTTTGGCAAAGAGCTATCTATGCCCGACCGGAAATCTACAAATTGTGGTGTCTCTGCTATCGGCGAAGGTGTTATCGAGTATTATGGAAGAGTTGAAGCAATTTATGAACTTCAATTCTATGGTGAAAACCCACCGAACGTCGTAGTCTTCAAATGTTATTGGTTCCAGCCGAAGGAGACTAGAAGGACTCATGAACATATAGGACTAGTCGAAATCAATCCAAACACCCATTTAGATGTTCCCGATGTCTATATTACGGCTCAACAGGCGACCCAAGTTTTCTACCTATCGTGGGCATGCCAAACGGATAAGAATCTGGAAGGTTGGTATGTTGTTTATGAAGTGCCGCCACATGTCAGACCACCTCTCCCAAATGAACAGGATTATGAACCTCACATTAACCCAGACACAAATGATGGAGAATTCTTCCAAGAAGCACGTCTTTCCAAGAAACGTTTCAAGAACCGCCGTGCTTCATCCAAGAACATGGAAGTAGACAGCGACAATGAATCCGACTCCAGCCCTGAGCCGGAACCAGAAGACCTGGAACTCGTAGTGGTTACTGATGCGGATGACCTGTCAATGCTTCAACGATTAAAGGAAGGCCTTTCACAACTTCACGCCGTTGAACCCGATGAGCACGTCATTCATGAAGACATGCGTGATAGTGATGATGATGATGCATTTATTGATGATGATTATTAGTTTGTAAGATTCACAACTTAAATTATATATATTTTAATATTTATTATTCATGTACATATTATTATTCATGTCAGTCATTCAATTTTTTTATGTTGTACTAATTTCTTTTAATCTTTATCATGGCAGGTGTTGAAAGATGGTGGGCGCGGGTCCAGAGCGCTCGACGAGTTCTTCCCAGGCGCCCCGCACGAGGGGTGGTACTTCCCTTCCACCCCTATCTCTCCGTAGAGCCTTGGCAGACAGTCTTTCGACACCAGCCGGGGGTTCTTCTTCGTCGGCGGCATTGCCCGCTGGTAGAGGTGCTGGTCGGGTAGGGAAGAAGGGGAAGGGTACAGGGAGAGGTGGTGGCCGCGGAAGATCCAGGAGGACTGTTGAGCCGTCCTCGCCACCACCACCAGCTCATTCACCCGAGCATAGGACTAGTATGGTCGACCCGTTTGCGGAGGAGGCTACGGGGACTCCGGTCCAGGAGCCTGGTGTTCACGGGCATTCATCCCATGAGACTCCGGTCCAGGAGCAGCCTCGGGTCGAGGTGCATTCGGCCCAGGAGCAGCCGGAGGAGACTACGGTTCCGGAGGCTTCACCCGACGTGGAGAGGTCCGGATGGGAGCCTTGGCCGGATCGTACCGAGTTGCCGGATTGGACCGAGGGTCCGGGTGGCTCAGGGGGCGGGGATGGCGGGGATGAGCTTACGGATAGCGAGGGCAATGTGCAGGTGGATGGGGCCCCGGCTACCGTGTACAAGCGTGGTAGTACACGTCTCCCGGTCGCCCCGGCTACCCGCGAGCAGAGGCCGGTGATAAAATCTGAAGGAGATAGGTAAGTACATTTACCCTTTTTTTAGCTTTTGCCTTCAAGTTTGTTCAAATATCTAATGCGCTGACCTTATCATACTGCAGGGGATGGGTACACCCTCTTGGAGTCTGCAGGCCGAACTCCGTCCTTGGTGTGCTTTGCCGGACAAATTTCCCGGGGTTTGTCACGTTGCCTGGTGAGGGTCAGGTTCCTACACTAGGATTTACCTCGGAGCACTACCATGCTGCACAGGCCCCGCCGGAGGAGATTATAGATGGTGTCTTGTGCCACACGAGGGCCGAGATGGTGATTAGGAGCTTTTGGGTAAATTATCCTTTTACAGAATCTAAAATTAAGCATATACCTAATTATTGTACTAATCGGTGTTTTCACGTTTGATTGCAGACCTTCTATAGGTGTGAGGATGGATATGAGGAGGCGGCGGCCAGGGTTCTCGAGGTCGAGTGTAGGCGGTTACTACAAAACTTGCGCCACGAGGCTCGGCCGCAGGCTATTCGAGATTACTACGCCACGCGTGGTATTAAGAAGGAGAAGAAGGATTTCCGCGGAAAGTTTCTGAAGAAGGAGCAATACATGAAGGTAATTACCTATTCTTAAGTCCTTCTACGTAGTTTTCTTGATTTCATTCATAGGCGTAGCGCTGAAAATTCTTTCTAATAACTTACAGGTGCCCCCGAGATGGTGTGCGGATAAGATGGATTGTTGGGAGGCGTTGGTTGATGAGTGGTGCACAGGCAGCTGGCGAGCCGTCCACGATAATGCGAAGGATCGGCGTAGCCAAATGGTTGGTGTGCCACACCATCAAGGCAACGCCAACTTACTTCAGTTTGGACGAAACTGGGTATGTGATTTGCTTCATGATTCATGCAATTCATTCTTATGCTAATATTTTGTTCCTCTCTTTTAGGCGCATCACAATAAGACTGAGATGCCACACTTGTACGACGTTTATGGCATGGCCCATACTGCCTCGTACAAGAAGGCGAAGGCATTCTCTGAGTCTGACCTGGATGATCCCAGTAACTTCACCAACATATCATCCCACCAGAAGCTCGTGGCATACAGGGACGCGGGGAAGGCTACGAAAGGGGATGACTTTAACCCTAGCCAGGAACCTTTGGATCCAGAGCTGGTGATGATATCTGGTGGCGGGAGGCCCCATGGCTCGATAGCCATTGGAGATGGGATAATACGTTGTCCACTCACTCTTCCGGAGATCAAGGCGCGCCAGTCGAGCAACTGTCCTGAGATAACGCGTCGTCCACGGCCAGTCGAACTTGCCATCGAGGTTAGTTGTACGGACTAAGAACACTTTCATCCATTTCATTATGTGTGTCACCATAGATCATTACTGTGGTAACGAGGAATGGTTTTTCAGGCTGCTCTTCAGAAAGAGAGAGCGGCAAACCAGGCTGCTCTTGAGAAAGAGAGATTGGCAAGCCAGGCTGCTCTTCAGGCTGCTCTTGATGAGAGGGACCAGAGCACGACACGATTTCTTGAGGAGGAGAGGGCCCGGAATGAGGCGGGTCAACGAGCCCTGTACGAGCTTTTTGTGGTATGTTTTTTTTCACATTAGCCAAATCATGTGTGTAATGTCTGTTTCAATACTAACTAATACGACCCACTCTTCAGGGTCTGTGCGAGAAGAGCGGTCAAGTCCCTCCGCCGATGCCCGTCTGCTCTTCGATTGGCACGATGAGTTTCATTATAAACTAGTATTAATAATTGAGTGTCATCATGCTAACTGAGACATTGCAAAATATCTTTTCTGCAGAATAACTCCCGAGCGGCATCGCACGACCCATCTCCAGGGCAACCGTCTCCAAACGAAGCCGGCGCGAGCAACCGTGGTGTTTCTCCTCCTTGATGACCACTACGGTAAGTTTCTCCTCCAAACTTAGCTTGTTTTCCTCTAAAATGAGATAATTAGCCAATTTAGCTCCAAGAAGACATAATTAGGTAATTTAGCTCAAAAAAGACATAATTAGGTAATTTAGCTCAAAAAGACATAAAGAGGAGGAGGAGGAGGAGGAGGAGGAGGCCAAGGCCAATTTGGCGTCCTAGCCACCAGAATGTCATCGTGAGGGCGTCGAAGTCCCGGATATTCCTGGCGCGTGGCATGCCAGGGCTTGGAATCGGTCGGCGTAGTCCTGGACCGTTGAGGTAAACGGTAAGCGGCCGAGGGCTGCCAGTCGGCTGCCACGGATGGGGGGGCCAAACCGGAGAAGGCAGAGCTCGCGAAAGCGGTCCCACGGTGGCATGCCGCCCTCGTCCTGCTCGAGGGCGTAGTACCAAGTCTGGGCAGTACCACGGAGATGATAGGACGCGAGCCAGGTGCGATCCGACGCGAGCGTCCGCTGCCGCCGAAAGAACTGCTCGCACTGGTTGAGCCAGTTGAGGGGGTCTTCCGCGCCGTCGTAAGTGGTGAAGTTCAGCTTAGCGAACCGAGGAGATGTCGGCCCGCCGTGTCCGGGAGCCGCGGATGTCGGTGGCCTCGCGTATGCCGGGTCGGGAAACTCCGGGCCGTAGGGCGCCGAGCTGGAGGACCGCTCGAACGACAGAGAGGGCGCCGGGTGTTCCGGTGCCGGGGTATAGATCGGACCCGAAGATGATCCGGCTGCCCACGCGGGAATTGGCGATGGCGATGACGGGAACTGCACCTGGTGCAGGGGCCGACCGGTGGTTCGGGGCGCTGGAGGTGCTGCTGTCGATGGCGGCGGCGGCTGCTGGTGCGGCGCCGGAGCCTGCGCCGTGGTGGCCGGTAGCGACTGTTGGGGCAGCCCCCCCCAGCGGCGCGGTGGTGGCCGGCCACACCGGTCAGGGAGTGCCAGCGGCGTGGTAGTGCTGCAGCAGCAGCTGCTGCGGCGGCGGCGGCGCCCCTCCGTGGAGTGGCTGGAAGGCCGGGGTGGCCCACGGCAGCGACGGCGGCCCGTAGGTAGTGTGGGCGACGCTCGGCGGCGGGGGTTGGGTCCCAGCGAGGTAGAGGCTGATGCCTCGGACCGCTTGGACAAGCTCCCTCAGGGTGCCCGATATCGCCTCGGGCGAGAGTATGGGGAGCGGCTCCTCCGCGGTGATGATCGGCACTGGCGAGGGAGCGGTCCTGGACGTGAGCGGCAGCGGCGGCGGGGCGGTGGTGATGGTTTGCGGCAGTGGGGCGGTGGTGGTGTTGAGCGGCGGCGGTGGTGGAGGGAGCGACATGATCAGCCTGGAATCTCTGGATACCAAATTGGTAGGACTAGGGTTCCTACTGGGCCTCCGGCGTAGGTTGTAAGGGCAGGGAGGAGGGGAGCGAGGGCTGGAGCGGACGCGCCGGCGAGATGGCGCCGTCGCGGCTAGGGTTAGGTGCGGCGGAGGCTAGGGTTCCGGCTCCTTGGAGAGCCGGGCAACAGAAGATAATATCCTTCTCCTCCTCATCCTTCTATCCTTCTCCTCCTCCTCCTTCTCCTCCTCCTCCTCCTTCTTGATTTCTTCTTCTTCTCCTCCTCCTCCTCTTTCTTCTCCTCTTTCATATTATCCTTGCTTTAATTAACCCAACAATGACATAATTAGCCCATTTAGCTCCAAAATAGCATAATAAGCTCAAAATGGCATAAGAACCTTGGTTAGCTCATGAATATTATATACTTAGCTTCTTTTCCTCTAAAATGACATAATTAGCCCATTTAGCTCAAAAAAGACATAATTAGGTAATTTAGCTCCAACAAGAGGAGAAGAAGAAGAAGAGATGAAGAAGAAGAGAAGGAGGAGGAGGAGGAGGAGGAGGAGGAGGAGGAGGAGAAGGCCAAGGACCTTCTATCCTTCTCCTCCTCCTCCTCCTTCTTCTTGATTTCTTCTTCTTCTCCTCCTCCTCCTCTTTCTTCTCCTCTTTCATATTATCCTTGCTTTAATTAACCCAACAATGACATAATTAGCCCATTTAGCTCCAAAATACCATAATAAGCTCAAAATGGCATAAGAACCTTGGTTAGGTCATGAATATTATATACTTAGCTTGTTTTCCTCTAAAATGACATAATTGGAATATTTAGCTCAAAAAGAAGGAGAAGGAAGAAGAAGAAGAAGAAGAGAAGAAGAATAGAAGGAGAAGGAGAATAACAAGGAGGAGGAGGAGAAGAAGAAGAAGGAGGAGGAGAAGAAGAGAAGGAGGAGAAGAAGAAGGAGAAGGAGAAGGAGCCCTCCTTCTTCTCCTTCTTCTTCTCTCCTTCTTCTCCTCCTTCTTCTCCTTCTTCTTCTCTTCTTTTTTCTTCTTCTCCTTCTCCTTCTCCTTCCCCTTCCCCTCCTCCTCCTCCTCCTTGTTTTTCTTCTCCTTGTTCTCTTATTGCTTCTTCTCTTTCTTCTTCAATTTAGCTTATTTGTCATATATATGTTGTTGTTCTTCTTCTACTTACTTTCTTATTCCCATTTTGCAGATTGGATGTACTACATGCATGGAAGCTGGCGTTGGAGTGCTTTAGTTTCCGTTTTTATTTGAGTTGATGAGCAATGTGTTGGTTCTTTGTATGTGTTGATGAACAATGTGTTGATGAACAATATATGTGCAACTGTATGTATGTATATATGGATGAAACTTCGTATGTGTTGGTTCTTTTGATATATGGGATGTACGTTGATGAACAAATGGCATTGATGAGCTTTATATGTATATCATATATGCGTTGTGATCTATTTATGATATATGTGCTCTGAATTATATGTATATGTGATGTGAAATAGAAAAAATAAATAAAAAAGGGACAATATAGGCTCTTTGCTGTCTGCCAGCTGATGGCAAAGGCCTTTGCCGTCTGCCAGCGGATGGTAAAGGTGCCACGTGGCGCCCAGCTGTGCAACCTGGGCAGTAGCAGCTGGCCATATAGTCTCTTTGCCGTCTGCCTGCTGGGTGGGCAGACGGCAAAGAAGAGGGCACAGAGGAGGGGGCAGAATACAAAAGTGGAGAGAGGGGGGAGGGGAGGACACGGCAGACGGCAAAGGTTGCCGAGGAAGCAGACGAAAAAGATTGCCGAGGGGGCAGACGGCAAAAGATTGCCGAGGAGGCGGACGGCAAAGGTTGCCGAGGAGGCAGACGACAAAGGTTGCCGAGAAGGCAGACGGCAAAGGCTCCGTTAACCCCTAACGGAGGCAACGCCTCTCGGCTGCCGTCCCAAACTCTTTGCCGACTGCTCCTCAGGAAAGCTGACGGCAAAGAGCTTTGCCGTCCGCTTTAGGGGGGCAGACGGCAAAGAAGGTCCTATGCCGTCGTAGGCTGACGCAGAAAATTTGCCGGCCGTGACAATCTTTGCCGTCTGTGGTACTGTCTTTGCCGTCCGGGTATTTGTCTTTGCCGTCTGTGATGGCAGACGGCAAAGAAGGTGATTCCTGTAGTGCTGGAAGGCCCAACATCGTCTACAAGAATAAAGTTGTGTAGTAGACATCACTGGAATGCACACTGTGACGTGGATGTCATTCATTTGGAATTATGGGCTTGGACGTGTAGAAAATTTAAACTTGACTTCATAGGTTGATAGGAAGGAAAATAATGCGGAGTCAGCGAGACCATCCGATGATGATGGAAGTGCAAAGCATAGCTGGCGAGAACCATAAATTTGTTCCTCTGTTGGACCTCCTCAACGCTCATCACATGGTTTATACCACATATATTAGGCTAGGGTGTGCATTATTTTCTCTCTTGTTGCAATGCACGAGTCTATTTGCTAGTATGTACACTAGAAGCACATTTGAGAAACCAATGAAGCATTAATAATTGAAACAATCACAAAAATGTCTAAGCCTAACACAACATATGAGAAAAACTCTTGTACAAACCATGATGGGACACTTGAAATTACATTTAAACCTGCACCAAATAGGTGTACTAGTTGATGTAAAACTGGAGAAGCTCGTAACTTGCTGCAATTTATAGGGCATATTCCAGGACGCGACCACTTGGAGAAGTAGGAGTATTGCTAGGCCAATAATGGTTGTCATTGTAGGTGGTGTCCTGAATAGCGTTTGTAGGCGGTAGAATACATATGCTATGGTTTGAAGAAGACACTGGAAGATAAGGGCATCACGAGTGAAGAAGGGTGTCATGAGGAGGTGGTAGGTTGTCGTTGACTAGTTGGGATGGCGCCGTTGTGTAGGGGAGGCCGTCACCATGTGCAAGAAAGGGCGCCGTCTTGTTGGGATGGCATCGCCACTCGCTCGTGCAGGGGAGGCCATCTCCATAGGTTGGGGAAAACATCACACGGAAAGGCCATAGGTTGTGGAAAGCATCACCATATCAAATATAAAGTGTTTCGTGTTAGAATTAATCCGAGGCACATAGATGATCATCTGAGGACCAAGCAATTACATGAGAACGACCTCGAGATGTGTTAAAGAGGTTCACCGAATTCAACCACATCCCCGAGGCATGACTACACGCGCTCCTCCTCGTGACAGTGTCACAATACCACACAACGGCCACTGGGGCGTCGACACAAGCAGTGGCTCCCCCTGCATGCATGTCCTATTATATTGGCATAGGTTACATAGTGTGTCTACCCACACTATATATGAGAGGCCCAGGACAGAAGTTTCCTACTTGGACATACTCCATATCCTATCTAAGCACAATACAACTACAAGTCCAGTGTTAGAAAATTTGCTGCATACCCAATGGGGAACATCAAGTGCATTTTGACCAACAAGATAATTTACCTCATAGCTGGCCTTCCAAGATTGAACTAGGCCTTTGGCTTCGACGAGTTCTGCTTTCCTTTCCATTGTGGCAAGTTTTGTAAAATTCTATGACATAGAGTTTGTTGATCGACTCTAGCCTTAGGATCATCGTTTGACTTCCCCTCTATGTCGAATAATGTACCAAAAATGGCCTGTCCGATATTCTTTTCAGTGTGCATCATGTCGATGTTGTGTGGACAAAGGAGGTCTTTGAATTAAGTCAGACCCCACAAGCATGTTTTGTGAGTCGAGGCGTGTTTTGAATTATATCCATTGAGATACCCTGGACGCTCTAGATCGGGCTCGAGAGCGTTTAACAAATCCAGGATCTATTGGCCTATCAATGCAGGCGGTGCCGAGTTTTTGACAACTTTACCTTTGATAAAGTTCTTCTTGTCTTTTCTAAACTGATGGTGAGGATCCAGGAACTGTCTATGCAAGTCAAAGCAAGAATACTTCCGACCGCCTGCAGCCAATGAGATTGAAGAGTTGCCTTGCATGTGGGGCACGAGAACCTTCCACGCACACACCAGCCAGCGGATAGCGCATACGCCGACAAGTCATGCATCGAGTACATGTACCAGACATGCATTTTGAAGTTTTCTTTTCTAGCTGCATCATATGTCATGAACCCATTATCCCAAGCTTCTTGCAATTGATCCTTAAGCGGTTGCATGTACACATTTGTATTCTTCACCGGATAGTTGGGCCCTGGAATTATCAACGTCAGGAATATGTTCTTTCTTTGCATAATCTGTCCATGGGGGGAGATTGAGTGTAATGACAAATACATGCCAACTACTGTATTGGGTTGCTGTCATACCAAAGGAATCGGACCCATCATCACGACGCAAACTTGAGGATGCCTTGGATCTACTGCTTTATCCGGATGTAATGCATCAAAGTGCTTCCATGCTTCCACATCCGATGTGTTTACCAACATCTTATTCCGATCTACATCTAGTTCGGTTCTTTTTCCCAATTTGTACCATGTCATCTATCTAGCTGTCTCTTATACCATTAAAATACGTTGAAGCCTTGGTATGATTTGCATATACTGAAGAACATTAACTGGGATTTGGGTCTAACTCTTCTCACCCATACCGTTGTCTACCACAACATACTTATATGTCTCCATCGTATCTACTTTTCCAAACTCTTTTGTCCTTGTTTTGGACTCTAATTTTCATTATTTGAATGGAACTAACCCGGACTGACGCTGTTTTCACCAGAATTGCCATGGTGTTGTTTTTGCGCAGAATTGAAAGTTCTCGGCATGACCTGGAAATTTACGAGGATTTTTTGTGGAATATATAAAAAATACTGGCACAAGAATTACCTGGAGGGACGGAGCGAGGAGCCCACAAGCCCAGGAGGCGCACCCCCCTGGCCGCATTTGGCAGGCTTGTGAGGCCCTCGTGGCTCCGCCGCGTCCAACTCCAGCTCTATATAGTCTCTTTCGCCCAGAAAAAATTAAGAGAGAAGAGTTCGTCGCGTTTTACGACACGGAGCTGCCGCCACCACTTGTTCTTCCCCTGGAGGGATGATCTGGAGTCCGTTCTGGGCTCCGGAGAGGGGAGATCGTCGCCGTCGTCATCACCAACCTTCCTTCATCACCAATTCCATGATGCTCTTCATCGTTCGTGAGTAATCTCATCGTAGGATTGCTGGACGGTGATGGGTTGGATGAGATTTATCATGTAATCGAGTTAGTTTTGATGGGGTTTGATCCCTAGTATCCACTATGTTCTGAGATTGATGTTGCTACTACTTTGCTATGCTTAATGCTTGTCACTAGGGCTCGAGTGGCATGATTTCAGATTTGAACCTATTATGTTTCCATCAATATATGTGTGTTCTTGAACCTATCGTGCAAGTTGTAGTCACCTACTATGTGTTATGACCCGGCAACCCTGGAGTGACAATAGCCGGAACTACTCCCGGAGATGACCATAGTATGAGGAGTTCAAGTATTCACTAAGTGCTAATGCTTTGTCCCGGTTCTGTATTAAAAGGATACCTTAATATCCCTTAGTTTCCATTAGGACCCCACTACCACGGGAGGGATGGACAATAGATGTCATGCAAGTTCTTTTCCATAAGCACGTATGACTATATACGGAATACATGCCTACATTACATTGACGAACTGGAGCTAGTTACAAATCACCCCATGTTATAACCGTTACATGATGAATGTCATCCGACATAATTATCCATCACCGATCCAATGCCTACGAGCTTTTCCTACTGGTCCTTGCTACATTACTTTACCGCTACTGCTGTCACTGCTGCTATTGTTACCGCTACTGCTGTCACTGCTGATATTGTTACCGCTACTGCTGTCACTACTACTACTACTGTTACCGTTGCTACTGTTACTATCACGCTACTTTGCTACTGAAATTTTGCTGCAGATACTAAGTCTTTTAGGTGTGGTTGAATTGACAACTCAATTGCTAATACTCGAGAATATTCTTTAGCTTCCCCTTGTGTCGAATCAACAAATTTGGGTTGAATATTCTACCCTCGAAAACTGTTGCGATCCCCTATACTTGTGGGTTATCAAGACTATTTTCTGGCGCCGTTGCCGGGGAGGCCTAACTCTATTATCTGAGTCACTTGGGATTTATGTGTGTTGATCACTATGAGGAATCCGAGAGATCCAAAAACTAAAGTATTGCCCTCAACTACGAGGACAGGTAAGGAACTACCATCTAGCTCTGCACTTGATTCACCTTGAGTTATGAGTAAGTTTGTGACACCACCTCCTACTAGAAATTATGATGTGTCGCCTGTGCTTGATGATGCTACTTCTTCTATCCATGATGCTTGTGATGATGATTTGCTTGATACTGCTTTGCCACTAGGTGCATTTCTTGATGCACAAATTGCTAGAGTTGCTGCTGAATGTGACGATACTTATGAAACTGCTGAAATTATTGAAGTAGAACCTACTGTTTCACCTGTTAGAACTAGCTCTCCTAGATATGAATTGCCTAATATACGTGAGGATTATGTTATGGAGGGAGAGGTAACTGAGGACTTTCTTGCTTGTAAGGATAACTATGATCTTAAGAATTTATTGCGCAAGTGGAAAGAAAAATCTCTGAATGCTAGAATGAAATACGATCCTAAGTTTTCTACTTCACCCATCTTTGTGACTGATAAGGATTATGAATTCTGTGTCGATCCTGAGTTAATCACTTTGGTCGAATCTAATCCTTTTCATGGTTATGAGTCTGAAAAGGTTGTAGCACATCTTACTAAGCTGAATGATATAGCCACCCTATTCACGAGTGAGGAAAAGATACGCCATTACTATATCCTTAAGCTGTTTCCTTTCTCGCTAAAGGGTGATTCTAAGACTTGGTTTACTTCTCTTGCTCCTGGTTGTGTGCGTAGTCCCCAGGATATGATCTACTACTTCTCTGAGAAATATTTTCCTGCCCATAAGAAACTAGCTGCCTTGCAGGATATATATAACTTTGTGCAAGTTGAAGAAGAGAGTCTCCCACAAGCCTGGGGGAGGCTTGTCCAGTTACTGAATGCTTTGCGTGATCACCCTCATGAGAAAAATGAAATACTTGATATCTATTATAATGGACTAACCGATGCTTCTAGGGACCACCTAGATAGTTGTGTTAGTTCTGTTTTCAGGGAACAAACTGTGGAATAAGCTGAAATTCTATTGAATAATATCTTGAGCAACGATAATGCTTGGACTATTCCCGAACCACATCCGAAGCCAACTCCGAAGAAAAGATGTATTCTATTCCTCAGTCCTGAAGATATGCAAGAAGCCAAGAAATCTATGCAAGAGAAAGGTATTAAATCTGAAGATGTTAAGAATCTACCACCTATCAAAGAGATACATGGTCTTGATAACCCGACACAGGTAGTAGAGGTAAATTCTCTTCGTAGATTCAGTGAGAGTCATATTCCTTTTGATAAACCTGCTAGCTTATGCTTAGATTAATTTGATAACTTTGTTGCCAAACAACAAAGTTTCAATGATTATGTTAGCAGACAATTTGAACAAAATGCTTGCATGATTAATCATTTAAGTGCTTGTGTGGATAGAAATGTCAATGATCTTAAGCTTTTGAGTAAACATGCCACTATGGTCACTACTCAAGTAGAACAAGTACTTAAGGCTCAAAATGACTTGCTCAATGAGTTGAATGACAATTCTGTTAGAGTCGTCACTAGAGGTGGTAGAATGACTCAGGAACCTTTGTATCCCGAGGGCCATCCTAAGAGAATTGAACAAGATTCTCAAGGAGTTAGCACTGATGCACCTAGTCATCCTGGTATTAGGAAGAAAAAGAAAGATGATAGGAACTTGCATGCTAGCAAACTTGCTGCTGTTACACCTGAGAATCCAAATGATATCTCTGTTTCTGATGCCGAAACACAATCTGGTGATGAACATGAGCCTAGTGATAATATCGATAGTGGTGTTCATGATGATGCTCAACCTAGTAACGATAAGGATGTGGAGATTGAACCTAGTGTTGATCTTGATAACCCACAACCTAAGAACAAGAGATATGATAAGAACGACTTTATTGCTAAGAAGCATGGTAAAGAAAGAGAACCATGGATTTAGAAACCCATGCCCTTTCCTCCCAAACCATCCAAGAAAAAGGATGATGAGGATTTTGAGCGCTTTGTTGAAATGATTAGGCCCGTCGTTCTGCAAATGCGTTTGACAAATATGCTCAAAATGTCTCCCTATGCTAAGTACATGGAAGATATTGTGACTAACAAAAGGAAGATACCTGAGG
This sequence comes from Hordeum vulgare subsp. vulgare, assembly GCF_904849725.1. NCBI lineage: Eukaryota > Viridiplantae > Streptophyta > Magnoliopsida > Poales > Poaceae > Hordeum > Hordeum vulgare. The sequence goes on along the minus strand of NC_058524.1, from coordinate 101,916,555 downwards.
TTGAGATTTCCACCATGCTTGCTAATTACACCTTCAAGGGTGGAACTCCTAAGAAACTAGGGGTGTGTTTGGTTGGAGGGATAGTCTAGGATGGTTGTGGGTATCCCCAACCAGGTGGCTGGGGATAGCCCTTTTTTTGTTTGGTTGGGAGGGTGGGGTTATCCCATTTTTTGTTTGGTTGGGAGGGTGGAATCCAGCCTAGCCGTCCTCCTGCCGCCGCGCCGCCCTCCTGCCGCACCTGCTGCGCCGGCCGTCCTCCTGCCGCGCCGGCCGCTCTCCTGCCGCGCCTGCCGCCCGCCGGCCGCGCCGCCCTCCTGCCGCGCCTGCTGCGCCGGCCGCCCTCCTGCCGCGCCGGCCGCGCCGCCCTCCTGCCGCCCCTCCTGCCCCACCCTCCTGCTGCGTCGGCCGCGCCAGCCGCGCCGCCCTCCTGCCGCGCCTGCTGCACCGGCCGCGCCAGCCGCGCCGCCCTCCTGCCGCCCCTCCTGCCCTGCCGCGCCTGCTGTGCCGGCCGCGCCAGCCGCGCCGCCCTCCTGCTGCGCCGGCCGCGCCAGCCGCCCGCCCTCCTTCCGCGCCGGCCGTGCCAGCCGCGCCAGCCGCGCCGCCCTCCTGCCGCCCCTCCTGCTGCGCCTGCTGTGCCGGTCGCGCCAGCCGCGCCGCCCTCCTGCCGCCGCGCCGCCCTCCTGCCGCCGCATCCTCGCTCGAGCCCGGGATCCAGAGGAGAGAAACGAAGCGCGCGGGGTGGTTGCCACCACCCGCTCGTTTTTCACGGGTCTCCCCATCCCTGTTTTTGAGGAATATTCGGGGTATCTGGTTGCCTCTATCCTCCTTTGCCCCAGAACCAAACGGGTGGCAGCCACCCAAAAAAAAGGTTATCCCTGTCCCTAAGAGGATATCCCTCCAACCAAATACACCCTAGGTGATTCCGGAGTGCCCACTATACCTTGCTCCATTAAAGGAAATTGTGTTAGAACCGCTTTATACGATCTTGGAGCTGGTGTTAGTGTTATGCCTCTCTCTCTTTATCGTAGACTTGAATTGGATAAGTTGACACCCACTAAAATGTCTTTGCAAATAGCCGACAAATAACCTGCTTTTCCTATCAGCATTTGGGAGGATGTGCCTATTGTGGTTGCTAACGTTACTATCTTAACAGACTTTGTTATTCTGGATATTTCCGAGGATGATGCCATGGCGGTCATCCTTGGAAGACCCTTTTTAAACACTGCAGGGGCTGTTATTGATTACAACAAAGGCAATGTCACTTTCCATGTTAATGGTAATGAGCATACGATGCACTTTCCGAAGAAACAATATTGAGTACATTGCATCAATGCTATTGAAAGAACTTCATCAATTCTTATTGGGAGCTTATGATTTACTTGTTGGGGATATGCACATCCCTGTTGAGATGGATGAATCTAGAAGTCACAACCTTCTGTTCCCAACTTTTATCAGTGGGAGCCAGAGGAGTTCACCCAGCAGTGGCACCCTCAGTACACTCCGGAGTATCCCGGAGACGGTTACTTCCCTCCGTGGGAGTAGACCAACTTAGGCCAAAAGCCTAAGCTTGGGGGAGTACGTGTTTCTCACCGACTTTATATTCTTGCTCAGACATTCACTTTGATAGTCGGTGTTCACACTTTGCCACTCTATCATCCATACTAGTTTATTTCTTTTTCTTGCTTTCTTCTCCTGTGTTTGTTTAGTTTGAGAAAACGAAAAACAAAAAAAATTAGTTGTAAGTTTACTTTCCAGCTTGCTTAGTGGTGTTTAAAAATAATGTAACATCCCAAAATTATAAATTTTGGAATGTTAATATAATTATTAGATTGAGAGTTTGTTTGTTTGAGTGATTGAAACTTGAGTGGAATTTGAAGCTTTTTTAAAACTTTTGAATGAGAGGGAATAAAATGACTTCCCCATTTTCTTTTGAATTGAAATTCATCCATTTAAAATCAGTGAGAGAAGATAACATGACTTCTTCAACTATAAAGAATTTGAATGAATGTGGCATTTGATTTTTTTCCTTTGGTTTTTGATTTGAATTTTATTTTTGGCACAAGATTTCAACCACAATTTGGAGAAATAGGACACACCCAGGAAGAACACAAGGATGGATGCACTCATTGTGAAGGAAATCACCTAGCTGAGGAGTGCCCAAGTAGTCAGGTGATTTGTTTCTTGTGTGAAGGAACCACCCACTACCCAGCTCAGTGTCACATTTACCCCAAGGTGCAACAAGTTGTCAAGCAGCAGAAAATTGCAGTGAAGGAAACACTCAAGAAGAAGATTCTAGAAGAACCGGTGATGAACGAAAATATTGAAGACCCTGATGGACAAGGTCTGACCAGATTTTTCTCCAATGCATGCTACTCATGGTGAGAAGAAGGACATTATTCACAGGATTGCACGAAGGGAAGCCAAGAGTATATGGGAAGCTTCCCGACGGAAGAAGTGGAGTTTGATCCACTTGAAATAGAAGAACTGGCGAAAATAAAGGAGTCCGGAAAGAAGAAAAAGTACCCTCGGAAGAGCCAAATCTCTGCAGACATAGACCTGAGTCATGTCAGATGTTACAAGTGTATGGAATTTGGCGACCACAAATACATGTGCTCAGGAAGGAAGCCGGAAACCCAAGGAGAAAAAGCAAACACTAAGACGCCACGAGACTTGTCAGAACTCATTTGCTTTCATTGCAAGGAAGCAGGACATTTTGCTAGCGATTGTCCACAAAGGAAGAAAGCTAAGAAGGAGTAGTTAAGTTTTGACCACGACAATTAGTGTAATATGAAGAACTCTTGTTTTTCATGAGATCATGGAGTGAAATTTTTTGTAATAGAAGTCCCTGAGATTGTAATAACATCATGAATAAATGGAATTTATTGTCTCATGATTGCTTACGTTGAAAATGTATGCGTTGTTTCTCTACGAACAAAGATCTCTGAACATTTATGAGGATATGAGAAAATATGGTCAATGCAGGCCTGAGTATAATACATTTTAAGTGTGGTAGTAATCGGCAACCCCACAGGATCCATTGAGTAGGAGTGTACCATGATTACCAAGGAGACACATACATTCCTCTGAGTACCTATATACTGACACCTACAGATGACAACTCTCTACGAGTCATTTCTCAAGGGCTCCGAAACGATCATGACCCTGACCAGTGAGCATGATTACCCGAAAATCCTGAAGGACATGATGAAGCACATTCGTCTTGAAGGAGATACAGTCTACAAAGGCTACCCATTCATGGAAAGTGGAGTAGAAGTTTGGTACGTGGAAGTACACCTCCACCATGTGAAAGGAGTTTGTCCAAAGACTATGGGGCAATACTTTTTCATTTCACGTGTACCACGAGCAACCTTCTTTGATGCTGTTCGTGAAGCTGCCATGGAAGCCATACGTCAGATTGGAGAGATACTTGAAGCAAGACTCCGTCATACCTAGGAATACCTGAGTGAAGTGCATGCGGAGATGATGGAGATGAAGCTCATGACCACCATGATGAAGCGAAAGATGGATGATTTCAAGGAGCACCTCGGAAAGTTCAAGTGGAACTAAAGTACCTCCAAGAGAGATGAATGAATAATGTTGGCAGAAATGCTCGACCATACCGAACAATGTGGATGGCAGCATTTGTAATAAATTACTTTTGAGTTGGAATTTTGAAGAAAGCAAGGATGTAATAAAGGATTGATTATGAAATGAATATGATTTATGGAAGAAGCTATGATGGATCAGCAAACGTTTTCTTAGGAACATACAAAAGCCAGAGAGTTGTGAAGATACGATAGATGTTTTGTTCAGCTTGTAGAACCAATGGATTATCCGAACTCCGTTCGTGGACAAGAGAAATTCTGCAACGCTTGTGAGGATGCCCAAGTGTTAGAATACGAGATTCACTAAGCCATATACAAGGTAATGATTTCAGTGCGACATGGCTTGGCCACCATGACGACTTACTATTATCATTCTCTTGCTATTTGGAATGGTAAATCTGAGAGACTTACCCATAGTGAGAGAAGACGTTCTTTGAAGCTTTTGTTTAAGCCTTAGAATGGTATGATGAAAGCCCCATGTACATGGAATTTGTTGTCACGCGTAGGGAATTTTACGGTGAGGATGAAGACAAGACCCCTCTCTCTGCAGGATAACCACAAATGGTAGACCACCATGAGAATCATCGATAGGTTATTTAGTATTAATCACGAGACTGTCAGTTAAGAAGGCCCAGTAAAGGAAGAAGCTTATATCAACAGAAGGACCCTCGTTTTAATGGAAACGTTATGAATATAGCATAAGATATGAAGACTGTGAGGAGTCAGATGCCAAAACCCCAGAGGATAGTTAACATCTTAAGGGACCAGTAACACTCATTTTAAGTGTGGTAGCACCCCACTTTGCAGGAGATTGGATTTGTTAGAAGACCTCCAAAATCTAAACCTTTTCTTTCTAGCCTCTTCGAATCTTGAGGACGAGATTCATTTTAAGTGTGGTAGTTTGTAACATCCCAAAATTATAAATTTTGGAATGTTAATATAATTATTAGATTGAGAGTTTGTTTGTTTGAGTGATTGTAACTTGAGTGGAATTTGAAACTTTTTTAAAACTTTTGAATGAGAGGGAATAAAATGACTTTCCCATTTTATTTTGAATTCAAATTCATCCATTTAAAATCAGTGAGAGAAGATAACATGACTTCTTCAACTATAAAGAATTTGAATGAATGTGGCATTTGATTTTTTTCCTTTGGATTTGAATTTTATTTTTGGCACAAGATTTCAACCACAATTTTTTTCCTGACAATATAGTTGCCAAGCAAGAAAGAGAGGAGGTAACATGACACCCCCCCAAAAAAAAGAAAAGTCAGAAGAAAAATAGTGCCAAAACTTTAAAGACAAAATTTGGATTTTATTGAATTTTTTTAAAAAAAATTATAAAGTTTTTATTTTGTGAAAAATAAAATGTTCATGATGTACGAAATTTTATTCTGAAATTTTTGATATATAATATGCCTATATAAAATATTGTATTAATTTCGTTTATATTTGTTTTCGCTGTTTATTTTGAAAAAAATAAAAAAAGACACTATTCACCAGGAAACATTGTTCATCCGAGCTTTCTTATGGGCTGGCCTAAATTTACTTGACCCATGGGCATTTGGTCCCTCCTTTTCTCCTCTTTACGTATATATTTAGTCCCACATTGCCTAGCTATTGACCTTTAGACCTTTTTTCCATCTATAAATATAGACCCATAGGAGCATCCAAAAATCATCTCTTTCGGGTTAAATCAATCTTTTGGTTGGACTAGGTTTATTAAATAAAAATATTATTTTCTCTTCGGCGGGATTTCTCGAAGTCGTCTCATTGGAATTAATTCTTACTCTGCATTCTAAAGGTATTTCTCTTCGTATTTTTTTATACTCCCATAGTTTATTATTTCTAGACTAGTATTCCTACACTAGTATACGGTAGAGTAATTAGATATATTAATTAGTCTTCGTATTTACACATTAGTACTATAATTCTTTTAGACATAGCACTTTTCTTCCGTAAAACAGCTTGGCCCTGATTTTTCAAATAGCCATAACTTTTTACTCATTTATCCGAATTAGATGAAACCAACGCCTAGAGTTTCGTCTTGATCCCACCTATCTGGTGAACCTATCATATCAACTTTTTGAAATTTTCAAATTTCTAAATTTGTTCATATTCATATTCAAACTTATTTTGATCATATCTTTTTATCCGTAGCTCCGTTTTAGATGAATTCAATTGCGTCGGATTCGTATCAAAGTAATCTTTCCGTTTGTATCATTAGTTTTAACTTTTCAACTTATAATTTTGATCAACTCAGATTTATCTATTAGTGCCCAAAAGTGTTCACATCGTTCTAAGCCGATTCAATGTTTATTTTGACAACGCGGCGACTCTGGACAGGCGGTGCTAGCAGATGTAGAAGAACGGTAGGAATGGATGGGCACCGACAGGGATTCAGAGGGACCCGTTGAAAGACCATGTTTTGATCATCCGGTCTTCAAACACCTTGAAGTGCGAGGACATACACGGAGGCGATCAAATCTTGTGGGGAACGTGTGCAAAACTCTGCAGAGTACTCAAACCTAATCGATTAGCCGTGTCCACGGTCATGGACAACTTGAGCCAAAGGAACTGAAGTTATCTGGAATTCTCAACGCCATTTATATATTTGATGTGGGTAATATTGATAACCTGGGTATGAGAACTGTTTGGCGGAACCATCTCATTAACAACCAACAGCGTAGTAATATTTTGCTTTTAGCCCCACTTGTTGTAGGAGAAAATTTGCTTTACGCTAAAACTTACAACACCACCTGCCATATATGCATATAGTATAGATGATATTTTACCCCCTCTCATATGTGACTTGTCAGCATATTCATTATGCTGACCTACACGGCTGCAACGTCTTATGTTGCAGATATTTTTCTTCGACGAGTAAGAGTACGATTCAGGGTTACGGTCTACACTCAACTTGCTGTTGGTGTTTATTGGGACTCCACTCCCTTGACTGCTTCCGCTGAGATATTTAAGGTATATATATCAGTTTTACGCTATTTACATGTGATTGCACTTTGATATATACATTGATGTACTGTGTGTGCCAGCATACTGATCCAGGGATGGCACAGATACACAGAGGCTTGACTCGTTTTGAGTCGGGTCGCTACAAATAAAACCCAAAAAGATTTCCCGTTCTTCTTTTGCTTGTTGGGAGCTTTCCCGTGTAAATAGTTTTCTTTTTCTTTGGGTCAAGGTAGAAGACCATGGTTAAAATGTTTAGTGGCTCTCACATGCATATCTGTTTATCCATCAAAGAGCCATATTACTTTGTCTTCTCCTTTGAGTTTGCTTGCAGATTCCAGCTTAGTCCAATGCACGAACACTCTCATTATTATTCACATAATTCGGCCGTGCAAGTGAAAGGCAATAATGACGATATACGATGAAGTGACTGAGCCTGGAAAAGCTGGTATGAACTCGATCTATTTTGTTTTTGTAAATATTACTAGCTCATCGTTCCTAATTTAGCATTGTTATGAGAGAAACATGTTTGCAATGACTACTTAGAGATAATAGTTTCTGATGCCATGCTTAATTAGCTAGGAGCTTATAATGGTTTGTCTTGGATGCCAATATGAATTTCAAGATGATTATGATGTAGTATGATAGGATGGTATCCTCCTTTGAATGATTCAAGTGGATTGACTTGGCGCATGTTTTCGCATGTAGTTGAAACAAAATCAACATAGCCTCTATGATATTCATGTTTATGGTGATTTATGTCCTACTCATGCTTGCACTCAATGTTGGTTAATTTTAATGCATATTGATGACTGTTGTCCCTCTCTAGTTGGTCGCTTCCCAGTCTTTTGCTAGCCTTCACTTGTACTAAGCGGGAATACTGCTTGTGCATCCACTTCCATAAACCCAAAGTTGTTCCATATGAGTCCACCATACCTACCTATATGCGGTATCTACCTGCCGTTCCAAGTAAATTTGCATGTGCCACTCTCTAAACCTTCAAGTAATAATCTGTTTTGCATGCCCGAACCGCTCATGTGGTGACAAGGGGCGATGAGTTTCTTCCATGCTAGGCGTGTTATCCTCGATACGTGTTTATTCACTATCACTCACGAGAAAGGGGCTGGTAATTGGAATGCCCAGTTCCATGCTCAAATCGAAAAGATAATTGCAAACAAAACTCCCCCTGGATTGTTGTTGGTATGGACGACACCCGAGGATTCGGTTAGTCGTGGAGTGTGATTGATCGGTGGTGGGGGAGTCAAAAACTTTACTTTTATGTTTGGGAACCGCCTATAATATGTGTAGCATGGAAGATGGTGAAAATTCTTGGTCATCGCGTTGACAATGAAAGCATGCCACCCAAAATTATTTATCTCTGTCTTCAAAGCTTGACCTCTGGCACCTCTGCAAATCAATGCTTCCCTCTGCGAAGGGCCTATCTATTTACATTTCTGTTGAGTCATCCTCTTCTTATTAAAAAGCACCAGTTAGAGAGCACCTCTGTCATTTTTATGCTTTGCTATTAATTGATATTGAGTATGACTGGGACTGGATCTTCTTTTCCATGAATTACAATGTTCAGTCAGCCCTTGGTCTTTGAAGGTGCTCTGCATTAATGTTTTGCAGTCTCAGAAAGAGCTAGTGAGATACCATCTGTTCATATTGCTTCATGATTGTTTTGGTTGAAATGTTGACGTTTGAAACTTATTATTATTGCTCGCTAGTTGATTTTGCCATTGGTATGAGTTTACCATGAGACCTAAATGTCATTGCTTATGTGGTTAGCTTATGATCTTGCTGAAAATCCAAATATGAGTTAGACATAATTACAGCAACAAGATCAAACAGAGTTCGTAAAAGTTTTTCTTTTGTCTCTTTGAGTTTGTCAACTAAATTGCTTGAGGACAAGCAAGGCTTTAAGCTTGGGGGAGTTGATACGTCTCCATCGTATCTACTTTTCCAAACTCTTTTGCCCTTGTTTTGGACTCTAATTTGCATGATTTGAATGGAACTAACCCGACTGACGCTGTTTTCACCAGAATTTCCAATCTGTTGTTTTTGCGCAGAAATGAAAGTTCTCAGAATGACCTGGAAATTTACAAGGATTTTTTTTGGAATATATAAAAAATACTGGCGCAAGAATTACCTGGAGGGACGGATCCAGGAGCCCACAAGCCCAGGAGGCGCGCCCCACTGGTCGCGCCTGGCAGGCTTGTGAGGCCCTCGTGGCTCCGCCGCCTCCAACTCCAGCTCTATATAGTCTCTTTCGCCCAGAAAAATTAAGAGAGAAGAGTTCATCACGTTTTATGACACGGAGCCGCCGCCACCACCTGTTCTTCCTCTGGAGGGCAGATCTGGAGTCCATTCTGGGCTCCGGAGAGGGGAGATCGTTGCCGTCGTCATCACCAACCTTCCTTCATCGCCAATTCCATGATGCTCTTCATCGTTCATGAGTAATCTCATCGTAGGCTTGCTGGACGGTGATGGGTTGGATGAGATCTATCATGTAATCGAGTTAGTTTTGATGGGGTTTGATCCGTAGTATCCACTATGTTCTGAGATTGATGTTGCTACTACTTTGCTATGCTTAATGCTTGTCACTAGGGCCCGAGTGCCATGATTTCAGATCTGAACCTATTATGTTTCCATCAATACATGTGTGTTCTTGATCCTATCTTGCAAGTTGTAGTCACCTACTATGTGTTATGACCTGGCAACCCCGGAGTGACAATAGCCGGAACCACTCCCGGAGATGACCATAGTATGAGGAGTTCATGTATTCACTAAGTGCTAATGCTTTGTTCCGGTTCTCTATTAAAAGGAGACCTTAATATCCCTTAGTTTCCATTAGGACCCCGCTTCCACGGGAGGGATGGACAATAGATGTCATGAAAGTTCTTTACCATAAGCACGTATGACTATATACGTAATACATGCCTACATTACATTGACGAACTAGAGCTAGTTACAAATCACCCCATGTTATAACTGTTACATGATGAATGTCATCCGACATAATTATCCATCACCGATCCAATGCCTACGAGATTTTCCTACTGGTCCTTGCTACGTTACTTTACCGCTACTGTTGTCACTGCTGCTATTGTTACCGCTACTGCTGTCATTGCTGATATTGTTACCGCTACTATTGTCACTACTGCTACTGTTACTATCACGCTACTTTTCTACTGAAACTTTGCTGCAGATACTAAATCTTTCAGGTGTGGTTGAATTGACAACTCAATTGCTAATACTCAAGAATATTCTTTAGCTTCCCCTTGTGTCAAATCAACAAATTTGGGTTGAATACTCTACCCTCGAAAACTATTGCGATCCCCTATACTTGTGGGTTATCACATACCTCAAAGACTTGCAAATGTGACAATAATTCAAGTTTGCATACTCTAGCCTAAATAAGGCACATCCTTTCTCACACGCGTGTATCTTCTCATAGGGCTGTTGGGGAACGTTGCATGGGAAACAAAATTTTCCTACGCACACGAAGGACATATCATGGTGATGATCATCTACGAGAGGGGAGATCGGATCGACATACCCTTGTAGATCACTAAGCGAGAAGCATTAAGAAACGCATTTATGTAGTCGAACGTCTTCGCGATCCGAATTGCAAGCGTCCCATGAACTCCGTCCCGATCTAGTACCGAATGAATGACACCTCCGCGGTTAGCACACGTACAACTCGATGACGATCTCCGCCTTCTTGATCTAGCAAGAGAGATGAAGAGGTAGCTGAATTCTCCGGCATCACGACGGCGTGGTGGTGGAGCTATTCCGGAAGGGCGTCGCCGTGCTGTACCGATCTAGCTAGGGGGTGTCACGAAGTGGTGGAGGGATAGAGGGCTGCACAATGGATTGGGGGTGCCAAAAGCCTCTCAAACCTCCACTATATATAGGTGAACAAGAGGGAGGCTTGCCTTGCCTCCTACTCAAAGTAGGAGGGTTCGGCCGAACCAAGAGGGAGGAGTCCTCCTCCTATTCGGGTTGGTGGAGGACTCCCTTCCAACTTGTCCACCTCCTTCCTTTTTTCCCCTTTTCCTTTTATTTTTTCCTTGGCCGAAATAGGTTATTGGGCTGGCCTCACCAGCCCACTAAGGGCTGATGCGCCACCCATGGGCCTATTAGGTCCTCTCCCGGGTGAGTGGCCCCTCCCGGTAAAACCCAGGAACCCATTCGTCACACCCGGTACTTTATCGGTAATGCTCGAAATCTTTTTGGAAGCCAAATGCAACATTCCTATATATCAATCTTCGTTTCCGGACCATTCTGGAAACCCTCGTGACCTCTGGGATCTCATCCGAGACTCCGAACAACATTAGGTTACCAACATCAATAATTCACCCATATTGAAACATCACCGAACCTTAAGTGGGCAGGCCCTGCGGGTTCAAGAACTATGTAGACATGGCCAGAGACACTCTCTGTTCAATAACCAATAGCGGGACCTGGATGCCCATATTGGATCCTACATATTCTATGAAGATCTTTATCGGTTGAACCTCTATGTCAAGGATTTAGTTAATCCCGTATGTTGTTCCCTTTGTCCTTCGGTATGTTACTTGCCCGGGATTCGACCATCGGTATCCCTATACCTAGTTCAATCCCCTTACCAACAAGTCTCTTTACTCATTCCATAATACAAGATCTCATGACTAACTCCTTAGTCACATTGCTTGCAAGGCTTATTGTGATGTTGTATTACCGGGTGGCCCCGAGATACCTCTCCGTCACACGAAGTGACAAATCCCAGTCTTGATTCACGCCAACCCAACAAACACCTTCGTAGATACCTATAGAGAACCTTTATAGTCACCCAGTTACGTTGCGACGTTTGATACACACAAGGTATTCCTCCGGTGTCTGGGAGTTGCATGATCTCATGGTCATAGGAACAAATACATTGACATGTAGAAAATAGTAGTAACAAACTGACACGATCATATACTACATTCATAGTTTGGGTCTTGTCCATCACATCATTCCCCTAATGATGTGATCCCGTTATCAACTGACAACACTTGTCTATGGCCAGGAAACCTTAACCATCTTTGATCAATGAGATAGTCAACTAGAGGCTCACTAGGGACATTGTTTTTTCTATATATCCACAACAGCATTTGTGTTTCCATTCAATACAATTATAGTATGGATAATAAACGATCATCTTAAAACAGGAAATATAATAATAGCTATTTTATTATTGCCTCTAGGGCATATTTCCAACAGTCTCCCAGTTGCACTAGAGCCAATAATCTAGCTTCACATCTCTATGTGATTTACAATGTAATGATTCTAACTTCCATACAGTTCTGTTGTTGATCATGTTTTGCACGTGGAAGATGCTTAGTGAGAAGATCTGCAACATTCAGATCCATGTGCACTTTGCAAATATTTATTTCCTCCTCCTTGATGTAATCGGGGATGGCATTGAGGCGTCGCTTTATGTGTCTAGTCCTCTTGTGAAACCTTGGTTCCTTGGCTAGAGCAATGGCACAGGTGTTGTCACATAACATATTTATTGGATCCAGTGCACTTGGCAAATCTCCAGGATCTGTCGTGAACTGCTTCATCCAGACACCTTCTTTAGCCGCCTCTGAGGCAGCTATGTACTCCGCTTCACATGTAGAATCAGCTACAACGCTTTCCTTGGAACTGCACTAGCTTACCGCACCCCCATTAAGAATAAATATGTATCTGGTTTGCGACTTAGAGTCATCCAGTTTAGTGGCGAAGCTTGCATCAACGTAACCCTTTATGACGACCTCTTTGTCACCTCCATAATCGAGAAACATTTCCTTAGTCCTTTTCAGGTACTTCATAATATTCTTGACCGCTGTCCAATGCTCCATTCATGGAATACTTTGAAACCTACCCGCAATACTTATGGCAAGGCTGACATCAGCTCTTGTGCAAAGCATTGCATAAATGATAGACCCTATGGCTAAAGCATAGGGGACGACACTCATCATTTCTCTATCTTCTGCAGTTACTGGGCATTGCGTCTTACTCAACTTTATACCTTGTAACACAGGCAAGAACCCCTTCTTGGATTGTTCCATTTTGAACTTCTTCAAATTCTTATCAAGCTATGTGCTTTGTGAACGTCCTATCAGGCGCCTTGATCTATCTCTATAGTTCTTAATGCCCAAAATGTAAGCAGCTTCTCCCAGGTCCTTCGTTGAAAAACTTTTATTCAAGCAATCCTTTACGCTTTCCAAAAGTTCTACATTGTTTCCAATCAGCAATATGCCATCCACATATAATATTAGAAACACTATTGAGCTCCCACTCACTTTCTTGTAAATACAAGCTTCTCCAAAAACTTGTATAAACCCGAACGCCTTGATCACCTCATCAAAGCGCCGATTCCAACTCCGAGATGCTTGCACCAATCCATAAATGGATCGATGGAGTTTGCATACTTTGTCAGCATTCTATGGATCGACAAAACCTTCCGGTTGCATCATATACAACTCTTCCTTAAGAAACCCGTTAAGGAACGTTGTTTTGACATCCATCTGCCAAATTTAATAGTCAAAAAATGCAACTATTCCTAACATGATTCTGACGGACTTAAGCATCGCTACAGGTGAGAAAGTCTCATCATAGTCAACTCCTTGAAGTTGTGAAAAACTGTTTTCCACAAGTCGAGCTTTATATATGGTCACATTATCTTCCGTGTCTGTCTTCTTTTGAAAGATCCATTTGTTCTGAATGGCCTTCCGGCCTTCAGGTAATACTTATAAAGTCCATACTTTGTTTCCATACATAGATCCTCTAACGGACGTCATGGCCTCTAACCATTTGTTGGAATCCGGGCCCACCATTTCTTCTCCATAGCTCGCAGGTTCATTGTTGTCCAACAACATGATAGATAAGACAGTATTCTCGTACCACTCAGGACCAATATGTGCCCTTGTCAATCTATGAGGTCCGATAGTATCTTGATCTGAAGTTTCATGATAATCATCATTATCTTACTCTTTAATTGGTGTAGCCTCGACACAAACTTCTTTCTGTCCTGCGCCAGCATCTGGTTGAAGCAAAGGATCTACAACCTCATCAAGTTCTATCTTCCTCCCACTCAATTCTTTCGGGAGAAAGTCTTTCTCAAGAAAAGCTCCGTGCTTAGTGACAAACACTTTGCCCTCGGATCTGAGATAGAAGGTATAACCAACTGTCTCTTTTGGGTAACCTATGAAGACACACTTTTTCGCTTTGGGTTCCAGCTTTTCAGGCTGAACCTTTTTGACATAAGCATCGCATCCCAAACTTTGAGAAATGACTACTTTGGCTTCTTGCCATACCACAGTTCATATAGTGTCGTCTCAATGGGTTTTGATGGTGCCATATTTAAAGTGACTACAGATGTCTCCAATGCATAGCCCCAAAATGATAATGGCAAATCAGTAAGAGGCATCATAGAATGCACCATATCAAATAAAGTACAATTATAGTGTTAGAACACACCATTGCGTCGTGGTGTTCCAAGCGGTGTCAACTGTGAAACAATTTCACGTTATCTTAAGTGAGCACCAAACTCATAACTCAGATACTCACCTCGTCGATCAAATTGTAGGAATTTGATCTTCCTGTTACGATGATTTTCAACTTCAGTCTGAAATTGCTTGAACTTTTCAAACGTTTCAGACTTGTGCTTCATTAAGTAAATATAACCATATCTACTCAAATCATCAGGGAAGGTGAGAAAATAAAGATATCCACCGCGCGCCTCTATGCTCATCGGTCCGCACACATCTATATGAATGATCTTCATTAAGTCACTTGCACGCTCTATTGTTTCGGAGAACGAATTCTTAGTCATCTTGCCCATGAGGCATGGTTCACATGTTTAAAGTGATTCAAAATCAAGTGACTCCAAAAGTCCATCAGCATGGTGTTTCTTCATGCGTTTTACACCAATATGGCCTAAGCGGCAGTGCCACAAGAAAGTGGCGCTATCATTACTAACTCTACATCGTTTGGTCTCAATGTTATGGATATGAGTATCATCACTATCGAGATTGAGCATGAACAAACCCCTCACATTGGGTGCATGACCATAAAAGATATTACTCATATAAATAGAACAACCATTATTCTCTGACTTAAATGAGTAACCGTCTCGCAATAAACAAGATCCAAATATAATGTTCATGCTCAACACATGCACTAAATAACAATTATTTAAGTTCATCACTAATCTCGATGGTAAATGAAGTGAGATCATGCCGACGACGATCACATCAACCTTGGAACCGTTTCCCACGCGCATCGTCACTTCATCCTTGGCCAGCCTTCGTTTATTCCGTAGTTCCTGTTTCGAGTTGCAAATGTGAGCAACAGAACCGGTATCAAATACCCAGGCACTACTATGAGAGCTGGTGAGGTACACATCAATAACGTGAATATCAAATATACCTTGTTTGGCATAGGCCGCCTTCTTATCAGCCATATACTTGGGGCAGTTGCGCTTCTAGTGACCAGTCCCCTTGCAATAATAACACTCAGTTTCCAGCTTGGGTCCAGCCTTGGGATTCTTCGTCGAAGGGGTAACAACTTTGCCACTCTTCTTGGAGTTACCCTTCTTGACCTTGCCATTTTTCTTGAAACTAGTTGTTTTATTGACCATCAATACTTGATGTTCTTTCTGGATTTCTCACTGAGCGACTTTCAGCATCGCAAACAGCTCGGCGAGTGACTTATTCATCCCTTGCATGTTATAGTTCAACATGAAGCCCTTATAGCTAGGTGGCAGTGACTGAAGAACTCTATTAGTGATAAGACTCTTGTAGGAGAGCAATCCCCAGCTCAGCTAGACAGTTAGAGTACCCACACATTCTAAGTATGTGTTCACTGACAGACGCGTTCTCCTCCATTTTGCAAGCGTAGAACTTATCGGAGGTTTCATGCCTCTCGATCCGGGCATTCTTCTCAAAGATAAACTTCAACTCCTAGAACATCTCATATGCTCCATGATGTTCAAAACGTCTTTGAAGTGCCGATTCTAAGCCATACAAAACTGCACATTGAACTAATGACTAGTTATCCTTACGCGATTGCCAAGCGTTCAAAACGTCTTGGGTCACCGTAGCTGGTGGTGCATCACCTAGCACAGCATCAAGGACATATTGCTTTTGGACAGCCATGAGGATAAGCCTTAGATTACGAGCCCAATCAACAAAGTTGCTTCCATCATCTTTCAGCTTAGCTTTCTCTAGGAACGTATTAAAATTCAAGGTTGCTACTGCGCGATCCATTGATCTACAACATAAAATTTTGCAAATATTACTTAGACTATGTTCAAGACAATTGAATTTAGCTAATCATATTACTAATAAACTCCCACTCAAATTGACATCCCTCTAGTCATTCGAGTGTCGCATAATCCAAATTCATTAACTCAAGTGCGATCATCATGCGAGTTGAGTATAGATTCAATGGTGAACATCTCCATGTTGATCATATCAAATATATGATTCATGCTCGACCTTTCGGTCTCTTGTGTTCCGAGGCCATGTGTGTACATGCTAGGATTGTCAAGTTTAACCAGACTATTCCGCGTGTGCAACTGTTTTGCACCCGTTGTATGTGAACGTTGAGTCTATCACACCCGATCATCACGTGGTGTCTCGAAATGACGAACTGTCGCAATGGTGTACAGTCGAGAAGAACACAATTTCGTCTTGAAATTTTAGTGAGATATCACCTCATAATGCTACCGTCGTTCTAAGCAAGGTAAGGTGCAAAAAGGATTAACATCACATGCAATTTATAAGTGACATGATATGGCCATCATCATGTGCTTCTTGATCTCCATCACCTAAGCATCGACACGACCTTCTTGTCACCGGCGCCACACCATGATATCCATCAACGTGTCGCCATCGGGGTTGTCATGCTACTCATGCTATTACTACTAAATCTACGTCCTAGCAATATAGTAAACACATCTGCAAGCACAAACGTTAGTTTAAAGACAACCCTATGGCTCCTCCCAGTTGCCGTACCATCGACGTGCAAGTCGATATTAACTATTACAACATGATCATCTCATACGTCCAATATATCACATCACGTCGTTGGCCATATCACATCACAAGCATACCCTGCAAAAACAAGTTAGACGTCCTCTAATTGTTGTTGCATGTTTTACGTGGTTGCCATGGGTATCTAGTAGGATCGCATCTTACTTACGCAAACACCACAACAGAGATGTATGAATTGCTATTTAACCTCTCTCCAAGGACCTCCTCGGTCAAATACGATTCAGCTAAAGTTGGAGAAACCGACACTCGCCAGTCATCTTTGAGCAACGGTGACCTAGGACTTTGGCCTATAAATTCCCAAATATTCCGCAAAAAATCAGGGGAGCCTTGAAAATACTTTTCCGCCGCCGCAAGCTTCCGTTTCCGCGAGATCTCTTCTGGAGACCCTTCCCGGCGCCCTGTCGGAGGGGACTTTGGAGTTGGAGGGCTTCTTCATCATCATCATTGCCCCTCCAGTGACTCGTGAGTAGTTCACTTCAGACCTACGGGTTCGTAGTTAGTAGCTAGATGGCTGGTTCTCTCTCTTGGATCTTCAATACAAAGTTCTCCATGATCTTCATGGAGATCTATCCAATGTAATATTCTTGGCGGTGTGTTTGTCGAGATCCGATGAATTGTGGATTTGTGATCAGATTATCTATGATATATATTTGAGTCTTTGCTGATTTCTTATATGCATGATTTGATATCCTTGTAAGTCTCTCTGAGTCTTGGGTTTTGTTTGGCCAACTAGATCCATGATTCTTGCAATGGGAGAAGTGCTTGGTTTTGGGTTCTACCATGTGGTGACCTTTCCCAGTGACAGTAGGGGCAGCAAGGCACACATCAAGTAGTTGCCATCAAGGGTAAAAAGATGGGGTTTTTATCATTGGTTTGAGATTATTCCTCTACATAATGTCATCTTTCTTAAGGCGTTACTTTGTTCTTATGGACTTAATATACTAGATGCATGCTGGATAGAGGTCGACGTGTGGAGTAATAGTAGTAGATGCAGAAAGTATCGGTCTACTTGTTTTGGACGTGATGCCTATAGATATAATCATTGCATAGATATCGTCATGACTTTGCGCGGTTCTATCAATTGCTCGACAGTAATTTGGTCACCCACCGTCTACTTGCTTTCATGAGAGAAGCCACTAGTAAACACTACGGCCCCTAGGTCTATTCACATCCATCGTTTACACCTCCGCTTTTACTTTGCTTTGTTACTTTGTTGCTTTCAGATCTCACTTGCCAAACAATCTATAAGGGATTGACAACCCCTTCATAGCGTTGGGAGCAAGCTTTTGTGTTTGTGCAGGATCTTGTGATACTCCTCCACCAGATTGATACCTAGGTTCTCAAACTGAGGGAAATACTTACCGTCACTGTGCTACATCACCCTTTCCGCTTCAAGGGAACACCAACGCAAGGCTCCAAGGCCACGGGGGAAATCCTTTGCATACTTGCCTAGGAAGTCCCTTAAGGCGTAGCCGCAGCTGAAGGATTCCTGGTGCCGTCGACACACCTGTTTCTGGCGCCATTGGACGGACTTTTGTGCATTAGCATAACCGACATCACACATCACCGCCCACAAAAACTTTTGTCTTCTACTCGAGATAACATCTACGCAAGAACCTAGCTCATGATGCCACCGTTGGGGAACGTCGAATGGGAAACAAAAATTTTCCTGCGCGCACGAAGACCCATCATGGTGATGTCCATCTACAAGAGGGGATTTCTGATCTATGTACCCTTGTAGATCGCACAGCAGGAAGCGCTAAGAAACGCGGTTGATGTAGTAGAACATCCTCACGTCCCTCAATCCGCCCCGCGAACCGTCCCACGAACCGTCCCGCGATCCGTCCCACGATCCGCTCCGATCTAGTGTCGAACGGACGGCACCTCCGCGTTTAGCACACGTACAGCTCAACGATGATCTCAGCCTTCTTGATCCAGCAAGAGAGACAGAGAGGTAGATGAGTTCCCTGGCAGCGTGACGGTGCTCCGGAGGTTGGTGGTGATCTATCTCAGCAGGGCTCCGCCCGAGCTCCACAGAAATACGATCTAGAGGAAAAACCGTGGAGGTATGTGGTCGGGCTGCCGTGACAAAGTTGTCTCAAATCAGCCCTAATACATCAGTATATATAGGAGGGAGGGGGAGGGACCTGCCTTGAGGCTCAAGAGATCCCCAAGGGTTCGGCCGAAGGGGGGAGGAGGATTCCTACTCCAATCCTAGTCCAACTAGGATTGGAAGGTGGAGTCCTTCTCTATTTTCCCACTTCCCCCTTTTTTCTTTTCTTTTCTCTTTGATTTTCTTTATCTCCTGCGCAAGCGCCCTCTTGGTCTTGCCCACCAGCCCACTAAGGGCTGGTGCGGCACCCCTAAGGCCTATGGGCTTCCCCCGGGTGGGCTAGCCCCCCCAGGTGAACATCCGGAACCCATTCGTCACTCCCGGTACATTTCCGGTAATGTCAAAAACTTTCCGGTAATCAAATGAGGTCATCCTATATATGAATCTTCATTTCCGGACTATTCCGAAAACCCTCGTGACGTCCGTGATCTCATCCGAGACTCCCAACAACATTCGGTAACCAACCATATAACTCAAATACGCATAAAACAACGCCGAACCTTAAGTGTGCACACCCTGCGGGTTCGAGAACTATGTAGCCATGACCCGAGAGACTCCTCGGTCAATATCCAATAGCGGGACCTGGATGCCCATATTGGATCCTACATATTCTCCGAAGATCTTATCGATTGAACCTCAGTGTCAAGGATTCATATAATCCCGTATGTCATTCCCTTTGTCCTTCGGTATGTTACTTGCCCGAGATTCGATCTTCGGTATCCACATACCTATTTCAATCTCGTTTACCGGCAAGTCTCTTTACTCGTTCCGTAATACAAGATCCCGTGACATACACTAAGTCACATTGCTTGCAAGGCTTGTGTGTGATGTTGTATTACCGAGTGGGCCCCGAGATACCTCTCTATCACACGGAGTGACAAATCCCAGTCTTCATCCATACTAACTCAACGGACACCTTCGGAGATACCTGTAGAGCATCTTTATAGTTGCACAGTTACGTTGTGACGTTTGATACACACAAGGTCTTCCTCCGGTGCCAGTGAGTTATATGATCTCATGGTCATAGGAACAAATACTTGACACGCAGAAAACTATAGCAATAAAACGTCATGATCAATATGCTACGTTCATAGTTTGGGTCTTGTCCATCACATGATTCTCCTAATGATGTGATCCCATTATCAAGTAACAACACTTGCCTATGGTCAGGAAACCTTGACCATCTTTGATCAACGAGCTAGTCAACTAGAGGCTTATTAGGGACAGTGTTTTGTCTATGTATCCATACAAGTATTGTGTTTCCAATCAATATAATTATAGCATGGATAATAAATGATTATCATGAACAAAGAAATATAATAATAACTAATTTATTATTGCCTCTAGGGCATATTTCCAAGAGAATGCTACCTAGCATAGTTGTCCATTGCAACTTCTTTCACGTGACATGAATGTTCAAATCCGTACGATCCAAAACAATAGTTTGCTATTGACATGAAAACAGTAATACTTCAAGCAAACTAGCAAAGTAATCATGAACTTCCAAAATAACTGTAGCGACCCGACTCAATACGAGTCAAGCCTCTGGTGTTTCCGTACCATCCCAAGATCATGCTGGTACACACTCAGTACATCAATGTATATATCAAGAGTTCAATCCCATAGCTTTATTAATCGAAATATCATATCGAGTACTTTATTACAATAATGAATTACAATAAAGTGGCTGAAGGCCATCTCATGAGATATCTAACGAAGACTAGCGGAAGTATCAGGTAGACGAGTCCATCCGACTCCAGGGCATGTCGTTGAGCGTAGATCGTAGCCTCACTCCTGGTCGGAAAGTACTCTGCAACATGATACGTTGCAGTCGTGTAGGTCAGCATATGGAATATGCCCGCAAGTCATCAAAGAGAGGGGAAAATAATAATAACCAACTATCTCTACATGCATATTTGGCAGGTGGGGCTATAATAATAGCCAATTTTCTCCTACAACAAGAGAGGGCTGGAAGCAAAATATTACTACATTGTTTGTTGTTAACGAGATGGTTCCGCCAACCAATTCTCGTACCCGAGTTGTTGATAATTCCCACATCATTATTAAGTTGTGTCGAGAGTTCCGGGAAATTTCAATGCCTTCGGCTCAAGTTGTCCATGACCGTGGACACGGCTAATCGATTAGGTTTGGGCACTCTGCAGAGTTTTGCACACGTTCCCCACAAGATTTGATTGCCTCCGAGTATGTCCTCGCACTTCAGGGTGTTTGAAGACCGGATGATCAAAACATGGTCTTTCAACGGGTCCCTCTGAATCCCTGTCGGTGCCCATCCATTCCTACCATTCTTCTACATCTGCTAGCACCGCCTGTCCAGAGTCGCCGCGTTGTCCAACCAAGCCAGAGCCCATAATGACTTGTGGCTGTGCAGGTAAGCCTTGGGTCTTGAAGCCTCCGTCCGTCTCTTCGAGCCTGGGTGAAGCTTTCCGCAAGATGTCATGGCACGTCTCCAGCATCCCGGGGTCGTCCACTGGTTTCTCCAGGGAGCCCGTCAAACCGTCCTTCACCCAGAGTTGCATTGCTTCACGAGGTCTTGAAAATCTTGATTTAACCGGTCTTGGTTATTTAATTATCCTCGCATCACTCGTGTTATGCACTCAACCAGAATCCCGTCTACTCAAGCATAGCAATATGAAATTTGTCTTCCCGGGCCAAGTATCGGGGTTGTTGTGTGCCTACCACATGATACTACAACCTATAACTATAATTTCCAAGTACCTACTCAGCATGCAATTGGGCAAAGAAAGGTGAAACTACCATGCATAGAAAAACATAGGAGATAGTATGATCAAAATGACTTGCCTTGATGATAGTTGTCTAGATCGAGCGCTTCTAAGTAACAAGATTCGCACTCCGGGTGATCTACCGATACAAACAAGTACACACCATAAGCACTACCATCATCAACAAGTAAAAGAACATCACAAGCATAAAGTAGCTATGGCCTAAGTGAAAGAATTCACTTCACCTAACTAAGGCTGAAATTGTTTCTGTTAAAACCCCAAGTAAAAATATTAAAAAAAATCTGAAACTTATACTGCAGAAAGTTATAATCACTAGGAAGCAGTAGCAAAAAGAATCAAATAAAAATCGTTTTTTAAAATCCTGGAATAAGCAAAACAAGGTTTAAACTAAATCTGATCTAATTCAAATTTGCAAATTTCAAACATAGACAAAATTATATGTTTTTAAAAACAACAGAAAAATTGAGATCTACTGTGATCTACTGGAACAAGTTTCAACTCCATTGGAATTCGGGATCAAAAGCTATGATCAAAACAAGATTGGAACTTTCTCTGTTTTCTAATCTAAAATAGAAAAAGAAGAAAAACTACTAGTGGACAGGGGGTTAGATGGCAGCTTCTGGTTGGCCTAGATGGTGAGTGTTGCGGGGCTATCTAGCAAACGACCGGTATGTAAGCAAAAGCACCGGCTAACTAATAAGTGGAGAAAAACCGGTTCGGTTTTTGTCTAAAGATCGAAGAGGTAACTTGTTCTAATCTGGATCGTTGAGTTTAAATCGTACGGTTAAGAGAGATGGGGGGTGTAGCTCACAGGGGTGCTGCCGACGTTGGCTTGACTCCGGCGAGCAGGAAGGTGACGAGGTCGGGGCTGCGTCTCCGGCGAGTCTCCGACGAGGCCGAGTACACCATAGGATGCCGGAGGGGCTCCTCCGACGGATGGCGGCGACGGCGAGGCGAGAGGTCGAGGGGGGGGGGGCGTGGTGCTCGAGCTTCTCGGGTCCTCGAACGGCCGAACTCCGACGAGGTGTGGGGGTGGCGAGGAGGCGGCGAGGGCTCGGGCTAGGGGGAAAATGGGTTGCGGGGGCGGTGGGGGAGCTCGTGGCGGCGTCGGTTGGGGCGGAGAGGCGAGCGATGGCGCAGGGTGGCGAGGTGGTGTTCTACTGGAGCTTGGGCTCCAACGAGGTGCGTGGGGGCGAGGTGGAGTTCTGGCGTGGGGAGGAGGGGGCCGAGGGGGGCGTGGAGGTGGCGGTTTATATAGGGGGCGAGGGAGGCCGAGAGAAGGAAGGGGAGGGAGAATCGGGGGAGATCCCGGCAATCCAGGGGGTCGCGCCATGGAAGGAGGTGGTCGCTGGGGAAGGAAGGGTTACGGGAGAAGAAAGGTAAGAGGAAGAAGAAAGAAGGAAAGAAAGAAAGGAAACAAAAAGAAAAAGAAGTGGGGGGGGGTGCGCTACGTGGGGAGGAGATCCCCGTGGGATTCTGGCCGAGATAAAGAAATGCCCTAGGGCGGTTTCCAAAAAAAAAAGATTTTTTTAAACAGCAAGAGAAAAGAATAAAAGGAAACAAAATAAAATAATTTATATGGGGTATTATATACCAAATCGATCAAAAAAATATTTCCTAATTGATTATCATTTCTCCAAAACCAAAATAAAAACTTAATAAAAATGTTTTTCAGAAAAACTCCTTATGCTATATTTTCTTTTGGCAAAATATTTTCCCCATAAACTTGGGTTTTTCTTGGCTCAATTAATTTCAAAAATGCCTCACATTGTGGAGGGTCACTTTCCTCCGCTCTTTCTTGCTTGCAAGAATTTTGTCGGGGCATTTTCTCGGGGAGGAAAAATAGAAAAGCAAAAGCAAGTATTTGATGGAAATCAAATGCAAAACTTTATTGCAAACAAAATGCATAGATGCTTAGCTACATTTGTAGAACATTCCCAATTAGGAAAATTGGGATGTTACGAACCTACCCACCTTAAGATGAATCTCGCCCTCGAGATTCGGGTTGGCTAGAAAATATGTGCGTGTGGTCTCGACGAAGATCTTCTTCTCGTTCCCACGTGGCTTCTTCCTCGGTGTGGTGGCTCCACAACACCTTGCAGAACTTGATGATCTTGCTGCGGGTAACTCTGTTGGCAGTCTCGAGAATCCTGACGGGTTTCTCCTCATACGTCATATCACTATCAAGCTGTATGGCCTCTAGGGGCACAGTATCTCTCAACGGAACATCAGCCATCTCAGCGTGGCATTTCTTCAACTGGGAAACATGGAAGACATCATGAACTCCGGACAATCCTTCCGGCAGTTCCAGTTTATAAGCAACTTCGCCTCTACGTTCAAGAATTTTGTAGGGGCCAATGAATTGGGATGCTAACTTTCCTTTCACACCAAATCTCTTGATTCCTCGAAGTGGAGACACCCGAAGATATGCTCGGTATCCCACTTCGTATGTTACTTCCTTGCGTTTGCTGTCAGCATAACTTTTCTGCTTGGACTGAGCTATCTTGAGTTCGTCACGAATCAGCTTGACCTTCTCTTCAGAATCTTGGATAAGGTCGGGACCAAAAAGTTGTCGGTCTCCAACTCCATCCCACATCAACGGTGTTCTGCACCTCCTTCCGTATAGAGCTTCGAAAGGGGCCATCTTCAGACTGGTCTGAAAGCTGTTATTGTATGAGAAATCGGCATAAAGCAAATTGTCATCCCAACTAGACCCATAGTCTAGTGCGCAAGCTCTCAACATGTCCTCCAGAATCTGATTGACTCTCTCGGTCTGTCCATCTGTCTATGGGTGAAAAGTTGTACTGAACTCCAATCTCGTTCCCAAGGTTTCATGCAGTTGGTGCCAAAATTTTGATGTGAACTGAGTCCCTCTATCTGACACAATACTCTTCGGTACTCCATGCAGACATACAATCCTGGCCATATATATCTTGGCCCGCTTGGCACTCGTGTAAGTAGTCTTCACGGGAATGAAGTGAGCTACCTTGGTCAAACGATCGACCACAACCCACATAGAATCATAGCCAGAACGGGTCCTGGGTAATCCTGTGATGAAGTGCATACCAAGCTTTTCCCATTTCCACTCGGGTATCGGCACAGGTTGAAGCAAACTCGCTGGCTTATGATGGTCGGCTTTTACTCGCTGACAAACATCGCATATTGCTACAAACTCGGCAATGTCTTTCTTCATTCCTGTCCACCAGAAACTTTCTTTCAGATCCAGATACATCTTGGTGTTGCCGGGGTGTATTGAGTAAGGGGAATCATGGGCCTCCTGAAGTATCAACTTCCTGAGTTCGGGATCATTGGGCACATAAATGCGATCCTCAAACCATAAAGTTCCGTGCTCATCCTCACGAAAACCTTTAGCCTTCTCGTCTTTCATTTTTCTGCTTAATCTCAGCTATCTCCTTGTCTGATTTCTATGCTTCGCGGATCTTTTCTGTCAAAGTGGACTGAATTTCCAGTGTGGCTACAAATCCTCTTGGAACTATTTCCAATTTGAGCTCTCGGAGATCATCGGCTAACTCCTGGGGTAATCCTCCTGCTATGAGTGTGTTCACATAACTCTTGCAGCTCAACGCATCGGCTACAACATTTGCCTTGCCTGGGTGATAATGCAATCTCATGTCATAGTCTTTGATCAATTCTAGCCATCACCTCTGTCTGAGGTTCAACTCCTTCTGCGTGAAGATATATTTCAGGCTCTTGTGATCAGTGTAAACATCACAAATATTTCCGATCAGGAAATGTCTCCAGGTCTTGAGAGCGTGCACTACGGCTGCTAGCTCCAAGTCATGTGTGGCATAATTCAGCTCATGGGGTCTGAGCTGTCTGGATGCATAGGCTACAACTTTACCTTCTTGCATGAGCACTCCTCCGTGTCCTTGACGAGAAGCGTCACAGTAAACCCGCAAATCCTTCTGAATGTTCGGCAATATTAGCACTGGCGCTGTAACCAGACGTTTCTTCAACTCTTGAAAACTGGATTCACATTCCTCAGTCCAAACATACTTGGACTCCTTCTTCAATAACTCTGTCATGGGCTTGGAGATCTTTGAGAAATTCTCAATGAACCTCCGGTAATATCCGGCAAGTCCGAGGAAACTGCGGATCTCCTTAACTGAAGTGGGTGCTACCCATTCAGTGACTGCTGCGACCTTGGTGGGGTCCACTGCTATTCCTTCTCCTGAAATGACGTGTCCGAGGAATCCGACTTCCTTCAACCAAAATTCACATTTGCTAAACTTTGCATACAACTGATGCTCTCGAAGCTTCTCCAAAACTAGACGCAGATGTTCCTTGTGTTCCTCCTCGTTCTTGGAGAATATCAGTATGGCATCGATGAACACCACGACAAACTTGTCCAAGTATTCCATAAATACCTTGTTCATCAGATTCATAAAATACCCAGAGCATTAGTTAGTCCAAATGACATGACCGTGTACTCATACAAGCCGTACCGAGTGGTGAAGGCTGTCTTGGGTATATCCTGTTCACGAATCTTCAGCTGATGATACCCGGATCGAAGATCGATCTTGGAGAATATTCGGGCTCCAACTAACTGGTCAAACAAGTCATTGATCATCGGCAAGGGGTACTTGTTCTTGATGGTCACCTCATTCAATGCACGATAATCGACAACCATTCTCAAGGACTTATCCTTCTTTTCAACCAAGAGCACTAGGGCTCCCCAAGGTGAAGAACTTGGGCGAATATACCCTTTGTCCAACAACTCCTTAATTTGCTTTTTGATTTCTACCAAGTCATTTGCGGGCATCCGATAGGGTCTCTTGGATATCGGGGCTGTTCCAAGGTAATAGCTCAATCAGGAACTCAATCTCTCTATCAGGTGGCATGCCCGGCAATTCCTCCGGAAATACATCTGGGTATTCTTGTACAATCGGTACTTCCTCCTGGACTACTCCCGTGAGAGAGTTTACTCGTTTACTCCATGTCGGGCGCTGAGACACGTACTTAATCCGCTTTTTCTCGGGGGTGGTGAGCAAAATAGACTTAAGGGCACAATCAATATTCCCTTCGTACTTGGCCAACAAATCCATGCCTAGGATTACATCCAATCCTTGAGACTCTAATACGATGAGGTCGGTGGGAAACTTATGGTTCCCGATGTTGAGACTCAAAGCATGGCATCCTATCCGGGCTGTCATCATGCCTCCTGGGGAACTGACCTTAATAGGCTGGCTGAGGGTTCTAGTTGGCAAACTATACTTTTCCACAACTACCCTTGATATGAATGAATGTGTTGCACCAGAATCAAAAAGTACCAATACTGGACGTGAATTTAGCAAAAACTTACCAACCACAGTATCGGGGTGATCATAGACCTCTTCAACATCAATGTGATTCACCTCAGCTCGAGGAAAAGGATTGGGCTTCTTTGTTGCAGAGTTGCCGTTGCCGTTTCCATTTCCCTGCTTGTTCTGGGGACATTCAGTGGCATAGTGTCCCGTCTTCTGACACTTGAAGCAGGTGATGTGATTCAGATCCTTCTGAGCTCGAGCTGAATGATGTTGAGTGCCGGTACCGCCATTCTTGAAGTTGATGTTGTTGCGGTGGTTCCCATTTCCTCCATGGTTGTGGCCTCCATGGTTGTGCACTGGGTGGTTATGCTGGACGTGTCCTCCAAACTTACCGGATCCAGTCCCGGTATTCCCTGAATAGGGGGTGTAGCGAGGCTTCTGCTGAGTGCCAGAGTTGAACTTTCCATTGCCATACTTCCGCTTGCGGTTCTCCATCTGCTGATGTTTCCCCTCCAAGATGAGGGCCTTATCTACCAGCTCCTGGTAGTTGTTGAAGTTGGCTACAGTCAGCTGAAGGCTCAACTCATCATTGAGTCCCTCCAAGAACTTCTCCTGCTTGGCCGCATCATCGGCCACATCTCCAGGTGCATAACGGGCGAGCATGCTGAATTAATCAACATACTGAGCCACAGAGCGATTTCCCTGGCGTAAGTTGCGAAACTCACGCTTCTTCAGACTCATTGCACCAGCTGAGATATGTGCGGTGCGGAAGGCTTGCTTGAACTGCTCCCAAGTGACTCCAGCAATGGGGTATGTGGTGGTGTAGTTCTCCCACCATGCAGCTGCAGGGCCTTCAAGTTGATGCGTGGCAAAGCGCACCTTCTCAGCTTCAGTACAACCAGCAGTGATTAGTTCCCGCTCCATCTTGCGGAGCCAATCATCTGCCACAATGGGCTCAATGCTGCTGGAGAAAGTCGGAGGGTTCAACCTCAGGAAACGGGTGAGATTGTCGGCCTGGGGTGGATGATGCTTGTTGTTATTGTTCTGGTTCTGGATGATCAGCTGCATCAGGGTATTCTGTTGCTGAATCAACTGAGTGAGTTCCGGCGGGAAGTTGGAAGCAGGGGCACGTCTCGGAGGCATCTGGTGTTTGTAGAGGGGTGAGATTAGCATAGAACAATGGTCTAGAGAGTAATTACACTACCCATATGAAATGCAACAAACAAGTATCACACCACACATTTTACTCAATACCATCACAAAAGGTTCACACACGGGGATACAAAATTCGATAACCTAAACATCGGCCTAAGCATTTAACGATAAGATAAATCTGGTGGACTAGTCTAAGTGTCCTCCTCAGAAAAGCATGGTGGTGGGTCCTTCGGTGGAGCTTTCTTCATAGTCCTCATTGCTGATCAAGGGGGCTACGTCTCCTTCGGGATGAAGGTTCTCGCCCATGTCCAGTTCCTCCTCTAGGTATGCGACTCGAGTCTGCAGCTTCTCGATCCTCTCCAGGAAGTCCTTCACCTCCAATTCGTGCTCATAGTGGGCTTCCCGGGCTGCTTCTTCGAGTTTGAGTTCGCGGAGCGACAGTTGCTTGATCTTCCTGGCGTCCTTGATCACACGATGCTCCAGAGTCCCGCTGTGCTTCTCCAAGGTCTGGGCATAGGACAGGAGAGCGTCCTTGGTCTTGCTTGAGATGATTTCTCCATCTTCTCCTCTCTGGGATACCGTGAATAGGTCCGGTGAAATAGGGCAGCCTCTGTACACTTCCTTGATACGTCCGAGTGCACAATGGGCCGCCATGTCCCTTCCGAGAATCCAGTTGGGTGCGATGAACTTGAAATCCACCGGCTCAGTGCGCGGCTCGAATGTCCTTTCGGGAAGGTGCACCTCAATCCTGTAGCTTGAATCCTCCGGGTAAGACGAAGTAGGCTTCCCTGTGATAGTCGGTATAGCAATCCTCAAGTCCTTGGTGATCTGTATCAGCTCCTTTCCGAAAGGCATAGTGGCGTCGGGCTGGCAAAACTCCGTGAACTTAACGGGGATGAAGGTGGCCATCTAAAACATTGGAAAATCGGAGAGAAGTCAGAAATGATAAGAAGAGGAAATAGAGGATTTATAGACATAAGAAAATAGTTTTTTTCCTAAGGCTTTTCCATTCCTAGAGGTTACGTCCTACGGTCAGCGTGTGCTCTGAATACCATTTCTGTAGCGACCCGACTCAATACGAGTCAAGCCTCTGGTGTTTCCGTACCATCCCAAGATCATGCTGGTACACACTCAGTACATCAATGTATATATCAAGAGTTCAATCACACAGCTTTATTAATCGAAATCTCATATCGAGTACTTTATTACAATAATGAATTACAATAAAGTGGTTGAAGGCCATCTCATGAGATATCTTACGAAGACTAGCGGAAGCATCAGGTAGACGAGTCCATCCGACTCCAGGGCATGTTGTTGAGCATAGATCGTAGCCTCACTCCTGGTCGGAAAGTACTCTGCAACATCATACGTTGCAGTCGTGTAGGTCAGCATATGGAATATGCCGGCAAGTCATCAAAGAGAGGGAAAATAATAATAACCAACTATCTCTACATGCATATTTGGCAGGTGGGGCTATAAGTTTTAGCATAAAGCCAATTTTCTCCTACAACAAGAGAGGGCTGGAAGCAAAATATTACTACATTGTTTGTTGTTAACGAGATGGTTCCGCCAACCAATTCTCGTACCCGAGTTGTTGATAATTCCCACATCATTATTAAGTTGTATCGAGAGTTCCGGGAAATTTCAATGCCTTCGGCTCAAGTTGTCCATGACCGTGGATACGGATAATTGATTAGGTTTGGGCACTCTGCTGAGTTTTGCACACGTTCCCCACAAGATTTGATCGCCTCCGAGTATGTCCTCGCACTTCAGGGTGTTTGAAGACCGGATGATCAAAACATGGTCTTTCAACGGGTCCCTCTGAATCCCTCTCGGTGCCCATCCATTCCTACCGTTCTTCTACATCTGCTAGCTCCGCCTGTCTAGAGTCGCCGCGTTGTCCAACCAAGCCAGAGCCCATAATGACTTGTGGCTGTGCAGGTAAGCCTTGGGTCTTGAAGCCTTCGTCCGTCTCTTCAAGCCTGGGTGAAGCTTTCCGCAAGATGTCATGGCACGTCTCCAGCATCCCGGGGTCGTCCACTGGTTTCTCCAGGGAGCCCGTCAAATCTTCCTTCACCCAGAGTTGCATTGCTTCACGAGGTCTTGAAAATCTTGACTTAACCGGTCTTGGTTATTTAATTATCCTCGCATCACTCGTGTTATGCACTCAACCAGAACCCCGTCTACTCAAGCATAGCAATATGAAATTTGTCGTCCCCGGCCAAGTATCGGGGTTGTTGTGTGCCTACCACATGATACTACAACCTGTAACTATAATTTCCATGTACCTACTCAGCATGCAATTGGGCAAAGAAAGGTGAAACTACCATGCATAGAAAAACATAGGAGATAGTATGATCCAAATGACTTGCCTTGATGATAGTTGTCTTGATCGAGCGCTTCTAAGTAACAAGCTTCGCACTCCGGGTGATCTACCGATACAAAAAAGTACACACCATAAGCACTACCATCATCAACAAGTAAAATAACATCACAAGCATAAAGTAGCTATGGCCTAAGTGAAAGAATTCACTTCACCTAACTAAGGCAGAAATTGTTTCTGTTAAAACCCCAAGTAAAAATATTAAACAAAATCTGAAACTTATACTACGGAAAGTTATAATCACTAGGAAGCAGTAGCAAAAAGAATCAAATATAAATCGTTTTTTAAACTCCTGGAATAAGCAAAACAAGGTTTAAACTAAATCTGATCTAATTCAAATTTGAAAATTTTAAACATAGACAAATTATATGTTTTTAAAAACTATAGAAAAATTGTGATCTACTGGAACAAGTTTCAACTCCATTGGAATTCGGGATCAAAAGCTATGATCAAAACAAGATTGGAACTTTCTCTGTTTTCTAATCTAAAATAGAAAAAGAAGAAAAACTACTAGTGGACAGGGGGTTAGGTGGCAGCTTCTGGTTGGCCTAGATGGTGTGTGCTGCGGGGCTATCTAGCAAACGACCGGTATGTAAGCAAAAGCACCGGCTAACTAATAAGTGGAGAAAAACCGGTTCGGTTTTTGTCTAAAGACCGAAGAGGTAACTTGTTCTAATCTGGATCGTTGAGTTTAAATCGTATGGTTAAGAGAGATGGGGGTGTGGCTCACAGGGGTGCTGCCAACGTTGGCTTGACTCCGGCGAGCAGGAAGGTGACGAGGTCAGGGCTGCGTCTCCGGCGAGTCTCCGGCGAGGCCGAGTACACCAGAGGATGGCGGAGGGGCTCCTTCGACGGATGGCGGCGACAGCGAGGCGAGAGGTCGAGGGGGGGGGGGGCGTGGTGCTCGAGCTTCTCGGGCTCCTCGAACGACTGAACTCCGGCGAGGCGTGGGGTGGCGAGGAGGCGGCGAGGGCTCGGGCTAGGGGGGAAATGGGTTGCGGGGGTGGTGGGGGAGCTCGTGGCGGCGTCGGTTGGGGCGGGGAGGCGAGGGGTGGCGCAGGGTGGCGAGTTGGTGTTCTACTGGAGCTTGGGCTCCAGCGAGGTGCGTGGGGGCGAGTTGGCGTTCTGGCGTGGGGAGGAGGGGCGAGGGGGGCGTGGAGGTGGCGGTTTATATAGGGGGCGAGGGAGGCCGAGAGAAGGAAGGGGAGGGAGAATCGGGGGAGATCCCGGCGATCCAGGGGGTCGCGCCATGGAAGGAGCTGGTCGCTGGGGAAGGAAGGGTTACGGGAGAAGAAAGGTAAGAGGAAGAAGAAAGAAGGAAAGAAAGAAAGGGAAAAAAGAAAAAGAAGTGGGGGGTGCGCTGCGTGGGGAGGAGATCCCGGTGGGATTCTGGCCGAGAAAAAGAAACGCCCTAGGGTGGTTTCCAAAAAAAAAAGATTTTTTTAACAAAACAGCAAGAGAAAAGAATAAAAGGAAACAAAATAAAATAATTTATATGGGGTATTATATACCAAATCGATCAGAAAAATATTTCCTAATTGATTATCATTTCTCCAAAACCAAAATAAAAACTAAAAAAAAATGTTTTTTTAGAAAAAACTCCTTATGCTATATTTTCTTTTGGCAAAATATTTTCCCCATAAACTTGGGTTTTTCTTGGCTCAAATAATTTCAAAAATGTCTCACATTGTGGAGGGTCATTTTCCTCCGCTCTTTCTTGCTTGCAAGAATTTTGTCGGGGCATTATTTCGGGGAGGAAAAGTAGAAAAGCAAAAGCAAGTATTTGACGGAAATCAAATGCAAAACTTTATTGCAAACAAAATGCATAGATGCTTAGCTACATTTGTAGAACATTCCCAGTTAGGAAAATTGGGATGTTACATAACAAGGCCAAAGAAAGTTATCCCTACAAAATCATATAGTCTGGCTATGCTCCATCATCCTCACAGAACTAATGTAAGTCATGCACAACCCCGGTATTGGCCAAGTAATTGTTTTTGCACTCTTACTTTCTCAAACTTTTTATAACTATCACGCAATACATGAGCGTGAGCCATGGATATAGCACTATAGGTGGAATAGAGTGTGGTGGTGGTTGTGAGACAAAAAGGAGGAGATTGTCACATTGACTCGGCATATCAAAGGGCTATGGAGATGCCCATTAATAGATATCAATGTGAATGAGTAGGGATTGCCATACAAGAGATGCACTAGAGCTATAAGTATGTGAAAGCTCAAAAGGAGAACTAGTGGGTGTGCATCCAGCTTGCTTGCTCATGAAGACCTAGGGCAATTTGAGGAATCCCATCATTGGAATATACAAGCCAAGTTATATAATGAAGATTCCCACTAGCATATGGTAGTGACAAAGCAAGAAGCTCTCAATCATGAAGAACATGGTTCTATTATGAAGCACAAGTGTGGAAAAAAATAGTAGCATTGTCCCTTCTCTCTTTTTCTCTCTTTTCTTTTTTTTCATTTGGGCTCTCAGGCCTTTTTTTTCTTTTCTCTTTTCTCCTTCTTTTTGTTTTTGGGCTCTTTGGCCTTTTTTTTAATTTCCTCACATGGGAAAATGCTCTAAAAATGATGATCATCACACTTTTATTTACTCACAGCTCAAAATGGTGATGACTCTATAGGAAATGCCTCCGGCAATGTACGGCGATGTGCAACGATCTAGCATGGCGTATGACGTTGAAACATCTCGCTAGCTATCTTACGATCATGCAATGGCAATATGAGAGTGACGGTACAAGTCATGAGACGGAACGGTGGTAGTTGCATGACAATATATCTCAGAATGGCTATGAAAATGCCATAGTAGGTAGATATGGTGGCTATTTTGAGGAAGGAATTTGGTGGGTTTGTGCACCGGCGAGAATTGCGCGGCACTAGAGAGGCTAGCAATGGTGGAAGGTGAAAGTGCATCTATACCATGGACTCACATTAGTCATGAAGAACTCACATACTTGTTGCGAAAGTTTTTATTAGTAATCGAAACAAAGTGCTAAACGCATACTCCGAGGGGAAGGGTTGGTAGGTGTAAACCATCGCGCGATCCCGACCTCAACACGAAGGATGACAATCAATAGATCAATTATGCTTCGACTTCCTAACATAGCGGTTCACCATACGTGCATGCTAAGGGAATCACTAACTTCAACACAAGTATCTCTAGATTCACAACACCCTACTAACATAACTCTTAATATTACCGAATCCATGTCTCAAAACTAATTGAGAGGAATCGAAACTTCTCTTTCTACTCAATGCACATGAAGATGGAGGTTTTTGCATCCTCTTTGGGTACCTAGAACATTTGGGACTACTTTCATAGCATAAGCCAACTACCAAATCACGCACCGCCGTGCTCTAAAGATATAAGTGAAGCACAAGAGAAAACGTATCTAGCTCAAAAGATATAAGTGAAGCACTAGAGCAAAAGTATCTAGCTCAAAAGATATAAGTGAAGCACTAGAGCAAAAGTATCTAGCTCAAAAGATATAAGTGATGCACTAGAGCAAAAGTATCTAGCTCAAAAGATATAAGTGAAGCACTAGAGCAAAAGTATCTAGCTCAAAACATATAAGTGAAGCACTATGAGCATTCTAGCAAAATCAC
Organism: Hordeum vulgare subsp. vulgare; assembly: GCF_904849725.1. Classification (NCBI taxonomy): domain Eukaryota; kingdom Viridiplantae; phylum Streptophyta; class Magnoliopsida; order Poales; family Poaceae; genus Hordeum; species Hordeum vulgare. The sequence goes on along the minus strand of NC_058524.1, from coordinate 101,882,612 downwards.
GATGAGTCCATGTCTCTCTCTCTCAAAAAGGTGTGCAACAAGGATTATTGTGACACAACAAAAATAAAAGACTCCTATGATACAAGACGCTCCAAGCAAAACACATATCATGTGGTGAATAAAAATATAGCTCCAAGTAATGTTACCGATGGATTGAAGACGAAAGAGGGGATGCCTTCCCGGGGCATACCCAAGCTTAGGCTTTTTGGTGTACTTGAATTTGGCTTGGGATTCCCTGGGCATCGCCAAGCTTGAGCTCTTTCCACTCCTTATCTCTTTGTCCATGAGAACATCACCCAAAACTTGAAAACTTCACAACACAAAACTTAAACAGAAACTTGTGATAACATTAGTACAAGAAAACAAACTAGCACTTCTTTAGGTACTGTAAAAAACTTGAATTCCCTCTATATTGATGATGAGATAATGTATTCTCACTTTTCCATGGCTAGTACGCCCCGATACTAACCATAGTTTCATCAAAACAAGCAACCAACTCAACAAAAACAGAATCTGTCAAAAACAGACCAGTCTGTAGCAATCTGTATACTTCGTATACTTCTGGTACCTCAAAAACTCTGAAAAATTACGACGGCCTGGGAAAAAAGTATATCAATCAGCAGAAAAAAGAATCAACTCAAAATCTCTTTCTTAATAAAAATGAAAAATCATCTCGTGAGCAAAAAGTTTCTGTCTTTTTCCAGCAGGATCAAACAACCATTACCAAGACTAATCATAAAGGCTTTGCTTGGCTCAAACACAAAAAGAAACAAAAAAAACACAATCGCAAAAGAATTATGAAAGTGTGGACGCAACAAAACAGAAATAAAAAGATAAATTTGTTGGTTTTCCTCCCAACAAGCGCTATTGTTTAACGCCCTTAGCTAGGCATAAAAGCGATAGAATCACGTATCGTCGTCTTTGGTGCTCAAACCATAAGTGGCCCTCATCATGGATTCATAAGGCAATCTTATTTTATTTCTAGGAAAGTGCTCCATGCCCTTCTTTAAAGGAAATTGAAAGCTAATATTCCCTTCCTTCATATCGATGATAGCACCGATAGTCCTTAGGAAAGGTCTACCAAGAATAATAGGGCATGTAGGATTGCAATCAATGTCAAGCACAATGAAATCCACAGGTACATAGTTCCTATTTGCAATAATTAGAACATCATTGATCCTTCCCATGGGTTTCTTGACAGTAGAATCAGCAAGATGCAAATTAAGAGAACACTCTTCAATCTCATTAAAACCCAGAACATCACATAAAGACTTTGGAATCGCGGAAACACTAGCACCCAAATCACACAAAACATTGCACTCATAGTTTTTTATTTTGATTTTGATGGTAGGTTCCCACTCATCATGAAGCTTTCTAGGGATAGAGACTTCCAATTCAAGTTTCACTTCAAGAGATTTTATCATAGCTTCGACGATATGATCGGTAAAGTCTTTGTTTTGGCTATAAAAGTGTGGAGAGTTCAACATGGATTGCATCAAAGAAATGCATTCCATCAAGGAGCAACTATCATAATTGAATTCCTTGAAATCCACGGTAGTAATTTCATTACTACTCAAAGTTTTAACGTCTTCTACTCCACTGTTAATGCTTTTAGCATCAAGATAGATGGACTACGAATCATTGGGGCACTTTTCAACCAAAGTGGATTCATATCCAGCCCCATAATCATTAGGTTTGACACAAGAAAACAAAGATTCAATGGGAGTCACACCAAGCACTTTAAGATCTTCATGATTCTCATCACGAGAACACGCCTTTTTAAGCCATTCATGTATAGCACGAATTTGGGAGGTTCTTTCTTGGCTCTCAATCATGGAAACACGCATAGCTTTCAAAGTTTCATCCATGTTGATTTTGGGAGGAGCACATCTAACTTTCAAAGCATCAACATCACAAGAAATTCTATCCACGCTCTTATCCAAATTGTCAATTTTGAGTAGTTTTTCCTCTATGGACGCATTGAAAATCTTTTGAGAGTTGATGAAATCTTTGATATTACTCTCTAGATCATAGGGTAATCTATTGTAATTTCCATGGGTATTGTTGTAGGAGTTGCCAAAGTTATTAGAGGAGTTACTAGGAAAAGGCCTAGGAACATAGTTTCCTCTAAAAGCATTGTTGTTGCCAAAGTTATTCCTACCAACAAAATTAACGTCCAAGCTAGCGTTGCTACTCTCAATCAAAGAAGACAAAGGCATATCATTAGGATCCAAAGGAGCACTTCTACTAGCAACCAAATTCATTAACTCATCCATCTTAGCACTCAACGAGTTAATTTCTTCTATAGCGTGTACTTTCTTGCTAGTAGGTGACCTTTCAGTGTGCCATTGAGAGTAGTTTGTCATGATGTTGTCTAAGAGCTTTGTGGCTTCCCCTAACGTGATTTCCATGAACGTTCCACCTGAGGCGGAGTCCAAGATATTTCTAGAAGCAATATTCAAGCCAGCGTAAAAGATTTGAATAATCATACAAAGGTTCAAGCCATGAGCGGGACAATTTCTAATCATTAACTTCATTCTCTCCCAAGCTTTTGCAACATGTTCATGATCAAGTTGCCTGAAATTCATGATATCATTACGGAGAGAGATGATCTTAGCCGGCGGAAAATACTTGGATATATAAGCATCTTTGCACTTATCCCAAGAATCGATACTATTTTTGGGCAAAGAAGAAACTGAAGTTTTTGCGCGATCTCGCAATGAGAAAGGAAAAAAGCTTCAATTTAATCACGTCATTATCCACATATTTTTTCTTTTGCATATCACAAAGCTCATTGAAGGTATTGAGATGGGACGCATCATCTTCACTAGGAAAGACAGAGAATTGCTCTTTCATAACAAGATTTAGCAAAGCGGCATTGATTTCGTATGACTCCGCACTAGTGGCGGGAGCAATCAGAGTACTAATAAAATCATTATTATTAGTATTCGAGAAGTCACAAAGTTTGGTGTTTTCATTCATGGTGACTTCGGCAAGCAAGCAAGCACACAAGCAAACAAAGAGGAGGCGAGAAAAAGGGGCAAACGAAAAGGCGAACGAAAAGGCAAATTGGTGAAGTGGGGGAGAGGAAAACGAGAGGCAACTGACAAACAAAGTAAATGCAAGAGATGAGTTTGCGACACCTACTTGGATGAGTTCTTGACTTGATCTTCCTCCTCGGCAACGGCGCCAGGAATTCTTCTGCTGCGGCAACAAAAGTCCTTACCTGGCGCTTAGGAATTCTTCTTGTTACTTCTCTGGTTTGCGTCGGTTTTTCCCTTGAAGAGGAAAGGGTGAGTCAGCACAGGAGCAGTAAGTATTTCCCTCAGTTTGAGAACCAAGGTATCGATCCAGAAGGAGGGCCTCGTCAAGTCCAAAGTACCTACGCAAACACAAACAAGCTTGCACCCAACGCTTCAAAGGGGTTGTCAATCCCTTCAAGATTGTTTGCAAAGTGAGATCTGAAGGCGGAAAGAGCAACGAAGTAAAAAGTGTAAGGCTAAAAATATGGTGTGGAGTAGACCCTGGGGGCCATAGTGTTCACTAGAGGCTTCTCTCAAAATAGCAAGTATTACGGTGGGTGAACAAATTACTATCGAGCAATTGATAGAACCGCGCAAAGTCATGACGATCTCTAAGGCAATGATCATACATATAGGCATCACGTCCGAGACAAGTAGACCGATACTTTCTACATCTACTACTATTACTCCACACATCGACCGCTATCCAGCATGCATCTAGTGTATTGAGTTCATGACGAACAGAGTAACGCTTTAAGCAAGATGACATGATGTAGAGGGATAATCTCAAACCAATGATAAAAACCCCATCTTTTTACCCTTGATGGCAACAACACGATGCGTGCCTCGCTACCCCTTCTGTCACTGGGTGAGGTCACCGCACGGTATGAACCCAAAACCAAGCACTTCTCCCATTGCAAGAATCATAGATCTAGTTGGCCAGACAAAACCCACAACTCGAAGAGAATTACAAGGATATGAAATCATGCATAAGAGAGATCAGAAGAAACTCAAATAAGATTCATAGATAATCTGATCATAAATCCACAATTCATCGGATCTCGACAAACACACCGCAAAAGAAGATTACATCGGATAGATCTCCATGAAAATCATGGAGAACTTTGTATTGAAGATCCAAGAGAGAGAAGAAGCCATCTAGTTACTAGCTATGGACCCGTAGGTCTATGGTGAACTACTCACGCATCATCGGAGAGGCCATGGTGTTGATGAAGAAGCCCTCCTTGTCCGAATTCCCCCTCCGGCAGGGTACTAGAACGTGCCCCAGATGGGATCTTGCGGAGGCAGAAGCTTGCTGCGGCGGAAAAGTACTTTCGATGATCTCCTGATTTTTTGGGAATTTTAGGGAATATATAGGCGCAACCCCTATGTTAGGGGACCCTCAGGGGGCCCACAAGCTTGGATGGTGCGGCCTCCCTCCTGGCCGCGGGGTGGGGGCTTGTGGGGCCCGTGGGGCTCCCCTGCCTTGGCTCCCAAGCTCCCCGATCTTCTTCCGTTCCAGAAAAAATCTTTTCGGGGATTTTCTTCCGTTTGGACTCCGTTTCAAAATCTCCTGTGAAAGGGGTCAAAAACATGGAAAAACAGGAACTGGCACTTGGCACTGAGTTAATAAGTTAGTCCCAAAAAATAAATAAAAGGCATGCAAAACATCCAAAGTTTGACAAGATAATAGCATGAAACCATAAAAAAATATAGATACGTTGGAGACGTATCAGCATCCAGGTCCCGCTATTGGATATTGAGCGAGGAGTGCCTCGGGGCATGTCTACATAGTTCTTGAACCCGCAGGGTCTGCACACTTAAGGTTCGATGATGTTTTAGTATAGTTGAGTTATATGTGTGGTTACCGAATGTTTTTTGGAGTCCTGGATGAGATCACGGACGTCACGAGGGTTTCCGGAATGGTGCAGAAATGAAGATTGATATATAGGATGGTTTCATTTGGTTACCGGAAGGTTTTTGGGCATTACCCACAATGTACCGGGAGTGACGAATGGGTCCCGGAAATTCACCGGGAGGGGGGCAACCCACCCGGGGAAGCCCAATGGTCTTAGGCGTGGCGCACCAGCGTGGGTTGGTGGGACAGCCCAAGAGGGCCTTGGCACCGAGAAGAGGAAAAACCAAAGAGAAAGAGAAAAAAAGGAGGGGAGGTGGGAAGGAAGATAAGGACTCCACTTTCCAATCCTAATTGGAGTAGGGTTCCTCCTCTCCTTCCTGGCCGGCGCACCCTTGGGGACTTAGTCCTCAAGGCAAGCCTCCTCCCCTCCCTCCTATATATAGTGGTGATTTAGGGCTGATTTGAGACAACTTTTGCCACGTGCAACTAAGATCTAGACACCATAGTTTTACCTCTAGATCGTATTTCTGTGGAGCTCGGGCGGAGCCCTGCAGGAGTAGATCGTCACGACCACCGGAGCACAATCACGCTGCCGGAGAACTCATCTACTTCTACGTCTTTTTTGCTGGATCAAGAAGGCCGAGAGCATCGTCGAGCTATTCGTGTGCTGAACGCGGAGGTGCCGTCCGTTCGGCACTAGATCGGGAAGTATCGTGGGACGGATCGAGGGACGGTTCTTGGGATGGTTCGTGGGGCTGATCCAGGGACGTGAAGACGTTCCACTACATCAACCGCGTTTCGTAACGCTTCCTGGTGTGCGATCTACAATGGTACGTAGATCCCAATCTCCTCTCGTAGATGGACATCACCATGATAGGTCTTCGTGTGCGAAGGAATTTTTTTGTTTCCCATGCAATGTTCCCAACAGTGGCATCATGAGCTAGGTTCATGCGTAGATGTTATCTCGAGTAGAACACATAGGGTTTTGTGGACGGTGATGTTTTATTTGCTGCCCTCCTTAGTCTTTTCTCGATTCAGCAGTATTATTGGATTGAAGCGGCCCGGACCGACATTATTCGTACGCTTACGAAAGACTGGTTTCATCGATTGACATGCAACCTCGTTGCATAAAGATGACTGGCGGGTGTCGGTTTCTTCAACTTTAGTTGAATTGGTTTTGACCGATGCGGTCCTTGGAGAGGATAAATAGCAATTTGCACATCTCCGTTGTGGTTTTTGCGTAAGTAAGATGCGATCATACTAGATACCCATAACAGCCATGTAAAACATGCAACAACAAATTAGAGGACGTCTAACTTGTTTTTGCAGGGTATGCTTGTGATATGATATGGACAATGACGTGATGTGATATATTGGATGTATGAAATGATCATGTTGTAATAGTTAATATCGACTTGCACGTCGATGGTACGTCAACCGGCAGGAGCCATAGGGTTGTCTTTAAACTAACGTTTGTATTTGCAGATGCGTTTACTATATTGCTAGGACGTAGCTTTAGTAGTAATAGCATAAGTAGCACGACAACCACGATGGCGACACGTTGATGGAGATCATGATGATGGAGATCATGGTGTGGCGCCAGTGACAAGAAGATCGTGCCGGTGCTTTGGTGATGGAGATCAAGAAGCACATGATGATGGCCATATCATGTCACTTATGAATTGCATGTGATGTTAATCCTTTTTGCACCTTATTTTGCTTAGAACGACGGTAGCATTATGAGGTGATCTCTCACTAAAATTTCAAGACGAAATTGTGTTCTCCCCGACTGTGCACCGTTGCTACAGTTCGTCGTTTCGAGACACCACGTGATGATCGGGTGTGACAGACTCAACGTTCACATACAACAGGTGCAAAATAGTTGCACACGTGGAACGCTCGGGTTAAGCTTGACGAGCCTAGCATCTGTAGACATGGACTTGGAACACATGAGACGGAAAGGTCGAGCATTAATTGTATAGTTGATATGATTAGCATAGAGATTCTAACCACTGAAACTATTCTCAACTCACGTGATGATCGGACTTGAGTGAGTGGGTTTGGATCATGTACCACTCAAATGACTAGAGAGATGTCGTTTTTGAGTGGGAGTTCTTAAGTAATATGATTAATTGAACTAATTATCATGAACATAGTCTAATGGTCTTTGCGAATTACGATGTAGCTTGCGCTATAGCTCTACTGTTTTTATATGTTCCTAGAGAAAATTTAGTTGAAAGTTGGTAGTAGCAACTTTGCATACTGAGTCCGTAAAACTGAGGATTGTCCTCATTGCCGCGCAGAAGGCTTATGCCCTTAATGCACCACTCGGTGTGCTACACCTCGAGCGTCGTGTGTGGATGTTGCGAACATCTGACATACACGTTTTTTATCACTACGTGATAGTTCAGTGCACAATACTTAATAGCTTAGAAGCAAGGCGCCGAAGACGTTTTGAAACGTCGCGGAACATAAGAGATGTTCTAAGAGATGAAATTGAGATTTCATGCTCGTGCCCTTGTTGAGAGGTATGAGACCTCTAACAAGATTCTTTGTCTACAAAGTAAAGGAGAAAGGCTCAAATCGTTGAGCATGTTCTCAGATTGTCTGAGTACAACAATCGCTTGAATCAAGTGGGAGTTAATCTTCCAGATGAGATAGTGATGGTTCTCCAAAGTCACTGCCACCAAGCTGCCAAAGCTTCTTGATGAAGTATAAACATGTCAAGGATAGATATGATGATCCTTGAGCGATTCGCAATGTTTGACACTGCGAAAGTATAAATCAAGAAGGAGCATCAATTGTTGATGGTTAGTAAAACCACTAGTTTCAAGAAAGGGCAACGGCTAGAAGGGATACTTCATGAAACGACAAAGCAGTTGCTACTCTAATGAAGAAACCCAAGATTTAACCCAAACCCGAGACTAAGTGCTTCTGTTATGCGGGGAACGGTCATTGAGGCGGAGCTACCCTAGATACTTGGTAGATAAGAACGCTGGCATAGTTGACATAAGTATATTTGATATACATGATATTGATGTGTACTTTACCAGTACTCCTAGTAGCACGAGGGTATTAGATACTGGTTCGGTTGCTAAGTGATTAGTAACTCAAAATCAAAGCTACGGAATAAATGGAGACAAGCTAAAGACGAGGTGACGATATGTGTTGGAAGTGTCTCCAAGGTTGATGTGATCAAACATTGCACGCTCTCTGTACCATCAGGATTGGTGTTGGACCAAGATAATTGTTATTTGGTGTTTGCGTTGAGCATGAACATGATTGGATCGTGTTTATTGCAATAGAATTATTCATTCAAAGAGAATAATGGTTATTCTATTTGCTTGAATAATTACCTTCAATGGTTTATTGAATCTCGATCGTAGTGTTACACATGTTCATAATATTGGTGCCAAAAGATACAAAGTAATAATGATAGTACCACTTAGTTGTGGCACTACCACTTGAGTCATGTTGGTGTAAAATGCAGGAAGAAGCTCCATGCTGATGGATCTTTTGCACTCGCTCATTTTTTAAACTTTTGAGACATGCAAACCATACCTGTTGGTATAAACGCATGAAGAAACTCCATCTAGATGGATCGTTTGGACTCACTTGATTTTGAATCACTTGAGACATGCAAAATCATACCACATGGAACAAGAAAGTAACTCGTTGGATACAATACATTTTTGATGTGTGTAGTCTAATGAGTGCTCAGGCATGCAGGGATATCGTTATGTTCTTACTTCACTTACGATTTGATTACATGCATGAGTATTTACTTGATGAATCACAAGTCTGAAATATTGAAAAGTTCCAAGCTATTTCAGAGTGAAGATCGTCGTGACAAGAGGATAAACTGTCTACGATATGATCATAGAGGTGAATATCTGAGTTGCAAGTTTTGGTACACAGTTGAGACAATGTGGAAATTGTTTCACAAATTCCTGCCACCTAAAACACCATAGTGTGATGGTGTGTCCAAACGTCATAACCGCGCCATATTGCATCTAGCGCATACTATGATGTCTCTTATCGAATTACCACTATCGTTTATGGGTTATGCATTAGAGACAACCACATTCACTTTAAATAGGGCACCGCATATTTCCGTTGAGATGACACATATAGACTATGGTTTGGACAAACCTAAGCTGTTGTTTCTTGAAAGTTTCGGGCTACGATGCTTATGTTTTAGTCTGATAAGCTCGAACCCAAAGCGGATAAATGCATCTTCATAGGATATCCAAAATAGTTGGATGCATCTCCTATCTCAGATCCGGAAGCAAAGTGTTCGTTTCTAGAAACAGGTCCTTTCTCGAGGAATGGTTTCTCTCAAAAGAATTGAGTGGGAGGGTGGTGGAACTTGATGAGGTTATTGAACCGTCACTTCAACCAGTGTGTAGCAGGGCGCAGGAAGTTGTTCCACTGGCGCCTACACCAATTGAAGTGGAAGCTGATGATGGTGATCATTAAGCTTCAGATCAAGTTACTACAAACCTCGTAGGTCGACAAGGTCGCATACTACTACAGAGTGGTACGGTAACCCTGTCTTGGAGGTCATGTTGTTGAACAACAATGAACCTACGAGCTATGGAGAAGCGATGGTGGGCCTGGATTCCGACAAATGGCTGGAGGCCATGAAATCCGAGAGAGGATCCATGTATGAAAACAAAGTGTAGACTTTGGGAGAACTACTTGATGGTCGTGGGACTATTAAGTAAAGATGGGTCTTTAAAATGAATACATACGATGATGGTGACTATTCACCATTAAGAAAAGCTTGACTAACCGCAAAGATGTTTCCGACAAGTTCAAAGAGTTGACTATGATGAGACTTTCTCACTCGTAGCGATGCTAAAAGTCTGTTGGAGTTATGTTAGTAGTTGCTGCATTATTTATGAAATATTGCACAGAGGATGTCAAAACATTGTTTCCTCGACGGTTTCCTTGAGGAAAGGTTGTATGTGATACAACCAGAAGGTTTTGTCGATCTTAAGGATACTAACAAGTATGCAAGCTCCAACGATCCTTTTATGGACTGGTGCAAGCATCTCGGAGTTGCAATATACCCTTTGATAAGATGATCAAAGCTTTTTGGTTGGTACAAGGTTTGTGAGAAACTTGTATTTCCAAAGAAGTGAGTGGCAGCACTATAGAATTTCTGATAAGTATATGTGATTGACATGTTGTTGATCAGAAGTAATGTAGAATTTCTGTAAAGCATAAAGGTTGTTTGAAAGGGGTTTTTCAAAGGAAGACCTGGATAGAGCTACTTGAACATTGAGCATCAAGATCTATGGAGATAGATCAAAATGCTAAGCAGAACTTTCAAATGAAATGCATGCCTTGACAAGTTTTTGAAGGAGTTCAAAATAGATCAGCAAAGAAAGAGTTCTTGGCTGTGTTGTAAGGTGTGAATTTGAGTAAGACTCTAAAGCCTGATCATGGCAGAAGAAAGAGGATGAACAAAGGTCGTCCCCTATGTCTTAGCCGTAGACTCTACACTATGCCATGCTGTGTACCGCACCTGATGTGTGCCTTGCCACAAGTCTGTTAAGAGGTACATAGAGTGCTCCAGGATTGAATCATTGAAAAACGGTCAAAGTTATCCTTAGTAACTAATGGACTAAGGAATTTTTCTTGATTATAGAGGTGGTTAAAGAGTTCGTCGTAAAGGGTTACGTTGATGCAATCTTTGACACTAATCCGAATAACTACGAGAAGTAAAATGGATTCGTATAGTAGAGTAGATATCTGGAGTATTTCCGAATAGCACGTAGTAGAAGCATCTATAAGATGACATAAAGATTTGTGAAGCACACACGGATGTGAAAGTTTCAGAACCGTTGACTAAAACCTTTCTCACGAGAAAGACGTGATCAGACCCCAGAACTATATGGGTGTTGGATTCGTTAAAATCACATGGTGATGTGAACTAGATTATTGACTCTAGTGCAAGTGGGAGACTGTTGGAAATATGCCCTACAGGCAATAATAAATTAGTTATTATTATATTTCTTTGTTTTTGATAATAGTTTATTATCCATGCTATAATTTTATTGAATGAAAACATAGATACATTTGTGGATACATAGACAAAACAATGTCCTTAGCAAGCCTCTAGTTGGCTAGCCAGTTGATCAATGATAGTCAACATTTTTTGACTATGTGCAAGTGTTGTCACTTGATAATTGGATGAGATCATTAGGAGAATCATGTGATGGACTAGACCCAAACTATGAACGTAGCATATTGATCATGTCGTTTTATTGCTATTGTTTTCTACGTGTCAATAATTTGTTCCTATGACCATGAGATCATATAACTCACTGGCACCGGAGGAATACCTTGTGTGTATCAAACGTCACAACGTAACTGGGTGACTATAAAAGTGCTCTACAGGTATCTCCGAAGGTGTCCGTTGAGTTAGTGTGGATCAAGACTGGGATTTGTCACTCCGTGTGACGGAGAGGTATCTCGGGGCCCACTCAGTAATACAACATCACACACAAGCCTTGCAAGCAATGTGAATAAGTGTAAGTCATAGGATCTTGTATTACAGAACGAGTAAAGAGACTTGCCGATAACGAGATTGAAATAGGTATGCGGATACCGACGATAAAATCTCGGGCAAGTAACATACCGAAGGACAAAGGGAATGACATACAGGATTATATGAATCCTTGACACTGAGGTTCAGCCGATAAGATCTTCGGAGAATATGTAGGATCCAATATGGGCATTCAGGTCCCGCTATTGGATATTGACCGAGGAGTGCCTTGGGGAATGTCTACATAGTTCTCGAACCCGCAGGGTCTGCACACTTAAGGTTTGATCATGTTTTAGTATAGTTGAGTTATATGTGTGGTTACCAAATGTTGTTCGGAGTCCCGGATGAGATCACGGACGTCACGAGGGTTTCCGGAATGGTCCAGAAATGAAGATTGATATATAGGATGGTTTCATTTGGTTACCGAAAGGTTTTCGGGCATTACAGGCATTGTACCGGGAGTGACGAATGGGTTCTGGAAGTTCACCGGGAGCGGGGCAACCCACCCGGGGGAAGCCCAATGGTCTTAGGGGTGGCGCACTTCTACGGCGCCAGGAATCTCCGACGACCTCTTGAGCTTGCGTTGGTTTTTCCCGTGAAGAGGAAACGGTGATGCAGCACAGGTGCAGTAAGAATTCCCCTCAGTTTGAGAACCAAGGTATCAATCCAGTAGGAGAATCAAGCCAAGTGTCCAGAGTACCTGCGCAAACACAAACGAACTTGCACCCATAGCTATAAAGGGGTTGTCAATCCCTTCAAGATTGATTGCAAAGTGAGATCTGAAGGCGGAAAGTGCAACGAAGTAAAAGTGAAAGGCTGAAAATATGGTGTGAAGTAGACACGGGGGCCATAGTGTTCACTAGAGGCTTCTCTCAAAATAGCAAATTTACGGTGGGTGAACAAATTATTGTAGAGCAATTGATAGAACCGCTCAAAGTCATGACGATATCTAAGGCAATGATCATACATATAGGCATCACGTCCGAGACAAGTAGACCGATACTTTCTGCATCTACTACTATTACTCCACACATCGGCCGCTATCCAGCATGCATCTAGTGTATTGAGTTCATGACGAATAGAGTAACGCCTTAAGCAAGATGACATGATGTAGAGGGATAAACTCAAACCAATGATGTAAACCCCATCTTTTTAAACTTGATGGCAACAACACGATGCGTGCCTCGCTACCCCTTCTGTCACTGGGTGAGGTCACCGCACGGTATGAACCCAAAACCAAGCACTTCTCCCATTGCAAGAATCATAGATCAAGTTGGCCAAACAAAACCCACAACTCGAAGAGAATTACAAGGATATGAAATCATGCATATAAGAGATCAGAAGAAACTCAAATGAGATTAATAGATAATCTAATCATAAATCCACAATTCATCGGATCTCGACAAACACACCACAAAAGAATATTACATCAGATAGATCTCCATGAAGATCATGGAGAACTTTGTATTGAAGATCCAAGAGAGAGAAGAAGCTATCTAGCTACTAGCTATGGACCCGTAGGTCTATGGTGGACTACTCACGCATCATCGGAGAGGTCATGGTGTTGATGAAGAAGCCCTTCGTATCCGAATCCCCCTCCGGCAGGGCACTAGAACGTGCCCCAAATGGGATCTTGCGGAGACAGAAGCTTGTGGCGGCGGAAAAGTATTTTCGTGGATCTCTTTCACTGTTTTGCATTTTTCCTGACTTTATAGGCGGAAGAGGTAGGGCAGACGAGCCACACGGTCTCACAAGCCTGCTAGGCGCGGGGCTGCCTGGCCGTGCCTAGGGGGCTTGTGGGGTCCCCTGGTGGCCCTTGCCTTGGTTCTCACGTCTCGTGCGTATCTTCTGTTCCGGAAAAAATCTTTTCGGAAGTTTATTCCGTTTGGACACCGTTTAAAATCCTCCTCTGAAAAGGTCAAAAACACAGAAAAAACATGAACTCGCACTTGGCACTGAATTAATAAGTTAGTCGCAAAAAAGATATAAAAGGCTTACAAAACATCCAAAGTTTGACAAGATAATAGCGTGGAACCATAAAAAATTATAGATACATTGGAGACGTATCAACCATCCCCAAGCTTAACTCCTGCTCGTCCTCGAGTAGGGACGTGATAAAGACTGAATTTTTTATGTGGAATGCTACCTAGCATAGTTGTCCTTTGTAACTTCTTTCATGTGACATGAATGTTCAGATCCGTAAGATTCGAAACAATAGTTTGTTGTTGACATGAAAACAATAATACTTCAAGCAAACCAGCAAGGTAATCATGAACTTTCAAAATAACAAGGCCAAAGAAAGTTATCCCTACAAAATCATATAGTCTCGCTATGCTCCATCATCCCCACACAACTAATTTAAATCATGCACAACCCCAGTATTGGCCAAGTAATTGTTTTCGCACTCTTACTTTCTCAAACCTTTTTCAACTCTCACGCAATACGTGAGCGTGAGCCATGGATATAGCACTATGGTGGAATAGAGTGTGGTGGAGGTTGTGAGACAAAAAATGAGGAGATGGTCACATTGACTCAGCGTACCAAAGGGCTATGGAGATGCCCATTAATACATATTAATGTGAATGAGTAGGGATTGCCATACAAAGGATGCACTAGAGCTATAAGTATGTGAAAGCTCAAAAGGAGAACTAGTGGGTGTGCATCCAACTTGCTTGCTCACGAAGACCTAGGGAAATTTTGAGGAAGCCCATCATTGGAATATACAAGCCAAGTTATTATAATGAAAATTCCCACTAGCATATGGTGGTGAAAAAACAAGAGGCTCTCAATTATGAAGAACATGGTGCTATCATGAAGCACAAGTGTGGAAAGAGATAGTAGCATTGTCCCTTCTCTCTTTTTCTCTTTTTTTTGTTTGGGCTCTTTGGCCTCTTTTTTTTATGTGGGAAACTTTGGCCTATTTTTTTCCTCACATGGGACAATGCTCTAATAATGATGATCACCACACTTTTATTTACTCACAGCTCAAAGCTTAGAATGATGATGACTCTATAGGAAATGCCTCCGGCAGTGTACCGGGATGTGCAACGATCTAGCTTGGCGTATGCCGTTGAAACATCTCACTAGCTATCTTACGATCATGCAATGGCAATATGAGAGTGACAGCACAAGCCATGAGGCGGAACGGTGGGAGTTGCATGGCAATATATCTCGGAATGGCTATGAAAATGCCATAGTAGGTAGGTATGGTGGTCGTTTTGAGGAAGGCATATGGTGGGTTTGTGCACCGGCGAAAATTGTGCGGTACTAGAGAGGCTAGCAATGGTGGAAGGTGAAAGTGCATCTATACCATGGAATCACATTAGTCATGAAGAACTCACATACTTATTGCGAAAGATTTTATTAATAATCGAAACAAAGTGCTAAATGCATACTCCTAGGGGAAGGGTTGGTAGGTGTAAACCATCGCGCGATCCCGACCTCAACACAAAGGATGACAATCAATAGATCAATTATGCTCCGACTTCCTAACAAAGCGGTGCACCATACGTGCATGTTACGGGAATCACTAACTTCAACACAAGTATTTCTAGATTCACAACACCCTACTAACATGAATCTTAATATTACCAAATCCACGTCTCAAACTAATTGAGAGGAATCAAACTTCTCTTCTACTCAATGCACATGAAGATGGAAGTTTTATTGTATCCTCTTTGGATACCTATCACCTTTGGGACTACTTTCATAGCACAAGCCAACTACCAAGTTACGCACCGCCGTGCTCTAAAAGATCTAAGTGAAGCACATAGAGCAGCATTGTCTAGCTCAAAAGATATAAGTGAAGCACAAAGAGTATTCTAGCAAATTCACGATGAGTGCATGTCTGTCTCAAAATGTGTGCAACAAGGATGATTGTGACACAAAAAAAGAATCCTACGATACAAGACGCTCCAAGCAAGACACATATCATGTGGTGAATAAAAATATAGCTCCAAGTAATGTTACCGATGGATTGAAGACGAAAGAGGGGATGCCTTCCCGGGGCATCCCCAAGCTTAGGCTTTTTGGTGTCCTTGAATTTGGCTTGGGATGCCTTGGACATCCCCAAGCTTAAGCTCTTTACACTCTTTATCCCTTTGTCCATGAGAACATCACCCAAAACTTGAAAACTTCACAACACAAAACTTAAACAGAAACTCGTGATATCATTAGGACAAGAAAACAAACTACCACCTCTTTAGGTACTGTAGAAATCTTGATTTCTATTTATATTGGTGTTATCACTTTTCCATGGCTAGTACCCCCCCGATACTATCCGTAGTTTCATAAAAACAAGCAACCAACACAACAAAAAACAGAATCTGTCAAAAACAGACCAGTCTGTAGCAATCTGTACGTCGTATATTTATGGTACCTCAAAAATTCTGAACAATTATGACAGCCTGGGAAAAGGCATATCAACCAGCAGCAAAAATAATCAACTCAAAAGCTCTTTCTGAATAAAAATGAAAAATAATCTCGTGAGCGAAAAGTTTCTGTCTTTTTCCAGCAGGATCAAACAACCATCACCTAAACTAGTCATAACGGTTTTGCTTGGCTCAAACACAAAAAGAAACACAAAAAACACAATCATAACAGAATTATGATGGTGTGGACTCAACAAAACAGAAAGAAAAATATAAATTCATTGGGTTGGCTCCCAACAAGCGCTATTGTTTAACGCCCTTAGCTAGGCATAAGGTGATGGAATCACGTATCGTCGTCTTTGGTGCTCAAACCATAAGTAGCGTGGTCACTCATCATCTTAAGGTCTTCATCTTTCTTACTAGATGGTTCACCACTATTTTTAGGAACAAAAACGGACTTGGTGGCCTTATTGTGGGCAAAATTTGGAGTGTTCTGCACAGCGGCAAATGCGGAACCCAAGTTGGTTATGACATCCTCTAGTTTGCCAATCCTAGTGGAATCATGACCTAGTTTCTCAATAATTGTGGGTTCCTTCTCCTTTAAATTTTTCAAAGTCATTCCCACCTTGGATCCGTACTGAGTGATTTGATTGTGGATCTTTTTATCCAAATTCACAATGAGTTCGATCGTAGCAACTTTATTTTCAATGATATCCAGCCTACGCATCAGATGTTCCAGAGTTAAGGTAGTTCCATTAACCATGAGTGGGGGTGAGCCTACCAAATTTATTAAAGCTCCATAAGAATCAACGGCATGGCTACCCAAGAAATTTCCGCCCACGATGGTGTCAAGAATATACCTATTCCAAGGGGAAATACCCACATAAAAGCTGTGAAGCAGGACATTAGTAGATTGCTTACGAGGAGATCTACTCTGAGCATTGCAAATCCTATACCAAGCATCCTTTAAGTTTTCTTCCTCATTTTGTTTGAAATTGAGAACTTCGTTCTCGGGAGTATCGTTCGAAGCGGTGGGTCTAGCCATGAGGACAGGTAGACTATCCCACATAAGCGAACAGAAAGGGCGAACGAAAAAGGCAAACGAAAAAGGCAAATATTTTTGTAAATTTTTGTTTTTCAGAAGTGGGGGAGAGGAAAACGAGAGGCAAAAAAGTAAATGCAAGAGATGAGTTTGCGACACTTACTTGGATGAGCTTCACCTAGAACTTGATCTTCCCCAGCAACGGCGCCAGAAATCCTTTTGCTACGGTGCCAGGAATCCCGGACGGCCTCTTGAGCTTGAGTTGGTTTTTCCCTTGAAGAGGAAAGGGTGATGCAGCACAGGAGCAGTAAGTATTTCCCTCAATTTGAGAACCAAGGTATCAATCCAGTAGGAGAATCAAGCCAAGGGTCCAGAGTACCTGCGCAAACACAAACGAGCTTGCACCCAACGCTATAAAGGGGTTGTCAATCCCTTCAAGATTGATTGCAAAGTGAGATCTGAAGGCGGAAAGTGCAACGAAGTAAAAGTGAAAGGCTGAAAATATGGTGTGAAGTAGACCCGGGAGCCATAGTGTTCACTAGAGGCTTCTCTCAAAATAGCAAATATTACGGTGGGTGAACAAATTACTGTCGACCAATTGATAGAACCGCGCAAAGTCATGACAATATCTAATGCAATGATCATACATATAGGCATCACGTTCGAGACAAGTAGACCGATACTTTCTGCATCTACTACTATTACTCCACACATCGACCGCTATCCAGCATGCATCTAGTGTATTGAGTTCGTGACTAACAAAATAACGCCTTAAGCATGATGACATGATGTAGAGGGATAAACTCAAACAAATGATGTAAACCCCATCTTTTTACCCTTGATGGAAACAACATGATGCATGCCTCGCTACCCCTTCTGTCACTGGGTGAGGTCACCGCACAGTATGAACCCAAAACCAAGCACTTCTCCCACCTCAAGAATCCTAGATCAAGTTGGCCAAACAAAATCTACAACTCGAAGAGAATTACAAGGATATGAAATCATGCATATAAGAGATCAGAAGAAACTCAAATAAGATTCATAGATAATCTGATCACAAATCCACAATTCATCGGATCTCGACAAACACACTGCAAAAGAAGATTATATCAGATATATCTCCATGAAGATCATGGAGAACTTTGTATTGCAGATCCAAGAGAGAGAAGAAGCCATCTAGCTACTAGCTATGGACCCGTAGGTCTATGGTGAACTACTCATGCATCATCGGAGAGGTCATGGTGTTGATGAAGAAGCCCTTCGTATCCGAATCCTCCCTCCGACAGGGCACCAGAACGTGCCCCAGATGGGATCTTGCGGAGACAGAAGCTTGCAGCGGCGGAAAAGTATTTTCGTGGATCCCTTTCGCGGTTTTGGATTTTTCCTGAATTTATAGGCGGAAGAGGTAGGGTAGACGAGCCAGAGGGTGCCCACAAGCCTACTAGGCACGGCCCCCTGGCTGCGCCTAGGGGGCTTGTGGGGTCCCTTGGTGGCCCCTGCCTTGGTTCTCACGTCTCGTGCGTATCTTCTGTTCCGGAAAAAATCTTTTCGGAAGTTTTATTCCGTTTGGACACCGTTTAAAATCCTCCTCTGAAAAGGGTCACAAACATGGAAAAAACAGGAACTGGCACTTGGCACTGAGTTAATAAGTTAGTCCCAAAAAAGATATAAAGGCATACAAAACATCCAAAGTTTGACAAGATAATAGCATGGAACCATCAAAAATTATAGATACGTTGGAGACGTATCATGCACCAGCCCTTAGTGGGCTGGTGGGACAACCCAAGAGGGCCTTGGCGCCAAGAAGAGGAAAAACCAAAGAGAAAGAGAAAAAAAGGAGGGGAGGTGGGAAGGAAGAGAAGGAGTCCACTTTCCAATCCTAATTGGAGTAGGATTCCTCCTCTCCTTCCTGGCCGGCGTACCCTTGGGGACATAGTCCTAAAGGAAAGCCTCCTCCCCCTCCCTTTTATATATAGTGGTGATTTTGGGCTGATTTGAGACAACTTTTGCCACGTGCAACTCAGATCTAGACACCATAGTTTTACCTCTAGATCGTATTTCTGCGGAGCTCGGGCGGAGCCCTGCAAGAGTAGATCGTCACCACCACCGGAGCACCGTCACGCTGCCGGAGAACTCTTCTACTTCTCCGTCTTGTTTGCTAGATCAAGAAGGTCGAGATCATCGTCGAGCTGTACGTGTGCTGAACGCGGAGGTGCCTTCCGTTCGGCACTAGATCGAAACGGATCGTGGGACGGATTGTGGGACGGTTTGTGGGGCTGATTGAGGGACGTGAAGACGTTCCACGACATCAACCGTGTTTCTTAACGCTTCCTGTTGTGCGATCTACAAGGGTATGTAAATCTAAATCTCCTCTCGTAGATGGACATCACCATGATAGGTCTTCGTGTGCGTAGGAAATTTTTTGTTTCCCATGCAACGTTCCCCAACAAAATTCACGGAAGATGATTTGGGAGCCTTAAGCGCATGCAGTTGTACAAGTTTGGCTCGGTCGGACTAAATAGTCTGATAGAGCAACATGGTTGGTTGGTTGGTACAGAAGGCGGTGGTGGGATCGGCAATGGCGACATAGGAGCATGATTCTTAGGGTGACCAACTTATGAGCGTGGAAACATGTGGCAGATGCCCGAGGGCGAGTTTGGCTTTGAAAGGACTATGGAGCAGAGTTGATTCAAGGTGGTATACGCGTGGAGCATGAACTTGACAGGGCGCAATGGTGGAATGGTTATCTACCATGGAGTCATGTTGAAGGTAGAGCTAGATTGAGGGGCCACGATGTAAGGATCGAGAGAATCAAAGCCTATTTCTGCGGGTGGAAAAAGCAAGTGACATCTAAATCGGACTAGAGCCCAGTGGTGTGATGGAAACGTGAAACTCGTCATCGGTCGACGATGATCGGTGATACTCTATAGTTAGGGTTGAGTGGTGTGGGTTCGTGGCCCTTGGGACTGGACCGGGACAACGAAGCTTGTGGTAAGTACATGACATGGAGACAGGTGAGGTCTATGGGGGTCATACATGTGGTGAGACAACTTGCTCTGATAACACTTGTTAGAATTAACTCGGGGCACATAGTCGATCATCCGAGGAACAAGGAACACACAATCATGACACCGAGATTTGTTAACAAATTTCACCAAACTCGGCTACAACCTCGGGGCATGACTACGGGCGCTCCTCCCCATGACACCGTCACAATACCGCACACCGGCCACCTGGGCAACAGCACAAGAAATCGGCTCCCCCTGCGTGTGTGTGATATTATGTTGGCATAGGTTACATCCTGTGTCTATCCCCACTATATATGAGAGGTCTAGGATACAAGTGTCCTACTTGGACACTACTTCTTATCCTATGTAAACACAATACAACTACAAGTCCAACTATAACCTACGTTGTACACTATATTTCCCAATTTTGAATTTATGCCCGATGATGTGACTTGTGTATGTTCGATCTGATCTTAACCCTATCTATTAATGAAGATGATCCTTACCGCATGAATGTGGGTAACAAGGTTTCTGATAGAGACTAGACTTGTTTGATTGTGAAGGTAACCCTTATCATTGTAGTGACTTTTTTGTAGAAGCTTTATATGATTGTTCTGTCTAATCTCCCTATCCGAGGTGGGATTTCTCATCGAGTAAATTCATTCAAGGGAGAAAGATGGGATGCCCGGTAGGAAAAAATGTGACAGACCCCATTGAAGCAAGCCATATGCACAACAACCGAGCTGCGATTAAGGACTTGTATCCCCCCGGCCCGGTTTATAGGGCGTGCTCGTATCTAAGTAATCATTGCGTTCTTAACCAGATGTAGTTTCTAAACATATATTTTTCATAAAATATAATACATATTAGCTAGTTAAATTGTGAGCTAAGAACGACGCACACGCCTTATAAACCAGTAGAGAGGAAGTACATTGATTGCTCTTCCAAGATCATTCCCGAGTCATTTTCTCCGCACATGTATCTATTAGTTGTTCTTATGCTAGCATTTAATGGTTCATTAGATGCCCTATGCTTCCTCCGCCTTTAGACGTCTCTAATATGATCGAATCACACATGAGATTAGTACATGTTCAACAACTTGAAAGGTCAACACACAAATAACTTCATTGCTCCGACATGAAGGGTTGGAACATATCATTGCACCTCGTAAACTCTCTAATTCGTGCTTCAGGCATAGTGGGAAACAATACAACAAAATAAACTGACCAATGTCCTCATCTATCCCACACCAAGTATATTTGCCATCTCCCCGGTCGTGATGTATGGGCACTTGATCTCCACTGGGAGTACAATTTCTCATGACTTGCCATAAGAAGATCTTGATTTTGGCGAGAACTTTAGCCTTTTAAATCCCAAAAATTCGATCCTAAGGGTTGCCTTGAAGATTTCCTTGTATAAGAATCCCGTGGAGAAATTCCCTGGAGGTTGAAGTTCTCATGTCACCTCATCCCTCCCCGGTGACAGTCGAACATCATCTGACTCCGCCACGAGGTTATGCCAGTCCATCATTTTGTCCACTCGAAAAGTACTCCTAAAGGGTAGGGGCGACGAGCTTGTAGTACAATATGTATTATCACATATCATTAGATGCATATACATATATAGAAATAAACATATATGCATATCATTGGAGCCAGTTCTTTTGAGCTATGACTTATGCATAAGCTCCTGTGAAAATAAGTGTTAGATAAGCTCAAGTGAGAATAAGTCTGAGATAATAAACCCATCTAGCTCTTTTCGGTTCCTCTTCTTTAAGCTCATTTGGTGTATGCCCAGTGAAAAGTCCATAAGTGAATCTCCAATATTAACACACAAATTTTCTCCCCCATACATTCCCGGACAAGGGGAACTAGTCCACGAACATGGATGTGGGAGCCGGCCATCCAATGCTATCGGCATATATCTGGACCGAATTGTTTGAAGTCCGCATGTTCAAATATGGTCTAGACTAGTTCAATTGTTCAAATGCAATAGTAGCTTCAATTATAAAAGTTCAAATATTAAAGTCCAACATTGTTGTCCCCCTTAACCACCCCCAAATGTTCAATAGGATCTTCCTTCAGTTGCTTGTCAGTTGGCCGATGTTGAATTGTTGATGCATTTGGACAAGGTCTTCAATGTGGCCGGATTTTTGTCTCGAAGTTCGATACGATCATCCATGTTCTCAAATTCAATAGCTCAATAGGATCCTCACCCTCATCCTCCACGATCATGTTGAGCATGATCACACAACATGTCATGACCCCCCACAAGGTCTCTTAATACCATTGGTTAGCAGGTCCACGAACAACTGTAAAACATGCTGCAGAACTCCAAAATCCTTCTCAACACCCTTTGTAGTTGCTTCTTTGCTTTGGGAAAAGTGTGAATTTTTTGGTCAACTGGGTTAGAGATAGTGTTGACAAAGGTATCCCATGGAGGATAGATATTGTTAACCAGATAGTAGCCCTTGTTGTACTCATGCCCATTGACAATATAGTAGCAAGGAAGAGATTTTCCTTCACTCAATCTAGCAAACAATGATGTCATTGTGAGACTCAAGCATGCTAAGTAAATCCTGCCTAATCCAAAGGTCATATGATTCAACTGCTTGAAGAATGATGGTGTGCTTCTTAACATGACCCTGATATTGCCCTGTAATGCTTTCGAATAGTTCTCCATTTCTAATGCATGTAGTCAAGAGATCCAAGAAAACATGGGGACCCTTTTACTTCCAAGCCATTCACGCTTAGCACATATTCTAGCGGTTCTTTCCTTACACTCATCAATAGAAATTCTCATAGCTTTCAAAAACTCATTAATATCATTCTTGGGTCGATAGATCTAATTTTCGAAGAATCAATCTGAAGAGAAATTCTATCAACGTTAATAGCCAAATCGTCAATCTTGAGCAATTTTTCTTCAATCATAGCATTGAAACCTTTTTGAGATCTAATGAATTCTTTAATATTATTCTCAAGATCAGAGGGCATCTTATTATAATTTCCATAACAATTTTTGTAGGAATTACCATAATTATTAGAGGAATTACTAGGAAACAGCCTAGGATTGAAATTACCTCTATACGCGTTATTGCCAAAATTGTTCCTACCAACAAAATTCACATCTATAGATTCATTATTATTTATAATCAAAGAAGACAAAGGCATATCATTGGGATCAATAGGAGCACTCATACAAGCAAACAATTTCATTAATTCATCCATCTTTCCACTCAAGGTGTTTATTTCTTCCATAACATGCACTTTTTTAATAGTAGGAGATCTTTCGGTATGCCATAGAGAGTAATTTGCCATGATATTATCTAGGAGTTTTGTAGCTTATCCTAATGTGATTTCTAGAAAGGTACCACCTGCGGCGGAATCTAAAAGATTTCTAGAAGGAAAATTCAATCCCGCATAAAAAAAATTGTATAATCATCCATAAGCTCAAACCATGCGCGGGGCAATTCCTAATCATTAGTTTCATCCTCTCCCAAGATTGTGCAACATGCTCATGATCAAGTTGCTTAGAATTCATTATATCATTACTAAGGGAGATAATCTTATCGGGCGGAAAGTACTATGAAATAAAAGCATCTTTACACTTATTCCATCAATCAATACAATTTATAGGTAAAGATGAAAACCAAGTTTTGGCACGATTTCGTAGTAGAAAGGAAATAGCTTTAATTTAACAATTTCATTATCCACATATTTCTTCTTGTGCATATCACAACTCAACAAAAGTATTTAGATGGGATGGGACATCTTCACTAGGAAGGCCAGAAAATAGTTCTTTCATAACAAGATTGAGCAAAGCGGCATTAATTTCACAAGATTCCGCACTAGTGGTGGGAGCAATCGAAGTACTAATAAAATTATTATTAGTAGTAGTGGAAAAATCACATAACTTGGTATTCTCTTGAGCCATCGTGACAAAGCAAGCAATCTAGCACACAAGCAAGAAAATAAAAAGACGAACACAAAAAGGCAAATAAAAAGGAAAATATTTTTGGTATTTTCTAAAAATTGTTTTAGAAGTGGGGGAGCAAAACGAGAGGCAAATGGCAAATAAAGTAAATGCAAGAGATGAGTTTGTGATGGGTACTTGGTAAGCGTGATCTTGCTATGTATCCTCCCCGGCAACGACGCCAGAAATCCTTCTTGCTACCTCTTGAGCTTGCGTTGGTTTTCCCTTGATGAGGAAAGGGTGATGCAGCAAAGTAGATAAGTATTTCCCTCTGTTTGTTGAGAACCAAGGTATCAATCCAGTAGGAGGAACAAGGAAGGCCCCAATGGTAGTACATACATAGATAATCAACACTTGCACCCAATTCTATAAAGGGGTTGTCAATCCCTTCAGAGTTATTTGCAAGGATGAGAACTGATAGAGATAGATATAAAATATTGCGGAAACAAAAGTAAATAAATTGCAGCAGAGTATTTTTGGTATTTTTGGTTTATAGATCTGAAATATAATATGGAAAATAGACCCGGGGGCCATAGGTTTCACTAGAGGCTTCTCTCATAAAGGAAAATAATATGGTGGGTGAACAAATTATTGTCGAGCAACTGATAGAAAAGAAAATAATTATGAAGATATCCAAGGCAATGATTATGCATATAGGCATCACGTCCGTGTCAAGTAGACCAAAACGATTCTGCATCTACTACTATTACTCCACACATCGACCGACTCCTGCCTGCATCTAGAGTATTAAGTTCATGAAGAACAGAGTAACGCATTAAGTAAGATGAGATGATGTAAAGGGATAAACTCAAGCAATATGATGAAAACCCCATCTTTTTATCCTCGATGGCAACAATACAATACGTGCCTCGCTACCCCTACTATGTCACTGGGTGAGGACACCGCAAGATCGAACCCAAAACTAAGCACTTCTCCCATTTCAAGAATTACCAATCTAGTTGGCCAAACCAAACCAATAATTCGAAGAGACTTGCAAAGATATTGAATAATGCAAATAAGAATTCAGAAGAGACTCAAATAATATTCATGGATAATTTGAACATAAACTCACAATTCATCGGATCTTGACAAACACACCACAAAACATTATTACATCGGATAGATCTCCATGAAGATCATGAACAACATGGTATTGAAGATCAAAGAAAGAGAAGAAGCTATCTAGCTACTAGCTATGGACCCATAGGTCTGTGGTGAACTACTCACACATCATTGGAGGGGCAATGGAGTTGATGTAGATGCCCTATGTGATCAATTCCCTCTCGGGCAGATTACCGAAAAAGGCTTGGATCTCTCGGGAACAGAGGCTCCCGGTGGCGTAGAAGTATTTTCGTGGCTCTTTTTGGCGATACGGGAATATTTGGGAATTTATAGGCCAAAGAATAGGGTTAGGAGACGTGCAGGGGGGCCATAAGCCAGGGGCGCGGCCACCCCCCAAGGCGGGCCCTGCAGGGTTGTGGCCTCCCGGCAGTTGCCCTGCTCCCCCTACTCCAAGTCTGCTGCGTGTCTTCTCGTGCAATAAAAATCTTTCCGGAGATTTTGTTCCGTTTGGACTCCGTTTAATATTCCTTATCTGCAATACACAAAAATATGGAAAAAACAGAAACTGGCACTAGGCTCTAGATTAATAGGTTAATCCCAAAAATAATATAGAACAACATATAAATGCATATAAAACATCCAAAACAGATAATATAATAGCATGGAACAATAAAAAATTATAGATATATTGGAGACGTATCAGGCACGTACTGCTCGTGAGTGGTACGGGAATCCTGTCTTATCAATCATGTTGTTAGACAACAATGAACCTACGAGCTATGGAGAAGCAATGGTGGGCCCGTATTCCAACAAATGGTTAGAGTCCATGAAATCCGAGATATGATCTATGTATGAAAACAAAGTATGGACTTTGGAAGTATTACATAAAGGGCGAAAGGCCATTCATAACAAATGGATCTTTAAGAAGAAGACGGACGCGTACGATATTGTGACCGTCTATAAAGCTCTACTTGTGGCAAAGGGTTTTTCAGAAGTTGAAGGAGTTGACTAAGATGAGACTTTCTCACCCGTAGAGATGCTTAAGTCCGTCAGAATCATGTTAGCAATAACTGCATTTTTCGATTATAAAATTTGACAAATGGATGTCAAAAGTGCGTTCCTTAACGGGTTTCTTAAGGAAGAGTTGTATATGATGCAACTAGAAGGTTTTGTCGATCCACAGAATGCTGACAAAGCATGCAAACTCCATCAATCCATTTATGGACTGGTGCAAGCATCTCGGAGTTGGAATCAGCGCTTTGACGAGGTGATCAAGGCGTTTGGGTTTATACAAGTTTTTGGAGAAGCTTGTATTTACAAGAAAGTGAGTGCGAGCTCTATAGAATTTCTAATATTATATGTGGATGACATATTGCTGATTGGAAACAATATAGAATTTTTGAGAAGCTTAAAGGATTACTTGAATAAAAGTTTTTCAATGAAGGACCTAGGAGAAGCTGCTTACATCTTAGGCATCAAGATCTATAAAGATAGATCAAGGCGCCTGATAGGACTTTCACAAAGCACATACCTTGATAAGATTTTGAAGAAGTTCAAAATGGAACAATCCAAGAAAGGGTTCTTGCCTGTGTTACAAGGTATAAAGTTGAGTAAGACTCAATGCCTAGTGACTGCAGAAGATAGAGAAAAGATGAGTGTCGTCCCCTATGCTTTAGCCATAGGGTCTATCATGTATGCAATTCTTTGCACAAGACGTGATGTCAGCCTTGCCATAAGTATGGCGGGTAGGTTTCAAAGTATTCCACGAATGGAGCACTGGACAGCGGTCAAGAATATTCTAAAGTACCTGAAAAGGACTAAGGAAATGTTTCTCATTTATGGAGGTGACGAAGAGCTCGTCGTAATGGGTTACGTCGATGCAAGATTCGACACTGATCTGGATGACTCTAAGTCACAGATCGGATACATATTTATTCTTAATGGGGGTGCGGTAAGCTGATGCAGTTCCAAGCAAAGCATCATAGCTGATTCTACATGCGAAGCAGAGTACATAACTGCCTCAGAGGCGGCTAAAGAGGGTTTCTGGATGAAGCAGTTCATGACAGATCTTGGAGTTGTGCCAAGTGCACTGGATCCAATAAATCTGTTCTGTGACAACAGTGGTGTCATTGATCTAGCCAAGGAACCAAGGTTTCACAAGGGGACGAGACACATAAAACTACGCTTCAATGCCATCCGCGATTACATCAAGGAGGAGGACATAAATATTTGCAAAGTGCACACGGATCTGAATGTTGGAGACCCGTTGACTAAGCCTCTTCCACGAGCAAAACATGATCAACATCAGAACTGTATGGGTGTTAGATTCGTTACATTGTAATTCACATAGTGATGTGAAGCTAGATTATTGACTCTAGTGCAAGTGGAAGATTGTTGAAAATATGTCCTTGAGGCAATAATAAAATAGTTATTATTATATTTCCTGTTTCAAGATAATTGTTTATTATCCATGCTAGAATTGTATTTAATGGAAACACAAATACATGTGTGGATACATTGACAAAACACTGTCCCTAGTAAGCCTCTAGTTGACTAGCTCATTGATCAGAGATGGTTAAGGTTTCCTAGCCATAGACAAGTGTTGTCACTTGATAACAGGATCACATCATTAGGAGAATGATGTGATGGACAAGACCCAAACTATGAACGTAGCATGTGATCGTGTTATTTTATTGCTACTGTTTTCTGCATGTCAAGTATACATTCCTATGACCATGAGATCATGTAACTCACTGACACCAAAGGAAGGTCTTGTGTGTATCAAACGTCGCAACGTAACTGGGTGACTATAAAGGTGCTCTACAGGTATCTCCAAAGGTGTCCTTTGAGTTAGCATGGATCAAGACTGGGAGTTGTCACTCCGTATGACGGAGAGGTATCTCGGGGCCCACTCGGTAATACAACATCACAAACAAGCCTTGCAAGCAATGTGACTAAAGAGCTAGCCATGGGATTTTGTATTATGGAACGAGTAAAGAGACTTGCCGGTAACGAGATTGAAATAGGTATAGTGATGGCGACGATCGAATCTCGGGCAAGTAACATACCGAAGGACAAAGGGAATGTGATACGGGATTAACTAAATCCTTGACATAGAGGTTCAACCGATAAAGATCTTCATAGAATATGTAGGATCTAATATGGACATCCAGGTCCCTCTATTGGATATTGACCAGAGAGTGTCTCGGTCATGTGTACATAGTTCTCGAACCCGGAGGGTCTACACACTTAAAATTCGGTGATGTTTCGGTATAGTTGAATTATTGGTGATGTTAACCGAATGTTGTTCGCAGTCCTGGATGTGATCTCGGGCGTCATGAAGGTTTCCGGAATGGTCCGGAGATGAAGATTGATATATAGGAAGTGTCCATTTGGCTTCCGGAAGATTTTCGGGCATTACCGGTAAAGTACCGGGAGTGAGGAATGGGTTCCGGAGTTCCACTGGGAGGGGCCACCCACCCGGGAGGGAATCAAAGAGGCCCAAGGGTGGCGCACCAGCCCCTGGTCTGGTGGCCAGCCCAAGGAGGCCTATTAGGCCAATGGGAACAAGGAAAGGAGGGTGGGGCCAAACCGAATTGGGGAAGGGGAGTCCTCCTTCCAAACCGTATTGGAGGAGGACTCCTCCTCCTCTTCTTGCGCCAGCCAAACCCTAGGGCTTGTCCCTAGGGCGCCACCCCTCCCCTCCCTCCTATATATATAGTGGAGGTGAGAGAGGCTTTTGACACCTCAAGCCAAGGCGCAATCCTCTCTCCCTCCACCACTTCGTGACTACGGCGAAGCGCTGCTGGAGTAGCTCGATCACCATCACCACCACGCCGTGTGCTGCCGGAGAATTCAGCTACCTTTTCGTCTCTCTTGCTGGATCAATAAGGCAGAGATCATCATCGAGCTGCACGTGTGCTGAACGCGGAGGTGCCGTCCGTTTGGCGCTAGATCCGAACGGAGTTCGTGGGACGGCTTACGATTTGGATCGCGAAGACGTTCGACTACATCAACCACGTTTCTTAATGCTTCCCGCTTAGCAATCTACAAGGGTATGTGGATCCGATCTCCCCCTCTCGTAGATGATCATCATCATGGATAAGTCTTGCGTGTGCGTAGGAATTTTTTGTTTCCCATGCAACGTTCCCCAACAGTGGCATGGCGGTCGAGGTGTGGGTGAGTGACGTCGAAGGCAAGAGAGAAAAACTGAAGGAGAGAATATGGAGGGATGGAGGTGTGAGGTCCGGGAGGGGTTTGGGGTGGGTCAGGGGTGTCGGAGTCCTACGTGGCTGCTGTCCGGACTCCGGCAAAGCCCCCTGGCCCTCCAGTTTGTCTCAGGTTTGCGAGAGAAAGGATGTCCGTACCCCTCGGCGGACGGTTGCAATGATTTGGGGGTCCGTTTTAAAGATGCCTTAATGCGCTTGGATAATAAAGTTGCTCTAATTAAACGAATTCTAGTAACTTCCTACCATTTTGCTGCCTATATGAACATAAAATCGGCTTCCAAACACCATAGCATGTTGTGGTCAAACAAAAGAAAGATCATTTTCTCACATAGGAATATCGTACAAGCATGATTGTCTCACATACGAGTACTTGAGAAGAAGACATGAACGGGCTAGATCTTCAAAGCATTACATAGTTCTCCCAACAAAAGCATACACCCTAATTAACCATAGTTGGGACTTGGGAGTCCATTATCTTAAGTATTTATCAATTAACCTGCATCTCTACGTTACTACTTAACACAACATATTTGACATAGGAAAGAAAAGTGTGTACTGGTAAAAAAAATACAAAAAAGAAAATATATCATTGACTTATTTTGAAGAAGAAAAAATGGTCAAAATAGTGTGAACAGTGACCTGTAATAGCAAATATATTTTTTCCTGAAGTCAATGCTGGTTTTCTATTCATAAAACAATATATACTACTGCAAAAGAAAATCAAGTTTATTGTCAAAATTCTTTCAAAGTTTTTTTACTTTTTCTTTCATTATTACTCTTTTCTAACATCCAACAGTGATCTTGTTTGCTTATCATGCTCTCTCTAAGCAAGTGACATGGAGAGGCACTTACATTACTGATGCAAATGCAATTATGCACAGCATGTGAGATCTATGAATACGCCGAATGCATTTTACTGTAGAAGCTGTAAAAGTGGTCCCAGCTCCTGTATGGCTATCCTTATCCTCAATTTCTGTTACATCATGTTTCTCCGACCTTGATGATAAAACAATCCCTGATCCAGCTAGTTAAGTGGTTGTCTGCCTCTGGCATATTGGGAGAGCGGTTGGCCTTCTTAAACTTGTCTTGTCCGCTTGTCTCTGCTCCCTACTTTCCTTGTATCAGTTTTGTTTTTCTCATAGCCAAGATATTTCTGCTTTTTTTACTTAAAATAAATCAAAACGCCTAATGCTTTTTTGGAAGCTTACTGCAGGTCACAGACTAGTATAAGCTCCATGCTTGGAGGAGACTGCCTTTTTTTTGCAGTTTCCAGCTAATTTACCATGCTGACTTATTTATTTTCAGCCCAATATTTTTCATATCATTATATAATCAAGTGGGTTTCAGGATGGACCTGCAGGCCAAAAAACCTGGACCTGAAGCCAATTCCGATCCTCGAAAGCTGAGACGGGCAACCAGAACAGATCTGTATGGCAGCCCTGTATTCCATCATGGACAACTTTAATTATGTTTGGTCAGTTGATGGGCAATACATCACTTGGAATGGATAAATTAGCTAATCCTGTCTTCAGAATACCACTTTATATTTTAGAATCATATCAGCATACAGGTTGTGTGGTTGTGTGCTTCGGGCCACTGTTGCTGATGCTGAGTGAGACTGTCAGCTAAAGCAACACATTTGCTTCAATGCTTTTCCAACAAACAACAACGCCACCAGATTTGTTTGTACATCATTAAGTTTACTCCCATTTGAATCAAGCCTCAGTATACAACCTTGTTATAGGTAGTAGCTACTCCAGTATTTTGTATTTGAACGTGAGATTTTTTTTGTTTTGGAAAAGGAGGTTAAGACCCCCCCGGCCTCTATGCATACAGCTACGTTTATTAGTTATTCAACAATGGTGTGACAAGAACATACATTAAGTCACCTGAAATCCACCACTCACATGTATAAACTTGATAATGTAAAGTGCTTTCACTCCTCATATCTAAACCGATGTTGTAGCTGATCCACCCACATAGCGTATCGGAACCTACATCCAGTGCAGCATAATCTAAAGCATACACCACATGCAGACGTTTTAGAAGGCGCCATCATCATCGAACCATTGATCCATCTTCAGAAAAGATATTTGTATTCTCCTTGTCAGTCCGGCCATCCGTCGACGCCGCCACGACGCCCTGCGACACCACCTTCCTGCGCGCAAACTGCTGAGCACGCCGCGGTCGCCGCTAATACACTGCAGCACCATGCCGCCGAGTACCACCAGCCGATACTAGTAGAATTAGTCCGCTCGACTTACGAACCGGGACTAATTCGTGCATCAGTCCCGGTTCGAGCGGCCAGGACGCCGGTCGGGTCTCGGCGGGCACCAGCACCGGTTTTTGTAGGACGTTCAATTCCGGTTTCAACCACCAACCGGGACTAAAGGGCCTGGCTCCTCTCACAACCCCTTTAGTCCCCGTTCGTGTCTGAAACCGGGACTAAAGGCCAGTCTTGAGTCCCGGTTGTAGACACCAACCGGGACTAAAAGAATGGCTATATATATGCTCGTCCCTGCCCGCTCACTCCTATTATTTTTGGCCGGGCAGCGTGTGGAGGTGTGTGCTACTCTAGTTCTCACCAACTATGCACATGAGGTGTTTGATTAAATGCCGAGCCACCTTAAATTAACTTTTTAGTTTGCACATATGTAGGGTGTCGTCCCGTCCCCGTGCATGTCATCCGCTCCCCCGTCCATTGCCCGTGTCGATCTCGTCGATCGCATGCACCACCATAGTAAGCCTCTTTTTCTTAATTATCTTTTTTTAGAGAAATTTTTTGACTTCTATGGTTTATATAGCTAGTTGTATAATTTTCTTACTTTTATTATTGTTTGTTATTACATAGTGCCATGGTTTTGGTATCCACCCTCGTCGACTCTCGTCCGGTCTATGATTCAGATATGATATATTATCTTTTATAACTATTTGTTTCATTTAGTGTTTATGACAATTGTGCCGACCAACTTGACATAGATGTCTGTATGTAGGAGGTATGTGAACTGGAAATTTCAACTAACCCTCTTGTCAAGGGATTAAATCTAGTTGAAAAAGAAAACAATTATTTGAAAGAAAAATTGAAAAGAGTTGAAGAAGAGAATATAAATTTGGAGTTGCATGTTGCCGATGTCGTCGATCTAAACAAGATCCACATGAACTCAATGCGCTTGAAGATTAAAATGATTAGAAAATATCCATTGATAATGAGGCTTGGTATCATTATGATGTTGGATCAATTGTTACCTTAGTTATGATTTTGGTCGCATTTGTTGTTGCATTTAAATGTTTTACATAGTTGTATGTTAGTTACAATGTATGTTCTAATTAGATGCTCTAGATAGTTGTATGTTGTTCTATGAGGACTATATGTATGGACTTTATGTATTTATTTTTTCAGTAATAACATTTGAATCGTGCATATTGACCTCACAAATAGTCTGAAGTTAAACTATGTTCAAAAAAATGAAATCCCTTTATAATAGATGAGTTTTCGTCCGAAACCTTAATACTTCGAAAGAGATTGTCCAGTTTGTACATGAAGTGCATCCAGTTTTTGCATAACCCTCTCAACTTTTTAGCACATGCTATGTGGATGAAATTATGATGACATGCCAAGTTTCAACCTTTTCAGAGTTCATTTGTACCGCTTTTCAATTTCAGGGTCATTTAGCTCAAAAAATAATTAAATACATGAAAAATAGCAAATGAAGTCAGGAAAGGGTTGAAAATTGACGATGTGGCTTTGAATGGTGCATATTGACCTCACAATTAGTCTAGAGTTAAACTATGTTCAGAAAAATGAAATCCCTTTGTAATAGATGAGTTTTCGTGCGAAGCCGTGATACTTCGAAAGAGATTGTTCAGTTTGTACACGAAGTGCATCCAATTTTTGCCATAACCCTCTCAAGTATTTAGCACATGCTATGTGGGTGAAATTATGATACCATGCCAAGTTTCAAACTTTTCAGAGTTCATTTGTAGTGATTTTCAATTTCAGGGTCATTTGGCTGAAAAATGATTAAATGCATGAAAAATAGCAAATGAAGTGAGGAAATGGTTGAAAATTGATGATATGGCTTTGAATGGTGCATATTGACCTCACAAATAGTCTAGAGTTAAACTATGTTCAAAAAATAAAATCCCTTTGTAATAGACGAGTTTTCGTCCGAAACCCTCGTACTTCAAAAGAGATTGTCCAACTTTTACACGAAGTGCATTCAGTTTTTGCCATAACCCTCTCAATTTTTTAGCACATGCTATGTGGGTGAAATTATGGAACCATGCCAAGTTTCAACCTTTCGAGAGTTCATTTGTAGTGCTTTTCAAGTTCATTGCCATTTAGCTCAAAAAATGATTAAATGCATGAAAAATAGCAAATGAAGTCACCAAACGGTTGAAAATTGATAATGTAGCTTTGAATGGTTCATATTGACCTCACAAATAGTGTGGAGTTGAACTATGTTCAATAAAAAGAAATCACTTTTATAATAGATGATTTTTCGTCCAAACCGTGATACTTCGACAGAGATTGTCTAGTTTGTACATGAAGTGCATCCAGTTTTTATAATAACCCTCTCAATTTTTTAGCACATGCTATGTGGGTGAAATTATGATACCATCCCAAGTTTCAACCGTTTTAGAGTTCATTTGTAGGGCTTTTCAATTCAGGGTCATTTAGCTCAAAAAATGATTAAATGTATGAAAAATAGCAAATGAAGTGAGGAAAGGGTTGAAAATTAATGACATGGCTTTGAATGATGCATATTGACCTAACAAATAGTTTGGAGTGAAACTATGTTCAAAAAAATGAAATCCCTTTGTAATAGATGAGTTTTCGTGTGAAACCGTGATACTTCGAAAGAGATTGTCCAGTTTGTACACGACGTGCATCCAATTTTTCCCATAACTCTCTAAAAATTTTAGCACCTCCTATGTGGGTGGAATTATGATACCATGCCAAGTTTCAACCTTTTCAAAGTTCATTTGTAGTGCTTTTCAATTCCAGGTTCGTTTAGTTCAACTAAAAAGATTTTATAAACCTCTAGTTATGATCAAAATAATAATAACTTAAAATATATAAAATGTAAAAACTAAAATTATCATTTAAAAAAAAACTTGAATAGCAAAAAGAATTTTTATAACATATTTTTATTAAAAACTATAATAACAAAAAAATAACATATAAAAAAATAAAAAAGCCTACCTACTAGGCCAGCACGGCTCGCATACGACTAGAAACCCTACCAAACATGGGCCAGGATGCAGGCCCATAGGGCAAGTAGGCTCAATAGGGACAGGGCCGCAGGAAATAGGCCCAACATATCGTGCTTTAGAGAGGAGCTCGAATATGGAGCCGCAACGGTGCTTATAAACAGCTGTGCGCGGCTCTAGCTTGGCGATGTGGGAATAAAATTGCACCGCCCCAACACGGTGTCAGGAACACACATTTAGTCCTCGTTGGTGACTCCAACCGGGATCCCTTTAGTCTTGGTTGGAGCCACCAACTAGGACTAAAGGCGAAACTTCACCAGCCGAAAGGGCGGGAACCCATGCATTTGGTCCCGGTGGTGCCTCTAACGGGGACTAAATGCGTGGGTATAAAATCCACCAGGCCGTCGGCCTCCTCACCTTGATTAAGTTACTCCTACCCCTCTCCCCTAACGAGGCCGACGACCACCTCGACGCTGCCAGGGTGCCGGACCTCGTTGTCGACGCCCTCGCCGCGCCCTGCCCCTCTGCCCCGGCGCCGCCGCTCCTCGTTGTGAGCGGCCCAGCCCCGACGGCGCAGCTGCCCGCGCTCCTGCCCTACCCCGACGCCGCCGCTCCCCATCGTGAGCCGTCCTGCATCGACGTCGCCGCTGCCCACGCCGCTGCCCTGTCCGACGCCACCGCTCCCCGTCGTGACCCGCCCTGCCCCGACACCGATGCTGCCTGCGCCCCTGCCCTGCCCCGACACCGATGCTGCCTACGCCCCTGCCCTGCCCCGACGCCGCCGTGGCCCTGGCCCTCCGTCGCGGCTTCAGCCGGCCAGGTATACTCCCTCCTCCCATTATTTTGCACTTCGAGGTCAAGACTCGAAAGGACGATTATTCAGAACGATTATTTTGCACATCAACGGAACCGACTCACATCATAGATTTTTTCAAATCTGAAATGTTGAAAATTTCATAATAAATTAATATTTTTTAGAAATACCTATTTTTGTTTGCCTTTAGCTAGAATTTGACTAAGTGTGTTTGAAAACATGGCCCAATTGAACCTAGCTTGGGGATTATTCACAAAGCCTAAATTATCATTTAGATTATAATGTCATACTCCCTTCATCTTAAAATAAGTGTCTTAACCTTAGTACAACTTTATACTAAAATTAGTATGAAGTTGAGACACTTATTTTGGAACGGAGAGAGTAATAGTCATAAAACCCAAAGTGGGCCACATGTTTAGGAAGAAAAAAAGGGAAAAAGAGAAGAAAGAAAAATAAAATGGAAAGCCGGCCACAACCAACACAACCCAATAGGCGAAACAATATGTTTTGTTTTAACGTAGTCGTTTGATTGAGATACAACGGCAAGCCATGCGCCCGAGCCCTCTCTCTATGTCTTACTACCATGCGAGACTCATCTATGAGGCCACCTCAACCTCTTCAACCTCTGTTTGAAGAACGTGCGTACACATACCCGAGCACCCAGAATGCCCACAACCTCCACTTCGGCCACCTCCCGCACACAATCGTTTTCGTACGCATGTTATATTTAAACTCACTGACCCGCTTTTTATTTTGCCCCAAATCGTGACGTCCATCACTAGCAGGCTGCCCCGCCACCATAGCCACTACCGTCGGTTAATTTTTGGAAACACATGCCACCTCCCTACAAGCCACTTCCACCATCAGTTTCACCGCCACCGTGCGCACCTTCCTGACATCCTCACCTGAGCTACACAACCTCACTTGTCAACTTTGCATGATGTTTGCCACTATCCATTGCTCATATTCATATGATTTCTTTGTTGTGATTAGGTCTATGTTTTCCACTAATCCATCTCTCATGGTTGTATATTGCCATGTTGTAATAGTTGCAGAAACTATGGACACAGACTTGGAAAAGCAAGAGTTGTTGGGGGATATAATCCGCGACGGAGGTGATGATGATATCACCTTGTCGTATGTCAACGACCCCAATCAAATGGAGGAGGGAGGAGATGACGACTCCGGTGACCGAATGGAGGAGGGAGGAGATGACGGCTCCGCCGGTGTTGGAGCCTTAACTGTTGCAAAGTCTCGCGAGGTATATATATATATATATATTAATTAAGCCTTTGCTGACTAGATGCATTAATTGTTTTGTATGTGCATATATTAAAGCTTCTTTCTTCTTTTAGCCCTTTGGATCGAGCCAAACTTCTGTAAGGATACGAGACCCGAAGAAAAGGTTGGGCCACGATGAACGGTTCACGATTGAAGAAGTCGCTCCACATGGGCAACCGATTGGTCCCAAGAGGAGCAAAGACAAACTTATATATTAGTGCAGAGTTATTGTTAGGGACAATGTCTCGATCAACATTCAAGAATGGAATAAGAGGAAGGACGGTGAAGTTTCTTATGTCGATGATAGACAAAAAGATGAGCTTTGGAACTCGCTGATGACAAATTTCAGCCTACCGCGAGAGGAGGATCCAAATTAGCCAGTTAAACAGTGAAAAGTCAAGGCGTTCGCTCTTAAGTAGATGGCAAAACTATTCTAGAACTAGAAGAAAAGATTGAACGAGTTTGTCAAGAAAGACCAGACTCGAGAATTCATCGGTCCATTTGCGAAGATAAAAGATCATTGGCCCGCATTTATGGCGTACAAGAAATCGGAGAAATCTAAGCAAAGGTCACAGGTAAATAAGGAAAATGCTGCAAAGAAGAAATATCACCATGTTACAGGGTCGGGTGGCTACGAGGTTGCCCGGACTATGTGGGACAAAGCTGAGAAAGAACTGCTTGATAAAGGGGTCCAGCCAGCGACATTGCACTAGACCGATGAGTCAAGGACTTGGTTCTTCAAGCATGGGGGAGCTTTGAACCCAGAAATAGGGAAGTGTGTTTTCATGAAAGCTCAACTTGAAACACAATTCTTAAAGATTATCGAAGCAATCAAGGATGCGCACGAAGGGAGGTTCCATCCCGACAAAGAGAAGTACGAGTTGAAAAAGGCCCTCGGTAATCCTGAACACCCTGGACGAACACGAGGAACATTAGGCTCCGTTCCGTGGAAGTATGGATTTCAAGAGAGCACTGATTATAGAAGCCGAGGGAGAAAGAAGAGAGAGGAAGCAGACCAGATGCAGAGGATGGAAGAAATATTATCGCCGCACGAGAAGAAACTAGAGGCATATACCAGTCAATGAGCTTCTCAGCAGCACGAAGCTCCTTCATTCGATACTGTCCACGAAGCTACCCCACCATCTCAGCGGAAAAAAAGTGTGGCTTCCACTGAGATCATTCAGCGTGATATCATGGCTCCTTGCTACCCCATGGATGGTATCACGGAGAGGGGACATTGAGAGTTAATTATGAAATGCCAAAACCTAACATTGAAGGTGGCGGTCGTCTATGCCTTACCTCGTCGACCTGATGGAACTTTCCATTTAAATATGACTCTAGATGGCTTTGCTGTTGTCGGGGTGGATGAAGTGATGAGCAGATTTGAGGGGCTGGAGCTTGAATACCCTACATGTGAAGGGGAGATTCATTTGGAAAATGCCTTAATGACTACCCGTCTATAGAGAAAGGAAAACATCATGCTTCTGCAGTGGATGCTGCCTCAGGTGGAGGAGGCCCGACTGTATCCGCCGCGTCAACACACTCAGACGGAGGAGGCCCCTCATCTGTCTCCGTCACGTCAACAGACTCACGTGGAGGAGGCTCGGCTGTCTCCACCGCTTCAGCAGACTCAGCCGGAGGAGGCCCCTTAGCAGAATCCTCCTCTGCCTGAGCTGTCTCCGCCGCATCAGTGGACTCCGCCTCCTCCGCCATGTCAGCAGACTCTGCCTCCTCCATTGCATCAGCTAACTCTTCCTAATCAGCAACGACAGAAGAGAGCCTCCGCTGCTCCGGCGGCTAGCAATACAACAAGAAAGAAATACAAAGCACTCCCAAGAGTCCCTAAGGATACCCTACAACATGACTAAGGAGGAAAACGATAAAATCGTGGATGACTATAATAAGGCCTTTTTGCATCAAAACGTCCACCTCCAATGGAGAAAATTGATCCGATAAAAGAGAACCCTATTTGGATGCCCTTAAGAGACCGCCACCGCGTCCGCTGCCATCACACTATGAGCGAATTATTCAAAATACTTATGCTAAAGTGAAGTAGTCGGGAAGCTTAAGTACTAGTGGTGCGAGAAGTGGGAAAACAATTCCAGAGCTCGGCGAATAGGAGAAGCAATCATGCCCCCGCTGAAGGTGTTTACCTATGTCACTAATATTGATCTGG
This sequence comes from Hordeum vulgare subsp. vulgare, assembly GCF_904849725.1. Classification (NCBI taxonomy): domain Eukaryota; kingdom Viridiplantae; phylum Streptophyta; class Magnoliopsida; order Poales; family Poaceae; genus Hordeum; species Hordeum vulgare. The sequence goes on along the minus strand of NC_058524.1, from coordinate 101,844,007 downwards.
GGGTATGATACGTCTCCAACGTATATATAAATGTTGATTGTTCCATGCTATTATATTATCAGCTTGGGATGTTTTATATGCATTTATATGCTATTTTATATCATTTTTGGGACTAACCTATTAACCCAGTGCCCAGTGCCAGTTTCTGTTTTTTCCGTGTTTTTGACCTCTTTCAGATAAGAATATTAAGCGGGGTCCAAACGGAATAAAAACTTCGGGATGATTTTTCCATAACAGAAGGGATCCAGAAGACTTGAGAACCAAAGTAGAGGGCCACGGAGGAGGCCACGAGCCCCCTAGGCACGCCCCAGGGGGGGCGCCTAGCAGGCTCATGGGCCCCCCGTGCCTCCTTTGCCCTACCTCTTTCGCCTATGAGTTCCCTAAAATCCCCAAACCAACAGAGAGAACCACGAAAATACTTTTCCGCCCCCACAAGCTTCTGTTTCCGCGAGATCCCATCTCGGGACCGTTCTGGTGCCCTACCAGAGGGGGATTCGGACACGGAGGGCTTCTTCATCAACACCATTGCCTCTCCGATGATGCGTGAGTAGTTCACCACAGACCTTCGGGTCCATAGCTAGTAGCTAGCTGGCTTCTTCTCTCTCTTGGATCTTCAATACAAAGTTCTCCATGATCTTCATGGAGATCTATCTGATGGAACTTTCTTTTGCGGTGTGTTTGTCCAGATCCGATGAATTGTGGATTTATGATCAGATTATCTATGAATATTATTTGAGTCTCCTCTGATTTATTATATGCATGATTTTGTATCCTTGTAATTCTCTTCGAGTTATGGGTTTCGTTTGGCCAACTTGATCTATAATTCTTGCAATGGGAGAAGTGCTTGGTTTTGGGTTCATACCGTGCGGTGTCCTCACCTAGTGACAGAAGGGGTAGCGAGGCACGCATCATGTTGTTGCCATCAAGGGTAAAAAGATGGGGTTTATATCATATTGCATGAATTTATCCCTCTACATCATGTCATCTTGCTTAAGGCGTTACTCTGTTTGTTATGAACTTAATACACTAGATGCATGCTGGATAGCGGTCGATGTGTGGAATAATAGTAGTAGATGCAGAAAGTATCGGTCTACTTGTCTCGGACGTGATGCATATATGTATGATCATTGCCTTAGACATCGTCATGACTTTGCGCGATTCTATCAATTGCTTGAGAGTAATTCGTTCACCCACCGTAATACTTGCTATCATGAGAGAAGCCTCTAGTGAACACTATTGCCCCCGGCTCTATTTTACACATTATATATTCAGATCTACATACAAAAATACCAAAAATACCTTGCTGCACTTTATTTATTTATTTATATTTACCTATTATCACTATCAGATCTCACTTTTCAAGTAATCGTAAAGGGATTGACAACCCCTTTATCGCGTTGGGTGCAAGTTTGTTTGTGTTTGCGCAGGTGCCTTGGTGCCTCATCTTGATACTCCTACTGGATTGATATCTTGGTTCTCAAACTGAGGGAAATACTTATCTCTACTTTGCTGCATCACCCTTTCTTGTTCAAGGGAAAAACCAACACAAGCTCAAGAAGTAGCAGGAAGAATTTCTAGCGCCGTTGCCGGGGAGTATTCAAGTGAAGCATATCTACCAAGTACCTATCGCAAACTCATCTCTTGCATTTACATTATTTGCTATTTGCCTCTCGTTTTCCTCTCCCCCACTTCTGAAACAAATTTACAAAAATATTTTCCTTTCTTTATTTGCCTTTTTCATTTGCCCTTTCTTTTGCTTGCTTTCGATTTTCTCGTGTATGCTATCTTATTTATCCTCATGGCCCAACCAAATGATTATGATGCTTACTATAAAAAGTTGGAAGAGATTGAAACTAGTGTTAAAAGCTTCATGTCTACACAGTTGGATCATAATAGTTACTTTCGTGGAGAACTAAGGGAGCAAAATTCTTTTATGGCTTATATGAATAAAGAGGTTGATGATATGGCCAGAGAATTCCTTGCGTTAAATTCTCAATTTGCTCGTCTTGAAAAATTGGTAGGCCAGATTTATGATAAACAAGCTACCTTAGTTAATAAAATGGCTGCTAAACCTGAAATATATGATGAGAATCACGAAGATCTTAAAGTGCTTGGTGTGACTCCTATTGAATCCTTGTTTTCTAATGTCAATCTTAATGATGCTGGGGCTGGATGTGAATCCACTTTGGGTGCAAGTTTGTTTGTCTTTGCGCAGGTGCCTTGGTTTCTCATTTTGATACTCCTACTGGATTGATACCTTGGTTCTCAAACTGAGGGAAATACTTATCTCTACTTTGCTGCATCACCCTTTCCTCTTCAAGGGAAAAACCAACGCAAGCTCAAGAAGTAGCAGTCTAGTGGTCGCTAATCCTGGTTTCACTCTTGGTGATTTTTTAAGTGAAGATGTACAGTTCGAAACTGCCCCGGTAGTAGCCTTAGATACGAGTACGGGAAGCCTCTCGTAAAACCTGAGCAATTGATAGAACTATCAACGATGATGCGAAGACTACATGACTGGTACTTGAAAACCTACAAGGATGGGACCAACTGTATCTACGTGGGAATTAAAGATGAGCACTACTTCAATGGAGACGAGTCGTTGTACATTGAGTTTGAATAATTCTTTCAGTTATACAAACAAGACGCCCTCGACAAAACGATCGTGAGTTACTATTGTGTGTAAGTACTATTTCGTTAATTAATTCTCTAGTTCAGCTCATTCATTGCATGTATAATTATCCTCACTATATTATGCAGATTGAAGATCCTTGAATGCAAAAGAGGACAAATATATGACATTGGGTTCATTAACCCAAATACCGTAAATGAAAATACGGTATTGAAGATCCCCGTGGATATAGAGAAAGTGTTGCTAAATGCGATACTTCGACAACACCACAAAAGGGAAATACTATTTCCTTACAACTTCAGGTGAGTGTTACTAGCTAGTTGTCTTCTGCATATTCTGTTTCGCCTACTCGAGGTTAAGTGTAATTGATGAGTTCGTGTGCAGGTTTCACTTTGTTCTGCTAATCATTAGGCTTGAGGAGGGACTAGTAATTGTCTTGGACTCATTATGTAAAGACCCTACCGAGTTGGCGTCGATTATAGAAATACTCCAGAAGTAAGTTCGATCATTATCGCACCATATCAGCAAATTTCTTTCATTTCCTGATATTAAGTAATCATTTTCTTTGTCGTGCAGGGTTTGGAAAAAGTTCACCCGCACCACTAGGGGTGAATGGAATAAGGAGGTGCGATATTCCTTCCCGAGAGTAAGTAGTACTAGCTAGTTTCGCGCATCTCTCATTCACCCACAAAGGGAAATACCATTATCATGCTTGATTATTATTTTGATTGAACTCTATTCTCGTAAAGTATTGCTCGAGGGAGGGATCCGAGAATAATTTATGTGCATACTACGTTTGCGAGTGGATTCACCAGATGACCTTTCAGAAGAGCAGGTCTTCAAAAGAACTTGAAGTACGTAAACAATATTCACATTTTTATTTTATTACCATCAATTGTGTTAAGTTACATTCATATATACATATTGACCCCCTTCTTTAAATTAGATCATTAGGATGCGGGAAGTGTTGGAATTATGCCCTAGAGGCAATGATAAATAAGTTATTATTATAATTCCTATATCAAGATAATCATTTATTATCCATGCTATAATTGTATTGAATGAAGACTTAGATACATGTGTGGATACATAGACAAACCAGTGTCCCTAGCAAGCCTCTAGTTGGCTAGCCAGTTGATCAAGGATAGTCAGGGTCTTTTGACTATGAGCAAGGTGTTGTTTCTTGATAACTGGATCACATCATTGGGAGAATCATGTGATGGCCAGACCCAAACTAATAGACGTAGCATGTTGATCGTGTCACTTTGTTGCTACTGTTTTCTGCGTGTCAAGTATTTATTCCTATGACCATGAGATCATATAACTCACTGACACCGGAGGAATGCTTTGTGCGTATCAAACGTCACAACGTAATTGGGTGGCTATAAAGATGCTCTACAGGTATCTCCGAAGGTGTCCGTTGAGTTAGTATGGATCAAGACTGGGATTTGTCACTCCGTGTGACGAAGAGGTATCTCGGGGCCCACTCGGTAATACAACATCACACACAAGCCTTGCAAGCAATGTGACTTAGTGTAAGTTGCGGGATCTTGTATTACGGAACGAGTAAAGAGACTTGCCGGTAAACGAGATTGAAATAGGTATGCGGATACTGACGATCGAATCTCGGGCAAGTAACATACCGAAGGACAAAGGGAATGACATACGGGATTATATGAATCCTTGATACTGAGGTTCAAATGATAAGATCTTCGTAGAATATGTAGGATCCAATATGGGCATCCAGGTCCCACTATTGGATATTGACCGAGGAGTCCCTCGGGTCATGTCTACATAGTTCTCGAACCCGCAGGGTCTGCACACTTAAGGTTCAACGTTGTTTTATGCGTATTTGAGTTATATGGTTGGTTACCAAATGTTGTTCGGAGTCCCGGATGAGATCACGGACGTCAGGAGGGTTTCCGGAATGGTCCGGAGATGAAGATTGATATATAGGATGACCTCATTTGATTGCCGGAAGGTTTTCGAAATTACCGGGAATGTACGTGTAATGACAAATGGGTTCCGAATGTTCACTGGGGGGCAGCCCACCCCGGGGAAGCCCATAGGCCTTAGGGGTGCCGCACCAGACCTTAGTGGGTTGGTGGGCAAGCCCAAAGAGGCTCCTGCGCAGGGAGATAGAAAATCAAAGGAAAAAAGGGGGGAAGAGGGAAGGAAGGGAAGGACTCCACCTTCCAATCCTAGTTGGACTAGGATTGAAGGAGGAATCCTCCTTCCCCCCTTCAGACGAACCCCTTGGGGCCTATTGAGCCCCAAGGCAAGGCCCTTCCCCTCCCACCTATATATACGAAGGTTTTAGGGCTGATTTGAGACAACTTTTCCACGGCAGCCCGACCACATACCTCCACGGTTTTTCCTCTAGATCGCGTTTCTGCGGAGCTCGGGCGGAGCCCTGCTGAGATTAGATCACCACCAACCTCCGGAGCGCCGTCACACTGCTGGAGAACTCATCTACCTCTCCGTCTCTCTTGCTGGATCAAGAAGGCCGAGATCATCGTCGAGCTGTACGTGTGCTGAACGCGGAGGTGCCGTCCGTTCGGCACTAGATCGGAGCGGATCGTGGGACGGATCACGGGACGGTTCGTGGGACGGTTCGCGGGGCGGATCGAGGGACATGAGGACGTTCCACTACATCAACCTCGTTTACTAACGCTTCTGCTGTGCGATCTAGAAGGGTATGTAGATCTAAAATCCCCCTCGTAGATGAACATCACCATGATAGGTTTGCGTGCGCGTAGGAAATTTTTTGTTTCCCATGCGACGTTACCCAACAGTGGCATCATGAGCTAGGTTCATGCGTACATGTATTCTCGAGTAGAACACAAAAGTTTTTGTGGGCGGTGATGTGCGATTTGCTACCCTCCTTAGTCTTTTCTTGATTCCGCGGTATTGTTGGATCGAAGCGGCTCGGACCGACATTACTCGTACGCTTACGAGAGACTGGTTTCATCGCTACGAGTAACTCCGTTGCTCAAAGATGACTGGCGAGTGTCGGTTTCTCCAACTTTAGTTGAATCGGATTTGACCGAGGAGGTCCTTGGATGAGGTTAAATAGCAATTCATATATCTCCGTTGTGGTGTTTGCGTAAGTAAGATGCGATCCTACTAGATACCCATGGTCACCACGTAAAACATGCAACAACAATTAGAGGACGTCTAACTTGTTTTTGCAGGGTATGCTTGTGATGTGATATGGCCAACAATGTGATGTGATATATCGGATGTATGAGATGATCATATTGTAATAGTTAATATCGACTTGCACGTCGATGGTACGGCAACCGGCAGGAGCCATAGGGTTGTCTTTAAACTAACGTTCGTGCTTGCAGATGCGTTTACTATATTGCTAGGATGTAGCTTTAGTAGTAATAGCATGAGTAGCACAACAACCCCGATGGCGACTCGTTGATGGAGATCATGGTGTGGCGCCGGTGACAAAGAAGATCGTGTCGGTGCTTTGGTGATGGAGATCAAGAAGCACGTGATGATGGCCATATCATGTCACTTATGAATTGCATGTGATGTTAATCCTTTTATGCACCTTATTTTGCTTAGAACGATGGTAGCATTATGAGGTGATCTCTCACTAAAATTTCAAGACGAAATTATGTTCTCCCCGACTGTGCACCGTTGCTACAGTTCGTCATTTCGAGACACCACGTGATGATCGGGTGGGATAGACTCAACGTTCACATACAACGGGTGCAAAACAGTTGCACACGCGGAACACTCGGGTTAAGCTTGATGAGCCTAGGATGTGCAGACATGGCCACGGAACACATGAGACCGAAAGGTCGATCATGAATCATATAGTTGATATGATTAGCATAGGGATGCTTACCACTGAAACTATCCTCAACTCACGTGATGATCGGACTTGAGCTAGTGGAATTGGATCATGAACCACTCAAATGACTAGAGAGATGTACTTTTGAGTGGGAGTTTAGCAAGTAATTTGATTAAGTTAAACTCTAATTATCTTGAACATAGTCTAAGTCCACTTTTTATATATTTGTGTTGTAGATCATGCCTCACGCGACAGTCACCCTGAATTTTAATACGTTCCTAGAGAAAGCTAAGTTGAAAGATGATGGAATCAACTTTGTAGACTGGGCTCGTAATCTTAAGTTGATCCTACAAGCTGGGAAGAAGGATTATGTCCTTGATGCTGCGTTAGGAGATGAACCACCCGCTACGGCTGACCAAGATGTTAAGAACGTTTGGTTATCATGTAAGGAGGACTACTTAGTAGTTCAATGTGCAGTCTTTTATGGCTTAGAACCGGGACTTCAACATCGCTTTGAGCGTCATGCAGCATATGAGATGTTCCAGGAGTTGAAGTTTATCTTTCAGAAGAACGCCCGGATCGAGAGGTATGAGACCTCCGATAAATTCTATGCTTGCAAGATGCAGGAGAATTCGTCTGTCAGTGAACACGTGCTCAAAATGTGTGGGTACTCAAACCGTCTAGCCGAGCTGGGGATTGAATCCCGCAAGAGGCCATCACTGAAAGAATTCTTCAATCACTGCCGCCAAGCTATAAGGGCTTTGTGTTGAACTACAACATGCAAGGGATGAACAAGTCACCCGGTGAGTTGTTCGCGATGCTGAAAGTCGCAGAGTCAGAACTCCGTAAAGAACATCAAGTGTTGATGGTGAATAAGACCACTAGTTTCAAGAGAAATGGCAAAGGAAAGAAGGGTAATTCAAAGAAGACCGGCAAACCTGTTGTCAATCCGACGAAGAAACCCAAAGCTGGACCTAAGCCTGAAACGAAGTGCTATTATTGCAAGGGTATGGGTCACTGGAAGCGCAACTGCCCCAAGTATCTGGCTGATAAGAAGGCGGCCAAAGAAAAATCAGGTATATTTGATATACATGTTATTGATGTGTACTTCACCAGCTCTCGTAGTAGTGCCTGGGTATTCGATACCGGTTCTGTTGCTCATATTTGCAACTCGAAACAAGAATTGTGGAATAGGCGAAGGCTGGCGAAAGATGAAGTGACGATGCGCGTGGGAAATGGTTCCAAGGTTGATGCAATCGCCGTCGGCACAGTTTCACTTCAGTTACCATCAGGATTAGTTATGAACTTGAATAATTGTTATTTAGTGCCTGCGTTGAGCATGAACATTATATCTGGATCTTGTTTATTGCGAGACGGTTACTCGTTTAAGTCAGAGAATAATGGTTGTTTTAGTAATATATTTTATGGTCATGCACCCAATGTGAGAGGATTGTTCATATTGAATCTTGATAGTGATAATACACATATACATAACATTGGGACCAAAAGAGTAAGAGTTAACAATGATAGCGCCATGTTTTTGTGGCACTGCCGCTTAGGTCATATTGGTGTAAAGCGCATGAAGAAACTCCATACCGATGGACTTTTGGAGTCACTTGACTTTGATTCACTTGACACGTGCGAACCATGCCTCATGGGCAAGATGACTAAAATTCCGTTCTCCGGAACAATGGAGCGTGCAAGTGACTTGTTGGAAATCATACATACCGATGTGTGTGGTCCGATGAGCGTGGAGGCACGCGGCGGATATCGTTATTTTCTCACCTTCACTGACGATTTGAGTAGATATGGTTATGTCTACTTAATGAAGCACAAGTCTGAAACATTTGAAAAGTTCAAGCAATTTCATAGCGAAGTTGAAAATAATCGTAACAAGAAGACCAAATTCCTACGGTCTGATCGTGGGGGTGAATATCCGAGTTTTGAGTTTGGTGCTCACTTAAGACAATGTGGAATTGTTTCACAGTTGACACCGCCTGGAACACCACAGCGTAATGGTGTGTCCGAACGTCGTAATCGTACTTTATTAGAGATGGTGCGCTCTATGATGTCTCTTACCGATCTGCCATTATCGTTTTGGGGTTATGCATTAGAAACAGATGCATTCACTTTAAATAGGGCACCATCAAAATCCGTTGAGACGACACCATACGAACTGTGGTATGGAAAAAGACCAAAGCTGTCGTTTCTTAAAGTTTGGGGATGTGATGCTTATGTCAAAAAGCTTCAGACGGAAAAGCTGGAACCCAAAGCGGAAAAGTGCATCTTCATAGGTTACCCGAAAGAGACAGTCGGGTACACCTTCTATCTCAAATCCGAGGGCAAAGTGTTTGTTGCTAAGAACGGAGCTTTTCTCGAGAAGGAGTTTCTCTCGAGAGAATTGATTGGGAGGAAGATAGAACTTGATGAGGTTGTCGAACCTCTGATCCCTCTGGATGGTGGCGCAGGGCAAGGGGAAACCCCTGTCGTTGCGACGCCGGTTGAGGAGGAAGATAATGATGATGATCATCAAACTCCGGATCAAGTTCCTATTGAACCTTGCAGGTCGACGAGACCGCGTACTACTCCAGAGTGGTACGGTAATCCCGTCTTATCAATTATGTTGTTAGACAACAATGAGCCTGCGAATTATGAAGAAGCAATGGTGGGCCCGGATTCCAACAAATGGCTGGAGGCCATGAAGTCCAAGATAGGATCCATGTATGAAAACAAAGTGTGGACTTTGGAAGTACTACCTGAGGGTCGCAAGGCTATTCAGAACAAATGGATCTTTAAGAAGAAGACTGACACTGACGGTAATGTGACCATTTATAAAGCTCGACTTGTGGCAAAGGGTTTTTCACAAGTTCAAGGAGTTGACTATGATGAGACATTCTCACCCGTAGCGATGCTTAAGTCAGTCAGAATCATGTTAGACATAGCTGCATTTTTCGATTATGAAATCCGGCAGATGGATGTCAAAACGGCGTTCCTTAACGATTTTCTTAAGGAAGAGTTGTATATGATGCAACCCGAAGGTTTTGTCGATCCTAAAAATGCTAACAAAGTATGCAAGCTCCAACGATCCATTTATGGACTGGTGCAAATATCTCGGAGTTGGAATAAACGTTTTGATGAGGTGATCAAAGCATTTGGGTTTATACAAGTGGTTGGAGAATCTTGTATCTACAAGAAAGTGAGTGGGAGCTCTGTGGCGTTTCTAATATTATATGTGGATGCCATATTGCTGATTGGAAACAACGTGGAGTTTTTGGAGATCATAAAGGATTACTTGAATAAATGTTTCTCTATGAAGGACCTAGGAGAAGCTTCTTACATTCTAGGCATTAAGATCTATAGGGATAGATCAAAACGCCTGATAGGACTTTCACAAAGCACATACCTTGATAAAGTTTTGAAGAGGTTCAAAATGGAACAGTCCAAGAAGGGGTTCTTGCCAGTTTTACAAGGTACGAGATTGAGTAAGACTCAGTGCCCAGCAACTGATAAAGATAGAGAGCATATGAGCACCATCCCCTATGTTTCAGCCATACGTTCTATCATGTATGCAATGTTGTGCACTAGACCGGACGTTAGCCTGGCCATAAGTATGACAGGCAGGTTCTAGAGTAATCCAGGAGTGGATCACTGGACGGCGGTCAAGAATATCCTGAATTACCTGAAAAGGACTAAGGAGATGTTTCTCGTGTGGAGGTGACGAAGAGCTCGCCGTAAAAGGTTACATCGATGCAAGCTTTGACACAGATCCGTACGAACCAGATATGTATTTATTCTTAATGGGGGTGCGGTAAGCTGGTGCAGTTCCAAGCAAAGCGTCGTAGCTGATTCTACATGTGAAGCGGAGTACATGGTTGCCTCGGAGGCGGCTAAGGAGGGTGTCTGGATGAAGCAGTTCATGACGGATCTTGGAGTGGTGCCAAGCGCACTGAACCAATAACCTTGTTCTGTGACAACACGGGTGCCATTGCCTTAGCAAAGGAACCACGGTTTCACAAGAAGAGCAGACACATCAAACGACGCTTCAACCTCATCCGCGACTACGTCGAAGGGGAGGACGTAAATATATGCAAAGTGCACACGGATCTGAATGTAGCAGACCCATTGACTAAACCTCTTCCACGGGCAAAGCATGATCAACACCAGAACTGTATGGGTGTTAGATTTATTACAATGTAATTCGCATGGTGATGTGAGGGCTAGATTATTGACTCTAGTGCAAGTGGGAGACTGTTGGAATTATGCCCTAGAGGAAATGATAAATAAGTTATTATTATAATTCTTGTATCAAGATAATCGTTTATTATCCATGCTATAATTGTATTGAATGAAGACTTAGATACATGTGTGGATACATAGACAAAACCCTGTCCCTAGCAAGCCTCTACTTGGATACAGTTGATCAAGGATAGTCAGGGTCTTCCGACTATGAACAAGGTGTTGTTGCTTGATAACTGGATCACATCATTGGGAGAATCATGTGATGGACCAAACCCAAACTAATAGACGTAGCATGTTGATCGTGTCATTTTGTTGCTACTGTTTTCTGCGTGTCAAGTATTTATTGCTATGACCATGAGATCATATAACTCACTAACACCGGAGGAATGCTTTGTGTGTATCAAATGTCACAACGTAATTGGGTGGCTATAAAGATGCTCTACAGGTATCTCTGAAGGTGTCCATTGAGTTAGTATGGATCAAGACTGGGATTTGTCACTCCGTGTGACGGAGAGGTATCTCGGGGCCCACTCGGTAATACAACATCACACACAAGCCTTGCAAGCAACGTGACTTAGTGTAAATTGCGGGATCTTGTATTACGGAACGAGTAAAGAGACTTACCGGTAAACGAGATTGAAATAGGTATGCGGATGCTGACGATCGAATCTCGGGCAAGTAACATACTGAAGGACAAAGGGAATGACATACGGGATTATTTGAATCCTTGACACTGAGGTTCAAACGATAAGATCTTCGTAGAATATGTAGGATCCAATATGGGCATCCAGGTCCCGCTATTGGATATTGACCGAGGAGTCCCTCGGGTCATATCTACATAGTTCTCGAACCCGCAGGGTCTGCACACTTAAGGTTTGACGTTGTTTTATGCGTATTTGAGTTATATGGTTGGTTAACGAATGTTGTTCGAAGTCCCGGATGAGATCACGGACATCACGAGGGTTGCCGGAATGGTCCGGAGAGGAAGATTGATATATAGGATGACCTCATTTGATTACCGGAAGGTTTTCGGAATTACCGGGAATGTAGCGGGAATGACGAATGGGTTCCGGATGTTCACTGGGGGGGCAGCTCACCCCGGGGAAGCCCATAGGCCTTAGGGGTGCCGCACCAGCCCTTAGTGGGCTGGTGGGCAAGCCCAGAGAGGCCCCTGCGTAGGGAGATAGAAAATCAAAGGAAAAAGGGGGAAGTGGGAAGGAAGGGAAGGACTCCACCTTCCAATCCTAGTTGGACTACGATTGGAGGAGGAATCCTCCTTCCCCCCTTCGGCCGAACCCCTTGGGGCCTATTGAGCCCCAAGGAAAGGCCCCTCCCCTCCCACCTATATATACAGAGGTTTTAGGGCTGATTTGAGACAACTTTTTCACGGCAGCCCGACCACATACCTCCACGGTTTTTCCTCTAGATCGCGTTTCTGCGGAGCTCGGGCGGAGCCCTAGTGAGATTAGATCACCACCAACCTCCGGAGCGCCGTCACGCTGCCGGAGAACTCATCTACCTCTCCGTCTCTCTTGCTGGATCAAGAAGGCCGAGATCGTCGTCGAGCTGTACGTGTGCTGAACGCGGAGGTGTCGTCCGTTCGGCACTAGATCGGAGCGGATCGTGGGACGGATCGCGGGACGGTTCGTGGGACGGTTCGCGGGGCGGATCGTGGGACGGATCGCGGGACGGTTCGTGGGACAGTTCGCGGGGCGGATCGTGGGACGTGAGGACGTTCCACTACATCAACCGCGTTTACTAACGCTTGTGCAGTGCGATCTACAAGGGTACGTAGATCTGAAATCCCCCTCATAGATGAACATCACCATGATAGGTTTGCGTGCGCGTAGGAAATTTTTTGTTTCCCATGCGACGTTGCCCAACAGGAAGACCTCCTACCAATTGATCGTCTACGAGCAATTCAAGAGGAATTGGCAGGATTCTTTGTTGAGCATGTCATACCCACAGAAGGGAAATATCATCAGGATTTCCTTATCGATTTTGGTGAATAGATATTAGCTATTTATCTATCACAAGAGATGTTATATATTGTATATATGCATGATCGTGTACTATATGTAGTAGCGTCGAGTTGTTCGACCAAGCACGGAGAAAGATAGGTCACTTCTCTCTATATATGTTCATGACGATGTTGTGTAATTAATTATCCCTTCATTGCTATATGTAGTACCTAGCGTTGAGTTGAATGAAGAACATAAAATAAAATGAAATCCTAAATGTAAAAGAATTGAAGGGTAAACACAAAAAGAAAAGGGATAACACAATACGAAACCCCTAAACCTCTCCTTTAAAAAAAAACAACGTCAAGCAGCTGCTAACGTGTGGCTTCCTTTTAGTCCCGGTTTTTGTTACCAACCGGGACTAAATGTCCTCCTACCCTCGTCCCCACAACAGACACGTGGACCACTGTTAGTCCCGGTTCGTAACACAACCGAGACTAAAAGTTTCGGCCATTTGTCCCGATTATTTAGTCCTGGTTGCAGAACCGGGACTAAAGACCCTCTAGAACCGGGACCGAAGCCATGTTTTCTACTAGTGCGATATAGCTTGAAGCCTTTGAAAGACCTGTCGTGCGTAGCATCTGCTGAACACGCATGACACGACGTAGCACCTGTCGGCGAGGCATGACTTGACATCTCCACCGAAGCTCCATGCAAGACGAAGTCGCTCCACCTCCTGCCTCTATCTTCTAGCGCTGCTCCACAAACGTTGCTCCCAAGAGAGAAATGACATCACAGTGTCACCATCATCCCATCTGAAAGACCAGATCCTAGAGTTTCCCCCGGAGCAGCACGAGTGGATCAACAGTAGTTACTCGACGATGCCTTCATGAAGGTAACGACGCAGAACGCTGCCATCGCCCACCATCGGCTCGGTTTTCCCCGGCAACTATGTCTCCCCGTCTCGCTGCCGGGACTACATGAAGGATTTGGAGATCCGACCACCCAGCCTCAGGCTGACCACCTCCGGCGAAGGAGATGATCACCACCGCCAAGGCCCGGCCGCCTCCATGCCGAGAAGGGCCATCGGACTCCACCGCCGTTAGTAGCCATGCCCGATGCACAACCACCAACAACACATCACGAGCACCCCGAGGATGCCTCGCCGACCTGCCTTGGCGTCGATCCAAGGCCGAGCGCACGCAGCAGGACTAAGCCGGCGAGCAGCCCTAATAGGATACCGCTCGACTCCGCCTAGTCCAGGTACCACCGCTCCCACGCCGTCCTGATCCGGGGGGTCGGCCGCCGACCACCATAGCCCTCACCAGCACGCAGTTCTCCTCGTGCAGCCCTTCATGCCCGCCACCGTGGCAGCCCAGCGTCGCCACGCCCCGCAGCACGTCGCGTTTCGTCCAGGGTAGATCGCCCCACGACGATCCATCTTCGTGAGGAGGGAGCGCCCGCCCGCCGCCCACGCCGGCCGGGCTTCGCGCGCCGTTAGGCCATGGCGGCGACCACGAGTGGGAAGGGGAAGGAGGGTCGCGGTCTGGCGACGGCTAGGGTTTCCTCCCCTGCCGCATATGGGAACGTCAGAAGAGGAGGTGGCCCCATTTCAGCGTGAGATAAGCGTCACATTGATGAGGCTCATGAAGTTATTGTTTTTGCGGAGTAGGTTATACTGAATGCATGCTCTAGTTAATTTTTCATCCAAAGGTCGAGCTATGAAAAAGGGTTGGACATTATACTCCAGTAGGTCTTGTCGCTTTCCAGATTTATGCAGCATAGCAATGTTCAGCAAAATCGGTACTGATTCGTCTTTTTCGATTCAAACAAGGCAGTATTGATTTATCTCTCGAATTTTTGGTGGATGGCGTATCTTGGTGTTTGATAAACAGTGCTCAATAAATGGTTTCCTTGAGCATGTTTACAGTGACGTATGTAATGGTGCAAGGAAGTGATGGACCTTATCCGTTATGCTTATCACTCTCAAGTGAGCTGCACATGGAGAAAAGATCAGATGATGGTCCAGCCTGCAAGAATATGCGTGCTGGAATGTGGGGAGAAAGGAGAGGAAAGGAAATGAAGCTATAACCTATATATAGTCCGGAACTGGCAAGGCAAGTCCATGTTACCCTCTTAGGCATAAATCCTATGATTTGTATGCATTTCTGGCCTACTTGACTGGCTTCCTAAAATCTTACTCCATCTGTCTTCAAATAACTGTCTTAACTTTGTATAGTTTTAATATAAAATTATACTAAGCTTAAGACATTTATTTTAAGACGGAGGGAGTATTTTCTTTTTCTATGAGGAACTTTTACTTTCTTCTGCAATAAACAACAACTGTATATAAATGCTGCAGATGATTTTCATTCTTACTCCATGTTAATTACCAGGATCCTGACTGGATGATATTTTAAATACATATATTAAGCATGTATTCAATTCATGAACCCTACTGTACATACCCTAGAAGTTTTTATGAACACACTTAACTCAACGACACTTATTGGGACCAAGGGCATAATACATTAGAACAACTATTATGATATTTGTTAGAGTATACCATGATATTTAATGTTCTTAAAATTTATATGAACACACACATACACACACTTCATGCTATGTATCTTCTAACATTAGTTTAATAATAATTTGTGTTACTTCATACAATTCAAATTTAGCAAAGAAATAAATTTCAGTGATATACATTACACATGCGTAAGAAAAACACTATAAGTATTATATAGAAATACTTTTTAAATAATTAACTATGATGGTAAGAAACTAAAAAATATACTCATTAAAATAATAACATGGTATGTTTAGTTTAAATAAGTATAAATGTTTAATATAAATTAAAAAAAATATAACTATTAAATAATCAATTATATAGTGATCTTTGTAATTAATTTAATAATGGAGATAATAAATCTGACTTATGCATAACGAGACACATCTAATGAACGTGAAGAATTAACAGCAAAAAAATATGAAAATTCTACATCACGCGATAGTAAAGATAGAAAGAGAAGAACTTTTTATCGAAGTGGATAAGCGATACACGGTAGCGTATCCAAGACAAACGACTATGAAGCCTGCTACTAGTCCTCGACTTATTGCCACGTGGCAACACCGAATCGATGAGGTGTCTCCGACCTCGTTTCAACCGCTCCTCCATATTTAGGTTAAGAAGTGAGTGGGCTTGAGAGAGCAACTGTAAAAGTGAGAAGAGTCACTAAACTAGAAGACATAATTTTAGGGTGTACTATGCCAATTGTTGTTTACGTGGTGGTGGTCAGCTTGCCACACGTGCAGTCCAGACGTAATTAGAACTGTATAAGACCTGTCGTGAACAACTTAAATATTTTCAGCATTTAGAGTTTCTAAAGAATTAGAACTAATTTACATCCGATGTATTTTAGTTTTTTCTAACATCCAACGAGCGATCATTATTTACTAGTCATGCTCTCTCTAAGAAGACGACCTTCTCTGTTTTCCAGCAGTCAAACTACACGTTGAGAATTTTAAAGGGCCTTCACATGGCCGATGCAAGTATGCATAGAATGTCTGATCTATGAATATGCCCGAATGTTTTTCTGCATAAGCTTTCACAGAGGCCCCAGCTCCTGTATGGCTATCCTTATCTCTATTTTTGTTACATCATGTTTCTCACCTTGATGATAAAACAATCTATGATGTAACTAGTTAAAGTGGTTGTCTACCTCGTGCGTAATGAGAGAGTGATTGGGCTTCTCAAACTTGTCTTGTCCGGTTGTCTCCGCTCCCTAGTTTCTTAGTATCTGTTTTCTTCTCATAGCCAAGATATTTCTGCATTTTTCACTTGGAATAACCAAAACGCCTAATGCTGTTTCCAAAAATGACAGCTTTCTTTATACTCAGTTTCCAACTAATATACCATACCGATATTATTATTTTGAGACTAATGTTTCTTATATTATTCTATAATTAAGTGGGTTTCAAGATGGACCTGTGGGTCAAAAAAACCTGAACCCGAAGCTCCTTCCGAGCCTCAAAAAGCTGAGCCGGGCAACCAGAAACAGATCTGTAGGGCATCACCTGTATTCTATTACATTATGGACAACTTTTAATCATGTTTGGTTAGTTGCTGCGGAATACATCACTATGAATGGATAAATTAGCTAATCCTGTCTTCAGAATTCCACTTCATATTTTAGAATCCTTTCAGCTTACAGGTTGTGTGGCTGTGTGATTCGGGCCACTGTTGCTGATGCTCAGTGAGACTGTCAGCTAAAGCAACACATTTGCTTAATTGCTTTCCCATAAAACAATAACGCCACCAGGTTTGTTTCTAGATCATTAAGTTTACTCCTAATTTTAGCAGCGTTTTGATGGTGCTCCAGGGTTTTTACCCCATGATAGGAATTACAATTGCGAGTTTCTATCAAGGGTTTCCCAGGAGTGCTGGAACTCGCTTTTCCCCTTTACCTTTCACCTTTATTTTGAGTCTTTGAACATCTGAACTATTTGTATTTCTGTTATCTTGGTAATGGAAAGGGGATTAGCCCGGTTCAATTTTTTTTACTCCCAATCGAACCATGCTTCAGTATACATCCTTGCATTAGGTAGCTACTCAAAAATTTGTGTTTGAGCATCACATTGATGAGGCTCATGAACTTATCGTTCTTGCGGGGAGGGTTACATAGCTTTCCGGTTATATGCAGCACTACAGAATTGGTGTTGTTTTGTCTCTGAGATTTACTGTGGTTCTTGAGCATGTTTACAGTGATGCATGCAATGGTGCATGTTTACAGTGATGCATGCAATGGTGCAAGGAACCGACGGACCTTATCGGTTACGGTTATCACTATCAAGTGACCTGCACATGGAGAAAAGATGAGACCACGGTCCAGTGATCATTGGCTTTGCTGGAAGAACATGCATGTTGGAAGGTGGGGAGAAAGGAGAGGGAATGAAATGAAGCTATAGCCTATATGTACTCCGGAACAAGCAAGGCAAGCCCATGTTACCCTGTTAGTGTTAGGCATAAATCCCTTGATCTGGTAAGGCATTTCTGACCTACTTGACCTCCTGCTTCTTAAAATCTCATCTTCTTTTCCTGCTAGAATTTTTGCTTTCTTCTGCAATAAATAACAACTGCATAGAAATGATGCAGATGATTTTAATTTTGACTGCATGTTACATACCAGGAATCCTGTCCTCATATTCTCACGCGTTTTCAGCCAAAAAGGGAAGAAATTCGAAAGCATTCTAAACCGCCTTTTGCCCTACTTGTGTACCTGTCAGTTGAATTTCCTCCACTCCATCCATCTTGAGCTAGCTTTCTGAAACACATCAATTACAAGATAACAAGAATACGTGTTCAGCCCACTTGCTGTGCTGCTGCTATAAAGACGTGCCGCTCGTCAATCTCCACAGCCTCTTACTATAATCTTCTCTATCTCTGCATGCAGATTGCTTGCTTGCTTATCTCATTGCTTTTGCATAATTGCCCTGAGATCCTGCCTTTCTGCTATTTTAATCCATGATTTCATCTTGCAGTTGCAGACAAGAACAGCAAGGCCAGGTCCAGCAATATGAGCCTGAACTCTGAAGAAGGTTTGATGTGCCAGGCTATATCACACTCGTCACAATCGAGTGCCCCTTCCCTGAGCTCATGCCACTACCAGTGCGTCTCCACACTCAGAGGCCACTCCTCCTACGTGTCTGGCCTCGCCGTCGACGGCAATTCGCTCTACGTCGCCTCGTCGGACGGACACATCAGGATGTGGCCACTGGACATGGGCAGCACGACCGTGCAACAGCAGGGCTCTGTTGTTGCCGTCACTGATAGCTCCATAAAGTGCCTCATGGCCACCAGCGATGGTCTTCTCAGCGCTCACCAGGACGGCAAGATCCGGGTGTGGCAGCCGGCCGGCCGGCGGAAAGACGGGAGCAGCCACCTCGCCCTGCACGGCGTGCTGCCGACCACCGCAGACTGCCTGCGCACATTCCTGTTCCCCAAGAACTACGTCGACGTCCGGCGGCACAGGAGCCGCACCTGGGTGCACCACGTGGACGCGGTCACCGCGCTCGCCCTGTCCCCGGACGGCGGGTACATGTACTCCGTGTCCTGGGACCGGAGCCTCAAGGTGTGGCGCCTGCCCAGCCTCCGCTGCGTGGAGTCCATCGCGCCGGCCCACAACGACGCCATCAACGCCGTCGCCGTGTCGTCCGACGGGCACATCTACACCGGGTCGGCCGACCGGACGATCAAGGCGTGGAGGCGATACCCGGGGCAGAAGAGGCTCGCGCTGGTTGGCACCATGGAGCGGCACAGGTCGGCAGTGAACGCGCTGGCGATGGGCGTCGGCGGGCTGGTTCTCTACTCCGGCTCGTGCGACCAGTCCGTCGTCGTGTGGGAGGGCTTCGACGCCGGAGGAGCGGCGGTCACCAGTACGCTCAGGGGGCACGCCAAGGCGGTGCTGTGCCTGGCCGCCGCCGGCGACGTGGCGTGCAGCGGGTCCGCGGACAGGACGGTGAGGGTGTGGCGGCGGGGTGCGGAGGGTGGGTACTCCTGCTCGGCCGTCCTGGACGGCCATGGCGCGGCCGTGAAGAGCCTGGCATTGGTGTTGATGGGAGGCGACCACGACAGCGAGCGCGAGGAGAGCCCGCGAGGTGGCTGTTCCGCTCTGGTTTGCAGCGGTTCGTTGGACTGCGATGTGAAGATCTGGAGGGTGTCTTTGACTTGATTATTAGAGGTAGGTCTAAGCCGGCTTCATGTCTGTATTTTGATCCGTGCATGCCATGAAGATCGGGCCTTTGTCTCACTGGCTATCTTGTGTACTTCCATGGTGCGTTTATTGGGGAGGTCACTGATCTTCAAGTTGAGTTGAGATGAGTTGAAGGGAAAGTTGTATGTTTGGGAACGGAGGTGGACGTCCCAATCGGGATGGGTCTCAGTTAGTTTGTCATATGTGTTTGTCCATGAATATACTACGCACTAGTGGCAGTGGCGCGATTGGGCGGCTACCGGAGTGGTCAGTATTCAACGTGGAAGAACTGTGCAAACGATGATAACAGGTTTGCTATTTCTCGGTCGTCCTACACATGTGATCAAGCCAACAGCTAAAAAAGTTTTTTTTTCTTGAGAATCAACTAAAAAAGTTGTTGTAATGCAAAGTTTAGTTTTTTTTTTTTTTAATAATCGGCCTTTTTTCAGAAAAACCTAACGAGTTTTGTTACAAACGGTTCTTTTGTGGGACCAAGCCAAAGCGTCCATTCCGTCAACCTTCTTACGGCATTTACAATCGGGCTTGACTAATGCGTCCTTTATACGTTTGTGTCCGGACGCGTTCGATCGTGTTGGACGCAAAACAGTCCTTCATATCTCGTGTCCGGTATTCTTATATCTTAAATCCGGACTCTTAAGTTTCATGCACTTCTATCATACACGTCAATGTCGCACGTAAATAACAAATACTCCATTCGTCTTAAAATAAGTGTCTTAAGCTTAATATAATTTTGTATTAGAGTTAGTGCAAAGTTGAGACAGTTATTTTGGAACAGATGGAGTATTTTGTAACGAAAATACATAGCTCTTGAATAAATTTTATTTAAAGTGCACAACTCAATCATCATTTCTTTGATTTTTTTACTATGGGTCCACATATGCATCACAAGACTATCGACTAATTGCGCATGCACTTGATAATCTCGAAGATTCTGATGCATATGCAGAAAGTTCATAAGTTGGTTTGCATCTTGATCTTTCAGAATTTGAACTCGTTCTCCAGGCGCTTCAAAATCATTGGTTTGGACAACACCATCACTCTCATCCTCGACAATTACGTTTTTTCAAATAATACAACATGTCATCAGCTTCCGTAAAGTTTCTAAATCCTGCATCATTGCAGCTCCACGAACAATTCCCCAACGAGCATGAAGCACTCTGAATGTCCTCTTCACACTCTTCCTAGTTGCTTCCTGCATTGTTGCAAATTTTTTTGTTTCCTGTCGTGTAGTTCATATATGATCTTCACAAACGCCGTCCATTAAGGATAGATGACACCGGCAAGATAGTATCTCATATTGTAGTCAAGGTCATTGGCAGTGTAGTTGCACGGTGGCGATTCCCCATTACAAAGCCTCCTGAACATCGGAGACCGTTGAAGCACTAGGTGTGAGAACCCCACATTCCAAAGAAAGCATGCCAAATCCATAAGTAATGTGATGCCACTACTTCCAGTATGATTGTGGCCTCTTTGATGTGACCTTGATACATTTCTCGCAAACATTTGGGGCAATTCTTCCATTGCCTATACATAAAATAAATTTATCTAAGCATCCCAGGAAACTTTTTGGCCTCTCCAATAGCCAACGAGTTTTATGTGTCCTGCACATTTGATTCTCGCATATGCTCTGCTCCAAACACCTGCACGACTATTGGTTTTAAAACAGGTCGATCTTGGGTAGGGGGTTCCAGAACAATGGTAACAGGGGACGAAAGTAGACGATGTTTACCCAGGTTTGGACCCACTTGATGAGATAAAACCCTATGTAGTACTTTGATTGTATCGATATGATGGAGTATACAGTACAAGATGATCTACCTCGAGATAGTATGATTGTGTTCTAAACACTAAGGTTGGTAATCGTGCCTCTAAAGACTAAACCCCACGACTTATATATGCATCGGTGAGAGCACAATTGCTCCGTAAGGTGGTTTTGGTAATTAATCACAACATATACATCATTGGACTAATGATCTTATCCAAGTATATTTCAGAAAAGTTCAAAGATGCCTTCGCTGTAGGATTGTGAGGAGATGCCCCTTGATGCAAGGAAAGGAATAGGATTGGCTCAAGCTACAAGCAAGAAGAATCTACATTTTACATTTGTGAGAAATCACTTTGAGTCCATAGGAAAGCCAATACTATTACAAGGGGGTGAGGTATTATGATGAATTGGTTGCTCAAGTGCTTAGAGGTACCCACCAAAAATGCTCATCCGTTCTCCCACAAAATATCTTTGTCCAAAGCCAAACCAGCAAAATCGGTGCCACCAACTATTTCCATTCGGCCCTGCCGATTTTACACTTGACAGATCCTATACAAACCCTAACATCTCGGTACCACCAACTTTCACATCGGTGCCACCGAGATTCAGTGACCAACTTCCCGTTGAGAAGATTTCAAGGATCGGAATTTCCAAGTTTGGAATCGGTCTCACCGAGATTTGGAAACTGGTCTAGGTCATCGTATCGTACCAACAAGATTCCTATATCGTCTCATCGAGAATTCAAAAGTTGCCACATTTAGTGCAACTCGGTACCACCGAGATTCATTTCGGTGTTGCCGAGTTGGGAAGTAATGTTGTAACGGTTGGATTATGGGGGATGCCTATATATACTCCTCCACCCACCTCTCATTCGTAGAGGAAGCACTCAGAACACACTTACACTTGCGAGACCCATTTTTCTGAGAGACAGCCACCTACTTATGTGTTGAGACCAAGAGATTCCATTCCAACCATTTGAACCTTGATTTCCAGCCTCCCCAAGTTGCTTTCCACAATATCAATCTCTCCTACCCATGCCAAATATATTAGAGAGTGATTGAGTGCTAAGGAGACTATATTTTGAAGCAAAGAGCAAGGAGTTCATCGTTCTACCGCATCTATTACCTTTTGGAGGGTGGTGTGTTGGAAATATGCCCTAGAGGCAATAATAAATTAGTTATTATTATGTTTCTTTGTTCATGATAATCGTTTATTATCCATGCTATAATTGTATTGATTGGAAACACAATACTTGTGCGGATACACAGACAAAACACTGTCCCTAGTAAGCCTCTAGTTGACTAGCTCGTTGATCAAAGATGGTCAAGATTTCCTGACCATAGGCAAGTGTTGTCACTTGATAACGGGATCACATCATTAGGAGAATCATGTGATGGACTAGACCCAAACTAATAAACGTAGCATGTTGATCGTGTCATTTTGTTGCTACTGTTTTTCTGCGTGTCAAGTATTTATTCCTATGACCATGAGATCATATAACTCACTGACACCGGAGGAATGCCTTGTGTGTATCAAATGTCGCAACGTAACTGGGTGACTATAAAGATGCTCTACAGGTATCTCCGAAGGTGTCCGTTGAGTTAGTATGGATCAATACTGGGATTTGTCACTCCGTGTAACGGAGAGGTATCTCGGGGCCCACTCGGTAATACAACATCACACACAAGCCTTGCAAGCAATGTGACTTAGTGTATGTCACGGGATCTTGTATTACGGAACGAGTAAAGAGACTTGCCGGTAAACGAGATGGAAATAGGTATGCGGATACTGACGATCGAATCTCGGGCAAGTAACATACCGAAGGACAAAGGGAATGACATACGTGATTATATAAATCCTTGGCACTGAGGTTCAAACGATAAGATCTTCGTAGAATATGTAGGATCCAATATGGGCATCCAGGTCCCGCTATTGGATATTGACCGAGGAGTCCCTCGGGTCATGTCCACATAGTTCTCGAACCCACATGGTGTGCACACTTAAGGTTCGACGTTGTTTTGTGCGTATTTGAGTTATATGGTTGGTTACCGAATGTTGTTCGGAGTCCCGGATGAGATCACAGACATCACGAGGGTTTCCGGAATGGTCCGGAAACGAAGATTGATATATAGGTTTGTCTCATTTGGTTATCGGAAGGTTTTCGGCCATTACCGGGAATGCACCGGCAGTGACGAATGGGTTCCGGATGTTCACCAGGGGGGGGGAGCCCACCCGGGGGAAGCCCATTGGCCTTAGGGGTGTCACACCATCCCTTAGTGGGCTGGTGGGACAGCCCAAGAGGCCCTATGCGCAGGATAAAGAAAAACCAAAGAGAAAAGGAAAAAAAAGGGGAAGTGAGAAGGAAGGGAAGGACTCCACCTTCCAAACCTAGTTGGACTAGGATTGGAAAGAGGAATCCTACTCCCCCCTTCGGCCGACCCCTTGGGCCTTCCTTAAGCCTCAAGGCAAGGTCCCCCCTCCCTCTTATATATACGGAGGTATTAGGGCTGATTTGAGAAAACTTTTCCACGGCAGCCTGACCACATACCTCCACAGTTTTTCCTCTAGATCGCGTTTCTGTGGAGCTCAGGCGGAGCCCTGCTGAGATTAGATCACCACCAACCTCCGGAGCGCCGTCTCGCTGCCGGAGAACTCATCTACCTCTCCGTCTCTCTTGCTGGATCAAGAAGGCCGAGATCATCGTCGAGTTGTACGTGTGCTGAACGCGGAGGTGCCGTCCGTTCGGCACTAAATCGGAGCGGATCATGGGACGGATCGCGAGACGGTTCATGGGACAGTTCGCGGGGCGGATCGAGGGACGTGAGGACGTTACACTACATCAACCACGTTTATTAACGCTTCTGCTGTGCGATCTACAAGGGTACATAGATCTGAAATCCCCCTCGTAGATGGACATCACCATGATAGGTCTTCGTGCGTGTAGAATTTTTTTTGTTTCCCATGCGACGTTCCCCAACAATGGCATCATGAGCCAGGTTCATGCGTAGATGTTATCTCGAGTAGAACACACAAGTTTTTGTGGACGGTGATGTGCGATTTGCTGCCCTCCTTAGTCTTTTCTTGATTTCGTGGTATTGTTGGATCAAAGCAACTCGGACCGACATTACTCGTACGCTTACGAGAGACTGGTTTCATTGCTACGAGCAACCTCGTTGCTCAAAGATGACTAGCGAGTGTCGGTTTCTCCAACTTTAGTGGAATCGGATTTGACCGAGGAGGTCCTTGGAGAGAGGTTAAATAGAAATTCATACATCTCCGTTGTGGTGTTTGCGTAACTAAGATGCGATCCTACTAGATACCCATGGCAACCACGTAAAACATGCAACAACAATTAGAGGACGTCTAACTTGTTTTTGCAGGGTATGCTTGTGATGTGATATGGCCAACGACGTGATGTGATATATTGGATGTATGAGATGATCATGTTGTAACAGTTAATATCGACTTGCACGTCGATGGTACGGCAACCGGCAGGAGCCATAGGGTTGTCTTTAAACTAATGTTTGTGCTTGCAGATCCGTTTACTATATTGCTAGGACGTAGCTTTAGTAGTAATAGCATGAGTGGCACGACAACCCCGATGGCGACACGTTGATGGAGATCATGCTGTGACCCCGGTGACAAGAAGATCGTGCCGGTGCTTTGGTGATGGAGATCAAGAAGCACATGATGATGGCCATATCATGTCACTTATGAATTGCATGTGGTGTTAATCCTTTATGCACCTTATTATGCTTAGTACGACGGTATCATTATGAGGTGATCTCTCACTAAAATTGTGTTCTCCCCGACTGTGCACCGTTGCGACAGTTCGTCGTTTCTAGACACCACGTGATGATCGGGTGTGATAGACTCAACGTTCACATACAACGGGTGCAAAACAGTTGCACACGCGGAACACTCGGGTTAAGCTTGACGAGCCTAGCATGTGCAGACATGGCCTCGGAACACATGAGACCAAAAGGTCGAGCATGAATCACATACTTGATATGATTAGCATAGAGATGCTTACCACTGAAACTATTCTCGACTCACGTGATGATCGGACTTGAGATAGTGGATTTGGATCATGTACCACTCAAATGACTAGAGAGATGTACTTTTTGAGTGGGAGTTCTTAAGTAATATGATTAATTTGAACTAATTATCATGAACATAGTCTAATGGTCTTTGCGAATTACGATGTAGCTTGCGCTATAGCTCTACTGTTTTTATATGTTCCTAGAGAAAATTTAGTTGAAAGTTGATAGTAGCAAACTTTGCGGACCGAGTCTGTAAAACTGAGGATTGTCCTCGTTGCTGCGCAGAAGGCTTATGTCCTTAATGCACCACTCGGTGTGCTGCACCTCGAGCGTCGTCTGTGGATGTTGTGAACATCCGACATACAAGTTTCTAATGACTACACGATAGTTCAGTGCAAAATACTTAATGGCTTAGAAGCAAGGCGCCGAGGACGTTTTGAAACGTCACGGAACATAAGAGATGTTCTAAAGAGATGAAATTGTGATTTCATGCTCGTGCCCTTGTTAAGAGGTATGAGACCTCCGACAAGATTCTTTGTCCACGAAGTAAAGGAGAAAAGCTCAATCGTTGAGCGTGTGCTCAGATTGTCTGAGTACGACAATCGCTTGAATCAAGTGGGAGTTAATCTTCCAGATGAGATAGTGATGGTTCTCCAAAGTCACTGCCACCAAGCTATGAGATCTTCGTGATGAACTATAACATATCAAGGATAGATACAATGATCCTTGAGAGATTCATGATGTTTGACACTGCAAAAGTAGAAATCAAGAAGGAGCATCAATGGTTGATGGTTAGTAAAACCACTAAGTTTCATGAAAGACAAGGGCTAGAAGTGATACTTCGTGAAACAGCAAAACAGTTGCTGCACTAATGAAGAGACCCAAGATTAAACCCAAACTCGAGACTAAGTGCTTCTGTTAAGAGGGGAACGGTCACTGAGGCGGAGCTACCCTAAATGCTTGGTAGATTAGAAGGCTGGAAAAGTCGAAAGAAGTATATTTGATATACATGATATTGATGTGTACTTTACTAGTACTCCTAGTAGCGCAAGGGTATTGGATACCGGTTCGGTTGCTAAGTGATTAGTAACACGAAATGAAAGCTACGGAATAAACGTAGACTAGCTAAAGGCGAGGTGAGATACGTGTTGGAAGTGTTTCCAAGGTTGATATGATCAAACGTCGCACGCTCCCTCTATCATCGGGATTGGTGGTGAAACCCAAATAATTGTTATTTGGTGTTTGCGTTGAGCATGAACATGATTGGACCGTGTTTGTTGCAATACGATTATTCATTTAAAGAGAATAATAGTTATTCTATTTGCTTGAATAATTACCCTCAATGGTTTATTGAATCTCGATCATAGTGTTACACATATTCATAATATTAGTGCCAAAAGATACAAAGTAATAATGATAGTACCACTTAGTTGTGGCACTGCCACTTGAGTCATATTGGTGTAAAATGCATGAAGAAGCTCCATGATGTTGGATCTTTGCACTCACTCATTTTTTGAAACGTTTGAGACATGCAAACCATACCTGTTGGTATGAAACACATGAAGAAACTCCATGTGGATGGATCGTTTGGACTCACTTGATTTTGAATCACTTGAGACATGCAAAACATGCCACATGAAATAAGTAGAGTAACTTGTTGGGAGTAATGCATTTTTGATGTGTGCAGTCCAATGAGTGCTAAGGCACGCAATGGATATCGTTATGTTCTTACTTCACTGACGATTTGAGTAGATACAAGAGTATTTACTTGATGAATCACAAGTCTAAAATTTTGAAAAGTTCAAAGCTATTTTAGAGTGAAGATCGTCGTGACAAGAGGATAAACAGTCTACGATATGATCATAGAGATGAATATCTGAGTTACGAGTTTTGGTACGCAGTTAAGACAATGTGGAAATTGTTTCGCACTTCATGCCACGTGGAACACCATAGTGTGATGATGTGTCTGAACGTCATAGCCACACACTATTTGATATGGTGCATACTATGATGTCTCCTATCGAATTACCACTATCGTTTATGGGTTATGCATTAGAGACAACCACATTCACTTTAAATATGGCACCGCGTATTTCCGTTGAGATGACACAATATAGACTGAGGTTTAGAGAAATCTGAGATGTCGTTTCTTGAAAGTTTGGGGATGCGATGCTTATGTGAAAAAGTTTCAGTCTGATCAGCTCGAACCCAAAGCGGATAAAAGCATCTTCATAGGATATCCAAAACAGTTGGATACATCTCCTATCTCAGATCCGGAAGCAAAGTATTTGTTTCTAGAAACGGATCCTTTCTCAAGGAAAGGTTTCTCTCGAAAGAATTGAGTGGGAGAATGGTGGAACTTGATGAGGTTATTGAACCGTCACTTCAACCAGTGTGTAGCAGGGCGCAGGAAGTTGTTCCTGTGGTGCCTACACCAATTGAAGTGGAAGCTGATGATGGTGATCATTAAGCATTGGATCAAGTTACTACAAACCTCATAGGTCGACAAGGTCGCATACTACTACAGAGTGGTACGGTAACCCTGTCTTGGAGGTCATGTTGTTGAACAACAATGAACCTACAAGTTATGGAGAAGCAATGGTGGGCCCGGATTCTGACAAATGGCTAGAGGCCATGAAATCCGAGAGAGAATCCATGTGTGAGAACAAAGTATAGACTTTGGAAGAACTACTTGATGGTCGTAGGACTATTAAGTAAAGATGGTTCTTTAAAAGGAAGACAGACGATGATGGTGATAAGTCACTATTAAGAAAAGATCGACTTGTCGCAAAGATGTTTTCGACAAGATCAAAGAGTTGACTATGATGTGACTTTCTCACTCATAGTGATGCTAAAAGTCTGTTGGAATTATGTTAGTAGTTGCTGCATTATTTATGAAATATTGCACATAGGATGTCAAAATATTGTTTCCTCGACGGTTTCCTTGAGGAAAGATTGTATGTGATACAACCAGAAGGTTTTGTCGATCCTAAAGATACTAACAAAGTATGCAAGCTCCAGCGATCCTTCAATGGACTGGTGCAAGCATCTCGGAGTTGGAATATACACTTTGATAAGATGATCAAAGATTTTGGGTTTGTACAAGGTTTATGAGAAACTTGTATTTCCAAAGAAGTGAGTGGGAGCACTATAGAATTTCTGATAAGTATATGTGGTTGACATATTGTGGATCAGAAGTAATGTAGAATTTCTGTAAAGCATAAAAGGTTGTTTGAAAGGAGTTTTTCAAAGGAATACCTGGATTGCGCTACTTGAACATTGAGCATCAAGATCTATGGAGATAGATCGAAACGCTTAATAGAAGTTTCAACAAGATGCATGCCTTGACAAGTTTTTGAAGGAGTTCACAATAGATCAGCAAAGAAGGAGTTCTTGGTTGTGTTGTAAGGTGTGAATTTGAGTAAGACTCAAAACCCGACCGCGGCAGAAGAAAGAGAAAGGACGAAGGTCGTTATGCCTTAGCCGTAGACTCTAAAGTATGACATGCTGAGTACCGCACCTAATGTGTGCCTTGCCTCAAGTCTGTTGAGAGGTACAGAGAGTGATCCATGATTGAATCACTAGCAGCGGTCAAAGTTATCCTTTGTAACTAATGGACTAAGGAATTTTTCTCGATTATGGAGGTGGTTAAAGAGTTTGTCGTAAAGGGTTACGTCGATGCAAGCTTTGACACTAATCCGAATAACTCTGAGTAGTGAAACGGATTCGTATAGTAGAGTAGATATTTGGAGTATTTCCAAATAGAACGTAGTAGAAGCATCTATAAGATGACATAAAGATTTGTAAAGAACACACGGATCCGAAAGTTTCAGAACCGTTGACTAAAACCTCTCTCACGAGTAAGACGTGATCAGACCCCAGAACTATATGGGTGTTGGATTCGTTGAAACCACATGGTGATGTGAACTAGATTATTGACTCTAGTGCAAGTGGGAGACTGTTGGAAATTTGCCCTAGAGCCAATAATAAATTAGTTATTATTATGTTTCTTTGTTCATGATAATCGTTTATTATCCATGCTATAATTGTATTGATTGGAAACACAATACTTGTGTGGATACACAGACAAAACACCGTCCCTAGTAAGCCTCTAGTTGACTAGCTCGTTGATCAAAGATGGTAAAGATTTCCTGGCCATAGGCAAGTTTTGTCACTTGATAACGGGATCACATCATTGGGAGAACTGTGTGATGGACTAGACCCAAAAAAATAAACGTAGCATGTTGATCGTGTCATTTTGTTGCTACTGTTTTTCTGCGTGTCAAGTATTTATTCCTATGACCATGAGATCATATAACTCACTGACACCGGAGGAATGCCTTGTGTGTATAAAACATCGCAACGTAACTGGCTGACTAGAAAGATGCTCTACAGGTATCTCCGAAGGTGTTCGTTGAGTTATCAAGACTGGGATTTGTCACTCCGTGTGACGGAGAGGTATCTCGGGCCCACTCGGTAATACAACATCACACACAAGCCTTGCAAGCAATGTGACTTAGTGTATGTCACGGGATCTTGTATTACGGAACAAGTAAAATGACTTGCCGGTAAACGAGATTGAAATAGGTATGCGGATACTGACGATCGAATCTCGGGCAAGTAACATACCGAAGGACAAAGGGAATGACATACGGGATTATATGAGTCCTTGGCACTGAGGTTCAAACGATAAGATCTTCGTAGAATATGTAGGATCCAGTACGGGCATCCAGGTCCCGCTATTGGATATTGACCGAGGAGTCCCTCGGGTCATGTCTACATAGTTCTCGAACCCGCAGGGTTTGCACACTTAAGGTTCGACGTTGTTTTATGCGTATTTGAGTTATATGGTTGGTTACCGAATGTTGTTCAGAGTCCCGGATGAGATCACGGACGTCGCTAGGGTTTCCGGAATGGTCCGGAAACGAAGATTGATATATATGTTTGTCTCATTTGGTTACCGGAAGGTTTTCGGGCATTACCGGGAATGTACCGGGAGTGACGAATGGGTTCCGGATGTTCACCGGGGGGGGGGGGGGCAGCCCACCCGGGGGAAGACCATAGGCCTTAGGGGTGTCACACCATCCCTTAGTGGGCTGGTGGGACAGCCCAAGAGGCCCTATGCGCAGGATAAAGAAAAACCAAAGAGAAAAAAAAGGGGAAGTGGGAAGGAAGGGAAGGACTCCACCTTCCAAACCTAGTTGGACTAGGATTGGAAAGGGGAATCCTATTCCCCCCCTTCGGCCGACCCCTCGGGGCTTCCTTAAGCCTCAAGGCAAGGTCCGCCCCCTCCCTCCTATATATACGGAGGTATTAGGGCTGATTTGAGACAACTTTTCCACGGCAGCCCGACCACATACCTCCACGGTTTTTCCTCTAGATCGCGTTTCTGCGGAGCTCGGGCGGAGCCCTGCTGAGATTAGATCACCACCAATCTCCGGAGCGCCGTCACACTGCCGGAGAACTCATCTACCTCTCTGTCTCTCTTGCTGGATCAAGAAGGCCGAGATCACCGTCGAGCTGTACGTGTGCTGAACGTGGAGGTGCCGTCCGTTCGGCACTAGATCGGAGCGGATCGTGGGACAGATCGCGGGACGGTTCGTGGGACGGTTCGCGGGGTGGATCGAGGGACGTGAGGATGTTCCACTACATCAACCGCGTTTATTAATGCTTCTTCTGTGCAATATACAAGGGTACGTAGATCTGAGATCCCCCTCGTAGATGGACATCACCATGATAGGTCTTCTTGCGCGTAGGAAAATTTTTGTTTCCCATGCGACGTTCCCCAACATGGTGCCTGTTAGATTGATTAGGTGTCGCTTGAAAGCCTCCTACTTCTTGTTGTGGAGTTGAACCAAGATGTTTGTAAGGGCAAGGAGATCGCCTACTTCGTGAAGATTTACCGTGAGTGAGGCTAGTCCGTTGTGGACGAAAGCCGTGGTGGAATAGATAAGGCCGCTTCTTCATGGACCCCTTGTGGGTGGAGCCCTCAGGGACTCCCGCAGCCGTTACCCTTCGTGGTTTGATGTCTCCACTAACATGGACGTATGATAGCGCCACCTATTAGAACCATGCCAAAAATCACGGTGTCCACTTTTGCATTTGATCTCCCTACCTTACCCTCTACTTTACATTTGCATGTCTTAGTTTCCGCTGCTATAGTCTTAGATGTACATGTGTAGGGTGATCTTGACTATTCATAATTGCTAAGACTGGCCCACAACCAGAATTGGGAAAGGCTAACTTTTTATCTTGTCAAGTAGTCTAATCACCCCCCTCTAGACATACTTTCGATCCTACAAGTGGTATCAAAGCTTTGGTCTCCATTGCATTGGTTTCACAACCTAGGACAGTATAGCGTCTACTGAGGGAAATTATCACCGTAGAGGTACATATTTCGATGGTACTAATTTTTCTAGTTGGAAGCATAAGATGAAAATGCATATTCTTTGTTATAATCCTCCCGTTTGGGTTGTTGTTCGTGTTGGTCTATAAGGTGATTTCTTGAGAGAAGGAAAAGAACCAGATCATGATGCGACAGCGGATGAGTTGAAGATGTTGCAACACAACGCTCAAGCCTGTGATATCATGTTCAACTGCTTGTGTCCCGAAGAATTAAACGAAGGTACTGATTTTGTCAGGGAATCTAAGTTGGATGTGCTTCAGAGTCAGCTCGACAACTTCAAGATGAAGGATGGTGAAGAAGTCGCTAAGATGTATTCCAGGCTAGCTCTCATCACAAATGTGATTGCCGGCTTAGGAAGTGAAGAGATGACAGACAAATTCATCATCAAGAAGATACTTAGAGCCTTGGATGGAAGATACATCACTGTGTGTACATTAATCCAAATGATGCCAAACTACAAGGATCTCAAGCCAATTGAAGTCATTGGAAGGATTGTTGCTTATGAAATGTCTCTTAATGACAATGATGAGTTGCACAACAAGTGAAGCCACGCTTACAAAGCTTCAAGTGATACTCCTGCTACTTCAAGTAACAACCTTGTTACCAATGAAGATATCAACCTCATGGTTAGAAAATTCAACAAGTTCTACAGGAGTAGAGGCAAAGAGAGAAGCTCAATATCAAGATATGATGAGAAGCGTTCGTCTAATCGTGCCCGAAACTTCTACAACTGTGGAAATCCCGGACACTATTCCAATGTGTGCTCGGCTCCCCACAAATGACGAGAAGAGTCACCTAGAATATGGAGCTCAAGAGATGGGTCACCTCGCAGAGAGAGAAGGAGTATAGAAGATCATAAAGAACGAAGACACTCCCGGAGAGGCAAAGATCGGAGAAGAAGGACAAGTACACCAAGAGCAATTCTAGAAGAAGACATCAAGCTCACATTGATGAATGGGTTTCCGGCTCCGAGTCACACAACCAATCCGAGAGAAGCTACCACTCCAACTCCGACTACAGTCAAGACGAAGGTGTTGCCGACCTTGCACTCGTTTCCTCCAAATCCTACGACTTATTTGATTCACCAAATGAAGGGATTGGAGACTGCTTCATGGCAAAAGGCCCCAAGGTATCACACCTCGAGTACTTTGACTTTGATAGTGATGAGGATGACTTGTTAGGGGAAGATGACTTGCTCTTTGATAAGGCTAGTGATAACATTGAAAATGAACATGAAAATAATCATGCTAGTCGATATAAATCGAATGATGATGATAAGAATGAGATTGAACCACTAACTAAAGAATTAAGCACTCTTAAGTTAGCTTATGAAACTACTCTAGAAGATCATAGAGAGCTTGCAAGAACTCATGAGAAGCTACGCTTCGAGAAGCTAAATTTAGAGCGAGAGCATGAGTTTCTAAAAGCAATCAATGATGATCTTTGAAAGAAGAGTTATTATTATCTAGCCAAACAATTACTCTGGTCTACTTTTGTTCCACAAGTTAAACCTAAGAACACTAGTAACAAAGGCAAGAAAGTTTCTTCATCAAGTAACAACAATGCTAAAGCTAGATCAAATGATGTTCTTGCTAGTAGCTCTCTTGATTCCACTAATGATTCTCTTAGCCAAGTTACACTTGACCAATAAAATGATTTATTGAAAGGGATTATCGAGAGAGGTGTCTTCAGGAGTCTTGCCGAAAGTAAGCATTTCGAGGAAATTGTGCACAAGCAAGGAGGACATCGAAAGAAGCAAGGTGTTGGCTACTTCAATGTTAACGGAGATGTTTGGAAGAAGGTCCATATCGCATTCCCAAGTTTGTTCCTCAAGATAAGAAGTATGATCCTACTCCTCCCAAGGGAACAAGCTGTCAAGATGGCCTTCTACCACAAGACCACAAGGGCAAGGGAAATCTTCAAGAGGAGATTGACTTATTCGATGAAGAACCCCAAGCCAATGTCGAGGGGATTCCCAAGGACACTTGTAGTACTACCTCATATAGTGCTACCACAACTCCAAGGATCCCCATCAAATTTATGTGGGTCCCTAAGAGGCAGAACTAGAAATTTCTTGAGGGGTGACTCCGCCAATGAAATTCACTCTTATTCATTTTGGCAAGAACTATATGCAATCAACTCCAAACATATGGATTAGTTCAAGGAGTCACACATTCCCTCAAAGGTGAGCAAGGGACAATGTAATTAATGCATCTTCGGACATCATCTCCCATGTATTTCACTCCATATCTATATATATGTTTGCATTTGTTCCTTTTGATTTGGGATTAACCCATGTAGGTGAGAAGAGTAAGAAACAACAAGGATTTCTCCCAACTCAAGATGATCTTCATCAACAATGAGTATCCACCACTACTACACCTACTTGAAGTCTTCTACGACAAAACCGAAGGTTAGTTTATCCCTCTTAGGGGGAATGTCACATCTAGGGGGAGCTTTACTCTAAGACTTTAGTATAAGCGTCTCCTAAATGATGTGAACACATTAAGGCTTTATGTAAAAGTAATAACCCCACTTGTGCTTAATCGATGAGTATGACCTATGATCAATTATTCTTACTTGGCTCCTAAGTCAATATACTCATATATAGATGCACTACAACAAGAACCCCTCTACAGCAACTCATCAATGCGTTGTCATATGTCCACATATGTGTTGCTAAGGTCTACACCAACGGATTAGTATGCATTGCCGTAGGTGGCGTTGGAATGATCCACAACAACGTATATGCATGCGTTGATCAACGATGCGTAGAAGCATTGTTAGTAGCAACATATAAAGCTATGGCCCAACAACACTTAAAATGTGTTGGTGTCAACCCAGCACAAAAGGATTTTTAATTGGACATGATGAAGCATTGAAACGACTTTAATCTTCATTTGATAGCATGTACAATTAATGACATTTTATAAATTGCCATCCATAATCATTAGGTCAATGCCCATAGTGCATATACGCACATTATAACAAACCAAAAGATTTTGTATATTTAATCAACTGTTACTTTACAATGAACATGATACAAAGATTAGAGATCTCATATATTAAACCGACTATGTTGCGTTACAAACAACATGATCCAACAATTAAACAAGGTGAAACTATATCTAGTAGTGGCCTAGTTCTTGACTTTGCAGTCCTCTATAATGTTTGAAGCATTGATCCTAAAATGACATGCTAGTTATGTTGTAGTAGCTCCAATTTCTAACATTGCAGTCAACATCTGAGCCATGCGTCATCAATTTATTGTAGCGACCCGACTCAAGACGAGTCAAGCCTCTGTGTTTCTGTGCCATCCCTGGATCAGTATGCTATCACATAAAGTACATCAATGTATATATCAAAGTGCAATCACATGTAAAATAGCGTAAAACTGATATATACCTTAAATATCTCAGCAGAAGCAGTCAAGGGAGTGGAGTCCCAATAAACACCAACGACAAGTTGAGTGTAGTCCGTAACCCTGAATCGTACTCTTACTCGTCGAAGAAAAATATCTGCAACATAAGATGTTGCAGCTGTGTAGGTCAGCATATTGAATATGCACGCAAGTCACATAAGGGAGGGGTGAAAAGTAATCATCTATACTATATGAATATATGGCAGTTGGGGTTATAAGTTTTTAGCGAAAAGCATGTTTTCTCCTACATCAAGAGAGGGCTAAAAGCAAAATGTTACTACAAAGGTTGGTTGTTAACGAGATGGTTCCGCCAACCAGTTCTCGTACCCGAGTTGTCAATAATTACCCTCATCAAATATATATAATGGTGTTGAGAAATCCAGATAACTTCAGTTCCTTTGGCTCAAGTTGTCCATGACCGTGGACACGGCTAATCGATTAGGTTGGGTACTCTGCAGAGTTTTGCACACGTTCCCCACAAGATTTGATCGCCTCCGAGTATGTCCTCGCACTTCAGGGTGTTTGAAGACCGGATGATCAAAACATGGTCTTTCAACGGGTCCCTCTGAATCCCTATCGGTGCCCATCCATTCCTACCGTTCTTCTACATCTGCTAGCACCGCCTGTCCAGAGTCGCCGCGTTGTCCAACCAAGCCAGAGCCCATAATGACTTGTGGCTGTGCAGGTAAGCCTTGGGTCTTGAAAATATCCGTCCGTCTCTTTGAGCCTGGGTGAAGCTTTCCGCAGGATGTCATGGCCGTCCCCAGCATCCCGGGTCATCCAATGGGTTCTCCAGGGAGCCGATCAACCGTCCTTCACCCAGAGTTGCATTGCGTCCGAGGTCATTGAAAATCTTGTCTTAACCAGTCTTGATTATTTTATCAATCCTCGCATCACTTGTGTTATGCACTCAACCGAAAACCCGTCTACTCAAGCATAGCAATAAGAAATTTGTCGTCCCGGGGCCAAGTATCGGGGTTGTTGTGTGCCTACCACATGATACTACAATCTATACTAAATTTCCAAGTACCTACTCAGCATGCAATTGGGCATAGGATGGTAGAACTACGATGCATAAAACATAGGTGATACATGATCAAATGACTTTCCTGGTGATGTTGACGAAGAAGAATTTCTCGAGAAATAACTTGATAGACTACTCGTCACTCTCCGATGAAATCTATATAGCAAACATATCATTCACATAAGCACTCATACTAGCAATCATTCTAGCAATCAAAACAAAAGAGAGAGAGCGAATAAGAAACCGAAAGAAACTTCAAATAAGACTAGGGAGTCTTCTACTACGTCAAACATTAAATGGTTTTTGTTCAACAGAAAATAATAACAAGGAACTAAGATATAAATTTAATTAAGATAAAATAGAGTATTTTTCACAAAACTATTTGAAAGTATTTCCAAACGGGATTTGAAACAATGCGGAAACCAATTGCAAGTTACTAAGGAACTAGAATTGATTTCATGAAAACAAATAAAAATAAAATAAAAACTTGTTGCAAAACTACTGTTTAACTAACATAAACAAAACAATAATGTTTCTGAAATAATAAAGAAAATATTTTAAAACAAAGATAGAAAAGGAATTAGCCGAAATCCTAAAAGAGGTGAAACAGAAATTGTTTCACATGAAACAGTGAGCTAAAATACTCAAACAAATCTGAAATTTTTACCACTGATAAATACGATCACTAGTGATCAGTAGCAAAAAGAATCAAATTAAAAGCTATTTTTAAACTCCTGGAATAGGCAAAACAAGGTTTAAACTAAATCTGATCTAACTTATATTTGCAAATTTCAAACATAGACAAATTATATGTTTTTAAAAACTACAGGAAATTTGTGAGCTTCTGGAAAAATAATCAATATCATTGGACTTCGGGATCAAAAGTTATGGCCACATCAAAACAGAAACTTTTCTGTTTTTGCAATTAGACAGAAAAAAGAAACTAACTAGCTAACTAACAGGGGGTATACGTGGCGCGCTGTGATAGGCTGCGGGTGTGTTTGTTGCAAGGTTAGGAGCAAACGGCCGAGGGCTAAGAAAACTACTGGTTAACCGTGTTAAGTGAAAAAAAACCAGCACGGTTTTTCTAATCTAACCGAAGAGGTATCCTAAGAACTAATCTAACCCGTAGGATATGGATCTAAGGGCTAACAAAACAAAAGAAAAAAAACAGAGAGAGGAGGGAGTCCTTACCGTGATGGAGTTGCTCCCGTGGTTGGCTATGGTGGCCGAGGTGGGGTGGGGCTCCGGTGGGGTGGGTCGCCGGTGGGGAGGGGATCCGGCGGAGGGGGGGGGCGAAGGGTGGAGGGGCTCCTAGGAGGGGAGGGAGGCGAGGTGGAGGGAGTGCAGGGGGGCGAGGTGGAGGTACTGCTGGCTATGGGAGGAGCAGCAGCTCTCTGGTCGTGGTGGAGTTTCCTGGGGGGCGAGGTGGAGGTGCGGGGGGACCGAAGAGGTGGAGGGGTGGTGGAGGAGGGGTGGCCGAAGGGGTGGGGGGCTCGGCAGGGAGGGGTGGGTGCAGGGGGGACCGACGGTGGGGAGCTCCTGTGAGTTTTCGGGTGGTCAACTCCGGCGAGGGGTGCGCGAGCTAGAGGCGAGGAGAGGGGGTGGTTTCAACGGGAATGGAACGAGGAGGTGCAGGGGGTTCTTATAGAGGCGACGGGAGGCGCTGGGAGGGAATGTGCTTCGCGAATCCCGGAGGTGAAGATCTCCCTCTCCATGGAAGGAAAGCTTCCTGTAACGTGAGGGAGAGAGGAGGAAGAAGATGATCTTCTTGGGCCAGTGAAAGGAAAGTCTTAATGCGCCACCTGGAGTTTCCTAATAAAAATGATTTCCTTTTCTATTTTTAGAACTAGGAAACTAAAGCGATAAAAAGGAAATCAAATCAAATCGGAATAAAGAGTTTCTATATACTAAAATTATCAGAAAAATAAAATATAAATGATGGGCATTTTTCCACGGCAAAAATAAAAACTTCAGAAAAAATTATTTTCACAAAATTGCCTAAAAGGTTTATTTTCTTTCGCAAATAATTTTCAAATGACCCTCTAAGTTTGAGGGTTCAAGTAACTTTCAAAATGCCCGTGGGTTCGAGGGTCATGTTCCTCCTCTCTGGAATGTATTTCCCGGCATTTCTTGCACGAAGAAAACGAATGGAAATGCAAAACAATTCAAATGCAAATATCTCCGTTCAAATTATTCATAGTTGAAGAAGTCATGTCATCTTCTCTCGTTGCTTTTAAAAGATTGAATTTGAATTCACCGGAGAAGGGGAAATTCATTTTATTCCCTCTCATTCAAAAGTTTCGAAAAGTTTCAAAATTCACACAAGTTTCAATCACTCACGCAACCAACAAACAATCTAATAATAGTTATATTAACATTCCAAAATTTATAAATTTTGGGATGTTACAAACTACCACACTTAAAATGAATCTCGTCCTCGAGATTCGAAGAGGCTAGAAAGAAAGGTTAGGGTTTGGGGCTCTTCTAACAAATCCATCTTCCGGCAAAGTGGGATGCTACCACACTTAAAATGAAGGTTACTAGTCCCTTAACATTTTAACAATCCTCTGGGGTTTTGGCATCTGACTCCTCACAGTCTTCATATCTTCCGTTATATTCATAACGTCTCCATCAAAAACGAGGGCTCTTCCGTTGATATAAGCTTCTTCTGTTACTGGGTCTTCTTCAACTGACAGTCTCGTGATCAATTCTAACTAACCTATCGATGATTCTCATGGTGGTCTACCATTTGTGGTTGTCCTGTAGAGAGAGGGGTCTTGGTTTCATTCTCACCGTAACATTTCCTACGCGGGACAAGAAGGGCCATGTACATGGGGCTTTTCTTATACCACTCTAAGGCTTAAACAAAAGCTTCAAAGAACGTCGTCTCTCACTATGGGTAAGTCTCTCAGATTTACCATTCCGAATAGCAAGATAAATGTTAAGAGAAAGTCGTCATGGTGATCAATCCATTCCGCACCCAAATCATTTCTCTGTATAAGGTTTAGTGAATCTCGTATTCTAACACTTGGGCATCCTCACAAGCATTGCAGAATATCTCTTGTCCAAGAACGAAGTTCGGATAATCCATTGGTTCTGCAAGCTCAACAAAACATCTATCGCATCTTCACAACTCTCGGGTTTTCGTATGCTCCTAAGAAAACGTTTGCTGATCCACCATAGCTTCTTTCCATAACTCATATTCATTTCATAATCAATCCTTTATTACATCCTTAATTTATCCTCAAAAACTCCAATTCAAAAGTACTCTATTACAAATGCTGCCATCCACATTGTTCGGTATGGTCGAGCATTTCTGCCAACTTTATTCATCTGTCTCTCTTGGAGGTACTTAGTTCCGCTCGAACTTTCCGAGGTGCTCCTTGATAATCATGGTACACTCCTACTCAATGGATCCTGTCGGTTTACCGATTACTACCACACTTAAAAATGAATTATACTCATGCCTGCATAGACCAAATTTTCTCATATCCTCGTAATTGTTCAGAGATCTTTGTTCGAAGAGAAACAACGCATACAGTTCCAACATAGGCAATCATGAGACAATAAATTCCATTTATTCATGATGTTATTACAATCTCAGGGACTTCTGTTACAAAAATTTCACTCAATGATCTCAATGAAAAACAAGAGTGCTTCGGACTACACTTATTGCCATGGTCAAAACTTAACTACTCCATTCTAACTTTCTTCCTTTGTGGACAATCGCTGGCAAAATGTCCTGCTTCCTTGCAACAAAAACAAATGATTTCTGACAAGTCTCGAGGCTTCTTAGCTTCTGCTTTTGCTCCTTGGATTCCCGGCTTCCTTCCTGAGCACATGTATTTGTGGTGGCCAAATTTCATACACTTGTAATATCTGACATGACTCAGGTCTATGTCTGCAGATATTTGGTTCTTCCGAGGGTTCTTTTTCTTCTTTCCGGACTCCTTTATTTTGGCCAGTTCTTCTATTTCAAGTGGATCAAACTCCACTTCTTGCATCGGGAAGTTTCCCAGATACTCTTGGCTTCTCTTCGTGCAATCCTGTGAATAACGTCCTTCTTCTCCACATGAGTAGCATGTATTGGAGAAAAATCTGGTCAGACCTTGTCCATCAGGGTCTTCAATATATTCGTTCATCACAGGTTCCTCTAGAATCTTCTTCTTGAGGGTTTCCTTCACTGCATCTTTCTGCTTCTTGACAACCTGTTGCACCTTGGGGTAAATGTGACACTGAGCTGGGTAGTGGGTGGTTCCTTCACACAAGAAACAAGTCACCTGACTAGTTGGGCATTCCTCAGCTGGGTGATTTTCTTCACAATGAGTGCATCCATCCTGGTGTTCTTCCTGGGTGTGTCCGATTTCTCCACAGATCTTGCATGCACAAGTCTTCTCCTTCGGATTATCATAGCACTTCCGAATGAGACGGGATCTTAACAAGGTGTTCTTGAATTCGTCCCAGGTTTTTGCTCCACTAAATCCTTGTATGGCATGGTGCATTTTCCACCAGATTGCAGCACTTTGGGTAAAGTACTGGAGAGCATGTTCCACTTCATACTTCCTTGAGATCAAGTTGCTCCCGAAGTGGTTCTCCATGTTCTGAATCCATATATCAGCCTCCAGTTGGGTCATTGGTCCAGAGACTACAAGTCCAGCTTCATACTCCATCTGGTAGGGTTGAGGTTTTGGGGATGAGACGGGTAAGAGAGGGGGGGGGGAAGATACACACAATACAAACAATATTTTTGAGAATAGGTTTTATTTGTGGCCGTTGGAAAACACACACCAATGACGGCTCACAATTCATCGTATCTAACGTGAGTATATAAAAGGGGTTTGGACTTCCAATGGTCATATAAATATTCGAACGCTTCAGGGTCTTCGAATTCTTCGGGTCTTGAGAGTCTTCAATTGGTGCAACTTCAACTGCATGATCAAACCCTCTTTACTTTGAAGTGGGAGCCGGTTGATCCTTCACGTGGTCAAAGGGGAAAGGGCATTGCCTAACTATTTGAGGTGAGAGAGAACGTTTGATGAAATCAGAAGAGATGAGAAGTAAAAGGTGTTCTTGAAAAATAGAAATTCTGAGAGAACCTTTCCTCAGAAATTTCCAGTTTCTAGGGTCACGTCCTACAGTCAACATATGCTCTGATACCATTTCTGTAGCTACCCGACTCAAGACGAGTCAAGCCTCTGTGTTTCTGTGCCATCCCTGGATCAGTATGCTGGCACACACAGTACATCAATGTATATATCAAGTGCAATCACATGTAAAATAGCGTAAAACTGATATATACCTTAAATATCTCAGCAGAAGCAGTCAAGGGAGTGGAGTCCCAATAAACACCAACGACAAGTTGAGTGTAGTCCGTAACCCTGAATCGTACTCTTACTCGTCGAAGAAAAATATCTGCAACATAAGACGTTGCAGCTGTGTAGGTCAGCATATTGAATATGCACGCAAGTCACATAAGGGAGGGGTGAAAAGTAATCATCTATACTATATGAATATATGGCAGTTGGGGTTATAAGTTTTTAGCGAAAAGCATGTTTTCTCCTACATCAAGAGAGGGCTAAAAGCAAAATGTTACTACAAAGGTTGGTTGTTAACGAGATGGTTCCGCCAACCAGTTCTCGTACCCGAGTTGTCAATAATTACCCTCATCAAATATATATAATGGTGTTGAGAAATCCAGATAACTTCAGTTCCTTTGGCTCAAGTTGTCCATGACCGTGGACACGGCTAATCGATTAGGTTGGGTACTCTGCAGAGTTTTGCACACGTTCCCCACAAGATTTGATCGCCTCCGAGTATGTCCTCGCACTTCAGGGTGTTTGAAGACCGGATGATCAAAACATGGTCTTTCAACGGGTCCCTCTGAATCCCTATCGGTGCCCATCCATTCCTACCGTTCTTCTACATCTGCTAGCACCGCCTGTCCAGAGTCGCCGCGTTGTCCAACCAAGCCAGAGCCCATAATGACTTGTGGCTGTGCAGGTAAGCCTTGGGTCTTGAAAATATCCGTCCGTCTCTTTGAGCCTGGGTGAAGCTTTCCGCAGGATGTCATGGCCGTCCCCAGCATCCCGGGTCATCCAATGGGTTCTCCAGGGAGCCGATCAACCGTCCTTCACCCAGAGTTGCATTGCGTCCGAGGTCATTGAAAATCTTGTCTTAACCAGTCTTGATTATTTTATCAATCCTCGCATCACTTGTGTTATGCACTCAACCGAAAACCCGTCTACTCAAGCATAGCAATAAGAAATTTGTCGTCCCGGGGCCAAGTATCGGGGTTGTTGTGTGCCTACCACATGATACTACAATCTATACTAAATTTCCAAGTACCTACTCAGCATGCAATTGGGCATAGGATGGTAGAACTACGATGCATAAAACATAGGTGATACATGATCAAATGACTTTCCTGGTGATGTTGACGAAGAAGAATTTCTCGAGAAATAACTTGATAGACTACTCGTCACTCTCCGATGAAATCTATATAGCAAACATATCATTCACATAAGCACTCATACTAGCAATCATTCTAGCAATCAAAACAAAAGAGAGAGAGCGAATAAGAAACCGAAAGAAACTTCAAATAAGACTAGGGAGTCTTCTACTACGTCAAACATTAAATGGTTTTTGTTCAACAGAAAATAATAACAAGGAA
Organism: Hordeum vulgare subsp. vulgare; assembly: GCF_904849725.1. Lineage (NCBI taxonomy): Eukaryota > Viridiplantae > Streptophyta > Magnoliopsida > Poales > Poaceae > Hordeum > Hordeum vulgare. The sequence goes on along the minus strand of NC_058524.1, from coordinate 101,801,262 downwards.
CTAAGATATAAATTTAATTAAGATAAAATAGAGTATTTTTCACAAAACTATTTGAAAGTATTTCCAAACGGGATTTGAAACAATGCGGAAACCAATTGCAAGTTACTAAGGAACTAGAATTGATTTCATGAAAACAAATAAAAATAAAATAAAAACTTGTTGCAAAACTACTGTTTAACTAACATAAACAAAACAATAATGTTTCTGAAATAATAAAGAAAATATTTTAAAACAAAGATAGAAAAGGAATTAGCCGAAATCCTAAAAGAGGTGAAACAGAAATTGTTTCACATGAAACAGTGAGCTAAAATACTCAAACAAATCTGAAATTTTTACCACTGATAAATACGATCACTAGTGATCAGTAGCAAAAAGAATCAAATTAAAATCTATTTTTAAACTCCTGGAATAGGCAAAACAAGGTTTAAACTAAATCTGATCTAACTTATATTTGCAAATTTCAAACATAGACAAATTATATGTTTTCAAAAACTACAGGAAATTTGTGAGCTTCTGGAAAAATAATCAATATCATTGGACTTCGGGATCAAAAGTTATGGCCACATCAAAACAGAAACTTTTCTGTTTTTGCAATTAGACAGAAAAAAGAAACTAACTAGCTAACTAACAGGGGGTATACGTGGCGCGCTGTGATAGGCTGCGGGTGTGTTTGTTGCAAGGTTAGGAGCAAACGGCCGAGGGCTAAGAAAACTACTGGTTAACTGTGTTAAGTGAAAAAAAAAACCAGCACGGTTTTTCTAATCTAACCGAAGAGGTATCCTAAGAACTAATCTAACCCGTAGGATATGGATCTAAGGGCTAACAAAACAAAAGAAAAAAAACAGAGAGAGGAGGGAGTCCTTACCGTGATGGAGTTGCTCCCGTGGTTGGCTATGGTGGCCGAGGTGGGGTGGGGCTCCGGTGGGGTGGGTCGCCGGTGGGGAGGGGATCCGGCGGAGGGGGGGGGGCGAAGGGTGGAGGGGCTCCTAGGAGGGGAGGGAGGCGAGGTGGAGGGAGTGCAGGGGGGCGAGGTGGAGGTACTGCTGGCTATGGGAGGAGCAGCAGCTCTCTGGTCGTGGTGGAGTTTCCTGGGGGGCGAGGTGGAGGTGCGGGGGGACCGAAGAGGTGGAGGGGTGGTGGAGGAGGGGTGGCCGAAGGGGTGGGGGGCTCGGCAGGGAGGGGTGGGTGCAGGGGGGACCGACGGTGGGGAGCTCCTGTGAGTTTTCGGGTGGTCAACTCCGGCGAGGGGTGCGCGAGCTAGAGGCGAGGAGAGGGGGTGGTTTCAACGGGAATGGAACGAGGAGGTGCAGGGGGTTCTTATAGAGGCGACGGGAGGCGCTGGGAGGGAATGTGCTTCGCGAATCCCGGAGGTGAAGATCTCCCTCTCCATGGAAGGAAAGCTTCCTGTAACGTGAGGGAGAGAGGAGGAAGAAGATGATCTTCTTGGGCCAGTGAAAGGAAAGTCTTAATGCGCCACCTGGAGTTTCCTAATAAAAATGATTTCCTTTTCTATTTTTAGAACTAGGAAACTAAAGCGATAAAAAGGAAATCAAATCAAATCGGAATAAAGAGTTTCTATATACTAAAATTATCAGAAAAATAAAATATAAATGATGGGCATTTTTCCACGGCAAAAATAAAAACTTCAGAAAAAATTATTTTCACAAAATTGCCTAAAAGGTTTATTTTCTTTTGCAAATAATTTTCAAATGACCCTCTAAGTTTGAGGGTTCAAGTAACTTTCAAAATGCCCGTGGGTTCGAGGGTCATGTTCCTCCTCTCTGGAATGTATTTCCCGGCATTTCTTGCACGAAGAAAACGAATGGAAATGCAAAAGAATTCAAATGCAAATATCTCCGTTCAAATTATTTATAGTTGAAGAAGTCATGTCATCTTCTCTCGTTGCTTTTAAAAGATTGAATTTGAATTCACCGGAGAAGGGGAAAGTCATTTTATTCCCTCTCATTCAAAAGTTTCGAAAAGTTTCAAATTTCACACAAGTTTCAATCACTCACGCAACCAACAAACAATCTAATAATAGTTATATTAACATTCCAAAATTTATAATTTTGGGATGTTACATTTATCTTGGTGATCTACAACCACATTATATGGTGAGTAAGTTACACTAGAAAAATCAGGCTAATATAGAAGTAAAGTTTAAATGGCCACTATACAAATGTGATTAACCAGGACTTAGATTTATATATAGATGTGGGGCTAACTAATAATCTGAATAGAAAATATTCATTAACTTGAATTCATTAAACAAGATTGCAGATTATGCAACCTATATGTGGGTACTGATTTGTTTTTCATCTTTGATCAGCAAAATAGGGTACTAATTTATTTTTCATCTTTGATCGGCAAAACACCAAGCACCTTTGACCTGTCAGATGCAGCTATTCATTATTTAAACTATCAGCTTGTCTTTAATATTAAAAAAATATCCAAACATTATATTATATTATCATTGGGATGATTCAGCAACCTGCAAATGACAATTAGGTAGCCAATAGTACCGACTACTACCAAATTGAATATCTCTATTTTCGAGAGGTATCTACACTAATTAGCTTTGCGTCACATTACTCATGTATTACTCAACATGGGATGATTCATTAGTCATGATTGCTATGATATATTAGGAGAAAATCCCAGTGCGAACAACTTGACAATCCTTAAATAATCTACATCACGCAGAACTTCAGAGTTACCTGAGAACTACAAAGTAACAAATTATAATTCCCTGATCCATGAATCAGATTCTCAAAACCTGTAGAAGTAACAACACGAAAAAAGTAGCATCATATTTGGGATAGTCGGAGTTATCAAATCATGGCCACATGTTCCCTTCAAGAAAACTTGGTGAGAGGCAACCAAACTAAAAGCAGTAAGAAAGGAAAAAGTAGATCATCACCCTATCTAATCTAGTGTAGAACCGACGATATATTACTTTGTTATCTTATAGCTAAGAGATTTCATTTCAACTCTAGCGAGATTTAAGCATACGAGGACACATCTAAACTATTTTCGAGAATGAAGACAGTGCATATGTAATACTGGGTACCCAAACCCAGCCACGTGATACACATAGCAGCCAAATAGCTTGCAAGATCAAGGGTATCATTAGTTAGCCATTACTTGTGGAGATGCATTTTATTATTACCCCGCACATGAAAGTCGCACATGGCTCCATGGATACATCCATGTAGTCTTTTCAAAGAAAGATTAGGCATACCTGATTGATAGAATGATCGGTTGTGAGGGCACAATGCGATGTGTGATATTCAGTTGTCAGAAGTAGACACTAAAGTTAACTAATATGGAGTAAAACAAAAATTGTGAAAATAAAACAAAGTTGAGAAGAGGTCACTTTTGTTGGGTGCAGAAACATCCACGCTTCGGCATTTGTGTATTACACATCACATTTCCTTAAAAGTCATGTATAGAATCCAAGGTACTTGAGCTAAGCACGCATGCCATGAATTCATTTGTTACAATGCACAAGGAACAATCTCTCCCTATTGTAAACATAACTACAATGAGGCAAGTGCATATTGGTCCAGATGTGGTTCAGTGAGGAAACAAAATGAGCTATATGATAAATAATTTCATTAGAGGTAAGAGGAAAACAATTAAAAGAACAAAAATGAAAACATGATAGATACCTCATTTTATATCCACTTATAATTTGAAAGAGTCGTCTGAAATCAATGCGCTGAGGTAAAGTAATCACATAGGAGAGTCAAGAAACATAATTGTAGGTACAAACAGTAAAGTAATGGCACTTATGATTGTTCCACCTCTAATTTAAGTTGCTACCTCCACATGAATAAGGGTGAGCACGTGGAAAAATAGTGATGTAAATTTTGTGAGGAATCAATTGTTGGCGGCAAAAAATTGGAAGATTAGATTACCTAATATGGAAAAGGTGGAAGAGAATCGCTAGCTAGCAATTTGACCGTTCACGGGGATAAGATGGGAGGAAGAACACGTTGGTGAGAGGTTTAATGGGTTGTAGGCAAGGCCATGATGGTGTAGTTGCTACGGGCGGTGCTGGCTTGGGCAAGCGCTCGTAGAGGCTGGAGGGTTTTCTCCTTGCATTAGACATTCATGCATAGCAAGAAGTCACATATTTCAAAGGAACAAATCACTGCGAGTCTTTAGACGGCAACGGCGGTGACACACGTACATCTGCCTTCTCTTTGTTCTCCACTTCTTAAGATATAGGCTAGGGTTAGATAGAGATGGTTCTTGATCCTAGTTTCTTGCTCCGTCATAGCTAAGGCTGAATTACCGATTCTCCTCACCAATTAATCAGCTGTTGTGGGCATGTATCTACTTTTTTTTGTTTTCCAGACATGTGAAATCCACTTAGTATTAATGAGAGTTGATTACCACATGTACTTATTAGAGTATACTCTGCTTATTAGTATATGTGTAATGCCTTTGCAGTGAAGATTTAAACTAGAATGCAACATTCAAATAAACTTTTGTTGTACTATTAAATAAGAAAATACATATACTAGCAATAACCATGGTAAACAAACATGTGGTTGTGTAGAAAAACCAATGTGACGATGCATTAACTCGGATCTATATGTACATTGATTCAAGATTTTTTAATATAATAAGAGTACTTGTGCTTCAAATATGTGTGTTTTGTTTTCTGCCATCGTGATATAATAATTAATACTTTTCAAAAACTCAAATCCTATATATAACCAAACAGTATTTATATGAACGAGAATTGTTGTTGCAAGGGATTCAATCTCGAAAAAGATCCAAGTGACATGCAGGAATCCAATCAATCCATATAATGATTAGTTCTCTTTGGGCAATAAATCGAACCGAACAAAGCATAATTAGGGTACAAATAAACTACAGATGCGGGAGGGACAAAATAAGACCCGCTGAACTGGTGCAGTTGAGGAGGATGGGTCCGTCGATACTTGCGTCGTGTCTGGCTGTGCGGATGAACAAAAACGACTTCTGCATCTCCGGTCATGCTAAGGAACGGCGACGACATCTGCATCTACGGTCGCACGGAAGAACGCAAGGGGCCATGCCTTCCTTGACGCAGGAGGATGAACGATGATGCAGTGTGTGCCCCGACGAGAAATTGTGAGGGAGGCGAGCTTGGAGTAGGAACAGGTGCAAGCAGCCGAGGGCGAGGGGCGACGGCGGTGCCGTGGTGTTCGAAGCCTTGGCTACGGGGTATGTCTCTCGATTTTTTTAATGAAGGGATATTTCACCCTTCATGCACGAGCCTTGACAGCGCAAAAAGATAAGAGGTGGCTGGATATGGAGGTGGGTACAGGGAGGTTAGTGCTAAGTGGGGAAGGTGGGTTTAATCGAACAACACATTGTGTTATCTCATTGCTAGGCATGTATTGCTATAGGGGGTGTTTGTTGTAGTGATGACTTTGTCATCACCAAAGTGTTTGATAGATGCTAGAATGTTTGTGCATGTTCACCATGTTTTATTTGACATCTTAGTGCGTGAGCATGTTGGTATGCATATTTTGCTCATTCGAGGATATCCAATTGTTGTTATTTGTCTTCTATTTCTTTGGGTCAACTGGATATACTAGAATGCCTAAGTACCTTTCTCTAGCTATCTATGTTTTCTCGTCTCAAATTATAGTGATGCTTCATCACAAAATTTGAACAAGAGCATGTTGGTACGCATACTTTAGGGAAAATATATGTGAAGAGCACTCGGAGATTCGTCTCGACTAGGGCTGAATTCCAAAACCTCCCAAAGTGCATATCATCTCAGTACCACCGAATCGTTCTTTTCGGCTTCACCGAGTTTCTGTGTCAGCTCACAATTAAGGAACTCGGTGGCACCGAAAATTCAATCTCAGTGTCACTGACAGCAAGGAGATATATATATCTAGCAGATCCCGATGGTTGAAACACTTCTTCAAATGTTGTGTGCCACACCTCCTCGCTATCACGCCCTAGTCCCCTGGACTTCTTCTTTATCCTCTTATGCGCCCTGGCCACCGGAGCCGTCACCGCCGGTGGAAGCTTCACCACCATTGCTACCATAGCGGATCCTCGCCAAGTTAGGGTACAAATCCGATCCCTTTTGCGCTCTTTTAAATCTGATTCTTGCGCAAATAGGCACTCACAAATCTGCCCAATTGCTACTAATTCTACTAAGAAGAGAATTCCCATAGTTTAGCGAGCAAAGAAAAATTGAGGGTTAACAGTCCACAAAATTGAATCTCACTGTCACTGATTGATAAAAGTCGGTCTTACCGATTTTGGTTTTAGGATTACTAAGAATGTACTCGGTGGAACAAAGTTCTCCTTTTTGGTGGCTCCAAAATTTCTCACTCGATGGAACCGAAATCCTATTTTGCTGAATTTTAAAACTACTTTTTTTCCAGAGTTCAAAATTTTCAATTTTTTTTGCAATTTTGTGATGCTCATCCATTCCAGCTCTTCTATATCTTTTTACAAGGTGTGCTTGTCGGCCAGTCTACTTGTCTTCTTGTCTGCCAGTCTGCTTGTTTGCTTGTGTGCGAGTCTGCTTGTGTGCTTGGTCTTGTGAGTATGTGATACGCCTCCGTCGTATCTACTTTTCTGAACTCTTTTGCCCTTGTTTTGGACTCTAATTTGCATGATTTGAATGGAACAAACACGGACTAATGTTGTTTTCAGTATAATTGCCATGGTGATGTTTTTGTGGAGAAATAAAAGTTCTCGGAATTTTTCTGGAATTAATGAAAAATACCTGCGCAAAGATCCACCGGAGGAGGTGAGCCAGTGGGCCACAAGCCCAGGAGGCGCGGCCACCCCCTGGCCGCGCCTGGCAGGCTTGTGGGGCCCACGTGGCTCCACCGGCTCCAATCTCAGCTCTATATATTCCGTTTTGCCCGAAAAAAATCAGGGAGAAGGATTCATCGCGTTTTACGATACGGAGGCGCCGCCACCTCCTGTTCTTCATCTGAAGGGCAGATCTGGAGTCCGTTTGGGCTCCGGAGAGGGGAAATCGTCGCCATTGTCATCATCAACCTTCCTTCATCGCCAATTCTGTGATGCTCTTCACCGTTCGTGAGTAATCTCATCGTAGGCTTGCTAGACGGTGATGAGTTGGATGAGATCTATCATGTAATCGAGTTAGTTTTGACGGGGATTGATCCCTAGTATCCACTATGTTCTGAGATTGATGTTGCTACCACTTTGCCATGCTTAATGCTTGTCACTAGGGCCCGAGTGCCATGATTTCAGATCTGAACCTATTATGTTGTCGCCAATATATGTGTGTTTTAGATCCTATCTTGCAAGTTGTAGTCACCTACTATGTGTTATGACCCGGCAACCCCGGAGTGACAATAGCCGGAACCACTCCCGGAGATGACCATAGTATGAGGAGTTCATGTATTCACCAAGTGTTAATGCGTTGGTCCGGTTCTTTATTAAAAGGAGAACCTTAATATCCCGTAGTTTCCATTAGGACCCCGCTGCCATGGGAGGGATGCAATAGATGTCATGCAAGTTATTTTCCCTAAGCACGTATGACTACATACGGAAAACATGCCTACATTAGATTGACGAACGGGAGCTAGTTACTTATCTCTCCGTGTTATAGCTGTTACATGATGAATCACATCCGGCATAATCATCCATCACCAATCCAATGCCTACGAGTCTTTTACTACTAGTCCTTGCTACGCTACTTTGTCCCTACTACTGTTGCTGCTGCTGCTGTTACTCTGCTACTACTGGTTACTGTTGAGATTGAAGAGTGTTCTCTTAATTTGCATCTTGCTGATTCTACTATCAAGAAACCCATGGGAAGGATCAATGATGTTCGTATTATTGCAAATAGGAACTATGTACCAGTGGATTTCATTGTGCTTGACATTGATTGCAATCCTACATGCCCTATTGTTCTTGGTAGACCTTTCCTAAGGACTATCGGTGCTATCATCGATATGAAGGAAGGGAATATTAGATTTCAATTTCCTTTAAGGAAGGGCATGGAACACTTTCCTAGAAAGAAAATAAGATTGCCTTATGAATCCATGATGAGGGCTGCTTATGGTTTGAGCACCAAAGACGACGATACGTGATTCTATGGCTTCTGTGCCTAGCTAAGGGCGTTAAACAATAGCGCTTGTTGGGAGGCAACCCAATTAATTTATATTTTTCCTTTCTATTTTGTTGCGTCCACACATTCACAGTTCTATTGTGATTGTGTTTTTTGTGTTTCTTTTTGTGTTTGAGCCAAGCAAAGCCTTTATGACTAGTCTTGGTAATGGTTGTTTGATTTTGCTGGAAAAAGACAGAAACTTTTCACTCACGAGATGATTTTTCGTTTTTATTCAGAAAGAGCTTTTGAGTTGATTCTTTTTGCTCCTGATTGATATGCTTTTTCCCTAGATCATCGTAATTGCTTATATTTTTTGAGGTAACAGAAGTATACGAAGTATACAGATTGCTACAGACTGGTCTGTTTTTGACAGATTCTGTTTTTGTTGAGTTGGTTGCTTGTTTTGATGAAACTATGGTTAGTATCGGGGGGTACTAGCCATGGAAAAGTGAGAATACATTAGCCCATCATCAATATAGATGGAATTCAAGTTTTATACAGTACCAAAAAAAGTGGTAGTTTGTTTTCCTGTACTAATGTTATCACAAGTTTCTGTTTAAGTTTTGTGTTGTGAAGTTTTCAAGTTTTGGGTGACGTTCTCATGGACAAAGAGATAAGAAGTGGAAAGAGCTCAGGCTTGGGTATGCCCAAGGCACCCCAATCCAAATTCAAGGACACCAAAAAGGCTAAGCTTGGGGATGCCCCGGGAAGGCATCCCCTCTTTCGTCTTCAATCCATCGGTAACATTACTTGGAGCTATATTTTTATTCACCACATGATATGTGTTTTGCTTGGAGCATCTTGTATCATAGGAGTCTTTTCTTTTTGTTGTGTCACAATCATCCTTGCTGCACACCTTTTTGAGAGAGAGAGACATGCACTCATCGTGATTTTGCTAGAATGCTCATAGTGCTTCACTTATATCTTTTGAGCTAGATACTTTTGCTCTAGTCCTTCACTTATATCTTTTGAGCTAGATACTTTTGCTCTTGTGCTTCACTTATATCTTTAGAGCACGACGGTGCGTGATTTGGTAGTTGGCTTATGCTATGAAAGTAGTCCCATGTGCTAGGTACCCAAAGAGGATGCAAAAACCTCCCTCTTCATGTGCATTGAGTAGAAAGAGAAGTTTCGATTCCTCTCAATTAGTTTTGAGACACGGATTCGGTAATATTGAGAGTTATGTTAGTAGGGTGTTGTGAATTAGAAATACTTGTGTTGAAGTTAGTGATTCCCGTAGCATGCACGTATGGTGAACCGCTATGTTAGGAAGTCGGAGCATAATTGATCTATTGATTGTCATCCTTTGTGTTGAGGTCGGGTTCGCGCGATGGTTTACACCTACCAACCCTTCCCCTCGGAGTATGCGTTTAGCACTTTGTTTCGATTACTAATAAAAACTTTTGCAACAAGTATTTGAGTTCTTTATGACTAATGTTTAGTCCATGGTATAGATGCACTTTCACCTTCCACCATTGCTATCCTCTCTAGCGCCGCGCAATTCTCCCCGGTGCACAAACCCACCAAATTCCTTCCTCAAAACAGCCACCATACCTACCTACTATGGCATTTTCATAGCCATTCCGAGATATATTGCCATCAAACTACCACCGTTTCGTCTAATGACTTGTGCCATCACTTTCATATTGCCATTGCATGATCATACTAGATCGTTGCACATCCCGGTACACTGCCGGAGGCATTTCCTATGGAGTCATCATCATTGTGATCTTCGAGCTATGAGTAAATAAAAGTGTGATGATCATCATTATTAGAGCATTGTCCCATGTGAGGAAATAAAAAAAGAGGCCAAAGAGCCCAAAAACAAAAAAATAGGCCTAAGAGCCCAAATAATAAAAATATATATATATAAAGAAATGAGAGAAAAAGAGAGAAGGGACAATGCTACTATCTTTTTCCACACTTGCGCTTCATAATAGCACCATGTTCTTCATGATTGAGAGCTTCTTGCTTTGTCACTACCTTATGCTAGTGGGAATCTTTGTTTTATAACTTGTCTTGTATATTCCAATGATGGGCTTCCTCAAAATTGCCCTAGGTCTTCGTGAGCAAGCAAGTTGGATGCACACCCACTAGTTCTCCTCTTGAGCTTTCACATACTTATAGCTCTAGTGCATCTCTTGTATGGCAATCCCTACTCATTCACATTGATATCTATTAATGGGCATCTCCATAGCCTATTGATACGCCGAGTCAATGTGACCATCTCCTCCTTTTTGTCTCACAACCACCACCACACTCTATTCCTCCTATAGTGCTATATCCATGGCTCGCGCTCATGTATTGCGTGATAGTTATAAAAAGTTTGAGAAAGTAAGAGCGCGAAAACAATTACTTGGCCAATTCCGGGGTTGTGCATGATTTACATTAGTTGTGTGAGGATGATGGAGCATAGCCAAACTATATGATTTTGTAGGGATAACGTTCTTTGGCCTTGTTATTTTGAAAGTTCATGATTACTTTGCTAGTTTGCTTGAAGTATTACTGTTTTCATGTCAATAGCAAACTATTGTTTTGAATCGTACGGATCTGAATATTCATGCCACGTGAAACAAGTTGCAAAGGACAACTATGCTAGGTAGCATTCCACATCAAAAATGCGTTCTTTATCACTTCCCTACTCGAGGACGAGCATGCGTTAAGCTTGGGGATGCTTGATACGTCTCCAACGTATCTATAATTTTTGATGGTTTCATGATATTATCTTGTCAAACTTTGGATGTTTTGCATGCCTTTTATTTATTTTCTGGGACTAACCTATTAACTCAGTGCCAAGTGCCAGTTCCTGTTTTTCCATGTTTTTGACCCCTTTCAGAGGAGATTTTGAAACAGAGTCCAAACGGAAGAAAATCCCCAAAAAGATTTTTTCTGGAATGGAAGAAGATCGGAGAGCTTGGGGGCCAAGCCAGAAGAGCCCCAGGGGCCCCACAAGCCCCCACCCCGCGGCCAGGGGCCACGCCATGCAGCCTTGTGGGCCCCCTGGAGGTTCCCTGACCTAGATCTTGCGCCTATAAATACCCAAATATTCCCAAAAAAATCAGGGGTGCATCGTAATCACTTTTCCGCCGCTGCAAGCTTCTGTCTCCGCAAGATCCCATCTGGGCACATCCTGGTGCCCTGCCGGAGGGGGGATTCAGACACGGAAGGCTTCTCCATCAACACCATCACCTCTCCGATGATGCGTGAGTAGTACACCATAGACCTACGGGTCCATAGCTAGTAACTAGATGGCTTCTTCTCTCTCTTGGATCTTACATAGAAAGTTCTCCATGATCTTCATGGACATCATTCCGATGTAATCTTCTTTTGCAGTGTGTTTGTCGAGATCCGATGAATTGTGAATTTATGATCAGATTATCTATGAATCTTATTTGAGTTTCTTCTGATCTCTCTTATGCATGATTTCATATCCTTGTAATTCTCTTTGAGTTGTGGGTTTTGTTTGGCCAACTAGATCTATGATTCTTGCAATGGGATAAGTGCTTGGTTTTGGGTTCATACCGTGCGGTGACCTCCCCAGTGATAGAAGGGGCAGCGAGGCACGTATCGTGTTGTTGCCATCAAGGGTAAAAAGATGGGGTTTTCATCATTGGTTTGAGATTATCCGTCTACATCATGTCATCTTGCTTAAAGCGTTACTCTGTTCGTCATGAACTCAATACACTAGATGCATGCTGGATAGCGGTCGATGTGTGGAGTAATAGTACTAGATGCAGAAAGTATCGGTCTACTTGTCTCGGATGTGATGCCTATATGCTAGATCATTGCCTTAGATATCGTCATGACTTTGCATGGTTCTATCAATTGCTCGACAGTAATTTGTTCACCCACCGTAATACTTGCTATTTTGAGAGAAGCCTCTAGTGAACACTATGGCCCCTAGGGTCTACTCCACACCATATTTTCACCCTTACACTTTTTACTACGTTGCACTTTCCGCCTTTAGATCTCACTTTTGCAAACAATCTTGAAGGTACTATGGACTTGACGAGACCCTCCTTCCGGATCTCCGTGCTGCATCAGCCTTTCCTCTTCAAGGGAAAAACCAACACAAGCCCAATCTCCGTCAACGTGTCAATTTCTGGCGTTATTGTTTGAGAAGTAGCAGATACCTATTAGACTGGACGAGGAAGAAGAGATTCTTCTTCCTGAGAGATATCTGTATTATGATAGCATGGTTCGCCATGACTTTCTTGATAGAGATATAAATAGAAGGATGATTTATAACCTGGTATTTAGTCAGGGTACTCGTGAGACTATTACTTTGCATGCTCCTTCTTTGTTCAATCTTCATGCAGGCAGGTACATTATTATGCCCTCCGACATCTACGCATATTGGGGCTTAGCCCAACCACAAGTGCATGTGCCCGAGCCACCAGTCGAGTACCAGACGCCAGTTTATCAGTGAGAACCAGAGGAGCTCACACAACAGTGGCATCCTCAGTCTACTCCGGAGTACCCCGGAGCTGGTTATTTCCATCCTTGGGAGTAGAACAACTTAGGCCAAAAGCCTAAGCTTGGGGGAGTACGTGTTTCTCACCGACTTTACATTCTTGCTTATGCTTTCACTTTTTTCGTCGGTGTTCACACTTTGCCCTGTATCATCCATGCTAGTTTATTTTCTTTTTCTCGTTTTGTTTTCGTGTGTCTGTCTAGTTTGAGAAAACCCAAAAGATTTTCTTGGTCTTCTTTTGCTTGTTGGGAGCTTTCTCGTGTAAATAGTTTTCTTTTTCTTTGGGTCAAGGTAGAAGACCATGTTTACAATGTTTAGTGGCTCTTGCATGCATACCTGTTTAGCTGTCATAGAGCCATATTACTTTGTCTTCTCCTTTGTGTTTGCCTGCAGATTCCAGCGTACTCCAATGCACAAGCACTCTTATTATTGTTCACATTGTTCGGTCGTGCAAGTGAAAGGCAAAAATGACGATATATGATGAAGTGACTGAGTCTGGAAAAGCTGGTATGAACTTGATCTATTTTGTTTTTGTAAATATGACTAGCTCACCGTTCCTAGTTCAGCTTTGTTGTGAGAGAAACATGTTTGCAATGGCAACTTAGAGATCATAGTTGTTGATGCCGTGCTTAATTAGCTAGGATCTTATAATGGTTTGCCTTGGTTGCCAACATGAATTTTGAGATGACTATGATGTAGTATGATAGGATGGTATTCTCCTTTGAATGATTCAAGTGGCTTGACTTGGTGCATGTTCACGCATGTAGTTGAAACAAAATCAACATAGCCTCTATGATATTCATCTTCATGGTGATTTATGTCCTACTCATGCTTTCCCTCAATGTTAGTTAATCTCAATGCATTTTGATGACTGTTGTTGCTCTCTAGTTGGTCGCTTCCCAGTCTTTTGCTAGCCTTCACTTGTACTAAGCGGGAATACTGCTTGTGCATCCACTTCCATAAACCCAAAGTTGTTCCATATGAGTCCACAATACCTACCTATGTGCGGTATCTACCTGCCGTTCCAAGTAAATTTGCATGTGCCACTCTCTAAACCTTCAAGAAATAATCTGTTTTGCATGCCCGAACCGCTCATGTGGTAACAGGGGGCTATTAGTATCTTCCATGCTAGGCGTGTTATCCTTGATATGTGTTTATTCACTATCATTCATGAGAAAGGGGCCGGTAATTGGAATTCCCAGTTCCATGCTCAAATGTGTTTATTCAACCTGATTCGGCTAGCCATGGAGTGTGATTGATTGGTGGTGGGGAGTCAAAACTTTACTTTTCTGTTTGGGAACCGCCTATAGCATGTGTAGCGTCGAATATGTTGAGAACTCTTAGTCATTGCGTTGACAATGAAAGCATGCCACCCAAAATTATTATCTCTGTTTTCAAAGCTTGAGCTCTCGCACCTGTGCAAATCAATGCTTCTCTCTGCAAAGGGCCTACCTATTTATGTTCTTCTTGAGTCATCCTCCTCTTATAAAAGCACCAATTAGAGAGCACCTCTGTCGTTTTTATGCTTTGCTTTTAACTGTGTTGAGTATGACTATGACTGGATCTTCATTGCCATGAATTACAATGTTTAGTCACCCTTGGTCTTTGAAGGTGCTCTGCATTTATGTTTTGCGGTCTCAGAAAGAGCTAGCGAGATACCATCTATTCGTACTGCTTCATGATTGTTTTGATTGAAGTGTTGACGTTTGAGACTTATTATTATTTGCTCGCTAGTTGATTATGCCATTGATATGAGTTTACCGTGAGACCTAGATGTCATTTGCTTATGTGGTATTCTTGTGATCTTGCTGAAACTTTGGATATGAGTTAGACATAGTTGCAACAACAAGATCAAACAGAGTTCGTCAAAGTTTTTCTTTTGTCTCTTTCACTTTGTCAACTGAATTGCTTGAGGACAAGCAAGGATTTAAGCTTGGGGGAGTTGATACGCCTCCGTCGTATCTACTTTTCTGAACTCTTTTGCCCTTGTTTTGGACTCTAATTTGCATGATTTGAATGGAACTAACCCAGACTAACGTTGTTTTCAGCAGAATTGCCATGGTGTTGTTTTTGTGCAGAAATAAAATTTCTCGGAATGACCTGAAAATTTACGGAGAATTTTTCTGGAATTAATGAAAAATACCTACGCAAAGATCCACCGGAGGAGGTGAGCAAGTGGGCCACAAGCCCAGGAGGCGCGGCCACTCCCTGGTCGCGCCTGGCAGGCTTGTGGGGCCCACGTGGCTCCACCGCCTCCAATCTCAGCTCCATATATTCCGTTTCGCCTGGAAAAAAAATCAGGGAGAAGGATTCATCACGTTTTACGATACGGAGGTGCCGCCACCTCCTATTCTTCATCTGGAGGGCAGATCTGGAGTCCGTTCTGGGATTCGGAGAGGGGAAATCGTCGCCATCGTCATAATCAACCTTCCTTCATCGCTAATTCCATGATGCTCTTCACCGTTCGTGAGTAATCTCATCATAGGCTTGCTGGACGGTGATGAGTTGGATGAGATCTATCATGTAATCGAGTTAGTTTTGACGGGGATTGATCCCTAGAATCCACTATGTTCTGAGATTGATGTTGCTACCACTTTGCCATGCTGAATGCTTGTCACTAGGGCCCGAGTGCCATGATTTCAGATCTGAACCTATTATGTTGTCGCCAATATGTGTGTGTTTTAGATCCTATCTTGCAAGTTGTAGTCACCTACTATGTGTTATGACCCGGCAACCCCGGAGTGACAATAGCCGGAACCACTCCCGGAGATGACCATAGTATGAGGAGTTCATGTATTCACCAAGTGTTAATGCGTTGGTCCGGTTCTTTATTAAAAGGAGAACCTTAATATCCCGTAGTTTCCATTAGGACCCCGCTGCCATGGGAGGGATGCAATAGATGTCATGCAAGTTATTTTCCCTAAGCACGTATGACTACATACGGAAAACATGCCTACATTAGATTGACGAACGGGAGCTAGTTACTTATCTCTCCGTGTTATAGATGTTACATGATGAATCACATCCGGCATAATCATCCATCACCAATCCAATGCCTACGAGTCTTTTACTACTAGTCCTTGATACGCTACTTTGTCCCTACTACTGTTGCTGCTGCTGCTGTTACTCTGCTACTACTGGTTACTGTTGCTACTACTGGTTACTGTTGCTACTACTGGTTACCTATTATGTTGTCGCCAATATATGTGTGTTTTAGATCCTATCTTGCAAGTTGTAGTCACCTACTATGTGTTATGACCCGGCAACCCCGGAGTCACAATAGCCGGAACCACTCCCGGAGATGTGTTGGAAATATACCCTAGAGGCAATAATAAATTAGTTATTATTATATTTCTTAGTTCATGATAATCGTTTATTATCCATGCTATAATTGTATTGATTGGAAACACAATACTTGTGTGGATACATAGACAAAACACTGTCCCTAGTAAGCCTCTAGTTGACTAGCTTGTTGATCAAAGATGGTCAAGGTTTCCTGGCCATAGGCAAGTGTTGTCACTTGATAACGGGATCACATCATTAGGAGAATCATGTGATGGACTAGACCCAAACTAATAGACGTAGCATGTTGATCGTGTCATTTTGTTGCTACTGTTTTCTGCGTGTCAAGTATTTGTACCTATGACCATGAGATCATATAACTCACGGACACCGAAGGAATGCTTTGTGTGTATCAAACGTCGCAACGTAACTGGGTGACTATAAAGATGCTCTACAGGTATCTTCGAAGGTGTTCGTTGAGTTAGTATGGATCGAGACTGGTATTTGTCACTCCGTGTGACGGAGAGGTATCTCAGGGCCCACTCGGTAATACAACATCACACACAAGCCTTGCAAGCAATGTGACTTAGTGTAAGTTACGGGATCTTGTATTACGGAACGAGTAAAGAGACTTGCCGGTAAACGAGATTGAAATAGGTATGCGGATACTGACGATCGAATCTCGGGCAAGTAACATGCCGAAGGACAAAGGGAATGACATACGGGATTATATAAATCCTTGGCACTGAGGTTCAAACAATAAGATCTTCGTAGAATATGTAGGATCCAATATGGGCATCCAGGTCCCGCTACTGGATATTGACCGAGGAGTCTCTCGGGTCATGTCTACATAGTTCTCGAACCCGCAGGGTCTACACACTTAAGGTTCGACGTTGTTTTATGCGTATTTGAGTTATATGGTTGGTTACCGAATGTTGTTCGGAGTCCCGGATGAGATCACGGACATCACGGAGTCCCGGATGCGCCATAGGAAGAAAAATCAAAGAAAAAAAAAAGAGGAGGTGGGAAAAGGGGGAAGGACTCCTCCTTCCAAACCTAGTTGGACTCGGTTTGGAAGGGGAGAACTCCACCCCTTGGCTCGGCCGAAGTCCTTAGGGGTCCTTGGACCCCAAGGCAAGGCTCCCCCTCTTCCCCCTATATATACGGAGGTTTTAGGGCTGATTTGACACAACTTTGCCACGGCAGCCCGACCACATATCTCCACGGTTTTACCTCTAGATCGCGTTTCTGCGGAGCTCGGGCGGAGCCCTGCTGAGACGAGATCATCACCAACCTCCGGAGCGCCGTCACGCTGCCGGAGAACTCTTCTACCTCTCCATCTCTCTTGCTGGATCAAGAAGGCCGAGATCGTCGTCAAGCTGTACGTGTGCTGAATGCGGAGGTGCCGTCCGTTCGGCAATAGATCGTGGGACGGTTCGCGGGGCGGATCGAGGGACGTGAGGACGTTCCACTACATCAACCGCGTTCACTACGCTTCTGCTGTACGGTCTACAAGGGTACGTAGATCACACATCCCCCCTCGTAGATGGACATCACCATGATAGGTCTTCGTGGGCGTAGGAAATTTTTTGTTTCCCATGCGACGTTCCCCAACAAGATGACCATAGTATGAGGAGTTCATGTATTCACCAAGTGTTAATGCGTTGGTCCGGTTCTTTATTAAAAGGAGAACCTTAATATCCCGTAGTTTCCATTAGGACCCCGCTGTCACGGGAGGGATGGACAATAGATGTCATGCAAGTTCTTTTCCCTAAGCACGTATGACTACATACGGAAAACATGCCTACATTAGATTGACGAACGGGAGCTAGATACTTATCTCTCCGTGTTATAACTATTACGTGATGACTCACATCCGGCATAATCATCCATCACTGATCCAATGCCTACAAGTCTTTTACTACTGGTCCTTCCTACGTTACTTTGTCGCTACTACTGTTGTTGCTGCTGTTGTTACTCTGTTGCTACTGCTGTTATTCTGCTGCTACTGGTTACTGTTGCTACTGCTGCTATCATACTACCTTGCTACTGATACTTTGCTGCAGACACTAAATCTTTCAGGTGTGGTTGAATTGACAACTCAACTGCTAATACTTGAGAATATTCTTTCGCTTCCCCTTGAGTCAAATCGATAAATTTGGGTTGAATACTCTACCTCGAAAACTGTTGCGATCCCCTATACTTGTGGGTTATCAGTATGTCAGGTCCAGAGGATAGTCAAAATAACTTCAGTGAGCCCAGTGTTGAAATGGACTCACGAACTAGTCCTAAGAGGACACCTTCTGACCCAGGTACTCCTAGCTCCCATGGCTTGCCCAAGGCAGCCACCAGGTCCAGAAGGAAGATCAATTTTGATGAAGAAGATGTTGACTTCATCCCTAAGGAATCTGCTCCCCAGAAGCAGAAGGAGAAGACCACAGTCAGGAAGAATTTGATGAAGGAGTATGCCACACCTACTGACACTAGAGATCCATAAACTAGGCTTGCAAAGAATCAAGGCCGGAAGAGAGACAGAAAGAGGATTGTCCATGCTATTGGGAGGCCAACCTCAATGTATGAAGATTCAGCAGAAGTTGCTGATGAGGAGGAGGAAGAAATTCCAGCTGAAGTTCCTCCTCCCAAGAAGAAAAAGCTGATGGCTGATGATATGCCTAAGAAGATTTTCCCCAAGCCTTCAGCACCTAAGGCTAAGAAGTCTGTAGCTCCCAAGAGGACTACAAAGTATATTCTTGCAGCTAAAAAGAACAAAGGTTCTGCATCCAGAGATTTTGCTGCAGAGAAAGATGAGGATGCCCCTATGTTTATGAATATGAGAGCTCATCTACCAACCCATGATGCTTCTGACCCTGCTGCTGAGGACATGAAGAAGAGAAAAGATAAAGGTCTAAGGAAATGGAGATCCGTTGATCCATAAGTTGTGAGAAGGAGAATTGATGTTGATCCCCGCTTTCACACAAGGGAGCAACAAGATTTCTATGAAACTGTTCTGCATGATAACAGTCCAGCAATCACTGACATGAGATTTGTCGATTGGGAATACATCAAGGCCAATGAAGATTATTTTACCCATGTGAGAGAAACTTCGGGATGCTTGATATTGAAGACTTTGTTGGCAAAGAGATGACTGCTTGGAATGATGAGATCATCATGCAATTCTATTCCACCGCTCACTTCTATTCTGATGGAAGAATTGTATCGATGACTGAGGGTCACTGGTATGAGTCTACAGTTGATGAATGGGCCATTATCATTTGTGTTCCAAAAGCACAAGAAGGAGATTTGCATGTGTATTCACAACTCGAGATGAATCACAAAACCATGGCCAACATGCATCTACAAGCCAATGCCCGATGAATTTGTGCAGTCGCACAAGTTTGGCTGTGTCTATTTATTGCAAGCAGGAATACCTACTACGAACACCATCATGAGATACACCCCGATGCCCAAATTAGGAGATGATAAGATGATTAGAGGTTATTCCATCAACATGCTGCATCATCTAGACACCCACACCCAGTTCCTAGTGATGGACTTGATAGTTGAGACTATCAAGAGGACTGCTGCAATTCAAAAGAGATACTGTGGATATGCTCCATATATTCATATGCTCATCAATGCCAAGATTGGAAAGAATTCATATCTACTTTATCGTCCCCACCTGCCACGCCAGCCTTATTTTGAAGACAATGAAGTTGTGATGGATGAAAGCCATCCCAGCTCAACTACTGCCCGAGAGGGAGTAGAGGCAGCAACGCAACAGGCTGCTAGGAATGCTCCAACTCCAACCCCACAGCTCAGAACCAGATATGAGCAGATGTCCTTCTTGGTCAGCACCATCCACGGGATGGAAAAGAAAGTATCTGAGATCTTGCTGAACCAGAAAAGCCTTGAGAGGATCTTGGGGATAAAATTCCATGACCTGGATGTTAAGGTAACGGAGTTGACTACCACTGTTGAGCAGCTCTAGCATGAAGCTGATTCTATGAAGATCCCACACTCCAGCAGTGATGATGAGGAGTCGCCTCTTCCTACTACTACTCAGTTCAGGACCCAGACTAGGTTAGAAAATGTGCTAGTTCTGGAAGCAAGTCCATCTTCATCAACTCAAGCTTCAACTCCTGCTCTTGCACCTCTAGTTTCTACACCTCCAACTCTAGTGACTTCTACAGAAGCCTTCATCGATGCTCTCTTGTCCACTCCATCATCATCTATCGGAGGAGATCGTACCCAGAGAGACGCTTAGTTCTAGACCTTTGAACTTTTTGGTAACTTGGTGCCAAAGGGGGAGAAGTGTATAGATCAAATAGGGCTTTGAGAGGGAAAGCGTTGCATTTTATTTTCTCTCTTTTGTATTTTCAAAATTTTTGGTATTTTGGATGGATTTATGTTTTAAGAGAAGTGCTTGACCATAAGCTTTGATTGTTTGATGCTACCATGTTATTACCTTTGAGCTATCGACATGATGATCATTTGTGTTCTTGTTTGGTGTTATGTGCATTACTATTCATTCATATCATTTATGTGTAGCGCCAAGTTGTATGTGACATGGAAGAGTAACCCATGATCCAAATAGATTATGCATTGTATTCAAATGCAAATTTAAAATAGGGATTTTTATTCTTATGCCCCTCGTTCCTTAGTTGTACCCACTTTTCCCCATTCGTTAACTTTTTCCTCACTATTCCCATGTCTCGGGTTTTTGCATTCATATTTTCCTCACTCCCCCCCCCTTGAAAAGTTGCTCAAAAAGTACGCAAAATGAGCAATGGGGGAAAAGTGAGTACAACTAAGGAACCAGGGGCATACGAATAAATATCCCTTTAAAATAATGCACAAATTTAGGGGGAGCTCTTGTTTTTCGTATACTTCTCAAAGCGTTGATGCTAATCATTTATTATATCTTTTGTTGAAGCTTTGATGTATATGTTGTTATCAATTACCAAAAGGGGGAGATTGATAGCACAATTGCTCCCCAAGATGTGATCCGTCCCAAACGTATCTATAATTTCTGCTTGTTCCATGATCTTTTCGGTGACATTGTTATATGTTTTGCTACACTTTTATATAATTTTACACATATTTGGACTAACCTACTAACTCAGTGCGCCCAGTGCCAGTTTATGTTTGCTGATGTCTATTTTGCATGGGATTTTACCCAATTTTCTGAAGCCCGAAAAGTTCCAGAAAAAATATATAAAAAACCAGCCACACAGAAGCTTTCGGATCACCGAAGATGGGCCACAGGGGGGCCAGGAGCCTCCCAGGCGACCTGCTGGTGCGGCCAGGCCCTAGGTCGTGCCAGGAGGCTGCCTGGGTGGGTCCCACCTCCTCTGGTGCCCTCCTTTGGCCTATATTTAGAGTCCCGAGAGGAAATCCTTCCACAACTTCCAGAATCGCGAATTTCTCCATCGTTCCACCGCCGCAGCACTTCCGAGATCGGGAGCGTCGAGGAGACCTCTTCCCGGCACCCTGTCGGAGGGAGGATTGGCCTGCGGGAGCTTCTCCACCGTCATGGATGCCTCTCGGATGTGCCGTGAGAATTCCTCCTTGGACCATGAGTCCATGACCAGTAGGTATGTGATGTCTTCTCTCCAATCTTGTTCTTCAATAGTTAGTCCTTGTCAGCTGCCGTACATGATCCTCTATGTAATTCTCTTGCTATTGCTATGCTCGTTTTGTTGGGATCCGATGGATTATGAGATTATGTTCAGATTGTTATGAGTTATATATTTGATTATCCTTTTATTCTATGTTCCTTAGTGATTCATGCATGTTCTCCATTGCTATTTATTGCTTTGGCCGAGTAGTAGATTGTAACTCCAAGAGGGAGCGTTATGCATGATTGTGGGTTCATGCCCCTCGATGTCTATCTTGAGTGACAGAAACATGATACTAGGGGGTGTGCTTGCTGCCACCAGGTAGAAAACAACGGTGCTTGTGACCACGGTTGCAAGGATTCTTTACCTTAGGCATAGTTCATTAATGCAGTTGTCCGTTGCTTTGAGTTTACACTTTGGGTGGGGCTCGCAACTTAATACCAGCGAGATGTTCTGGATAGATATCTCAAGGTGGATGATTAGTAACTAGATGTTGATGAATAAACGGTCTACTTGTCTTGGCGTAGTTCCCATTACTATTTAACCTCTAACTATCAAGTAGCATAAATAGCATTGCGGTGCGACCATAATTCTTTCAATTGACCAACTGTAATTTGTTTACCCAAGCATAGTTGTTTATCATCTTTTGGGTGAGAGACATCACTAGTGAACATCATGTGACTCCGGTCCATTTCACCATCATGGTTTACACCTCCATCATTTACCGCTTTCATTTACTTTTCTGTTGCTATCACTATTACTTTCCCGCTTGTGTTTTGATCCTTTGCAAACTACAAGGCCGGAGAGATTGACAACCTCTTTGTACTCATTGGGAGCAAAGTTATTTGTTGTGTGTGCAGGTCCACGTCTTTTACTAGCGCCAGGGTGGAAGACACCTACTTGTTGACCCTAGGGGTCCTCTTGGTTCGATAAACCTTACAGTTTCGTGTGAGAAGTAACTACATCATTTCTTCCACTTTGGGTAACCAACGAGGTGCGAGAAGTATATACATCATTTCTTCATCAAGCAAAAGTTTTCTGGCGCCATTGCCGGGGACTCCAGTCTTCAAGATAGGGGAGTTGCACGCTATCCTTTACCTTTGCTTTTTAGTCTTGTTAGTTTTCTTTCTAGTTTTTGCTTTAGAGTCCTATACCAAAAACCACACAAAATATTATTTACTTTGCTTTTAGTTGTCAAGCATGTTAAGGTTTGATGCTTGGAAGGAATCTCAGGTCCTAGATTTCCATCAAAGGAATGGAGAAAATATGAAGGAAGCATGGGATAGAATTTCTGAAGCACACAAAAGAATTATGCCTTGGATACCTATCAAAATTGTGCTTAGAAATTTTTATCATGGTCTCTTTATATGGTGCAAACATTCTCTTGATATTATAGCTAAAGGAGATTTTTTAGAGCGTGATGAGGGAAGAGCTCTTGATATTATACATGGTCTATCTAATAACTTGTTTATAATCATGGTTATGACATTATTATAGATAGACTTGCTACTATTGAAGGGAAAATAGATACTCTAGACTCAAGAGAAAGAGAGAAACCCATGGTTGATAAGGAACATATATTGAAAATAGATGATGACTGGGAACCTTTTGTTAGAATTAACATCTCTAACCAAGACTTCCTTGCTTATTGTGATATTGGATCCATGGTTTCTACAATGTCAAAAGTTTTTTATGATTCTCTCTGGTTAGACTTGGAAAAAATTTCATCTTATCATTAACATGCTAATGGTGATATTTCTGAAATCCATGGAAAGGTACAAGATGCCCACGTTACGTTCTCTAAAAGGAATGCAACTATTGATTTCTTCATCATGGAGCCCAACAGAGGGAATATAGTGCTTGGAAGGGACTTCCTCCGAGCCATGAGAGGCTTCAGTGATATAGGTAAAGGACACATACGCTTACGTGGGAAAACGAAAGGTACATACCCGTTCCCTAGGAAAAATAAGGATGAACCTGTTGAGAATCAGTTTGAAGGGTTTTATAATTCCGATGACCTCCCAGAATCTTGATCCTCCTTCTTGCATTATGCCTAGCTCAAAGGCATAGAAGAAAGCACTTGTTGGGAGGCAACCCTATTTTTTTTTACTTTCTGTTTTAGTGGTCTTGATGCTTGTACTACTGTAGCAACATCATTGTATCTTTCTTAAAGCTTTGTGCCGAGTTATAGCCTCCGATTGCAAGAAAGTCCAAAAATTGTGACATGCTGTCCAGAAACATATTCTGTCTGCTTGACGGAAACGTTCGCAAAAAATCACGAGATCAACCTTTTGAGCTGATATTTTTTTGGAAGCATGCTCTATATAATTGCCTTTCTGGCATCTGTTCTGAGTTTTTTGATTTGAGTTGCAGAAGTGCCCCGAATAAATTATTTACTACCTGTTGTTCTATTTTTCATAGATTTTGCCATGTTTGCGTTTTCATTGTTTTGCAAATCCTAACCTTACTTTTTATTTGCAAAAACCTTTTGGCATTCATAAGAAGCAGTAGCTTTTCATGAAAATCTTTATTTCTAGCAGGTAATGAATTATTTTATTAAGGGAACTAACCACTCTAATCATCTTATGATGAGTTTCGTATGAAGGGAGTTTTCAAGTATGTGATGGGAGATGAGGAAAGAAGATACATGAGTGTCAAGCGCTCAAGCTTGGGGATACCCCCATGGAACCCAAGAAATATTCAAAGGAGACTCAAGCGTCTAAGCTTGGGGATGCCCCCGTGCATCCCCTTCTCTATCAACAATCATCAGTCGGTCCATCTCCATGTTATGTTTTTATCACTTCATATGATATGTGCTATGCTTGGAGCGTCTCGCTCTTTACTTTTTAGTTTGCTTTAGTTTTGCTTGCTGTTCATAACAAGTCGGAACCTAGCGTACCTTGTTTGGGAGAGAAACTTGCTCCATTCCACTCTAGAACACAACATAGTTTTTCATGCTTATCCCTTTTATGTGTTCTTCATCTTTTCGTAGCTACTGCCATGCTTAGCTCTTAGTTTTCATGCTTATCTTTATAAGAGATATTATTTAATTTGCTTCTGGAACTCTCTTGATTTATCATGCTTATCTTGTTTAGAGAGTTGGCTCGTTGCACTGAGTTGTGTGTCTTGCATGAGTAGGTAATTGAGGTTGCTATTTAAGTATAGTAGTAACTTGCAATAGTTTTGAGGTATTGATTTGAGTAATGTTTGGACTATTGGTGCCAAGAGCTTGAGCCTATTAGTGATAGGTGTCGTATTTTGGGAAATCTGTGTGTTTTTCAAAAAACAAAAATTAGTTGAGAACTCTAGCCACTAAATTGATCGCTAACCTCTCGAGGGGTTGGAATATATAGAGTACCCTCACGTTACCATGAGTCGACGATGCGCAAGGATAACCAAACCCCCAAACACTCCTCCTCGGGGTACTTGTATCTTTATGAATTTCCTAACTAGATATAGAGTTATCGATAATAAGTGTATGAGTTCTTCGGACTAATGTGAGTATTCGATTGTTGGCACTTCCACCATCCATATTTTGCTAGCCTCTTCGGTACCGTGCATTGCCCTTTCTCACATTGAGAGTTGGTGCAAACTCCGCCAATGCATCCAAACCCATGATATGATACGCTCTGTCATACATAAGCCTCATTATATCTTTCCTCAAAACAGCCACCATACCTACCTACTAAGGCATTTCCATAGCCTTTCCGAGATACATTGCCATGCAACATCCACCATCTCATGACTTGATCTTCATGTCATACATGCTTTTGCTTGATCGAGGATTCGCATGCTAGTTGGGACTTTCCCTTATTACTGCTACATGACGCGCTGGTATTAATGCATATCCTGCTACACTAGCAGAGGCATACATTTCCATACATCATGATAGTTTTCACTTCTCTTTATGTTGAGTACTTCTTATAAAGTGTGATGATTTTTCTTTTTATTCATGTAAAACATAGAGTGTTGCCCTTAAGTGAGTAAAAGATACCAAAGTGGACAAAACAAAAGATCCCAAAGAGGACAAATGAGAGATAAAAATAAAGAGCCAAAGAGGCCACAAAAAATAAAAAAAGAGAGAAAAAGAAAAAAAAAGGAAAAAAGAGAGAAGGGGGCAACACTACTATTCCTTTTGAAAGATCCACACTCGTACTCCATTGTTATATTTGTAATACATAGAGATTATCATTCCTGCATAACTATGTGGGGACCCTTACACTATAGAACTTGGTTTGCATATTCCAATGATGAGCCTCCTCAAATGAGCTCTAGGTCTTGATGAGCAAACAAGTTGGATGCACCCCCACTAGTTCCATTGGACAACTTACCTTAGCTAATATGTGCATCTCTTACATGGCAATTCCTACTCCTCACATCATATCTATCATTTGGCTTTCTCTCGCCTATGGTTGTCCTCATTGATGTGAGCCTTTCACACCTTTTTTTCTTCCTTCCCCATCATTATTCTATTTTCCATCCTAAGTGCCAACATATCTTGCTTACGCTCACCCATTGCATGAGTGCTCAAAATCGAAAGTGAGGGGATCATTTTGACTTGTGCGTGACTAGTGGTCTCGGATGAGTCAAAATAAGATTTCGAAGGAGACCAAGTGTGAAATTTTAGTAGATTGAGTTCTAAATTAAAAAAATATTTTATGATCTCAACCCATCTCCCACTTCTTGCACGCAAACACCATTTGGAGACATTCGAGTCACGGACAGCGAGAGATCTTGCACCTTTATGTTCTTACTTTGCTAAACTCAATGCTAGATATAAGCTCTTGCTTGTTATTGTCTTGACTTGAATTGCATATCTCACTTGCTTTACTTTGAAGTTATTATATGTGTGTTAGCATGTCACCACAGAAATTATTGTCTTATCATTTATCTACTCGAGGACGAGCAGAAATTAAGCTTGGGGATGTTGATATGCCCCTAACGTATCTATAATTTCTGCTTGTTCCATGATCTTTTGGGTGACATTGTTATACTGTTTGCTACACTTTTATATCATTTTACACATATTTGGACTAACCTACTAACTCAGTGCACCTAGTGCCAGTTTGTGTGTGCTGATGTCTATTTTGCAGGGGCTTTTACCAATTTTCCGAAGCCCGAAAAATTCTAAAAATATATATATAAAAAATCAGCAAAACAGAAGCTTCCGGATCACCGAAGATGGGTCAGAGGGGGGCCACGGGCCTCCCAGACAACCTGCTGGCGCGGCTAGGCCCTAGGCCGCGCTAGGAGGCCGCCTTGGTGGGTACCACCTCCTCCGGTGCCCTCCTTTGGTCTATATTTAGAGTCCCGAGAGGAAACCCTTCCACAACTTCCAGAATCACGAATTTCTCCATTGTTCCGCCACCGCAGCGCTTCCAAGATCGGGAGCGTCAGGAGACCTCTTCGCGACTCCCTGCCGGAGGGAGGATTGACCTCGTGGAGCTTCTCCGCCACCATGGACGCCTCGCGGACGTGCCGTGAGTAGTCCTCCTTGGACCATGGGTCCATGATCAGTAGCTATGTGATGTCTTCTCTCCAATCTTGTGCTTCAGTGGTTAGTCCTTGTGAGCTGCCCTACATGATCAAGGCATCTATGTAATTTTCTTGCTATTGCTATGATCGGTTTGTTGGGATCCGATGGATTATGAGATTATGTTCAGATTGTTATGAGTTATATATTTGACTATCCTTTTATATTATGTTCCTTAGTGATTCATGCATGTTCTCCGTTGCTATTTATTGCTTTGGCCGAGTAGTAGATTGTAACTCCAAGAGGGAGCGTTTTGCATGACTGGGTTCATGCCCCTCGATCTATAGCTTGAGTGATAGAAACATGACACCAGGGGATGTGCTTGTTGCCACGTGGGAGAAAACAACGGTGCTTGTGACCACGGTTGCTAGTATTGTTTACCTTACACATAGTTCATTAATGCAGTTGTCTGTTGCTTTGGGTTTACACTTTGGGTGGGGCTCGCAACTTAATACCTGCGAGATGTTCTAGATAGATATCTCAAGGTGGATGATTAGTAACTAGATGCTGATGAATAAACGGTATACTTTTCTTGGCGTACTGCCCATTACTATTTAGCCTCTTACAATCAAGTAGCATAATTAGCATTGCGGTGCGATCATAATTCTGTCAATTGCCCAACTGTAATTTGTTTACCCAAGCATAGTTGTTTATCGTCTTTTGAGAGAGAGACATCACTAGTGAACATCATGTGACTCCGGTCGATATCACCATCATTGTTTACACCTCCATCATTTACCACTTTCATTTAATTTTCCGTTGCTATCACTGTTACTTTCCCGCTTGTGATTTGATCCTGTGCAAACTACAAGGCCAGAGAGATTGACAACCTCTATGTACTCATTGGGAGCAAATTTATTTTGTGTGTGTGCAGGTACATGTCTTCTGCTAGCGCCAGGGTGGAAGACACCTACTTGTTGATCCTAGGAGTCCTCTTGGTTCGATAAACCTTTCAGTTCCGTGTGAGGGAAAACTTGTTGTTGACTACATCTCAACCTTCCACTAGGGGTAACCAACGAGGTGTGAGAAGTATATGCATCATCTCGTCATCAAGGTGGTTTTGGTAATTAATTACAACATATGCATCGTTGGTCTAATTATCTTATCCAAGTATATTTCAAAAAACTTCAAATATGCCTTTGCTATAGGATTGTGAAGAGATGCCCCTTGATGCAAAGAAAGCAATAGGATTACTCAAGCTTCAAGAAAGAAGACTCCACATTTTACCTTTGTGAGAAATCACTTTGAGTCCATAGGAAAGCCAATACTATTAAAAGGGGTTTAGGTATACTGATGAAAGTGTTGCTCAAGTCCTTAGAGGTAGCCACCAAAAATACTCATCCATTCTCCCACAAAATATCTCTGTTCAAAGCCAAACTTACAAAATAGGTGCCACCAATTATTTCCATTCGGCCCTACCGATTTTACACTTGAAAGATCCTATACCAAACCCTACCATCTCGGTACCACCACTTTCACATTGATGCCACCGAGATTCAGTGACCAACTTTTTGTTGAGAAGATTTCAAGAATCGGAATTTCTGAGTTTGAAATCCCTCTCACCGAGATTTGGAAACTGGTCTAGGTCATTGTATCGGTACCACCGAGATTGCTATAACGGTATAACTAAGAATTCAAAAGTTTCCACATTTAGTGCAACTCAGTACCACCGAGATTCATTTTGGTGTCGCCGAGTTGGGCTATAATGTTATAACGGTTGGATTTTGGGGGATGCCTATATATAAGCCTCCACCCACCTCTCATTCATAGGTGAAGCACTCAGAAGACACTTACACTTGCGAGATCCATTTTTCTAAGAGAGAGCCACCTACTCATGTGTTGAGATCAAGAGATTCCATTCCAACCATTTGAACCTTGATTTCTAGCCTCCCCAAGTTGCTTTACACAAGATCAATCTCTCTTACCCATGCCAAATCTGTGAGAGAGTTATTCAGTGTTGAGGAGACTATCTTTTTAAGCACAAGAGCAAGGAGGTCATCGTTCTACTTCATCTATTACCTTTTGGAGGGTGGTGCCTCCTAAATTGGTTAGGTGTCGCTTGGGAGCCTCCAACATCATGTTGTGGAGTTGAATCAAGATGTTTGTAAGGGAGAGGAGATTGCGTACTTCGTGAAGGTCTACCATGAGTGAGGCTAGTCCTGTGTGGACGGAAACCATGGTGGAATAGACAAGGCCGCTTCTTCGTGGACTCCTTGTGGGTGGATCCCTCTGTGGATTATTGCAGTTGTTATCCTCTACGGGTTGAAGTCTCCACTAACATGGACGTACGATAGCGCAACCTATTGAAACCATGCTAGAAATCACCGTGTCAACCTTTGCGTTTGATCTCCCTACCTTACCCTTTACTTTACATTGGCATGTCTTACTTTCCGCTGATGTACTCTTAGATGTGCATGTGTAGCGTGAACTTCACTAGTCATAATTGTTAAAACTGCCCCACAACTAAAATTGGGAAAAAGGCTAAGTTTTTATCTTGTCAAGTAGTCTAATCACCCCGGTCTAGACATACTTCCGATCCTACAATTGGGGGTACCTAAGTTGCACACCAGGTCATTTTACAACACGCCGGCTATAGGGAAATCATTGAAGTCAACGCCAAGTCATTGGAGGTTTCCATCTTTGTTACATCGGGGTTCACAACTTCGTTAGTCCTTCCTTCTAGTGATGGGCGGACGACAAGGTCGGGCCACAGACTACATGCCGTATAGGTTAGTACCCGTGAGTCAAAGACAATGTCAATATCCCCTCAATTGGTCTTCGAAGCCAAAGACTACAGCTCCATCATCGGGATAATTCTTCAGCTTGAAGTCTTTGGCTTGGCAGACGAGTTCCTTCTTTACCAGCTCAAGCCTTAATATGAAGTCTTTGATTTGGCATATAAATCATTAAGTCTCCTTTTACAGTCAACCTTACCGACCACTAGTTTGAACCTTACCCTCGGCAAGCAGAGTATGAGGTCCACTCTTTCTATGAAGGTATCTACCTGTAATGCCCTGGCCACACCCGTCGGCGGTCGTTACTCCTCGCGGGATCTAGACTGGCCCCACATATCAATTGTAGTCTTTTCTGTGCACTTTGTCCTCACTCATGCGCACCCGGTATCAACTTCCTGGTAGGTCACCCATCCTAGAACTACTCCAAACCGAGCATGCTTAACCTGGGAGTTCTGCTTGAATGGGCTCCTAGAAAAGAAGGGATTCCTTATTGATATGAGTAGTCTATCATCCCTAATAAGCCAGGCTATCACATACAACACCACTCAAAGGAACCGACATCCTCGTCGGGCCTCAGGAGCGTTCCCTCATGGCACAAACGTCTGTGCATCTAGTCCAGTACATGTGTCATGCCGTGTGACGTGACACGTCACAAATGTCATGAACAACACAGCCGCACACCTGTTCGCAAACATCCATGTAACCGCGAGGGTCGGCTGTGATACCAACTTGTAACGCCCCGGACACACCCGCCGGTGGTCGTTACTCCTGGCGAGATCTAGAATGGCCTCACATGTCAATACTAGTATTTTCTGCACACTTTGTCCTCACTCATGCGCACTCGGGATCAACTTGCCGGTCAGTCACCCATCCTAGAACTACTCCAAGCCGAGCACACTTAACCTGGGAGTTCTATTCGAATAGGCTCCCGGAAAAGAAGGAATTACTTATTCATATGAGTAGTCTATCATCCCTAATAAGCCAGGCTTTCACACTACCCACGTCTCGGTTCTTGAGTTAATTTAGTCTTAAAGTCCTTCCACGTAGATGAGACAAGTGAGAGGTTTCAAACCGTGAGAGCCTTTACTAAACCATCATCACCTATCGCGAGATGGAATCAATTATCACGAAAATGTTTTGCGGCTCGAGGAGGCCTTTCATTGGCATGTCCCATCAATAGAAATATCGCGCTCCGATTTTAAGGGATATCATCAATGAGTTGATTTATCGATGCGCGTATAACGACATGAAGGGTTGGGAAATAAAAGATTTATCCAATGCTATGCGGGGGCTCTTGCTCTTTTACTAACCTATAAAAGCAGAAGACAATAAATCATTCCCCCTCACGCTTCCATCACTACAGGAATTAGCTTCTTTGCCGTCTGCCATCACAGACGACAAAGAGTATATCACACACGGCAAAGAATCCCACTGTCGGCAAAATTTCCGCGTCAGCCTACGACGACATTGTAGCTTCTTTGCCGTCTGCCTCACCGAAGCGGACGACAAAGAGCTTTGCCGTCAGCTTTTCATCAGAGTAGTCGGCAAATATGTCAAGACGGCAGCCGGCTGGCGTTGCCTCCGTTAGGGGCTAACGGAGGCTTTGTCGTCTGCCTCCCCCCTCTTATTTGCCGTCTACCTCCCCCCTCTTCTTTGTCGTCTGCCTCCCCCTCTTCTTTGCCGTCTGCTGGCTGATGGCAAAGGGTGACGACCCTTTGCCGTCTGCTGGCTGATGGCAAAGAGCTTTGCCATCTGCTGGCAGATGGTAAAGAGCCTGTATTGCTCCTTTTTTATCTGTTTTCTTTTATTTGCTCCTTTTTTATCTGTTTTCTTTTATTTCCATGCATTTTCCCGTATTGCTCCTTTTTTATCTGTTTTCTTTTATTTGCTCCTTTTTTATCTATTTTCTTTTATTTCCATGCATTTGCATAGCACGCACACACACAAACACACATATATATAGTTTGAGACATCTTCAACACATATTTCACATTATATATATTTCCAATATCATCATGAAATATTTAACAAGCTAGAGAACACCTGGGCTAGCACAATACATAGTTTCACATAGTTCATCCATATATACATACATAAATTTTACATTGTTCGTCGATACAAATGAATAAAAACTAAACTCTAACAGTCCATCAATGCCAGGTTCCATGAAATGAATTAAATCTGCAAAATTGGGAGTAATTAAGGAAGTTAGAAGAAGAAGAAAAAGAATACTAACATATATGATGCATCTAAACATATTAAATTCTATTCCAAGGGTAAATAGTAAGGGTACATAAAGTTGAAAGTTAATGTGTTATTAATCATATTATCATGGAGTACATACATGGACAACAATTTATGGTCATGAAAGCAAGCATATTATTTAAACCGATAGACAGAACCTTACTTGATGTTCCTTAAATAATCTTCATAAAGATTATGCTAAAACTCAAAATGAATATTTCTAATATTAATCACATGATGTCTATCTATTATTTACTTAAAACAAAATTCAAAGAAGCTATCACGTCAATTGCATCAATCAAATGAAGGCTCGCAGTTCATACAACAACAAAAAAGTAGTCTGCGTTGACACGTACAACAATCTGGATTTATTCAAGACTAATGGGGAAAAAGAACTAGTTTCACAGCTAGGACCCCTCATGGAAAATATCTACAACTAATTATCACTTGTTCTACCTATACACATCACAACAAATACTGCACCAATAGGTAAGCATTTCCTTCACTAAACCAAATGCAGTTCTACCAATGGAGAAATAAACAGTTAGGGACCTCATAATTTCCACAAGAGGGGCTGCTAGAAACCCAATATATTTTCCTTCCTTGTCTTTTTGCTGGGAAGTGATGATGACAGAGGCATCCCGTGTCCGGTCCTCGACTTTGTTTTCCATAGGCATACAAGGGGAAGACCAAAGGCTCCATGCGCGACTGCTCTCCCCTTGTTACCTAAGATGCAGAAATCATGAGGTGATAAGTAAGAGGCACCTTTTTTCCAAAATAAACCAAAGGCAGATTCACAAATGGGGAAACTGCCTTGAGATATTAGGTGCTAGATGCCAAATAAAAAGTTAAAATGCTGATACTTGAGGGCATATCTCATATATATTAGGTGCTACATAGACACCAAATATATTATATATATGAGCCGGTGCAGCTATATATGAGTAATAACTGAAACTCGGTTACTACCATGTAAAGTTCTGCATTAAGTATAGCATGCCAGGGTCATGCAGGCTACCAAACACACCCTTAGTGAAATGGAAGGAAACAAGCTAATAGAGTAAAAAAATAATTACTAACACGATTCACCATACGCAAATACGCACCTGCAACATAGGAGGTCTTAGTGATATGTTTTCACTTGTTGTGACCTGGGGACCTTCAAGTGTGATAAGAGCCAAATCTCCATGGTCTGAAACTACTCGACTGTGAGCTTCTCTTGCTTTCATTTCTTCTTTCCTCTTTTTTGTCCAATGGCAGCAACTCCAGCATCAACAAAAACGCACCTGCAAAATATTGTTCAAAAATTCAAGAGATATAAAGATGTCCCATGTGCTAGCAAACCAATTTTTTTAGGGCCAGGAGTGCTGTCAAAGCATGAAAACGCCATTTGCTGGCAAAAATCTACGTACACGAGAAATCCATTTTCCCCGCAAGAAAAATCAAAATAGTAACACTTTAAAATTAAAAATTAAACGGAAATAATATATAAGTAGCTTCCTTTTCAATATCCTAGCATTGCCACTTCCAGTTTCTATGTCATTGGATGTAAATAATATTAGAATACAACTTAACGTTTGTAAAATGGTCTTCATAATTTCTTGGACAACATAACATGAATCACGCAAAGAGTCATAAGCTTCCTACATCACTTTTTTTGTTTACCATACTGCATCGCCCACCAAGTGTAGCATTATTAGAAGACAATCAAGAGTTTCAAACAGACTCAGCAGCATAAATTGATAGCAAAAATATTGGAGGCACTAAATGAACTATTTGGACTGTACACAACAGGGTTAACTTACTCGATGGTTGTTGGGGTAGCCACAAACAACTGTCTACGGTGCCAAACAGCACCAGTAGCAGAAGGAATTGAAACATCCCTCAGATACCTAAACTGAGGCCGCAGGAAAGAAATTACAATGTACTGCTGATAAGCAAATGCACAATATTCAATAGTTTGGTCCCACACACTCCATTCAGGTTATGCAAGTAAGCCGCTTACAGGCTGATAGGTCTCCCAGCTGCACCAACCAAATGTAGTTATGTAGGCAATTTTAGGGTAACACAAACATTAGCTTCAAATATCATGGGTATAGGAAAGAGAAAAGTTAGCTAAGTTAATACAAGTAATAGTGCATAGCATAGGATCATTCCGCATTCGCCAATAATAAAATTTCTGGATATGTAGAAAGGATGAAATACCTAGGTGCGTATATACCTGTATAGCTGGAGATTTTGGGGTGGCCCTTCTTTGGAGGAAAATGGGTCATCCGAAGCAAAAGATGATCCACTTCCTCCAAAGCCTGATAGGGGCATTGATTGAATAGTTGATATAGCAGTGGTCGTCAAAGGACTTATTCTACGAGATGTTCAGTATGTAACACCAAGGAGAGCACCACCATGCAAGCCAACAACCTGCAAGAACAGAAACATAAATCTCTTTAACCAATAGGACACAAAGAGTAGTAACACGCTAAACTAAACCTCTTTGGAATGCAACATTCTCAGAAACAGAAATAGGAATTGATATGCCATGACTTGGTGAATCCTACAGGAAACAAAAAAAATGCAAACATGGCACTCTCGATTCAATCAGGAGGATTTTTGCAAGAATTCCAAAAGAGAGAAGGTGCATCCAGGAATAAAGGGAAAATTCAATTAGGCCAAACCTCTCGCTAGAATCTATAGAACTCGGGTGCAGGAAAGCAATCCGTAGGAGTTTGTCAGTCTTATGATCTAAATGGCCTCTATATTGTGATTTTTAAAATAAGTAATCAGTACAATTAACCAAGCATAATATAATCAGAAAATAATCTATATTGTGATTTGTCTTGTAAATATCAATAACATTAGCTGGACTAAAAACATTTCAGCCAAGAAAAGAGAAAATGAACCTTTTTATATCAAATAATTGCAAAAGTATAGCTCTATTACACCCAGAAAAATATTACTACATCGTGTCAAAATGTGGCCAAATATTTGTTTCAACAATGTTTGAATGTAACTAAGCTACTTAGGGTGGAAATTTTCCAGCATGTGTCACGCATGTTACGATGGTTTTCTATAAGGGACGCCGATGATCTTTGCATTTTCATCAAGAAACAACCACAAAAGTAAACAAATATAATCACTGTCTTCCAATCAAACTGGTGTATTGAAAGGAAAGATTCTCCATTAAGTTCATAAAGAATATATCATAAATGAAAATTACCAACCGGTTCACTACGACCATCAATGGATCTCTGCAGAACATGAGTTGTTCCATCATCTAACAAAATGCGAACTTGTACTGTGGATGTAGAAGCAGCGCCTGACAGTGGCTCCTCCGCAGCGACCTAGGAAGAGGAAGATCGGGCAGATGCGGGTGGCACCTGACCTGCTCGAGAAGGTGGGGTGGTGGGGTGGGGAGGCAACTATGGTGGGGGTAGAGGTCGCTGGATGTGGAGATGGCGCCCGCCCGAGGTGGATCCGGCGCTCGGAGACCGACGATGACGGTGCTGGCCGATCTGGACGAGCCATGGCCGCCGCTTCACCTGCTCTCGAGGACCTCGATCTCTGGATTGGGTCGGGGAGGGAGGGGAGGTGGTTGGAGGATGCTGGGAGGGGCCCGACGCGGTGGTGGTGGTGTGGCGGCGCGGGGAGGAGAGGCAAAGAGGTGTGGATTGGGGAGAGAGAGTGGGGATCGAGGGAGAGGGCAGATGGGGGTGGGGAGATGGATGACAGCCGTTAGTGGTCGTCCTCTTTGCCGTTCGCTTGGGAATCAAGCTGACGGGAAAGAGGTCAAGGCACACGGCAAAGGGGATGTGTGCAGATGGCAAAGAGGCCCCTGATGACAAAGGAGACGGCTCCATCTGCGGTGATTCTTTGCCGTCTGTGTGGATCATCTTTGACATCAGTCTGTGCTTTGCCGTCAGCCCGGTCCATCTTTACCGTCCGTCAGCCAACGGCAAAGAACACACTAATGGTAAAGAGTATCTTTGGCATCAGCCAGATCTTTGCCGTCTGTTTTTTGGCAGCTGACGGTAAAGAGTTTCTTTGCCATCAGCCAGCAGACGGCAAAGATCTGGCAGATGGGAAATTCTCTCATTCCTGTAGTGCATCTCTTGCTCCATTGCCAAACGCTCAAAAAATCTTCGACGCCCTTTGATCCATATCCAAGATTTCAGTCCCCAATCCACCCATATTCCTCCAATAGTCATGCTCGGCAGGGGAAAGGAGGCGGTGAAAGCAAAACTTCTCCCTAGGTGGTTTTGGTAATTAATAACAATAAATAGTTCATTGAACTAATGAGCTTATCAATTATATTTCAGGAAAGTTGAATGAATGGATTGGCTAGGAATTGTGAGAAGGATCCCCTAAGATGCAAAGAACACATATTGGCAGAAGTTCAATACTCTACATTTCTTTTTATGTAAGCAATCACAATTGAGTCCATAAGAAAGTCAATGCTATTAAAAGGGGATGACGTATTGATGATGATATGGTTGCTCAAGTGCTTAGACATATGCCACCAAAAGCCTCAACCAAATTCTTATAAACAAATTCTACCCAAAATCCTAAACTACTAAAATCCGTGGAACCAAGTTCCTCACTTCGGTCTCATCAAGTTAGCCTCAGACACAACCTATGCCAAGCCCTAGAACCTCGGTAGAATTGAGGCTGTATTAGGCAGAACCAAAAAAAGTGACCAACTTTCTATGGTCGAGATTTTCAGTTTCAGAATTTCCGAGGTTTCATTTTCGGGACCTCCAAAGTACTGGATCAGCCTAGGTTAAGCCGAATTGGTCTCATTGAGATGTTTTATTCCGTCTCATCGAAAAGCCAGAAGTTAGGATATTTACACTAGTTAGTAGAACCGAGTTTTCAGTTTGGTGTCATCAGTGGGCAACAATGTTGTAATGGTTGGATTTTAGAGATGACTATATATACCCCTCCACCACCCTCTCTTTTATGGAGAGAGCACTCAGAACGAACCAACACTTCCACCATCCATTTTCTGAGAGAGAATCACCTACTCATGTGATAAGATAAAGATATTCCATTCCTACCATATGAATCTTGAATTCTAGCCCCCCTGAGTTTCTTTCCACCCAATCATCATCTTCTACCAAGCCAAACTCTGTGAGAGAGTGATCGAGTGTTGAGGAGACTAACTTTTGAAGCACAACAACAAGGAGTTAATCTTCTATAACTAGTGCAGCGATGTCCTAAGCAAACCATTTTTAAATCCTTTCAGTGACGCAGTTTCAAACCATCATGTTGCCTCTATGAGCGATAGGGGGTCCATCGCACACACTACCAAAACTATTTTTGATTTGGGGTACATCCCACACAATTCAAAACAAAATTTGTGTGCAATTTGGATTAGCATCACACACATTTATTTCACAAGAAATGTATGTAATGCACGACTCATTGCACGCGATCAAAACTAAAAAATGGTGCATGATATAAATGCCATCACACACAATTGGATCCAAAAAACTGTGTGCAATGTTAGATCTTAATGATGCATTAGTTAGTCCTAAAATCAGCTAGAGAGTAACTAATTTATTATGATCACGTTTTCACAAACAAACATAACGCAAAAATGCATATTCAAAATCCACTATATAATTTCTTTTCAAGCTTTGTCATACAACATACAAAAGTACAAACGTACTATCTCACATCACACGACAGCCAACACATACAACTAGCAATCACATCTAATTACGTCATAAAGCTTCATCAGTCTCTCGATGACATCGAAAGCCAAACCTTCTCATATTTCTTATTGTATCTCCTCCTGAAAAACCAAGAGAAAAGGGTAACAAGGTCCAAAAAAGTGCATCATTACATAGAGCAACGATTCAGTGACGAGGCTCATCTGCACCTTTGATGCATACAAAATTAAAAAAAAACTAGAAAAATTCAAAAAAATACAATTTGTTTTTGCATGGTAGAGAATATGGTGCATGAGGTGCACTCCAAATTTCACACATTTGTACATTTCAGTATCCCTCGGCAAAAAACAAATTTGGGGTCTCTAAAAAAGTTCAATGTTCATGTATTGTAGTGATCCAATTTGTGTTTTTTGCTCACAGCTACTCATATGTCCAAATGAGCTAAAATTTGGAATGTACCTCACGCACTGAATTTTCTACCGTGGAAAAAACATTTGTTTTTCTTGAATTTTATTTATATTTTTTATATTACATACTCAAATATCCTACTTGGAATTAGTTTTTACACTAGTTTTGCATAATTTGTTTTCAAGAAGGATTGCAAGAGAAAGATCATGGCTTCACAAAGAGAGATTTTATAATTAGTTTGATGCATTGTGGGAATCTTGATGGATGAGAAGAATCAAGAATCGATT
This sequence comes from Hordeum vulgare subsp. vulgare, assembly GCF_904849725.1. Taxonomy (NCBI): domain Eukaryota; kingdom Viridiplantae; phylum Streptophyta; class Magnoliopsida; order Poales; family Poaceae; genus Hordeum; species Hordeum vulgare. The sequence continues at coordinate 101,762,899 of NC_058524.1, read as the reverse complement.
ATATGGCTAGAGACATCATACTTAGACATTGAAAAAACAAGATTAGATTAGTAATATCCAACAAGCTAGCTAGCATCCAGCCTTGTGGATGGATTCTTGAAAAGAGACGCACAGGAAGCAAGCTTACACTAGTAGGGAAAACCTTATAGGTAGGACACTACTAGTAGCTCTCGAAAAGAGAACGCGCTGCTGCTACTTAGCAGTGGCACTAGCCCCGAGCAGTGCTACAAGTAAAGCACTAGCAGTAGCACTGGAATGATTGTGAGCGCTACTGCTAAGCAGGACCCGACGAGCCCACCGATGGTAGCTGTAGTAGCAGCACGCCCCTAAAAACAACACTACTACTAAGACAAATAGCAGTAGCGCTTGGAGGGAAGACGCGCTACTACTAATGGGCCCAAGTTAGTAGTAGCGCTGCTCTAAAAAAGTGCTACTCCTAAGACCCATAGCAGTAGCGCCCTGAGGAAACTAGTGCTACTCCAACTCGTGACTCGTGGCTTTTCACCCACGCCCCCACTCCCCCCTTCCTCCCCCTTTGCACTCTCTCACCCACACCCCCTCTCTCCTCCTTTCCCCTCTCCCCTTTCTAAGTTACTTCTCCACCATTGTTACCCTTCTTCTCTCTTCCTTCTACCTCTCTTCTCTCCCCATTAATGACCCCTACACCATAACTCTGCTCCATAAATGGCCTCTTCTAGCTCTATCTTCCACATTTATTTGGCTCTACTCCCTCCTTCCACACATATAGATCTAGCTAGATCATCTGTCTCCCTCTCCATTAGTTAGATAGAGCCATCTCTCCTCCCATCAACTAGATCTAGCTAGCTATTTGGCCATCCACTTTCGATCCCTATAGGTCACAAGGCCTAATGGTATAACCATGCAAAATTTCTCTAGGGATATAGGTTAGTACAAAGTTGTGCATTTCAAGAATGAGAATATGTGTGTTTGCAATATGAAGGTATTTGTGTGAGTGACATGCCTCGTGAGTTGCTCATGTTTTGCCGAAATGTCGATTTATTTCTGTTTCAGCAAATTTCGAGCAAACTCGATATGTCCTATTTTTAGGAAAGATCATGCCAATTTTTTATATGACCTTTATGCATGCATGCATTTGTTTATAACCCTTTTACTTGGTATACTGTGTAGTCATGAAGGTGATTGAAAGGAAGGTGGAACGATACTTGCAATCCGCAGTGATGGACTTGTATGCAAATAATCAGACTGGGATTAGATGTCTGTGTCCAAGATGCAAAGGAGTAATTTTGGACCCTTTTGATCGTGGGTGCACTTGCTGATGAATGGTTGCATGGATGGCTATACTCGGTAGATAAGTGAAGATGATGATGAGGATGTCCACATGGCAGGGAATAGCGACATGGGGCTAGAGGAAGAGATGACCGATCGACATGAAAACGATGGCGCCGGACAAAACGGCGGGGAAGAGTCCGGACATGGCGGCGGGGAAGAGCCCGCACATGGCGGCTGGGAAGAGTTGGGACATGGTGGCGGGGAAGAGTCCGGACATGGCGGCGGAGAGGATTCTGGACACGCCGAAGAAGAGTCCAGACATGGCGGAGAAGAGGCGACAAACATGTCGCGGTCTTCAATGCTACTAAGTTCAATCGTGCATGACCCTCATGTTCGAGACCTCCTTCGCGGGAGTACGACTAGCGATAGAGTTGCTTCTAGATATGAGGCCAAGCTGGCACAATTTGAAGTAGACTCGAAGAATCCACTGTATGACGGTTGCGATCCCGAGGTGACCCGCTTGAGTTTCGCGCTCGAACTTCTAAAGACGAAGGCCAAAACCAAATGTACAAACAAAAGCCTCGATGAGCATTTGAAGTATCTACATAATAAAGTTCTTCCCGCGGGGAACCTGTGTCCTACTAGTGTCGAGGAGGCCTAGAAAATCATTTGCCCTCTTGATCTGGTGCACATTAGATACCATACATGCATCAATGATTGCATCATTTATCGGGGGGAGCACACGAAAAAAACAGGTGTCCAGTGTGCAATGCTTCTACATACAAGAAGGCAGGAAAGAAAGCTCCTCAGAAAGTTGTATGGTACCTTCCAATCACTCCCCATCTGTAGCGGTATTTTGTAGATCCTAAGGAAGCAAAGCTGATAACCCACAAGTATAGGGGATCGCAACAGTTTTCGAGGGTAGAGTACTCAACCCAAATTTATTGATTCAACTCAAGGGGAAGCCAAAGAATATTCTCAAATATTAGCAGTTGAGTTGTCAATTCAACCACACTTGAAAGATTTAGTATCTGCAGCAAAGTATCAGTAGCAGAGTAGTGTGATAGCAGTAGTAGCAACAGTAACCATTAGGAGCAAAATGACAACAGAAGCAGCAAAGTAACAACAGTAGCAGCAGTGACAGAGGTAGCGGCAAAGTAACGTAGCAAGGACCAGTAGGAAAAGACTCGTAGGCATTGGATTGGTGATGGATGATTATGCCGGATGCTATTCATCATGTAGCGGTTATAACACGGAGAGATATGTAACTAGCTCCAGTTCGTCCATCTAATGTAGGCATGTATTCCGTAGGTAGTCATACGTGCTTAGGGAAAAGAACTTGCATGACATCTATTGTCCATCCCTCCCGTGGCAGCGGGGTCCCAATGGAAACTACAGGATATTAAGGTTCTCCTTTTAATAAAGAACTGGACCAACGCATTAATACTTGGTGAATACATGAACTCCTCATACTATGGTCATCTCCAGGAGTGGTTCCGGCTATTGTCACTCCGGGGTTGCCGGGTCATAACACATAGTAGGTGACTACAACTTGCAAGATAGGATCAAGAACAAACATATATTGGCGACAACATAATAGGTTCAGATCTGAAATCATGGCACTCGGGCCCTAGTGACAAGCATTAAGCATGGCAAAGTAGTAGCACCATCAATTTCAGAACATAGTGGATACTAGGGATCAATCCCGTCAAAACTAACTCGATCACATGATAGATCTCATCCAACCCATCACCGTCCAGCAAGCCTACGATGAGATTACTCACGAACGGTGAAGAGCATCATGGAATTGGCGATGAAGGAAGGTTGTTGATGACGATGGCGACAATCTCCCCTCTCCGGAGCCCGGAACGGACTCCAGATCTGCCCTCCAGATGAAGAACAGGAGGTGGCGGCGCCTCCGTATCGTAAAACGCGATGAACTCTTCTCCTTGATTTTTTTTCCGGGCGAGACAGACTAAATAGAGCTGAGATTGGAGGCGGTGGAGTTTTGTGGGCCCCACAAGCCTGCCAGGCGCGGGCAGGGGGGCCGCGCCTGGTGGGCTTGTGGGATCACACCTCCACCCCTCCGGTTGATTCTTGCGCCAACATTTTTTTATATTCCACAAAAATTCTCCGTAAATTTTCAGGTCATTCCGAGAACTTTTATTTCTGCGCAAAAACAACACCATGGCAATTCTGCTGAAAACAACGTTAGTCCGGGTTAGTTCCATTCAAATCATGCAAATTAGAGTCCAGAACAAGGGCAAAAGAGTTCGGAAAAGTAGATACGACGGAGACGTATCAACTCCCCCAAGCTTAAAGCCTTGCTTGTCCTCAAGCAATTCAGTTGACAAACTGAAAGAAACAAAATAAAAACTTTTACGAACTCTGTTTGATCTTGTTGTTGCAACTATGTCTAACTCATATCCAGAATTTCAGCAAGATCACAAGCAAACCACATAAGCAAATGACATCTAGGTCTCACGGTAAACTCATATCAATGGCATAATCAACTAGCGAGAAAATAATAATAAGTCTCAAACGTCAACACTTTAATCAAAACAATCATGAAGCAGTATGAACAGGTGGTATCTCGCTAGCTCTTTCTGAGACCGCAAAACATAAATGCAGAGCACTTTCAAAGATCAAGGGCTGACTAAACATTGTAATTCATGACAAAGAAGATCCAGTCACAGTCATACTCAATCACAGTTAAAAGCAAATCATAAAAATGGCAGAGGTGCTCTCTAATTGGTGCTTTTATAAGAAGAGGATGACTCAACATGAACATAAATAGACAGGCCCTTCGCAGAGGGAAGCATTGATTTGCAGAGGTGCCAGAGCTCAAGCTTTGAAAACAGAGATAATAATTTTGGGTGGCATGCTTTCATTATCAAAGCAATGACTAAGAGTTCTCACCATCTTCCATGCTACACATGCTATAGGCGGTTGCCAAACAGAAAAGAAAAGTTTTGACTGCCCCACCACCGATCAATCACACTCCACGACTAGACGAATACTCGGGTGCCGTCCATAGCAACATCAATCCAGGGGGAGTTTTGTTTGCAATTATCTTTTCGATTTGAGCATGGAACTGGGTATTCCAATTACCGACCCCTTTCTCGTGAATGATAGTGAATAAACACATATCGAGGATAACACGCCTAGCATGGAAGATACTGATACGTCCATTTTGCATCATGCTCTCATGTTGATATTTATCGCTTTATGGACTGTTATTATACTTTGTGGTACCATACTTATGCCTTTTCTCTCTTATTTTGCAAGGTTTCTTTGAAGAGGGAGAATATCGGCAGCTAGAATACTGGACTAGAAAGGAGCAAGTCTGAGTCCTCTATTCTGCACAACTCCAAATGCCCTGAAAATCAACATGGCATTTTTTGGGATTATATAAAAACACCGGGCAAAAGAAGTGCCAGAGGGGAGCTGCCAGGTGCCCACAAGCCTGGTAGCCGCGGCCTGCCCCCCTAGCTGCGGCTACAGGGCTTGTGGGCACCCTGGTGGCCAACTGGCCCCCCTCTTCTGCTATATGAAGGGTTTCGTCCGGAAAAAATTCAGGGCGGAGCTTTTTTGTGGATTCTCCGCCGCCACGAGACGGAACTTGAGCAAAACCAATCTAGAGCTCCGGAAGGACGATCCTGCCGAGGAAACTTCTCTCCCGGAGGGGGAAATCGTCGCCATGGTCATCACGAACACTCCTCTCATCGGAGGGGAGCCGTCACCATCAACATCTTCATCAGCACCATCTCATCTCCAAACCCTAGTTCATCACTTGTAACCAATCTCCATCTCACGACTCCGGTTGGTACTTGTAAGGTTGCTAGTAGTGTTGATTACTCTTTGTAGTTGATGCTAGTTGGATTACTTGGTGGAAGAGTTTATGTTCAGATCCTTGATGCTACTCATTACCTCTCTGATCATGACTATGATTATGCTTTGTGAGTAGTTACTTTTGTTCCTCAGGACATGGGATAAGTCTTGCTATTAATAGTCATGTAAATTTGGTATTCGTTCGGTATTTTGATATGTTGTGTGTTGTCTTTTCCTCTAGTGGTGTTATGTGAACGTTGACTACATAACACTTCACCATTATTTGGGCCTAGAGGAAGGCATTGGGGAGTAGTAAGTAGATTATGGGTTGCTAGAGTGACAGAAGCTTAAACCCCAGTCTATGCGTTGCTTCGTAAGGGGCTGATTTGGATCCACTAGTTTAATGCTATGGTTAGAAAGGACTACGATTGATCCCCTATACTTGTGGGTCATCAAGACTCTTTTCTGGCGCCGTTGCCGGGGAGTGAAGCGCCTTTGGTAAGTGGAATTTGGTAAGGAAACATTTATATACTGTGCTGAAATTTATTGTCACTTGTCACTATGGAAACTGTCCCTTTGAGGAATTTGTTCGGGGTATCTTCACCACGAACGGAAGCACGAGGAGTTGCTCCTAAACCTAAGGTACCTACTGAAAATATCTTTTATGAAATTCCTTCGGGTATGCTTGAGAAACTGCTGGCTAATCCTTTTACAGGAGATGGATCATCACATCCAGACTTGCATCTAATCTATGTAGATGAAGTTTGTGGTTTATTTAAGCTTGCAGGTTTGCCCGAGGATGGGGTAAAGAAGAAAGTATTTCCTTTATCTTTGAAGGATAAGGCGTTTACATGGTATAGGCTATGTGATGATACTAGATCATGGGACTACAATCGGTTGAAATTGGAATTTCATCAAAAGTTTTATCCTATGCATTTAGTACATCGTGATCGGAATTATATTTATAACGTTTGGCCTCGTGACAGGGAAAGCATAGCTCAAGCTTGGGGGAGGCTTAAATCAATGCTATATTCATGCCCCAATCATGAGCTCTCGAGAGAAATTATTACTCAAAACTTTTATGCTCGGCTTTCTCGTGAAGATCGTACCATGCTTGACACTTCTTGTACCGATTCATGATAGGCAATGATGGTGCTGATGAAGATGTTTATGGTGACGACTCCCCTCCGAGAAAGCCGAGCATGAACCGGTACAAGATCGTACCATGCTAAACACAAGGAACAATAGGATCATGATAGGCAATGACTTTCTCTTCAACTAGATTGGGTTTAACTATGTTGACTTCTACAGGAGGATTATACTTAAACCACTTCTCTTTGGGAAGATCAATATGAGTAGCAAAAGATTCACATAGAGAAGCTACTATCTCAGAGTCAAGTCCATATTTAGCGCTAAAATCTCTAGAAGTGTTTGTTTCAACAAAAGATTTAACGCAATCAAACTGGAAATTCATACCTGACTCCTTACCTTCTTCAAGCTCCCAATCTTCAGAGTTACGTTTGATTCTTTCCAATAAATTCCACTTGTGGTCAATATCCTTCTTCATAAAAGAACCGGTCATAAAAGTTTTATCCTATGCATTTATGAAGAAGGATATTGACCACAAGTGGAATTTATTGGAAAGAATCAAACGTAACTCTGAAGATTGGGAGCTTGAAGAAGGTAAGGAGTCAGGTATGAATTTCGAGTTTGATTGCGTTAAATCTTTTGTTGAAACAAACACTTCTAGAGATTTTAGCGCTAAATATGGACTTGACTCTGAGATAGTAGCTTCTCTATGTGAATCTTTTGCTACTCATATTGATCTTCCCAAAGAGAAGTGGTTTAAGTATAATCCTCCTGTAGAAGTCAACATAGTTAAACCCAATCTAGTTGAAGAGAAAGTCATTGCCTATCATGATCCTATTGTTCCTTGTGCCTACACTGAGAAACCACCTTACCCTGCTAGGAAAAAGGATTATTTTAAAGCTCCAACTATGATACGTAGGGGTTACATTAGACCACTTGCACCCCCTGAGGAAATTAGAGTTGGACCTAGTGTTGCTATTATCAAAGATCTCTTAGCCGAAGACATAGCCGGGCATGTTATCAAATTCTGTGAGGACTCCACTAGAATTGCTAAACCTCACGCGAAAGACAAATACGGACATGTAGTTGGCCTGCCCGTTGTTTCTGTCAAGATAGGAGATCGCTGTTATCATGGTTTATGTGATATGGGTGCTAGTGTTAGTGCAATACCCCTCTCCCTATATGATGAAATCAAAGATGAGATTGCACCTGGTGTGTTAGAACCCATTGATGTCACTATTACGCTAGCTAATAGAGACACTATCTGCCCTGTGGGAATTGTGAGAGACGTAGAAGTCATGTGTGGTAAGATGAAATATCCTACTAATTTCCTCGTCCTTGCTACTGAACAAGATAGCTTTTGTCCCATCATATTTGGTAGACCCTTTCTCAACACTGTCAATGCTCATATTGATTGCGTTAAACAAACTGTCACTGTTAGTTTTGAGGGTGTGTCTCATGAATTTAACTTCTCCAAGTTTGGAAGACAACCCCATGAAAAAGAGTCGTCTGGTAGGGATGAAATCATTGCTCTTGCCTCTATTGTCGTGCCTCCTACGGATCCTTTAGAGCAATATCTGCTTGAGCATGAAAATGATATGCATATGGATGAAAGAGATGAGATAGATAAAATTGTTTTAGAACAATATCCTATTCTTAAGAATAATCTCCCTGTTGAACTGCTTGGGGATCCTCCCCACCAAAGGGTGATCCTGTGTTCAAGCTAAAACAGTTACCAGATACACTTAAGTATGCCTATCTTGATGAGAAGGAGATATATCCGGTTATTATTTGTGCTCACCTCTCGAATCACGAAGAGAAGAAGTTATTAAAAAAATTGAGGAAGCACCGTGCTGCTATTGGATATACTCTTGACGATCTTAAGGGTATTAGTCCCACTCTATGTCAGCACAAGATTAAAATCGATCCTGATTCTAAGCCAGTTGCTGATCATTAACGGAGATTAAATCCTAGGATGAAAGAGGTCGTGAGAAAAGAAATATTAAAGCTTCTGGAAGCAGGAATCATTTATCCTGTTTCTCATAGTGATTGGGTAAGTCCACTACATTGCGTACCCAAGAAGGGAGGTATCACCGTCGTTCCTAATGATAAGAATGAACTAATCACACAGAGGATTATTACTGGCTATAGGATGGTGATAGACTTCCGGAAACTGAACAAGGCAACCAGGAAAGACCATTATACTTTGTCGTTTATCGACCAAATGCTAGAAAGGCTATCTAAACACATACACTTCTGCTTTCTAGACGGTTATTCAGGTTTCTCGCAAATACCTGTTGCACAATCTGATCAGGAGAAAACCACTTTCACCTGCCCTTTCGGTATCTTTGCTTATAGACGTATGCCTTTTGCCTTATGCAATGCACCTACCACCTTTCAAAGGTGTATGATGGCAATATTCTCTGACTTTTGTGAAAAGATTGTTGAGGTTTTCATGGATGATTTCTCCGTTTACGGTTCTTCCTTTGACGATTGGCTCAGCAACTTTGATCGAGTCTTACAGAGATGCAAAGATACCAACCTCGTCTTGAACTGGGAGAAGTGCCACTTCATGGTTAATGAAGGCATCGTCTTAGGACACAAAATCTCTGAGAAAGGCATTGAAGTTGATATGGCAAAGGTTGATGCAATTGAGAAAATGCCTTGCCCCACAGATATCAGAGGTATATGAAGTTTCCTAGGTCATGTTGGTTTCTATAGAAGGTTCATTAAGGACTTCTCTAAGATTTCTAGGCCTCTTACCAACCTCTTGCACAAGGATGTTCCTTTTGTTTTTGATGAGGATTGTGAGGAAGCTTTCGAAATACTTAAGAAGGCCTTGATAACCGCACCTATTGTTCAACCACCTGATTGGAACTTGCCCTTTGAAATCATGTGCGACGCTAGTGATTATGCTATTGGTGCTGTTCTAGGACAAAGAGTTGACAAGAAGTTGAATGTTATTCACTACGCTAGTAAAACTCTAGACAGTGCCCAAAGAAACTATGCTGCTATTAAGCTTGGGGGAGTTGATACGTCCATTTTGCATCATGCTTTCATGTTGATATTTATCGTTGCATGGACTGTTATTATACTTTGTGGTACCATACTTATGCCTTTTCTCTCTTATTTTGCAAGGTTTATTTGAAGAGGGAGAATACCGGCAGTTGGAATTCTGGACTGGAAAAGGAGCAAGTGTGAGTCCTCTATTCTGCGCAATTCCAAATGCCCTGAAAATCAACGTGGAATTTTTGGGATTATATAAAAAATACTGGGCGAAAGAAGTGCCAGAGGGGAGCTTCCAGGGGGCCACAAGCCTGGTAGCCGCGGCCTGCCCCCCTGGCCGCGGCTACAAGGCTTGTGGGCACCCTGGTGGCCCACTGGCCCCCCTCTTCTGCTATATGAAGGGTTTCATCCAGAAAAAAATCAGGGCGGAGCTTTTTCGTGGATTCTCCACCGCCACGAGGCGGAACTTGAGCAGAACCAATCTAGAGCTCCGGCAGGACGATCCTGCCGGGGAAATTTCCTTCCCGGGGGGGGGGGGGGGGGAATCGTCGCCATCGTCATCACCAACACTCCTCTCATCGGAGGGGAGTCGTCACCATAAACATCTTCATCAGCACCATCTCATCTCCAAACCCTAGTTCATCACTTGTAACCAATCTCCGTCTCCCGACTCCGATTGGTACTTTTAAGGTTGCTAGTAGTGTTGATTACTCTTTGTAGTTGATGCTAGTTGGATTACTTGGTGGAAGAGTTTATGTTCAGATCCTTGATGCTACTCATTACCTCTCTGATCATGACTATGATTATGCTTTGTGAGTAGTTACTTTTGTTCATGAGGACATGGGATAAGTCTTGCTATTAATAGTCATGTGAATTTGGTATTCGTTCGGTATTTTGATATGTTGTGTGTTGTCTTTTCCTCTAGTGTTGTTATGTGAACGTCGACTACATAGCACTTCACCATTATTTGGGCTTAGAGGAAGGCATTGGGGAGTAGTAAGTAGACGATGGGTTGCTAGAGTGACAGAATCTTAAACCCGAGTCTATGCGTTGCTTCGTAAGGGGTTGATTTGGATCCACTAGTTTAATGCTATGGTTAGACGTTGTCTTAATTCTTCTTTCGTAGTTGCAGATGCTTGCGAGAGGGGTTAATAATAAGTGGGATGCATGTCCAAGTAAGGGCAGTACCCAAGCGCCGGTCCACCCACATATCAAACTATGAAAGTAACGAACGCGGATCATATGAACATGATGAAAACTAGCATGAAAAAAATTCCCGTGTGTCCTCGGGGGCGCTTTTCCTCCTATAATACTTTGTTCAGGCTTGTCCCTTGCTACAAAAGGGATTGGGCCACTTTGTTGTACTGTTGCTACTCTTGTTACTTGTTACTTTTCACCTGCTACGTTTCACCTCACTACACCATCACTTGTTACCGCTACTTTCAGTGCTTACAGTTATTACCTTGCTGAAAACCGTTTCTCAGAGCCTTCTGATCCTCGTTGGGTTCGACACTCTTACTTATCGAAAGGACTACGATTGATCCCCTATACTTCTTGGTCATCAGATACTGATAGCCCCCTGTAACCACATGAGCGGTTCGGGCATGCAAAACAGATTATTTCTTGAAGGTTTAGAGAGTGGCACATGCAAATTTACTTGGAACGGCAGGTAGATACCGCATATAGGTAGGTATGGTGGACTGATATGGAACAACTTTGGGTTTATGGAAGTGGATGCACAAGCAGTATTCCCACTTAGTACAAGTGAAGGCTAGCAATAGACTGGGAAGCGACCGACTAGAGAGCAACAACAGTCATCAAAATGCATTGAGATTAACTAACATTGAGTGCAAGCATGAGTAGGACATAAATCACCATGAACATGAATATCATAGAGGCTATGTTGATTTTCTTTCAACTACATGCATGAACATGCGTCAAGTCAAGCCACTTGAATCATTCAAAGGAGGATACCATCCTATCATACTACATCATAGTCATCTCAAAATTCATGTTGGCATCCAAGACAAACCATTATAAGCTCCTAGCTAATTAAGCATGGCATAAGAAACTATGATCTCTAAGTTGTCATTGCAAACATGTTTCTCTCACAACAAAGCTGAATTTGGAACGATGAGCTAGTCATATTTACAAAAACAAAATAGATCGAGTTCATACCAGCTTTTCCAGGCTCGGTCACTTCATCATATATCGTCATTATTGCCTTTCACTTGTACGACCGAATGATGTGAACAATAATAAGTGTGCTCGTGCATTGGACTAAGCTGGAATCTGCAAGCAAACACAAAGGAGAAGACAAAGTAATATGGCTCTTTGACAGATAAACAGATATGCATGCGAGAGCCACTAAACATTGTAACCATGGTCTTCTACCTTGACCCAAAGGAAAAGAAAACTATTTACACGAGAAAGCTCCCAACAAGCAAAAAAGAAGAACAAGAAAATATTTTTATGTTTTCTCAAACTAGACAGGCACACAAAAAGGAAATGAGAAAAAGAAAATAAACTAGCATGGATGATACAGTGGCAAAGTGTGAACACCGACGAACAAAGTGAAAGCATAAGCAATAATGTAAAGTCGGTGAGAACACGTACTCCCCCAAGCTTAGGCTTTTGGCCTAAGTTGGTCTACTCCCAAGGAGGGAAATAACCAGCTCCGGGATACTCCGGGGTGGACTGAGGATGCCACTGCTGTGTGAGCTCCTGTGGCTCCCATTGATAAACTGGCGCCTGGTACTAAACTGGTGACTCGGGCACAGGCACCTGTGGTTGGGCTAAGCCCCAATATGCGTAGATGTCCGAGGGCATAATAATGTACCTACCTGCATGAAGATTGAACAAAGAAGGAGCAGGCAAAGTAATAGTCTCACGAGTACCCTGACTAAATACCAGGTTATAAATCATCCTTCTATTTATATCTCTATCAAGAAAGTCATGGCGAACCATGCTATCATAATCTAGATATCTCTCGGGAAGAAGAATCTCTTCTTCCTCGTCCAGTCTAATAGGTATCTCAAAGTGTCTGGCAAGACAAGTAGCATAGATACCTCCATAGACAATGCCTTTAGCACGGTTCATGGTCAATCGTTGAGCTACTATAGCGCCCAAGCTATAAGTTTTGTCATTATAAAGGGCTTCGCGCAAGACCGCAAGATCTAGGGAACTAAGGGACCCAGCTTTCCCACGGCCAATCAAACATTTTCCCACAAATAATGAGAAGTACCGAAGCACGGGAAAATGTATGCTAGCAGCTCTAGCGCAAGACACTCCTCTCTCTTCTCCTACGGCAATAGTATCGATGAAAGCTTCCAAGTCCCGTGGACGAGGTTCATGAATATCCCCAACAAAAGGCAATTTGCAAACATTGCAAAAATCCTGGAGTGACATGCGCTGAGGGATATCATATAATTTGAACTCAAACTTAGGAGGATTCTTCTTCGCATAGAAGTTAAAGCTTTGCACGAAGATATTAGTAAGGAGGAGGTATTGCAGACACTTATCTTCAATGAAGGTGGTAAGGCCTCCGTTCTCCACCAAGTAATAAAAGTCCTCATAAAGTCCGGCGGCGTGTAAGAACACATCGCTTGGCCATTCGCATGCTCGAACTTCTGCAACTCGAGGGGCCGGATACTTGGGCTTCTTCTCACTTCCATCATCCTTGGGGTCACGGCTTGAAGAGCCTCTTAAGAACCTCCTCATCTTTTCCCTTTTCTATCTCTGAAAATTTCTGAAATTTTTAGTGACTCTAAGGAAAAGTGAACAAGGCTCAACAAAACTCATGGCAACTACTCCCACAAGTGCCTAAAGGCCATATTACGCATCAAAACTACTTGGGACGAGCTAAAATTAGCATGCAAAGCTCAAGAACATGGTCACCAAGGCAGCAAAAATACGCGAAGTATAAGGCGCTGGAGCAAAAACTAATTGGACCAATGGAGGAGTCACTTACCAAGGAGCAATATCCCCAAAACAGTTCGGAGAATGGTGCTTTGAGCAAGGAGATCGAAAATCCCAGCAAGAAGAGCAAGAACACCGGTTTGAGCTACGAAACAAATTTTTCTAGAGGTAGCAGATGGGAGCTAGAATGAGTGGACGGGGTGCACATGGGCCCCACAAGCCAGGTAGGCGCGGCCACGGGGGTGCCCGCGCCTCCAGGGCTTGTGGCCCACTGGTGCAGCTCCCAGACTAGCTCTTCATCTCAGTATTTTTCAAAAATTCCAGAAAAAATCATACTTGATTTTCAGGACGTTGAGAGAACTTTTATTTTTGGGGTACTTTTCCACGGGACGCTAAAACAGAAAACAGGGAAAACTAAACTAAATCTATCATTTTTCTTCTAAGCTACCGAAGGTGAAAACTTGGAACACACGTTTATGACTCCTCGATTCATGCATCTCATGGTCATCAAAAGAAATCCGTCAATGAGGTTGATCAAGTCTCCTTGACAGACCTTTTTGAATCGGAAAAGAGAACGAAGAATTTTTGAATAGTCACTAGGTCACCTCAATGGGGATGTGAATATCCCCAACAAGCAAATCATACTTCATCTTAATAGGAGGAATAGGGCATTCAAAGCTCCCAATAAGAATTGATGAAGTTTTTTCGATAGCATTGATGCAATGTACTCGATATTGTTTCTTCGGAAAGTGCAATGTATGCTCATTACCATTGACATGGAAAGTGACATTGCCTTTGTTGCAATCTATAACAGCCCTTGTGGTGTTTAAAAAGGGTCTTCCAAGGATGACCGCCATGGCATCGTCCTCGGGAATATCCAGAATAACAAAGTCTGTTAAGATAGTGACGTTGGCAACCACAACAGGCACATCCTCGCAAATGCCGATTGGGAAAGCAGTTCATTTGTCGGCCATTTGCAGGGAGATTGCAGTGGGTGTCAACTTATCCAGTTCAAGCCTATGATAAAGAGAGAGAGGCATAACAATAACACTAGCTCCAAGATCGCATAAAACAGTTCTAGCGTAGTTGCCTTTAATGGAGCAAGGTATAGTGGGCACTCCTGGATCACCTAGTTTCTTAGGAGTTCCACCCTTGAAGGTATAATTAGCGAGCATGGTGGAAATATCAACCTCAGGTATCCTCCTCTTATTAGTCACAATATCCTTCATGTACTTAGCATACGGAGACATTTTGAGCATATCTGTCAATCGCATTTGCAGAAAGACATGTCTGATCATTTCAACAAAGCGCTCAAAATCCTCATCATCCTTTTTCTTGGATGGTTTGGGAGGAAAGGGCATAGGTTTCTGAACCCATGGTTCCCTTTCTTTACCATGCTTCCTAGTAGCAAAGTCATTCTTATCGTATCTCTTATTCTTAGGCTGTGGGTTATCGAGATCAACAGGTTCAATCTCCACATCCTTATCATTGCTAGGTCGAGCATCATCATGAACATCACTATTGATATTATCATTAGGCTCATGTTCATCACCAGATTGCGTTTCAGCATCAGAGATAGAGACATTGTTTGGACTCTCAGGTGTAGCAGCAACAGGGTTGCTAGCGTGCAGGTTCATATTATCTTTCTTCTTCTCTCTAGGATGACTAGGTGCATCAGTGCTAACTCCTTGAGAATCTTGTTCAATTCTGTTTGGATGACCTTCAGGATACAAAGGTTTCGGGGTCATTCTACCGCCTCTAGTGACGACTCTGACAGAATTGTCATTCAATTCATTGAGCAAGTCATTCTGAGCCTTAAGTACTTGTTCTACTTGAGTGGTAACCATAGAGGCATGTTTACTCAAGAGCTTAAGATCATTGACGTTTCAATCCACACAAGCACTTAAATGACTAAGCATACGAGAATTTTGTTCCAATTTTCTGCTAACATAATCATTGAAACTTTGTTTTTTGGCAACAAAGTTATCAAATTCATCAAGGCATAAGCTAGAAGGTTTATAAAAAGTAATATCACTCTCATTGAACCTACGCAGAGAATTTACTTCTACTACGTGTATCAGGTTATCAAGACCATGGATCTCTTCGATAGGTGGTAGATTTTTGAAATCTTCAGATTTAATGCCTTTCTCCTTCATAGATTTCTTAGCTTCTTGCGTATCTTCAGGACTGAGGAATAGGATACCTCTTTTCTTTGGAGTTGGCTTAGGAGGTGGTTCGGGAATAGTCCAAGCATTCTCATTGCACAAGATATTATTCAATAGAATCTCAGCTTGTTCTACGGTTCGTTCCCTAAAAACACAACCAACACAACTATCTCGGTGGTCTTTGGAAGCATCAGTAAGTCCATTATAGAAGATATCAAGTATTTCATTCTTCTCAAGAGGGTGATCAGGCAAAGCATTCAACGGCTGGACGAGCCTCCCCCAAGCTTGTGGGAGACTCTCTTCTTCAACTTGCACAAAGTTGTATATTTCCAGCAAGGCAGCTTGCTTCTTATGGGTAGGGAAATATTTTTCAGAGAAGTAGTAAACATATGCTTGGAGCTACGCACACAACCAGGAGAAAGAGAAGTGAATCAAGTCTTAGCATCATCCTTTAGCGAGAAAGGAAACAACTTGAGGATATAGTAGTGGCTGATCTTTTCCTCACTAGTGAATAGGGTGGCTATATCGTGCAATTTGGTAAGATGGGCTACAACTGTTTCAGACTCATATCCGTGAAAAGGATCAGATTCAACCACAGTGATTAACTCAGGGTCAACAGAGAATTCATAATCCTTATCGGTCACAAAGATTGGCGAAGTAGCAAACTTCGGGTCATATTTCATCCTAGCGTTCAGAGATTTTTCTTTCCACTTGCGTAGTAAATTCTCAACATCATAGAAACATAACGATCAGGCATATCTGGCAATTCATATCTAGGAG
Source organism: Hordeum vulgare subsp. vulgare (assembly GCF_904849725.1). Lineage (NCBI taxonomy): Eukaryota > Viridiplantae > Streptophyta > Magnoliopsida > Poales > Poaceae > Hordeum > Hordeum vulgare. The sequence continues at coordinate 101,746,859 of NC_058524.1, read as the reverse complement.
AGGTAGCTCTAGCAGGCAAAATAGCAGGTTCTACTTCAATAGTATCAACAGTTTCAGAAGTATCATCACATCTAGCAGCAACTCTAGCTATTTGTGCATCAAGTAATGCACCTAGTGGCAAAGCAGTATCAAGCATAGCATCATCAGGCAAAGCAGTATCAAACATAGCATCATCATAAGCATCATGGGCAGCAGAAGTAGCATCATCAAGCACGGGCGACATATCAAGATTTCTAGCAGGAGGTGGTGTCGCAAACTTACTCATAACTGAAGGTGAATCAAGTGCAGAGCTAGATGACAGTTACTTACATGTTGTCGTAGTTGAGGGCAAGGCTTTAGTTCTTGGATCTCTCAGATTCTTCATAGTAACCAGCAGACATAAATCCCAAGTGACTCAGAGAATATAGTTGTGCTTCCCCGGCAACGGGGCCAGAAAATAGCACGTTGACGGGAGACTATTCTTGACTTTGGCTTCCCCGACAATGGCACCAGAAAATAGTCTTGATAACCTAGAACTATAGGGGATCACAACAGTTTTCGCGGATAGAGTATTCAACCCAAATTTATTGATTCGACTCAAGGGGAAGCCAAAGAATATTCTCAAGTATTAGCAATTGAGTTGTCAATTCAACCACACCTGAAAGATTTAGTATCTCCAGCAAAGTATCAGTAGCAGAGTAGTGTGATAGCAGCAGTAGCAACAGTAACCAGTAGAAGCAAAGTGACAGTAGTACCAGCAAAGTAACACCAGTAGCAACAGAGTAACAGTAGCAGCAGTGACAGCAGTAGGCATGTATTATGTATGTAGTCATACGTGCTTAGGGAAAAGAACTTGCATGACATCTATTGTCCATCCCTCCCGTGGTAGCGGGGTCCTAACGGAAACTACGGGATATTAAGGTTCTCCTTCTAATAAAGAACTGGACCAACGAATTAACACTTGGTGAATACATGAACTCCTCATACTATGGTCATCTCCGGGAGTGGTTCCGGCTATTGTCACTCCGGGGTTGTCGGGTCATAACACATAGTAGGTGACTACAACTTGCAAGATAGGATCAAGAACACACATATATTGGTGACAACATAATAGGTTCAGATCTGCAATCATGGCACTCAGGCCCTAGTGACAAGCATTAAGCATGGCAAAGTAGTAGCAACATCAATCTCACAACATAGTGGATACTAGGGATCAATCCCCGTCAAAACTAATTCGATTACATGATAGATCTCATCCAACCCATCATCGTCCAGCAAGCCTACGATGAGATTACTCACGACCGGTGAAGAGCATAATGGAATTGGCGATGAAGGAAGGTTCATGATGACGATGGCGACGATCTCCCTCTCCGGAGCCCAGAACGGACTCCAGATCTGCCCTCCAGATGAAGAACATGAGGTGGCGGCACCTCCGTATCGTAAAACACGATGAACTCTTCTCCTTGATTTTTTTTTCCGGGCGAGACGGACTAAATAGAGCTGAGATTGGAGGCGGTGGAGTTTTGTGGGCCCCACAAGCCTGCCAGGCGTGGCGAGGGGGCCCGCGCCTGGTGGGGTTGTGGGCTCACAGCTCCACCCCGCGCGGTTGATTCTTGCGCCAGTACTTTTTATATATTCCACAAAAATTCTCCGTAAATTTTTAGGTCATTCCGAGAACTTTTGTTTCTGCGCAAAAACAACACCATGGCAATTCTGCTGAAAACAGCGTTAGTCCGGGTTAGTTCCATTCAAATCATGCAAATTAGAGTCCAAAACAAGGGCAAAAGAGTTCGGAAAAGTAGATACGACGCAGACGTATCAAAAGCTCATGCGCTGGCACGCAGAGAGGAAGAAGCCCGATGATGTAGATGATCCGAAGCTGAGACACCTCACAGATGCTAGCTACTGGAGAGCATTCAACGCCGAATATAGATTTTTCGGAGAAGATGCAAGGACCATCATGCTTGGTGCAAGTACCGATGGCATGAATCCGTTTGGAAACTAGAGCACCAACCACATCACATAGCCTGTCTTTGTATGGATGTACAACCTCCCCCCATGGAAGTGCATGAAGACAAAGTACATACACATTGGCATGCTGATTCACGGGCCGAAACAACCTGGAAATAATATTAACCTGTATATGGGGCTTCTGAAAAAGGAGCTAGGCATGTTATGGAAATCCTCGGTCCAAACGTGGGACGCGAGCACAAGAGATAATTTCTATATGAGAGCCACGCCGATGACAAAGGTACACGACTATCTCGGTTATGGGTACACCTTAGGCCAGATGTGCCATGGATATTGTGGATGCACGAGATGCATGGATGATAAACGTCTCAGCAGCTTATGTCAACAAAAGATCCCTATACGTCTTAGCAGCAGTTAACTGTGCCCCTTCTCTCCCCCTCCCCCCACAGCTCTCTATCGCCGTCGCTTTTCCCGCGCGCCCTCAACTTCCTCCAGGCGCCGCTGCCTCCTCCATGCACCGCCCCCTGTCCAGGAGACTCCGCCTCCATCACGCGCCCTCCCCTCCACGCGATGGCCCCCCTCTAGGTGTCGTCGCCTCCTCCACGTGCCACCCCCCCCCCCTCCAGGCGTCGCCGCCTCCTCTACGTGTCGGCCCCCCTCCAGGTTACTCCCTCACCGCTCCTGTTCTCCTCTGCCCTCCCCTAATGGGCTCGCCCCTCCCCCAGGCGTGGAGAAACTACACGGTCGCTGCTGTCGGCAAATATTTATGATGCATGTTCTTGGGGACAGGAATTGTGTACTTGTAGATCATCTCAACAATAGTCTCAAAGGAGGCAAAATTCATCATAGTGTCTGCATTTTACAGAATGATCAGATGATGATTAAGCTGGTAGTTTTGGTCGCTGCAGAATACTACATCTCCAATGTTTAGTGTCAAAGCAAAAGAATAATATACATAACCAATGTACCAAAAGGAAAAATAATCTAAACTGCAAATAATTGTTCGTTACTATGAGTTGACAATGGTTGTGCCAAAATAAGGAGACACATAGAAAATCTCAAACAGAAATGGTGTTGTTACTATTTCCATTTCTTAAACATTACTTTGAATTCACCTAACTAGAGTCTAGCTCTAGCTGCAGACAGATATAAAATAAATAAAACTAATAAACAACTATAATGCAACTTATTTTTTGGGACATTTTGTGTGCGTGCTTTGAGAGAGGTATCACAAATATTTGTCTAAGAAAAATTGTTGGTTCAAAGGGTTGGGACGACTGAACTAGAAAATGAACATGATTACCTTCCATAGGCATAAGAGAAGAGGGCTTCTTCGTCATAGGCACCCCTTTTGACATAGACGTCTTCTTTGACCTTGGTAATGTAGACATATAAGAACCAGTTAGGATCATTAAGATCGGGGACACACGAGTAGTGGCGCAAATATTTTCACATTGCTACAACCATACATATTCTCCTACTTTATAAACCTACTATCTGCAAGAGGCAATATGTCCTAATCATATATTAAGATGTTGTTAAAAAACATAGAAGAACCTAGCATATAAAACATCAAATATTTTAAGATGTTAAAACACAATTCGTCCTTTCATCATTGCTACCACATAAAAAAATCAACCCTAAGTGGAACAAATATCATCCTTTTGCTTGCTAAGTTTGTGTTAATTCATCATATATTGGTTATATAATGCAATAAAAGAAATGTGTGCTTGCTAAGTTCGTTTTAATTCTCACTTTTGCTTGCTAACTTTGTGCTAAGTTTTACCAGAATGTCCGAGTGGCTTATGTTTTGCCGGAATGTTGATTCATTTACGTTCCGGCAAATTTGAGGCACTCCATATGTCCACTTTTTAGCAAAGGTCATGCCAAAAAAATCTGTGAATTTTGGCATGACTTGTGCTAGAAACTAGGACATGTTGAGTGCCCGAGAATTCCCGGAAAGGGGAATGAATCAACATTCCGACAAAATATAGGCCCCTTTTTATTATTGATGTTATTCGGCCTAGAATTAAACTATTATACATAAATACTCATAGGAAATATGTCTTGCCACGATGAAGCCGGGGGTTGTGGTCCCCACAAATAAGACCGTTTTCACGTATCAAATCTTTTTTTCAATTACCTGGACGAATACCAGTTGCGGATGCACGGTGGCAGTGAGACCAACCCCGACACCAAGACTGGCACCGGCACCGACAGTGGCACCGGCACCGACACCACCCCTAAGAATGGCAATGATGCTACCGTAGCCGGTGAAGGATCGAAGCCGAAGAGGGTAAGAAAACCAAACGAGCTCGACATCGGAAAAATTGTGGTCACAGCGATGCACCCCACAAAATTAGAGCCAACGGTGCCACAGGAAGCGCGCCCGTGCTACGACAATCAACTAGGATGCATCCTTAGGGAAACCGCCAACATTAACGACGAAAAGTTAAGGAAGATACCACATATGGAGAACATGCTCCTAATGAAGATGCACGATAGGTTCATGTTCCCCGAGCAGACTGAAAGCAAAGATCCGTGGGAAGACGAACCCATAATTAAGGACAGTATAACTGCACCTAATCCCAGCCTTCTCATGCATCCATTCCTTTTGACCATTGGATCCTCAGTCTAGGACGTCGCTGGCCGTCTGATGCATCATTTCCGTTCGCGTGGGCTGCTCCTGGGCCGGCGGTCCTTGGGCTGCTATTCCAGGGGCCTAATCGGATGCCTCTCGTTCACTGATATGAATTAACGTCGGATCCCCAATGAGCGGTGGTGATTTTGCTCGTGTCCACCGTACGACCCACTCCACCCCTCCCCTCCCCTCCCCTCACGGCTCACACATCGCCGCCGGCAACCACCTCATCTGCCTCATGTCACCTCGCAGTCGGCCTTCGCCCCGATTCAATCCCCCAAAGTCGTCCACCTTGTCTCCCACCATCTCCTCTATGGTGCTGGTTGCCGGCGGTCAGGCGGCGGTCAAATCCGCCATGGCCGCATCCACCTCGCCAAGGCTTTGAGATTGGCCTCTACCGGAGGTCAGCACAGCACACCAGGGCAGGACCTCACCTCGGCTGCCTGAGGATACATCCACCGACTGCATGGAGCTTCCCCTAGCACGCTAGCAGCCATGTGTCTCCGATCCACCAGGTTGCCCCTCCATCTTCAACCTCTCCGTACTTTTTTTCTCCCAACCACACTATCTTTTCTTCACCCGTGGTTCAACTCTGTTAATTTTCACTATGTTGGTTGTAGATCGTGTCAATCCAAGTGCTCGGTGCTGGTTCTGGTATATTGGTTTGGGGAATTTTTCAACTGACGAATCGTAATGGCTCTCAGCTCTACTCAACCGATGTTGATGTATCCTCTGGTATTGCTGGTAGAAATAGAACATGCAGTAAATACAGATCAGGTGTATCATATCATCCATTTCATTCTTTCTTGACTTTCTTAATGCATAAACACATGTACAACGCCACCTTATGGGCAGATGAAAGGGAACCGTTTAGTTCGTGTTCAACTCATGAAGATAATTTACATGAACAAAACCATCCGGTTGATTGGGTTGCAGGGTTATTATTTCGATCCTTTGACACCTTGAATGTCAGCTTTAGCAAGAAGTTTTTTGTGTAATAGTGTGTATGTGTTTCAGTCTATGTTGCTTATCGAGTGGTCGGATGCTTAAAACATTACCCCTCAAAGGTTTATTGTACTAGAGAACTTATTTTGAGGCATGACACTTTGAGTTTAAGACAATATAGAATGTTTCAATGCACATACTGTTTCAGTGTTTTGACATGTTCGTCATTGTCCACATAACATGGTAGAATTTCAGTAAATTCTCTCATTCGAACATTTCCCATTTCTGAATGTAGAACCAATGTGCAGGCGCTCAACAATCAACGGTGGGAATATGCCCTTCCAGTACTTTTTGCCAAACAATGTTTTGGGGGACTTGTTGTTTCCTAGTGCAGTAGCAATAGGCAATAGCAAGAGTTAACGGGAGAAGCAGATAAGTTGCTAAGTCATATGTTCTTGATTGAGATGAATATGATATCTAGGTATGATTTTCCAAAACAGAAATATTTTGAACAATGCTCCCAGGATTGAGTACTAAAATGGGAGTTGTATCTATTAATGCTTTGATTTCCAGCCTATTGCAGATATAGTCAAATTGTCCCGTTGGATCTATATGAGGGTGGTCATCAGGTGTATTCTAACTTTTAAGGCAACAAAGTTACTACGAAATGCGCAATTTTGTGGTAATATAGTGCATCATATATATTGCTAAGTCATATGTTCTTGATTGAGATGAATATGATATCTAGGTATGATTTTCCAAAACAGAAATATTTTTGAACAATGCTCCCAGGATTGAGTACTAAAATGGGAGTTGTATCTATTAATGCTTTGATTTCCAGCCTATTGCAGATATAGTCAAATTGTCCCGTTGGATCTATATGAGGGTGGTCATGAGGTGTATTCTAACTTTTAAGGAAACAAAGTTACTGTGAAATGCGCAATTTTGTGGTAATATAGATGCATCATATATATCTTCATTATTGTAGATACGAGACTAAATAGTATGTCAAATCTTTCAAAACATATACTTCCAGGATATTTGCTTCTGCGATGCAGGTTCAAGAGCAGACCCAGCAACAAGTGAGCTAAAATTTTCCAACTGTTTTAAAAAAAATGCTACTTGCTTCACTTGTTTTGGATATGAAGCAATTAAACTGGGAATTCTGGTTCATGCTACTATTTTCCCTTGAGTGCAAGTGCGTCCCAACGGCTTATCCGGACGACATAGAAGGATCACGATGTGTGCTGCAGTACGTGACAGAATCCTATGGGGGCCTCCCCATTTATGTCCAAGAGAATGGAAAGTCGATCCACTTCCGGGTCACATCGATCTCTAAATTTTGGTTCGGTTTTCATCTAAAATTAATCGATTAGGTGGATTTTATATAGTTTAGCCCAGATCTTTCTTCAGACAAGGCGTCCGCATATGAAATTCTCGATGACACCAACAGGGTGTAATACTTGAAGGTTAGTAATTCAAATAAATTCTACCAAGAAATTTTGTGAAACCTTCAAAGTTTAGTTACAATGATGCAATTTCTGCTTCGCAGAAATAGAGCCAATGTGAAAGGCTACTTTCCGTGGTACTTCCTGGACATCTTCAAGTTCTTAGCAGGGTACTTCATATAGCAATATAAAATCCATTAGTGAGAGTATTTTTCTTTCAAAACCAAACTGCTACTCAAATCAAAGCCAAGGTTTATATTGTGATGAGGAGAATTCCTGATTTGATTAACAAATGCATTATCTGAATCCTGCACATAGTTGTTTCTTTGTAAGGATTATTAATTTCAGAAGCCAAGTTAGAAGGAAACTCCTAATATCTTGATTATAAGTACCTACTCCCTGAATCACATCCTCATGCCTGAATATATAGGTTGGATTTTCTTGTTTGTAAATGAGTGTGAGTTGCCAAGATGCTAATTTAGGACTTTCGGTTGAATCTTCTTTCTAAGAAGTGATCACCTGCAGGCTACATGAACATATGGTTGAATTTTCCATTTTGACTAATTGTGTGGCCCCTTTCTTCTGTTACAGAATCAAACAAAAGAAATTTACATTGGTATATTTTCAACCATTATATCTCCACGACATGATGCTTTACAAGAATCAGATTCTGATGATGAGACCATATGATATATATTCTGGTGATCTCCTTTAGCTTAACATGTTCAATTTTGAACATTACTGTTTTAATATGAGCTGACCTTGATCCTTGTAAAGTATCATGTCATGCACTGATTGAGTATTTATTTTGCAATTCAGTATTACATTGCTGTGTATGCTGTCATACCAAGCCAATTTATATTTGTGAACCTTGCTTTTTACCGGCAATATGAGAGTACCCTCAATTACGTAGTAGTGTATGTTTTTTCTTTATGCAAATTTAATATGTTTGATGTGACCATATTTTTCTTAAAATATCATTTTATTGTCCAAATAGACGGGTGCGGCAACGCGCGCCATCGACGATCTAGTGACAAAGATAACCAGCAAGGCAATGGTGACGTTCACCAACGCCTTGTCTGCCTGGAGTTAGGGTGAAAAAAGAGATTGCAAAGAATGAACCATGGTCCAAGATTCATGCTGACAATCCAACACTAACGGAAGAGGACTTCGAAAAATTCAAGGAGACTTGCATTACAGAAGAAGTCAAGAAAAAGTCAGAGAAAATGAAGGCGCTCTAGGCCAGGAACACGCTCCCAACCACCTCGGAAGCCGTGGTTACGAGGGGAAGAGGCACGTATGGGCCAAGGAGGACGCGAATGTGAAAGTCACGGAATCCCAGACCCCTTGGCGGAGTTCATCGACCCGCAGGACCATGAGTGGATCAGGGCCCAGTACAAGTGGGACCCCATCAATAAGATCTTTTACACGGACCCGAACACGAGGGACTTCATGAGACTACCGGTAATTGTTGTATTACCACCTTATATTAGATCTGTATCAATTCCAAAACAAGTTTTTTCACATCTGTAAACCATCCATGTTCCTTTTTGTAGAAAGAGCAGCACCAAAAGGTAGCCGAAAGCGACGAGTCGCTCAGTCATCGGCGAGGCCCAAGTGGGACAACCCGTTCAACCGGGCCCTAAACATACTAAAGAATGTCTCGGTGGACAAACCTCCATCGTATGAACGTAGGCACGGTGTCAGAGATGGTTCCTCATTGAAGAAGTGCTACCACGAGAAGCCAGAGGAAAAAAGGCTCAGACGGATGCTTCTCAACTGACCATCAACGAGAAGGTCGCCCTTGCGGTCGATAAGAATCAAGCTGAGACCAAAGAAGAGTTGGTCAAGGTAATCTAAGAAAGGGTCAATGCAGCTGTGGCAGCTTCCTTAGGCACCTTAGTTCCAGTAGTTTTGGATTGGTCCAAGAAGAATCCATAAAAAGGGCCAGAGGACTTTCCCCTTTTCAGCTTTGTTGGGAGAAATTCGGTGAACAACGCACCACCAGCACCTGCTCATGCAACAGCACATGCTCTCGTACCTGGTCCTACTCCGGTTCATAGCAGCCCGTCCTCCATCTCTGGCGTGCTCGGCGGGGCTTCGTCTTTGGCTGAGCTCGACGCCATCATGGTAATTACACGTCATACACTCTTCACCAGAAAATCTAGTCTTCCATTTCAGTTGCCTTCGAAAGTCTGACGTCGTAGTCATGTATTCTCAGACCAATGAAACCCATGCACCCTACTGTAAGATATCAATGACCAGAAGGTGGACATGGGAAAGGCAACGATTGTGAAGTCGAAGGACCGCATGCTCCACAATCGACAGATGCCCCATAGAGTCTTCAAAGTTTGCATGGCCAGTGTCAAAGCGGGCTTCGAGGATTTGCCTCTTCTAATACCAGTCGATGACGACGAGACCCCTGAGCGGATTGGCGCATGCAAGAGCTCGTTCTTGCCTTGGCCGAAGACTCTTCTTCGTGTCGAGGCGCCCGGTCGCACACCAATGACAACTCCTCAACAAGGTATGAACACCACCCCACCTACCCAATTACCTGCACCTATTGTGGCTGGTGATAGAGGACGGCGCGACGAGGGAGAGCCTGCTTTAGTGCCAGATGATGTCGCCCATGTTGAAGAAGCAAATGTTGATGATATCATTAAGGAGGAGGATGGTGAGCCTAACCAGTATATCAATACTGCCTATGACGATGCTTGGGACTATGACTCAGGCTCTGAGCATGGATATGACTTGATGCTGCCTGATTTGCTAGAGCAGGAATGTCCTACGGCTAATTGCAAGAAGTCTTTCTTCATGCGATCCTCGCAGGAGACGCCTCCAGATGCCGCCTCTACCCAACAAGTACAACACGGGGGGTGGTCCACTCATTAGCCCGATGACACTGGGGTTGGTGGGTAGGGAAGGTATAGTGGGCTCACTAATGCCACCCACCAAGAATCAAAGGAGGAGACCGGAAAGGAAAGGCTCTAAAGGCGCCAGAGCTGCTTCAAGCAGCCCGCCGCCTCTAAAGCCCCGGGTGGAAGACAAAATACTTGTCGTAGGTGCGGAGCGTTTCCATGTCACTGGCCACCCGACCCTACCTCAGAAAGCGCTAGAGAACCTATTGAACAATGAACTAAGGAGACTTCATGATGATGTGCTGGCCATAGAGAAAAGACTTCTCGGCATGGAAAAACCAAGATACCTTCTTTACGCAGCTCAGGTTTCGGGTGCGATGTCATACGTCGACAGATGGCTCGCGGATAAGTTCATCCTGTGATTTCGCTACATCTACGACATGTTCCACATGGTAGATTTTTAGTGAATCCGCATGTACGTGTTTTACCTCAACGACATCATCAGCATGAGAACATAGAATATATCTGCGTCGTGGACCCATACTATATGCACGAGAGCTTCCTGGCAGTCTGCAAAGAGAACCGTGACTATGCAAGCAAGTACCTCAGCGAGTTCATGATCGCTAATAAGGACAAGGAAACGATTATCATGCCTTATCATCCCAAGTAAGTCATTCGCGGACATCCTTTCGTAAGTTTTGATCATTCCTTTGCAAGCATGGAGGCTGATTTGAGGTGTACTTATTTTGTGCAGCGGAGGGGTGTCCTCATGTGTCTATACCCACAATACTATGATTCTTTGTACTTGGACTCAGCGAAGAACATGAATAAAAAGGATTACATGCACATAAAGATTGTTCTCGATAGTGCCATTTTAACCTTCAACCTTACTGGTGGATATATACACGTGAAAAAGTACAAGAATATAGCACCGGCTTTCAGCCATAAGACCGACTTCTGCTGCATCCAGCAACTAAACGGTACTAAGTCTCATGGATTCTACCTCATACATCACATAATCGAGTACAGAAGGGATAAACAACACCTTCGCATGTCATCTACTGCCGGCGATGCTGAGATTGTCAACTGGGCCACAAGCATAGGAAGGACACCGGGTCATCGAATCCGATCTGAGTTTTATCACATATAGTGTGAACTTGCCCAAGTGATCATGAAGGAGGTCGTTGAACAAACAAGGATGTTCTTCCATGGGCCGATGAGGCGGGAAAATGTCCAAGAACTGCTACTTGCTCAGTGTCTGGACCTGAATGCTTTCTTGAAGCTCGGGTCATTCATTCGTGACTATGAAGACTGGGGCGCCGACATGGAGGAGTGATAGATGATGACAATGTGTGGTTATATTTAGTACTACTCTCTTTCTATGAACTAGCGTACATCGCTCTAGTTAATTAGTTTGTGTATGAGGAACTTCGTTATTTATGTTTACTATAGGTTGCTTGTATTTTGCTAACTATGCCTCTTTGTGTTTCTCAAGTAAATTATGTTCCATATTATCTATGAATTCATCAACTTACGATGTAGGTATATAGATCCGAGATGGCGAAGGGCTGCTACACTGTATTCATTGGGAGATTCGAGGAGTGTACGACCACTTGCCAGACACTTAGGCCCAGGTGGACATGGACCTGAGCGCTAGCCATAGAGGGTTCGATAGCAGAGCCGAAGCGGATAATAGTTAGTTGAGGTGGATGGTACGGCAAGAGAGGGAGAAAAACCGATTCTTCAAGAAGTACTACATAATCGCGCTTTTTCTCATGTTGATCGCTCTTATCTTCTACTTCATGGTTTACATAGAGATGATGAAACTTGTGGGTGTGCCATGACCATGCAATTGCATTTATTTGAGACATGACTTGTGTATCTCTATTTTCAAGATGTGATGATATTTGTGTTGGATACTAATGATGGTGATGATCATGGTATATATGACGAGACTACTTTATGTGTATGATATGATGATAATAATGTATGTTTATTATGATATGATGAAACTATTGTATAGAGCATGCACAAATACATAGAGGGGCACAAATACGTATAGGGGAATTAAATTCTTGAAAGCGGGAATATTAGCAGTAGTGCTGGTAGGAATATTAGCAGTATCACTGTTTTAGCAGCAACGCTTTCTATCTACCAGCGCTAATGCTACCTTACTTAGAAGTAGCGCTGGTTTTCCAGCGCTACTGCTAAAACTTAGCTGTGGCGCCTTAGCAGTAGCGCTGCCACGAGCGCTATTGGTATTGTCAAAACAGGCGCTACTACTAGGCTTTCTCCTAGTAGTGTTACATGGCCATGAATTGCGCCTCCATGACAATACCTTACAGGATGCAGAACACACTGAAGTAGTTGTGCCATCGGATGGAGACCCCGGAGCTGGATGACCGCTTCGTGTTTGCGTCTACGCCCGATGACGAGTCTCATGGCATCCATGGCCATATGGCCGCCCAACGTTGAGCCCTCCCCGCCCCGCCATCTCCTGCCCCTAGTCGGAGTATGGAGCAGACGTAGTTTGCCCATGCATAGCATGAAAGAAGTGTATGTCATGTCCACGGTTCTATACAGGAGGTTGGATTGATGCTAGATAGATATATGTTTGGATGTGGTAGAGTACGTTGTGAAGAGATAAGGCTATATATTTCTCTTGGGTGTGGAGTCTGGACGTACGAATTCAAGCAATGTCATTGTTCCAAGGCTTTAATCTCTTCAACAATAAGAATATAGTATGCACATGTGTGCTTTCTTACCATTTGATCTTTGCCCTTATACTATCAAAAAAGTTGTGAAAACCTTTTTGAAATTTTACTACTGTATACTGAGGTCATATCTTGACACCATGTCAAGTTTCGTATTTATTAGACATCATTCACATTTTCTTGAATTAAAATACCAATAAACTTCATGTTCACAGTTGATTATTACTGTTAGGAAAGCAACTTATATGTATTGAAGGCCCAAGGGGCATATATACATTACACATGACTTGAGGTGCAAGGAAAGTAAACATAGACTAATAAGGACTCCTAGACTAATACTAATAGACTAATAAGGACTCCTAGACTAATACTAATACTTCCAAATCCGCGTCTTGAGAGTGTCATCGTAGCATGAAGAGTCTTCAAAACTTGTCGAGTCGCCGAAGGAGATAACGAAGAGATGTCACATCAGTGGTAGACACCGCATCACTTGAAGATACAAGATAAGTATCAAGATAAGAAGGGTTGTCAAAAGAAGATGGCACATCAGAGGAAGACACCGAAGAGATGGCATATCAGAGGAAGACACCGCATCACTTGAAGATACAAGATAAGTATCAAGAGAAGATGGGTTGTCAACAGAAGATGGCACATCAAGAGAATAAATCATTGTGCAGAAAATCATAGTCCACGACAACCGTCGGCGAAAGAAGCTCGGCGGATAAGACACGATGGACGTAGATCGACAATGCTAAAGAAGTCCAGCAAATCCTATAGAAAACAACAAGGGCAAATAGGCCACAAAAGTTGTATAGAAAGGATCAGGACCGGAGAAAGGTTGACGGACTAAGGTATGGTGGACTCGCATGGCATGAGAAAACACAAAATATGAACGGATTTGGTGGACACGGCGGAATTATAGAAACTAAAAGAACTAGGAACAACAGGGACATGAGCACCACGTAGTAGCAGGGAACATCACCATGTATGAGCACCACGTAGTAGTAGGGAACATCACCACATAGTATAGGAGGAAGCAGCTAGCAGCAACACGTAGTCAGGCCAGTTGGCGACAGTACACGGAGCAGCATGCCTGCAGTAGCAAAACGCAACCAGCTGCTAGCAGTAGTTGAAGGACGAGCCGCACGCGGGCCATCCCAATCTAGCTCGCAGCAAGACTCAGACCAGGAGTGGGGCGAGATCCAGCGAGGCAGCAGCCCGATCCAGCAAGGGCGTCGTCGAAGGTGGGCGACTAATACGCCTCCAACGTATCTATAATTTTTGATGGTTTCATGCTATTATCTTGTCAAACTTTGGATGTTTTGCATGCCTTTTATTTATTTTTTGGGACTAACTTATTAACTCAGTGCCAAGTGCCATTTCCTGTTTTTTCCATGTTTTTGACCCCTTTCAGAGGAGATTTTGAAACGGAGTCCAAACGGAAGAAAATCCCCGAAAAGATTTTTTCTGGAACGGAAGAAGATCGGGGAGCTTGGGAAAGGGAAGGGAGCCCCACAGGCCCCACAAGCCCCCACCCCGCGACCAGGGGGAGGCCGCGCCATCCAGGGTTGTGGGCCCCCTGAGCGTCCCCTGACCTAGGGGTTGCGCCTATATATTCCCCAAAAATCCCAAACAAATCAGGAGACCATCGAAAGTACTTTTCCGCCGCTGCAAGCTTCTGTCTCCGCAAGATCCCATCTGGCGCATGTTCTGGTGCCCTGCCAGAGGGGGGATTCGGACACGGAGGGCTTCTTCATCAACACCATGACCTCTCTGATGATGCGTGAGTAGTTCACCATAGACCTACGGGTCCATAGCTAGTAACTAGATGGCTTCTTCTCTCTCTTGGATCTTCAATACAAAGTTCTCCATGATCTTCATGGAGCTCTATCCGATGTAATCTTCTCTTGCGGTGTGTTTGTCGAGATCCGATGAATTATGGATTTATGATCATATTATCTATGAATCTTATTCGAGTTTCTTCTGATCTCTCTTATGCATGATTTCATATCCTTGTAATTCTCTTCGAGTTGGGGGTTTTGTCTGGCCAACTAGACCTATGATTCTTGCAATGGGAGAAGTGCTTGGTTTTGGGTTCATACCGTGCGGTGACCTCATCCAGTGACAGAAGGGGTAGCGAGGCATGCATCATGTTGTTGCCATCATGGGGTTTTCATCATTGGTTTGATATTATCCCTCTACATCATGTCATCTTGCTTAAAGCGTTAATCTGTTCGTCATGAACTCAATACACTGGATGCACACTGGATAGCCGTCGATGTGTGGAGTAATAGTAGTAGATGCAGAAAGTATCGGTCTACCTGTCTCAGACGTGATGCATATATGTATGATCATTGCCTTAGATATCGTCATGACTTTGCGCGGTTCTATCAATTTCTCGGCAGTAATTTGTTCACCCACCATAATACTTCCTATTTTGAGAGAAGCCTCTAGTGAACACTATGGCCCCCAGGGTCTACTCCACACCATATTTTCAGCCTTACACTTTTTACTTCGTTCCACTTTCCGCCTTCAGATCTCAGTTTGCAAACAATCTTGAAGGGATTGACGACCCCTTTGAAGGGTTGGGTGCAAGCTTGTTTGTGTTTGCGAAGGTACTCTGGACTTGACGAGACCCTCCTTCTAGATCGATACCTTGGTTCTCAAACTGAGGGAAATACTTACTGCTCCTGTGTTGCATCACCCTTTCCTCTTCAAGGGAAAAACCAACGCAAGCCCAGTCTCTGTCAACGTGTCAATTTCTAGCGTTGTTGTCTGTGGGATAGCAAAAGAATTTCTGGCGCCGTTTCCAGGGAGGAAGATCAAGTCAAGAACTCATCCAAGTAAGTGTCGCAAACTCGTCTCTTGCATTTACTTTGTTTGCCAGTTGCCTCTTGTTTTCCTCTCCCCCACTTCACCAATTTGCCTTTTTTCGTTCGCCCTTTTTCTCGTCTGCTCTTTGTTTGCTTGTGTGCTTGCTTGCCTCCTAAAACCCGAATGGCCCCACTAAGGGATTTTGATGCTCACTTGGCGAAGTTAGAAGAGATTGAAACTAGTGTTAAAGGCTCCATGTCTACACAGTTTGAATATAATAGTTACTTCCGCAGAGAGCTGAAGGAGCAAAATTCTTTTCTGGCTTTTATGAGTAGGGAAGTTGATGATATGGCCAAACAATTCCTTGCGCTAAATTCGCAGTTTGGTCGTCTTGAAAAGCTAGTGGGCCAGATTTCTGATAGGCAAGCTAATTTAGTCAATAAAATGGCTGCTAAACATGAAACTCGTGATGAGAATCACGAAGATCTTAAAGTGCTTGGTGTGACTCCCATTGAATCTTTGTTTTCTTGTGTCAAACCTTATGATTATGGGGCTGGATATGAATCCACTTTGGTTGAAAAGTGACCCAATGATTCCGATTCCATCTATCTTGATGCTAAAAGCATTAAAAGTGGAGTAGAAGACGTTAAAACTTTGAGTAGTAATGAAATTACTACCATGGATTTCAAGGAATTCAATTATGATAGTTTCTCCTTGATTGAATGCATTTCTTTGACGCAATCCATGTTGAACTCTCCACACGCTTATAGCCAAAACAAAGCCTTTACAGATCATATCGTCGAAGCTATGATAAAATCTCTTGAAGAGAAACTTGAATTGGAAGTTTCTATCCCTAGAAAGCTTCATGATGAGTGGGAACCTACCATCAAAATCAAAATCAAAAACTATGAGTGCAATGCTTTGTGTGATTTGGGTGCTAGTGTTTCTGCGAATCCAAAGTCTTTATGTGATGTTCTGGGTTTTAATGAGATTGAAGAGTGTTCTCTTAATTTGCATTTTGCTGATTCTACTGTCAAGAAACCCATGGGAAGGATCAATGATGTTCTTATTATTGCAAATAGGAACTATGTACCCGTGGATTTCATTGTTCTTGACATTGATTGCAATCCTACATGCCCTATTATTCTTGGTAGACCTTTCCTAAGGACTATCGGTGCTATCATCGATATGTTGGAAGGGAATATTAGATTTCAATTTCCTTTAAGGAAGGGCATGGAACACTTTCCTAGAAAGAAAATAACATTGCCTTATGAATCCATGATGAGGGCCACTTATGGTTTGAGCACCAAAGACGAGGATACGTGATTCTATCACTTTTATGCCTAACTAAGGGCGTTAAACAATAGCGCTTGTTGGGAGGCAACCCAATGAATTTATCTTTTTCTTTCTGTTTTATTGCGTCCACACTTTCGTAATTCTGTTGTGATTGTGTTTTTTGTGTTTCTTTTTGTGTTTGAGCCAAGCAAAGCCTTTATGACTAGTCTTAGTAATGGTTGTTCGATCCTGCTGGAAAAAGACAGAAACTTTTTGCTCACGAGATGCTTTTTCATTTTTATTCAGAAAGTATTTTGAGTTGATTCTTTTTGCTGCTGATTGATATGATGTTTGCCCAGGGCGTCGTAATTGTTCAGATTTTTTGAGGTACCAGAAGTATACGAAGTATACACATTGCTACAGACTGGTCTGTTTTTGACAGATTCTGTTTTTGTTGAGTTGGTTGCTTGTTTTGATGAAACTATGGTTAGTATCGGGGGGTACTAGCCATGGAAAAGTGAGAATACAGTAGCCCATCATCAATACATATGGAATTCAAGTTTTCTACAGTACCAAAAGAAGTGGTAGTTTGTTTTCTTGTACTTATGTTATCACAAGTTTCTGTTTAAGTTTTGTGTTGTGGAGTTTTCAAGTTTTGGGTGATGTTCTCATGGACAAAGACATAAGGAGTGGAAAGTGCTCAAGCTTGGGGATGCCCACGGCATCCCAAGCCAAATTCAAGGACATCAAAAAGCCTAAGCTTGGGGATGCCCCGGGAAGGCATCCCCTCTTTCGTCTTCAATCCATCGGTAACATTACTTGGAGCTATATTTTTATTCACCACATGATATGTGTTTTGCTTGGAGCGTCTTGTATCTTAGGAGTCTTTTCTTTTTGTTGTGTCACAATCATCCTTGCTGCACACCTTTTTGAGAGAGAGAGACATGCACTCATCGTGATTTTGCTAGAATGCTCATAGTGCTTCACTTATATCTTTTGAGCTAGATACTTTTGCTCTAGTGCTTCACTTATATCTTTTGAGCTAGATACTTTTGCTCTTGTGCTTCACTTATATCTTTCAGAGCACGGCGGTGCGTGATTTGGTAGTTGGCTTATGCTATGAAAGTAGTCCCAAATGTGCTAGGTACCCAAAGAGGATGAAAAAACCTCCATCTTCATGTGCATTGAGTAGAAAGAGAAGTTTCAATTCCTCTCAATTAGTTTTGAGACGTGGATTCGGTAATATTAAGAGTTATGTTAGTAGGGTGTTGTGAATCTAGAAATACTTGTGTTGGAGTTAGTGAATCCCATAGCATGCACGTATGGTGAACCGCTATGTTAGGAAGTCGGAGCATAATTGATCTATTGATTGTCATCCTTTGTGTTGACGTCGGGATCGCGCGATGGTTTACACCTACCAACCCTTCCCCTCGGAGTATGCGTTTAGCACTTTGTTTCGATTACTAATAACACTTTCGCAATAAGTATGTGAGTTCTTCATGACTAATATGAGTCCATGGTATAGATGCACTTTCACCTTCCACCATTGCTAGCCTCTCTAGTGCCGCGCAATTCTCGCCGGTGCACAAACCCACCAAATTCCTTCCTCAAAACCGCCACCATATCTACCTACTATGGCATTTTCATAGCCATTCTGAGATATATTGCCATGCAACTCCCACCGTTCCGTCTCATGACTTGTGCCGTCACTCTCATATTGCCATTGCATGATCGTAAGATAGCTAGCGAGATGTTTCAACGTCATACGCCATGCAAGATCGTTGCACATCCCGGTACACTGCCGGAGGCATTTCCTATGGAGTCATCATCATTGTGATCTTTGAGCTATGAGTAAATAAAAGTGTGATGATCATCATTATTAGAGCATTGTCCCATGTGAGGAAATAAAAAAAAGAGGCCAAAGATCCCAAAAAAAAGGGAGAAAAGAAAAGAGAAAAAAAGAGAGGCCTAAGAGCCCAAATGAAAAAAGGGAGATAAAAAGAGAGAAGGGACAATGCTACTATCTTTTTCCACACTTGTGCTTCATGTTAGCACCATGTTCTTCATGATTGAGAGCTTCTTGCTTTGTCACTACCATATGCTAGTGGGAATCTTCATTTTATAACTTGGCTTGTATATTCCAATGATGGGCTTCCTCAAAATTTCCCTAGGTCTTCGTGGGCAAGCAAGTTGGATGCACACCCACTAGTTTTCCTTTTGAGCTTTCACATACTTATAGCTCTAGTGCATCCTTTGTATGGCAATCCCTACTCATTCACATTGATATCTATTAATGGGCATCTCCATAGCCTATTGATACGCCGAGTCAGTGTGACCATCTCCTCTTTTTTGTCTCACAACCACCACCACACTCTATTCCACCTATAGTGCTATATCCATCGCTCGCGCTCATGTATTGCGTGATAGTTATAAAAAGTTTGAGAAAGTAAGAGTGCAAAAACAATTACTTGGCCAATTCTAGGGTTGTGCATGATTTACATTAGTTGTGTGAGGATGATGGAGCATAGCCAGACTATATGATTTTGTAGGGATAACTTTCTTTGGCCTTGTTATTTTGAAAGTTCATGATTACTTTGCTAGTTTGCTTGAAGTATTATTGTTTTCATGTCAATAGCAAACTATTGCTTTGAATCTTACGGATCTGACCATTCATGTCACATGAAAGAAGTTGCAAAGGACAACTATGCTAGGTAGCATTCCACATCAAAAATTTCATTCTTTATCACTTCCCTACTCGAGGACGAGCAGGAGTTAAGCTGGGGATGCTTGATACGTCTCCAACGTGTCTATAATTTTTGATGGTTTCATGCTATTATCTTGTCAAACTTTGGATGTTTTGCATTCCTTTTATTTATTTTTTGGGACTAACTTATTAACTCAGCGCCAAGTGCCAGTTCCTGTTTTTTCCATGTTTTTGACCCCTTTAAGAGGAGATTTTGAAACAGAGTCCAAACGGAAGAAAATCCCCGAAAATATTTTTTTCTGGAACGGAAGAATATTGGGGAGCTTGGGAGCCAAGGCAGGGGAGCCCCAGGGGCCCCACAAGCCCCCACCCCGCGGCCAGGGGGGTGGTCGTGCCATCCAGGCTTGTGGGCCCCCTGAGCGTCCCCTGACCTAGGGGTTGCGCCTATATATGCCCTAAAAATCCCAAAAAATCTGGAGATCATCGAAAGTACTTTTCCGCCGCCGCAAGCTTCTGTCTCCGCAAGATCCCATCTGGGGCACGTTCTGGTGCCCTGCCGGAGGGGGGATTCGGACACGGAGGGCTTCTTCATCAACACCATGACCTCTCCGATGATGCGTGAGTAGTTCACCGTAGACCTACGGGTCCATAGCTAGTAACTAGATGGCTTCTTCTCTCTCTTGTATCTTCAATACAAAGTTCTCCATGATCTTCATGGAGATCTATCCGATGTAATCTTCTTTTGTGGTGTGTTTGTCGAGATCCGATGAATTTTGGATTTATGATCAGATTATTTATGAATCTTATTTGAGTTTCTTCTAATCTCTCTTATGCATGATTTCATGTCCTTGTAATTCTCTTCGAGTTGTGGGTTTTGTTTGGCCAACTAGATTTATGATTCTTGCAATGGGAGAAGTGCTTGGTTTTGGGTTCATACCGTGCGGTGACCTCACCCAGTGACAGAAAGGGTAGCGAGGCACGCATCGTGTTGTTGCCATCAAGGGTAAAAAGATGAGGTTTTCATCATTGGTTTGAGATTATCCCTCTACATCATGTCATCTTTCTTAAAGCGTTACTCTATTCGTCATGACCTCAATACACTAGATGCATGCTGGATAGCGGTCGATGTGTAGAGTAATAGTAGTAGATGCAGAAAGTATCGGTCTACTTGTCTCGAACGTGATGCCTATATGTATGATCATTGCCTTAGATATCGTCATGACTTTGTGCGGTTCTATCAATTGCTCGGCAGTAATTTGTTCACCCACCGTAATACTTGCTATTTGGAGAGAAGCCTCTAGTGAACACTATGGCCCCCAGGGTCTACTCCACACCATATTTTCAGCCTTACACTTTTTACTTCGTTGCACTTTCCGCCTTCAGATCTCACTTTGCAAACAATCTTGAACGGATTGACAACCCCTTTGAAGCGTTGGGTGCAAGCTTGTTTGTGTTTGCGCAGGTACTCTGGACTTGAAGAGACCCTCCTTCTGGATCGATACCTTGGTTCTCAAAGTGAGGGAAATACTTACTGCTCCTGTGCTACATCACCCTTTCCTCTTCAAGGAAAAAACCAACGCAAGCCCAGCCTCTGTCAACGTGTCAATTTCTGGCGCTGTTGTCTGTGGGATAGCAGCGATTGGCGGCGGGATCCGGTCTGGGATGACTGGTGGCAGGAGTGGACTGAAATTAGGCGAGGGCGGAATACTGGCGGCGGGATCCGGCCTGGGACGAGGAGCACCGAGGCGGAGGCGCGCGGCGTCCTCCTCCGAGGCCGGGGCGAAGGCGACCGTCGGGGACGGCACGGCGTTGTCCGGCCCGTCGAACGGGAGGAACCCGACCGAGGGGACGAAGATCCCCGACATCCGGCGAGGGGCGGCCGCGTGCGCCATGGCGAAGAGAGGGGACGCGAGCCGGCGCTCTCAGACGGGAGGATATCGAGCGGGGAGGCCCGGTTGGAGATCGATCGGGAAGGGCAGCGCGAGACGGCCAGAGGATGATGGCGGCATCGCGAAATTGGATCTGCACGAGTTGCGTGTGCGAAAAAATAACCTAAGGCTCTAATACCATGTTAGGAAAGCAACTTATCTGTATTGATGGCCCAAGGGGCATATATATATTACACATGACTTGAGGTGCAAGGAAAGTAAACATAGACTAATAAGGACTCCTAGACTAATACTAATAGACTAATAAGGACTCCTAGACTAATACTAATACTTCCTAACAATTACCACATAGATATTTGAATTTTATATTTATTTAATTTATGAGGCATACAAACATACTTACTTAACCAAATATGATTTTTCAAATTACTTTTGTATACTATTTTATGCACTCATAATTCAAATCGGAATGTATCCGTTAAATGACTAGGAACTTAATGACTCAAATATAGCAAATGAGCTTCGAAAAGTGCCAAATTTTATTATGGAGGATTCTATGGTCTATATTAAGTGTAGAAAAAATCAAGGTGAACTCACAAAGGAAAATATAAGTTTGCCACCAACTTGTTGCATTCACTCTCAAAACCATGATAGTTCCTTGGAGGTTGTCTCATTTCTAAAGGATGTATATAAAAAAAAGTGAAACCTTCTCAAATTTTTATCACATCATAGTGAGGTCATATCATGACACTATGCCAAGTTTCATATTTTTTCAGATTTCATTTACAATTTTTATAATTTAAATACCAATAAACACCATGTTCTTGGTTAATTAGTGGCACATATGTCTTCTAAATTTATATTCATTTCTTGTATGAGACATACAAATATACTCAATACCCGAATATTGTTAACAAATCATTTTTTGTACTGATTCATGCACTCATAGTTCAGATTTTAATAACATACATTAATTGACAGAAAATGCAGTTAGTGACTCAAATATAGCAAATGAGCTCTGAAAAGCGCCAGGAAAATGTGAGATTGCCGTCAACCATATCGCGAAAAGCATTATTCTTTTGAAAAATATTAATTTCATGCATCACACACGGTTCCATTTATGAAAGGAATAAATACTAATGTATGCAAAAGACGTGTGCAAGGCATCACACATGTTTGCATTTCTAACATGGTGTGCAATGATATGCTACATCACACAAACACTTTTTGCAAAAATTGTGTGCATGGAATTACACATAATTGCATTATCATAACTATGTGTAATGATAGAATACATCACACACACCATATGTAAGAACTGTGTGCAAAGCATCACACACGTTTACATTTTTTCAAACCGTGCGCAATAATAGGCAACATCACACACACAATTTTTGCAAAAATTATTTGCACGACATCACACACAATTAATATTTTTGAAATGAGTGTGATGTTACGACATCACAGAAACTTTTTTCGTGATTTTACATCGCACACGCTATGATGTACATCTCAAACAATTTCATCAAGGGGTCTCTAATACATGTGTTCTCGTTGGACCATCCTCCAGTAGTGTATACACCATCTATTACCTTTCGGAGAGTGGTGTCTCCTAGATTGGTTAGGTGTCGCTTGGGAACCTTCAAATCCTGTGGAGTTGAACCAAGAAGTTTGTAAGGGGAAGGAGATCGCCTACTTCATGAAGATCTACCCTGAGTGAGACTAGTCCTTTGTGGACGTAGGCCATGGTGGAATAGGCAAGGTTGATTTTTCATGGACCCTTCTTGGGTGGAGCCCTCCATGGACTAGCGCAACTGTTACCCTCCATGGGTTGAAGTCTCCATCAACGTGGACGTATGATAGCATCACCTATCAGAACCACACCAAACATCTTTGTGTCTTCATTGTGTTTGATCTTCCTAACCCTCCTTTACTTACACTTGCAATGTCATTAATTTTCACTGAAAAACTCATAGACTTGCACGTGTAGGGTGTGCTAGACTTGCTAAAATCTCTAAAACTTGCCAACAGATAAAATTGGATTACAGTTAAGTTATAATTTGGTCAAGTACTCTAATCTCCCCCCCCCCTCCATTGGCATGTCCCTCTAGACATACTTTACATCCTACAAGTGTTATGAGAGCTTTGATCTCCATTGCATTGGTTTCACAACTTAGGAGAGTGTGGCGTTTAGTGAGGCAAATTATCACCATATATGTCCATATTCCAATGGTACAAACTTTGCTAGTTGGAAGCATAAGATGAAAATGCATATTATTGGTCATAACTTTGCTGCTTGGGCTGTTATTCATGTTGACATTCTATTCAACTTCCTATGGCCCACATAATTCAACAAGATAAGTTGTCTTGAGAATGCTAAGAAAATTGGGGATACAAAGTCAACAAGATAAGTTAATATGCACGAAGGAACTGAATCCATTAGGGAATCTAAGTTGGATGTGCTACAAAGTCAACTTGACAAGTTCAAGATGAAGGATGGTGAAGGAGTCACCAGTGAGATTACGGGCTTAGGAAGTCAAGAGATGACCAACAAATTTATCATCAAGAAGATCCTTAGATCCTTGGATGGAAAGTATGATACCATGTGCAAATTGATCCAACTGATGCCAAACTAAAAAGATCTCAAGCCCATGGAAGTCATTGATAGGATTATTGCTCATGAGATGCACTCAAGGATAAAGTAGATCTTCACACCAAGTCAAGCGATGCTTACAAGGCCACAAGTGACACTCTCATAACTTTAAGTGACAACCTTGTTAACATGAAGAGATAAGCCTCATGGTCAAGAATTTAACAAGTTCTACAAGAATATAGGCAAGGAAAGAAGCTCCAACTCAAGATATGATGATAATCGTTCTTCAAGTCATGACCAAAATTGTTTCAATTGTGGAAGATCCAGGTACTTATGAAATGAGTGCATGTCTCCTTTTAAAGGAGAGATGAGTTACCAAGTAGAAGGAATACAAGAGATGAGTCACCTCGAAGAGAGAGAAGGAGTAGAGAAGATCGATATGAATGAATATGTTCCCGAAGAAGCAATAATTCTAAGAGATAGGACAAGTACACCAAGATCTACACAAGAAGAAGATATCAAGCTCATGTAGGTGAATGGGTTTCCGGCTCCGATTCCGGCAACCAATCCGAGAGAACTTATCACGCCAACTCCGACTATAGTCAAGATGAAGGGGTTGCTAGAATAGCACTCATACCCTTTAACTCCTACATTTATTTGATTTATCAAATGAAGGAATTGGAGGTTTATTCACCGCTGAAGGCCCCAAGGTATCACACCCTGAATACATTAACATAGTGATGAGGATGACTTCCTAGGTGCTGATGATTTGCTCTTTGACAAAACTAGGTTTTTTAAGAAAAACTGTAAGGGAAACCCCCCACGGCGAGTTTTTTTGAAATAATAAGAACCCAAATTCGCTCCCATGGGGACTTGAACCTGGGTGTCTGGGTTGTACATCCACTCCACTATCCAAGTGAGCTAGGCTCACTTCCTTTTGACAAAACTAGTTTGTTAGTCAAAATATACTTGCTAATAATCATGCTAGTGAAGATGGATTTTTTGATGATTGTAAGAAGGAGATTGAAAACTTAACTAAAGAACTAAATACTCTTAAGTTAGCTCATGAATCTACTCAAGAAGATGATAGATAGATTCTAAGAACTCGTGAGAAGCTACGCTTCGAGAAGCTAAATTTACTGCAAGACCATGAGTTTCCTAAAGCAATCAATGACGATCTTTGAAACAAGAGTTCTTATCTTGCCAGACGATTACTCTTGTATACTTTTATGCCTCAAGTTAAATCTATGAAAACTAGTAACAAGGGCAAGAAAGGTTCTTCATCTAGTACCAATAAAAATGGTAATTCTAAAGATGTTTCTTCTAGTAGTTCTATTGATTCACTAACTATTCTCTTAGCAAAGTCACACTTGAGCAAGAAAATGATTTATTGAAAGGAATAATAGAGAAAGGTGTCTACTAAAGTCTTGCCGGGAGTAAGAAATTCAAATAATTGTACGCAAGCAAGGATGGCACCGAAATAACCAAGGTGGAAGTTCAATGCCAATGGAGTTGAATGTGAAGAATATCAATACCCCAATATGAAGTCTGTTCCCCGACAAGAGAATTATGACCCTACTTTCTCAAGATGATCTTACACACAAAAATCACAAGCTACAGGGCAAGGACAATCTTCAAGAGGAGATTGACTCATTTGAAGACCTACCTCAAGCCATGGTCAAGTGGGTTCCCAAGGCTACTACAAGCTCTACTTCATCAAGTGATACTTAAACTCCAAGGGTTCCCATCAAGTTGATGTGGGTTCCAAAGAAGAATATCAAGATAGTTCTTGAGGGGTGACTCCGCCAACAAACTTCACTCACATTCATTTCTTGGCAAGAACATGTACAATCAACTCCAACCTTATGCACTAGTTCAAGGAGTAAAAAAATCCCTTGTTGGGTAAGCAAGGAACAAGGTATTCAATGCATCAATGGACATCATCTGAGCATTTTACTCCATGTCCATAGATATACTTGTTCTTGTCCCTTGTGCGGGACCAACCCATGTAGGTGTGAAGATTATCAAAACAACAAGGATTGCTCCCAATTCTAGGAAATCTTCATCAACAATGAGCATCCACTACTACAACATCTGCATGAAGTATTCAGCGACAAAACCCAAGGTTAGTTCATCCCTCTTAGGGGGGTATCACATCTAGGGGAGCTTTGCTCTAATACTTGAGCTAAAGCATCTCTAATGGTGTGAGCACATTGATGCATTATGTAAAAGTGGCAACCCCACTTGCGCTTAAGCGATGAGTATGACCTATGATCAAGTGTTGTCACTTGTCTTCGAAGTCAATATACTCATATATAGATGTCTTTGTCATCGACAATTGCTAGATAGATACTAGAGTGGTATGCATGTTTGACTTCTTTTATTTGCCATTTTATTGTGTGAGCATGTTGGTATGCATATTTTTCTCATTCAAGGACATCCAATTGTAGTTTATTTGGATTTTATTTTCCTGGCCAATTGGATGTACAAGAATGCCTAAGTACCCCCTCTAGCTATCTGTTCTATCTTGTCTCAAATTCTATGCATGCTTCTTCACAAAATTTGAACATGCACATTTTCGGACCCTCGGGGTGAGGAGTACTTAGAGCCACCGATTTGACTATGGTTGACTTCCAAATCCTCCGAGTACTTTTCCATGTGACCAACCCCAACAAACTCGGTTCCACTCAGGGCACTTAGACTGATATGATTTTCAACCTCGATACCAGCAAGCGAAATTTCTCGACGTCACCGAGTTCCCTACTCTAAGAAGTTATGAACTTCAGTGCCTCCGATTCTGTCTTCCCGGTGTCACCGACACCACATGGTTATATATATCCGCGCGGTGGCACTTTGAAAATTCCCGCAAGCCTCCCACTCCCGCACCCATTGATGCCATCATCTAGGTCTTAGGACAGCGCCTTTGTCTCTAGCGCTCCCTTGCCGCAGGATTCTGTCGCCGTCAACGGCAATCGTCTCCGATGTTGCTGTTGTAGAGGAGCTCCGCCAAGTTAGGGTAAATCTCTGATATCTTTTGCATTCCCTTCTATGATTCTTACGCAAAAGAATTTGTCTTTATTCTTGCCACCGCATGCACGATTCTATCCTCAAGAAAATTCCTTTACAATAGTTTGAAAAGAAAATTCAGGCCTCGCTTTCCGCAATGAGCAATCTTAGACCCTCCGACAGAAGAAAACTGGCATCACCGATGTGGTTTCGGCCACACCACAAAGGGCTTCTCGGAATAGCAATGAAATGTCTATTGTTACCTCTCATGCAAAAAAAAAACTCATTTAAACAACCATTCTTCTCTGAGGTGGTGTTCACTGCTTGTTGGCATATTTGGCTTGTCAGAAATGCAAAGGTTTTTTAGAATGTGCAGCCTAGGTTTGCTATCTGGAAGTCAGGTTTTGTAACACATATTCTACTGCTGGCGCATAGGATTAAACCTAAGTTTAAGGAGGATCTGCTGAAGTGGGTTTCTTTCCTGCCCCCCTGAATGTTCCCTGTGCTCTTAGGTTAAGTGCTTAAATCTCTTTCTTTTCTGTTTGGGTTACCGAGGTAACTCTGTACATAGAGTAACATTTTATCAATAAAGTTTAAAGGCTATGGGGAGGTTGCCCTTACAGTGTCCAGTCAAAAAAACGAGAGGATCCTATCAGTGTCACCGAAACGCGATATAGGTGTGACAAGACAGCAACATTTAAGAGACCAAAGCACACCACGGTGAAACCAAAATGGTGTTGTCAAGTCTCTGTTGTTGCCCGAGAGCTTCCAAATTTCTGAACTCGGTGGTTCCGACTTGCACATTGTGAAAGCCTGGAACTGAACTTTGAGTTCAAAAACTTTATGAAAACATCTGAATTTTGTGATGTTCATCCATTCAACTGTTAGATATCTAATTCAGATGGTCAATACTCAAGTTTCTGCTTCAGATAGTCAGAACAAGTTGGAGAATCCCAATATCAACATGAACAGTGGTACAATCCCCAATGAGGAGGGCTATCATGAGGGAGAGAGGACTTCTCCCTGTCTTCCCAAGGCAACAACTAGGGCGAGAAGGAAATGGAACTTAGATGATGATGATGATGAGGAGGAGGAGGAGGAGGAGGAGGATTTTGAGGTGCGAGAGGTGACCTCCAAGAAGCAGCCAGAGAGGAAAGTAAGAGATGTCACAAGATGCCTGATACGTCTCCAACGTATCTATAATTTTTGATTGTTCCATGCTATTATATTATCTGTTTTCGATGTTTTATATGCATTAATATGTTGTTTTATATTATTTTTGGGACTAACCTATTAATCTAGAGCCTAGTGCCAGTTTTTGTTTTTTCCACGTTTTTTAATATTGCCGATAAGGAATATTAAACGGAGTCCAAACGGAACAAAATCTCCAAAAAGTTTTTTCTTGGACCAGAGGCCACCGAGGAGACTTGGAGTAGGAGGAAGGGCACCTGCCGGGAGGCCACAAGCATGCAGGGCGAGCCCTGGGGGTGGTCGCGTCCCTGGCTTGTGGGTCCCCTACACACCTCCTAACCCTATTCTTTGGCCTATAAATTCCCAAATATTCCCGTATCACCAAAAAGAGCCAGAAAAATACTTTTATGCCGTCGGGAGCCTGTGTTCCCGAGAGATCCAATCTGGGAGCCTTTTCCGGTAATCTGTCGGAGAGGGAATTGATCGCGAAGGGCATTTACATCAACTCTATTGCCCCTCCGATGATGTGTGAGTAGTTCACCATAGACCTATGGGTCCATATCTAGTAGCTAGATGGCTTCTTATCTCTCTTTGATCTTCAATAACATGTTCTTCATGATCGTCATGGAGATCTATCCAATGTAATACTCTTTTGCGGTGTGTTTGTCGAGATCCGATGAATTGTGAGTTTATGTTCAGATTATCTCTGAATATTATTTGAGTCTCTTCTCAATTCTTATATGCATGATTTCATATCTTTGCAAGTATCTTTGAATTATTGGTTTGGTTTGGCCAACTAGATTGGTAATTCTTGCAATGGGAGAAGTGCTTAGTTTTGGGTTCGATCTTGCGGTGTCCTCACCCAGTGACAAAGTAGGGGTAGCAAGGCACGTATTGTATTGTTGCCATCAAGGGTAAAAATATGGGCTTTTCATCATATTGCTTGAGTTTATCCCTCTACATCATGTCATATTACTTAATGTGTTACTCTGTTCTTCATGAACTTAATACTCTAGATGCACGCAAGAGTCGGTCGATGTGTGGAGTAATAGTAGTAGATGCAGAATCGTTTCGATCTACTTGATATGGACGTGATGCCTATCATTGCCTTAGATATCTTCATAATTATTATTTTTCTATCAATTGCTCGATAGTAATTTGTTCACCCACCGTATTATTTTCCTTAATGAGATAAGCCTCTAGTGAAACCTATGGCCCCCGGGTCTATTTTCCATATTATATTTTCAGATCTATAAACCAAAAATACCAAAAATACTTTGCTGCAATTTATTTACTTTTGTTTCTGAAATCTTCTATATCTATCTCTATCACATCTCATCCTTGCAAATAACTCTGAAAGGATTGACAACCTCTTTATAGCGTTGGGTGCAAGAGTTTGATTATTTGTGTAGGTACTACTATTGGGGCCTTGCTTGTTCCTCCTACTGGATTGATACCTTGGTTCTCAACAAACTGAGGGAAATACTTATCTACTTCACTGCATCACCATTTCCTCTTCAAGGGAAAACCAACGCAAGCTCAAGAGGTAGCAATGCCTGAGTCAGTTGCTGCAAAGAAGGGTCTCTCTCTCTCTCACTTTAGAGAAACCTACAGGGTCAAGAAGGACAAAACAAAGATGATTGTTCATGTGCTTGGAAGACCAACCTCCATGTATGTTGATCTAGAGGAAGAAGAGGAGGAAGAACCTGATGTAAACCCTCATCGTGCCAAGCAACAGAAGCTAATGGCAGATTCCATGCCTAAGAAGGCTGCCCCCAAGGTCAAGCCTATTGCTGCCTACTACTTCTAGACTGCATTGGGATTTTCCCTGAAGAGGAGCGGAGATGCAGCACAATAGAGATAAGTACTTCCCTCAGTGATAACCAAGGTTATCAAGCCAATAGGAGGACCACGTAAACGCCTATCTCCAGTGCCTACACAACAAGATAGCAAACATTTGCACCCAACGCGGGCAAGAGGTTTCGCAAGCCCCTTGAACTCATTACTTGCAAGCGATAAGTAGTAATAGATAGATAATATAAATATAAAATAAACTAACATAAATAGAAAGGCAGTAATATTTTTAGAGTTTTTGAAATTTTATTTGTGAAAACCTAGGGGCCATAGTTTTTGCTAGAGGCTTCTCTCTCGAACAAAGCATATGGTGGGTAAAAAAATTATTGTGAGGAATTAATAGAAAAGCGCATACTTATGTAATATTTATTCATGGAAATGATCACACATATAGGCACCACATTTGTAAGCAAGTAGACCGAGTCCTGCCTACATCTACTACTATTCCTCCAATCATCGATTGCTATCCAACATGCATCTAGAGTACAAAGTAAAATAGAGTAATGCTTGGGGAAAAGTGACATGATCTAGACAAAGTGAACTCAACTAATATGAATAAACCACATCGTTTTATCCTTAATGGCAGCTATACAATACGTGTCATGTCCCCTTCTGACACTGGGATTGAGCACCGCAAGATTGAACCCATTACAACGCACCACTCCCGCTGAAGATAAATCAATCTAAACCTGTCAAAAAAAGATAAATCAATCTAGTTGGCCAAACCAAACCGATAGATCGGAGAGGAATACGAAGCTATCATAATCATGCATATAAGTATTCATAGATGACTCACATGCTTTTTTATGAATAATCTGAACATGAACCCATAATTCATCACGTCCCAACAAACACATCGCAAAGAGTGATTAAATAAGATAGATCACTCGGAGAATCATGGTGACCTTGGCATTCAAGAACATAGAGAGAGAGATAGCCATATAGGCACTAACTACGGTCCCATAGGTCTGTGGCAGACTACTGACACATCACCATGGGAGAAGCAAGGTTGATGTAGAGGATCTCTATGATTGATCCCGCCTCCGGCAGGGCACCAGAATAGGGCTCCAAATGGGATCACGGTGAAACAAAGACTTGCGGTGGTGGAAAAAGTATTTTGGGTGGCTCTCTTGTGTTTTCCCTTTGAAACAGGATTTATAGAGGCGATGTTGAGTCACGTCAAGTTGGGAGGTGGCCCAAGCCATCTGGGCATGGCTACCCCCTAGGCGCGTCTGGTTGGCTTGGGGGCACCTCGCGTGCCCTCCGGTCTCCCTCCGAAGCTTCCAAGTCTTAATTTTTGTCCAAAAAATCATCAAAAAGTTCCATTGCGTTTGGACCCCGTTTGGTTCTGATTTCCTGAAAAGCCAAAAACACGCAGAAAACAACAACTCGCATTGGGCACTCAGTTAATAGGTTAGTGCTCAAAAATGATATAAAACATAAAAAATAAAAGCGTATACAACATCCAAGATTGATAATATAATAGCATGGAACAATAAAAAATTATGGACATGTTGGAGACGTATGAGCATCCCCAAGCTTAATTCCTACTCGTCCTCGAGTAGGTAAATGGTAAAAACAGAATAATTTATGTGACATGCTACCTAACATGTAATCTTTTTCAGGTATGATCATCGAGAAACGGGGAATCAATAAACCTCAACATAGTAATATATATAAACATAAGTAACTCAATCATCTACTTTAAAGATATTCACTCCCTAAAGAATGTTTACTCCCCATTCATTTTATGATATTAGCAAGGCATGGATCCATCTTCACCACATAAACACAAATGTCAAGCACCATGTTGTTAAGCCAAGCAGTTGGATCATACTTTTTAACGCTCTTTAGAATTTTATACCTCACTCCATACATGAGCGTGAACCGTGGACATAGCATATAGGTGGAATAGAATATGGCGGTAGGTATCAAAGGAGTAAAAGTGTAGAAGAAAGTCTCGCATCAACTAGGCGGAACAACGGGCTATGGAGATGCCCATCACTCGATATCAGTGCGAGGAGTAGGGATTTCCATGCAACGGATGCACTAGAGCTATAAGTGTATGAAAGCTCAACGAAAGCTAAGTTGGTGTGCATCCAACTTGTTTGCTCATGAAGACTTCAGGAATTGAAGGAAGCCCATCATCGGAATATACAAGCCAAGTTCTATAATTAATAACTCCCACTACCATATGAAAATGACAAAACATAAGACTCTCTATATGAAAAACATGGTGCTTTGACTAAGCACAAGTGTGGAAAAAGAGGTAGTAGCACTGTCCGTTCTCTCTTTTCTCTCATTCATTTATGTTTTTCTTCTTTTTTTTCTCTTTTTTTCCTTTTTTCCTTTTTTTCTTTTCTTTCTTTTTTCTGTCCTTTTTCGTTATTTTTCGCCCGGAATCCCATCATTGTCTCCATCATCCTTTCCTCACTGTGACGGTGCTCTAATAATGATAAACACCACACTTCTATCTACTTACAACTCGATATGAAAAACTACTAGACAAGATGACTCTATATGATTGCTTCTAGAGGTGTACCAGGATGTGCAATGATCTAACATGACATGTAAACAATGATGAATGATGTCTTTGCCACAAATACCATGTCAGCTATATGATCATACAGACCAATATGATGATGAACATACAAGTCATGTGATGTAACGACGGAAGTTGCATGGCAATATATCTTGAAATGGCTATGGAAATCCCATGATAGGTAGGTATGGTGGTTGTTTTGAGGAAGATACAAGGAGGCTTATGTACAACGAGTGTATCATGTTGCAGGGTTTGGACGCACCAGCAATGTTTGCACTGATCCTCGAGGTGAGAATGGGCAATGCAATGTACCGAAGAGTCTGGACAATATGGAAAGGTGAGTGTGCGTACATCCATGGATTCACATTAGTCAAAAAGAACTCATGTACTTATTGCAATGCTTTATTATCTCTCTCGAAATAAAGGACTACTTGCATGCCCCTGGGAGGAGGTTGGTAGGAGTTAACCATCGCGCACCCCTGACTTAAAGAGCACTAGAATTTCAACGGGGAATAAGAATGCTCACACATCATCACCATGCCATAACCAATATTTACATGAACAACAAATTAACACCTTGTAACTATCAATATTTCTAGTAACCAACAACCATGCACTCACACTCTTTCATATTACCACATCAATATCATTAACCCAAAATTTCTCTTTTGTGTGTGATAACCCACAAGCATAGTGGGTCGTTTGTAGCCTTTTTCAATAAGTAAGAGTGTCAAACCTAATGAGGAGCTAAATGTATAATTAATTTTCTCTCAAGTTATATCGACCACCAATACAACTCTACGCACGCTCGCGCTTACCTACAACAAGTATGAAACTATTTTGTGGGAAGGAAACTAGAAGTACTTAGTAGGTGTAATAGATTGTTTTGCAAGATAATAAAGAACATGAAAATAAAAGTTAGGTACTGTTTTAGATAAATATTAATTTAGTAGAAAGCTTTTGTAATGCAAGAGAAATATTATCCATAGGTAATTGAATATAACACGATAGATACTTATCATATGCAATGAGGGAGAGGCATACGCTAACACACTTTCCGTTCTTGTATCATACGCACTTATGATTGAAACTCTAGCAAGCATCCGCAGCTACTAATTATCACTAAGGTAAAACCCAACCATAGCATTAAACATCAAGTCCTCTTTACTCCCATACGGCAACAATCCCCTTACTCGGCTGTAAGCTTATGTCACTCTAGCCGCCCACTATAAGCTAATCATGAACGTATTGCAACACCGTCCAACGTAAACCCCTCACGTGTGCGCGACACAGAGGGCACCTTAGGACAGCACCATATTAACATACAACTCATATCAATAACATCATATCACAATTGACCCATAGGACAAAACAGATCTACTCAAACATCATAGGATAGCCACACATCATTGGGTAATAATATATAGCGTTAAGCACTACGTTTAAGCAGAGATTACAGCGGGGATAAGAGGGTTTACACCGCTGCATAGAGGGGGTAGAGTTGGTGGTGATGGCGGTGAAGTTATAGGTGTAGATCGTTGTCCCGAGATGGTTGCCCCAGCGGTGCTCCAGCGCCACCGGGAGAGAGGGGGACAGAGCCCACCTCCTTCTTCTTCCTTGGTCTCCCCCCTAGATGGGAGGAGAGTTTCCCCTCAGGTCCATTGCCATCAGAGCTCCGCGAAGGCCAGTAGCCCCTCTAAGATTGGATCTCACTCTCACTCACTCTCTCTCTCTCTCTCACTCTCTCTCTCTCTCTATCTATCTATCTATCTATCTATCTCTCTCTCTCTCTCTCTCTCTTCTGTTTTTTGACCCTTCACCGTTTCTTAAATATCCGGAGATGTGTACCTCCGATCGGGCTGAAATTTCGATTCAATTTGAAAAATTATTCTTATTGCGGTGAAAGTAGGGCCCCAACTGACTTAAGGGGGGCCACGAGCTAACAGGGCGCGACCTAGCCCCCTGGACACGCCCTGTTGCGTGGTGGGTCCCTCAGGCATTGTGTTTCGTTGCTTCTTCTTTCAAAAATTCACATATATTCCTAAAAAATATCCGCAAAATTTTAATTGCTTTTGGACTTTGCTTGATATGAAATTTCTAAAAAAACACACACAAAAAGCAGAAACTCACACTATGCATTGGATAAGTAAGTTAGTCCCAGAAAAACACTTTTGTACACTAGAGGTCGCCGTACGTATATGCACCTCATATTGCATACGTACAGCGGCCTGTAGTGTGTAATACAAGGTGGGTATATGTTTCCGTTCTACGTTTTGTGAAGGAGAGAGGGGTATACCGAAGCACACCTCTTTTGTTTATGCTTTTAAGAGTGCATATACAGTAGCCCCCGAGCCCTAAGTTATGTTTGATAAACTGACTTGGGGTCTTTATTGATTTACAGGTTATATCCAAATTGAATATGCAGTAGAGACTTTTATCGGGCAAATAGGTCCGCCAAAAGGATCGATTTCGTTTATGAGGGTTTAATAAAAAAATTGCAGGCTTCCGCTAAACCAGCGACATAGCTTCATTTGTTGTTTAAAACGCCGCAAGTACTAATATATGTGGGTGGATTTGTTATTTAGCTTTTTTTAGAAATATTTGTTTTTTTTTTCGAAACCTGAGAAATAGTATTTGTTATTTAGCTGCTACAGCCGAGGTGGAGGCCCTTTGCTCCGAGCTCAAAAAGGCTCACAGCGAGGCCGAGCATTACAAGGCTGTGGCTGACAGGAGCAGCGCCGAGCTTGCCAAAGAGCAAAATGCTTGGAGGAAGTACCAAACTCGGATATTAGAGATGGAGCAAGAACTCAAGGACATGTACGGGCATCGTGACGTCCTTCAAGTCAATAAGGAGAAGGACGCCGTCAAGCTCAAAAGGTTTGAGTTGGCGTGCAAAGTGGCCCAGGTCCAGGCGAGGTCGGACCGGGAAGACCTCCGCGAGATTTCCGTTAATAGGAGCATCTTCACCCGTTTCCCCAACAGGTCCTCACAACCATTTTTTTAACATCGGTGAAATAAAGTGTTTTAGGGTCTGTTTGAAATAACAATGGACTATGATAATCTGAATTATGAAGATATATATTATATAATCTGGTTTTATAAAAATAATCTATGTGAACATGTTTGGATGTCAGATTATGTAAACTGTATTCCAGCTTTTACATTGCATAATGACATGTCTGCCCTCTGTTTTTTCTTTAAAAGAGGAGAATGGCGATGGTAGGAATGTAATTATCTCCAACTTTAAAAGGGTAATGGATCATTAGTAATTCATAATCTAATTTTAGCTGGGGTAGAATAGATTATGAGTTTTTAATAATCTGTCTATCTAGTTTTATAATCTACAACATAATTTTATCATGTTTGAAGACATAATAGATTATGAAAACTGAATTATATAATCTATAAAATACTATATCTTTGCTCTATAGTACCTTAGTCATTTGATCAAACAGGACCTTAGTCATGTTCTCAAAAGCTCAAGAACTTTTTTTTATCGGATTTGATCAAAAATAACACCGACAAACACACTCCAAATCCATCCCCTGAGGAGCAGGCCGGGATGCTGATGATACTTTTTTGCATGGCTGATTACGGAGCTATTGGATCTCTCTTTTTTTTTCTCATATGCATACGGTAGGACAACGGACAAACAAGATCAGCATGCGACACACACCAATCGAAAACAAAGAAAAGACATGACGTGAGAAATCAGCTGGCAATAAGCAAGCCCCTAGCCCAAAACTTTTGCCGGCTCATTTCTTTCCGGTGAAAAAGATGGCACTGGAAGGCCAAACGGACATTTGCAGTGCGTCTTCGGTGGTGGCCGTTTAGAGCATGGTTAATAATACAGCCAGCTGTTGGCTATATGATGTTGACACATCATCTATAGCCAAGCTTATAGCCGGCAAGTACAATAGGTAGATGTAAATAAATACTGCTCCCTCCGTCTCAAAATAAGTGTCTTGATCTTAGTACAATTTTGTACAAGAGCTAGTACAATGTTGTGACAGTTATTTTGGAACGGAGGGAGTACTTTATTGATACAAGGTCCACCATTCTCTCTCACAAAATGTATAGGAGCACGTGTTACAACCGGCTGTTAGTTTGTAGTCCGTTTCTCTTCTTTCTCTTCTTCTCTCTCTTTCAACTCATCACAAATATATTATTCTAAGTCTTATAACGTGCCCTACGTCATCCTATTGTATTTCTCTTAGAGCATGGTTAATAGTATAGCCAACTGTTGGCTACAAACAGTCTTATGGTCCGCCTTATAGCTAACTTGTACAATATTTAGCTATAAAAGAGTACTACTTTTATCATTTATGGCCCACCTTTCATTCTCACAAAGCATCTAGGAGCACGTGCTAGAGCTGGCTCTTCATGAAGAGCCCGTTTTCCTTCTCTCTCCTCTTCTCTCTCATCCAACTCGACAAAGATATAATATTTTAGTCCTTACAGCCTGCTGACTGTATCTTATTGTACTTGCTCTTAGCCGAGCTGACGTAAATCTGGCGAGTATCATCATGTGCCAATGCGGACCTGCCGAGGAGTTCAGCTGACGTGTGCTAGTACTTCAACCGGCGCAAGGATGCTGCCGATCAGAAGGCGTTCTGGTCACAGTTTCAAGTGCCATCGCATCTGCCGCTCCTCGGTACTCAAATGAAGCAGCTGATGGAGGTGCCGCTCCTCGGTACTATGGCCAAACCCATTCTCTCGTCCCCTTTCCATCCATCGATCACCTGCCTAAATCTGAAGGAACCAACTCTGAATCTCAAGTGGCGGCTTGTTTTGTGTTTGCACTGCAGGTAAACGATTTCATTTCCATCGCGGACAAGGCATACCCGAGGCAGCAGACCCTTTCCATGGAGAAGAAGATCCTCAACAGCATGGCGTGGGCCCTCACCGTCCTCACCCCGTACGTCTTCCCGGTGCGGTTCGCCAAGGCCGCCGGGAGCGACAAGGAGGTAAGAAGAAGTTGCATGTTTTGCATCATATGTTTGAATCGACTTCATCCAAAGTATGTTTTGACGATTTGCTTGGCTTTTGAATCAAGAGAGCTGGGTTTTGCTTGCTCTGTATGTTCTACTAGTACTTGATACGATACGATAGACCAGAGTGTATGTAACAACAACAATTCATACTAGTTTGAATTGAGTTCAGAGTATTCCTTTTTACTACTTACATGAGTCGTTGTTTCAGTTTGTGTTGTTGTAGTTATCCAGCTCCTTTTCTTTTCTTCTGTTTCTGCGAATCAAGATATTTTCAGTACTGAATAAGTGCAGAGTTACAGACACAAGCACACCTTTTGCCTCTCAACAGACACAGGGGCAGGAACATTAGCTGATCTGTGCACAAACTTAAACTGAAGCTAGAAAGAACTGCTATCCCCATCTCAAAAGCTAGAAAGAACTGCTATCGATATCCAGTAACTTTGATAGTTGTCTGCACTTCTTAAAATGATAACATAACTGAAATTTCCTCCTCATTGAACTGAAAATTCCCATGGTGATATATACCACGGAGTGCAGAAAAGGAAGTACAGGAAAAATTCATTCTCAAATATACCAAGGAATACTGATTGAGTTCATTCTCAAATGTAGATGTAGCTACAGACAATTACATCTCTCCTCCTTTTCAGGAGAAAATTGAGTTCACTCTCAAATGTAGATGTAGCTACAGTCAATACATTGCTCAAATGAACATCCTACTTTTATTTCGCAGTTTCTAACACCATTTCAGTCACTGAACTGTGAAATGTAATTGATCAAAGACGTGATATCGCTGTCCGATGAACCACCCACTTCAACCGCGGCGCGAGAAGCTTGTTTCATCAGTGAAGCCCTCCTCCTCGTGCCCTCTACGTCATCACAATTCATGAGCGTCTTAACACCTTCAGCAATCTCCTCTCTTCCGATGATGCCATCGTCTCGGATCTTCTCCTTCAGGCCGTACCCAACCTTCCACTCGTCGACGATAAGCCGGCTATTTATCGGCTGGTCGAAAGCTATCGGGAGAGTCAGCATCGGCACGCCGGCGTACAGCCCCTCGAGCGTCGAGTTCATGCCGCAGTGGGTGAAGAATCCACCAACGGAAGGATGGCACAACACCTTGAGCTGGTCACACCACTGGATGACCACACCGTCGCTTCCACCGACCAATTCCTGCATGTGGGAGCCCGCGTTGCGGAGCACCCACAGGAACTTGACCTTGCTCTGGGCCAGGCCCATGGCGATCTCGTCGAGCTGAGCGGACGACACCGAGAGGTAGCTGCCGAGTGATACATACAACACTGAGTTCACCGGCTGCGCATCCAGCCAAGCCATGTAGCCTTGCTCTTCTTCTGAAATGGCATTGTTCTCCTGGAGTTCCATGAAGGGGATGCAAGGGCCAACGGCAAACACAGGGCAGGGGAGCTCTCGCCTTAGGGAGCCAATGGCATCGCTCTCGAGCTCGTAGAAGGAGGTGAAGATGACACACTGTGCTTTTCTGACATGACGATATGCTTCCACGATCTGGTTCAGCACTATCTTGTTGGAGTGTGTGGGCTCAAGGTCGGTTAGCCTGACAGATTTGAGGCCAGGAATGTACTTCTCAATCAGACAAGAATCATTGCCATCTGCAACAAGATCAACCATTGTTGTGGAGAAATTTTAAACAAACTTGAACCGCTGCTCGGAAAGTTTTGGGGTGGAGAACTTGTACCTGAGTTGTCAGACACCGGAGGAGCGGTGCCACCGGAGGCCACGGGAAGGCGGTCGAAGTGGTACTGCACTGAGAACATGGTGGCGCTGAGCGGCGAGAGGACGCACACCGGGACGCCCCTCCGGTCGCCGACGCGCACCGTCCAGGGCACGAACGTGTCGGCGACGATGGCCGCGGGCGCG
Source organism: Hordeum vulgare subsp. vulgare (assembly GCF_904849725.1). NCBI lineage: Eukaryota > Viridiplantae > Streptophyta > Magnoliopsida > Poales > Poaceae > Hordeum > Hordeum vulgare. Next base: position 101,707,548 of record NC_058524.1, on the reverse strand, counting down.
GCCCCGAGCCGGTCGAGGAGGCGCTCGAAGGGAGCCTCCATCCGGGTGTACACGGCCTCGACGAACCCGACCATGTCGGCGGCGCGGCCGTGCTCGGAGGGGACGACGTTGGGGATGGCCTCCAGGCGGACGCCCGACGTCGCGGGCTCGCTACCGAGCAGGCCGAGCCACTCCTCGGTGACGACGACGGTGGCGGAGACGCGGCCCCGGGCGGCGAGGAGGCGGCACAGGTTCAGCATCGCGTTGATGTGGCCGCGGCCAGGGTACGGCACGGCCAGGACGTGGCACGGCGGCGCGGCCGCGGAGTCCATTGGTCAGCGGCTCCGCGCGGCGGCCTCCTACTCTCTTGAGGTCGTAGCTTGCTAGGCGGGGATCGGAGGCTCGAAGCAGAGTTCCAGTGAGCTGTGGACATGGGGATTCCGGCCCGCCATTTGACTAGGAGACGCGCATTCTCGCCGAATCTCGGGCGGCGGGGCGGCGGAACCGGAAATACATTATTTTTTACAGAGAAAATGCATAGGGATGCCCACCAAGCAGTTCCACGGTTTGCCGCGCTTCAAGATTTGTGCTCACGTTTTACTTTCTCCGTTCGAAATATTTTTTTTGCGGGGTCCGTTCGAAATATTTGAAGCTCTGAGTTTGTCATGGTTCAAAGTTCAAACTTCCTGAGGTTTGATCAAATTATCTGTGAAATTCATAAATACTAGAAGGGCAACGCCACGCATCGTGTTGGACTATTTCATCCACAGTTTGTCATGGATCAAACTTATTGAGGTTTGATCAAATTAATTATGGAATTCATAAACACAGTCCCCATGGTAGTTAATAAATTATTAACATTCGTAAATTACAGTTAAAGCATGGTTTATATAACCAACAGTTGGTTATAAGATGTTGTAATATCATTTATAACCAACACATATATTCAGGTCCTCTTTGGTTAAAAAGTCTTAAGACTTTTTTTTAGTTCCAACTAAAAATCTCTAGTCCCTATTTGTTTGGTTTGGAAGACTAATCTTCGTGTGAAATACTATCCGGCTGGTACAGGGCATGAGTTATGTGTGGAGAAGCATACTAAAAGGAGTTGAGATATTAAAAGAAGGTTTAATATGGAGAGTTGGAAACGGTAATGACATTAGGATCTGGGATGACCCATGGCTACCACGAGGAGAGACGCGGCGACAGTCATCTCACCAGGGTCAGGGCCTTCTCTCTCGTGTGTCCGAACTTATCAACCCAATATCTGGAACACGGGACCATGACCTGGTTAAGGGGTGCTTTCATCCGGACGACGTCCCAACAATCCGCAGCATACCCATCAGTCGAGAATGCCGACGACTTTTTGGCTTGGCACTTTGACAGCAAAGGCATATTTGTTGAGTAAACAGGCAATTTTCCGAGCAGATTAATCCATGAAATAATTACTAACATGGCGTTGACTAGGTTCATGACATACTGATCACGGAGTATATTAGCAAGTACTACGCATATAGCAGAAATATCTACGCATATAGGCAATACTATTAGTGCAGACAGAAACAGGAGAGAGACAAACACATCATACCCTCCGACCGGCCAGTTGGCCGTAGCAGCAGCAGCGGCGGCGGCGGCAGTATCCTCTGCCGCCTTCTTCTCGGCTTCGGCCTTCTCGCGGAGACGGTCAGCTTCGCTTGGTGAAGACATGGCGATGACGAGGGCGACGCGGACGTAGACGAAGCAGACGGACGGAGGCGAGCAGTCGCGTGATCGCTCCCCAAAAACCTAATCGCCCCTCTCCCGTACAGGAACCGGAGAGGCGAGGTTTCGGAGGCCTGCTCTCCCGTCGACCGTGTACGCGGTAAACGGGGCGGAGTCGCCGGCGGCAGCAGCAGTCAAGGAACGAACGCGTGAGGCAGATGTGATCTGATTCTCGTGACGACTAGGGTAGGCGATCGCGTGCTTATAAAGGCGGCTGGGCCCACGTCCGAGTCGGTAACAGCCATGATCCGACGTCTCGGATCGTGCCTTGTCCGTTACGTATTCTCCGTTCCTGACCGGCAAAAATAAGCGTGTAGGTATGAGCTCGGCTCGGCTCATTCCCGCAACCCGCGTCGTGACGAGGTGTGGCGGGCGGCGGAGGAGGAGTGCGCGAGAGCACCTTCTCTTCTCACTCTCCAATAACATGTGGAAGAGAGACCCTTATAAAGGGGTCCAACTTCTCCTCCACTTGCGGGATGGGACTAAACTTCCCACCACCTTGTCATGCCACCACCTACATGGGCCCTTGGAAATTTTTCTGAAATTTGTCTTATGGGCCTAAGGCCCATCTCTAATTTCAACAATCCCCCACCAGATCTCAAGGGCACATCGTGTTCCCTCGTTCCAAACACTGTTTTAATATACCAGCATTTCAGTGAAGACCTGTTAAGGTTGAGCTTCACCTAGAGCAAGTAGCTACACCCCTTTACAACTGAACAATGGACTATGTCTTGAATTGTCAGTTTGGCGTAAAGGAGCTTCACCACAAGTCTTACTAGTACTAGGTTGCCGAAGGTGACCCCTCGGGTGGAGCATATTAGTCACACTCCTGGCCTATTCATGAGTTTACTAGAGATCACCCAAATCTCATAGACTGTGACCAGCAGTCAAGCTCGTATAGGTGTGTTCCTCCAAAGATCGCTCTGTAGGACAGCATCTTGCTTACATATAAGCTTTAGAACACATTAAGACAATAGTCATCCTACCATACAGTATCCGAGAGTATTGCATCTCCAACGGAGTGGGTTAGTAAAGTTACTCTCCTCAGTTCACCACTGGCTTGTTTTCCCAGGTCCTACTTTACGGGATCTCCGATCATATAGGTTGGGTTACTGCCATGGAAACTCATGTGGGTCTCATACCCATCTCCCTCGATGCACTGTCTATCACAACACGTGATAGCCCTTTAGTAAAGGGATCTGCCAGATTCTTAGTCGTTTGGATGTAATCCAACGCTATCACTCCGGAGTTTCTCAAACGTCTGACAGACTTCAATCTCATTCTTATATGTTTGTTGGACTTCATATTGTCCTTTGAACTCTTCACTTTAACAATAAATGTTTGATTATCGCAGTTCATAAGGATAGCCGGAACCGGCTTCTCAACCACAGATAAGTCCATCAAAAGATCTCGAAGAAATTCTGCTTCGACACCAGATGTGTCTAATGCTGTTAATTCTGCTTCCATTGTCGATCTTGTTAAGATCGTTTGCTTGCAAGACTTCCAGGAAACAGCACCACCCCCAAGAGTAAACATATACCCAATAGTGGCCTTCATCTCATCAGCATCAGAGATCCAATTCGCATCACTATACCCTTCAAGTACCAATGGGAATCCCGTATAGTGAAGCCCGTGGTTGACAGTACCTTTCAAGTAGCGCATAATTCTTTCAACAGCACGCCAATGAACATCGCCCGGGTTTGCAACAAACCGGCTAAGTTTGCTCACAGCAAAAGCGATGTCAGGCCTTGTTGCGCTAGCTAGGTACATAAGTGAACCGATAATTTGAGAGAATCTCAATTGATCTATAGCTGCGCCTTTAAACTTTCGAATAAGCACACTAGGATCATATGGTGTTTGACAAATTTTGCAGTCTGAATATCCAAAGCGACTCAAAATCTTATCAACATAGTGGGATTGCAGAAGTGTAATCCCACCCTCATCATCTCTCAACAGCTTGATGTTCAAGATAACATCAGCCACCCCAAGGTCCTTCATCTCAAAGTTTTGAGACAGAAAAGACTTAACCTCCTCAATTACTTTGAGGTTGGTTCCCAATATCAGTATGTCATCAACATACAAGCACAATATAACTCCTTCGCCCCCACCATAGCGATAGTATACACATTTGTCAGCTTCATTAACAATGAAGCCAACAGATGTCAGAGTTGTATTAAACTTCTCATGCCATTGCTTAGGTGCTTGTCTCAGACCATATAAAGATTTCAGCAACTTAGACACCTTTCCTTCCTGACCTTCTATCACAAAGCCATCTGGCTGTTGCATATAGATTTCCTCATTTAGCTCTCCATTCAGGAAAGCCGTCTTAACGTCCATTTGATGAACGAGAAGACCATGAGAGGCCGCCAATGAGAGCAGTGCTCGAATGGTGGTCAGTCTAGCCACACGTGAATAAGTATCGAAGAAATCTTCTTCTTCTTTCTGGGCATAGCCCTTGGCCACAAGCCTAGCCTTGTACTTTTCAATTGTACCGGGCCTAAGCTTCTTTTTGAACACTCACTTGCATCCCAATGGTTTGCAACCATAGGGACGATCAGTGATTTCCCATGTCCCGTTAGCCACGATCGCGGAGACGGTCAGCTTCGCTTGGTGAAGACAAGGCGATGACGAGGGCGACGCGGACGTAGACGAAGCAGACGGACGGAGGCGAGCAGTCGCGTGATCGCTTCCCAAAAACCTAATCTCCCGTCGACCGTGTACGCGGTAAACGGGACGGAGTCGCCGGCGGCAGCAGCAACCAAGGAACGAACGCGTGAGGCAGATGTGATCTGATTCTCGTGACGGCTAGGGTAGGCGATCGCGTGCTTATAAAGGCAGCTGGGTGGAGAGACGTGGGCCAAGCCCACGTCCGAGTCGGTAACAGCCACGATCCGACGTCTCGGATCGTGCCTTGTCCGTTACGTATTCTTCGTTCCTGACCGGCAAAAATAAGCGCGTAGGTATGAGCTCGGCTCGGCTCATTCCCGCGGCGGGCGGCGGAGGAGGAGTGCGCGAGGGCACCTTCTCTTCTCACTCTCCAATAGCATGTGGAAGAGAGACCCTTATAAAGGGGTCCAACTTCTCCTTCACTAGCGGGGTGGGACTAAACTTCCCACCACCTTGTCATGCCACCACCTACATGGACCCTTGGAGATTTTTCTGAAATTTGTCTTATGGGCCTAAGGCTCATCTCTAATTTCAACAATATTCTCAGTCAAATCAACATACAAGGTTGATATGAATATGCTCAAGCGTGAGGCAAACAGACAAAATGGACAGGGGTCTACCTCTGATGATAATATGGTAAAAATGTTTACGGAACTTTGAAAGGTCGCATGTCCACCAAAAGTGCATCATTTCCTGTGGAGGTTAGCACTCAACAGCCACCCAATGTATACGAATATAAGCAGACGGGGACTTGAGCTTGATAAAAGATGCGCAGTTTGTGGGCGACTGTTTGAAGACGGTGGCCATCTTTTCCTGAAATGCAAACTTGTCAAACAGAGGTGGCGAGCACTGCAACTGGAAGAGGTGAGATTGCATCTGGCGAATTGCAGCTCGGCTAAAGAGGTGGTGCAGGCTATCTTAAGGCTGACTGAGGAAAGGAAATTAATTACAGTAGCACTTTTGTGGTTCTGGTGGCATGAGCGGAACAAGGGCAGGCATGGCGAACGCCAGCTCAACCCGGAAGAATTCCAATTCACAGTCTGCAGGCACGTGAGTGAGTGGATGGAATTTCTAGCACCAAAGCTTACTGCCCAGCAAATCGTGCGCAGTTCGTGGAAACCACCGACCCAGGACATGGTGAAAATAAATGTGGATGCCGCGTTTTCAACAGGAACAGGCAAGGGTGGCTGGGGATGTATTTTTTAGAAAAGGAGGCAACGCCTCCGGCCTCTGCATCGACAGATGCATACAACCCTTTATTAATAAAAAGAAACCAGATCCGGAACGAGTACAATAATGTTGAGAGTCAAGAACAAAAACGAATCGATACAAGGGGCTCAAAGCGCCCAAGCAGCAAAAGTATAATAAGTAGATGTCTAGCCACCTATCATATTAGCTTGTCGCCATCCAAACCGGTTGAAGATAACCTGTGCTACCATCTTCCAGCGGATACACCCAGTAACCATAAGCTCCGTGGAATCCGCAGGAGTGAGTAATGACCACGTGCGAGTCAGTGCGGTAGCCCTGTATATTACCTGCAAAAAATGTATAGATGTGCATCTGTTAAAAACTAAATCATTCCTGCAGTTCCAAATTGCCCATAGTAATGCGCAAGCTCCAACCCGGATACTCTTTGCCAAATGACCACCAACTCCCTGTACCCACGCCCCAAACAACGTATTGACACTGGTGGGTGGGGTGATATTAAAAGCAATGTGTACAGAACGCCATAAGATTTTAGCCATCGGACATTGGAAAAAGAGGTGCTTGATAGTTTCCTTGTTGTCACAAAAGTTGCATCGCTAGCTACCCTTCCATTTACGTTTAGCCAAGTTGTCTTTCGTGAGGATAACACCTTTGTGAACGAACCACATAAAGATCTTTATCCTCAACGGAACTTTGACCTCCCAGACATGCTTGGATCTTGGTATGTACCCTGAATCAATAAGATGAAGGTACATAGATTTTACCGAAAAGGATCCATCCTTAGTTAGCTTCCAACGAATAGTGTCGGGCCGATCCGACAGTTGTATTTGCATTTATCTCCTAACTAAGTGTAGCCATCTGGTCCATCTTACACCGATCAAAGATCGACGAATCCTGATATTTAGAGGCGTGTTGCTCAAGACTGCCGCAACCGACGCTTATCTGCGTTGGACAATATTGTATAGTTGCGGATATTCCAGCGCTAGGGGCACATCCCCTAACCATGTATCCTCCCAGAATCTAGTTGGTTCACCATTAGCAATGACAAACCTAGTCTGGTTGAAAAACACGTTCCTACACCGCATCAATCCTTTCCAAAATGGAGAATCATTCGGTTTAACGGTGACCTGAGCTAAGGTCTTATGTTGCAAGTACTTATTTCTTAGAATTTGCACCCACATGCCTTCGGTTTCTACCGAAATTCTAAACAGCCATTTACTTAGCAAGCAAATGTTTTTAACCTCTAAATTCTCCACCCCTAAACCTCCTTGATCTCTAGGTCTGCAAATTATGTCCCATTTAGTAAGCCTATACTTTGTTTTCACTTCATCACTTTTCCAAAAGAAACGTGACCGATAGAAATCTAACCTCTTCCTTACCCCTTTAGGTAACTCGAAGAAAGATAATAGGAACATCGGCATACTGGTTAATATTGAATTAACAAGTACTAGACGTCCTCCATAAGATAGAAGCTTGCCCTTCCAAGAACTTAGCTTCTTTTCGAATCGGTCTTCGATGCATTTCCACTCCTTGTTTGTCAGTTTCCGGTGATGGATAGGCACCCCCAGATAAGTGAACGGAAAAGTCCCACACTCACACCCGAACAGTTGGTTGTAAGTATGTTGTTCCTCCTTTGCCCTTCCAAAACAAAAGATTTCACTTTTGTTAAAGTTAATCTTTAACCCAGACAACTGTTCAAACAAGCATAAGACCAGTTTCATATTTCGGGCCTTCTCTAAATTATGCTCCATGAAGATAATGGTATCATCGGCATATTGTAAGATTGAGACACCCCCATCCACTAGATGCGGTACAAGTCCTCCTACCAGATCATTGTCACTAGCCCTCCTAATCATCAAGGCCAACATGTCAGCAACAATGTTGAAAAGAATCGGCGACATAGGATCCCCTTGTCGTAGACCCTTCAGTGTCTGAATAAAATGACCGACGTCATCATTCACTTTGATCCCGACACTGCCTTTTTTAATGAAACAGTCGATATGCTTCCGCCATAACTGGTCAAACCCCTTCATACGTAGAGTTTGTTGCAAGAAAGACCATTTTACTTTATCATATGCCTTTTCGAAATCAACCTTGAAGATAACCCCATCTAGTTTATTTGAGTGAATTTCATGTAATGTTTCATGCAGAACAACTACCCCTTCCAGGATATTCCGACCAGGCATAAACGCCGTCTGCGTGGCCTGCACCACCGAGTGAGCTACCTGAGCTAGCCGATTAGTACCCACCTTTGTGAATATCTTAAAGCTAACATTGAGTAGACATATAGGGCAAAATTGTTCAATACGTGTCGCCCCTTCTTTCTTCGGTAACAACGTAATGGTACCGAAATTGAGATGAAAGAGTTTTAATCTTCCACTATATAGGTCATGAAACATTGGCATTAGATCATCCTTAATAATAAACCAGCATTTCTTATAAAATTCCGCCGGAAAGCCATCCGGACCAGGAGCTTTGCCATTTTTCATTTGTGAAATCGCCTCAAGCACCTCTTTCTCCGTGAAAGGAGCGGATAATACCTCGTTATCGGCGTCTCCGATTTGAGGTATATCTGCCACCATCCCTTCATCCATAGTGATAGAAGAGATAGCAGACTCTCCAAAGAGCTGTCTGTAGTAATTTGTAATGTACAATTTCAAGTTCTTGTGCCCCACTATAGTGCCCTCATCTTGTTCTAGCTGCACGATCCGCTTCTTCCTGTGCTTGCCATTCGCAATCAAATGGAAAAAACTTCGTATTGTTATCCCCATGGACAATTGTATGTACTTTAGCTCGAAGGGCCCACTTCATTTCCTCTTCTCGAAGGAGTAGCCGAACTCTCTGTTCGGCTTCATCCTTGGATGCCCGTTCATTTGCATCCAACGCACCTATTTCCGCTTTGCGATCAAGATCATCAATATACTTTAAGAGTCTATCCTGCTCATCTTTGTATATCCCAAATTGATTCTTTGCCCATCCCCGTAAGAACTGTCGAAGATGCCTAATCTTGTTTTGCCATCTTTCAACATTAGACCTCCCTCCGCATCCTACCTTCCATTCTCTAGCAATCATGTCCATGAATCCCTCTCTCAGGAACCAACTGGACTCGAATGCAAAATTGTTTTTGTTACCCTAACGGATTGCCTCCCCGGAATCCAGAAGCAATGGTGTATGATCAGAGAGTGCCCGATTAAGTGCACTAACAGAGACTAATGGGAACTTCTATTCCCACTCCGTACTCGTGAGTACTCTATCTAACTTTTCGAAAGTTTGATCTTGTAGAGAGTTGGCCCAGGTATACTTTCTTCCGGAAAGTTCAATCTCCCTGAGATCCAGACTTTCAATAATAGTGTTAAACATAAATGGCCATCTGCCATCAAACCTATCATTGTTTTTTTTCGTCTGACCGTCGAATAATGTTAAAGTCACCCCCACCAATAGAGGTAACATGTCATCGCACATCCGAACTAAATCTGCTAGGAAATCTGGTTTGAGCTCTGCCTGGGCCGCCCCATATACCGCTACTAGAGCCCATAGAAAACCGTCACTTTTGGAGTGCAGCCTATACTTAACTACAAACTCCCCACCACCATTTCGCGTACCTGAAGTGACTCACATCGCACCCCAAGTAAGATCCCACCGGATCTTCCTCTTGGGGGGAGACAGTGCCAGTCAAAGTCCACTCCAGCGGATAAGTTTTTCAGGAACTGTGGTGTGAAAGTATCGCGACCAGTTTCCATTAGCGCAATAAAATCTAACTTATACTCTACCGCAGCTTCCGCAAGAAATCTAATTTTAGCCAAGTCTCTCAGACCTCTGCTATTCCAAAAGATCCCTCTCATCTTTCATCATAGAATTTTTTAGCAGTCTTAAAACATGCACTCCTACGCACTGCCGAAACCGGATACACCTTCCGCTTCCAAGCGCGTTTAGGCTTTTCGCTGCCAAACTCCAGGTCCATATAACCCGGTTGACAGTCTTCATCTTGTTTAGGTATGCACTCGATAACACAGTCATGGACAAGGTGATCATCTCCCTCCTCAGAACCCTCCGCTGGAGCTAGATCCTCACATAGATAATTCAACTCCCCTAACGCAGAGATTTCAGAATTATTCAAAGGTTTCGTGGCCGCTAAATTCCTGACGATGTCCAAGGCCCTATCTACTTCTAAATCAAGCAGATCATTAATTGATTTGGCGACCTCTTTACCCGTGCTCCCCACCGACACCCCCACCGAAGTAGCATTATTGATAATCTCTTGAGGCAAAAAATGTAGAATAGAATGGGCCTTGTTAATGGACATACCTGTGGAAGCTTCGACTTCTCTCATCTTTGCCACACGCTTAGCCCGTCCCATCTGCAGGTCATCCGCGTCCGGTTGCTCCTGAATCCTGTGACTAGACCTCATGCCCGACGTCATCGGATTTGCTATACCGCCATACGCGATAACTTTTTCCGCAGAAAATGAGACAATGCTGCTTTGTTCTGAAAAATGCCGAGCAGGTCCCTCCAACCCGAGCTCCGTTGGAGAAGGACTACGCTGCACCGGCTCGCCCTGCGCCTGCAGTCCCACGAGTGCTGCAGGAGAGGAGATGGTGTCTTGTTCTGACGAATGCCCAACAGATCCATCCAAACTGAACTCCGCTGGAGAAGTGATGTGCTGCGCTGGCTCTCCCTGCGCCTGCACTCCCACTAGTTCCGCAGAAAATGAGATGCTGCCTTGATCTGCAGAAAGCTAAACATGTCCCTCCAATCCAAGCTTCGCTGGAGAAGAGCTGCGCAACGGTATTTCCTGCGCTTGCACTCCCGCGAGCGACCTGGGAACCTCCTGGGAACGATCGCCATCAGTAGCCGCACACGTCTGCACCATAAGCCCGTCCGGTGCATGCACCACCGGGGATTCATCTACCCCCATATCGTCGCCCAGATCCATCCCAACCGACCCAAACTTGAGGCCTGTTATATCAACCTCAGCACCTTGTTGCACAACGCCAGAGTCCACCCATTGCGGCTGCTGTGCAACATCCATCTCCATATCCAAAAGTTGCACCTCGAGCTGGCCCGGTTTACCATCCTGCCTCTTGGCAGTGTCAAGATATGCCGAAAGCGAGACAAGTGATAACAATCCTATAGCTTCAGGAAGTGCACCCGGCGTGGGTACTTTCCCTAAGTCCTGCGCGACGTGATTGCCCGCCAATGATGACCGAGACACCCCCATCTTAGCCGTAGCCGACGTGGGCTCAAAAGAACCAAACTTCAGTTGAGACGTCGGAGGTAGTGACGATGGCGTACCCCCTACAACCTTACTCGCCTTGGTGACAACCGGCTGCTGCTTAGACAAATCGAAAAGGTCATCCTTCTCCTCAGATTCCTTAGCTCTCGTATCATCATCTTTATCCGTCATATCAACTTCTCCATTAGCTACCGAATCCTTAAAAAGATCCGGACTTTCTATCTCCAAAAACAACGTGTATCTCGCCCCCTCGAAGGTCCACATAACCTCATCCGGCACCAGCTGAATATCGACAACATTGACTAGCATCCTCGGCACTCCTTTAGCTCTAGTGAAAATCACATCTACCTTCTCTGTCTTGCCAATAAGAGACCCGAGACTCCAAGTAATGAGATAATCATTTAATGCCTTCGATGGAACTCCCGCAAAATGGACCCAAATCTGAGGAAGCGGAATACCTTTTGGCTCCTCGGTCTTCCATGCGTCAAACTCCAGTACACATCTCGTGCTTGGCACTCGACACATACCAAATTTGAGCAGACGAGCGAGGTCCTCCTTGGTGGCAAAGACCACTTTGAATACATTATCTGCAATCAACAAAGGTTCCCACCTAAAAGTTGCTGACACAAGCTCTCGAAGCTATTGTACAATCTGATCACTTGTCATAGATCCTCTCACAACAGTAACTATACCTACATATGTTGTATCTGCCATGTGTGCCTTAGACGCCTCAGTTGGAGACTCGAAAAACATAAGTTCTGGACAGCACACTCCGTAAATCCTTACCACCGGCATAGGACCAACCGAGAGTGGGCAAGCAGTTGTCCCGTGTTTAGGTTTAAGACATAGATCACATAAATCTGCCTTACACTCTGACACAAAATGCCCCGCCTCACTACATCTATAACATGTCATCTTCTCCTTCTTACGCGCCCACTTTGTCGGACGCGCTCCCCCATCGGCCTTACCAACAATCTCAGCTTTGTCCATCACAGGTTTATCAGCCGTTGAGACTGGAGCAGCCCCGTGATCCTTAGAAACTTCCAGGGGAGCGATGTCCGGTGCAACCGCTGTAGGAGGAAGAGGAGGTCTTGGGCGCCTCCCGCCCCCTCTCGCCGTCCAGTTGGGACAATAAGCTCCCCTCCTAGGATTGGGTCCTGCCACCCCCTGGACAAAGTTTCCAGGAGCTCCTGAGTATCCACGCCCAGCACCGCCATTGCCTGGCCAAAACTGACCGCGACCACCTCCCGCCGACGAGGATCCCCTAAAGTTGCCCTCTGCATCCACACCATCGTCACCCCAACGCCCTTGAGCCTGGCCTTTGTGCCCCTCCGGCTTGCCATGGGGCTGTGCCCCCGGGCCAGGCAGCGTCACGGCGGTGCCAGGTTGCGCCGACCGAGGATTCGGCCCTGAGGAAGCGGCCGGCTGCTGCGACGGTTTCGACTGCTGTCCTCTACCCGCCATGAAGTCAAAAGACTCCGGAAGAGATGGGATTCTCATCGCCCGACTGGATCCTAGCCGCGGGAACCCTGGCCGCGATGGTCCCTTATAGCGTGGTGGCGGCTCGACAGCACCCACCGTAGTAAACAGGGTCACTTCGACAGGAAGTTTTACCAAAGCAACATCAGGGTTTTCTCCCGTTCGGGCCTCATACCCGAACATCGGCAGGCCCAAGTATTTCGATAGGTCTGCTGGCCCACTGGCCAACAGTTTGGCGTTCAAATCAGGTGCATCCGTTCCGAAAAAGACGGCACTGACGCCGGCGCCTGCCTATCCCGAGCAATCAGCAACCGCGATTTCCTCCTGTTCCTCGTTTTTACCAGCTTCCAATCCGGAGCAAAGAAATCCGCAAGGTTGATCTGATGCGAAGGTACCTTGGGAACAAGACCAATCCATGGTCGCATCCCCTCCTTCGGCTTGGGAGCTTTCCTCGACGGGCGCATGTCAAGTACATGGCGTCTATAGCCAGGCGAACAGCAATCCGCCAGAGCTTCTACCTCTCGCCTATGGACATGATGATCTGATCGGGCACGGTTTACGCTATCCTCGTCCACGACGACCTCATCGTCATCCCCCTGGTCAGCAAGCATCGAGAACCGGCCACCACAGCGCACCGGAGTAGACGTTAAATCACATACCTCGGGGTGTCCATTGTCGACGCGCTGCTCCTCCCACACATTCCCAACCAGCACTTGTACACCATCGACCTCCAAGTTGTCTCCCACCTTAGGAACTTGATTAACCTGCAAATAAGTGCCAGCTAAAATATCATCATCTTCGTCACGAATCGTAACCCAGCGCGAAGGTAAATGCAACACTATTGATCCAAAGCGCTGCCGACGAGATTCAGAGGAGACATCCTCGAACGCCGCCGCCCACTTCCGATGCGTTGAGGTCCCGTCGAGATGCGCCTTGGCATCACAACAGGTAGATCGGATCCGGCTGTCAGAGTGGCTGGCGATCCTAGCCCTCCCGATTCCCACCCCGATCTCTCCTCCGCAGTCAGCAACATCGAGATCCTGGGACTCCTGAACTCCCGGAAGCCAGGCCCCCACGGGAGACGGGGTGGCCGCCGGCGAGCAAACGCCCATCTCCCTCGCTGGTATTTGGTTGTTGCCCTCGCCATCGCCGGAGGCGCCGCCTCCGCCACTTGCCCCGTCGCGGTCCTGGTCGCGGCACGGGCTCATCTCGTCCTTTAAAATGGGGAGAATTTCACTTCCCGGTCTCTGCCTCTGCAGGCCTCTTTTAAAATGGGAGATATTTTCACTTCCCGGCCTCTGCACCAACAAGGGATGCATACGACCATTTTAGTATGAGTACCAAGATAAACATGGTCCTCAGAATTTTTTTAAAAGAGTATCAAGATTTTTTTTGATGAGTGGTTTTACCACACGCCAAACTTGATCCTCAATAAATGGGAGAAAACTCCCTGTGCATCACCTGTCAATTCTAGGAATTGAACTCGGGTCGTTGGGCTGCACAACCGCATGTATATGCACAGATTTTTCCGGCGAAATTCAGTTTGCAGTGGCAGGGGCGGGGGAGGATTACTCGTGCGCTCTGCATGCTGAAACAGAGGCTTTGCGGCAAGTTGTGGCCCTGGCAGATCAAATAGGAGTGGGCAGAGCTATGTTTGAAACTGACAGCTCGACCCTTGTGAAAGCTATTGCCTCCAATGAGCTTGACTTTTGCACCTTTGGGCAACCTTTTCAAAGAACTTAAGCTGAAGTTGGCCACTCAGTTCATTCAAGCTAGTGTAGTACATGTTAGCCATGATTGTAACAGGCCAGCCCATGTGTTGACTATGTTGGGTAAAGGGTTAGCAATCAGTGCCAATCGTCAATGGTTTGATATCTACCCTGATGATGTAACCGGTGACTCCGTCGTGTCTTAATGGAATAAGAGTGTTCCATTTCAAACAAATGCCCACTTTTAGCCCCTAAAAGTCCCTCATGTTTGCTTTAGACGAGACTAAAAAGGACTTTTTTTAGTCCCTACATTAAAAAGTCCCTCTAAACAAACACCCTCTTACTAATACAATATGGTCAGTTATAAGATTGTCTATAAGATTAATAATTTTTTTCGTCTTCTCTCTTTCTCTTTCTTCGCATTTATTACATCTGTTTAGAAACACGCATATTGCTATACTTTTGCATACTTTGTGCCCTAGAGCACCCCTATATAATGTGATCGGCGGCACCCGTGGATCTTGTGTCGTTCCAATCTAATCTCTCTCAATCTCACATGGTATCAGGCCATCTACCGATGGATTCTCCCTTTGCTTCCGCCATTGCCTCCTCAGCTGTGGCCACCCTTCCCATCCCGGCGCTCCTCTCGCCCACTGCTACCATGGTTCCTACCCCCTCTGCTAGCCTCATTACAGCCAAACTATCCTCCTCCAACTACCTCATGTGGAAGGCGCAGGCCTTCCGCCTCTTCGCATTGCCAACGTCACCGGCTACATCGACGACACCCTAACCACCCCGACACGCTTCCTCCCGCTCGACGACAAGGATGTGTGCGCTCCCAACCCGGAGTACACCACCTGGTACCGCCAGGACCAGATCGTTCTGAGTTACCTTCTTGTGTCTCTCACGATGATGTTCTGGAGCAAGTCATCAAGTTTGACACCTCTCGTGCTATCTGGGCGCATCTTGAGGAGATGTACCCCACCCATTGTTGTGCCTGCGTTGTGCAGATCAAGCTGGACATGGCAAACTTCAGGAAGGGCAACCTCTCCATGGTTGACTACTTCTCCAAGATTCGCGCCAAGGCCGATCAACTTGCTGTCGCCGGTCGTCCCATGCAACACGACAACATCATCACTGCCGTCATCACCGGCCTCGACAGCGACTATGAGCCGCTCATCACCGCTGCCACCACTCGCATTGATGCGATGACCCTTGGGGAGTTTTACTCCCACGCCATCGCCTTCGAGTGTAGGCGCCAGTCCTCGGCGGCTCGCCTTCTGCAGGTTGGCGGCTCCTTCGCCAACTTCATCACCCGCGACAAAAACGGCAACACCAACAACAATCACGGTCGCAGTCGTGGTCGCGGCCGCGACAACTTTGGCGATCACAGCGGCTTCAACACCAACTCTCGTGGTGGTCATCGCGGTGGTGGTAGTGGCAATCGTCCTGAGGGTCACCATTGTGGCGACCGCGGCGACTATGTTGCAGCTGGAAATGAGAACCGTGTTCAGTGACAGCTCTGTCGTGGACCTCGGCAGCTTGCGTGGGAGTGCGGTCAGTGCTACAACCATGCATTTCAACCTCAGCACTCCAAGATGGCGGGCATTGCTGTTGGTTACCCTCCTTCCATCCTCGGCGACCCTACCTGGTTCATCGTCACAGGCGCCACGGATCACATCACCGCTGATCTTGATCGCCTCACTCTAAGGGAGAAGTATCTAGGGCGTGATCGCATCCATACTTCAGACGGCTCAGGTTTGCACATAGCTCATCGTGGTCATGCTATTCTTCCTACACCTACTGCTAATATTCAACTTCACAACATCCTTGATGTCCCTAACGCCGACAAAAACCTACTCTCTATCAATCGCCTTGCTATTGATAATCATGCTTATCTAAAATATTACCCTACTCATTTTCTCATGAAGGATTTGGTCACCAAGAGGGTTCTTCTTCAAGGCAGATGTGAAAACGAGCTCGACCCTATTCGGCCATCACCATCGCGTGCTTTGTCTTTGATTCGGCTCTGAGCTGAAGATTGGCATGCTCGGTTTGGCCACCCCTCGTCACAAGTAGTTCAGCATATCTTGGCGTCCAATAAACTTGCTTCATCTAGTTGGGCTTTGACCCATGTGTTCCATGCGTGTCAGCAAGGCAAGGCACATCAACTACCTTTTCCTAGATCTTCGAGTGTTTCCTCTTTCCCTTTGGAACTAGTTTTCTCATATGTGTGGGGACCTACTAAGACTTCTTCTAGTGGTTTTTAGTACTATGTTTCATTCATTGATGATTATAGTAAATTTGTTTGGATCTATCTCCTTAAGAAGAAAAGTGATGTGTTTGCTGTTTTTCGTGACTTTCTTGCTCATGTTGCACGCCTTCTCTCCTGCAAAATCCTCCACGTCCAATCTGATTGGGGTGGTGAATACAAAAAACTCAGCAACACATTTTTCGCGAACTTGGCATCGCTCATCATGTTTCATGCCCACACACACATCAAAAAAACGGTTATGCTGAAAGAAAACACCGCCACATTGTCGACATGGGTTTATCCATGTGATCGCATGCATCTATGCCTTTGCGGTTTTGGGATGAGGCTTATCCTGTGTGCTATCTTATCAACCGGCTACCCAGTCGTGTGATCGGCAATCTCAGCCCCTTAGAAAAGTTGTTCAATCAGAAGCTCGATTATCTGTCTGTTCATATGTTTGACTGTGCCTATTGGCCCAATATGCGCCCCTACAACACCCAAAAACTTGCTTTCAGCTCTCAACATTGTGTGTTTGTTGGTTACAACATTCGGCATAAAGGCTACACATGTCTCCACATACCCACTTCTCGCATATATATCTCCCGAGATGTAGTATTCGATGAAAAAATCTTCCCTTTTGCTGAACCACAACCGCATCCTATACCTCCAGCATTTCTGAACATTCAGTTCTCCTACTCCCTCGGGACCACCTGAAATATGTTGCACCCGCTGTTTCTACTATCTTGGATGCATGTATTCCATCGATGCAGCACACCTCAGCCACCACTGCATTACCTGCATCTCCTGGCATGGCCGCCGAGGTTGACACCTCTCCAACGCAACCTCTTTAGCTACACCTGCATCGTCGGACAGTTGCCTGCACATGCCAGCAATCGCGTCGACTAGTCCACTGGCCATCTCGCCTCTGGTTGACTCTCCCGTTGAGGCCAGTTATGTTGCCCCTGGTCAAGCGAGTGTGACATCTGCCGCCCTGACGGACATTTCTACGGTGCCAGCAACCACTTCCGCGCCTGCTGCGCCATTGCGGCCTTCTGCGACAGAATCTGCTGCTCCCACCAGTCACGCCATGGTTACTCACAATAGAAATAACATGCGGCCGGTCAAGCAACACACCTATGGCACGGTCACTTATGATCCGTCCAAACGAGTGTTCTTGACTCTTCACGAAGCTACTGATCATCACGAAGCCCTTCAGCACACTCGCTGGCGTCAGGCTATGCAGACTGAACTCGACGCCCTTCGGCAGAATGGCACCTGGACCCTACTTGCTCCTCTATCCAATGTCAACATCATCGACTGCAAGTGGGTATACAAGATCAAGCACAAAGCTGATGGCTCAGTTGACTGTCTCAAAGCTCGTCTCGTTGCCAAGGGATTCAAGCAACGCTATGGGTTGGACTATGATGATACGTTCAGTCCGGTGGTCAAGCATGTCACTGTTCGTTTAGTGCTCTCAATTGATGTGTCCCGTGGGTGGTGTTTGCGGCAGCTGGATGTCTAAAATGCATTCCTCCATGGCATTCTTCAGGAGGAAGTATAAATGTGGCAGCCTCCTGGCTTTATCGATCCGTCTGCCCCCCGCTACCTGTGTAAGCTTCAGAAAGGAATATATGGCCTCAAACAAGCATCTCGTGCGTGGTATTCCCGATTGAGCTCCCGACTACAACAGCTTGGTTTTCTTGCATCAAAGGCTGACACCTCTCTGTTCATCTTCAACCGTGATGGGGTCACCATGTTCATGCTTGTATATGTTGATGATATCATTGTAGCTAGCTCCTCTCCTTCTGCCACCATGAAGCTCCTGGCCGATCTTCAGTCCTCCTTTGCTCTCATAGACCTTGGTCCGCTTCACTACTTTCTTGGGGTTCACGTAACCTCGTCGCTAGGGGGCATTCTTCTGTCACATCAGAAATACATTGGCGACCTTCTTCATCGAGAAAATATGGAAACCTGTAAGGTAGCACACACACCCATGTTTTCTAGTGAGAAACTCTCTAAAGACAGTGGGTCACCGCTTGCCCAAGATGACAGCACCAAATATCGAAGTATGGTTGGAGCTCTGCAATACTTGACTCTCACGTGACCGGATATCTCCTTTGTAGTAAATCGAGTATGTTGGTTCTTGCATTCGCCAACCACTGTCCACTTCTCAGCTATAAAACGCATTCTGCGGTACTTGGAACATACAAGTGATTTGGGTATGTCGATACAGAAATCCCTTCCTTGTTGTTGAGTTGCTTTTCACACGCAGATTGGGCCGGATGCATCGATGATCGGCGGTCCACATGCGGCTTTGCAGTGTTCCCTGGACCCAATCTTTTGTCATGGAGCTCCAGGAAACAAGCTATTGTCTCGTGATCGAGCACCGAATCTGAGTACAAGGTGCTAGCTATTGGTATTGCTGAAGTAATATGGATACAATCTGTTCTTGGTGAACTTGGAGTCTTTATGTCACGACCTCCAATTTTATGGTATGATAACCTAGGAGCGACCTACCTATTTGCTAACCCAGTTCTTCATGCCAGAACAAAACATATCGAGGTGGATTTCCATTTTCTTCGAGAAAGAGTGGCAGCCAAGGCTCTGGATGTTCGATTCATCTCATCCAAGGAACAGATCGCTGACATATTCACCAAACCATTAGCTGAGACACCTTTCATCTCAAATAGATACAATCTTAATCTTCTCACTAGAAGTTTAGATTGAGGGGGATGTTAAACACTAGATATTGTATAGTTATCGTATAGGTGGTTAGTATCCACTGATCTTCCTTGTGTAAGAAATTATGTAACTTTATGCCCTAGAGCACCCCTATATAATGTGATCCGCGGCACCGCTGAAGGTTATGTTGTTCCAATCTAATCTTTCTCAATCTCACACACACAAGCAAAATTATCATGTACTCCCTCCATCCGCCAAAAACTATACGTCTGGCTCGATCGTTTTTCCCAGAAAAGGTGTACGTCTACGCATCATGGGCTCGTGGCTGACAATTTTGCATTCGCTCCCTCGGTCCAAGCCTCATCGTAACCGCGCGAGAGACGACCCAGTCCACTCTTTCCCCCAAAGTTCCTCCCAATTATGTACCACTCGTACAACTTCTCTCCCTCCCGGCCCAATACCAGTTCAACGCGAGTCAAATCCCTTAATCCAAGCCCGTCCCTGGTCGAGGCGAGTAATGGCAGCCAATCCATATAAGCTAGCTGATGCAGCTTGCATTGAACTGGAGTCATGGCCGACGAAGGAGCAGAAGCCGCCGATGGCCAGCGAGTCAAGGTCGTCGCGATGGCCGGCGGCGCCACACGCGACCATAACGGATCCGGTTCTGGAGGCCCTCAACGTGCTCACGCAGGCAGGTTCTGACCTCATTCGCCCTCGTACGTCCTTTGTAGCTGGGTTTGACGCTTGGGCTTCAATTTTTTACGCCTCCAATTTTTGTAATCTGGCGCCAAGAGTAGTAGCATACAAGAGAGAAGTTGGTGGGAAGAGGAGTTTGTATTTTGCTTGTGATTAAATGAGATGTGTATTAACTATGTACGTACTACAAGAAACGAAACACCATCACTGTTCCCAACAGCTTAAATGAAGGGAGGAAGATTGTTTTTGCAAAAAATGCTAATTTATCTTAGTAGAATGGACATATGTACAGTTTTTATCAGGCGGAGGAAGTACTATATTTAGTAATTTGCACATTTTTTCATTTTACTAATTATCTTGCAACCTACTTGTAATTTTAATTTTTAAGAGCAAGTATAACAGTAGGCTATAAACGTTTATTCTATCCGTCCGGTTGAAAATGTATGTATATCCATTCTAAGGCAAATTAGCATTTTTTCAAAAACAACCTTGCTCCCTTCATTTAAGCTGTTGGGAATAGTGATGGTGTTTCATTCCTCATATGTACATACTCGTTCCGTTTGAAATTACTTGTCGCATAAATATATAAAAATAAATATATTTAAAATTAAAATATATCTAGATACATCAATTCCTATGATAAGTATTTTCAAACACAGAGAATAATTAATACACATGTCATTTTATCACAAGCAAAATACAACTCCTCTTCCCACCAGCTGCTAATAATTTAGCTCCAGGTTGCAGTGTTCCCGCCGGTATGCTACTGTTCTTGGTGCTAGGTTACAAAAATTGAAGGTGCCAAAAAATGAAGCCCAAGCGTCAAACTCAGCTACAAAGGACGTACGAGAGCGAAGAGGTCGGAACCTAAGTGCGTGAGCACGTTGAGGGCCTTTAGAACCGGGTTCGTCATGGTCGCGTGTGGCGTCACCGGCCGTCACGACGGCCTTGACTTGCTGGCCATCGACGGCTTCCACTCCTTCACCGGCCATGACTCATGTTCGATGCAAGCCGCACCACCTAGCTTATATGGATCGGCTGTCATTACTCGTCTCGAGCATGGACAGGCTTGGATTAGGGGATTTGAGTTGCCTCGAACTGGTTTTGGGTCAGGAGGGAGAGAAGTTGGACGAGAGGAAGAGGATTGGAAGGAATTTTGGAGAAAAAGAGTGGATTGGATCGTCGCTCGCGCGGTTACAACAGGGCTTGAACCGAGGTGGTGAATGCAAAATTGTCAGCCACGAACCAACGATGCGCAGACGTATATTTTTTCTGGAAAAAACGATGAAGCCAGACGTACAATTTTACGTACAGTTTTTGGTCGACGAAGGGAGTACATCACTATCTTTGCAAACTACAAATAAAAATTACCTATAGTATACTTAATGGTGATCAACAAGCAAAGAGGTAACTTAAAACTGATTAATGGTGATCATACCCAGTAATCTCCCGTGACTAAGGGTCAGTTCTTTTGGTAGCTTCTAGAATAAGCTGAAATAAGCTGCTCCCTACCGAGCTTATTCTAGAAGCTTAATCAAATATATTCTTTTAAAAGCTTACTAACTAAGTCTTGATTACTAGGCTTCTAGAAAAATATTTTTAGTTGGGCTTCTAGAATAAGCTGCCTATGAAGCAGTTTATTCTAAAAACCTAAAAAAACTATCAAAAGAACTGGCCCTAAGTTAGTCCCATGATTAAGCTGTAAGCACAGCCCGCCGAACAGCTCGAACAACTCCTGCTTTTGCTATATCTACGAATTAAATACAGTAGTAGTATGAAGCTACCACATGTGCGCCGGTCAAGACGTGAAAAAGCGCTTGGAATCTGGTCCCACTGCGCATCAAGTTAAGTCGTCAGGTCCATGTCAATATTCCAAAATTTTAATTGTGCACGGCTATGCACCACGAACAATTGACACAACTGGACCTGACAGGAAACATGTGTCTCGAACCAGTACGCCTAGTGCATTATCCGGCTAAATTTTATGTTTTAACCCTTTTAGATAAGTTTAACGGGTTCTATCTCATTTGTTAAAAAAATTAAGGATTTGACTCTTTTGTCTATCGTCGAAGGACCTTGCGGTAGTCGATCACACCCTACCGTCGGAGACCTCGGCGGTAGGATGACGACGACACACGAATGGGAGCAGATGGTCGTTAGCTAGCGACGATGTGGAAAAAAGCCTACCATCGGACCACCTGTTGGTAGGGTACCTAAACCTACCAGCAAAGACCTTGGTGATAGGCTCGTGGCGTGGATAAGGTTTGTGGGTTGGGGTCTTTCCTCCCACACACCACACATTCATCCATCACCTCTCCCCCAGCTTAAGTCATCCCCTTTCTATCTTTATCACACAAAGGTCACTCAAATCTCTTTCATTTGCTTGAGATTTACCCGGTGGATTCGAAGCACTTTCATCATCCAAGGTACCTCTCTCACTCCTCCTCATTTTGATTGGTTGAAATCATCTATTTTAAGTGCATTTGCTCTTTTTTTTGCAAACCCTAGTTCATCATTTTGTTTTGGTCAAATCAACAAATACGATGCATTTAGGGTTATGTTTGTGATTTCCCTATGTATTATATATGTGCCTCACATTGTTGGGGGTACCTAGATCTAGTGCTAGGGTTAGTGGTCATGTTAGGGGTTACTGTTGGGCTTAAGAAAAAAAAAATTAAGGTTGTGATGACCTTAATAGTAACTCCTCAAAATGTAGGATGGCACCCTGCATTTACCTTGAGGTTTCTGCTAAGGCGACGACAAAGCGTGAACGCATAGTTATCAAGGAAAAGATGGCTCCGTGGGTCGATGCCTTTGATGTGTTGAATGCGGCATCGGGACCCTACTAAAAGTACCATTTCTAGGAGAACTCTTCGGAATATTTAATCAAAAAAGGAGAGGCAGATGACCAAGATCAAGAAGGTGGAAAATTTTGTACGCGTGATCTTGCAAGGAAAATTGCATTGTGTACAACAAGGGAAGAATATATTCAGATTGATGTGGAAAACCATGGCGAGGTCATTGATTGGTTAGTGAGGCAACCATTTTCGCCGATACCGAAATAGGCTTCTCGTTGGGCATGGGTCAAAGAACGAAAGGATGTTATTTATTACAACCCGGGACCATACGACAAATAGAATGATTGTTCATTAGCATGAGGCTGTGCAACCTTTGTCATTTGAACTATAATGACATGTACCCCTTTGCTTACCGTGTTGTCATTTGAACTATTATGACTTGTACCCTTATCATTTGAACTCCTCGGGAACTTGGTGTTGTATGTCATATTAAGTAACTTGATGTTCTATATGTCATTTAAATTTGAAAGTGTGTTATATCGACTAGGGGGGGGGTGAATATGCGATTTTTAGAATTTCATCGCTGAGGAAATTCCTTTTGAGGAAATTCCTCACTGATGAATAACGTGCAGCGGAAATAGCATAGGATCAGAGGTGCAACGATTACAACAATAGTTTACTTGATGAAGATTATGAGAATCGGTTTGCACAGTATGCAGGCACATAATAAGCATGTGAAGATTAACTCGTATGAAGAATTTGAGGTTGAGGAAATTCAGAGAAAGTCTTCCGCAAATTCTTCAAACGGTGACAATGAAAGTCTTCAACATACAATATTGAGGAATTGAAAGAGTTGAAGAAATAGAACCCGTATCACGATGAACACAGTTGTTGATGACCCAGTTCCAACTGCTGTGACAGTCGTACATCTGGTTTGGAGTGGCTTGGTATTGAAACCAAAGGACACACAGTTCCTACCATATTCTCCTTGAGCTAAGGACACACGGTCCTCGCCCAACACTCGTGGTAAGTCTTCAGGGCAGACTTCCAAACCCTCACAAACTCGGTCACCCGGCGATCCACAATTCACTGTTGGATGCTCTAGACCATGACGCCTAACCGTGTGGAGGATGCACAGTCCTCAAAGGTAAAAGGCTTCAGTTCCACACAAGAACAAATTCTTAAGTGATGCTCAATCACTTGGTTTTGGTTTGTGGTTTGGTGTTTGGGGTATTTCCTCACTTGATGACAAACTCTCGAAGACTCTGAGGAATTTTGGTTGCTCTAAATGACAAGTGTCAGTTTCTCGTGGAGCAGCCAACCAGCTAGTGGTTGTGGGGGTGGCTATTTATAGCGTGGGAGCATCCAGACATGATTTGACATAAATGCCCTTAAATATTATGACCGTTGGTGTGGATAAGATTGGTGAGGTGGCACGAATCGCGACAACGGTCGGAACTCTCAACTGTGAGAGTCCTCATGTCTATCATATTCCTCACTTGCGGCTTTTGTAGGTTTAGGCTTGGGTTGAGCATCATGAGGAAATTCATTTCGTAGTATTACCTCGACGCCCTTTAACAGTACGGTGTTCCTATGACTCAAGAGTGAAGAAAATGAAACAGAAAGAATAAATCTTCATGCTTCAAAGTCTTCAGACTGATTTTCTTCAGGACACACCGAATTCCTCATCTTCAATATCTTCATGAGGAATATCAATCTCATCGCAATTTCTTCGCGATCAAAGTCTTCAGCATAAGACCAATTTCTTCACCCGAAGACATACATTTTTTGGGGTCGATATTCATCGTATAACTCAAACTCCTCAGCGACTTATAGAGCCTGTGTACACTTATAAACACATTAGTTACTTAACCTATAAGTCTTCAAACCACCAAAATCACCAAGGGCACTAGATGCACTTACAATCTCCCCCTTTTTGGTGGTTTATGACAATAAGGTTAAGTTTTCAACGGGGATAAAAGTATGAAGTGTAAATACTGAGTTTGAGGAATTTGAAATAAAGATACTGAGAGACCCCCCCTCAAGATGTGCATATTTTGAGGAATTTGCTTTTCACAACAAATGCACATGGATGATTTATATCATCGATATCTCCCCGTGTATCTTGTAAATCATGCATAGATTTGACATATAAAATGAGGAATTTGAGAATGCATGATGAGAAATGGTATCTGACGAATTTCAGCATGCCTGCATTAATATATTTTGAGGAATAAGCATGCGAAGAAAGACGTTCAAAAGAGTCAGAGTACCATCGGGCTTAAGTTACAACTCATTACATAAAACACTTAAGAAGAACCAAGAGTTTGTAACTTAATAAAGTTCATAAGCCCCAACATATATCCCGCGTGAAGACTAACTCAGATTTCTCCCCCTTTGTCATCAAGTGACGAAAAAGGGACAAACTCAGGACTAACGCCCCATGAAGACTTTCACTTCTTGGCTGATGAGGAGGCGTGAGGATTCTTGGCGACGGGCTTCTTCCTTGGACTAGTTGCACTGTCTTCTGGTTCTTCATCAGACTCTGTAGTGCGGAATGAAGAAAAAGAACTGTCCTCAAGGTCAGGAACTGGGATTGGCTCGAATTTCTTCTTGGGAAGCCACGACCAGTCAAAGTCTTGAGTAAACTCCAATTCCTCAAGTTCCTCTTGAGTCTTCAGATGAGCCAAGGTGGCCCAGGTACGATCAAACACCTCATGAAGATAATAGTGATTTTTCCTCACTGCATTTTGAGTCTCGTTCAGGGTTTACACAATGGCACTGAATTGACGCTTGACCCATTTGTGATTGCGATCGACCTTCTGATGAAGACTGATGAGTAGCTCTCTGTTGTTAATCACTCTTGGGACAGTTGGGCTTGGTGGATCTTGAGTGGCAGTGTCATCATATGAAGAATACGACTCTGCTTCGCGAAACTTGCCATCAAGGGGCCGATTTCCTTCATCAATAACAGATTTTCCTTTGCCTTCAACAGGCTCAAATGTCTTCTTGATGACTCTGATGGGCGGCAGATATCCGATGTGATTAGGAAAATCAGCATGGTAGTTGATGCCTGACCTGCTTTTGATGAATCTCATGATCCACGGAGCATAAATCTTCATGTCAAAAGGCGACAGAGCATTATCAGCCAAAGTCCTCAGGAAGAAGTCATGAAGGTTTATTGGTATGCCATGGATGATATTGAAAAGGATATTCTTCATGATGCCTACGACATCTTCTTCATCATCATGGCCTTTGATAGGAGCGATGACATTGGCCAGGATTCTGTAGACTGTTCGTGGTTCATATTTCAAGTCTTGAACCAGAAAGTGAGTCCTTGGAGGTTGGTCCTTGGCCAAAAGCTTCATGAGGACTTCCATCAGTCTGTTGGGCAGCTCACGTTCATCATACATCAGCACCGCATTTTCTGAGGGAATTGAGACTGGAAGAGCTCGAAGCAATTCAGTGGCAGGTGCTTTGTAGTGCATGTGCTGAGTCATCCAGTCCAAAACCCAAGTGTTGACATCCTTTGGGTCGCTAGAGATATGCAGAGTGGCGTGGAACTGAAGAATTATGTCACAGTTCCAGTCATCTATGTCAGTGCAAAGAGGCAGCAGTCCAGCTTCGTGAAGAACATTGAGGACTGGAGTGAAGCAAGGAATTTCTTCCATGTCACAGTGAGGAATATGCTTGTGCTGAAACATTTTGTTCCTCCCATAGAGCACAGAGGCATAGTAGTTTAGCTGATTCCTTGTCCAAAACTTTCAGTGTCTGATGCGAAGCTTATCATATGGATTTGCGCCAGTGAAGTACATCCGTTCTTCATAGAATGCTTCCTTTTGAAACTTTGGCCTCTTTGAAAAAGGCTGATTTTGCCGCGGTTGAAGATTATGTTGCTGTTCTTGAGGAGGATCTACTATCATTGTTGTTTCTGTGTTGACCACAATAATAGCAGTTTCAGTATTTGGGGCAGGAGCATTTTCTTCATTCTGACCTTTTCTTCAGCTTGAGGAATTTGCTTGGTGGAGGAGGTAGTTGTAGTATTGGTCACTGCATTATCTTCAGCTGATGCAGCTGATTCTTGAGCAGATTCCTCACGTAAGGTCTTCCCATCAGATCGTGCGAGGATTTCTGTTGCATCAGGAGTAGGAGGGATTTGGGTTGACCTTGGTGAGCGATGAGTTTCTTCCCAGAAGTCATCATGAATAACTGGAGTGGTGCACCCAGTTTCATCATCACCCATAATTTCATCAGAGGTCTTTTGAGGAATGGAGGGTTGAGGAATGTCATCAATTTGTATTTCCTCATCCATGATTTCTTCAGCTTCAGCATCTTCCATTTCCTCATCATCTTCAGGAATGACATAGTCAACTCCGAATGGAACAAGTGAGTAGGATGGAGCTACATTCAGAGGCGTAGCATAAACTGGGGCAGTTGAAGATTCTATCTGAGTGACCTTTGGGCGCTTGGCCTCTGAGGATTCTGAGGTCATTGAAGCTTTTCTCTTCTTTGCTTCTTTCTTAGTAGCTTTGGTCTTCTTCACGTCTGATGCAGACGGAATCATCTTCTTCACCTCTGATGGTTGAGGTGAAGGAATTGTTTCTTCAGGAGCTGGTGCAGTCACAGTCCTGGCAGTTTCCTCAGCTGAAGCATTTTCTTCAGCTGGAACATTTTCTTCAGCTGGAGCAGATTCATCAGCTGGAGTATCTTGAGGAATTTTCTCAGCAGCAGGTTCATCAGCTTCATCTTCTTCTGTCAGCTGAACCGTGTAGCTAGACTCAGGTAGCTTTTGCTGCACAAGAGGAGCAGCTTTCTTGTTGTATTCATCAACTGCATCAGTTGCAAGCTTGATGAAATTCACCTTGACACTTTGACAATCAGATAGGCTTGTGTACTTATCTGTCAAGGTTTTCAGTTTTGCCTGAGTTGAAACAAGAGCTTTAGGCGTCAGATTGTGGAGATTCTGCTTGAGGAATTTCCCCTTCTTCAGTTTAGCAGCCTTTGATTGCTTGGCTTGCTGTTCTTTCCATTTTGCCTCATTGATGAATGTGGCAACCATGTGACTGACACCAGGGGGAAGCTTCAAGTCATCAATAGGAGTATTTGGATCTTCATACCAAAGATTGATGAAGTCCAGTAGAACTTTGGGGTCCATGTCAAGAGGAATAGAGCTGCCTGAGGCTTGTGCAAATCGTTCCTGCTTGTTTATGATGATTGCTTGAATAGTTTCATCATCGAATTCCTCACTTCCTTCTCATGCAGAAGGAATGTTAATGAATTTTCTTGGACTGCGCCTGATGCCTCTTCCAGCAGTCATTTTAGTCTTCAAAAGAGTTGGTGAAGACTTTGTAGCAGAGCTCGTGGCAGATGGCACTCAGAAACATGAATGAGCAGGCTGATGCTTCACTATCTGCTTTTGTTGAGGCTGTGAGGATTGTGGTGTTGTTGAAGGTTTCGGCACTGGTGCAGCCTTCTGAGTCAATTGCTCTTTTGGCACTGAGGCCTTTGGTTTATTTGGCACAGTCTTCTTCTGTGGGATAGCTGTACTAGAGGCTTCAACAGCTGAAGAGGTGGTGGCAGTGGCAGCAGCAACAGAGTCCTCTTGAATTTCTTCAGTGCAGCTCCTGCTTTCTTCTGTAGCCTAGACAAATGTTTGTCTTTCTCATGAGGGTAGTTTTCAATTGTTTCAACACTTGAGGGATGAGAAGCTTGTTGATCACCCCGAGGAGGCCTCTTGCCAGGTGGCTTGAGGGCGAATTTCTTTGCATATTTTGGAGTTACATAGCGGTATTCTTTCCACTCCTTAGCCCACCTGCGTTCTATTTTTTGAAGCCTTATCTTGCGCTTCGCCATGGTTTATTTGTCATATTTTTCCTCATCAGGAGTGCAGTAGTCAGCATATATTTCTTTAGGAATATCAACTGTAGTGTTCTGTTCAAGTTTCTTTCCTCCCTTTTGCTTTCCGTCATCTTCCATTTTCTTCAACTGAGGCTTTTGCTAAGGAATATGCACTCTTGAAGATTCTGATGACACTGGTAAAGTTTCTTTGAGGAACGCTGCGAATGAGTTAAGTTGATGAGAACCTAGTGATTCATCAGCTAACATTTTGTACTTGTGAACATAGTATGGGTGCGAAGAATTTGGAGAGGTCATATGCGTTCTCAGATTTGAAGAAATTGAAAATTTTAGAAGTTGAGGAATTTGACAAGTGGGTTGAGGAATTTGACTAAGCATTCTAATGTTGGGTTCCAGAGTTGTGCAGATTCGAGAATTTACACAATTGAGGAATCTCATGAAGAATTTGAGTGGCTTAGTGAAATTCATCAAGTGTTTGAGGAATGAGTGTGCGAGGCTGACATACACTGAGGAAAAATAGATTTCGCGAATCTAAAGTAAAATAATAGATCAACAAAGGCAGTAAAATAATATTTTAATTACCCTGAGCGAAGAACACGAAGAACAGGAGCAGTAAAAGTGAGAAGCTCTTCGGTTCAGATCTTCTGCGCCCTAACTTGGCGGCAGAAGTCGGCTACGACGGTGGTGGAGGAAAAGATTCCGCTTCCGGCGTGAGTTCGGCAATGGCGAGGGCGAGGCAGTGAAGATGTTCCTCACCGACAATGAGATTGCTAGCGGCGGCGCTAGGGTTGAGCTCGAGCGGAGAGGTGACGAGAGGACGAAGGGTTTTAACTGAGGGGGTAAGGGCCTATTTATAGCTCAGGTGAAAAACTGTTCCGGTGAATCTTTCGGACCGAACTGCCCTTGCCTATTCGTCTCCACACGACACATGGAGCCCACGATTGTAGCGGTGGAGATTGTGCTTATCCCATCATGGGGAGTGGGTCGAGTTACTGTGTAACGTTATAAAATTCATTTTTGAAGATTTGACGATTTCGTTGCAAAATCCTTAGCTGTCAAGGACACAGTGAGGATTTTGAACAATTTTTAAGTAGAACGCATATGAAGAATTGAATAGACTGGGTTGAGTATAGCATAGAGGGGAGTCGGATCCGATCACATTCACTTAGATGAAATATCAAATTGTAGACAAAGCTATAAGTAAATGTTGTTGAGGACTTTGAAATCTCAATCTATCTATATATATATATATATGTGTGTGTGTGTCTATATATATATATATATATATATATATATATATATATAGGCAAATGAAAATCATCAAACATTTTGAAGATTTTGAGAATCTTGAGGATTTTGTGACAAAGCGTGAGGTTGATGAATTTCAACTTTGAAGAAAACAGCTTGAAGAATTTCAAAGTTGGGTGGTGGCATGACCCACCGTATAAGAATGATGATTTCAGGCGCCGCGTATAATTGTCGTAGGGCCCTGAGAACCAAATTCTTCATTAATATCCTCACACTAAGAGTGATATTCTTCATTGATTGAAGAAAATCGATTCTTCGTGTGTTGCACATCTAAGTCATCAAGTTTGCATAAGTGTTAGGATGTGTGCATGTTTTCACAAAACATTTGAACTCTAAGATATTTAGCTCACACCTCAACTTGCAAAACCTTTTGTCATCCAAGGGCTTAGTGAAGATATCAGCCAGTTGATCATCAGTCTTCACATGGTCGATGAGGATATTGCCCTTGAGGACATGGTCCCGAAGAAAATGATGACGAATCTGGATGTGCTTGGTCTTCGAGTGCTGCACTGGGTTGTAGGCAATCTTGATAGCACTCTCATTGTCACAGTAGAGAGGCACATTCTTCATGTTGATGCCGTAGTCCTTGAGGGTTTGCTTCATCCATAGCAATTGAGCACAGCAAGAACCAGCAGCAATGTACTCAGCTTCGGCAGTGGAGAGTGATACGCAGTTCTGCTTCTTTGAGGACCAGCACACTAGTGATCTTCCGAGGAAATGGCATGTGCCAGACGTTGACTTGCGATCCACATGGTCACCAGCATAGTCTGAATCAGAATACCCTACGAGATGAAGATTGGAGCCCTTGGGATACCATAATCCTAGTGTTGGTGTGTGAGCTAAGTATCGAAGAATATGTTTCACAGCCTTATGGTGTGATTCCTTCGGTTTTGCTTGAAAACGAGCACACATGCAAACACTAAGCATTATATCTGGCCTAGATGCACATAGATACAATAAAGAGCCAATCATCGAGCGATATACCTGCTGATCGAAATCTTTACCATTTTTGTCAGTGCAGAGGTGACTGTTGGTAGGCATGGGAGTCTTTGCGCCTTTGCATTCATGCATGTAGAATTTCCTGAGAACATCCTTGAGGTATTTCTTGTGTGATATGAAGATGCCATTACGTTGTTGACGAATTTGAAGACCTAAGAAGAATTTCAGCTCCCCCGTCATAGACATCTGATATTCTTCACTCATTATGTAAGCAAATTCATCACTGTAGCGTTTGTCAGTAGAACCAAAGATGATGTCTTCAACATATATTTGGCACACAAATAGTTCATTATCATAGGATTTTGTGAAAAGAGTTGGATCGAGTGAACCAGGTTTGAAGCCTTTCTTCATGAGGAATTCCTTCAATGTATCATACCACGCCCGAGGGGCTTGCTTGAGGCCATAGAGTGCCTTTTTGAGTCTGAAGACTTTGTCTGGATTCTTCGGATCCTCAAAACCTGGGGGCTGAGCAACATATACTTCTTCCTCGAGCTTACCATTGAGGAATGCACTTTTCACATCCATTTGATATAAAGTAATGTTATGATGATTAGCATAAGCAAGTAAAATTTGAATAGCTTCAAGTCTAGCAACAGGTGCAGAAGTTTCATTGAAATCAATTCTTCAAAACCTGTGTGTAGCCTTGGGCTACTAGTCGTGCCTTATTCCTCACCACTTGACCATCCTCATCTGGCTTGTTTCGGAAAATCCACTTGGTACCAATGCTATTGTGCTTGCGAGGATCTGGTCGTTTGACGAGTTCCCACACGTCATTTAGCTTGAATTGAAGAAGTTCATCTTGCATGGCTTGAATCCACTCAGGTTCCATGAAAGCTTCAGCACCTTTTGAGGGTTCTGTGATAGACACAAAAGAGAAATGCAAACAAAAGTTAACTAAGTGTGAAGCTTTTGAGCGAGTGAGAGGACCTCGTGCGTTGATGTTGTCGTGGTTATGTCACAGCATATGTACTTGTGAAAGGACTTAGTGATGGAGCCATCACACCTTAGTGGCGACTCAAAGGGGGTGAGCGGAAGCGAGACTCAGGTTTACCCAGGTTCGGCCCCTCCTGTGGAGGTAAAAGCCTACACCCTGCTTTGTGTATATTGATGGTGGATTCGATTATAAGGAGGGCGTAACTCGCTTGACCTAACTCTCGATGATTTCTAACTTAATCTATCTACCCCAGAGACTCGCCTTTATATACAGGTCGAGGTCCTAGGGTTTACAAAAGTCCTCACCACGTTACAAATTGTGGCCTTCCATATGTCTAAGTTGCCGTGTTTGCCAAGCCAGGAAACCTCCTTTGCGACTTATCTTCTTCATCAATCCTGAATCGCCATCTGGCTCATGGGCCCTTGCAGCCTTCTGACAAAGATCTCTCAACACGCCTCAGGCCTGGGCCAAGGCTTACATTGACCATGTATGTATGAGTCGCCGCTTTCCTGACCTGGCCCAATAGGGCGGGTCATACCGCAGGTAATATCCCCAACATTAGGCCCCAGTTTGACTTGAATTTGTTCATGCCAACAAACCTTTACTCATCTTCGGTGACTCATATTACCTCCGCCTTTTCTTTAATAAGTGACAAGCCGCCAGCTTCCTCAATTTGCTTGAGTCGCCAAATCATTTGTTGGTGACATCGCCTTCTCCACCATTCCCGGGATTCTGGTGACATCACTTTCCAACGGATCTTTTTCGTCTTTATCCTGTCATCCCGAAAATCTAGGTGCCATCATTTTCGGTTTTCAATTTGTCGCCTCGATCCCCGCGCCTACCGTTTCTACCGTTCCCTAGGCCTTTAAATAGCCGCAGGGGAGTGGGAGGGCAGCGCCACCTACCCCCATTTTGTTCCTTCGGCCGCATCGTATTCCTCAATCCCGCACCTCGACCACCTCGTCATCGCCGAAGCTGTGTCGTAGGTCATCGCGGCCCAGCTGCTTCCCAAGCCAATCGGGGGTGTGGCCGCCGTTGCGGAACCTCCGCAATCTTCTCCCAGCATCTCCTTCCTTCTTCAGGTAAGCCTCCTTCTTCCATTAGGAATAGATCTTGAACCTTTGTACTTCTTAGGGCAGCGCCGGAGCTCCATGGACGCCGTATCCCCTTACCTTTTAATCCGTCCGGATACGGCATTGTAGATCGATACATGTAGTAATGGCCGCGGTAGTTCTATCATGTTTCCCAGCGGGTGATGTTCCTCCTTTGTTGCTCATAGATCCACACACTATTTTTCATAGTGTTCTTGTGCTCGTAGTACTCGATTTTTTGGTCAGCATTATTTTCTCCATTGGAATTACCCGTAGATCCATAAATTATCGCTTGGTGTTAAAAACATGTTTGTCCCCAATTGAAAATTTTCTTAAGGAAACCTTTTAGAGCCACAACCCGCCTCCTTTCGCTGTGGCGAGTCACAATATCCTTGCAGATACATCCTTGATCATTTAGCCGGCGAGTTACCATTCCGCAGATCCTGACAACCCACCCATCTCTTTCTTTTTGTAGTTATGAGTACCATCTCGAAATGCAACTGGCTGCCAACAGAGGTCAATGATGCTTATCTTGATAAATTTGTGAAAACGGGTAACTTAGATCCCAAGGAGATCATTGGGTGGCGGACCGCCTTCGGGGAAACAATCCCCCAACCTGCCGAAGGGGAAGTAGTTGTCTTTGCTGATCACCTGGAGCGAGGTTTCAAGCTGCCCGACTCGAAAAAGTTTAGAGACGCCATGCACTTCTTCAACCTTCATCCCCAGGACTTGGGACCAAAATCCATCAGTAACCTTTGTCAGTTTCAAGTATTCTATGAAGCTTATGTGCAAATAGAGCCCACCGTGCTGTTGTTTCGGAAGTTTTTCTATCTGAACCGCCAGACAGAGTTTGCCAATGGGCCTAGCTTAGAACTGGGTGGAGTCAATATTCAGAGGCGTCGTGAATGCAAGTTTCCGGCTGTCACATTACCTAGTCATCCCAAAGGTTGGGCAAAGACTTGGTTCTACTACCACGACACTTCTCCATCTGACGAGAACCCTTTGCCAGGCTTCAGGGAAGATCGCCTACCTATGGACTTCAAGTTGCCCGAAAAGTTGACTGAAGAAGAGGAAGCCACATTTGTCCCTATCTTTGGAAAGCCGAGGGCCCTTACCACCAACGGTCTTACCGGGATTGATCTGATCCGCTGCTGGGTAGAATGGAGGATTCTACCCTTAAGCTACTGAGATGGTTTGATGTGTGAGTATAGTGGCGACTTGAGCCACCCCCAATGCTTTTACAATGTGAGGATTTTGGAAAAAGACATTGTTGATATCATAAAGACGCTATGTGGCGAGCCTATTGAAAATTGCTCCAAAATTGGGCCTGAACCCTTTTGCATCACCAACCCGGCTCCAAAGGTAAACAACCCAGCTCCAACATGTAACCTTTCCATATACTCATTTATGTTTCTCGTCTTGAGCCTTTCATCATGTTTAATCAGAGAGATTTGGCGTTTTGGACCCGAAGAACCAAGACAACTGCCAAGAAAAAAACCAAACCCCCCTCCAAGACGAATAAGAAGAAGAGCAAAGGCAAAGCTGCAGCAAAAGAGTCATCCGTCGTTGGCGAGTCTCGGGCCGTTGAGGAACAGTCAGAGGTAAATTTTCTCGTCTTTATTGCTTCATTCTGACTTGCACTTATGCTTTACCGACTTTGTTTATAGGATGATGGCTATGAGAGCCAAGATGAAGATGTCGAGGTAATTTTCGTTTCTTCCGACTCAACTCTTCTCTCCCCAAGTCGGCCAAGCGAATTTGTAAGAAAGTTTCCATGTCTCACCCGGATGCTCATGTGGACCCCAATTTCCTTTTGTAGAAAGCGTGTTATACACCCAAACATCATACTCGAAGCCATTCTGAAGACCTAGTGTCCGGCTTGCCCGAGAGAACAACTGGTCGCAAACGGCAAAGCGAGGTATGTTTCCGCGAGCATCTTTTCCTTCTTGTGTAAGATATTCTCGCAATTTATCCAATCTTTGAATCCTTGTCCATCAGGTTTCACCTCCTTCATCTGGCGATTCAGCAATCTCGACTCTCCCCCCAATGATTCGTGTTCAGGGGTAAGTTTCTTTACTAACATGTTATTTCAAACATCAATGTCTTTGTTCCAACATTGGTACCTTTGTTTCTCAGAGCGCCAGCAAAGAAAAGGAAAATAGGTGTCTCATCTTCAGCTCCCAAAGCGGCTGAAACGTCTGGTAAAGGTACCTCCATCCCAGAGGCTCCAGAACAACCAACAGATGTTCAGGACAATATTTTTGATGATATTCCTGATATCCGGGTCGAGCCTTCAAGCCCTCAAAAGGAGGTGATTGAAAACATCAACCCGCCCAGTCCTGCTAAGGCGCCTGAAGATCCATACGCAATCATCGTTACTGGTACCAGTTATTCTAAGCCTACAACCGCGGTGTTAACCAAACACATGCCAAAAGATGCCCAAATATTTGCAGAGAAGGATATCGCCAAGCTGAAGCTTCCTCATTATGAAAAATTGGAGTTTGAGGAATTATATTCCGGTCTTGTGAGCCGCCTGGACACAAGCTGCGAGATGGAAAAAAGTCTTGCTAACCTGATGCGGGTCAAACATGAGGTATGCCATCCTTTATCACTGTTAATATATCCTCCCATTAGCCCTCCAAAGGATGGGTCATCCATGACGAATCGTGCGTCTGTATCAGTCTTCACTGTATCAGTCTTCCGTTTCTTCCGACTCAACTTCTTCTCTCCCCAAGGGCCAGGTCATCTTTTGAAAGATGAACCGGGTCTTGAACTTATAGTTTGCAAAAACAGCTTCAACCCGTAACCCCCAAGGGTCGGGTCATCTTTTGAAAGATGAGCCGGGTCTTGAACTTATGATTGAATAAAAAACTTTCTTCAACCTGTAGCCCCCAAGGGTCGGGTCATCTTTTGAAAGATGAGCCGGGTTCGTAACTTGTAGTTGAACCAAAAATTTCTTCAGCCTGTAGCCCCCAAGGGTCGGGTCATCTTTTGAAAGATGACCCGGGTCTTGAACTTGTAGTTGAACAAAAACTTTCTTCAACTTGTAGCCCCCAGGGGCCCGGGTCATCTTTTGAAAGATGAGTCGGGTTCGTAACTTGTAGTTCAACCAAAAATTTCTTCAGCATGTAGCCCCCAAGGGCCGGGTCATCTTTCGAAAGATGAGCCGGCTCTTGAGTGAAGGTATGACTTCTAGAAGAATTGAGTCATACATTAGCCCCCAAGTGTTAGGGATGTTGCTTGCAATGGTCCTGAAACTTGCTTCCCCAATGTTTGTTGCAGGAATCCTTGACTCGGGACGACTCGATCGTGACCGGCTTGAAGGAAAGCTTAGCCGAGCAGCAGGACGCTCGGGCTAAGTTTGAAAAAAAAATCGTATCGCCCTTATTGACATGGAAAGGATGAAAACAGTGCACAAAAAGTTTGAAGATAAGGCCCGTGCTGAGCAAGCTGCCATTTTAAAACGGACAGAACAAGCCGAAGAAAAGCTGAAGGCCGCCATGCAAGAACTCTTCGGTTTGAAGCGTCATATCACCAACATGACCCAAGCTGTATTTTGTAAGGATCAATTACCTTCTTGTGAGAATTGTTGTATACCATATCGCAGCCGTTAATTATCCTCTTTTGCCATTTGAGGGTCCACGAGCCGCCACCCTGCAGAATGACTGCATTCTAAAGCTGAAAGCAGTCTATACTTTGACAGAGCAGCTATACACTGGTGGACTGATGACTATGAAGGTCGTGATGGGCAACAGGGAACCCATAAATTCCATCAAGCACATGCTAGGTTGTCTGCCAACACTGCCGCCCCAGATAGAGGAGTTAAAAAGGTCAGCCTCCCGTAAAGGAGCGCTAACCACCCTATGCCGGTGTTTGGCCTATGCCCCAGAACTTAAGCCGGAAGAGGTAGCTGGTGAATTTCCAGAGCTGAAAGATGATTCGTCAGATTTCACCGAGGAGGACTACCACCGTTGTGTCAAAGAGTCTTGTTTTGCGGCGACTCAGCTAGCAGCCGGCCTGGATTTAGGCAAATACCACACGACTTATGATAAACACAGCAAAAGGGTGACTCCTCCTTCATATGCAATCACCAGCCTGACTCCGTGACGCCGTAAGAATCCTTTTGATTTTGACGTTGATCTGTCCACCGTCTTGACTGATGAAGATGAGTTCCTCGCCTTGACCAATTGTAATTGGAAATTGGGCGAATTGCAATTGGAAATTGGGCGACTTGCAGATCAAAGATGGCGAAAGCTCGAGGCAGGGTAACCCTGAGGCGAGTTGAACCAAATTGTCATGAAGTTGATTCTCCAAGAATATTTTGATCCTTTATGACCAGGATATGATTCCTGGTATGGCCTGATGAGCCATGTAATAGTCTAGGAATTTGGAAAATAGTATGATAACCGTACCCTGTGATGGTGTGTGGAAATTTCAGCCTTCATTAATATGAACCGCCTTTACCAATTGTTTTGTCATGTTTGGACAAAAAAGAGGTTTTTCCCTGTTTATCAGAGAAAAATAATAGGCCGGCTCAGTGAGTCACGACGGGTTATAAATCTTTATGAAACCTTTGGGCAGTGCCATAAAGATAGTCATAAAGTTCATCGGCTCAATGAGTTACGACACGATAGGACGAGTTTGCAAAACTCTAGTGCTACCTCAAGAAAGCTTTTGCAACAGCCCAAGTTGTTTAGACCGGCTGATCAGGCGCGAGTCAAGCTTCAGTGAAGCAGGTTCAGTGAACCCATGGTTTGTCTATTTTCCATGTGCCGGCTTTCGCTAGTACCTTTCATGTTTTAACCAAGGCAAGTTCA
This sequence comes from Hordeum vulgare subsp. vulgare, assembly GCF_904849725.1. NCBI lineage: Eukaryota > Viridiplantae > Streptophyta > Magnoliopsida > Poales > Poaceae > Hordeum > Hordeum vulgare. The sequence goes on along the minus strand of NC_058524.1, from coordinate 101,670,082 downwards.
GGGTCCAAAAAGTGGATTGACTCGCCAAGAGTTCATGGGACCATAGAGTGAGTCGCCAAACACACAGTCCAGTATAACCATTATAATGCGTTAATTTTTCGCTTGCCAAGAGGGTATTCAGGCTGAACTCAGTGAGTGGAAGCCCCCAAGTGACCTATGATTAGGGAAAAGCCAGACATAGGATTGCAGAAGCGTATACACTCTTACTGCAAAACGACTTGGGTGGTAGTAGCCCCCAAGTAAGCCGGCTTAATTCTCAGAACCATATAGGGTGCCCATGTTTGAACCGTGCAGCGTGGCAACTTTGGTCCTCTTTGGCGTATCAACACCCAGTTTTGAAATAAGCGCAACGTGGCGACTTATGCTCTTTGATGCTGATAGCGTCCATGTTTGGACGACTTATGGAACAATAAAGACTCATGCTTTCAAGAAGCTGAAACGGCAAAAGACCCCGAAGTTCGTGGGCGCCGGCTTTATTGCTTTATATATAAAAGAAGAGATTACAAAGTCGAAATTGTAGACATAGATAAGGAGCCAATGGCTGTAAGTATAGTATGGCCATAAGTGGGCGATGTTCCATGCGCGGGTTGTCTCAACCTCTGTTGTTGGCCTATCTGGGCGAAGATCCACCAGGTAGTATGAACCGTTGTGGAGATTTTTGCTGATGGCAAAAGGCCTTCCCATGGAGGGGATAACTTATGCATACCGGTATGATCCTGAATCAACCGGAGCACTAAGTCGCCCTCTTGAAAAGCTCGGCTCTTGACTCGGTGGCTGTGATAGCGTCGCAAGTCCTGTTGATAAATCGCTGATCATGACGCGGCCAAATCACGCTCCTCCTCCAAGGCATCCAATGAATCTTGACGTGCTAGCTCGTTGTTTTGTTCCGCATAGGCGACGACTCGTGGTGAGTCGTGTCTGATGTCACTTGGTAATATTGCCTATGCTCCATAGACTAGAAAAAGGGTGTGTAACCGGTAGACCGATTAGGGGTGGTTCTGATGCTCCATAAAACTGAAGGTAATTCTTCAACCCAGCAACCCGGAGTACGTTCCAGAGGTACCATAAGTTGGGGCTTGATTCCTCACAATATTTCCTGATTCGCCCTTTCTGCATGTCCATTAGACTCAGGGTGGGCAACTGCAGAAACATCAAGCCGGATGTGCTCCTTTGCGCAGAACTCTTGCATGGCGCCTTTGGATAAATTAGGACCATTATCAGTAATGATACTATGAGGATACCCGAAGCGAAAAATCAACTTCTTGAGGAACTTGACAGCCGTGTCTGCATCGCAGATGCTAACTGGCTCTGCTTCAACCCACTTGGTAAACTTGTCAACTGCCACCAATAAGTGAGTCTTTTTATTGGATGACATATTGAAGGGGCCAACCATGTGCAGCCCCCAGACTGCAAAAGGCCATGTAACTGGAATCATCCGCAATTCCTGAGCCGGCACATGCATGTGACGTCCAAATTTTTGACACCCATCACATCTGCATACTATATCCTCAGCATCTGCATGAGCTGTCAATCAGTAACACCCATGCCTAAAGGCTTTGGATACAAGAGAGTGTGATCCAGCGTGATGACCACAATCGCCTGCATGTATCTCGTTGAGAATCGCACACCCTTCCTTGGAGGAAACACACCTTTGAAAAATTCTAGAAGTACTTCGCTTGTGTAACTCGCCTTTATGTATGATCATGGACTTGCATCGGCGGACGATTTGGCGGGCCAACAACTCGTTAGTAGGTAACTCACCACGTGCCAGATACGCCATGTAGGGGATTGCCCAATCCGGGGTAGCACGGAGAGCCGCCACAAGTTGAGACTCAGGGTCACGAATTGCTATGTCTTCTTCTGAAGGCAATTTTACTGAGGGGTTGTGCAATACATCCAAAAAGACATTAGGGGGAACCGGCTTACGTTGTGAACCGAGTCGTGAAAGAGCATTAGCCGCCTCATTGAGCCGTCGATCAATGCGATCGACCTGATAGCCATGAAAATGACCCGCCACGTCTGACACTGCATGCCTATAAGCCGCCATGAGAGGATCTTTGGAATCCCATGTGCCAGAAACTTGTTGCGCTACTAGATCTGAGTCGCCCAAACGTCTGGCTCGACTGATGTTCATCTCTTTGGCGATTCTCAACCCATGGAGGAGGGCCTCATATTCCGCCGCATTATAGGTGCACGGGAACATGACTCAGAGGACATAAAAAAACTTGTCACCCTGAGGCGAAGTTAAGACCACGCCAGCCCCCGAGCCTTCCAGCTGTCTAGACCCGTCAAAATGGATAGTCCAATACGTGTGATCAGGCATGTCTTCCAGAATTTGCAACTCGGTCCAATCGTTGATGAAATCCACCAATGCTTGAGACTTAATAGCTGTGAGAGGGGTATATTTCACATGATGGGGTCCAAGCTCAATGGCCCACTTAGCAATCCGCCGAGTCGCCTCTCGATTCTGTATGATATCACCAAGTGGGGAAGAACTGACCACCGTGATAGGATGCTCTTGAAAGTAATGTTTCAACTTCCTACTGGCCATGAATACCCCAAAGACTAGCTTCTGCCAATGTGGGTAGCGCTGTTTGGAGAGGGTTAGGACTTCGCTGACAAAGTAGACCGGTCTTTGAATCGGGTATTCCTTCCCTTCCTCTTTGCACTTGACGACCACTGCAATGCTTACTACTTTAGAATTGGCAGCAATGTACAGGAGCATAGGCTCTTTGTTAGTCGGAGCAACTAAGATAGGCGGCTCAGCCAGCTGTTTCTTCAAGGCTTCAAAAGTTTCGTTAGCTTCATCCGTCCAAACAAAGCGATCAATTTTCTTGAGTAGCTGATAAAGAGGGATGGCTTTCTCCCCAAGGCGACTTATGAAACGGCTTAGAGCCGCAATACGACCCGCCATGCACTGAACTTGATTGATTTTGGCCGGCTTGCCCACTGAAGTGATTGCTTCAGTTTTGTCCGGGTTAGCTTCGATGCCTCGTTCTGACATCAAGAAGCCCAATAACTTTCTTGCAGGAACACCAAAAACACACATGTTGGGGTTAAGCCTCATCTGGTAAACGCGCAAATAATCGAAAGTCTCCTTGAGGTCCTCCAAAAGTGACTCTTTCCTCTGGGATCTAACCACTATATTGTCAACGTAGGCGTGAATATTGCACCCGATCTGACTGTGTAGGCAATTCTGGATGCAACGTTGATAAGTCGCCCCTGCACTTTTGAGCCCGAATTGCATGGACACATAACAGAAGGCCCCAAAGGGAGTTATAAATGACGTTTTCTCTTGATCTTCCAAAGCCATCTTGATCTAGTGGTATCCTGAGTAAGCGTCCAGAAAACATAGTCATTCGCAACCCGCCGTAGAGTCAATGATTTGATCAATGCGAGGGAGGGCGAAAGGGTCCTTTGGGCACGCCCTGTTGAGGTCGGTGTAGTCAATACACATGCGGAAGGTGACGTTCTTCTTGAGTACCAAGACCGGGTTAGCCAACCACTTAGGATGGAAAACCTCAATAATGAATCCAGCTGCCAAGAGCTGGGCGACTTCCTCCCCAATTGCTTTACGCCTTTTGTCATTGAACCGGCGAAGATACTGCCGAACCGGTTTTATTTTAGGGTCAATATTAAGCTGGTGCTCAGCGAATTCTCTCGGTACACCTGGCATGTCTGAAGGCTTGCATGCGAAGATGTCCCAATTCTCACGGATGAATTCGATGAGTGTGCTTTCCTATTTGGGATCTAGACCCGTCCCAATGGTGAACTACTTGGATGAGTCGCCAGGCATGAAATCTACCACTTTCGTGTCATTCATTGGCTTAAACTTGAGGGGCGGCTCTGAATCGATTGTGGGCCTCTTGAGCGATGTCATATCCGCCGGGTCAACATTAGCTTGGTGAAACTTGAGTTCCTCAGCCGCACAAGCTGACTCGGCATAAGCCGTGTCTCCTTCCTCGCATTCTTGAGCTATTTTCCTGTCCCCGTTGATCGTGATAGTTCATTTAGGGCCCATCATTTTGAGCTTGAGGTAGACATAGCATGGGCGGGCCATGAAACGAGCGTAAGCCGGCCTTCCGAATAGTGCGTGGTAAGGGCTCTTGATCTTGAGCACCTCAAACATAAGGGATTCGCTCCTGTAATTGGACTCCGTGCCAATAGCTACATTAAGTTTGATCCGTGCAACAAGGTATGCCGACTTACTTGGAACAATGTCGTGGAAGACCGTGGAGGCTGGCTTTAAATCGTCCTCTAAGAAGTTCATCTGCCGAAAGGTGTCCAAATATAATATATTGATGCTGCTCCCACCATCCATGAGGACCTTGGAGAGGGTGTAGTCCCCAACCTGGGGGGCCACGACCAAAGCTAAATCGCCGGGGTTGTCAACCTGGGTCGGGTGATCCTCCCTACTCCAGACAATGGGCTGCTCAGACCAATTGAGGTACCTGGGAAGCGTCGGCTCAACCACACTGAAAGCTCTGTGTTTCACCTTTCGGTCTCTTTTGCAGGTGCTGGTGGTGAACACATGATATTGTCCGTTATTTAACTATTTAGGATTATTCTGGAAGCCGCCATTGTCATCCTGCCGCTGGGGGTCACCTTGCGGAGGCGGTTGTTGAAACACCCCTGCGTATCGTACCGCTGACTGTTCTGAACCTGGTACTGTCCAGCATGAGCCTGCGACCCGCCTTGCGGGCCCGGGGTTGGGAAAACCACCAAACGGGTTCCAACCCGGTCATGCCAAATTGTTCCTGATGTCCACCAAGGTTACCTCTTTGACCATTTTTGAGCGCCTTAGCACTTGAACTCCTGCATCACATAACAATCCTCCCAAGAGTGGGTAGATGGTCCCTCCGCGGTGGCGTGTTGTGGGCAAGGGCCTTTGAGCATCTCGTGATAGTTGCATGGTTTCTTCCCGCTGAAGCCCCTTTTCTTCTATCGATGGTTTCCGTTGCCAGTGTTAGTGTTAGCGACGAAATCCGCGACGCCTTCCTGCTGCCTCCTCTTACCTTGTCCCGCGGGTTTGTGGTTGCCCCACCCTTGGAACTGAGGGTGGCCTCTTGACGACTCGCCTCTCCTGGCGGTGCTAACTTTGTCGTCATCCTCCCCGGGATCTTTAGTGTTGTCTGACTCGGCATACCTGGTCAGGGTATCCATTACTTCTCCCATGTCATGTACCTTATGCTTGAGTCTCCCAAGCTTCAGCACCAAAGGCTCGTAGTGACAATTTTTCTCCAGGATCAGCACGGCCTGAGCCGCCGAGATGCCATCCGATGAATGGATTACTTGTGCGACTCGTCGTGTCTAGTGATGGGCTGACTCGTCGATACGTCTCCAACGTATCTATAACTTTTTATGGTTCCATGCTATTATGTTATCAACTTTGGATGTTTTATATGCATGAATATGCTATTTTATATCTTTTTTGGGACTAACCTATTAACTCAGTGCCCAGTACTAGTTTCTGTTTTTTCCATGTTTTTGACCTTTTTTAGAAAATAATATTGAACGGAGTCCAAACGGAATAAAACCTGCGGGATGATTTTTTCCATAACAGAAGATACGCACAAGACTTGAGAACCAAGGCAGGAGACCTCATGGGAGGTCACAAGCCCCCTAGGCGTGCCCTAGGGGGGGGGCCTGGCAGGCTTTTGGGCCCCACGTGCCTCCTTTGCCCTACCTCTTTCGCCTATAAATTCTCTAAAATCCCAAAACCAAAGAAGAGAGCCACGAAAATACTTTTCCCCCACCGCAAGCTTCTGTCTCCACAAGATCCCATCTGGGGACCGTTCTGGTGCCCTGCCGGAGGGGGATTTAGACATGGAGGGCTTCTTCATCAACACCATTGCCTCTCCAATGATGCGTGAGTAGTTCACCACAGACCTTCGGGTCCATAGCTAGTAGCTAGATGGCTTCTTCTCTCTCTTGGATCTTCAATACAAAGTTCTCCATGATCTTCATGGAGATCTATCCGATGTAACTTTCTTTTGCGGTGTGTTTGTCGAGATCCGATGAATTGTGGATTTATGATCAGATTATGTATGAATATTATTTGAGTCTCCTCTGATCTATTATATGCATGATTTCGTATCCTTGTAATTCTCTTCGAGTTATGGGTTTCGTTTGGCCAACTTGATCTATAATTCTTGCAATAGGAGTGCTTGGTTTTGGGTTCATACCGTGCGGTGCCCTCACCTAGTGACAGAAGGGGTAGGAGGCACCCATCATGTTGTTGCCATCAAGGGTAAAAATATGGGGTTTATGTCATATTGCATGAATTTATCCCTCTACATCATGTGTAGCGACCCGACTCAAAACGAGTCAAGCATCTGTGTATCTGTGCCATCCCTGGATCAGTATGCTGGCACACACAGTACATCAATGTATATATCAAAGTGCAATCACATGGAAAATAGCGTAAAACTGATATATACCTTAAATAGCTCGGCGGAAGCAGTCAAGGGAGTGGAGTCCCAAATAACACCAACGGCAGGTTGAGTGCGGACCGAAACCCTGAATCGTACTCTTATTCGTTGAGGAAAATATCTGCAACATAAGACATTGCAGCCGTGTAGGTCAGCATATTGAATATGCTGGCAAGTCACATATGAGAGGGGGTAAAATATCATCTATACTATATGCATATATGGCAGGTGGGGTTGTAAGTTTTTTTAGCGAAAAGCAAAGTTTTCTCCTACATCAAGAGAGGGGCTAAAAGTAAAATATTACTACGCTGTTGGTTGTTAATGAGATGGTTCCGCCAACCAGTTCTCATACCCAAGTTATCAATATTACCCTCATCAGGTATTTATAATGGTGTTGAGAATTCCAGATAACTTCAGTTCCTTTGGCTCAAGTTGTCCATGACCGTGGACACGGCTAATCGATTAGGTTTGAGTACTCTGCAGAGTTTTGCACACCTTCCCCATAAGATTTGATCGCCTCCGTGTATGTCCTCGCACTTCAGGGTGTTTGAAGACCAGATGATCAAAACATGGTCTTTCAACGGGTCCCTCTGAATCCCTGTCGGTGCCCATCCAAATCCTACCGTTCTTCTACATCTGCTGGCACCGCCTGTCCAGAGTCGCCGCGTTGTCCAACCAAGCCAGAGCCCATAATGACTTGTGGCTGTGCAGGTAAGCCTTGGGTCTTGAAAATATCCGTCCGTCTCTTTGAGCCTGGGTGAAGCTTTCCGCAAGATGTCATGGCACGTCTCCAAGCATCCCGGGGTCGTCCACTGGTTTCTCCAGGGAGCCCGTCAAAACCGTCCTTCACCAAGAGTTGCATTGCTTCACGAGGTCTTGAAAATCTTGACTTAACCAGTCTTGGTTATTAAAAATATTTCTCGCATCACTCGTGTTATGCACTCAACCAGAATCCCGTCTACTCAAGCATAGCAATATGAAATTTGTCATCTCGGGCCAAGTAACGGGGTTGTTGGGTGCCTACCACATGATACTACAACATGTAACCATAATTTCCAAGCACCTACTCAACATGCAATTGGGCAAAGCAAGGTGAAACTACCATGCATAGAAAACATAGGCCATAGTATGATCAAAGTGACTTGCCTTGCTGATAGTTGTCGAGATCGAGCGGTTCTAATTAGCAAGCTTCGCACTCCGGGTGATCTATCGATACAAACAAATACACAACATAAGCACTACAATCATCAACAAGCAAAATAACATCACTAGCATAAAGTTACTATGGCGTAAAGTGAAGGAATTCACTTCACCTAACAAAAACAGAATCTGTTTTTGATAAAACCCCAAGTAAAATTATTAAAAAAAATTAAACTTATACTACAGAAATATATAATCACTAGGAAGTAGTAGCAAAAAGAATCAAATTAAAAACTATTTTAAACTCCCAGAATAAGCAAAACAAGGTTTAAACTAAATCTGATCTAATTCAAATTTTAAAATTTCAAACATAGGCAAATAATATGTTTTTGGAAACTACAGGGAAAATGTGATCTACTGGAAAAAGATTCAACTCCATTCGAGTTATGGATCAAAAGTTATGAGCAAAAGAAAATTGAAACTCTCTCTGTTTCATAATTAAAATAGGAAAGAGAACCGATGACGTGGCACGATCTGATTTGATGAAAACCGTTCGCTGCTACCGCTAACTAGCAAATGGCCGCTATATAACGAAAGTCCTCCGTCTAAATTATAAGTAAAGAAAAACCGTTTCTATTTTTGGTTAAAAACCGAAGAGGTATTATGATCTAATTTAACGCGCTGACTAAAGATCTAACGGTAGAAAGTAAAACAAAAGAAAAAACACAGAAAGGAGAGGGAGTTACCTCGTGCTACAGAGGAGGCACGGTGGTAGGGAGGAGGAGCGGCGAGGAGGGGCACTCCGGCGAGGGGCGAGGTCGCCGGCGAGGGTGGGGCGGCGGAGGAGGGTGCGGGCGACGGAGGGGGGTGTCGGCGAGGCTCCAGGGGCGAGGAGGAGCATCAGGGGGGACCGCTCGGGCTCCTGGCGTGAGCTCCTGACAGGAGAGCTTCGGCGGGGAGGGGGGTGCAGGGGGCGAGGGGGTGGGGAGGAGCGGCAGTGGGGAGCTGGAGGCGACGGAGGAGGGTGGCGGCGGGGTAGGGAAGGCGCGGGAGGTGCCAGGGGGGGCTGGAGGTGGCGCAGCAGGGGTGGGGAATGGCGCGAGGAAGTTTCCTGTCGCCGGCTCCGGCGAGCTCCGTAGGGGGAGGAGGAGGCAGCGGTTCGTGACGGTGGGGGGAAAATGGGGTGCGGCAGGTGTCCCGGTATTTATAGGGGGGCGAGGTGGCCCGGGGAAGGAAGGGAGAGGGGGATCAGGAAGGCGGGGATCTTGGTCTCCCCTCCCATGGAAACTACTGTGCACAGAAGGAAGGTGCGAGAGGAAGGAGACGATGGGGATGGGCCAGATTCAATTTTGCAATAATGGGCCAGCGAAAGTTTCCAAATAATGCAATTTATTTCCTATTTTCAAAAACCAGAAAGTAAACGATAAAAAGGAAACCAAATAAATCCGGAATAAATAGTTTTTATATACTAAAATTATCAGAAAAATAAAATCTAAAATGATGGACATTTTTCCACGGCCAAAATAAAAACTAAAAAAATGTTTTTCAGAAAATCCTCTAAATGCTTTATTTCTTTTTACAAATAATTACTCAAAAAAATCTTGGGTGTCATGGCTCAAATATTTCAAAGAATATCCCCGGGTTTGGAGGGTCATGTTTCTCCTCTCTTTTTCTTGCTTGACAAGATATGATTCCCGGCATTTCGTGAGTGAAGAAAAAAAAGAATAGAATTGGAAAACAAAAATTGAAATAAATTCAAATGCCACCTTCATTCAAATCTTTATAGTTGAAGAAGTCATGTCATCTTCTCCCATTGATTTTAAATGGATGAATTTGAATTCACCGGAAAAGGGGAAAGTCATTTTATTCCCTCTCATTCAAAAGTTTTTTTTTGAAAAGTTTCAAACACCACTCAAGTTTCAATCACTCAAACAAACAAACAATCAATCTAATAATTATATTAACATTCCCAAATTTATAATTTTGGGATGTTGCAAACTACCACACTTAAAATGAATCTCGTCCTCGAGATTCGAAGAGGCTAGAAAGAAAAGGTTTAGGTTTTGGAGGTCTTCTAACAAATCCAATCCCCTACAAAGTGGGGTGCTACCACACTTCAAATGAGAGTTACCGGTCCCTCAAATTTTTAACAATCCTTTGGGGTCTTGGCATCGGGCTCGTCACATTCTTCATCGTAACTCCTTTGGTGATGATCTTCCATTATACTCATAATGTTTTCCATCAAAATGGAATGCTCTTCCGTTGATATAATCTTCTTCCTGCACTGGGTCTTCTTAACTCACAAGTCTCGTGACCATTCTAAATAACCTATCGATGATTCTCATGGTGGTCTACCATTTGTGGTTATCCTGTAGTGAGAAGGGTCTTGGCTTCATCCTCACCGTAATATTTCCTACGCGTGACAACAAATGCCATGTACATGGGGCTTTCATCATACCATTCTAAGGCTTAAACAAAAGCTTCAAAGAACGTCATCTCTCTCTATGGGTAAGTCTCTCAGATTTACCTTTCCGAATAGCAAGAGAATGATAAGAGTAAGTCGTCATGGTGATCAATCCATTCCGCACCCAAATAATTTCTCTATATAAGGTTTAGCAAATCTCGCATTCTAACACTTGGGCATCCTCACAAGCGTTGCAGAATTTCTCTTGCCCACGAATGAAGTTCGTGTAATCCATTGATTCTGCAAGCTAACAAAACATCTAATGTATCTTCACAACTCTCAGGTTTTCATATGCTCCTAAGAAAATGTTTGCTGGTCCAAGTTTCCTTCTCCAAAAAGATAATACTTGATCCTTATTAGTCCCAGGGTATGTGGGTTTCAAGCATACTTGGAATTACTCTGCCTTTAAATCCTATAGTGTTTCATTCCATCATACTCTTGGGGTAACCATCATAAAATAATCCTCAGACTTATTTTTGGTACACACACTCAGTGTTTCTCTCCATTGGTCTGTTTACCATGAAAAGGTATTGGTTCATCCATAGGTCATATTCATTTCATAATCAATCCCTTATTACATCCTTACTTTCTTCAAAATTCCAACTCAAAAGTAATTTATTACAAATGCTTCCATCCACATTGTTCGGTATGGTCAAGCATTTCTGCCAACTTTATTCATCTGTCTCTCTTGGAGGTACTTTAGTTCCACTGGAACTTTCCGAGGTGCTCCTTGAAATCATCCATCCTTTGCTTCATCATGGTGGCCATGAGCTTCATCTCCGCATGTACCTAACTCAGGTATTCCTGGGTATGACGGAGTCTTGCTTCAAGTATTTCTCCAATCTGACGTATGGCTTCCATGGAAGCTTCACGAATAGCATCAAAGAAAATTGCTCGTGGTACACGTGAAATAAAAAAGTATTGCCCCATAGTCTTTGGACAAAATCCTTTCACATGGTGGAGGTGTACTTCCACATACCAAAGTGCCACTCCATTTTCCATGAACAGGTAGCCTTTGTAGACTCCATCTCCTTCAAGATGAATTTACTTCATCATGTCCTTTAGGATTTTTGGGTAATCATGATCACTGGGCAGGGTCATGATCGTTTCGGGGGCCTTGAGGAATGACTCATAGAGAGTTGTCATCTGTAGGCGTCAGAAAACGAGTACTCAGTGAAATGTATGTGTCTCCTTGGTATGCATGGTACATTCGTACTCATTGGATCCTGTGGGTTCACCGATTACTACCACACTTAAAATAAAATATACTCATGCCTGCATAGACCATATTTTCTCGTATCCTCATAAATGTTGAGAGATCTTTGTTCGTAGAGAAACACGCATACAGTTTCAACATAGGCAATCATGAGACAATAAATTCCATTTATTCATGATGTTACTACAATCTCAGGGACTTCTGTTACAAAAATTCAACTCCATGAGCTCATGAAAAACAAGGGTGCTTCAGATTACATTAATTGCCGCGGTCAAAACTTAACTACTCCATTTTTAGCTTTCTTCCTTTGTGGACAATCATTAGAAAAATGTCATGCTTCCTTGCAACGAAAGCAAATGAGTTCTGACAAGTCTCGAGGCGTCTTAGTGTTTGCTTTTGCTCCTTGGGTTTCCGGCTTCCTTCCTGAGCACATGTATTTGTGGTGGCCAAATTCCATGCACTTGTAACATCTGACATGACTCAACTCTATATCTGCAGAGATTTGGCTCTTCCGAGGGTACTTTTTCTTCTTTCCGGACTCCTTTATTTTGGCCAGTTCTTCTATTTCAAGTGGATCAAACTCCACTTTTTCCGTCGGGAATTTTCCTAGATACTCTTGTCTTCCCTTCGTGCAATCCTGTGAATAATGTCCTTCTTCTCCACATGAGTAGCATGCATTGGAGAAAAATCTGGTCAGACCTTGTTCATCAGGGTCTTCTATATTTTCATTCATCAGAGGTCCTTCTAGAATCTTCTTCTTGAGGGTTTCCTTCATTGCATATTTCTGCTGCTTGACAACTTGTTGCACCTTGGGGTAAATGTGACACTGAGCTAGGTAGTGGGTGGTTCCTTCACAAAGGAAACAAGTCACCTGACTACTTGGGCACTCCTCAGCTGGGTGATTTTCTTTACAATGAGTGCATCCATCCTTGTGTTCTTCCTGGGTGTGTCCTATTTCTCCACAGATCTTCCATGCACAAGTCTTCTCCTTCGGATTATCATAGCACTTCTGAATAAGTCGGGATCTTAACAGAGTGTTCTTGAATTCGTCCCAAGTTTCTGCTCCACTAAATCCTTGTATGGCATGGTGCATTTTCCACCAGATAGCAGCACTTTGGGTAAAGTACTGGAGAGCATGTTCCACTTCATACTTCCTTGAGATCAAGTTGCTCCCGAAGTGGTTCTCCATGTTCTGACTCCATATTTCAGCCTCCAGCTGGGTCATTGGTCCAGAGACTGCAAGTCCAGCTTCATACTCCATCTGGTAGGGTTGAGTTTTTGGGGATGAGACGGGTAAGAGAGGGAGGGAGATACACACAATACTAACAATATTTTTGAGAATAGGTTTTATTTGTGGCCGTCGGAAAACACACACCAATGACGGCTCACAAATCATCATAACTAACGTGGGTATATAATTGTGGTTTGGACTTCTAATGGTCATATAAACTTTGGAACGCTTCGGGGTCTTCGAGTTCTTCGGGTCTTGAGAGTCTTCAATTGGTGTAGCTTCAATTGCATGATGAGATCCTCTTTACTTTGGAGCACAACTCGGTTGATTCTCCATGAGGTCAAAGGGGTAAGGGTATTGTCTAACTATTGGAGGTGAGAGAGAACATTTGATGAAATCAGAAGAGATGAGAGGTAAAGAATGTTCTTGGAAATAAAATTTTAGAGAGATCCTTTCCTAAGAAATTTCCAGTTTCTAGGGTCACGTCCTACAATCAACATGTGCTCTGAGACCATTTCTGTAGCGACCCGACTCAAAACGAGTCAAGCCTCTGTGTATCTATGCCATCCCTGGATCAATATGCTGGCACACACAGTACATCAATGTATATATCAAAGTGCAATCACATGGAAAATAGCGTAAAACTGATATATACCTTAAATATCTCAGCGGAAGCAGTCAAGGGAATGGAGTCCCAAATAACACCAACGACAGGTTGAGTGCGGACCGTAACCCTGAATCGTACTCTTTCACGTCGATGAAAATATCTGCAACATAAGACGTTGCAGCCGTGTAGGCCAGCATATTGAATATGCTGGCAAGTCACATATGAGAGGGGGTAAAATATCATCTATACTATATGCATATATGGCAGGTGGGGTTGTATGTTTCTTTAGCGAAAATAAAAGTTTTCTCCTACATCAAGAGAGGGGCTAAAAGCGAAATATTACTACGCTGTTGGTTGTTAATGAGATGGTTCCGCCAACCAGTTCTCATACCCAAGTTATCAATATTACCCCCATCAAGTATTTATAATGGTGTTGAGAATTCCAGATAACTTCTGTTCCTTTGGCTCAAGTTGTCCATGACCGTGGACACGGCTAATAGATTAGGTTTGAGTACTCTGCAGAGTTTTGCACACGGTCCCCACAAGATTTGATCGCCTCCGTGTATGTCCTCGCACTTCAGGGTGTTTGAAGACCGGATGATCAAAACATGGTCTTTCAACGGGTCCCACTGAATCCCTGTCGGTGCCCATCCAAATCCTACCATTCTTCTACATCTGCTGGCACCGCCTGTTGAGAGTCGCCGCGTTGTCCAACCAAGCGAGAGCCCATAATGACTTGTGGCTGTGCAGGTAAGCCTTGGGTCTTGAAAATATCCATCCGTCTCTTTGAGCCTGGGTGAAGCTTTCCGCAAGATGTCATGGCACGTCTCCAAGCATCCCGGGGTTGTCCACTGGTTTCTCCAGGGAGCCCGTCAAAACCGTCCTTCACCCAGAGTTGCATTGCTTCACGAGGTCTTGAAAATATTGACTTAACCAGTCTTGGTTATTAAAAATATTTCTCGCATCACTCGTGTTATGCACTCAACCAGAATCCCATCTACTCAAGCATAGCAATATGAAATTTGTCGTCCCGGGCCAAGTAACGGGATTGTTGGGTGCCTACCACATGATACTACAACATGTAACCATAATTTCCAAGCACCTACTCAGCATGCAATTGGGCAAAGAAAGGTGAAACTACCATGCATAGAAAACATAGGCCATAGTATGATCAAAGTGACTTGCCTTGCCGATAGTTGTCGAGATCGAGCGCTTCTAATTAGCAAGCTTCGCACTCCGGGTGATCTATCGATACAAACAAATACACACCATAAGCACTACAATCATCAACAAGCAAAATAACATCACTAGCATAAAGTTACTATGGCGTAAAGTGAAGGAATTCACTTCACCTAACAAAAACAGAATCTGTTTTTGATAAAATCCAAAGTAATTTTTTTTTGAAACTCTCTCTATTTTAGAATTAAAATAGAAAACAGAACCGATGACGTGGCACGATCTGATTTGATGAAAACCATTCGCTGCTACCGCTAACTAGCAAATGGCCGCTATATAACGAAAGTCCTCCGGCTAAACTATAAGTAAAGAAAAACCGTTTCGGTTTTTGGTTAAAAATCAAAGAGGTATTATGATCTAATATAACGCGTTGACTAAAGATCTAACGACAGAAAGTAAAAGAAAAGAAAAAAACAGAAAGGAGAGGGAGTTACCTCGTGCTACAGAGGAGGCACGATGGCAGGGAGGAGGAGCGGCGAGGCGGGGCACTCCGGCGAGGGGCGAGGTCACCGGCAAGGGTGGGGCGACGGAGGAGGGTGTGGGCGACGGAGGGGGGGTGGCGGCGAGGCTCCAGGGGCGAGGAGGAGCGTCACGGGGGGACCGCTCGGGCTCGTGGCATGAGCTCCTGACAAGAGAGCTTCGGCGGGGAGGGGGGTGCAGGGGCGAGGGGGTGGGGAGGAGCGGCGGTGGGGAGGTGGAGGCGACGGAGGAGGGTGGCGGCGGGGTAGGGAAGGCGCGGGAGGTGCTAGGGGGGCTGGAGGTGGCGCAGCAGGGGTGGGGAATGGCGCCAGGAAGTTTCCTGTGGCCGGCTCCGGCGAGCTCCGCAGGGGGAGGAGGAGGCAGCGGTTTGTGACTGTGGGGGGAAAATGGGGTGCGGCCGGTGTCCCGGTATTTATAGGGGGGCGAGGTGGCTCGGGGAAGGAAGGGAGAGGGGGATCGGGAAGGCGGGGATCTTGGTCTCCCCTCCCATGGAAACTAGTGTGCACAGAAGGAAGGTGCGAGAGGAAGGAGACGACGGGGATGGGCCAGATCCGATTTTGCAATAATGGGCCAGCGAAAGTTTCCAAATAATGCGATTTATTTCCGATTTTCAAAAACCGGAAAGTAAATGATAAAAATGAAACCAAATAAGTTCGGAATAAATAGTTTTTATATACTAAAATTATCAGAAAAATAAAATCTAAAATGATGGACATTTTTCCATGGCCAAAATAAAAACTAAAAAAATGTTTTCCAGAAAATCCCCTAAATTCTTTATTTCTTTTTGCAAATAATTACTCAAATAAATCTTGGGTGTCATGGCTCAAATATTTCAAAGAATATCCCCGGGTTTGGAGGGTCATGTTTCTCCTCTCTTTTTCTTGCTTGACAAGATATGATTCCCGACATTTCGTGAGTGAAGAAAAAAAAGAATAGAATTGCAAAACAAAAATTGAAAGAAATTCAAATGCCACCTTCATTCAAATTCTTTGTAGTTGAAGAAGTCATGTCATCTTCTCTGATTGATTTTAAATGGATGAATTTTAATTCACCGGAAAAGGGGAAAGTCATTTTATTCCCTCTCAATCAAAAGTTTTTTTTGAAAAGTTTGAAACACCACTCAAGTTTCAATCACTCAAACAAACAAACAATCAATCTAATAATTATATTAACATTCCAAAATTTATATTTTTGGGATGTTACATCATGTCATCTTGTTTAAGGCGTTACTCCGTTTGTTATGAACTTAATACACTAGATGGATGCTAGATAGCAGTCGATGTGTGGAGTAATAGTAGTAGATGCAGAAAGTATCGGTCTACTTGTCTCGGACGTGATGCCTATATGTATGATCATTGCCTTAGATATCGTCATGACTTTGCTCGATTCTATCAATTGCTTGACAGTAATTCGTTCACCCACCATAATACTTGCTATCATGAGAGAAGCCTCTAGTGAACACTATGGCCCCCGGGTCTACTTCACTCCTATATTCAGATCTAAAAAAATACAAAAAATACTTTGTTGCACTTTTCAGCTTCAGATCTCTCCTTGCAAATAATCGTGAAGGGATTTACAATCCCTTTATCGCGTTGGGTGCAAGTTTGTTTATTTTTGCGCAGGTGCATTGGTGCCTTATCTTGATACTCCTACTGGATTGATACCTTGGTTCTCAAACTGAGGGAAATACTTATCGCTACTTTGTTGCATCACCCTTTCCTCTTTAAGGGAAAAACCAATGCAAGCTCAAGAAGTAGCATTTGTTCGGACGCTGGACACAGTGCTGCAGGTCAACGATGGTCATTGGGCGCTTGTAAGTTCCTCTAAAATTCTTGACAAACCGATCTTTTAACTCGGCCTAGGTATTGATGGAGTTGGGCGGCAGGTTCTTTAACCACGTGCACGCCGTTCCTTCGAGCATCATGGTAAAATACTTTGCGTAGACCGCCTCACTCACATCGAGCATATCCATCGCAAGCTCGTAATTCTCGATCCAAGCACCTGGCTCGAGGTCCGGCGTGTAATTGAGTACCTTCCATGGACCGTTGAAATCTTTCGGCATACGCTCATTGCGAAGGGCGAGTGCTAGACAAGGCAACTCGACATGTCTGCCACCTGTTTCAGCCGGCGTTGGAGAAGGCATGGTGTAAGCCGGATAGCCCTGGCCCGCCGCGGCCGTTGCATCCATCAAGCGGGCGGCTCGTGCCGCATCCACAAGATCCTGAGCCCGTTTGTCGGGCATCCCGGGCGGATTGATCGGTGGCAAACGCCATTGCTTGCTGGTCACTGCGGGTGGGTCATCATGGTGACTCCTGGTGTGACTCGCCTGGGGCGTGGAGTGTACCGCTCGCGGCTATATGAATACTGCGCTTGTTGCACCACCGCAGTCTTCAGCATCTCGATGGTGTTTCTTGCCTCCACTTCGGCCGGGGAGTTTTTGTGAATGGGGAGGGATTCAAGGTGGTGGGTCGCTGCTAGCATGTTGTCAACGGGGTTCGAGAAGTGACCACGCGGTGTTTGCAAACGGGGCGGATGAACCTCCATCGGCTAAGGGAGCTGAGGGTTAAGCGGTGGCCGAGCCGGCTCGCCTCCTGGGGCGGCCTGCCAGGGCCGATTGGGCTCCATCCCAGGGGTATGCGGGCTGTCGAAGAGTTGAGTTGTGTTTAAATCAGCCGGCAGGCGGCCACGATGCCTCCTCTGGTGGATCGCATCACAGGCACGCTACTGTCGCTCAAGCCGCCATCCCTCAGTGTTTAGCCGCTCTGTCTCCCGGCGATCTGGGCCTGCTATGTCGTCATCCTGGCAGCTTCTTCTTCTATGTCACGCTGGATCTTGGCCATCTCCTCCCTTAATTTCATTAGCTCGGCATTGACCGTCTCCTGGTTCTCCGCCGTCACAGTGATTGCCATGAGTTTGGTCGTCTCCGCTGCCAGATCCGCCATGGCCTTATCCGGAGCCTTCCCTGATCCGCTAGCTCCATTGTCACCCGCCGCGTTTGGATGAGGCGGCGCTGCCCCCGCCATATAGATGGCGACTTGAAAGTGTCGAACCATAACGTCCTCAGAGAATAATGCCTCCAACAACCCTCCGAGCTACCCTTCGTGGAGAGGGTAGATTGAATATGTATCACCCATGGACGACTCGTCGTCCGAGTTGACGGGGGTGATCTCCTGGATTACCGGCTCATCTGGTAGGGCGGTTCCTTGCATGAAGCCAATGAAAACGTGGTGTCTCCTGACCTGATGTTGGGCGGGATGGGCGTACCGGGCCGGCTCGACGATGTCGGTGAAGGTGTCCGGCTCAGGCACGGGTGCCCTAATCTTGCCGATGAAAACGTGGATCTTGCCGAAGGGGACCCTGCATCCAGATTCGATTGAATCGGCCTCAGGTCCCCACTGCGAGTTGTCGATGTAGTATTTTCCACGGCGGCTCTTCGTCATTATGCCGACCGCGTAGTTTCCTGACCCTGGAAGGGCTCCCTTTGAGAACTCAACTCCACCATGCGCAAGCCCCACAGTGGGCGCCAACTGTCGTGGTTTTTTCATAGCAGATGTCCTCGTGAAAGGACTTAGTGATGGAGCCATCGCACCTTGGTGGCGACTCAAAGGGGGTGAGCGGAAGCAAGACTCGGGTTCACCCAGGTTCGCCCCCTCCTTTGGAGGTAAAAGCCTACGTCCTTCTTTGTGTATATTGATGGTTGATTCAATTACAAGGAGGGTGTAACTCGCCTGACCTAGCTCTCGATGATTTCTAACTTAATCTATCTGCCCCAGAGACTCGCCTTTATATACAGGTCGAGGCCCTAGGGTTTACAAAAGTCCTGACCATGTTACAAATCGTGGCCTTCCATATCTCTAAGTCGCCGTGTTTGCCAAGCCACGAAACCTGCTTGGCGACTTATCTTCTTCATCAATCCTGAACCGCCATCTGGCTCATGGGCCGTGGTAGCCTTCTCACGAAGATCTCTCAACACGCCTCAGGCCTGGGCCAAGGCTTACACTGACCATGTATGTATGAGTCGCCGCTTTCCTGACCCGGCCCAATAGGGTGGGTCATACCGCAGGTAATATTCCCAACAGATGTCATCGAGGATTTTGTCAAGTTCTACTTCATTTGCAAGCCTTGTATGACCTGGTTGAGGATTTTGTCCGGGCTGAGGAATTTGCTCTAGAGCAATTTCCTCGGGAGCACCTTCTTGAATTTCATCAGTGCTGGGGACGATTTCTTCAGCGATTTCCTCAGTAGGAACAGTGTCTTCAGTAGCTTTGAACTTGATTGCTTCTTGAAGAGATAATTTATCTGGTACACGAGGCAATTGCTCTTTTTGCGAGCCATTAGTTTCATCGAACCACACATCTACAGTTTCAACAACCTTGTTGTGATAGGTGTTGAAGACTCTGTAGGTGTGTGAGTCCTTTCCGTAACGAAGCATAAAACCCTCATGTGCTTTAGGTGCAAATTTTGAGCTATGGTAAGGATTTCTAATCCAGCATCTTGCACCGAAGACTTTGAAATAACTTACATTTGGTTTCTTGTCAGTGAGGAGTTCATATGAGGTTTTCTTGAGGAATTTTTGAAGATATACCCTATTGATGATGTGGGAAGAAGTGTTGATAGTTTCAGGCCAGAAACGACGAGGAGACTAATATTCTTCAATCATGGTTCGTGCCATTTCAACCACATTCATGTTCTTGCATTCAATGACGCCATTTTGTTGAGGAGTATAAGGAGTAGATAATTCGTGAGTAATACCAAGTTCATCAAGATAATCATCAAGACCAGTGTTTTTGAATTCTATCCCATTGTCACTCCTGATGTGTTTGATCTTGACACCGAAGTTCGTCGAGGCCCTTGAGGAAAATCATTTGAAGACTTCCTGCACTTCAATTTTTTACAGAATGATACGCACCCAAATATATCAAGAATAGTCATCAGCGATGACAAAGCCATATAAGCATGCTGCATTGCTTGGAGTAGCATAATGAGTAGGTCCAAATAAATCCATGTGAAGCAATTCAAATGGACGAGTAGTAGTCATGATGGTCTTCGAGGGGTGTTTGGATCTGGTCAGTTTTCTAGACTCACAAGCACCACAGAGGTGGTCCTTGAGGAATTTAACGGATTCTATGCCAATGACATGCTTTTTCTTTGCCAGGGTGTGCAGATTCCTCATGCCTGCATGACCAAGTCTTCGATGCCATAGCCAACCTTCTGAGGTTTTTGCTAGTAAGCATGTGGCTGGTTGAGGACCTGTGGAAAAATCAACAATGTACAAATCTCCTCTCCTAAAGCCTTCGAAGACTTTGGATCTGTCAGATTCCATGATGACTACACATCTATATTTTCCAAAGATAATAACCATATCAACATCACAAAGCATTGAGACTAACATGAGGTTAAACCCAAGGGTTTCGACAAGCATCACTTTGTCCATGTGTCTGTCCTTGGAAATAGCCACTTTGCCAAGTCCCAATACCTTACTTTTACCTTTGTCAGCATAAGTGATTTGCTTTAGTGGTGATGGAGTCAGTGGCATATTCATTAGCAGGCTTCCATCACGAGTCATGTGGTTTGTGCAACCACTATCAAGAACCCACTCAGTACTCTTGGGTTTGTCATCCTGCAGATGAATTAGTATATCTTACCATCTCATATGCTTCAAACTTGAAGAATATGATATCAATTTCATCAGATTGGGATTTCATCATAAACAGTAAATTTGAGGACGTGTGAAATGTTATCATTTCATCAATTTAAGCTTGCGTCCAATCAACCATTTTCCTCACGTCTCCAACCAATTCTTCAGATGATGATTTTCATCTGGAGACCTGACCTGTAGAAGTGATTAGTTCAAATTCTTCACCACCCACATCTGAAGGGGTGGCAAAGAGTTCATCATCCTGCGAGCACCATATGAGAAAGGGGCATTCAAGCTAATGCACTTCTCTTCACAGTAGGGGGTAGAGTAGTCAAATGAATAGGCAGAAAAGTTCTTTGAGGATTTATGAACATAATGATTTGAGGCATAATGCTCATATTCATATCCCTTGTAATTTCCCTGCATATTAGAAGAATTAGCACGAGTACGAGCATAGTTTTGACCAGTTGAGGATTTTGATCCTCTTGAAGACTATGGTCCACCTGAGGAATTTGATTTGGGGTTCAGGTTCTTAGGTGGTGTCATGAGGACATTCACCTCAAGATTTTCCAAGCAACATTTGGGAACCCGGATTTTCCTCAGGGGTGGTCCATTCCTGCAGTTAGTTCCAACATATCGAGCAAATACTTCACGAGATTGATTTTCGAACAGTTTATAGTTGGAGTTAAATGACTCATCTAAGGAATAGGATAGTTCACATGCAAAGCCTGTTAGATTGGATGGATCCATAGGAGGTCCTTTAGCAGCAACCCATGAGGTTTTGGGATACTGGTCAGGTTTCCAGTATGATCCATCAACATTTAGTTTCCTTTCAAAGGAAATTCCTTCTTTCCTCGGGTTCCTGTTCAAAATCTGCTTTTTAAGCACATCGCAAAGGGTTTGATGCCCTTTGAGACTTTTGTACATGCCTGTCACATACAATTCCTTCAGACCTGCATTTTCGTCAGTAACATTTGTGGTTTCCTCAAGTGAGGAATTTGTTACCACAGGAGTAGTTGAAGAATTTGTAGCAATAGAAGCATTTGATGATTCTGGTAAAGAATTGGCAGTTTCACGTTCGATGCATTTGAGACATGGTGGCAGGAATTGAACCTGAGCGGCACTGATCTGTTGAGCAAGTAATAAATCATTTTCCATTCTAAGATCATCATGAGACATCTTCAACTTTTCAAGATCAAGTTTCCTTTTAAGAAATTCATAGGAAAGTTTCTCATGATCAGCCAAGAGTGTGCCATAGCGATCTTGAAGACTATCAAATATGGACTAAAGAATTTTCATATCTTCAGTGAGGATTTGAGTATGATTCATTTCATCATTCAACAGGTCATCACTTCTGTCTATCAATTTTTGAAGTTTTTCAATGGCACTTTGTTACTTAGTTGCAATATTGGCAAGTTTACTGTAACTGGATTTTTTATAATCATCAGGTTCACGGTCACTTGAATCAGAGGAGGAAGTGTCATTCGGTAACTTTTAACCTTTTGCCATGAAGCAGTAGGTTGGAGCGAAGTCATCAGTATAGATAGCATTGTCATTTTCTTCAAGGTTGAAGATTGACTTGGTGACTGCTATCTCTTGAGCTTGCGTTGGTTTTTCCCCTGAAGAGGAAAGGGTGATGCAGCACAGTAGCAGTAAGTATTTCCCACAGTTTGAGAACCAAGGTATCAATCCAGTAGGAGTATCAAGCCAAGTCTCCAAAGTACCTGCGCAAAAACAGCAAACTTGCACCAAACGCTACAAAGGGGTTGTCAATCCCTTCACGATTGATTGCAAGGTGAGATCTGAAGATGGAAAGTGCAACAAAGTAAAAGTGTAGGGCTGAAAATATGATGTGAAGTAGACCCGGGGGCCATAGTGTTCACTAGAGGCTTCTCTCATGATAGCAAATATTACGGTGGGTGAACGAATTACTGTCGAGCAATTGATAGAATCGCGCAAAGTCGTGACGATATCTAAGGCAATGATCATACATATAGGCATCACGTCCGAGACAAGTAGACCGATACTTTTTGCATCTACTACTATTACTCCACACATTTACCACTATCCAACATGCATCTAGTGTATTGAGTTCATAACAAACAGAGTAACGCCTTAAGCAAGATGACATGATGTAGATGGATAAATTCATGCAATAGATATAAACCCTATGTTTTTTACTCTTGATGGCAACAACATGATGCGTGTCTTGCTACCCCTTCTGTCACTGGGTGAGGTCACCGCATGGTATGAACCCAAAACCAAGCACTTCTCCCATTGCAGGAATTATAGATCAAGTTGGCCAAACGAAACCCACAACTCGAAGAGAATTACAAGGATATGAAATCATGCATATAAGAGATCAGAAGAAACTCAAATAAGATTCATAGATAATCTGGTCATAAATCCACAATTCATCGGATCTCGACAAACACACCGCAAAACAGGATTACATCGGATAGATCTCCATGAAGATCATGGAGAACTTTGTATTGAATATCCAAGAGAGAGAAGAAGCCATCTAGCTACTAGATATGGACCCAAAGGTTTGTGGTGAACTACTCACGCATCATCAGAGAGGCAATGGTGTTGATGAAGAAGCCCTCCGTGTCCGAATCCCCCCTACGGTAGGGCACCAGAAAGTGCCCCAGATGGGATCTTGCGGAGACAGAAGCTTGCGGCGGCGGAAAAGTATTTTCGTGGCTCTCTCTCGTGGTTTCGGATTTTTCGGGGATTTATAGGCGGAAGAAGTAGGGCAAAGGAGCCACGGGGGGCCCACAAGCCTGCTAGGCGCTCCCCCAGGCCGCGGCTAGGGGGCTTGTGGCCTCCCCCGGGACCCTTTGCCTTGGCTCCCAAGCTCCCTACGTATCTTCTGTTTCAGAAAAAATCTTTTTGGCAATTTCATTCCGTTTGGACTCCGTTCAAAATCCTCCTCTGAAAGGGGTCAAAAACATGGAAAAACAGGAACTGGCACTTGACACTGAGTTAATAAGTTGGTCCCAAAAATATATAAAAGGCATACAAAACATCCAAAGTTTGACAAGATAATAACATGAAACCATCAAAAATTATAGATACGTTGGAGACGTATCAAGCATCCCCAAGCTTAACTCCTGCTCGTCCTCGAGTAGGGAAGTGATAAAGATTGAAGTTTTGATGTGGAATACTACCTAGCATACTTGTCCTTTGTAAGTTCTTTCATGTGACATGAATATTCAGATCCGTAAGATTCAAAACAATATTTTGCTATTGGCATGAAAACAATAATACTTCAAGCAAACTAGCAAGGTAATCATAAACTTTCAAAATAACAAGGCCAAGGAAAGTTATCCCTACAAAATCATATAGTAAATCATCCTCACACAACTAAAGTAAATCATGCACAACACCGGTATTGGCCAAGTAATTGTTTTCGCACTCCTACTTTCTCAAACTTTTTATAACTATCACGCAATACATGAGCGTGAGCCATGGATATAGCACTATAGGTCGAATAGAGTGTGGTGGTAGTTGTGAGACAAAAAGGAGGAGATGGTCACATTGACTCGGCGTACCAAAAGGCTATGGAGATGCCCATTAATAGATATCAATGTGAATGAGTAGGGATTGCCATACAAAGGATGCACTAGAGCTAGAATTATGTGAAATCTCAAAAGTAGAACTAGTGTGTGTGCATCCAATTTGCTTGCTCATGAAGACCTAGGGCAATTTTTTAGGAAGCCCGTCATTGGAATATACAAGCCAAGTTATATAATGAATATTCCCACTAGCATATGGTGGTGAAAAAACGAGAGGCTCTCAATCATGAAGAACATGGTGCTATTACGAAGCACAAGTGTGGGAAAAGATAGTAGCATTGTCCCTTCTCTCTTTTTCTCTTTTTTTTATTTGGGCTCTTAGGCCTCTTTTTTTCTTTTTTATTATTGGGCTCTTTGGCCTCTTTTTTATTATTTACTCACATGGGACAATGCTCTAATAATGATCATCACACTTTTATTTACTCACAGCTCAAAGCTTAGAACGATGATGACCCTATAGGAAATGCCTCCGGCAGTGTACCGGGATGTGCAACGATCTAGCTTGGCGTATGACGTTGAAACATCTCGCTAGCTATCTTACGATCATGCAACGACAATATGAGAGTGACGACACAAGTCATGAGACGGAACAATGGGAGTTGCATGGCAATATATCTTGGAATGGCTATGAAAATGCCATAGTAGGTAGGTATGGTGGCTGTTTTGAGGAAGGCATATGGTGGGTTTGTGTACCGGCGAGAATTGCGCGGCACTAGAGCGGCTAGCAATGGTGGAATGTGAAAGTGCATCTATACCATGTACTCACATTAGTCATGAAGAACTCACATACTTGTTGCGAATGTTTTTATTAGTAATCGAAACAAAGTGTTGAACGAATACTCCTAGGGGAAGGGTTGGTAGGTGTTAACCATCGCGCGATCCCGACCTCAACACAAAGGATGACAATCAATAGATCAATTATGCTCCGACTTCCTAACATAGCGGTTCACCATACGTGCATGCTACGGGAATCACTAACTTTAACACAAGTATTTCTAGATTCACAACACCCTACTAACATAACTCTTAATATTACCAATTCCACGTCTCAAAACTAATTGAGAGGAATCAAGACTTCTCTTTCTACTCAATGGACATGAAGATGGAGGTTTTTGTATCCTCTTTGGGTACCTATCACCTTTGGAACTACTTTCATAGCATAAGGCAACTACCAAGTCACGCACCACCGTGCTCTACAAGATATAAGTGAAGCACATAGAGCAAAATTATCTAGCTCAAAAGATATAATTGAAGCACTATGAGCATTCTAGCAAAATCACGATTAGTGCATGTCTCTCTCTCTCAAAAATGTTTGCAGCAAGGATGATTGTGACACAACAAAAAGAAAACTCGTAAGATACAAGACGCTCCAAGCAAAACACATATCATGTGGTGAATAAAAATATAGCTCCAAGTAATGTTACCGATGGATTGAAGACGAAAGAGGGGATGCCTTCCCGGGGCATCCCCAAGCTTAGGATTTTTGGTGTCCTTTAATTTGGCTTGGGATGCCTTCGGCATCCCCAAGCTTGAGCTCTTTCCACTCCTTATCTCTTTGTCCATGAGAACATCACCCAAAACTTGAAAAGTTCACAACACAAAACTTAAACAGAAACTCGTGATAACATTAGCACAAGAAAACAAACTACCACCTCTTTTGGTACTGTAGCAAACTTGAATTCTATCTATATTGGTGTTGGGATACTATATTCTCACTTTTCCATGGCTAGTACCCCCCGATACTATCCATAGTTTCATCAAAACAAGCAACCAACTCAACAAAAACAGAATCTGTCAAAAACAGACCAGTCTATAGCAATCTGTATACTTCGTATACTTTTGGTACCTCAAAAATTCTGAAGAATTACGAATGCCTGGGAAAAAGGCATATAAACCAGCAAAAAAAGAATCAACTCAAAATCTCTTTCTGGATAAAAATGAAAAATAATCTCGTGAGCGAAAAGTTTCTGTCTTTTTCCAGCAGGATCAAACAACCATCACCAAGACTAGTCATAAAGGTTTTACTTGGCTCAAACACAAAAGGAAACACAAAAGACATTATCGTAACAGAATTATGATGGTGTGAATGCAACAAAACATAAATAAAAAGATAAATTCATTGGGTTGCCTCCCAACAAGCGCTATTGTTTAACGCCCTTAGCTAGGCATTAATAATTCAATGATGCTCACACAAAAGACAAGAATTGAAGCACAACGAGAGCATCATAGAACATGTGAAAATCACATCTAAGTCTAACATAATTCCTATGCATAGGCATTTTATAGGAAAACAGATTGTCAAGACAACCAATAGTTACCATATGCAAGGAAGAAGAAAGAGACAATAGCAATCTCCACATAACGAGAGGTAATCGGGTAACATGAAAGTTTCTACCACAATATTTTCCTCTCTCATAGTAATTACATGTGGGATCAAAATCAAATTCAACAATATAGCTATCACAAAGGATATTATTTTCATGATCCACATGCATCCAAAGTTGACGCTCTTCAAAAGTAGTGGGATTATCATCAACCAAAGTCATGACTTCTCCGATCCCACTTTCAATATTATTGCAAATATCATAATCATCATGAGGCTTAAACAAAGTTTCAAGATCATAAGAAAAATCATTACCCCAATCATGATCATTGCAACAAGTAGTGGACATAGCAAAACTAGCATCCCCAATCTTAGGGTTTTGCATATTTTTAGCATGATTGACACTAATAGGATTTATAGTGAAACCATTGAAATCATGCTTTTCATTCAAGGAGCCCTCGTGAATCACTTCATAAGTTTCTTCATCACGATTTTCAGATCCACGCATCTCAAGCAAAACTCCATAGAGAAAGTCAAGTGCACTCAACTCACTAGCAATTGGATCAACATAATTGGATCTCTTAAAGAGATTAGCAAGTGGATGAGGATCCATATCAATAGATTTTCAGCAAGTGAAGATGCAAGCATAGTGAAGACACATGGCAACACAAGCGAACAGAAAGCAAGCGAAAGAAAAGGGCGAACGAAAAAGGCAAATATTTTTTTGTAATTTTTTTTCAGAAGTGGGGGAGAGGAAAACGAGAGGCAAAAATAAGTAAATGCAAGAGATGAATTTGCGACACTTGGATGAGTTCTTGACTTGATCCTCCCTGGCAACGGCGCCAGAAATCCTTCTTCTACTTCTCAAACAACAGCGCCAAAATTTGACACGTTGACGGAGACTTGCTTGTGTTGGTTTTTCCCTTGATGAGGAAAGGGTGTTGCAGCACAGGAGCAGTAAGTATTTCCCTCAATTTGAGAACCAAGGTATCAATCTAGTAGGAGAATCTCGTCAAGTCTAGAGTACCTGCACAAACACAAAAGAGCTTGCACACAACACTATAAAGGGGTTGTCAATCCCTTCAAGATTGATTGCAAAGTGAGATATGAAGGCGGAAAGTGCAACGAAGAAAAAGTGTAAGGCTGAAAATATGGTGTGGAGTAGACCCGGGGGCCAAAGTGTTCACTAGAGGCTTCTTTCAAAATAGCAAGTATCACGGTGGGTGAACAAATTACTGTCGAGCAATTGATAGAACCGCGCAAAGTCATGAAGATATCTAAGGCAATGATCATACATATAGGCATCACGTCCGAGACAAGTAGACCGATAGTTTCTGCATCTACTACTATTACTCCACACATCGACCGCTGTCCAGCATGCATCTAGTGTATTGAGTTCATGACGAACAGAGTAACGCTTTAAGCAAGATGACATGATGTAGAGGGATAATCTCAAATCAATGATGAAACCCCCATCTTTTTACCCTTGATGGTAACAACAGGATGCGTGCCTCGCTACCCCTTCTGTCACTAGGTGAGGTCACTGCACGGTATGAACCCAAAACCAAGCACTTATCCCATTGCAAGAATCATAGATCTAGTTGGCCAAACAAAACCCACAACTCGAAGAGAATTACAAGGATATTAAATCATGCATAAGAGAGATCAGAAGAAACTCAAATAAGATTCATAGATAATCTGATCATAAATCCACAATTCATCGGATCTCGACAAACACACCGCAAAAGAAGATTACATCGGATAGATCTCCATGAAGATCATGGAGAACTTTGTATTGAAGATCCAAGAGAGAGAAGAAGCCATCTAGCTACTAGCTATGGACCCGTAGGTCTATGGTGAACTACTCACGCATCATCTGAGAGGTCATGGTGTTGATGAAGAAGCCCTCCGTGTCCGAATCCCCCCTCCGACACGGCACCAGAACATGCCCCAGATGGGATCTTGCGGAGACAGAAACTTGCGGCGACGGAAAAGTACTTTCGATGATCTCCTGAATTTTTTTGGGGATTTTAGGGAATTTATAGACGCAAAACCTAGGGCAGAGGTCGCCGAGGGAGCCCACAAGCCAGGGTGGCGCGGGCCCCCCTGGCCGGCCTATGAGGGCTTGTGGGATCCCTGCAGGCCCCCTGCCCTGATTCTCCGGCTTCCCGATCTTTTTCTGTTTCGGAAAAAATCTTTTTGGCAGTTTCATTCCGTTTGGACTCCGTTCAAAATCCACCTCTGAAAGGGGTCAAAAACATGGAAAAAACAGGAACTGGCACTTGCCACTGAGTTAATAAGTTAGTCCCAAAAAATATATAAAAGGCATACAAAACATCCAAACTTTGACAAGATAATAGCATGAAACCATCAAAAATTATAGATACATTGGAGACGTATCACTCTTCACCGTTCGTGAGTAATCTCATCGTAGGCTTGCTGGACGGTGATGGGTTGGATGAGATCTATCATGTAATCGAGTTAGTTTTGACGGGGATTGATCCCTAGTATCCACTATGTTCTGAGATTGATGTTGCTACTACTTTGCCATGCTTAATGCTTGTCACTAGGGCCCGAGAGCCATGATTTCAGATCTGAACCTATTATGTTGTCGCCAATATATGTGTGTTCTTGATCCTATCTTGCAAGTTGTAGTCACCTACTATGTGTTCTAACCCAGCAACCCCGGAGTGACAATAGCCGGAACAACTCCCGGAGATGACCATAGTATGAGGAGTTCATGTATTCACTAAGTGTTAATGCGTTGGTCCGATTCTTTATTAAAAGGAGAACCTTAATATCCCGTAGTTTCCATTAGGACCCCGCTGCAACGGGAGAGATGGAAAATAGATGTCATGCAAGTTCTTTTCCCTAAGCACGCATGATTACATACGGTATACATGCCTACATTACATTGACGAACTGGAGCTAGTTACTTATCCCTCCGTGTTATAACTGTTGCGTGATGAATAACATCCGGCATAATCATCCATCACCGATCCAATGCCTACGAGTCTTTTTCCTACTGGCCCTTGCTACGTTACTTTGCCGCTACTGCTGTCACTATTGCTACTGGTTACTGTTGCTACTGTTGCCATCATACTACTTTGCTACTGATACTTTGCTGCAGATACTAAATCTTTCAGGTGTGGTTGAATTGACAACTCAACTACTAATACTTGAGAATATTCTTTGGCTTCCCCTTGTGTCGAATCAATAAATTTGGGTTGAATACTCTACCGTCGAAAACTGTTGCGATCCCCTATACTTGTGGGTTATCAAGACTATTTTCTGGCGCCGTTGCCGGGGAGGCATAGCTATATTCTTTGAGTCACTTGGGATTTACGTCTACTGATCACTATGAGGAATCCAAAAGATCCAAGAACTAAAGTATTGCCCTCAACTACGAGGACATGTAAGGAACTGCCATCTAGCTCTGCACTTGATTCACCTTCACTTATGAGTAAGTTTGCGACACCACCTCCTGCTAGAAATCTTGACATGTCGCCTGTGCTTGATGATGCTACTTCTGTTGTCCATGATGCTTATGATGATGCTATGCTTGATACTGCTTTGCCACTAGGTGCATTCCTTGATGCACAAATTGCTAGAGTTGCTGCTAGATGTGATGATACTTCTGAAACTGCTAATACTATTGAAGTAGAACATGCTATTTTGCATATTACAACTAGATCTCCTAGATATGAATTGCCTGATATGCGTGAGGGTTATGTTATGGAGGGAGAGATAGCTGAGGACTTTCTTAATTGTAAGGATAGCTATGATGTTGAGAAATTACTACGCAAGTGGAAAGAAAAATCTTTGAACGCTAGGATGAAATACGACCCAAAGTTTGCTACTTCGCCTATCTTTGTGACCGATAAGGATTATGAATTCTCTGTCGACCCTGAGTTAATCACTCTGGTTGAATCTGATCCTTTTCACGGTTATGAGTCTGAAACGGTTGTAGCACATGTTACCAAACTGCACGATCTAGCCACCCTATTCACGAGTGAGGAAAAGATCCGTCACTACTATATCCTTAAGCTGTTTCCTTTCTCGCTAAAGGATGATACTAAGACTTGGTTCACTTCTCTTTCTCTTGGTTGTGTGTGTAGCCCCCAGGATATGACCTACTACTTCTCTGAAAAATATTTCCCTGCCCATAAGAAGCAAGCTGCCTTGCAGGAAATATACAACTTTGCGCAAGTTGAACAAGAGAGTCTCCCACAAGCTTGGGGGAGGCCCGTCCAGCTACTGAATGCTTGGCCTGATCACCCTCTTGAGAAGAATTAAATACTTGATATCTTCTATAATGGACTAACCGATGCTTCTAGAGACCACCTAGATAGTTGTGCCGGTTGTGTTTTTAGGGAACGAACCGTAGAACAAGTTGAGATCCTATTGAATAATATCTTGTGCAATGAGAATGCTTGGACTATTCCCGAACCACCTCCTAAGCCAACTCAGAAGAAAAGAGGTATTCTATTCCTTAGTCCTGAAGATATGCAAGAAGCTAAGAAATCTATGAAAGAGAAAGGCATTAAATCTGAAGATGTCAAAAATCTACCACCTATCGAAGAGATCCATGGTCTTGATAACCCGATACAGGTAGTAGAGGTAAATTCTCTTCGTAGATTCGATGAGAGTGATATTCCTTTTGATAAACCTGCTAGCTTATGCCTGGATGAATTTGATAACTTTGTTGCCGAACAACAAAGTTTCAATGATTATGTTAGTAGACAATTGGAACATAATGCTCGTATGCTTAGTCATTTAAGTGCTTGTGTGGACAGAAACGTCAATGATCTTAAGCTCTTGAGTAAACATGCCTCTATGGTTACCACTCAAGTAGAACAAGTACTTCAGGCTCAGAATGACTTGCTCAATGAGTTGAATGACAATTCTGTCAGAGTCGTCACTAGAGGCGGTAGAATGACCCAGGAAGCTTTGTATCCTGAGGGTCAACCTAAGAGAATTGAACAAGATCCTCAAGGAGTTAGCATTTATGCACCTAGTCATCCTAGGAAGAAGAAGAAAGATGATAGGAACTTTCATGCTAGCAACCCCGTTGCTGTTACACCTGAGAATCCAAATGATATCTCTGTTTCTGATGCCGAAACACAATCTGGTGATGAACATGAGCCTAATGATAATATTGATACTGATGTTCATGTTGATGCTCAACCTAGCAATGATAAGGATGTGGAGATTGAACCAGTTGATCTTGATAACCGACAACCTAAGAATAGGAGATACGATAAGAACGACTTCGCTGCTAGGAAGCATGGCAAAGAAAGGGAACCATCGGTTCATAAACCCATGCCCTTTTCCTCCCAAACCATCCAAGAAAAAGGATGATGAGGATTTTGAACGATTTGTTCAAATGATTAGACCTGTCTTTCTGCAAATGCGTCTGACAGATATGCTCAAAATGTCTCCGTATGCTAAGTACATGAAGGATATTGTGACTAATAAGAGCAGGATACCCGAGGTTGAGATTTCCACCATGCTCGCTAATTACACCTTCAAGGGTGGAACTCCTAAGAAACTAGGTGATCCCGGAGTGCCCACTATACCTTGCTCCATTAAAGGAAACTACGTTAGAACTACTTTATGCGACCTTGGAGTCGGTGTTAGTGTTATGCCTCTCTCTCTTTATTGTAGGCTTGAACTGGATAAGTTGACACCCACTGAAATCTCTCTGCAAATGGCCGAAAAATCAACTGCTTTCCCTATCGGCATTTGCGAGGATGTGCATGTTGTGGCTGCTAACGTTACTATCTTAACGAACTTTGTTATCCTGGATATTCCCGAGGATGATGTCATGGCGGTCATCCTTGGAAGACCCTTTTTAAACACTGCAGGGGCTGTTATTGATTGCAACAAAGGCAATGTCACTTTCCATGTCAACGGTAATGAGCATATGGTGCACTTTCCGAAGAAACAACATCGAGTACATTGCATCAATGCTATCGAAAAAACTTCATCGATTCTTACTGGGAGCTTTGAATGCCCTATACCTACTGTCAAGATGAAGTATGATTTGCTTGTTGGGGATATGCACATCCCCATAGAGGTAACCTAGTGACTATTCGAAAATTCTCCATCTTCTTTTGCGATTCGAAAAAGTTTGTCAAGGAGACTTGATCAAGCTCATTGACGGATTTCTTTCGATGACCATGGGATGGATGAATCGAGGAGTCACAAACTTCTGTTCCAAGCTTTCACCTTCAGTTGCTTAGAAGAAAAATGATAGATTAGCTTTACTTTTCCCTGTTTTCTGCTTTTAGCGTCCCGTAGAAAAGTACCCCAAAAATAAAAGTTCTCCGAATGTCCTAAAAATCAAGTATGATTTTTTCTGGAATATTTGAAAAATTCTAAGATGGAGAGCTAGTCAGGGGGCTGCACCAGTGGGCCACAAGCCCTCGAGGCGCGGGCACCCCCCTGGCCGCGCCTACCAGGATTGTGGGGCCCACGTGTACCCCCTCCACTCATTCTAACTCCCATCTGCTTCTCCTACCTCTAGAAAAAATCGTTTCGCAGCTCAAACCCGTGTTCTTGCTCTTTTTGCTAGGATTTTCGATCTCCTTGTGCAAAGCACCATTCACCAAGCTGTTTTGGGGAAATTGCTCCTTGGTATGTGACTCCTCCATTGGTCTAATTAGTTTTTGCTCTAGTGCCTTATACTTCGCGTATTTTTGCTGCCTTGGTGACCCTGTTCTTGAGCTTTGCATGCTAATTTTAGCTGGTCCCAAGTAGTTTTGATGCGTGATATGGCCTCTAGGCACTTGTCGGAGTAGTTGCTATGAGTTTAGTTGAGCCTTGTTCACTTTTCCTTTGAGTCACTGAAAATTTCAGAAAAGGAAGATGTTCAGGAGAAATTATCATGGTGGTTCCTCAAGCAAGAGAGGTCCCCGTCTCGCGATTCGAGAGCCCGACCCTTACCAATAGAGGAACGCACAGGTACAACCATGTGAATAGCCTTCTGATGAATTCATGATTGAGGCAGGTTTCAAAGACGAGTTTGATACACTTGTTCACAACGTCGGGCTCAAAGAATTCATCTCCGATAAATGTGAACAGTATGTTACTCTCACTACCTCGTTTGTTCGTAGATTCAAATTTTTAGCTGGTCGTGATACATATGTACTGTTTAATCTCTATGACAAATCGTATACCATGGATTTAGAGGATTTCAATAGAATTTGCAAGATACCTGGTTGGGGTAGTCTCAATGATCCTCCTAAATCTTCGGTTAGGGATTTTTTCTCTAGTATAACCGTTGGAGAAACTAGAGATATTACACAGGCTACCATGGGGAGCATTCATTTTCCTGCCTTGCATTACTTTGCCCTCTTCATAGGCAGATGCATTAACGGCAAGATTGAGCATTGTCACCTCTGCGCACCCGACCTTAGTATTCTTAAGAGCGCAGTAACGGGTGATAGAAGTTTAAACTTGGGAGTTATAATAGAAAGGAGGCTGAATAATAATGCTAATGAAGGGGATTTCTTTGGTGGGATCTATGCCACTCGCATAACAAATTTTCTTGGAGTACCCATCCGCGAAGGAGATCCCCCGCTCCATACAGCTTTCCTTGACCGCGCCGTTTTGACACGCTATCAGTTCCTTGAGAGGGATGATGAATCCGTCCTATACCGGTTAATATTTAACCGGCAGCTTGTTTTCCATATTACCCTTCCTACTCCTGCCTTCTTTGACTTTTAGGTAAAACGGAGATATTACATAACCAGGGGAGAGGCAGAGGAGTATGAGAGGGAGGCAAAGGCTGCTCGCCTCCGTGAGGCAGCTATTCACGCAGTGGCTGCAGCGCTCCCGTACAACCCCCATTATGATTTTGGGTATCACCCGGACCAGCCATGGGACTAGACCAACTTAGGCCAAAATCCTAAGCTTGGGGGAGTACGTGTTTCTCACCGACCTTATATTCTTGCTTACACTTTCACTTTGTTAGTCGATGTTCACACTTTGCCACTGTATCATCCATGCTAGTTTATTTTCTTCCTTTTTCTCGTTTTCTTTTCGTGTGTTTGTCTAGTTTGAGAAAAACGCAAAAATATTTTCTTGTTCTTCTTTTGCTTGTTGGCAGCTCTCCCGTGTAAATAGTTTTCTTTTTCTTTGGGTCAAGGTAGAAGACCATGGTTACAATGTTTAGTGGCTCTCGCATGCATATCTGTTTATCTGTCAAAGAGCCATATTACTTTGTCTTCTCCTTTGTGTTTGCTTGCAGATTCCAGCGTAGTCCAATGCACGAGCACTCTTATTATTGTTCACATCATTCGGTCGTGCAAGTGAAAGGCAATAATTACGATATATGATGAACTGACTGAGCCTGGAAAAGCTGGTATGAACTCGATCTATTTTGTTTTTGTAAATATGACTAGCTCATCGTTCCAGATTCAGCTTTGTTGTGAGAGAAACATGTTTGCAATGACAACTTAGAGATCATAGTTTCTGATGCCATGCTTAATTAGCTAGGAGCTTATAACGGTTTGTCTTGGATGCCAACATGAATTTTGAGATGACTATGATGTAGTATGATAGGATGGTATCCTCCTTTGAATGATTCAAGTGTCTTGACTTGGCGCATGTTCACGCATGTAGTTGAAACAAAATCAACATAGCCTCTATGATATTCATGTTCACGGTGATTTATGTCCTACTCATGCTTGCACTCAATGTTGGTTAATCTCAATGCATTTTGATGACTGTTGTCGCTCTCTGGTTGGTCGCTTCCCAGTCTTTTGCTAGCCTTCACTTGTAATAAGCGGGAATACTGCTCGTGCATCCACTTTCATAAACCCAAAGTTGTTCCATATGAGTCCACCATACCTACCTATATGCGGTATCTACCTGCCGTTCCAAGTAAATTTGCATGTGCCACTCTCTAAATCTTCAAGAAATTATCTGTTTTGCATGCCCGAACCGCCCAAGTGGTGACAGGGGCTATTAGTATCTTCCATGCTAGGCGTGTTATCCTCGATATGTGTTTATTCACTATCACTCAAGAGAAAGGGGCCGGTAATTGGAATGCCCAGTTCCATGCTCAAATCGAAAAGATAATTGCAAACAAAACTCCCCCAGGATTGTTGTTGGTATGGACGGCACCCGAGGATTTGGCTAGTCGTGGAGTGTGATTGATCGGTGGTGGGGGAGTCAAAACTTTACTTTTCTGTTTGGGAACCGCCTATAGCATGTGTAGCGTGGAAGATGGTGAAAACTCTTGGTCATTGCGTCGACAATGAAAGCGTGCCACCCAAAATTATTATCTCTATTTTAAAAGCTTGAGCTCTCGCACCTCTGCAAATCAATGCTTCCCTCTGCGAAGGGCGTGTCTATTTATGTTCCTGTTGAGTCATCCTCTTCTTATAAAAGCACCAATTAGAGAGCACCTCTGTCATTTTTATGCTTTGCTTTTGACTGATATTGAGTATGACTGTGATTGGATCTTCTTTGCCATGAATTACAATGTTTAGTCAGCCCTTGGTCTTTGAAGGTGCTCTGCATTTATGTTTTGCAGTCTCAGAAAGAGCTAGCGAGATACCATTTGTTCACACTGCTTCATGATTGTTTTGATTGAAGTGTTGACGTTCGAAACCAATTATTATTGCTCGCTAGTTGATTATGCCATTGATATGAGTTTACCGTGATACCTAGATATCATTTGCTTTTGTGGTTTGCTTGTGATCTTACTGAAATTCTGGTTATCAGTTAGACATAGTTGCAACAACAAGATCAAACAGAGTTCGTAAAAGTTTTTCTTTTGTCTCTTTCAGTTTGTCAACTGAATTGCTTGAGGACAAGCAAGGTTTTAAGCTTGGGGGAGTTGATACGTCTCCGTCGTATCTACTTTTCGAAACTCTTTTGCCTTTGTTTTGGACTCTAATTTGCATGATTTGAATGGAACTAACCCGGACTAACGTTGTTTTCAGCAGAATTGCCATGGTGTTGTTTTTGCGCAGAAATAAAAGTTCTCGGAATGACCTGGAAATTTACGGGGATTTTTTGTGGAATATATAAAAAATACTGGTGCAAGAATCAACCGGAGGGGTGGAGCTGAGAGCCCACAAGCCCACCAGGCGCGCCCCCCTGGCCGCGCCTGGCAG
The DNA here is from genome assembly GCF_904849725.1 of Hordeum vulgare subsp. vulgare. Taxonomy (NCBI): domain Eukaryota; kingdom Viridiplantae; phylum Streptophyta; class Magnoliopsida; order Poales; family Poaceae; genus Hordeum; species Hordeum vulgare. The sequence continues at coordinate 101,633,608 of NC_058524.1, read as the reverse complement.
GCTTGTGGGGCTCACGAAGCTCCACCGCCTCCAATCTCAACTCTATTTAGTCCCTTTCGTCCGGAAAAAAAATCAAGGAGAAGAGTTCATCGCGTTTTACGATACGGAGGCGCCGCCATCTCCTGTTCTTCCTCTGGAGGGCAGATGTGGAGTCCGTTCTGGGCTCCGGAGAGGGGAGATCGTCGCCATCGTCATCACCAACCTTCCTTCATCGCCAATTCCATGATGCTCTTCACCGTTCGTGAGTAATCTCATCGTAGGCTTGCTGGACGGTGATGGGTTGGATGAGATCTATCATGTAATCGAGTTAGTTTTGATGAGGATTGATCCCTAGTATCCACTATGTTCTGAGATTGATGTTGCTACTACTTTGCCATGCTTAATGCTTGTCACTAGGGCCTGAGTGCCATGATTTCAGATCTGAACATATTATGTTGTCACCAATATATGTGTGTTCTTGATCCTATCTTGCAAGTTGTAGAAACCTACTATGTGTTATAACCCGGCAACCCCGGAGTGACAATAGCCGGAACCACTCCCGGAGATGACCATAGTATGAGGAGTTCATGTATTCACTAAGTGTTAATGCGTTGGTCCGATTCTTTATTAAAAGGAGAACCTTAATATCCCGTAGTTTCCATTAGGACCCCGCTGCCATGGGAGGGATGGACAATAGATGTCATGCAAGTTCTTTTCCCTAAGCACGTATGACTACATACGGTATACATGCCTACATTACTTTGACGAACTGGAGCTAGTTATTTATCTCTACGTGTTATAACTGTTGCATGATGAATAACATCCGACATAATCATCTATCACCGATCCAATGCCTACGAGTCTTTTTCCTACTGGTCCTTGCTACGTTACTTTGCCGCTACTGTTGTCACTATTGCTACTGGTTACTGTTGCTACTGTTGCTATCATACTACTTTGATACTGATACTTTGCTGCAGATACTAAATCTTCCAGGTGTGGTTGAATTGACAACTCAATTTCTAATACTTGAGAATATTCTTTGGCTTCCCCTTGTGTCGAATCAATAAATTTGGTTTGAATATTCTAACCTCGAAAACTGTTGCGATCCCCTATACTTGTGGGTTATCAAATGCTACCTAGCATATTTGTCCTTTCTAACTTCTTTCATGTGACATGAATGTTCAGATCCGTAAGATTCAAAACAATAGTTTGCTATTGACATGAAAACAATAATACTTCAAGCAAACTAGCAAGGTAATCATGAACTTTCGAAATAACAAGGCCCAAGAAAGTTATCCCTACAAAATCATATAGTCTGGCTATGCTCCATCATCCCCATGCAACGAATTTAAATCATGCACAACCCCGGTATTGGCCAAGTAATTGTTTTCGCACTCTTACTTTCTCAAACCTTTTTCAACTCTCACGCAATACATGAGCGTCAGCCATGGATATAACACTATAGGTGGAATAGAGTGTGGTGGAGGTTGTGAGGCAAAAAGGAGGAGATGGTCACATCGACTCGGCGTATCAAAGGGCTATGGAGATGCCCATCAATAGATATCAATGTGAATGAGTAGGGATTACCATGCAACAGATGCACTTAGAGCTATAAGTGTGTGAAAGCTCAAAAGGAGAACTAGTGGGTGTGCATCCAACTTGCTTGCTCACGAAGACCTAGGGCAATTTTGAGGAATCCCATCATTGGAATATACAAGCCAAGTTACATAATGAAGATTCCCACTAGTATATAGTGGTGACAAAACAAGAGACTCTAAATCATGAAGAACATGGTGCTATTGTGAAGCACAAGTGTGGAAAAAGATAGTAGCATTGTCCCTTCTCTCTTTTTCTCTCTCTTTTTTGGGCTCTTCGGCCTCTTTTCATTTTCTTTATTTTTTTTAGTGGGCATCTTTGGCCTCTTTTCATTTTTCCTCACATGGGACAATGCTCTAATAATGATGATCATCACACTTTATTTACTCACAGCTCAATGCTTAGAACAATGATGACTCTATAGGAAATGCCTCCGGCAGTGTACCGGGATGTTGTAGCGACCCGACTCAAAACGAGTCAAGCCTCTGTGTATCTGTGCCATCCCTGGATCAGTATGCTGGCACACACAGTACATCAATGTATATATCAAAGTGCAATCACATGTAAATAGCGTAAAACCGATATATACCTTAAATATCTCAGCGGAAGCAGTCAAGGGAGTGGAGTCCCAATAAACACCAACGGCAAGTTGAGTGTAGACCATAACCCTGAATCGTACTCTTACTCATCGAAGAAAAATATCTGCAACATAAGACGTTGCAGCCGTGTAGGTCAACATATTGAATATGCCGGCAAGTCACATAAGAGAGGGGTGAAAAGTAATCATCTATACTATATGCATATATGGTACGTGGGGCTATAAGTTTTTAGCGTAAAGCAAGTTTTATCCGACAACAAGAGGGCTAAAAGCAAAATGTTACTACATTGTTGGTTGTTAACGAGATGGTTCCGCCAACCAGTTCTCGTACCCGAGTTGTCAATAATTACCCTCATCAAATATATTTAGTGGTGTTGAGAATTCCAGATAACTTCAGTTCCTTTGGCTCAAGTTGTCCATGACCGTGGACACGGCTAATCGATTAGGTTTGAGTACTCTGCAAAGTTTTGCACACGTTCCCCACAAGATTTGATCGCCTCCGAGTATGTCCTCGCACTTCAAGGTGTTTGAAGACCGGATGATCAAAACATGGTCTTTCAACGGGTCCCTCTGAATCCCTGTCGGTGCCCATCCATTCCTACCGTTCTTCTACATCTGCTAGCACCGCCTGTCCAGAGTCGCCGCGTTGTCCAACCAAGCCAGAGCCCATAATGACTTGTGGCTGTGCAGGTAAGCCTTGGGTCTTGAAAATATCCGTCCGTCTCTTTGAGCCTGGGTGAAGCTTTCCGCAGGATGTCATGGCCTCTCCAGCGTCCCGGGTCATCCACTGGGTTCTCCAGGGAGCCGATCAACCGTCCTTCACCCAGAGTTGCATTGCGTCCGAGGTCTTGAAAATCTTGTCTTAACCGGTCTTGATTATTTAATCAACCTTGCATCACTCGTGTTATGCACTCAACCGAGATCCGGTCTACTCAAGCATAGCAATATGAAATTTGTCGTCCCGGGGCCAAGTGTCGGGGTTGTTGTGTGCCTACCACATGATACTACAATCTATACTAAAATTTCCAAGTACCTAAGCAGCATGCAATTGGGCATAGGATGGTAGAACTATGATGCATAAAACATAGGTGATAGTATGATCAAAGTGACTTGCCTGGTGATGTTGACGAAGAAGAAATTCTCGAGAAATAACTTGATAGACTACTCGTCACTCTCTGATGAAATCTATATAACAGACATATCATTCACATAAGCACTCATACTAGCAATCATTCTAGCAATCAAAACAAAAGAGAGAGCGAATAGGAATCCGAAAGAAACTTCAAATAAGGCTAGGGAGTCTTCTACGTCAAACACTAAATAGTTTTTGTCTAACAGAAAATAATAACAAGGAACTAAGATATAAGTTTAACTAAGATAAAATAAAATAATTTTCACAAAACTCTTTGAAAGTATTCCCAAACGGGATTTGAAACAGTGGAGAAACCAATTGCAAGTTACTAAGGAACTAGAATTGATTTCATGAAAAAAAATAAAAAAAAAATCAACACTTGTTGCAAAACTACTGTTAACTAACATAAACAAAACAATAATCTTTCTGAAATAATAAAGAAAATATTTAAACAAAAATAGAAAAGGAATTAGCCAAAATCCTAAAAGAGATGAAACAAAAATTGTTTCACAAGAAACAGTGAGCTAAAATACTCAAACAAATCTGAACTTTTTACCACTGATAAATAAGATCACTAGTGATGAGTAGCAAAAAGAATCAAATTAAAATCTATTTTTAAACTCCTGGAATAAGCAAAACAAGGTTTAAACTAAATCTGATCTAACTTATATTTGAAAACTTCAAACATAGACAAATTATATGTTTTTACAAACTACAGACAATTTTTGAGCTACTGGAACAAGAATCACTATCATTGGACTTATGGATCAAAAGTTATGGCCAAAACAAAACAGAAACTTTGCTGTTTTTGGAACTAGACAGAAAAAGAGAATAATTGCTACAGACACATGGCGCCCACTGATTGGCTAATGGCGTTTGCTGCATAGGCTAAACAGCGGATGGCCGCTAAATAAGAAAAATGCTTTGGCTAAAAGTTTAGTGAATAAAAACCGGCGGTTTTTGTTTAAAAACCGAAAGGTTATCCTATTCTAATCTACACCGTGGGATCTAGATCTAATGGTAATACAAAAAAAGCAAAACAAGTAAAAAAAAGGAGGGAGCCTTACCGTGATGGAAGTTGCTCCCGTGGCTGGAGCCTTTCTCCGGCGAGGTGGGGTGGCGAGGGAGGGGGGCCGAAGGGGTGAGGGATCCGACGGAGGAGGGGTGGGGTGGGGCTCCTGGGGGGAGGCGAGGGGGAGGTGGAGACCTGCAGGGGGGCCGACGGGAGGGGTTTCCTGGAGAAAAACTCCTGGTCGGGGCGAGGTGGAGGGGTGCAGCGAGGTGGGGCTGGGGAGGGATGCAGGGGGAGAGGCCGAAGGGTGAGATGGGCTCGGCAGGGAGGGGAGGGTGCAGGGGGGTGACGAGGTGGAGGAGCTCCTGTGATGTTCTCTGGTGCCGACTCCGACGAGGTGGCGCGCGAGCAAGAGGCAAGGAGAGGGGGTGGTTTCAACAGGAATGGAACGAGGAGTCCATGGGGGTTCTTATAGAGGCGACGGGAGGTGCTGGGAGGGAAAGAGTTTCGCGAATCCCGTAGGTGAAGATCTCCCTCTCCATGGAAGGAAAGCTTCCTGTGACGTGGGGAAGAGACAGAGGAAGAAGATGATTCTCTGTTGGGCCAAACTAGGGAAAGGTCTTAATGGGGCACCTGGAGTTTCCTAATAAAAGTGATTTCCTTTCCTATTTTAAAACTAGGAAACTAAAACGATAAAAAGGAAATCAAATCAATTCGGAATAAAGAGTTTCTATATACTAAAATTATCAGAAAAATAAAATATAAATGATGGGCATTTTTCCACGGCAAAAATAAAAACTTCAGAAAAAATTATTTTCACAAAACTACCAAAAAGGTTTATTTTCTTTTGCAAATAATTTTCAAATTACCCTCTAATTTTTAGGGTTTAAATAACTTTCAAAATGCCCGTGGGTTTGAGGGTCATGTTCCTCCTCTCTAGAATGTACTTCCCGGTATTTCTTGCACGAAGAAAACGAATGGAAATGCAAAAGAATTCAAATGCAAATATCTCCGTCCAAATTATTTATAGTTGAAGAAGTCATGTCATCTTCTCTCTTTGCTTTTAAAAGATTGAATTTGAATTCACCGGAGAAGGGGAAAGTCATTTTATTCCCTCTCATTCAAAAGTTTTTTTGAAAAGTTTCAAATTTCACACAAGTTTCAATCACTCAATCAAACAAACAATCATTCTAATAATATTTATATTAACATTCCAAAATTTATAATTTTGGGATGTTACAGATGTGCAACGATCTAGCTTGGCGTATGACGTTGAAACATCTCGCTAGCTATCTTACGATCATGCAATGGCAATATGAAAGTGACGGCACAAGTCATGAGACGGAACATGGGAGTTGCATGGCAATATATCTTGGAATGGCTATGAAAAGTCCATGATAGGTAGGTATGGTGGCTGTTTTAAGGAAGGTCTATGGTGGTTTTGTGTACCGGTGAAAGTTGCGCGGTACTAGAGAGGCTAGCAATGGTGGAAGGTGAAAGTGCATCTATACCATGGACTCACATTAGTCATGAAGAACTCACATACTTATTGTGGAAGTTTTTATTAGTAATCGAAACAAAGTGCTAAACGCATACTCCTAGGGGAAGGGTTGGTAGGTGTTAACCATCGCGCGATCCTGACCGCAACACAAAGTATGAAAATCAATAAATCAATTATGCTCCGACTTCCTAACATAGCGGTTCACCATACGTGCATGTTACCGGAATCACTAACTTCAACACAAGTATTTCCAGATTCACAACACCCTACTAACATGACTCTAATATTACCAAATCCATGTCTCAAAACTAATTGAGAGGAATCAAACTTCTCTTTCTAATCAATGCACATGAATATGGAAGTTTTTATTATATCCTCTTTGGATGCCTATCTACTTTAGGACTACTTTCATAGCACAAGCCAACTACCCAGCTACTCAAAGAGAGCACTCTCAAAAAGATATAAGTGAAGATCGAGAGTTCTTATTTCTCCAAAATATGACACCGCCGTGCTCTAAAAAGATCTAAGTGAAGCACTTAGAGCAAAGCTATCTAGCTCAAAAGATATAAGTGAATCACATGCGAGCTAAATTGCCTAACTCAAAAGATATAAGTGAAGCTCAATGAGTATTCTAGCAAATTCATGATGCGTGCGTGTATCTCTCAAAAAGGTGTGCAGCAAGTATGGTTGTGACACAACAAAAATAAAAGACTCCTATAATACACGACGCTCCAAGCAAAACACATATCATGTGGTGAATAAAAATATAGCTCCAAGTAACGTTACAGATGGATTGAAGACGAGAGAGGGGATGCCTTCCCGGGGCATCCCCAAGCTTAGGCTTTTTGGTGTCCTTGAATTTGGCTTGGTATGTCTTGGGCATCCCCAAACTTGAGCTCTTTCATCCCATTGTCCATAAGAACATCACCCAAAACTTGAAAACTTCACAACACAAAACTTAAACAGAAACTCGTGATATCATTAGCACAAGAAAACAAACTACCACCTCTTTAGGTACTGTAGCAAACTTGATTTCTATTTATATTGGTGTTAGATTACTGTATTATCACTTTTACATGGCTAGTACCCCCTGATAATATCCATAGTTTAATCAAAATAAGCAATCAACACAACAAAAACAGAATCTGTCAAAAACAGACTAGTCTGTACAAATCTGTATACTTCGTATACTTCTGTTATCTTAAAACTTCTGCAAAATTATGACAATTTGGGAAATTGGCATATCAACCAGCAGCAAAAGAAATCAACTCAAAATCTCTTTCTGGATAAAAATGAAAAATAATTTCGTGAGCGAAAAGTTTCTGTCTTTTTCAGCAAGATCAAACAACCATCACCAAAACTAGTCATAAAGGTTTTACTTGGCTCAAACACAAAAAGAAACACAAAAAACACAATCATAACATAATGATGATGGTGTGGACACAACAAAACTGAAAGCAAAAAGCAAAGATAAATTCATTGGGTTGCCTCCCAACAAGCGCTATTGTTTAACGCCCTTAGCTAGGCATTGATAATTCAATGATGCTCACACAAAAGACAAGAATTGAAACACAACGAGAGAATCATAAAGCATGTGAAAATCACATCTAAGTCTAAAATACTTCCTATGCATAGGAATTTTATAGGAAAACAAATTACCAATACAAGCAATAACTACCATATGCAAGGAAGAAGAAAGAGACAATATCAATCTCAACATAACGAGAGGTAAAATGGTAACATGAAAGTTTCTACCACAATATTTTCCTCTCTCATAACAATTACATGTGGGATCATATTCAAATTCAACAATATAGCTATCACAAAGAATATTCTTTTCATGATCCACATGCATGCAAAGTTGACGCTCTTCAAAAATAGTGGGATTATCATCAACTAAAGTCATGACTTCTCCAAACCCACTTTCAATAATATTGCAAATATCATATTCATCATGAGGCTTAAACAAATTTTCAAGATCATAAGAAAAATCATCACCCAAATCATGATTATTGCAACAAGTAGCGGACATAGCAAAACTAGCATCCCCAAGCTTAGGGTTTTGCATATTTTTAGCATGGTTGACATTAATAGAATTCATAGTGAAACCATTGCAATCATGATTTTCATTCAAGGAGCCCTCGTGAATCACTTCATAAATTTCTTCATCACAATTTTCAGATTCACGCATCTCAAGCAAAACTTCATAAAGATAGTCAAGTGCACTCAACTCACTAGCAATTGGTTCGACATAATTGGATCTCTTAAAGAGATTAGCAAGTGGATGAGGATCCATATCAATAGATTTTCAGCAAGCGGAGATGCAAGCATATTGAAGGCACATAGCACACAAGCAAAGGAAAGGCAAACGAAAAAGGCAAATATTTTTGTAATTTTTTGTTTTTCGGAAGTGTGGGAGAGGAAAACGAGAGGCAAAAGGCACAAAAAGGTAAATGCAAGAGATGAGTTTGCGATAGTTACTTGGATAAGCTCTACTTAGAATAGTCCTCGGCGCCAGAAATTGACACGTTGAAGGGAGACTATTCTTGACTTGATACTCCTCTACAACGACGCCAGAAATTTTTCTTGCTACCTCTTGAGCTTGCATTGGTTTTTCCCTTGAAGAGGAAAGGGTGATACAGCACAGTAGCAGTAAGTATTTCCCTCAGTTTGAGAACCAAGGTATCAATCCAGGAGGAGTATCAAACGAAGTCTCCAAAGTACCTGCACAAAAACAGCAAACTTGCACCCGACGCTACAAAGGGGTTGTCAATCCCTTCACGATTGATTGCAAGGTGAGATCTGAAGGTGGAAAGTGCAACAAAGTAAAAGTGTAGGGAGGAAAATATGATGTGAAGTAGACCCGGGGGCCATAGTGTTCACTAGAGGCTTCTCTCATGATAGCAAATATTACGGTGGGTGAACGAATTACTGTCGAGCAATTGATAGAACCGCGCAAAGTCATGACGATATCTAAGGCAATGATCATACATATAGGCATCACGTCCGAGACAAGTAGACCGATACTTTCTGCATCTACTACTATTACTCCACACATCGACCGCTATCCAGCATGCATCTAGTGTATTGAGTTCATAACAAACAGAGTAACGCCTTAAGCAAGATGACATGATGTAGAGGGATAAATTCATGCAATAGATATAAACCCCAGCTTTTTACCCATGATGGCAATAACACGATGCGTGCCTCGCTACCCCTTCTGTCACTGGGTGAGGTCACCGCACGGTATGAACCCAAAACCAAGCACTTCTCCCATTGCAATAATTATAGATCAAGTTGGCCAAACGAAACCCACAACTCGAAGATAATTACAAGGATATGAAATCATGCATATAAGAGATCAGAAGAAACTCAAATAAGATTCATAGATAATCTGATCATAAATCCACAATTCATTGGATCTCGACAAACACACCGCAAAAGAAGATTACATCGGATAGATCTCCATGAAGATCATGGAGAACTTTGTATTGAAGATCCAAGAGAGAGAATAAGCCATCTAGCTACTAGCTATGGACCCGAAGGTCTTTGGTGAACTACTCACGCATCATCCGAGAGTAAATGGTGTTGATGAAGAAGGCCTCCGTGCCTGAATCCCCCCTTCGATAGGGCACTCTTGATAACCCACAAGTATAGGGGATTGCAACAGTTTTTGAGGGTAGAGTATTCAACCCAAATTTATTGATTCGAGGGTAGAGTATTCCGCCGCCTCCCCCTGGTGGCGGAGTGGGGGATTGTGGGCTACGTGGAGCCCACCTGGCTTAGCCCAAAAGCCCCCTGGTCCTCTTCCGTTTAGGAAAAAATCATTTCGGGGTTTTTCTTCCGTTTGGACTCCATTCCAAAATCAGATCTGAAAAGAGTCAAAAACACGGAAAAAATAGGAACTGGCACTTGGCACTGAATTAATAAGTTAGTCCCAAAAAAGATATAAAAGGTACATAAAACAACCAAAGAAGACAAGATAACAGCGTGAAGCCATCAAAAATTATAGATACGTTTGAGACGTATCAAGCATCCCCAAGCTTAACTCCTACTCGTCCTCGAGTAGGGAAGTGATAAAGAATGAATTTTTGATGCTTTCATGCTACCTAGCATAGGTGTCCTTTGTAATTCCTCTTATGTGACGTGAATGTTCAGATCCATTAGATTCAAAACAATAGTTTGCTATTGACGTGGAAACAATAATAATTCAAGCAAACTACCAAAGTAATCATGAACTTTCAAAATAACAAGGCCAAAAGAAAGTTATCCCTACAAAAGCATATAGTCTGGCTATGCTCTATCATCATTGCACAATGAATTTAAATCATGCACAACCCCGGTATTGGCCAAGTAATTGTTTCACACCTTTACTTTCTCAAACCTTTTCAACTCTCACGCAATACATGAGCGTGAGCCATGGTTATAGCACTATAGATGGTGTGGAATGTAGTGGAGGTTGCAAGACAAAAAAGGAGAACATAGTCACATTAACTAGGCATATCAATGAGCTGTGGAGATGCTCATCAATAGATATCAATGTGAATGAGTAGGGATTGCCATACAAATGATGCACTAGAGCTACGAGTATGTGAAAGCTCTTAAAGAAAACTAGTGGGTGTGCATCCAACTTGCTTGCTCACGAAGATCTAAGGCAATTTTGAGGAAGCTTATCATTGGAATATACAAGCCAAGTTATATAATGTAAATTTCCCACTAGCTATATGGCGATGACAAAATAAGAGACTCTCAATCATGAAGATCATGGTGCTTAATATGCACAAGTGTGGAAAAAGTGGTAGCATTGTCCCTTCTCTCTTTTTCTCTCTTTTTTTTGGTGGGCTCTTTGGCCTCTTTTTTTTGGTGGGATTCTTTGGCCTCTTTTATTTCCTCACATGGGACAATGCTCCATTAATGATGATCATCACACTTTCAACTCAAAACTTAGAGCAACTATGACTCTATATGGAATGCCTTCGGTAGTGTACCGTGGAAATGATCTAGCATGGCATAGACATCAATGGAAACATCATGCTAGCTATCTTATGATCATGCAATGGCAATGTAGACGTGGTGGCACATGTCATGGTGGTAGTTGCATGGAAATATATCTCGGAATGACTTTGAAAAAGCCATAGTAGGTAGGTATGGTGGCTGTTTTGGGGGAGGCTAATGGTGGGTTTTGTGCATCGGCGAAAGTTGCATGGCACTAAGAAGATAATGATGGTGGAAGGTGAAAGTGCATCTAAACCATGGACTCAACATTAGTCATGAAGAACTCATATACTTGTTGCAAAAGTTTTATTAGTAATCGAAACAAAACATTCAACGCATACTCCTATGGGAAGGGTTGGTAGGTATAAACCATCGCGCGATCCCGACCGCCACGCAAAGGATGACAATCAATAAACTAATCATGCTCAGATTTCATCACATAGCGGTTCACCATACGTGCATGCTACGGGAATCACTAACTTCAACACAAGTATTTCTAGATCCACAACACCTTACTAGCATGACTTAATTATTACCATAACCACAACTCAAAACTAATTGAGATGAATCAAACTTCTCTAACTATTCAATGCACATGAAGGTGGAAGTTTTCATATTCCTTTGGATAACTACCCCTTTTGAGACTACTTTCAAAGCGTAGATCAACTACCAAGCCACGCTCCGCTGTGCTCTAAAAGATATAAGCGAAGCCCATAGAGCAAAAGTATCTAGCTCAAAAGATATAAGTGAAGCACATGTGAGCTGAATTGTCTACCAAAAGATATAAGTGAAGCTCGACAAAATCACGGTGTGTGCATGTGTCTCTCTCTAGGTGTGCAGCAAGGATAATTGTGACACAACAAAAATAAAAGACTCCTACGATACAAGACGCTCCAAGCAAAAACACATAACATGTGGTGAATAAAAATATAGCCCCAAGTAACGTTACCGATGGATTGAAGACGAAAGAGGGGATGCCTTCCCGGGGCATCCCCAAGCTTATGCTTTTACGGCATCCTTTAATCTCTTGGGGTGCCTTGGGAATCCCCAAGCTTGAGCTCTTGCCACTCTTTATCTCCTTGTCCATAAGAACTTCACCCAAAACTTGAAAAGTTCACAACACGAAACTTAAACAGAAACTCGTGATAACATTAGTACAAGAAAGCAAACCACCACTTCCTTAGGTACTGTAGAAAACTTGAATTCTACTTGTTCTGATGTTGTCTTACTGTACTTTCAATCTTCCATGGCTAATACCCCCCCCCCCCGATACTATCCATAGTTTCATCAAAATAAGCAACCAACACAACAAAAACAGAATTTGTTAACAGCAGACCAGTCTGTAGCAATATGTATGTTTCGTATACCTATGTACTTCAAAAATTCTGAACAATTACTACAGTCTGAATAATTTGCGTAGCAATCAGCAGAAAAAAGAATCAACTCAAAAGCTCTTACATAAAAAAAAGGAAATTCTTTTCGTGAGCAGAAAGTTTCTGTCTTTTAAAGCATGACCAAACGATCATCGCCAAGACTAATCATAACGGTTTTGCTGGGCACAAATGCAAAAAGAAACACAAAAAACACAATCATAACAGAATTGTGAAAGTGTGGTAAACACAAAACAGAAATAAAAAGGATAGATTCGTTGGGTTGCCTCCCAACAAGCGCTTTTGTTTAACGCCCTTAGCTAGGCGAAAGTGATGGAATCACGTATAGTCATCTTTGGTGCTCAAACCATAGGTAGCCCTGACCATAGATTCATAAGGCAATCTTATTTTCTTTCTAGTAAGTGCTCCATGTCCTTCTTTAAGGGAAATTGAAATCTAATATTCCCTTCCTTCATATCGATGATAGCACCAATAGTCCTTAGGAAAGGTCTACCAAGAATAATGGGACATGAAGGATTGCAATCTATGTCAAGTACAATGAAATCCACGGGTACATAGTTCTTATCTGCAACAATAAGAACATCATCTATCCTCCCCATGGGTTTCTTGATAGTAGAATCCGCAAGATGCAAATTAAGAGAACACTCTTCAATATCATGAAAACAAAGAATATCACATAAAGACTTTGGAATCGCGGAAACACTAGCACCCAAATCACACAAAGCATTGCACTCATAGTTTTTGATCTTGATTTTGGTAGTAGGTTCCCACTCATCATGAAGTTTTCTAGGTATAGAGACTTCTAGTTCGAGCTTCTCTTCAAGAGATTTCATCATAGCATCTACGATATGCGCGGTAAAGGCTTTGCTTTGGCTATAAGCATGTGGAGAGTTTGCAATGGATTGCATCAAAGAAATGCATTCAAACAAGGAGCAATTATCATAATTGAATTCCTTGAAATCCGAAGTGGGAGTTTCATTACTACCCAAAATTTTGACTTCTTCTACTCCACTCTCCACACCTTTATCATCAAGATAGGTGGACTCCGAATCATTGGGGCTTTTTTCAACCAAAGTGGATTCATATCCAGCCCCTCCATAAGTAGGTTTGTCACGCGAAAAAAAAGATTCAAGAGGAGACACACCAAGCACTTTTTGATCTTCGTGATTTGTATCACTAGAACGCACCCTTTTAAACCATTCATGTCTAGCGCGAATTTGGGCGGTTCTTTCTTTGCTCTGATTCATGGAGATACACATAACCTTCAAAGTTTCATCCAAGTTTACCTTGGGAGGAGCGCATCTAACTTTCAAAGCATCAATATCACAAGACATCCTATCAACGCTCTTAGCCAAATCGTCTATTTTGAGTAGTTTTTCCTCTATGGACGCATTGAAAATCTTTTGAGAGTTGATGAACTCTTTGATATTACTCTCTAAATCAGAGGGTAATTTCTTGTGATTTCCATAAGTGTTGCCATAGGAATTTCCATAATTGCTAGAGGAGTTACTAGGAAAAGGCCTAGGAACATAGTTTCCTCTAAAAGCATTGTTGTTGCCAAAATTGTTCCTACCAACAAAATTCACGTCCAAACTAGCGTTGCTACTCTCAATCAAGGAAGATAGTGGCATGTCATTAGGATCTACAGTACCGTTTCTACTAGCAAACAAATTCATCAACTCGTCCATCTTAGCACTAAGCGAGTTAATTTCTTCTATAGTGTGCACCTTTTTGCTAGCAGGCGACGTTTCAGTGTGCCACTGAGAGTAGTTGGTCATGATATTGTCTAGGAGTTTTGTTGCGTCTCCTAACGTGATTTCCATGAACTTTCCACCTGAGGCGGAGTCCAAGATATTGCGAGAAGCGAAATTCAAGCCAGCGTAAAAGATTTGTATAATCATCCACAAACTCAAGCCATGAGCGGGACAATTTCTAATCATAAGCTTCATCCTCTCCCAAGATTGGGTAACGTGTTCATGATCAAGTTGCTTGAAATTCATGATATCGTTACGTAAGGAGATGATCTTAGCCGGCGGAAAATACTTGGATATGTAAGCATCTTTGCACTTATCCCAAGAATTGATACTATTTTTAGGCAAAGAAGAAAACCAAGTTTTTGCGCAATCTCGCAACGAGAAAGGAAAAAAGTTTCAACTTAATCACGTCATTATCCACATCTCTTTTCTTTTGCATATCACAAAGCTCAATGAAGGTATTGATATGGGATGCGGCATCTTCACTAGGAAGGCCAGAGAATTGCTCTTTCATACCAAGATTCAGCAAAGCTGCGTTGATTTCATACGATTCCGCACTAGTGGCGGGAGCAATCGGAGTACTAATAAAATCATAATTATTAGTGCTCGAGAAGTCGCAAAGTTAGGTGTTTTTAGCCATGATGACTTCAACAAACAAACAAGCACACAAGCAAGAAAGAAAACCGGCAAAGGCAAAAGAAAACGGCGAAGGCGAAAGGCGAATGAAAACGGCAAATGTGAAGTGGGGGAGAGGAAAACGAGAGGCAACTCGCAACAAAAGTAAATGCAAGAGAAGAGTTTGTGAGACCTACTTGGATAGATCTTGATTTCTCCTCCCCAGCAACGGTGCCAGAAATACTTCTGATGTCAGCTGTGCTTCCCTTGCAACGGCGCCAGATATACTTATGCTACCTCAAAAAGATCTCCGGCAACGGCGCCGGAAATTGTCGTGTCGACGGCACCAGTAATCCTTCAGCTGCGGCTACGGCTTAAGGGACTTGCTAGGCAAGTATGCAAAGTATTTCCCCGTGGCCTTGGAGCCTTGCGTTGGTGTTCCCTCGAAGCGGAAAGGGTGATGTAGCACAGCGGTGGTAAGTATTTCCCTCAGTTTGAGAACCAAGGTATCAATCCGATGGAGGAGTATCTCAAGATCCTGCACAAACACAAAAACTTGCTCCCAACGCTATGAAGGGGTTGTCAATCCCTTATAGATTGTTTGCCAAGTGAGAACTGAAAGCAACAAAGTAACAAAGCAAAGTAAGAGCGAAGGTGTAAACGATGGATGTGAATACACCCGGGGGCCATAGTGTTTACTAGTGGCTTCTCTCATGAAAGCAAGTAGACGGTGGGTGAACAAATTACTGTCGAGCAATTGATAGAACCGCGCAAAGTCGTGACGATATCTACACAATGATTATTTCTATAGGCATCACGTCCGAAACAAGTACACCGATACTGTCTGCATCTACTACTATTACTCCACACGTCGACCGCTATCCAGCATGCATATAGTGTATTAAGTCCATAAGAACAGAGTAACGCCTTAAGCAAGATGACATGATGTAGAGGGATAATCTCAAACCAATGATAAAAATCCCATCCTTTTACCCTTGATGGCAACTACTTGATGTGTGCCTTGCTGCCCCTACTGTCACTGGGAAAGGTCACCACATGGCAGAACCCAAAACCAAGCACTTCTCCCATTGCAAGAATCATAGATCTAGTTGGCCAAACAAAACCCAAGACTCGGAGAGACTTACAAGGATATCAAATCATTCATATAATAAATCAGCAAAGACTCAAATATATATCATAGATAATCTGATCACAAATCCACAATTCATCGGATCTCGACAAACACACCGCCAAAGAAGATTACATCGGATAGATCTCCATGAAGATCATGGAGAACTTTGTATTGAAGATCCAAGAGAGAGAAGAAGTCATCTAGCTACTAACTACGAACCTGTAGGTCTGAAGTGAACTACTCCCGAGTCATTGGAGGGGCGATGATGATGATGAAGAAGCCCTCCAACTCCAAAGTCCCCTCCGGCAGGGCGCCGGGAAGGGTCTCCAGATGAGATCTCGCGGAAACGGAAGCTTGCGGCGGCGGAAAAGTATTTTCGAGGCTCCCCTGATTTTTTGCGTAATATTTGGGAATTTATAGGCCAAAAACCTAGGTCAGGGGGCGGCCAGGGAGGCCACAAGCCTGCCCACCGCCGCCTCCCCCTGGTGGCGGAGTGGGGGCTTGTGGGCTCCCTGGAGCCCACCTGGCTTGGCCCAAAAGCCCCCTGGTCTTCTTCCGTTCGGGAAAAAATCATTTCAGGGTTTTTCTTCCGTTTGGACTCCGTTCCAAAATCAGATCTGAAAAGAGTCAAAAACACGGAAAAAACAGGAACTGGCACTTGGCACTGAATTAATAAGTTAGTCCCAAAAAAGATATAAAAGGTACATAAAACAACCAAAGAAGACAAGATAACAGGGTGAAACCATAAAAAATTGTATATACGTTTGAGACGTATCAGACATCCTGCAGTAACCTTGATCATACCTGCAATGGACATAACTAAAACTCCAGGTGGTTAAACCAAAATCACACAAAACAAGGGAGTACCTTGTTGTGATACCAATTGAAAGTGTGTTATATCGACTAGAGGGGGGTGAATAGGAGATTTTTAGAATTTCATCGCTGAGGAAATTCCTTTTGAGGAAATTCCTCACTGATGAATAACGTGCAGCGGAAATAGCACAGGATCAGAGGTGCAACGATTACAACAGCAGTTTACTTGATGAAGGTTATGAGAATCGGTTTGCACAGTATGCATGCACAAAATAGGCAAGTGAAGATTAACTCGTATGAAGAATTTGAGGTTGAGGAAATTCAGAGAAAGTCTTCAGCAAATTCTTCAAAAAGTGACAATGAAAGTCTTCAACATACAATATTGAGGAATTGAAAGAGTTGAAGAAAAAGAACCCGTATCACGATGAAGACAGTTGTTGATGACCCAGTTCCAACTGTTGTGACAGTCGTACGTCTGGTTTGGAGCGGCTTGGTATTGAAACCAAAGGACACACAGTCCCGGGACACACAGTCCCTACCGTATTCTCCTTGATCTAAGGACACACAATCCTCTCCCAACACTTGTGGTAAGTCTTCATGGCAGACTTCCAAACTCTCACAAACTCGGTCACCCCACGATCCACAATTGACTACTGGATGCTCTAGACCATGATGCCTAACCGTCTGGAGGATGCATGGTACTCAAAGGTAAAAGGCTTCAGTTCCACACAGGAACAAATTCTTCAGTGATGCTCAATCACTTGGTTTTGGTTTGTGGTTTGGTGGTTGGGGTATTTCCTCACTTGATAATTAACTCTCAAAGACTCTAAATGACAAGTGTCAGTTTCTCGTGGAGCATCCAACCAGCTAGTGGTTGTGGGGGTGCCTATTTATAGCCTGGGAGCATCCTGACATGATTTGACTTAAATGCCGTTAAATATTATGACCGTTGGTGTGGATAAGATCGATGAGGTGGCGCGAATCGCGGCAACGGTCGGAACTCTCAACTGTGAGAGTCCTCATGTCTCTCTTATTCCTCACTTGAGGCTTTTGTAGGTTTAGGCTTGGGTTGAGCATCATGAGGAAATTCATTCCGTAGTATTACCTCGACCCCCTTTAACAGTACGGTGTTCCTATGACTCAAGAGTGAAGAAAATGAAACAAAAAGAATAAATCTTCACGCTTCAGAGTCTTCGGACTAATTTTCTTCAAGACACACTGAATTCCTCATCTTCAATATCTTCATGAGGAATATCGGTTTCATTGCAATTTCTTCACGATCAAAGTCTTCAGCATAAGACCAATTTCTTCACCCGAAGACATACATTTTTAGGGGTCGATATTCATCGTATAACTCAGACTCCTCAGCGACTTATAGAGCATGTGTACACTTATAAACACATTAGTTACTTAACCTATAAGTCTTCAAACCACCAAAATCACTAAGGGCACTAGACGCACTTACAAAGTTGTGTTTTGTTGTATGTCATTTGAGGTAATCTTTCGAACCATAATATTCATGTAGGATGGACATTGCAGATACGAGTCTGCACGTACCATATGAGA
Organism: Hordeum vulgare subsp. vulgare; assembly: GCF_904849725.1. Lineage (NCBI taxonomy): Eukaryota > Viridiplantae > Streptophyta > Magnoliopsida > Poales > Poaceae > Hordeum > Hordeum vulgare. Next base: position 101,615,524 of record NC_058524.1, on the reverse strand, counting down.
AGTGTGTAGAGCAGCGACGCCATTGTATGATGAGGCAGCTTGAAGCATGGATAAAGAGTTGCGAAGGAAGATAGTTGTAGACATGCTTTGGCAATGGAGCTAGGTTTCTGTGTGAGCATAGATGATTTCCAGGATCTCGATTTGACAAGACCCAGACATGACATTGGATGGGAAATCAAACAAGGTGTGTTCGAGAATCCAAACTGACGTGCTCGATGGGGTTGGTTGCGCGTCGTAAAAAATGTGATGATTCGTTGGTCAGGATCCGTCGAGTTTTGACTCAAGCCTAATCATGAGCATGATGAACAAATTGAACGTATTAAACGTTCTAGAGCTTCATTCCTGGTGTAGAACAAGATTGTACTGACTTGTACCCTTATCATCTGAACTCCTCAATGCAATGAATTATGTCGGAATTATTTGATTGCTTGAATGTCCATTCTTTGATTGTTTAGTTTTATGTGTGATTATTTTATTGCAAAAATAGAATGAAAAGTGTGAAAAAAAACAAAGTGCAAAAACCTACCACCAGAGTCCTTGGCAGTAGGATGGCTAACCCTACCATAGAAAATTTAACAACTCCCGCCACAACACAAAAAAACGACCAGTCAAAAAAGTCCCATACGTTACCGCCACACACCCTGGCGGTAGAGTTTTACACCCTACCGTAAAATAAACATACAGTTGAGGTGCCAGTGAGCTTCAACTGAATTTTCAACCCTACCGCCAGGGTCCTTGGCAGTAGGATGCCCAACCCTAACGTAAAAAAACTAGCAATTCCCACCAGAGCACGAAGAACCAGCGGGTCGGAAAAGTCTCGAACCTTACCGCTAGACCTCCCGGTGGTAGGGTTTAATACACTACCTTCAACGCCCTTGGTGGTAGGCTTCAAAAATAGAGGAATGCTCTATTTTTTGTGCTCATAGCGCACATTTCAGAGATTGATATTGATAAACAGTCATATTTCTGCATAACTGATATTGATAGTCTCAAATTTATTCAACAATGTTTGAAGACATAGCACAAATTAGTTTGAATACAAAGCACAAATTTGTTCCAGGTCATGGTTCGAAGACCATAAATTCAACGTGTCACAATTTCATGTCACAAATTTATTGGGTAACACTAGGCCACTTCCCTTTCTTGTCATGTACCTCATCCTCCTCTTGCGCTTCGCGAGCCCTTGCAAGTTTTCTTGCCCTCTCGTCGTCACGAGCAACCTTCTATCTGTGTGCCCTCTCCTCCTCACGCTTATTTCTCTCCTTTCGCTCCTTTCTCTCCTTCTCATGACGTGCCTCATCTTCAGCTCGTTGCAATGATTCTTCAAACAAATGTTGCCTCCTAAGACAATCTTTATACTAATCCTCTTGAACATGTTGTGGCACTTCATGATCTATCCATGTGAAGTACTTGCACGCATGTGCTGGTGACTACATTAAATGCAAAATAAGTGTTCATAACATGATGGCATAAGAAATTGACCATATTACGTCGAATCAATGATCTAGTATTTTTACCGGTGGGAGATTGTAGGCATTAGTTGGACGTGCACGATCATGTGCGTAGTTGGGACACGGAAAGAACCTCTTCCCTTCCGTCCATGAACTCTTACGGACGGTGGATACCTTCACATTGCAAACATCCCCACACCAACATGTTGAAATTGTCACATCTTTCTCCTTATTCTTGTCCAAAGTTGCTTCCCGCCGCTTGTTTGGCATGTCCTCCCGGTTAAGACATGGCGGCCCTGTGATGGAACCGGATGAAGCGAGGCCTAAAAAACAAAACTGGTTGTTAGTGAAATAAATAACTTCTATAGAGGTAATAAAACAACAAGTATGAACGAGCCATATTACACAACAATTATCAACAAATTTAAAAACACAACAAGTACCGTTATTATGTGACCTAGCCGGATTAAGTAAAACGTCAATAGGACTTCCTCTAGCAACCTTCGTGTCCTTATATCAATGGATCCATGACCACCACCTCTCGTCCGTCCTCCATGGTCACCTCTAAGACTATTCCGCCTGCCACGGTGATCGCCAACACTCCTACCTCCATGTGTTCCAGCGGAACCTCCTGTACCGCCACCCATTTGACTAGTGCTCGTGTTGGTTCTTGGCCTTTTTGTGCATCTCCTAACATTGTGTATGGGTCGCTGCTTTCTCCACAATTGTTGGTGTCCAGTGCCTCCATGAAATGACCAATACCAAATTGTTTCATTCTGTTGTATCCAACTAGATCATCCATGTCACTCCTAAACCTCTTCTTTCTTCTTCCCTTTTTAGGCACCAAGGATGCAGGATCTGGCACAACGTGTGGGCCATCATACTCAGGCCACTCTGATAGATCAAAACAAGGATTAAACCGATGTGCCCATGTCAACCTTGTTTATTCCAATGTGAACTCTTGAAACTGGACCGTTCTACCATCGGATATGGGCAAGTTTCTCTCCCGTGTCGCAGTCACTAAATGCCAACTAGGCCAATGATACTTGTGCGACCTCTCACACTTGCACCACTAGTTTTTTATGTGCACGTCGTATGCAACTCCACCATAAGTCACACCGTCCCTTGTTGTCCCACCGACTCATCGATTTGATAGATCATTTCTTTTTCAATAAATTTCACGATTTGTTGATGGGAAGACTTGTGTGCTTTATGCAACAACCAATCCTTAACTAGATAGTTCATATTTACGATAATCCACTTGGCGGTGATTTGGGAATGCCATAGGAAGTACTCATTGTGCTTGATGAAAGTGTATTTCACTATTGCGGTTACCGACAAGGAAGGGACACCCTTGAGAACATTGTTGAAGCATTCCACCATGTTTCTTGTCATGTCCCCATATCTCATACCTTCTTCGTCCTAAGAGCGTGACCACTTATGCTTCATCAGAGAATGCCTTATCAAGATTTGTTTCCCACCTTTGTTTTTCTCCAATGCCTTGAGGAGTTTGTCGTATTGAATTTTGAATGCGTCGGTGTTTAATGCCACACAAGCAAGGGTAAGGTCTTTGCAAAACTACTTGCTCTTACATGCCCGACATAAGAGCACAATTTCTCCTAAGTAATTTTCGTGGTTGATGATGATACACTTTGCGGACTAATCATGTGCAATATGCTTTCAAAGAATTATCACGTGGACGAGACGGTTATATTCCCCTCGGTGAGTGAAAGTGAAGGCGATGCTTAGCTATTTATTTAAGGTTGGTGGACTCGAGTCATAGATAATCCCATTCTATCAAGAGGGAGTAGAAGTACCACTCTTGGGAGCGGTAGTACCACTCCAGCGGTACTACCGCCCTCCAGAGACGGGCACACTAACGCTTATATTTTTCTTCTCGTGTCTAGAAGGGGTTTTCTTCTTTTAAGAGGAAGTAACGCCCGGGGTGAGCGGTAGTACCGCTCCAGCGGTACTACCGCTTATATTTCCTTTTTTTCGGTTCTGCTTAGCAATTATTTTTGGAGCGAAAGTACCACTCTGAGCGATACTTCCGCTCTACCTCCATTATTTATGAGTGGCAGTACTACCGCTAGTTGGAGTGGTACTAACTTCCGCTCGTGTCTATTGTCTTCCCAACCTGCTTCTACCATGCAAGCGTTAGTACCGCTTCCCCGAGCGGTAGTACCACTCCTGCACAATTTGTGGGCAGATAACGGTTTGATTTCCCCTCCACTATATAAGTGAGTCTTCTTCCCCGTGGAGACTCACCTTTTCCTCTCCAGCTCCATAGTTGCTCCAAAAGCTCAAACTCGCTCGATTTCCCTCCCTAGCCATCAACTCTTGTTGATTCTCTAGGGTTTGGAGGAGAAGGCCTTCCCCCACACTTCCACCAAGAGAAAAGTTGTTCCCCCCATTAATCCCTCGCGAATCTTGTTACTCTTGGGTGTTTGAGTATCCTAGACGGAATAGGTCATCTCGAAGCAATATTCCCTTGTGGTGAAGCTTTGTGGTCTCGTTGGGAGCCTCCAATTAAGTTGTGGAGATTGGCCCAACCTTGTTTGTAAAGGTCCGGTTGCCACCTTCAAGGGCACCACTTAGTGGAATCACGACACCTCGCATCGTGTGAGGGCGCGAGGATAATATGGTGGCCTTAGTGGCATCTTGGGGAGCATTGTGCCTACACACCGCTCCAACGGAGACGTACTTCCCCTCAAAAGGGAGGAACTTCGGAAATACATCCTCGTCTTCATCGGCTCCACTTGTGGTTATTTCTTACCTTTACTTGTATTTACTTCTTGCTCATTATTGTTTTTGTTAGCATCATATAGGTGACTCCGTGTGACAACAGACCTTTCCCTACAACGGCACCAGAAGAATGCTGCTAGCACTCCCCGGCAACGAAACTAGAAGAATGTTACTGACAGCACACGAGCGCGTGGGTTAGCAGCAGTTTTTGAGGGTAGAGTATTCGACCCAAATTTGTTGATGCGCCAATAGGAGGTGAGAGGATACTCTCAAGTATTAGCAGCTGAATGTGTCAGATTCAACCACACCTAAAAGATTAGTATCTGCAGGCAAAGAGCCAGCAGCAAAGTAGTATGATAACAACGGTGTCAGAAACAATCTGTCGACGGCAGACTATTCCTAACGATTGTATCAGTGGCGCCAGAAGTTGCCCGTCGACGGAAATTTTCACTTCCCGTCAACGACCAGCGTACCAAAATTGTAGCAGGTAGCAGCAGTGTAACGAGTAATAGCAGTGGCAAGGAACAACAGTAGTGACAGCAGTAGCAAGTAGCAACAGTAGCAAGTAGCAGCACAGCAAGCAACAGTAGTAACAGCAGCAGAGCAAAACAAGTAACAGCAACAGTAGCAGAGCAAGACAAGTAACATCAGTAGTGGGACAAACTCGTAGGCAATGGGTCGGTGATTTGTTTGGATGATATTCATCATGCAACAGTTATAACATGGAGAGATATGTGGCTAGCTCCCGTTCGTCAATGTGATGTAGGCATGCATTCCGTGTGTAGTCATACGTGCTTAGGGAAAAGAACTTGCATGACATCTATTGTCCATCCCTCCCGTGGCAGCGGGGTCCAAAAGGATACTACGGGATATTAAGGTTCTCCTTTTAATAAAGAACCGGAACAACGCATTAGCACTTGGTGAACACATGAACTCCTCAAACTATGGTCATCACCGGGAGTTGTTCCGGTTATTGTCACTCCGGGGTTGCCGGGTCATAACACATAGTAGGTAACTACAACTTGCAAGATCGGATCTAAAACACACATATATTGGTGACAACATAATAATTTCAGATCTGAAATCATGGCACTCGGGCCCTAGTGACAAGCATTAAGCATGGCAAAGTAGTAGCAACATCAATCTCAGAACATAGTGGATACTAGGGATCAATCCCCGTCAAAACTAACTCGATTACATGATAGATCTCATCCTACTCATCACCGCCCAGCGAGCCTACGAATAGATTACTCACGAACGATGAAGAGATTCATGGAATTGGAGAGGGAAGAAGGTTGATGATGACGATGGCGACAATTTCCCCTCTCCGGAGCCCAAGACGGACTCCAGATCTGTCCTCCAGATGAAGAACAGGATGTGGCGGAGCCTCCGTATCGTAAACGCGACAAAATCTTCTCTTATGATTTTTTTTCTGGGCGAAAGTGAATTTATAGAGCTGAGATTGGGGGCGACAGAGCCACGTGGGCCCCACAAGCTTGGTTGTCGTGGCCAGGGGTGGCCACGGCCACAGGGCTTGTGGCCCACTGGCCCACCCCCTCTGGTGGATCTTTGCGCACGTATTTTTCATATTTTCCAGAAAAATTCTCCTTAAATTTTTAGGACGTTCCGAGAACTTTCATTTCTGCACAAAAACAACACCATGGCAATTCTGCTGAAAACAACGTCAGTCCGGGTTAGTTCCATTCAAATCATGCAAATTAGAGTCCAAAACAAGGGCAAAAGAGTTTGGAAAAGTAGATACGACAGAGACGTATCGAACTCCCCAAGCTTAAAACCTTGCTTGTCCTCAAGCAACTCAGTTGACAAACTGAAAGAGAAAGAAAAACTTTGACAAACTCTATTTGATCTTGTTGTTGCAGCTATGTCTAACTCATAACCAGAATTTCAGCAAGATCACAAGTTAACCACATAAGCAAGTGACACAAAGGTCTCACGATGAACTAATATCAATGGCATAATCAGCTAGCGAGCAAATAATAATGAGTTTCAAATACCAACAATTCAATCAAAACAAGCATGATGCAATATGAATAGGTGGTATCTCGCTAGCTCTTTCTGAGACCGCAAAACATAAATGCAAAGCACTTTCAAAGATCAAGGGCTGACTAAACATTGTAATTCATAGCAACGAAGATCCAGTCATAGTCATACTCAATATCAATCAAAAGCAAAGCATAAAAATGACAGAGGTTCTCTCTAATTGGTGCTTATAAGAAGAGGATGACTCAACAGGAAAATAAATAGACAGACCCTTCGCAGAGGGAAGCATTGATTTGCAGAGGTGCCAGAGCTCAAGCTTTGAAAACAGAGATAATAATTTTGGGCGGCATGCTTTCATTGTCAACGCAATGACCAAGAGTTCTCAATATCTTCCACGCTACTCATGCTATAGGCGGTTCCCAAACAGAAAAGTAAAGTTTTAACTCCCCCACCACCAATCAATCACACTCCACGGCTAGCCGAATCCTCGGGGTACCGTCCATACTAACATCAATCTGGGGGGAGTCTTGTTTTACAGTTATGTTTTCGATTTAAGCGTGGAACTGGGCATTCCAATTACCAACCCCTTTCTCGTGAATGACAATGAATAAACACATGTCGAGGATAACACGCCTAGCATGGAAGATATCAATAGCCCCCTGTCACCACATGAGCGGTTCGGGCATGCAAAATAGATTATTTCTTGAAGGTTTAGAGAATGGCACATGCAAATTTACTTGGAACGGCAGGTAAATACCGCAAATAGGTAGGTATGGTGGACACTCATGGAAATTTTTTTGGGTTTATGGAAGTGGATGCACAAGCAGTATTCCACTTAGTACAAGTGAAGGTTAGCAAAAGACTGGGAAGCGACCAACTAGAGAGCGACAACAGTCACCAAGATGCAATGAGTTTGACTAACATTGAATTCAAGCATGAACATGATATAAATCACCATGAACACGAACATCATAGAGGCTATGTTGATTTTGTTTCAACTACATGCATGAACATGCGCCAAGTCAAGCCACTTGAATCATTCAAAGGAGAATACCATCCTATCATACTACATCATAGTCATCTCAAAATCTATGTTGGCATTCAAGTCAAACCATTATAAGCTCCTAGCTAAATAAGCATGGCATCAGAAACTATGATCTCTAAATTTTCATTGCAAACATGGTTCTCTCACAACAAAGCTGAATCTGGGGCGACAAGCTAGTCATATTTACAAAAACAAAATAGATAGAGTTCATACCAGCTTTTCCAGTCTCAGTCACTTCATCATATATCATCATTATTGCCTTTCACTTGCACGATCGAACGATGTGAACAATAATAAGCGTGCTCATGCATTGGACTAAGCTGAATCTGCAGGCAAACACAAAGGAGAAGACAAAGTAATATGGCTCTTTGAAAGCTAAACAGGTATGCATGCAAGAGCCAAAAACATTGTAACCAATATCTTCTACCTTGACCCAAAGAAAAAGAAAACTATTTACACGGGAAAGCTCCCAACAAGCAAAAGAAGAAAGGAAAATCTTTTTGGGTTTTCTCGAAAGGACACAAAACAAGAAAACAAAAATAAACTAGCATGGATCATACAGTGGCAAAGTGTAAACACCGACTAACAAAGTAAAAGCATAAGCACGAATGTAAGGTCGGTGAGAACACGTACTCCCCCAAGCTTAGGCTTTTGGCCTAGCTTGGTCTACTCCCAAGGACGGTCGTGGCGAAATCCAAAATCATAATCAGGGTTATACGGGAGCGCTGCAGCCACTGCGTGAATAGCTGCCTCACGAAGACGAGCAGCCGTCGCCTCCCTCTCATACTCATCTGCCTCTCCTATGGTTATGTAGTATCTCCGTTTAACCTGAAAGTCAAAGAAAGCAGGAGCAGGAAGGGTAATATGGAAAACACGCTGCCGGTTAAATATCAATCGGTATAGGAGGGATTCATCATCCCTCTCAAGAAACTGGTAGCGTGTCAGAGCGACGCAGTCAAGGAAGGCTGTATGGAGCGGGGGATCTCCTACGCGGATGGGTACTCCAAGAAAATTTGCTATGCGAGTGGCATAGATGCCGCCAAAGAAATCTTCCTCAATAGCGTTTTTATTCAGCCTCCTTGCTATAATAGCTCCCATGTTGAAGATTTTGTCACCCGTAATTGCGCTCTTAAGGATACTAAGGTCGGATGCGCATAGGTGACAATGTTCAACCTTGTTGTTAATGCATCTACCTACGAAGAGGGCAAAGTAGTGCAAGGCAGGGAAATGAATGCTTCCTATGGTAGCTTGCATGATGTCTCTAGTTTCTCCAACAGATATACTAGAGAAAAAATCTCTAACCGAAGATTTAGCAGGATCTTTAAGATTACCCCCATCGGGTATTTTGCAAATCCTATTGAAATCCTCCAAATCCATGGCATAGGATTTATCATACAAGTCAAACAGTATGGATGAGTCACGACCAACTGGAAATTTAAATCTACGCACGAAAGAGGCAGTGAGCATAGCATACTGTTCACATTTATCTGAGAGGAACTCTTCTAACCCAGCATTGCGAACAAGTGTATCAAACTCATCCTTGAAGCCTGCTTCGATCATGAACTCATCGGAAGGCCATTCACATGGTTGTACCGGTGCGTCCCTTAGTTGATAAGGATCGGGCTCCCGAAAAGAAAGACGGGGACCCTTCTTACTTGAGGAACCACCATGAAACTTCCTCCTGAACATAATTTCTCTTTGCTGAAATTTTGAAGTTCAAGAGAAAAGTGAATAAAGACCAACCACACCTTGTAGCAACTACTCCCACCAGTGCCTAGAGATCGTATCACACGCTAAAACTACTTGGGACCAGCTAAAATCAACATTTCAAACTCAAGAACAGGGTCGCCAAGGTAGCACGAATACATGAAGGATAAAGCACTAGAGCAAAAACTAATTGGACCAATGGAGGAGTCACTTAGCAAGGAGTAATTTCCCCAAAACAGTTCGGAGAATGGTGCTTTGAGCAAGGAGATCGAAAATCACAGCCAAATGAGCAAGAACATAGGTTTGAGCTGCGAAACAATTTTTTCTGGAGGAAGAAGAAGAGGATGGGAGCTGGAATGAGTGGAGGGGGCCCCTGTGGGCCCCACAAGCTTGCTCCCCGCAGCCAGGGGCGTGGCCCGCGGTGACAGGGCTTGTGGCCCACTGGGGTGGCCCCCAGGCCAGCTCTTTGTCCCAGTATTTTTCAAATATTCCAGAAAAAATCATACTAGATTTTCAGGACCATCGGAGAACTTTTATTTTCGAGGTATTTTTCTCCGGGACGCTAAAACAGATAACAGGGAAAACTAAACTAAATCTATCATTTTTCTTCTAAGCAAAAGAAAATGAAAGCTTAAAACAGAGGTATGTGACTCTTTGATTCATCCATTTCATGGTCATCAAAAGAAATCCGTCAATGGGGTTGATCAAATCCTTATGACAAAACTTTCTCGAATCGCAAGAGAGAACGGAGAATTTTCGAATAGCCACTAAGTCACCTCAATGGGGATATGAATCTCCCCAACAAGCAATTCATACTTCATCTTGACACGAGGAATAGGGCATTCAAAGCTCCTAATAAGAACCGATGAAGTTTTTTTGATAGAATTGATGCAATGTACTTGATATCGTTTCTTCGAAAAGTGCACGGTATGCTCATTACCGTTGACGTGGAAAGTGACATTGCCTTTGTTGCAATCTATAACAGCCCTTGAAGTGTTTAAAAAGGGTCTTCCGAGGATGACAGCCATGGCATCGTCCTCGGTAATATCCAAGATAACAAAGTCTGTTAAGATAGTGGTATTAGGAACCACAACAGGCACATCCTCGCAAATGCCGACAGGGAAAGCAGTTGATTTGTCGGCCATTTGCAGAGAAATTTCAGTGGGTGTCAACTTATCCACTTCAAGTCTACGATACAGAGAGAGAGGCATAACACTAACTCCGGCTCCGAGGTCACATAAGGCAGTTCTTACGTAGTTTCCTTTAATGGAGCAAGGTATAGTGGGCACTCCGGGATCACCAATTTTCTTAGGAGTTCCACCTTTGAAAGTGTAATTGGCAAGCATGGTGGAGATCTCAAGATTTGGTATCTTCCGTTTGTTGGTCACGATATATTTCATGTACTTGGCATACGGAGACATTTTGAGCATATCAACTAACCGCATCTGCAGAAAGACGGGTCTTATCATTTCAATGAAGCGCTCAAAATCCTCATTATCCTTTTTCTTGGATGGCTTAGGAGGAAAGGGCATAGGTCTCTGAACCCATGGCTCTCTTTCTTTACCATGCTTCCTAGCAGTGAAGTCATTCTTATCGTATCTCCTAGGGTGTGGGTTATCAGGATTAACCATAGGTTCAATCTCCACATCCTTATCATTGCTAGGTTGAGCATCATTATGAACATCGTTGTCCATGTTGTCACCAGGTTCATGTTCATCACCAGATTGTGTTTCTGCATCAGACACAGAAATATCATTTGGTTCTTCAGGTGTGACAGTATTAGGTGAACTGACATGTAGGTTTCTATCATCCTTCTTCTTCTCCTTAGGATGACTGGGTGCATCTGCATTAATTCCTTGAGAATCTTGATCAATTCTCTTAGGATGACCCTCAGGATACAGAGGTTCCGGAGTCATTTTGCCTCCTCTAGTAATGACTCTGACAGAGTTGTCATTTAATTCATTGAGCAGGTCATTCTGAGCTTTAAGTACTTGTTCTACCTGAGTAGTAATCATAGAGGCATGTTTACTCAGAAGCTTCAGATCATTGACATTTCTGTCTACACAAGCACTTAAATGACTAAGCATACGAGTACTTTGTTCCAAATGTCTGCTAACATAATCATTGAAACTCTATTGTTTGGCAACAAAGTTTTCAAATTCATCAAAGCATAGGCTAGCAGGTTTATCAAAAGGAATATCACTCTCATCAAACCTACGCAGAGAATTTACTTATATTACCTGTATCGGGTTATCGAGACCATGGATCTCTTTGATATGTGGTAGATTTTTGACATCTTCAGATCTAATGCCTTTCTCTTGCATAGATTTCTTGGCTTCTTGCATATCTTCGGGACTGAGGAATAGAATACCTCTTTTCTTCGGAGTTGGCTTAGGAGGTGGTTCGGGAATAGTCCAAGCATTATCATTGATCAAGATGTTATTCAGTAGAGTCTCAACTTGTTCTACAGTTCGTTCCCTAAAAACACAACTGGCACAACTATCTAGGTGGTCTCTAGAGGCATCGGTAAGTCCGTTATAAAAGATATCAAGTATCTCGTTCTTCTTAAGAGGGTGATCAGGCAAAGCATTCTGTAGCTGGACGAGCCTCCCCCAAGCTTGTGGGGGACTCTCTTCTTTGAGTTGAGATAAGTTGTATATTTCCTGCAAGGCAGCTTGCTTCTTATGGGCAGGGAAATATTTCTCACAGAAGTAATAGATCATATCCTGGGGACTACTCACACATCGAGGAGCAAGAGAAGTGAACCAGGCTTTAGTGTCATCCTTTAGAGAGAAAGGAAACAGCTTAAGGATATAGTAGTGACGGATCTTCTCCTCACTAGTGAAAAGGGTAGCTATATCGTGTAGTTTGGTAAGATGGGCGACGACCGTCTCAGACTCATAACCGTGAAAAGGATCAGATTCGACTAGAGAGATTATCTCAGGGTCGACAGAGAATTCATAATCCTTATCGGTGATAAAGATAGGTGAAGTGGCAAACTTCGGGTCGTATTTCATCCTAGCCTTCAGAGATTTTTTTCCTTCCACTTGAGAAGTAATTTCTCAGCGTCATAGGCATCCTTACACGCAAGAAAATCCTCAGCTATCTCTCCCTCCATAACGTAACCCTCAGGTATATCAGGCAATTCATATCTAGGAGAGCTAGATCTAGCAGGAGCAAAAGCAGGTTCTATCTCAATAGTATCAGCAGTTTCAGAAGCATCACGAGCATTGGCAGTAACTCTAGCAATATGAGCATCAAGGAACACTCCTAGTGGCACATCAGGAAAAATAGCATCTCTAGCATCATCAAGCATAACATCATCAGGCATAGCATCTCTAGCATCATCAGGCAAAGCAGTATCAAGCATAACATCTCTAGCAGTATCAGGCATAGCATCTCTAGCAGTATCAGGCATAGCATCTCTAGCAGTATCAAGCATAGCATCTCTAGCAGTATCAGGCATAGTAGCATCATAAGCATCATCAAGCACAGGCGACATATCAAGATTTCTAGCAGGAGGTGATGTTGCAAACTTAGTCATAACTGAAGGTGAATCAAGTGCAGAGCTAGATGGCAGATCCTTACCTCCCCTCGTAGTTGAGGGCAAGACTTTGGTTTTTCGATCTTTCGGATTCTTCATAGTGATCAGCAGATATAAATCCCAAGTGACTCAGAGAATATAGCAATACCTCCTCGGCAACGGCGCCAGAAAAATGCTGACTCCGTGTGACAACGGACCTTTCCCTGCAACGGCACCAGAAGAATGCTGCTAGCACTCCCCGACAACGAAACTAGAAGAATGTTGTTGACGGTCCACCAGTGCGTGGGTTCGCAGCAGTTTTCGAGGGTAGAGTATTCGACCCAAATTTGTTGACGCGCCAATAGGAGGTGAGAGGATACTCTCAAGTATTAGCAGCTGAATGTGTCAGATTCAACCACACCTGAAAGATTAGTATCTGCAAGCAAAGAGTCAGCAACAAAGTAGTATGATAACAACAGTGTCAGAAACGATCTGTTGACGGCAGACTATTCCTAACGATTGTATCGATGGCGCCAGAAGTTCCCCGTCGACGGAAATTGTCAGTTCCCGTCAACGACCAGCGTACCAAAATTGTAGCAGGTAGCAGCAGTGTAACGAGTAATAGCAGTGGCAAGGAACAGTAGTAGTGACAGCAGTAGCAAGTAGCAACAGTAGCAAGTAGCAGCAGAGCAAGCAACAGTAGTAACAGCAGCAGAGCAAAACAAGTAACAGCAGCAGCAGCAGCAGAGCAAGACAAGTAACAGCAGCAGTGGGACAAACTCGTAGGCAATGGGTCGGTGATTTGTTTGGATGATATTCATCATGCAACAGTTATAACACGGAGAGATATGTGGCTAGCTCCCGTTCGTCAATGTGATGTAGGCATGCATTCCGTGTGTAGTCATACGTGCTTAGGGAAAAGAACTTGCATGACATCTATTGTCTACGTGCTTAGGGAAAAGAACTTGCATGACATCTATTGTCCATCCCTCCCGTGGCAGCGGGGTCCAAAAGGATACTACGGGATATTAAGGTTCTCCTTTTAATAAAGAACCGGAACAACGCATTAGCACTTGGTGAACACATGAACTCCTCAAACTATGGTCATCACCGGGAGTGGTTCCGGTTATTGTCACACCGGGGTTGCCGGGTCATAACACATAGTAGGTAACTACAACTTGCAAGATCAGATCTAAAACACACATATATTGGTGACAACATAATAATTTCAGATCTAAAATCATGGCACTCGGGCCCTAGTGACAAGCATTAAGCATGGCAAAGTAGTAGCAACATCAATCTGAGAACATAGTGGATACAAGGGATCAATCCCCATCAAAACTAACTCGATTACATGATAGATCTCATCCTACTCATCACCGCCCAGCGAGCCTACGAATAGATTACTCACGAACGATGAAGAGCTTCATGGAATTGGAGAGGGAAGAAGGTTGATGATGACGATGGCGACGATTACTCCTCTCCGGAGGCCAAAACGGACTCCAGATCTGTCCTCCAGATGAAGAACAGGATGTGGCGGCGCCTCCGTATCGTAAACGCGACGAAATCTTCTCTTCTGAATTTTTTTCTGGGCGAAAGTGAATTTATAGAGCCACGTGGGCCCCACAAGCTTGGTTGTCGCGGCTAGGGGGGTGGCCGCGGCAACAGGGCTTGTGGCCCACTGGCCCACCCCCTCTGGTGGATCTTTGCGCAGGTATTTTTCATACTTTCCAGAAAAATTCTTCGTAAATTTTCAGGACGTTCCGAGAACTTTCATTTCTGCACAAAAACAACACCATGGCAATTCTGCTGAAAACAGCGTCAGTCCGGGTTAGTTCCATTCAAATCATGCAAATTAGAGTCCAAAACAAGGGCAAAAGAGTTTGGAAAAGTAGATACGACGAAGACGTATCAATAGGTTGCTCACTTAGTTGCATATCTAGACAATCTATTTATTGCTCAACTTAATTTGTTAAAAGAAAATATTAAAATTTGTGAGTTTCCTATTCACCCCCTCTAGTCAACCATATCGATCCTTTCACCTGGTAAAAGTTTGCCACAAAGTGTCTCATGCACCAACGGTGTTGAAGATTTGGAAGACCTAGAATTTCAATGTCTATTGCTTTGAGAATCCCATGATGGCCTTCCGATATAATACATAGCTCTCTCTTGCCAATCACCTTTTTCTTGAAATGATCCATGGACCACTCCCAATTGTCATCATGCTCGGAAGGCACCAAGGCATCACATTATCATTTGATGAGTGGGCCATTGCCACCATCAATGTGACCTTGTATTTATCAGTCAATAATTTACTATCTATAGACAAGACCGGGCAACAATGCGTGAATGCCTTGATGCATTGGCCAAAGCTTGAGAAGGCACATCGAAACACTTTGTTAATTGACTCGACCCGATGTCGCATGCCCCGGTTCCGATTACCAATGGCTCCCAACATCTTCGGGGGAATGTTATATGCAGCCTCGTAATCACCACGCAACATCCTAATAGTGTTTGCCTTGGCCATCTATGCCTTCCCATACTTGACTGGTTACCCGAATCGTTCCTCCACCAAAGTCATGACAAACTTCACCTTCACGGTTGGATCATGTGACATATGATTCAAATTGTATTTTAGATACTCAAACATGAGTTGACGGTGTCCCTTGCTTCGGTCGGCCTTGTCCGACAACATGCATGAGTGAGTGGCAACACAACTCTTCAACACCCATTAGCCGGTTTCTTGAATTGTTTTTCTTCCACAGACCTTCCAACGGCAACATTCTTTGTCACATTTCATGGTGTAGCGCACCTCTTGGTTGGAATGACAAAAAACAAACGGCCTATGGTTCTTAATGGAGTAGTCACACGACCATATCTTGAACTCTTCCAAAGAACCAAATTTTATGCCTTTCTTCAAATGAGCATTCTCACCCCCATCGCTTGGTCGAGAATCACCGACTTTGGGGCACGGTGTTGGCTCAAACAACCCCAATCTCATGCCACCATCAACAACGGCCTTGTCCGCAAGACTAACATCTCTAAACAACTAGGGCCCTCTTTCCTTACCGATCACCTTCTTGAAGACTTGATTTTCTTGCGGCGTGAACCCATCCTCATGTAATTCTTCCTCGAAACCCTCATCATCCGAGCCATACCCACAATACAATTATAAGGGAGGGTATGGTCCATGTATTGTTGGCATACAACGATATCCAAGTTACCAATGAGATTGTAATGAATCTCTTCATCTTTCGCATAAGCATCCTCTTGAGAAACAATCACATCATCACCAACATGACCACTAGCATCTTCTTGAACATGAGGAACAACATCATCTCAAAGTACAATGGCTATAGCATTGATACCTCTTTGATTGGTGGTTGGCTACTTGTTGTTCGGCTAGAAGAGTTGGGGACATACACCTCGGCACTAACATCATGTATTGAGGAGAATACATTGTGGTTCAAATCAATTTGGAGTGGAGGAGCATCAACCTTTGTGTCAAATATTTCAAGTGACTTATCTTGTGATGCATCTCCTTTTTCCTTCTACACATTCCAATGCAATTGGGAGGTGATGTGCATACTCTTTAATTGGGACTTTACTCCCAATCCAACGTCATACCTCCCAATAATCTTAACCTCAGCAATTGGGTCATTCCAATGTAAGATGCTTCTCACTTTCACTACAAGATCATCAAAGCTTGGACTTGTGTCAAAAACCATAGCATCTTACCCTTCATCGTCATTTCCATTCATAAATGACGCCTTGTCCAAATAATGAACATTTATGAGCCTATCCATCTAAGAACAATGAAAACAATAAAGTCATCCATAGGTCATGCAATTCAAATGGATCAAAAACATACTTTATGCGCATATTGGATAAATAACTTATATTCATTCCATTCAATCAAGAAAACACATGGTCATATGTAATCCATAGTCATAACCTTAACCCTAACCCTAACCCCTAACATGACCACTAATCCCAGCACTAGATCTAGGTACCACCAACAATGCTAGACACACACAATACATATCCAAAACACAAACATAACCCTAAATGGATCATATTCATTAACTTCATCACAAAATTGAGAAAATGCTAGGGTTTGCAAGCAAGTGAGCAAACCAACCACAATAGATTATTTCAACCAACCAAAAAGAGGGGAGTTGCAGAGATACCTTGGGTGATGAAAATGCTCCAAATCCACCGGTAGAATCTCAAGCAAATGAGTGGGATCTAGTTGGTGTTTGGGTGGGGGAGAGATAAGAGAAAGGGGCTGAGCTCGGGGGAAGAAAATGAATGAGGGTGAATGGGTGGATGGGGGGCCCACCCACTCACCCCACACATCCTTACCCGCCTCACGAGCCTACCGCTAGGGTCCTTGGCAGTAGGTGTAGGTACCCCACCGCTAGGGGGTCTAGCGGTAGGCCATTTTCCACGTCAGCGCTAGCTAACGGGCCGTCTGCCACCATCACCCTACCACCGAGGTCTCTGGCGATAGGGTGTGCTAGGCTACAACGATGCCCTCCGACGCTAGGCAAAAGGGTCAGATCCTGAAATTTTTGACAAACGAGGCCAGATCCTGCTAAACTTGTCGAAAAGGGTCAAAACACAAAATTTAGCCTCTCTACCCACCATGTATTAGGCGCAAGAATAGGAGACAAAGGTTGACAGTGAACTGACATAAAGGAATCCCAAAACGCAGTTGGACGGCAAGGATACCGTCCTACCACACGCTTGTCCTCCCAAACTTTGCAATTACGGGGCGTTTCTAGTTGAAGCATGACTACTACATCCAGCCCGATTAGAAACCTTCAAGCCCGTATGGCCGTCTCTCAATCCAAAATCATATTTTAGCCCAGGTAGGAACTCATGACGTTGTTCATCATTATTTTTCATGAATTTAACTCCACATAGAAAAGATGCTACAATGCTTATACATGTTTGATGTATATATGGCCATACATGATGATTTTTTTTTTGGAAAAGGTATTTGTCGAGTGTTGCATGTCGTTCAATCATCCCCTAGCTACACCCTTGGTTGTATTCCATACTTTCAAGTGATATTGAATGCATGGAGACGACCTTTTCTGAACAAAATATGATCCCATGAACCACTATCTTGTGAATATTTTTGTGGAGGGGGGTGTATCTTGTGAATACTAAATGTAATTTTAAACTAGCCAAAGGAGTCTTGACATATTTTGGAAATTTAATGAAAATCAAATTTTATCACAAACATTGTAACTCGACATGAGATTACAAACCTAAAACAATACTTGTAAGAACTGCTCAATTTTTCACAAAAAAGAAGAAGTGTTCAGTTTGTATTCAATGTATATTCAAAATTATCTTGTTCATATGAACTTGCCATTAAATGCCTTTGACTAGTATACAATTGGAAGAGAAATGAGGGAGGCCCCCAAAGATGCCCTTGGAAAAATCTATATGTTAATCATTGTGTCAACTTATCGATGATTTATCCATCGCGTGTATAGTGGGCCAGGGCCCACTAACAAAGCGAGGCAAGACAATATTTTTTTCGTTTGTTGGCTACCATTGTTTTGGAACGCTTTTTCAGGGGGTCTTTAAGTCTTCTTCGGGGTTTGTTTATTTTCCTTTCTCCATCAGTTTTTCTTTATATATTTTTCTCCTTTTTTATCAATTCCCTTTTCATTTTATTTACGAAATTTATATAATTTACACCAAATTTAGAAAATGTTCATTATTTTTAAAAATCATCCAACACAACATATTTGTGTATTTTTTAAAACAAACTTGAAAACACGCAAAAAAAATAAAGAATATGAAATACAAATAGGAAACACTTCAGCTAGCAAATCTGGGCTCAGCTCCCACTGTTCTAAAACCCATGTAATTTAACACACCCAAAACAAGCCGACGGTACATACCTTCACCGATCTCTTCTTTGGCCCATCCCTTCAAAAGACAAATTTAGGCTCTGTACAAAAATTTACTGTTCATGTATTGTTTGGATCTAATTTATCTTTTTTCTGAGAGCTACTTGTATGTCCAAATAATCTAAAATTTAGAGCGCACCTTACGCATTAAATTATCTACCATGCATTTTTTAAAAGTTCTTTGATTTTCTGGTTTTTTTGTAAAAATATATTTTAACTGAGTGCAGGCTCAGAAATGAATATTCCCCATCTCGATCCCTTTTCCAGGCCCCCATGCTGCATAAAAAACAGACAGACCAAAAGTTCCACACTCATACGCATGAGTAAATGCAGCCCATCCATCCTGATCGTGTATTCTGTTCGTCCTCCTTATCTTCTGCAACGGGAAACGGCCTACAAAACGTCGCCGTCGAGCAGGGCAGCGAGTCCCACTCCCGCACGACAGGACAACCGAGCCACACGGAGAGAATCATGCGTTCCCCTGCCGGCCTCGCCGCCGCCCTCCCCCTCCTCCTGCTCGCGCTCCTGCTGCCGGCCCCCGCCGTCGCCGGCCGCCCCCTCGTCGCCGGCAACCGCAAGCCCGCCCCGTCCGAGGCCGCGGCCACCGCCAGGTGGCTCGCCGCGCAGAACACCTGGGGCGTCCTCAGGTTCCCCCCACCTACCAAATACCACCCACCTTCTCTCTCTGATCCCCTGTATGGTAACCGAGTTCTTTGGCAACACGCGGTTTTGATCGAATTGGCTCTTGCCAGTTCAGAATTGCAGTTGGGCAGGGTGTCCACTGAACCGCAGTTGAAGTACGAGTTAGTAATTGCTCGAGGCCTAGTTTGGAAAATTGCTGCGCTACTTTGGAGAATCGGAGTCCTTTGTAGAGCGTCTGAGACGCTGAATTGGCGCTCAGGCGTCAGACACCCAAGTACCCAATTAACTCGGGTATTCCAGAATTTGAGGGGTAGAATCTGGCACGAACCAAGCGATGCTAGGCTGAAAGAATACCAGACAGGTTTCGGTGTTTGTTACGCTGAGTTCAGTATGTGTAACGTACTGCCCACCTTCTAGTTTTTAGGTTTTACAAACAACTAGCTTGAACCACATGCTCTGCTGGGAAGTAATCAAAATAACTCCAATCATGTGACAACTCAATCCCCATAGTCCATACAATAAATTGATGGTCACAACTCACAGTGAATCGACTCCGAAATAATAATAAAAACCAGAAAACTAAGCAACTAAGAAACAGCGCTACTGTAAGTATAGAATCATATTACATGTTTAGAACCACCAAAAGCTGGAGATCATAGCAAGATAGTTCCACTTGCCCATAGATAGGTTATTTTAGGTGGCTTGCAACCGGAACATCACCGCCATCTCCAGTATGTGTATAAGGAAAGATATCTTAGAACTGGGATTTAACAGACTTTTAGGTTGGTTCTTGCTATGATTGTGATACTTCAGTATCGCATTATTAGTGTGTATTTGACTGCGGCACTCACTAATGCTTTGCCATTTTCTTTGCAGCACAATATCAAGTGATCTAAGTGGCGCTCCGTTTGGGTAATTCCTAATTCACGCACTTTGGCTAATCGTGAATGCTTTGTCTTGAGTATTGACTGATTGTTGAACTAGTTCCATGCTTATTCTGCACACAGCAATGTAGTTTCATATAGTGACGGGGTACCAGGTGAGAGCCATGGTATTCCGTACTTTTATCTGACTACTCTGGATCCCACTGCAAGAGATGCATTGGAGGATGAAAGGACGTCCTTTACCCTTAGTGAGTTCCCTCTTGGCACCTGTGGGAAGGTTGATCCTGAAAACCCAACATGTGCAAAACTTACTCTTACCGGAAAGGTAATAACAACATACATACATCATAAGATGATTGCTCACTTTCTGTTTATGTCCCTGTTACATATTTGCTTAACTTTGGCAGAATTTCAATGCTCTATTTCTGGTTTCTATCTTCACACTTAATACTAGGCTTGTTGTAGTCATGGAATCATATTATCCTTGTGCTTTCTCACATTTATAGTCTCGGATCCTAAGTTGTACTTCTCATAAGTATATCCATAGAAGCTTTTTATTTTTCTCATAATTTGGTAGAAAGAAGGGGTATAGTGGGGAACTTGACCATATTATGGAAGTAGCAACCTTCGAAGCATCGTAGTGACAACTTGGTGCTGTTAGCCTCCATAGCTGTAACCAACAAAAAATTCTACTGGGTCTATCTGTTCTAATGCCCAAACATTTTTGCTTGAGCCTGGCAAGCTATCGCTCTTAAAGTATCTGTCATGATGATAAAAAAAAGACAAGTTCATCATGATGTAATATCAAGCACTGAAGCAGAAGAGGAGATGAACACCTTTATATAATCCCTCCTAAAATGCACATGTATAGAATATGACTGTATGATGGGGAGACCGGATACCACTGTGGTGTACACTTCTTAAAAGGAACTGTAATTGCAACCTGAAGTAACATTTACTGCTCTTGCAGTTGAAGATGGTTGACCATAAGTCACCTGAAGCGGATCTGGCCAAAACAGCGCTTTTCAGCAAACATCCTGAAATGGAGGGTACAGATATATTTTCCTTTTCCTTGTATATATATAGCCAATATAAGTTAGTAACGTGTTTTTCTTATCTGTAAACATACATGTATTGTTGTTTCACAGGCTGGCCAAAGAACCATCACTTCGAGATCTTTAAACTGGAAATCGAAAACATATTCTTGATCGACTGGTTTGGGGGTCCTAAACCTATATCCCCTTCACAGTATCTTGAGTATGGAAGGTAAGTTAGACGAAACCTTTCAAATCTGAGTTTCACAACATATATACAAACAATATGTTCTCATGCCTATATATTTGCAGATCCCCATTATGAACATGTTCCTTAACATACATTTTGATTTGTACAGGGACCAGGGCTCAGTGATGTTCTTGTGAGCGCGAATGCTGCTGAAACCCATATCCTTAGCATGTTTGCCTATGCTTTCTGAAAGACGTCCAAACTGTACATACTGTAATGGCCTACGATTAAATAAACACGTAATATTGTCTTTGTGTCGACATAATACTGAAAGACTTCAAAGGGCGAGGTTACGTTGTATTGGTGGTATTTTGTTTCGACAGTGTAAAGCAACAGTTATTACTCCCTCCGTTCCTAAATATAAGTCTTTTTAGAGATTTCAATATGGACTATATTCGGATGTATATAGATCTACTTTACAGAAAATAGTACTCCCTCCGTCCCAAAATAAGTGACTCAAAAATGACTCTACTTTATACTAAAATTAATACAAAACTAAGTCATTTTTGAGTCACTTATTTTGGGACGGAGAGAGTATATGTTTTCAAAATTTTTTTTTTGTAAATTTTCGTGTTAGTGTCGCAAGCGTGCTTGACAATTTGGATGCGAAACAAAGTAGTGGTGTGTCGGTAAAAATAAATAAATTTGGGTGTGACATTTTGGTGTAACAATTGGTGTTCAATTTGTTTTTGTTTTTTGGCACATGCCAAAATGCTTAACGTTTTTGCCTAAAAAAATTTAGGTAGCATTTGATGTGACAAAGAACACATAAATATTTTATTGGGATTTTTTTGACATTTCAAAATTCATTTTTCATGGGCAGGAGCACGTGCTCTTGGGAGCCGAATTGCATTTGCAGTTCACAGATTATTTTACTAGAATATATAGTATAGTACATCGTTCAATGAAATAGGTGATTTACACGAAGTCTTCGTTCGGATCCTTCTGGCATGCGCCAACGTGTTGAATTGTTCGAGCTGAGTTGTGTATTGTTGAATAGATTATCTATAGTTGACATTGGACCGGTATCTATCTGTTGTTCCTGCAACTAGGCGCTGTTTATTGCAAGAATTAAACCAGATTTTTCTCTGCTGCTCGGCCTGCAACTTGTGTTCAAAATATGTTTTCTTTTCTCAGTTCAAAGGTTGTGATTTCTGACTTGAACGCAGCTGGATCGAGCAGCAAATACGAATTTCGTTGCACAATTTGAAAGTAAAGTGGTCGTGTTCTGGATCTTATAACACAAGTGTATTTGGTCAGCAAAGCATCAGGCGGCAACACCAGCCAAACGCTCAAGCAATCCCTCCGAAATCAGCTCATGAAGAGTGAATTAGGGACTGATTAAATGTAGTACTCCCTCCGGAATCAGCTCAAGCAACCGGAGTATAATAGCGTTTATAGATAACTAAGGCCCTGTTTAGATACACTCAGATTATATAATCCGGTTTTTATAATCTATTATGTCTCCAAACAGGACAGATTATATTATAGTTTATAAAAATTAGATGGACAGATTATTAAAAACTCATAATCTACTCTACCCCAGCTAAAATCAAATTATAGATTACTAATGACCCATCACCCTTGGAAACTTGGAGATAATTACCTACTGCCACCGCCATCGTTCTCCAAACATGCTCATCTAGATTATTACCTTTGCAGTTAAAAAACAAAGGACATACATGTCATTGTACAATATAAAACCTGGATTACAGTTTATATAATCTGACCTCCAAACATGTCCACCTAGATTATTTTTATAAACCAGATTATATAATCTATCTTCATAATCCAGATTATTATAATCTATTATGATTCCAAACAAGGCCTAAAGCACGAACTTATATATTTTTTTACAGAAGGAAGTAATACAGAATCATAGATAGATGGGAAAAAAACCAATATGACACCAGTTTCTTCTTTAATCACAATTATAATCACAGATGAGATCAACGCCTACATAGACCCAATAAAATTCCGCCAAAAGAATTCACCAAAAGAAATCACGAATGGTGAATGCAGTTGCTCCAAACACTTGAATAAACAAGAGCAGAGAAGAGAAGTATTTTTTTTAAAAAAAACAAGAGAACAGAAGCGTGGGGGGCTAGCGGAGACTTTTGACTTTGTCAGAACTGGGTCGTGTTTGACCCGGACGGCCCGGCGTAGTTGCTCCGGTGGTGCGGCGGCCGCCGGAGCGACACCATCCCCTCCGACACGACGCTCGCGTCGTCCCACTCCCTCCCGAGTATCCCTGACGCCGTCAGCGCCACCTCGTCGTCCTCCCCGCGCATCGCCCGGAGCGTGCGCCGCGCCATGTCGCGCCCGACCCCGCCGTCGCTCTCGGCCACCGGCATCAGCGCCGCCTCGACGCCGGCCGCGCGCGCCAGCCCGCGGAACCTCAGGCTGCCCCGGCTCATCCCGTACAATGCCGATATGCAGTACTCCTCCTCCGCGCTGCCCGGCGCGGCCGAGCCGCTGCGCATGAGACCCACGATCGCGGCCACCGCGCCGCCGTCCATCAGCGCGGCCCTCCCTTCCGGGCACCCGGCCAGGTTCGCGAGCACCATCACGGAGAGCTTCCGCAGCGCCGCGGCGTCCGCGTCGTTCCCGCGGTCCCGCGCCTCCGCCGTGGCCAGCAGCGTCCGCACCACCCCCGGCGTGCGCGCGATCTTGGACCGGTTCATCCCGGCGAGGGAGACGTGGTACAGCGCCATGCCGGCCTCCCGGCGCGCGCGGTGGCCCGCCCCGCCGCTCGAGAACAGCTCCAGCAGCGGCGGGATCGCGCCCAGCACGCCGATGGCCGCGCGGTTCTCGTCCTCAACGGCGAGGCTGTAGATCGCGCCGGCGGCGTGGTCGCGCGCCTCCGGGTGGCCGACCCGGAGCACGTCGACGAGCGGCGACACCGCTCCGGACCGCACGATCCGTACCTTGTTCTCCGCCTCGAGCGACAGGTTTACCATGGCCGCGGCCGCGTTGACCTGGATGCCGGCGTCGGCGGATAGCAGCATCGGCCGGAGCGCGGCGAGCAGCCGCGGCGTGCAGAGCTGCGTCCGCATCTCTTTGCTCTCCCGCGTCGCCTGCCGCAGAGAGGCCATCGTCGCCTTCTGCTCCGCGGGGCTGGCGCCGTCCGCGCCGAGCACGGCCATGACCTCCTCCTCCAGCGAGCCGCCGGCCTGCCTCGGCTCCTGCACGAAGCCGTCGCCGGCGCTGTAGTCGACGCTGTAGCGGTTTCTTGTCCGGACGGAGGAGGCCTGTGGCTGTGCCTGTGGGGCCGACCCGTGGTTCACCTGCGACCTCTGCTCCTGGCGCGGCGGCATGAGGCGGCGGACGATGTCGCCGGCGGTGTCGAGGGAGAGAGGGGAAGGGTGGGGCAGCCCGAGGCGCTCGCACCAGTTGAGGATGGCGGAGCGGAGCGCGACGTTGGGGATGAGCACGAGGGGGGAGGACGGGAGGCCGGCGACGGCGGGCGGGTAGAAGGCGAGCGCGGCGCAGGCCTGGATGCAGGCGCGCTCGATGGTCTGGCCCGGCGGCACGATGACGGGATCGGCCATGAGCGTGCCGGAGATGGGGCAGAGGAACTCCGCCGGCGGGTCTACAGTGGCCGTGAACGACGAGGACGGCGACGAAGACGCGGAGGCGGAGGAAGCCGGTGAGGAGGACTTGAACGGCCTCCACCGCAGCCGGGCGGTGCCCATGGACTCGGCCGTGTTGGTGCTTTTCCTTGTGACGACCAGACGGTATTGTTGGCTTTTAGCGACGGCTATAGCGACTACTGGAGGTGTCGCTCGCCGCCCCTTCTACCGGAGAGGCGCTATTGGTGGTGACCGACTGACCGGTGATTTTTAAACCGGGGATTTTATTTACATCTCGTACTAGCAAAAGGGCACGTGCGTTGCAACGAGAGAAAAAAAACCACACGTTTTTAATATTTTTATAATTATTTTGATTTATTAAAATAATGATAGAACGCGGGTTGAATAACAAAAATTACAGGGTTTTTTTAATAAAAATAACGTGGTGGGTTTTCCAACAAAAGCAATAGCCTCTTTATTATTAGGTATAGATATGAGGCTTTCCAAGCAAGGCCTAAAACATTCAACCTCCCTAAAACACTTTCCAAGAAAAATCCAACATATTCACTACAAAAATACATACATGAATTTTTTTTTTATAAACCACTCAGTCTATCTAGCCAAACACCTTGGAAAATACAATATAAACAGGTTATATCAAAGTCTGTGCCTACTTGTGTCGACCGTCTTCATCCTTCCGGACAGGCCGATGGCGTCTTGCAAGAGCTAGCCTAAAATTGTCAATCGTCATCAAAAAATAATCAAGACCACTGTCTTGCCGGACCAACATTCTCGAAAAGAATTCGTCACTGTTAAAAAAGACAAAAATCAAGAATCGAACTCCCATTATAAAACATGAAGTTTAATTTAATCCCTCTGTCTCATTTTACAAGTCCGGCACATGTACCTAGGTCATCAATTTAATGAATGACATATATTACAAAAAGTATATCATTAGAGACTTTAGATGCTCTATTTTCTAATGATATAATTTTTATGTTAAACAATATATTTCATATAAATTAAATTGGCAACCTAGGTACACGGACGCCTTCTAAACTGTGACGAAGGCTTTTTGTGGGGATAATTAACATCACATCTAAGGCTATCCAAACAAAGGCCTAAAGCATTCAACCCTCCCAAGAGTACTTCCTAACACAAATTCAAAACATTCACTACGGAAATGCATTCATCAAAATTTCCACTAAAAAAATTGAAACTTTTGACTTTAAACTTCTTTCAGTTTTCAACTCACGTCCAAATATAAAAATACTCCTTTAAATTGTAAGACTTTAAGTTTTAATTAAAGTATTTTAATTTCAACCCCCAAAACATCAACTTGCACCTCTTGCAAAAGGCGGCTATGCGGCTGCAAGGTGGAGCTAACGTCCTCACAAGCACTGCATGGGAAAGGAAATGTGTGTATGTCGAATTGCAAATGAAACAAGTTTGAACGATCTACATTATTAAAGTACTCCGCTCACATGAAATGTGCTGAGTTGAACTAGAAGGTGACTCGTACGTGATTTCGAGCCACTCTGAGCTACTCCCTCTGTACCATAATATTTGTTGTTGGAAAGAACTAGTCTAGTTCTCCCCAACAACAAGTATTTAGGAACAGAGGGAGTAGATACAAATAATGAAATTCAGTTTGGGCTGACGTGTTTCCTCATGAAATATTGTGAGTGCTAATTTTGATGCAAAAACATGGTTATAAGGGGAAATGTTCATCTGTGACTTTACGGAGTCAAACCAAAACATATGCCACTCCGACGATTACCCACTTGACATTAGGGGGCAATTTTGCTATTCTTTTTCCTCGTTGTTCTCCTTCATGGAGTAGTACCATTTGTTCAAGTTAAGTACAACATCATAATGAGAACTATTATTAAATATTGGAAGTTCATTTGTTTTCTATCATCGACCAAATTAAATGAATAATTGTAGCTACCAAATGATAGTGAAAATTCATAACTGGTGCTGGTATTATTATTTTCTCTTGTACATTTAAATATTACTAATTATTTTCAAAATTCGTAACCAACAATGTCTCAATTTTTTGTTGACCACCTCTATCACACCCAATGGAATGCCCAGACTACAAATGAAGCAAGTAGGCTGTGAAAGAAAGACTTAATCAATTGTAATCTGCCATCATATGAAATCATGGTTGAACAACCAGAAATTCTTCTCTAAATCCTCTGCATCATAGCATTAAAATCGTAATTTCTGAGCTAGCTTATGCTGAGTGGCAAACCCAAACAAGTGAAAGGAATGAACTCAACTGACATCTAAAGGTGGCCACAATATCGAATTTACTTTACCAGGGGCAACATTGATTTGCATTACCACACACATGTAATTGATTTTAAGTCCAGTTTGAGTAGCAAAATGCAGAAGGATGCTTTTTACATGAAGCAGCTACATACCTTCAACAGGTAGGACTAGAATAGTATCATCTGCATTCTGATCATAGGAAAACCAGGGCATGAGTTCACCTGAAGTGCAGCAGTAATGATGTTATTCCTCATATCTTCATTCATAATTGACTGAAGGAAATCAACAGAAAGAACAAAGAGCAATGGAGAAAGCGGATCTCCCTGCCTTAATCCTCTTCTAGAATGGAATTGTTTGCCTGGAATCTTATTCAGTAACACAACAGATGTGCCAGACTCGCAAATCTTTTTGATCTATCCAATTCATCTTTGCCCAAAACCTCTAGCTTCCAAAATGTGCAAGATGAGATTATGCTCAATAAGGTCAAATGCTTTCTCAAAATCCAGTTTAAGTATTACAGTTTCTTGCTTAGATTGATGAAATTGGTGTAAATACTCAAAAGCTCAAGCTAGACAATCTTGTATGGACCTTGTCTTTAGAAAACCATATTGATTGGTATGCACCAAATTGAGAATGACTTTTTGAAGCCTATTTACCAAAAGCTTAATAATGATCTTTTTTGAGCAGTTTAACAAAGAAATGTGCCTAAAGTCTCCAGTTATCAGGGGGTTGTCCTTCTTTGGGATCAGAGTGGTGTATGAAGTGTTGATACTTTGAAGCTGCATTTTATCCTGCAATAAGTTCTGTATGGGGGAGTAAAAATCTTCTGCAAAGATTTTGCAGCAAGCTTTGACAAAAGCACCATCAGGTCCAGGAGCTTTATCAGATGGGAGTTGGGACACCACGCCATCAATTTCTTATTTAGTAAGAGGTTCTTCCAGAGCTTTTAAGCCAACACATGTTTGAAGCATAGGGTTAAGATCAAAAACCGCATAAGTCTGTACACTAGTACTCAACCTATGCTTAAAACCTCTCCATAGTTCAAGTGCTTTTGCCTAGTGCTCACTAACTGAACAATTGTCTTCTTCTTAATTAGTGAAGGAGTCAAAAATTTGCCCCCCGTTTAAATGACATTTTTACAGAGGAGAGCATAACCCCCATTGGAGGTCCTTCCATCAGCTGAAATGCAGCAACTTTCGGTAGACAAACATAGTCGACCAAGATGCAAAGTTTACGTGACCGGGCTCCCATTTTCCCCATCCACAAGCACTTTGTGCTTTTAATGTCTGGAAAGCGCCGTTATTCCAAATACCACTTGGGCCCAAATCGGCACCAGTTGATTCCTTCCCGTCGTTGATTGCTTTAAGTATATAAACTGTGAAGCAGGTCCATCGTAACACCAAGGCACGTCCAGAGACAAAGGGCATCCATCCATCCAAGCTGGTCAAATCGTTCTCTTCGATTTTATACCAACTTTTCCTATCACTTTCTCGGTCCATCTCTTTTTGGCCACGGTGTGTGGTGCAGTGTGCGCATCACAGGAATCTGATAAAAATCTCTCAAACTCTCTTTCTTTTCCTAATGCAAGATGACGGTTGAAAAGTGACAGGCATTTTTCGAGACACGATATATATATATATATATATATATATATATATATATATATATATGGCCCGTTGCCAAGGCAATGCAATGAGAAAGCAAAGCAAGGCAAGGATTTCAGACAAGCCTAGCGCATACAATCAGCGGGCCTCATTGAGCTAGCACGTAATTTATGAGTACCCAAAAAATGTGGGCATCAAATTGAACTCTGGCCATGCTCAGCTTGTCTACTGTCAAGGTCCACCACTTTTCTTGTTAACTTCCCTTGTAATGGAGGCATGATAGCTAGCGACTCGCCAGCTGCAGCACGATGAGTGGCGTAATTTGTGCTGCGCATAACTGGAGTTGATCAGTTAGAACAATAATTTGCACGCATGATCTGTTCGATCAGCAGTGACCTCACCGGCGAGCGGCCGCTGCTGTCAGCGCGGATCCGGTGACATGCTGGAGGGATCACGTATACTACTACCACACAGACGCACCGTCACTGAAGAAGAAAAACAATTGTTTGGAGGGACATCACTTTGCTATATAATTCAAACTGAATTCCTAATGGCGGGTACGACGTCGACGAGGCGAGCTTGTTTGGAGGGGCATCCACCATGTAATACAGTACTAGATTATTCTGAAATCCTAATTGACAAAGATACTGCCGTGCTATTTTTCAAAAAGAAAGACAAAGGTGGTACTAAAATGGCATAGGATTATTGGTGCTTTGTCTTCTCTCTGTCATCTCATTCTCTTAACCGAAAGCACATATTCTGTTCCTTCTGTCCCGTGCTGGCTGGTAGTAAAATATATACTCCTCCTGTCTTTGCGAGAAAAAAAATATGCCCCCTTCTTCTGATCCAGCATCTCTCGTGGCGAGATCTATGTGTGATCGCTTTCTGATGCTGTCTTGGCCAGAAGTACACATCTCCAGCATCCTTTCAAGCTACTGTGAGCTTTTGAGCCACCGAGATAACTACTGTGTGCATTATAGTGATGCACAAGCTGAGGTGGTTTAGCCTATTTTATTTGGGGAAAAATGCAAGGTTTGTGTTAAATTTATGTACATTTCTAAGACCAGAGAGAAACCTGCTGGTCTAGCTGAAACATTCATGAAGAAACGGTAACAGTACGGACAAATTTGTATCTGCACCTCTAGCTAAAATCTTTGCGGTCGTCTCGCTTGCTTGGTCAACACAACGGTTTTTTGTTTCCCGTCTAGCTCTAAGAGTTACTCCCTCCGTCCCACCATATAAGAGCGTTTTCGGCATTAGTGTTAAAAATGATTGTATGTTATGGGACGGAGGGAGTATTATACTATGAACAGTACTAGCACGTCGTCGCAACTGAAGCAATGTTATTAGTTAAGCAAATTGATTGGTTCTGTCAGGTGTGCTTCGGTTAACGAAGTAGTATTTCAGAAGTTGTCCGACGTCTGTTGCAACTCATTTCGTTCTTAATATGAGAGGGGTTCTTGTACACACAACTTGGAATAATAAAACATATCAGCTGTAACCAATTATTTGATTCTGGAGTAAGCAAATGGCGGGCATGAATTCATCAGTTGTGGAAAAGGTCAAACGAAATCCAGCTGGTACGGAACAAGATCCCTCGCCCGCCGGTGTCTGGCTGAATGATCATCCAGCATTTCCTGTAACTCATCGATAGTGAAACTAGGAATATATAGTTTTTGAGGAAAAAAGTAGGAACCTCTGCAACTTTGCCAATCAAAAAGACCAAAAGCGTGGAAAAGTTCAACTTACAGATGGATCCCCTTTCTGCTGTGCCGAGTCTCTTTGGCTGTCAAGATGGGAAAGGAGAAATGGCTCAGCACTGGTACGTTATCCCTCGGAGAGCCGATGGAAGGCAGAGAAGCTGGCTCTAGCTGCGTGCTGGGCCACTGGCTCCATGCTTAAAGTTCTCGAGCAGCACATTGTGGGCTAGCTACGATGATCCTGCCTCTCTCTTTTTGTCAAGCTTCCTAAACCCTTGTAGTCATTACGTTTTCGTGCATCCGTGGTTTTCTTCCGCAAGAGTTTTCACGTAAAAATCCGTATCTCTCGTGTCTCATTGATCTCGTTTTATCTAATGAATGATACGAGAGTTGAGGTTATACGGACGCCGAGTGCTGCCGCTGCTGGTTGCTTCAAGTTCCGAGGGCCGCCGCTGTTCAGCTGTTACTACACGATTGATCAACCACCACTTCATAGCTACCAGGTGACAAGGAATCGAGATCTAATCTCTCTTTCACACACGTGAAGGCCAAGGCTGGTTACTAGTTTGACTTTGTCATCCCTAATTGCTACATCCACTGCCCAAATACTACCAGGTGCTATTTTTCCAATAATTCTTTGATCCGCATATTAATTCTGTCAAGAATTTTTCTACCGGCTTGTACTACTTTGTGTACACAGATTTATCTACTCATGGCATCCATGAAGTACGATCTTCCGCTGCTGGACCGTGACATAAAGTTTACCCTATGGCAAGTCAAGATGTGGGCGTTGTTGGCGCAGGCCGACTATGATGATGCACTGGATGGTTTTGGAAATAATAGAATTGAGGATTGGACTGCTGAGGAGAAAAGAAGGGATCGTAAGGCTTTGTCACAAATTCAACTCCATTTGCATAATAATATTTTGCAGGAAGTTTTGAGCGAGAAAACTGCCGCCGCTCTATGGTTAAAGCTGGAAGGGATTTGCATGACAAAAGATCTCACCAGCAAGAAGCATTTGAAGCAAAAATTATTCATGCACAGGTTACCCGAGGGAGGTAATGTTTTTGAATCATATTTCAGAATTTAAAGAGATCATATCTGATCTAGCTGCAATGGAGGTTAAGTATGACGAGGAAGATACTAATTTAATGTTACTTTGTTTGCTGCCAAGTTCTTATATCAATTTTCAAGACACCATATTATACAGTCGTGACACTCTCACGCTTAATGAAGTTTATGAAGCTTTGAACTCTAAGCAGAAGATGAAATTAATGGTGCCTCATGATGGTTCAAGTTCATCCCAAGCCGAGGAATTATCTGTTCGTGGCAGGACAAAGGAGAAGAACTCACATAATGGAAACCGTGGCAAAAGTAAGAACGGCTAGAGGGGCCGGTCGCAATCCAAAGACAAGAAGCAGTCTTGCAGATATTGCAAGAGAGACGGACATGACATCTCAGAACGTTTCAAGTTACAGAATAAGGAAAAGAGAAATCGTACGTATAAACCGAAAGGTAACAAACAAGGTGAAAATTCTGCTAATGTTGCTCGTGATGATAGTTTCGATGATGCTCTTGTTGTTATTGCTGGATGTGCTGAGACCAATGATGAGTGGGTACTTGACACTGCGTGTACTTTTCATATGTGCCCGCATAGAGATTGGTTTACTATTTTTGATTCTACTACTGCTGTTGGTTCTGTTTTG
The DNA here is from genome assembly GCF_904849725.1 of Hordeum vulgare subsp. vulgare. Classification (NCBI taxonomy): domain Eukaryota; kingdom Viridiplantae; phylum Streptophyta; class Magnoliopsida; order Poales; family Poaceae; genus Hordeum; species Hordeum vulgare. The sequence goes on along the minus strand of NC_058524.1, from coordinate 101,583,450 downwards.
GGTTTTGATAATTCACCATGCAAGATTGAAGGCATAGGTTCCATTCGAATCAAGATGTTTGATGGCACAATCAGAACTTCGGCAGATGTTCGGTATATTCCGAAGATGAAGAGAAATCTTATCTCTGTGAGTGCCCTTGATGCAAAGGGGTACAAGTATTCAGGTGGAGATAACGTTTTGAAGGTCACTAAAGGTTCTCTCATTGTGATGAAAGGTGACTTAAGTTTGACCAATGGTCTTTATTACCTTTGAGGTTCTACCGTTTCAGGTAACGCTACTCCGGTTATTTCAAAGAATTCTGATTGTGATGCTTCTAACCTTTAGCATATGCGTCTTGGACATATGAGTGAACTTGGCTTGGCAGAGTTAAATAAGAGAGGTCTTCTTCAAGGATATCAAACTGGTAAATTGAAATTTTGTGAGCATTGTATCGTCGGCAAGCACAAGAGGGTGAAGTTCAACACTTCAACTCATACAACTGAAGGTATTCTTGATTATGTGCATTCTGATTTATGGGAACCATCTCGCAGAAAGTCACTAGGTGGTGCTAGTTACATGTTGACTATTATTGATGATTATTCGAGAAAGGTTTGCCCTTATTTCTTGAAGCATAAATGGCAAGCTTTCTCAGCTTTTAAGGAGTGGAAGATTATGATTGAGAGACAAACTGAAAAGAAGGTAAAAATACTTCACATTGATAATGGTATGGAATTCTGTTCTAAGCAATTTGGGAATTATTGCAAGTCTGAAGGCATTGTCAGACACCACACCATTCCTTATACTCCTCAACAAAATGGTGTTGCTGAGCGTATGAACATGACCATTATTTCCAGAGCCCGTTGCATGTTGTCCAATGCAGGTTTGCATAGGCCTTTTTGGGCTGAGGCCGCTTTCACTGCTTATTATCTCATCAACCGTTCACCATCTATTCCTCTTAATAAGAAACTCCAATTGAGGTATGGTCTGGTTCACCTGCTGATTATTCACAGTTGAGAGTTTTTGGTTGCACTGCTTATGCTCATGTTGATAATGGAAAGTTGGAGCCTAGGGCTGTTAAGTGCATCTTTCTTGGATATAAATCTGGTGTTAAATGTTTTAAATTGTGGAATCCTGAAACACAAAAGATTGTTATTAGCAGGAACGTTATCTTTAATGAATCTGCTATGTTACATGATGTTGCATCTACTAATGTTCCAATTGAGAGTGAACAACGGCCTATTGTTCAGCAGCCTACTGTTCAGGTGGAGCATTGTAAGTGCATCTAGTGCCCCTTAGTGATTTTGGTGGTTTGAAGACTTATAGGTTAAGTATCTAATGTGTTTATAAGTGTACACAGGATCTATAAGTCATTGAGGAGTTTGAGATATTTGAAGAATATCGACCCCTAAAAATGTATATCTTCAGTTGAAGAAATTGGTCTGAAGCTGAAGAAATGAATCGCGGGGAATCTGCGATGAAATTGATATTCCTCATGAAGACACTGATATTGAGAAGACCGGTGGTTCCTGATGAAAATCATTTTGAAGAAATTGAAGTGTGAAGATTTACGTTTTCTGTTTTACTTTCTTCGCATTTGATGAATAGGAACACCGTACTGTTAAAGGGAGTCAAAGTAACACTATGGAATGTATTTCCTCATGATGCTCAACCCAAGCCAAATCCTACCAAAAGCCTCAAGTGAGGAATATGAGTGACATGAGGACTCTCACAGTTGAGGGTCCCGACCGTTTTGATAACCACGCCAAGTCACTGGTCTTATCCACTCCAACGGTCATATTATTTAAGGGCATTAGTGTCAAATCATGTCGGGATGCTCCCAGGCTATAAATAGCCACCCCCACAACCACTAGCTGGTTCGCTGCTCCGTTAGAAACTGACACTTGTCATAAGAGCAACCCAAATTCCTCACAGCCTTCGAGAGTAATTCATAAGTGAGGAAATACCCCACCCACCGAAACCACAAACCAAACCTAGTGATTGAGCATCACTGAAGAAGTTGTTCCTGTGTGGGACTGAAGCCTTTTACCTTTGAGGACTGTGCATCCTCCAGACGGTTAGGCATCATGGTTTGAGCAAGGTACTCCCTTGTTCTGTGTGATTTTGGTTTAACCACCTGGAGTTTTAGTTATGTCGACTACAGGCATGTTCAAGGTGACTGCACCATGTCCCACCTACGAAGGGAAGAACTTTCCTTTCTGGAAGAACAAAATGCAACTGCATCTACAAGCTATTGACAATGATCTCTGGTATATTGTGGAAAATGGCGTCCCCATCATTTCTACCAGTGTCACTGCAGCTGATGTGAAGAAATTCAAGCAACTTGATTCTCAAGCGAAGAACATCATCTGTGGCTATCTGAGACCTGGCCAATTTGGAAGAGTAAGTGCTTTGGTCTCTGCAACACTGATCTCGGAGAGACTGTGCAAGGTAAATGAAGGAGTATCAACCCAGCGTGACTCTCGTGTTGATATTCTTCGCAATCTCTTCAATCGCTTCAAGAGACATGACAATGAATGCTGCCATGACACCTTTGATCGCCTCACTGATATATCAAATGAACTGCATGCACTGGGAGCTCGAGACATCACTGATCACGAAGTGGTGAAGAAACTGCTGAGATCCTTGGATCCTTCATTTGACACTCTAGTTTTGATGATTCAAGAAAGACCAGACTACAAGATGCTAGATCCAGCTGATATCCTTGAAAGGCTAAATACTCATGAATTCCAGCAAGAAGAAAAGAGAGATCAATATGGACAAAGCTATTCCAGACCACGTGCACTGAAGGCTAGAGAAATTTCCTCATCTGAAGAAGAAGATGTTGGGGAACGTCGCATGGGAAACAAAATTTTCCTACGCGCACGAAAACCTATCATGGTGATGTCCATCTACGAGAGGGGATGAGTGATCTACGTACCCTTGTAGATCGTACAGCAGAAGCGTTAGAGAACGCGGTTGATGTAGTGGAACGTCCTCACGTCCCTCGATCCGCCCCGCGAACAATCCCGCGATCAGTCCCACGATCTAGTACCGAACGGACGGCACCTCCGCGTTCAGCACACGTACAGCTCGACGATGATCTCGGCCTTCTTGATCCAGCAAGAGAGACGGAGAGGTAGAAGATTTCTCCGGCAGCGTGACGGCGCTCCGGAGGTTGGTGATGACCTTGTCTCAGCAGGGCTCCGCCCGAGCTCCGCAGAAACGCGATCTAGAGGAAAAACCGTGGAGGTATGTGGTCGGGCAGCCGTGAGAAAGTCGTCTCAAATCAGCCCTAATTGCTCCATATATATAGGAGGAGGGAGGGGGGCCTTGCCTTGGGGTCCAAGGACCCCCAAGGAGTCGGCCGAGCCAAGGGGGGGAGGACTCCCCCCCCCAAACCGAGTTGGACTTGGTTTGGTGGGAGGAGTCCCCCTCCCTTCCCACCTCCTTCCTTTTTTTTCTTTCCTCTTGATTTTTCTTCTCTTGGCGCATTGGGCACTTGTGGGCTGTCCCACCAGCCCACGAAGGGCTGGTGTGGCTCCCCCAATGCCTATGGGCTTCCCCGGGGTGGGTTGCCCCCCCCGGTGAACTCCCGGAACCCATTCGTCATTCCTGGTACATTCCCGGTAACTCCGAAAACCTTCCGGTAATCAAATGAGGTCATCCTATATATCAATCTTCGTTTCCGGACCATTCCGGAAACCCTCGTGACGTCCGTGATCTCATCCGGGACTCCGAACAACATTCGGTAACCAACCATATAACTCAAATACGCATAAAACAACGTCGAACCTTAAGTGTGCAGACCCTGCGGGTTCGAGAACTATGTAGACATGACCCGAGAGACTCCTCGGTCAATATCCAATAGCGGGACCTGGATGCCCATATTGGATCCTACATATTCTACGAAGATCTTATCGTTTGAACCTCAGTGCCAAGGATTCGTATAATCCCGTATGTCATTCCCTTTGTCCTTCGGTATGTTAGTTGCCCAAGATTCGATCGTCAGTATCCGCATACCTATTTCAATCTCGTTTACCGGCAAGTCTCTTTACTCGTTCCGCAATACAAGATCCCGCAACTTACACTAAGTTACATTGCTTGCAAGGCTTGTGTGTGATGTTGTATTGCCGAGTGGGCCCCGAGATACCTCTCCGTCACACGGAGTGACAAATCCCAGTCTTGATCCATACTAACTCAACTAACACCTTCGGAGATACCTATAGAGCATCTTTATAGTCACCCAGTTACGTTGCGACGTTTGATACACACAAAGCATTCCTCCGGTGTCAGTGAGTTATATGATCTCATGGTCATAGGAATAAATACTTGACACGCAGAAAACAGTAGCAACAAAATGACACGATCACCATGCTACGTCTATTAGTTTGGGTCTAGTCCATCACGTGATTCTCCCAATGACGTGATCCAGTTATCAAGCAACAACACCTTGTTCATAATCAGAAGACACTGACTATCATTGATCAACTGGCTAGCCAACTAGAGGCATGCTAGGGACGGTGTTTTGTCTATGTATCCACACATGTAAATGAGTCTTCATTCAATACAATTATAGCATGGATAATAAACTATTATCTTGATACAGGAATTATAATAATAACTATACATTTATTATTGCCTCTAGGGCATAATTCCAACAGTCTCCCACTTGCACTAGAGTCAATAATCTAGCCCTCACATCACCATGTGAATTACATTGTAATAAATCTAACACCCATACAGTTCTGGTGTCGATCATGTTTTGGCCGTGGAAGAGGTTTAGTCAGCGGGTCTGCTACATTCAGATCCGTGTGCACTTTGCATATATTTACGTCCTCCTCCCCGACGTAGTCGCGGATGAGGTTGAAGCGTCGTTTGATGTGTCTGGTCTTCTTGTGAAACCTTGGCTCCTTTGCTAAGGCAATGACACCAGTGTTGTCACAGAACAAGGTTATTGGATCCATGCACTTGGCACCACTCCAAGATCCGTCATGAACTGCTTCATCCAGACACCCTCCTTAGCCGCCTCCGAGGCAGCCATGTACTCCGCTTCACATGTAGAATCTGCTACGACGCTTTGCTTGGAACTGCACCAGCTTACTGCACCCCCATTAAGAATAAATACGTATCCGGTTTGCGACTTAGAGTCGTCCGGATCTGTGTCAAAGCTTGCATCGACGTAACCTTTTACGGCGAGCTCTTCGTCACCTCCATACACGAGAAACATCTCCTTAGTCCTTTTCAAGTACTTCAGGATATTCTTGACCGCTGTCCAGTGATCCACTCGTGGATTACTCTGGAACCTACCTGCCATACTTATGGCCAGGCTAACATCCGGTCTAGTGCACATCATCGCATACATGATAGAACCTATGGCTGAAGCATAGGGGACGGAGCGCATATGCTCTCTATCTTCATCAGTTGTTGGGCACTGAGCCTTACTCAATCTCGTACCTTGTAACACTGGCAAGAACCCTTTCTTGGACTATTCCATTTTGAACCTCTTCAAAACTTTATCAAGGTATGTGCTTTGTGAAAGTCCTATCAGGCGTTTTGATCTATCCCTATAGATCTTAATGCCTAGAATGTAAGCAGCTTCTCCTAGGTCCTTCATAGAGAAACTTTTATTCAAGTAACCTTTTATGCTCTCCAAAAGCTCTATGTTGTTTCCAATCAGTAATATGTCATCCACATATAATATTAGAAACGCCACAGAGCTCCCACTCACTTTCTTGTAAATACAAGATTCTCCAACCACTTGTATAAACCCAAATGCTTTGATCACCTCATCAAAGCGTTTGTTCCAACTCCGAGATGCTTGCACCAGTCCATAAATGGATCGCTGGAGCTTGCACACCTTGTCAGCATTTTTAGGATCGACAAAACCTTCGGGTTGCATCATATACAACTCTTCCTTAAGGAAACCGTTAAGGAACGCCGTTTTGACATCCATCTGCCAGATTTCATAATCGAAAAATGCAGCTATTGCTAACATGATTCTGACGGACTTAAGCATCGCTACGGGTGAGAAAGTCTCATCGTAGTCAACTCCTGGAACTTGTGAAAAACCCTTTGCCACAAGTCGAGCTTTATAAACGGTCACATTACTGTCAGCGTCCGTCTTCTTCTTAAAGATCCATTTGTTCTGAATAGCCTTGCGGCCCTCAGGTAGTATCTCCAAAGTCCACACTTTGTTCTCATACATGGATCCTATCTCGGATTTCATGGCTTCTAGCCATTTGTTGGAATCTGGGCCCACCATTGCTTCTTCATAATTTGCAGGTTCATTGTTGTCTAACAACATGATTGATAAGACGGGATTACCGTACCACTCTGGAGCAGCGCGTGATCTCGTCGACCTGCGTGGTTCAACAAAAACTTGAACTGGAGTTTCATGATCATCATCATTAACTTCCTCCTCAACCGGCGTCGCAACGACAGAGGTTTCCCCTTGCCCCGCGCCACCATCCAGAGGGATGAGAGGTTCGACAACCTCGTCAAGTTCTATCTTCCTCCCACTCAATTCTCTCGAGAGAAACTCCTTCTCGAGAAAAGCTCCGTTTTTAGCAACAAACACTTTGCCCTCGGATTTGAGATAGAAGGTGTACCCAACTGTCTCTTTTGGGTAACCTATGAAGACGCACTTTTCCGCTTTGGGTTCCAGCTTTTCAGGCTGAAGCTTTTTGACATAAGCATCACATCCCCAAACTTTAAGAAACGACAACTTTGGCCTCTTGCCATACGACAGTTCGTATGGCGTCGTCTCAACGGATTTTGATGGTGCCCTATTTAAAGTGAATGCAGCTGTTTCTAATGCATAACCCCAAAATCATAACGGCAAATCAGTAAGAGACATCATAGATCGCACCATCTCTAACAAAGTACGATTACGACGTTCGGACACACCATTACGCTGTGGTGTTCCAGGCGGTGTTAACTGCGAAACAATTCCACATTGTCTCAAGTGAGCACCAAACTCGAAACTCAGATATTCACCCCCACGATCAGACCGTAGGAACTTGATCTTCTTGTTACGATGATTTTCCACTTCACTCTGAAATTGCTTGAACTTTTCAAATGTTTCAGACTTGTGCTTCATCAAGTAGACATAACCATATCTACTTAAATCGTCAGTGAAGGTGAGGAAATAACGATATCCGCCGCGTGCCTCTATGCTCATTGGACCACACACATCGGTATGTATGATTTCCAACAAGTCACTTGCACGCTCCATTGTTCCAGAGAACGGAGTCTTAGTCATCTTGCCCATGAGGCATGGTTCGCACGTGTCAAGTGAATCAAAGTCAAGTGACTCCAAAAGTCCATCAGCATGGAGTTTCTTCATGCGCTTTACACCAATATGACCCAAGCGGCAGTGCCACAAAAATATGGCGCTATCATTGTTTACTCTAACTCTTTTGGTCTCAATGTTATGTATATGCGTATCGCTATCAAGATTCAATATGAACAATCCTCTCACATTCGGTGCATGACCGTAAAAGATGTTACTCATAGAAATAGAACAACCATTATTCTCAGACTTAAAAGAGTAACCGTCTCGCAATAAACAAGATCCAGATATAATGTTCATGCTCAACGCAGGCACTAAATAACAATGATTTAAGTTCATCACTAATCCCGATGGTAGCTGAAGTGACACTGTGCCGACGGTGATTGCATCAACCTTGGAACCATTTCCTACGCGCATCGTCACTTCGTCTTTCGCCAGCCTTCGTCTATTCCGCAGTTCCTGTTTCGAGTTGCAAATGTGAGCAACAAAACCGGTATCGAATACCCAGGCACTACTACGAGAGCCGATTAAGTACACATCAATAACATGTATATCAAATATACCTGATTTTTCTTTGCCCGCCTTCTTATCTGCCAGATACTTGGGGCAATTGCGCTTCCAGTGACCCATACCCTTGCAATAGAAGCACTCTGTTTCAGGCTTAGGTCCAGCCTTGGGTTTCTTCGGCGGATTGGCAACAGGCTTGCCGCTCTTCTTCGAATTGCCCTTCTTGCCTTTGCCGTTTCTCTTGAAACTAGTGGTCTTGCTCACCATCAACACTTGATGCTCTTTACGGAGTTCAGACTCTGCGACTTTCAGCATCGCAAACAACTCGCCGGGAGACTTGTTCATCCCTTGCATGTTGTAGTTCAACACAAAGCCTTTATAGCTTGGCGGCAGTGATTGAAGGATTCTGTCAGTGATAGCCTCTTGCGGGAGTTCAATCCCCAGCTCAGCCAGACGGTTTGAGTACCCAGACATTTTGAGCACATGTTCACTGACAGACGAGTTTTCCTCCATCTTGCAAGCATAGAATTTATCGGAGGTCTCATACCTCTCGATCCGGGCGTTCTTCTGAAAGATAAACTTCAACTCCTGGAACATCTCAAATGCTGCATGACGCTCAAAGCGACGTTGAAGTCCCGGTTCTAAGCCATACAAGACTGCACATTGAACTATTGAGTAGTCCTCCTTACATGCTAACCAAGCGTTCTTAACATCCTGATCAGCCGTAGCGGGTGGTTCATCTCCTAGCGCAACATTAAGGACATAATCCTTCTTCCCAGCTTGTAAGATTAGCTTAAGATTACGAGCCCAGTCTACAAAGTTGCTTCCATCATCTTTCAACTTAGCTTTCTCTAGGAACGTATTAAAATTCAGGATGACACTCGCGTGAGCCATGATCTACAACACAAATATATTCAAAGTGGACTTAGACTATGTTCAAGATAATTAGAGTTTAACTTAATCAAATTATATGCTAAACTCCCACTTAAAAAGTACATCTCTGTAGTCATTTGAGTGGTTCATGATCCACTTACACTATCCCAAGTCCGATCATCACGTGAGTTGAGTATAGTTTCAGTGGTAAGCATCCCTATGCTAATCATATCAACTATATGATTCATGATCGACCTTTCGGTCTCATGTGTTCCGAGGCCATGTCTGCACATGCTAGGCTCGTCAAGCTTAACCCGAGTGTTCCGCGTGCGCAACTGTTTTGCACCCGTTGTATGTGAACGTTGAGTCTATCACACCCGATCATCACGTGGTGTCTCGAAACGACGAACTGTAGCAACGGTGCACAGTCGGGGAGAACACAATTTCGTCTTGAAATTTTAGTGAGAGATCACCTCATAATGCTACCGTCGTTCTAAGCAAAATAAGGTGCATAAAAGGATTAACATCACATGCAATTCATAAGTGACATGATATGGCCATCATCACGTGCTTCTTGATCTCCATCACCAAAGCACCGGCACGATCTTCTTGTCACCGGCGCCACACCATGATCATCCATCATCGTGTTGCCATCGGGGTTGTCGTGCTACTTATGCTATTACTACTAAAGCTACATCCTAGCAAAATAGTAAACGCATCTGCAAGCACAAACGTTAGTATAAAGACAACCCTATGGCTCCTGCCGGTTGCCGTACCATCGACGTGCAAGTCGATATTTCTATTACAACATGATCATCTCATACATCCAATATATCACATCACATCATTGGCCATATCACATCACAATCATACCCTGCAAAAACAAGTTAGACGTCCTCTAATTTTGTTGTTGCATGTTTTACGTGGTGACCAAGGGTACCTAGTAGGATCGCATCTTACTTACGCAAACACCACAACGGAGATATATGAGTTGCTATTTAACCTCATCCAAGGACCTCCTCGGTCAAATCCGATTCAACTAAAGTTGGAGAAACCGTCACTTGCCAGTCATCTTTGAGCAAAGGGGGTTACTCGTAACGATGAAACCAGTCTCTCGTAAGCGTACGAGTAATGTCGGTCCAAGCCGCTTCAATCCAACAATACCGCGGAATCAAGAAAAGACTAAGGAGGGCAGAAAAACGCACATCACCGCCCACAAAAATTTTTGTGTTCTACTCGAGAAGACATCTACGCATGAACCTCGCTCTGATACCACTGTTGGGGAACGTCGCATGGGAAACAAAATTTTCCTACGCGCACGAAAACCTATCATGGTGATGTCCATCTACGAGAGGGGATGAGTGATCTACGTACCCTTGTAGATCGTACAGCAGAAGCGTTAGAGAACGCGGTTGATGTAGTGGAACGTCCTCATGTCCCTCGATCCGCCCCGCGAACAATCCCGCGATCAGTCCCACGATCTAGTACCGAACGGACAGCACCTCCGCGTTCAGCACACGTACAGCTCGACGATGATCTCGACCTTCTTGATCCAGCAAGAGAGACGGAGAGGTAGAAGAGTTCTCCGGCAGCGTGACGGCGCTCCGGAGGTTGGTGATGACCTTGTCTCAGCAGGGCTCCGCCCGAGCTCCGCAGAAACGCGATCTAGAGGAAAAACCGTGGAGGTATGTGGTCGGGCAGCCGTGAGAAAGTCGTCTCAAATCAGCCCTAATTGCTCCATATATATAGGAAGAGGGAGGGGGGCCTTGCCTTGGGGTCCAAGGACCCCCCAAGGAGTCGGCCGAGCCAAGGGGGGGAGGACTCCCCCCCCAAACCGAGTTGGACTTGGTTTGGTGGGAGGAGTCCCCCTCCCTTCCCACCTCCTTCCTTTTTTTTTCCTCTTGATTTTTCTTCTCTTGGCGCATTGGGAACTTGTGGGCTGTCCCACCAGCCCACTAAGGGCTGGTGTGGCTCCCCCAATGCCTATGGGCTTCCCCGGGGTGGGTTGCCCCCCCCGGTGAACTCCCGGAACCCATTCGTCATTCCCGGTACATCCCGGTAACTCCGAAAACCTTTCGGTAATCAAATGAGGTCATCCTATATATCAATCTTCGTTTCCGGACCATTCCGGAAACCCTCGTGACGTCCGTGATCTCATCCGGGACTCCGAACAACATTCGGTAACCAACCATATAACTCAAATACGCATAAAACAACGTCGAACCTTAAGTGTGCAGACCCTGCGGGTTCGAGAACTATGTAGACATGACCCGAGAGACTCCTCGGTCAATATCCAATAGCGGGACCTGGATGCCCATATTGGATCCTACATATTCTACGAAGATCTTATCGTTTGAACCTCAGTGCCAAGGATTCGTATAATCCCGTATGTCATTCCCTTTGTCCTTCGGTATGTTACTTGCCCGAGATTCGATCGTCAGTATCCGCATACCTATTTCAATCTCGTTTACCGGCAAGTCTCTTTACTCGTTCCGCAATACAAGATCCCGCAACTTACACTAAGTTACATTGCTTGCAAGGCTTGTGTGTGATTTTGTATTGCCGAGTGGGCCCCGAGATACCTCTCCGTCACACGGAGTGACAAATCCCAGTCTTGATCCATACTAACTCAACTAACACCTTCGGAGATACCTGTAGAGCATCTTTATAGTCACCCAGTTACGTTGCGACGTTTGATACACACAAAGCATTCCTCCGGTGTCAGTGAGTTATATGATCTCATGGTCATAGGAATAAATACTTGACACGCAGAAAACAGTAGCAACAAAATGACACGATCAACATGCTACGTCTATTAGTTTGGGTCTAGTCCATCACGTGATTCTCCCAATGACGTGATCCAGTTATCAAGCAACAACACCTTGTTCATAATCAGAAGACACTGACTATCATTGATCAACTGGCTAGCCAACTAGAGGCATGCTAGGGACAGTGTTTTGTCTATGTATCCACACATGTAAATGAGTCTTCATTCAATACAATTATAGCATGGATAATAAACTATTATCTTGATACAGGAATTATAATAATAACTATACATTTATTATTGCCTCTAGGGCATAATTCCAACAGAAGACACAGATGACAACAGTTGTGACCCTGAAGAATTTGGACAGGAGCTTGCAATGCTTGTGAGGAAATTCCAGAAATTTACACGCCGAGGCCAGTTCGGTAAATCATCAAGAAGAGACATGAGGAAATCAGAGTCTGCATCTGAGGACTACAAGAAACGGACCTGTCACAAGTGCAAGAAATCAGGTCATTACATTGCTGATTGTCCCCGCTGGGGAAAGGAATCAAAGAAGAAGAAATACAAGGATGACAGTTGTGATGACTCTAAGAAGAAGACGAAATCTTCAAAATCCTCTTCACACAAGAAGACTAGCTTCAGAAAGGCTCGGGCACTTATTGGCAAGGTAATGGATTCCGAGGCAGAATGAGAGGAATGTGATGAAGAAGAAGGCTCTGGAGAAGACTCAGAATCCGGACAGGCTAGTCTTGCACTAGCAACCACTTTCGTTAGCAAGTCAATCTTCAATCTTGAAGAAAATGATTGCACCATCCATACTAATGACTATGCTGATGACATCGCTCCAACCTATTGCTTCATGGCAAAAGGTTCAAAGGTATCAAATAATGCCTCCTCCTCTGATTCAAGTGACTGTGAACATAATGATTATAAGAAACCCAGTTACAGTAAACTTGCTATCATTGCCACTAAACAACAAACTGCTATGGAAAAGCTTCAAAAACTGCTAGACAAAAGTGATGATCTGTTGAATGATGAAATGAATCTTAATCAAATCCTCGCTGATGACATGAAAAATCTTCAGTCTAGATTTGATATTCTTCAGGATCGTTATCATACACTCCTCACTGATCATGAGAAGCTTTCCTACGAAATTCTTCAAAGGAAGCTTGATCTTGAGAAGCTGAGGATGTCTCATGATGATCTTCGCATGGAAAATGATTCATTACTAGCTCAACAGATCAGCGCTAGTGTAAGTGCATCTAGTGCCCCTTAGTGATTTTGGTGGATTGAAGACTTATAGGTTAAGTATCTAATGTGTTTATAAGTGTACATAGGATCTATAAGTCATTGAGGAGTTTGAGATATTTGAAGAATATCGACCCCTAAAAATATATGTCTTCAGTTGAAGAAATTGGTCTGAAGCTGAAGAAATGAATCGCAAGGAATCCGTGATGAAATTGATATTCCTCATGAAGATATTGATATTGAGAAGATCGGTGGTTCCTGAAGAAAATTGTTCTGAAGAAATTGAAGCGTGAAGGTTTACGTTTTCTGTTTTACTTTCTTCGCATTTTATGAATAGGAACACCGTACTGTTAAAGGGGGTCAAAGTAACACTATGGAATGAATTTCCTCATGATGCTCAACCCAAGCCAAATCCTACCAAAAGCCTCAAGTGAGGAATATGAGTGACATGTGGACTCTCACAGTTGAGGGTCCCGACCGTTTCGATAACCACGCCAAGTCACTGGTCTTATCCACTCCAACGGTCATATTATTTAAGGGCATTAGTGTCAAATCATGTCGGGATGCTCCCAGGCTATAAATAGCCACCCCCACAACCACTAGCTGGTTGGCTGCTCCGTTAGAAACTGACACTTGTCATAAGAGCAACCCAAATTCCTCACAGCCTTCGAGAGTAATTCATAAGTGAGGAAATACCCCACCCACCGAAACCACAAACCAAACCTAGTGATTGAGCATCACTGAAGAAGTTGTTCCTGTGTGGGACTGAAGCCTTTTACCTTTGAGGACTGTGCATCCTCCAGACGGTTAGGCGTCATGGTCTAGAGCAATCCAGGAGTTAATTGTGGATCACCGGGTGACCAAGTTTGTGAGGGTTTGGAAGTCTACCCTGAAGACTTACCACGAGTGTTGGGCAAGGACTGTGTGTCCTTAGCTCAAGGAGAATACAGTAGGGACTGTGTCCCGGGACTGGGTGTCCTTTGGTTTCAATACCAAGCCGCTCCAAACCAGATGTACAACTGTGACAGAGTTGGAACTGGGTCATCAACGACTGTCGTCTCTGAGAATCGGGTTCTAATTCCTCAACTCTTTACTTTCTGTGTATTATGTGTTGATGACTTTCACTGTGACTGTTTGAAGAATTTGCTGAAGACTTTCTCTGAATTTCCTCAACCCCAAATTCTTCACAATAGTTAATCATCATCTGTATTCTGCGTGCCTGCTTACTGTGCGATCTGTTTTCACATTCTTCACTCTGAAATACTGCTAGTGTGAACGTTTGCACGTCTGATCCTTTACTGTTTCCGCTGTAAGTTAGTCATCAGTGAGGAATTTCCTCAAAAGTAATTTCCTCAGTGATGAAATTCTAAAAATCTCCTATTCACCCCCCTCTAGTCGATATAACGCACTTTCAATTGGTATCAGAGCAAGGTACTCCCTTGTTCTGTGTGATTTTGGTTTAACCACCTGGAGTTTTAGTTATGTCGACTGCAGGCATGTTCAAGGTGACTGCACCATGTCCCACCTACGAAGGGAAGAACTTTCCTTTCTGGAAGAACAAAATGCAACTGCATCTACAAGCTATTGACAATGATCTCTGCTATATTGTGGAAAATGGCGTCCCCATCGTTTCTGCCAGTGTCTCTGCAGCTGATGTGAAGAAATTCAAGCAACTTGATTCTCAAGCGAAGAACATCATCTGTGGCTAGCTGAGCCCGGGCCAGTTTGGAAGAGTAAGTGCTTTGGGCTCTGCAAGACTGATCTGGGAGAGAGTGTGCAAGGTAAATGAAGGAGTATCAACCCAGCGTGACTCTCGTGTTGATATTCTTCGCAATCTCTTCAATCGCTTCAAGAGACATGACAATGAATGCTGCCAAGACATCTTTGATCGCCTCACTGATATATCAAATGAACTGCAAGCACTGGGAGCTCGAGACATCACTGATCACGAAGTTGTGAAGAAACTGCTGAGATCCTGGGATCCTTCATTTGACACTCTAGTTCTGATGATTCAAGAAAGACCAGACTGCAAGATGCTAGATCCAGCTGATATTCCTGAAAGACTAAATACTCATGAATTCCAGCAAGAAGAAAAGAGAGATCTATATGGACAAAGCTATTCCAGACCACGTGCACTGAAGGCTAGAGCAATTTCCTCATCTGAAGAGGAAACAGATGACAGCAGTTGTGACCCTGAAGAATTTGTACAGGAGCTCGCAATGCTTGTGAGGAAATTCCAGAGATTTACACGCCGAGGTCAGTTCGGTAAATCATCAAGAAGAGACATGAGGAAATCAGAATCTGCATCTGAGGACTACAAGAAACGGACGTGTCACAAGTGCAAGAAATCAGGTCATTACATTGCTGATTGTCCCCGTTGGGGAAAGGAATCAAAGAAGAAGAAATACAAGGATGACAGTTCTGATGACTCGAAGAAGAAGAAGAAATCTTCAAAATCCTCATCTTCAAAGTCCTCTTCACACAAGAAGACTAGCTTCAGAAAGGCTCGTGCACTTATTGGCAAGGTAATGGATTCCGAGGCAGAATGAGAGGAATGTGATGAAGAAGAAGGTGCTGGAGAAGACTCAGAATCCGGACAGGCTAGTCTTGCACTAGCAACCACTTTCGTTAGCAAGTCAATCTTCAATCTTGAAGAAAATGATTGCACCATCCATGCTGATGACTATGCTGATGACATCGCTCCAACCTATTGCTTCATGGCAAAAGGTTCAAAGGTATCAAATGACGCCTCCTCCTCTGATTCAAGTGACTGTGAACATAATGATTATAAGAAACCCAGTTACAGTAAACTTGCTATCATTGCCACTAAACAACAAACTGCTATGGAAAAGCTTCAAAAACTGCTAGACAAAAGTGATGATCTGTTGAATGATGAAATGAATCTTAATCAAATCCTCGCTGATGACATGAAAAATCTTCAGTCTAGATTTGATATTCTTCAGAATCGTTATGATACTCTCCTCACTGATCATGAGAAGCTTTCCTACGAATTTCTTCAAAGGAAGCTTGATCTTGAGAAACCGAGGATGTCTCATGATGATCTTCGCATGGAAAATGATTCATTACTAGCTCAACAGATCAGCGCTTGTCAAGTTGAATTTATTCCTCCATGTCTTAAATGCATTGAACGAGAAACTGCTAATTCCTCACCAGAATCATCAAATGCTACAAATTATTCAACTACACCCGTTGTGTCTATTTCCTCACTTGAGGAAAACACAAATGTTACTGATGAAAATGTAGGGTTGAAGGAATTGTACGTGACAGGCATGTACAAAAGCCTCAAAGGACACCAAGCCCTTTGTGAAGTGCTCAAAAAGCAGATATTGAACAGGAACCCGAGGAAAGAAGGAATTGCCTTTGAGAGGAAATTAAATGCTGATGGAACTTATTGGAAACCTGAGCAGTATCCCGAAACCTCATGGGTTGCTGCTACTGGGCCTCCTTTTGATCCATCTAATCTAACTGGCTTCTCATGTGAATTATCCTATTCCTCGGATGAGTCATTTGACTCCAACTATAAACTGTTCAAAAATCAATCCGGTGAAGTATTTGCTAGATATGTTGGAACTAACTGCAGGAATGGCCCTGCTCTGAGGAAAATCTGGGTTCCCAGAAGTTGTCTTGAAAATCTTCAGGTGAATGTCCTCATGACACCACCTTTGAAGAATCTGAACCCCAGATCAAATTCCTCAGGAGGACCAAAATCTTCAAGAGGATCAAAATCCTCAATTGGTCAAAACTATGCTCGTACCCATGCTTATGCGTCTAACATGCAGGGAAACTACAAGGAATATGATTATGAGCGCTACTCCTCAAATCATTATGTTCATAAATCCTCAAGCTAGTTCTCTGCATACTCATATGAGTACTTTAACCCCCCTACTGCTAAAAGAAGTGCATTAGCTTCAATGCCACCTTTCTCATATGGTGCTCGCAGGATGATGAACGCTTTACCACCTCTTCAGATGTGGGTGGTGAAGAAATCAAACTAATCACTTCTACAGGTCAGGTCTCCAGATGAAAATCATCATCTGAAGAATTTGCTGGAGACCTGAAGAAATGCTTGATAGGACGCAAGCTAATGATTGATGAAATAGAAATATTTCACACGTCCTTACATTTCTGTTATGATGAAATTACTGAACTGATGAAATTAGTATCATATTCTTCAAATCTGAAGCATATGAGATGGTAAGCTGTACTAATTCATCTGCAGGATGACAAACCCAAAAATACTGAGTGGGTTCTCGATAGTGGCTGCACACATCACATGACTGGTGACAAAAGTCTACTGATGAATATGCCACTAACTCCATCACCTCTGAAGCAAATCACATATGCTGACAAAGGTAAAAGCAAGGTATTGGGACTTGGCAAAGTAGCTATTTCCAAGGATAGGCATATGGACAAAGTGATGCTTGTTCAATCCCTTGGTTTTAACCTCATGTCAGTCTCGATGCTTTGTGATCTTGATATGATTGTTATCTTTGGTAGATATAGATGTGTAGTCATCAAGGAATCTGACAGATCCAAAGTCTTCGAAGGTGTAAGAAGAGGGGATTTGTACATTGTCGATTTCTCTACAGGTCCTCAACCAGCCACTTGCTTACTAGCAAAAACCTCAGAAGGATGGCTGTGGCACCGAAGACTAGGTCATGCAGACATGAGGAATTTGCACACGCTTGCAAAGAAGAAGCATGTCATCGGCATCAAATCAGTCAGATTCCTCAAGGACCATCTCTGCGGTGCTTGTGAATCTGGGAAAATGACCAGATCCAAGCATCCCTCTAAAACCATCATGACTACTACACGTCCATTCGAATTGCTTCATATGGATTTATTTGGACCTACTCACTATGCCACACTAACCAATGCAGCATCTTTATATGGCTTCCTCATAGTTGATGATTATTCCAGATACACTTGGGTGCATATCATAGTGTATAAAACTGAAGTGCAGGAAATCTTCAAACGATTTTCTTCAAGGGCCTCGACGAACTTTGGCATCAAGATCAAACACATCAGGAGTGATAATGGAACCGAGTTCAAAAACACTGGTCTTGATGATTATCTTGATGAACTTGGTATTACTCACGAATTGTCTGCTCCTTATACTCCTTAGCAGAATGGTGTCGTCGAAAGGAAGAACAGGACTCTGGTTGAAATGGCAAGAACAATGCTTGGAGAATATCAGACTCCTCGTCGCTTTTGGCCTGAAGCAATCAATACTGCATGCCATATCATCAACAGGGTATATCTTCACAAATTCCTCAAGAAAACCTCATATGAACTCCTCACTGACAAGAAACCCAATGTAAGTTATTTCAAAGTCTTCGGTGCAAAATGCTGGATTAGAGATCCTCACCATAGCTCAAAATTTGCACCTAAGGCACATGAAGGTTTTATGCTCGGTTATGGAAAGGACTCTCACACCTACAGAGTCTTCAACAACTATCACAACAAAGTTGTTGAGACTGTAGATGTGCGGTTCGATGAAACTAATGGCTCGCAAAGAGAGCAATTGCCTTCTGATCCAGATAAGCTGTCTCCTGAGGAAGCGATAAAGCTTAAACCTACTGAAGACATTATCCCCACTGAGGAAATTGGAGAAGAAATAATCCCCATCGCTGATAAAAACCAAGAAGATGCTCCTAAGGAAATTGCAACAACACCACTTCCTCAGCCCAGACAAAATCCTCAACCAGCTCATCCGAGGATTACAAACGAAGTAGAACTTGACAAAATCCTCAACGACATCAACGCGCCAGGTCCTCTCACTCGCTCAAAAGCTTCACACTTAGTTAACTTTTGTGGGCATTTTTCCTTTGTATCCATCACAGAACCCTCAAAAGTAGCTGAGGCTTTTCTGGAACCGGAGTGGATCCAAGCCATGCAAGACGAACTTCTTCAATTCAAGCTGAATGACGTATGGGAGCTCGTCAAGCGACCAGATCCTCGCAAGCATAACATCATCGGCACCAAGTGGATTTTCCGAAACAAGCAAGATGAGGACGGTCAAGTGGTGAGGAACAAGGCACGACTTGTATCCCAAGGCTACACCCAGGTTGAAGGAATAGATTTCAATGAAACTTTTGCACCTGTTGCTAGACTTGAAGCTATTCGAATTCTACTTGCTTATGCTAATCATCATAACATCACCTTATATCAAATGGATGTGAAAAGTGCATTCCTCAATGGTAAGCTTGAGGAAGAAGTATATGTTGCTCATCCCCCAGGTTTTGAGGATCCAAAGAATCCAGACAAAGTCTTCAGACTCAAAAAGGCTCTGTATGGCCTCAAGCAAGCCCCTCGGGCATGGTATGATACATTGAAGGAATTCCTCATGAAGAAAGGCTTCAAACCTGGTTCACTCGATCCAACTCTTTTCACAAAATCTTATGATAATGAGCTGTTTGTATGTCAAATATATGTTGATGATATCATATTTGGCTGTACTGACAAAAGATACAGTGATGAATTTGCCTACATGATGAGTGAAGAATATCAGATGTCCATGATGGGGGAGCTGAAATTCTTCTTAGGTCTTCAAATTCGTCAACAAAGCAATGGAATCTTCATATCACAGGAGAAATACCTCAAGGATGTTCTGAGGAAATTCGACATGCACGAATGCAAAGGTGCCAAGACTCCGATGCCTACCAACGGCCACCTCGGCACTGATGAAAATGGTAAAGACTTCGATCAGCAGGTATACCGTTCTATGATTGGCTCTTTATTGTATCTATGTGCATCTAGGCCAGATATAATGCTTAGTGTTTGCATGTGTGCACGTTTTCAAGAAAAACCGAAGGAATCACACCATAAGGCTGTGAAACATATTCTTCGATACTTAGCTCACACACCAACACTAGGATTATGGTATCCCAAGGGCTCCAATCTTCATCTGGTAGGGTATTCTGGTTCAGACTATGCTGGTGACCGTGTGGATCACAAGTCAACGTCTGGCACATGCCATTTCCTCGGAAGATCACTAGTTTGCTGGTCCTCAAAGAAGCAGAACTGCGTATCACTCTCCACTGCCGAAGCTGAGTACATTGCTGCTGGTTCTTGCTGTGCTCAATTGCTATGGATGAAGCAAACCCTCAAGGACTACGGCATCAACATGAAGAATGTGCCTCTCTATGTGACAATGAGAGTGCTATCAAGATTGCCTACAACCCAGTGCAACACTCGAAGACCAAGCACATCCAGATTCGTCATCATTTTCTTCGGGGCCATGTCCTCAAGGGCAATATCCTCATCGACCATGTGAAGACTGATGATCAACTGGCTGATATCTTCACTAAGCCCTTGGATGGGAAAAGGTTTTGCAAGTTGTGGTGTGAGATAAATATCTTAGAGTCTTCAAATGTTTTGTAAAAACATGCACACATCCTAACACTTATGCAAAGTTGATGACTTAGATGTGCAACACATGATGAAACGATTTTCTTCAACCGATGAAGAAAGTCACTCTGAATGTGAAGAAATTAACGAAGAAATTGATTCTCAGGGCCCTACGACAATTGTACGCGGCGTTTGTAATCAAAATTCTTATATGGTGGGTAACGCCACCGCCCAATGTGAAATTCCTGAAGTTGATTTTCTTCAAATGATGAATTTCCTCACAATGCATTTTTCTTCAAAACAGCTGTTCTTCATTGTGATGATCTATTACAAAATCTTCAAGAACACTTGATGACTTTCATTTGCCTAGGTAGACTGTGATTTCTAGTCCTCAACAGCATTCACTTATTGCTATTTCTTCAAGTTGATGTTTCTGCTAAGTGAATGTGATCGGACCCCACTTTACCTCTATGCTATACTTATCCAGTCTATTCAATTCTTCATATGCGTTCTACTTGAAACTTTGTTCAAAATCCTCACTGCATCCTTGTCAGCTGATGATTTTGTAACGAAAATCCTCAAATCTTCAAAAATTGTTTTCTTTAAAAGAACAGTAACTGAACCCACACTTCCCACGATCGAATAACCACGATCTCCACTATCTCCACCGCATCGTACGGGAGCTACACGTGTCCTGCGGAGACGTAGAGGCCGGGGCTATTTGGTCCGAGACTTTCACGCCAAACAGTAACTTTCGGGCTATAAATATGTCCTTATCCCCTTCGGTATCATCTTCTTCGCCTCATCGCTCTCCTGCCACAGCACACTCCACCGAACCCTAGCACCACCGCTGGTAGTCTTGTCGCCGGTGAGGAAGAGCTTCACTGCCTCGACCTTTTCGTCGCCAGGATCACGCCGGAGTCGGACCTTCTACGTCCGCCGTCGCCGTAGACGTCCTCTGGTGCCAAGTTAGGGTGCATTGGACACCCGACCGAAGAGCCTCTCCAACACCACTTTCTGTGTTCTTCGCTCGCACCTTCTAGGGTAAATATACCCCATTTTTACAACAGATTAGATCTAAAATTTTACCTCTCCCATGTGAAATCTGTTTTTCCTCAAGATACGATGCACACATGATTCCTCAACACTACCTATTACCGCAATCACTGATGAACTAGCTAAGCATGTAAGATTTTCACGAGATTCCTCAATTGTGCGAATTTTCGGATCTGTACAACTCTGGAACCCAAGAACAGTATGCTTAGACAAATTCCTCAACCACTGGTTATATTCCTCAAACTGTCAAACTTTTTCTTTTTTCTTCAAATCTGAGAACGCATATGACCTCTCCAAATTCCTCGCAACTATACTCTGTTCACAGGTACACACATGTCAGCTGATGAATCTCTCGGTTCTCATCACATTAACTCATTTGCAGCGTTTTTGGAAGAAACTCTTCAAGGCTCATCAGAATCCTCAAGAGTTCAAAATCATCAGCAAATTCCTCGTCTGAAGAAAATGGAGGAAGAAAGGAAACAGAAGGGAGGAAAGAAACTGGAGCAGAACACAGCTGCTGATATTCGTGAGGACATATACATGGACTATTGCACGCCTGATGAAGAACCTGAGACAATGGCCAAGAGAAAGATTAGGCTGCAGAAGATTGAACGCAGATGGGCAAAGGAGTGGAAGGAGTACAGCTTTGTGACTCCAAAATATGCGAAGAAATTCGCTTTGAAGCCTCCTGGCAGAAGGGCCCCACTTGAGGATCATCAAGTAGCACATCCCTCAAGTCTCATGACAATTGATGACTACCCAGATGAGAAAGAAAAGCATCTGGCCAAGCTCAAGAGGCAAGCAAAAGCTGCAGTGAAGAAATTTAATGAATCCTCAGCTGCTGCCTCCGGTGCTGCTCATTCCTCAGCAGCAGAAACCTCAGGCTCAGAGATTCCTCAACCGCAGTCTGTGCCAACAAAGCCAAAGGCTCCAAAGCCTCAAGAGAAGTCTGCACAGGCTTCTGTCACAAAATCCTCAGCTCCAATACCCTCAGCTCCAAAACCCTCGGTTCCAAAACCTTCAACACCAAAACCATCAGCGCCAAAATCCTCAGCTCCACCTCCAAAGCCAGTATAGAAGAATGTCGTGAAGCCTACGACAGCCAGCTCCAGCTCCTCACTCCCAGCTGCAACTAGCTCGGAGACAAAGTCTTCAACACCCCTTGTGAAGACTTTGACAACTGCTCAACCTGCACCTCTGCCCAGCCCCAACAAAATCATCGCAGTCCCGTCTAGATCAGAGGGAAGTGATGACTATGACAATGAAACCCTGCAAGCCATCATAAGAAACAAGCAAGAAAGGGTAGCACAAGCATCAGGAAGTGCTATTCATCTGGCCATGGACCCCAAGGTCCTCCTCGACTTCATCAATGTATGGTATGAAGACCCAAACACACGCATTGATGATTTGAAACTTCGTCCTGGCGTCAGCCACATGGTGGCCACCTTCATAAATGAAGCCAAGTGGAAGGAACAAAAGGCCAGGCAGGCAAAGGTTGCAAAGGCCAAAAAGGAGAAATTCCTCAGGCAAAATCACCTCAAGCTGACGCCTGAAGCACTGGTGTCAACCCAGGCAGAGCTGCAAGTCTTGACTGACAAGTGTGACAAACTGTCAGACCGCAAAAGCATCAAGCGCAATTTCATCAAGCTAGCCACTAGTGCTGTTGATGACTACAACAAACGACACCCACCACCAGCACCAACTCCTCAGCCCCTGGTTGAGCAGCCAGAAGATGCATCTCCTGATGAGGAGGAAATTCCTCAAGCTGAGGAACAACACCAAGAGCGCCGTGCTGGTGAGCCGGCCATTGAAGAAATCATCACCGAGACCGCTACTGATGCAACTACTCCTGATCCAGCTGCTTCATCAAAGCAGGCTGATGAATCTGTTCCAGCTGGTTCCTCACTACCAGCTGAAGAATCTGCAGAAAGAACTGTAAGTGCATCTAGTGCCCCTTAGTGATTTTGGTGGTTTGAAGACTTATAGGTTAAGTATCTAATATGTTTATAAGTGTACACAGGATCTATAAGTCATTGAGGAGTTTGAGATATTTGAAGAATATCGACCCCTAAAAATATATGTCTTTAGTTGAAGAAATAGGTCTGAAGCTGAAGAAATGAATCGCGAAGAATCTGCGATGAAATTGATATTCCTCATGAAGATATTGATATTGAGAAGATCGGTGGTTCCTGAAGAAAATCGTTCTGAAGAAATTGAAGCGTGAAGATTTTCACTTTCTGTTTTACTTTCTTCGCATTTGATGAATAGGAACACCGTACTGTTAAAGGGGGTCAAAGTAACACTATGGAATGGATTTCCTCATGATGCTCAACCCAAGCCAAATCCTACCAAAAGCCTCAAGTGAGGAATATGAGTGACATGAGGACTCTCACAGTTGAGGGTCCCGACCGTTTCGATAGACACGCCAAGTCACTGGTCTTATCCACTCCAACGGTCATATTATTTAAGGGCATTAATGTCAAATCATGTCGGGATGCTCCCAGGCTATAAATAGCCGCCCCCCACAACCACTAGCTGGTTGGCTGCTCCGTTAGAAACTGACACTTGTCATAGAGCAACCCAATTCCTCAGAGCCTTCGAGAGTAAATCATCAGTGAGGAAATACACCACCCACCGAAACCACAAACCAAACCTAGTTATTGAGCATCACTGAAGAAGTTGTTCCTATGTGGGACTGAAGCCTTTTACCTTTGAGGACTGTGCATCCTCCAAACGGTTAGGCGTCATGGTCTAGAGCAATCCAGCAGTCAATTGTGGATTGCCGGGTGACCGAGTTTGTGAGGGTTTGGAAGTCTGCCCTGAAGACTTACCATGAGTGTTGGGCGAGGACTGTGTGTCCTTAGCTCAAGGAGAATACGGTAGGGACTGTGTGCCACGGGACTGGGTGTCCTTTGGTTTCAATATCAAGCCGCTCCAAACCAGATGTACAACTGTCACAGCAGTTGGAACTGGGTCATCAACAACAGTCTTCACCAAGAATCGGGTTCTAATTCCTCAACTCTTTACTTTCTCTGTATTATGTGTTGATGACTTTCACTTTGACTGTTTGAAGAATTTGCTGAAGACTTTCTCTGAATTTCCTCAACCCCAAATTCTTCACTATAGTTAATCATCATCTGTTCTCTGCATGCCTGCTTACGGTGCAATCTGTTTTCACATTCTTCACTCTATAATACTGCTATTGTGATAGTTTGCACGTCTGATCCGTAACCGTTTCCACTGTAAGTTAGTCATCAGTGAGGAATTTCCTCAAAAGGAATTTCCTCAGCGATGAAATTCTAAAAATCTCCTATTCACCCCCCTCTAGTAGATATAACGCACTTTCAATTGGTATCAGAGCAAGATACTCCCTTGTTCTGTGTGATTTTGGTTTAACCACCTGGAGTTTAAGTTATGTCGACTGCAGGCATGTTTGAGGTGACTGCAGCATGTCCTACCTACGAGGGAAAGAACTTTCCCTTCTGGAAGAACAAAATGCAAATGCATCTGCAAGCTATAGACAATGATCTCTGGTATATTATGGAAGATGGTGTCCCCATCATTTCTGCTAGTGTCACTGCAGCTGATGTGAAGCAATTCAAGCAACTTGATTCTCAAGCGAAGAACATCATGTGTGGTCATCTGAGCCCTGGCCAGTTTGGAAGAGTAACTGCCTTAGGCTCTGCAACACTGATCTGGGAGAGACTATGTAAGGTAAATGAAGGAGTATCAACCCAACGTGACTCTCGTGTTGATATTCTTCGCAATCTCTTCAATCGCTTCAAGAGACATGACAATGAAAGCTGCCAAGACACCTTTGATCGCCTCAGTGACATATCAAATGAACTGCAAGCACTGGGAGCTCGAGACATCACTGATCACGAAGTTGTGAAGAAACTGCTGAGATCTTTGGATTCTTCATTTGACACTTTAGTTCTGATGATTCAAGAAAGACCAGACTACAAGATGTTAGATCCTGCTGATATCCTCGAAAGGCTAAATACTCATGAATTCCAGCTAGAAGAAAAGAGAGATCTATATGGACAAAGCTATTCTAGACCACGTGCACTGAAGGCAAGAGCAATTTCCTCATCTGAAGAAGAAGACACAGATGACATCAGTTGTGACCCTGAAGAATTTGGTCAGGAACTTGCAATGCTTGTGAGGAAATTCCAGATATTTACACGATGAGGCCAGTTCGGTAAATCATCAAGAAGAGACATGAGGAAATCAGAATCTGCATCTGAGGACTACAAGAAACGGACCTGTCACAAGTGCAAGAAATCAGGTCATTACATTGCTGATTGTCCTCGCTGGGGAAAGGAATCAAAGAAGAAGAAATACAAGGATGACAGTTCTGATGACTCAAAGAAGAAGAAGAAATCTTCAAAATCCTCATCTTCAAAGTCCTCCTCACACAAGAAGACTAGCTTCAGAAAGGCTCGGGCACTTATTGGCAAGGAAATGGATTCCGAGGCAGAATCAGAAGAATGTGATGATGAAGAAGGCTCTGGAGAAGATTCAGAATCCGGACAGGCTAGTCTTGCACTAGCAACCAATTTCGTCAGCAAGTCAATCTTTAATCTTGAAGAAAATGAGTGCACCATCCATACTGACGACTATGCTGATGACTTCGCTCCAACCTATTGCTTCATGGCAAAAGGTTCAAAGGATGACAAACCCAAAAATACTGAGTGGGTTCTCGATAGTGGCTGCACACATCACATGACTGGTGATAAAAGCCTACTGATGAATATGCCACTAACTCCATCACCTCTGAAGCAAATCTCATATGTTGATAAAGGTAAAAGCAAGGTATTGGGACTTGGCAAAGTAGCTATTTCCAAGGATAGGCATATGGACAAAGTGATGCTTGTTGAATCTCTTGGTTTTAACCTCATGTCAGTCTCCATGCTTTGTGATCTTGATATGATTGTTATCTTTGGTAGATATAGATGTATAGTCATCATGGAATCTGACAGATCCAAAGTCTTCGAAGGTGTAAGAACAGGGGATTTGTACATCGTTGACTTCTCTACAGGTCCTCAACCAGCCACTTGCTTACTAGCAAAAACCTCAGAAGGATGGATGTGGCACCGAAGACTAGGTCATGCAGGCATGAGGAATTTTCACACACTTGCAAAGAAGAAGCATGTCATTGGCATCGAATCAGTCAAATTCCTCAAGGATCATCTTTGTGGTGCTTGTGAATCTGGGAAAATGACCATATCCAAGCATCCCTCCAAAACCATCATGACCACTACACGTCCATTCGAATTGCTTCATATGGATTTATTTGGACCTACTCACTATGCAACACTAACCAATGCAGCATCTCTATATGGCTTTGTCATAGTTGATGATTATTCCAGATACACTTGGGTGCATATCATAGTGTATAAAACTGAAGTGCAGGAAATCTTCAAACGATTTTCTTCAAGGGCCTCGACGAACTTCGGCATCAAGATCAAACATATCAGGAGTGATAATGGAACCGAGTTCAAAAACACTGGTCTTGATGATTATCTTGATGAACTTGGTATAACTCACGAATTGTCTACTCCTTATAGTCCTCAGCAGAATGGTGTCGTCGAAAGAAAGAACAGGACTCTTGTTGAAATGGCAAGAACTATGCTTGAAGAATATCAGACTCCTCGTCGCTTCTGGCCTGAAGCAATCAACACTGCATGTCATATCATCAACAGGGTATATCTTCACAAATTCCTCAAGAAAACCTCATATGAACTCCTCACTGACAAGAAACCCAATGTAAGTTATTTCAAAGTCTTCGGCGCAAAATGCTGGATTAGAAATCCTCATCATAGCTCAAAATTTGCACCTAAGGCACATGAAGGTTTTATGCTCGGTTATGGAATGGACTCGCACACCTACAGAGTCTTCAACAACTATCACAACAAAGTTGTTGAGACTGTAGATGTGTGGTTCGATGAAACTAATGGCTCGCAAAGAGAGCAATTGCCTTCTGATCCAGATAAGTTGTCTCCTGAGGAAGCAATAAAGCTTAAGCCTACTGAAGACATTGTCCCCACTGAGGAAATTGGTGAAGAAACGATCCCCATCGCTGATGAAAACCAAGAAGATGCTCCTGAGGAAATTGCAACAGCACCACTTCCTCAGCCCAGACAAAATCCTCAACCAGCTCATCCGAGGATTGCAAATGAAGTAGAACTTGAGAAAATCCTCAACGACATCAACGCGCCAGGTCCTCTCACTCGCTCAAAAGCTTCACACTTAGTTAACTTTTGTGGGCATTTTTCTTTTGTATCCATCACAGAACCCTCAAAATTAGATGAGGCTTTTCTGGAACCGGAGTGGATCCAAGCCATGCAAGACAAACTTCTTCAATTCAAGCTGAGTGACGTATGGGAGCTCGTCAAGCGACCAGATCCTCGCAAGCATAACATCATCGGCACCAAGTGGATTTTCCGAAACAAGCAAGATGAGGACGGTCAAGTGGTGAGGAACAAGGCACGACTTGTAGCCCAAGGCTACACCCAGGTTGAAGGAATAGATTTCGATGAAACTTTTGCACCTGTTGCTAGACTTGAAGCTATTCGAGTTCTACTTGCTTATGCTAATCATCATAACAACATCTTATATCAAATGGATGTGAAAAGTGCATTCCTCAATGGTAAGCTTGAGGAAGAAGTATATGTTGCTCAAACCCCAGGTTTTGAGGATCCAAAGAATCCAGACAAAGTCTTCAGACTCAAAAAGGCTCTGTATGGCCTCAAGCAAGCCCCTCGGGCATGGTACGATACATTGAAGGAATTCCTCATGAAGAAAGGCTTCAAACCTGGTTCACTCGATCCAACTCTTTTCACAAAATCTTATGATAATGAGCTGTTTGTATGTCAAATATATGTTGATGACATCATATTTGGTTGTACTGATAAAAGATACAGTGATGAATTTGCCTATATGATGAGTGAAGAATATCAGATGTCCATGATGGGGGAGCTGAAATTCTTATTAGGTCTTCAAATTCGTCAACAAAACAATGGAATCTTCATATCACAGGAGAAATACCTCAAGGATGTTCTGAGGAAATTCGACATGCATGAATGCAAAGGTGCCAAGACTCCCATGCCTACCAACGGTCACCTCGGCACTGATGAAAATGTTAAAGATTTCGATCAGCAGGTATACCGTTCTTTGATTGGCTCTTTATTGTATATATGTGCATCTAGGCCAGACATAATGCTTAGTGTTTGCATGTGTGCACGTTTTCAAGAAAAACCGAAGGAATCACACCATAAGGCTGTGAAACATATTCTTCGATACTTAGCTCACACACCAACACTAGGATTATGGTATCCCAAGGGCTCCAATCTTCATCTAGTAGGGTATTCTGATTCAAACTATGCTGGTGACCGTGTGGATCGCAAGTCAACATCTGGCACATGCCATTTCCTCGGAAGATCACTAGTTTGCTGGTCCTCAAAGAAGCAGAACTGTGTATCACTCTCCACTGCCGAAGCTGAGTACATTACTGCTGGTTCTTGCTGTGCTCAATTACTATGGATGAAGCAAACCCTCAAGGACTACGGCATCAACATGAAGAATGTGCCTCTCTACTGTGACAATGAGAGTGCTATCAAGATTGCATATAACCCAGTACAGCACTCGAAGACCAAGCACATCCAGATTCGTCATCATTTTCTTCGGGACCATGTCCTCAAGGGCAATATCCTCATCGACCATGTGAAGACTGATGATCAACTGGCTGATATCTTCACTAAGCCCTTGGATGAGAAAAGGTTTTGCAAGTTGCGGTGTGAGCTAAATATCTTAGAATCTTCAAATGTTTTGTAAAAACATGCACACATCCTAACACTTATGCAAAGTTGATGACTTAGATGTGCAACACATGATGAAACGATTTTCTTCGATCAATGAAGAAAGTCACTCTGAATGTGAAGAAATTAACGAAGAAATTGATTCTCAGGGCCCTACGACAATTGTACGCGGCGTCTGTAATCAACATTCTTATATGGTGGGTAACGTCACCGCCCAATGTGAAATTCCGCAGGTTGATTTTCTTCAAATGATCAATTTCCTCACAATGCATTTTTCTTCAAAACAGTTATTCTTCATTGTGATGATCTATTACAAAATCTTCAAAAACACTTGATGACTTTCATTTGCCTAGGTAGACTGTGATTTGAAGTCCTCAACAACATTCACTTATTGCTAATTCTTCAAGTTGATGTTTCTGCTAAGTGAATGTGATCGGACCCTACTTTCCCTCTATGCTATACTTATCCAGTCTATTCAATTCTTCATATGCGTTCTATTTGAAACTTTGTTCAAAATCCTCACTGCATCCTTGTCAGCTGATGATTTTGTAACGAAAATCCTCAAATCTTCAAAAAATGTTTTCTTTAAAGGAACAGTAACTGAACCCCCACTTCCCACGATCGGATAACCACGATCTCCACTATCGCCACCGCATCGTACGGGAGCTACACGTGTCCTGCGGAGACGTAGAGGCAAGGGCTATTCGGTCCGAAACTTTCGCGCCAAATAGTAACTTTCGGGCTATAAATATGTCCTTATCCCCCTCGGTATCATCTTCTTCGCCTCATCGCTCTCCTGCCACAGCACACCGAACCCTAGCGCGTAGTCTTGTCGCCGGGAAGGAAGAGCTTCACTGGCTCGACCTTTTCGTCGCCAGGATCACGCTGGAGTCGAAACATCTACGTCCGCCGCCGCCGTAGACGTCCTCTACTGCCAAGTTAGGGTGCATTGGACACTTGACCGAAGAGCCTCTCCAACACCACCTTTTTGTGTTCTTCGTTCGCACCTTCCAGGGTAAATATATCCCATTTTTACAGCAGATTAGATCTGAAATTTCACCTCTCCCATGTGGAATCTGTTTTTCCTCAAGATACGATGCGCACATGATTCCTCAAACACTATCCATCACCACAATCATTGATGAACTAGCTAAGCATCTAAGATTTTCATGAGATTCCTCAATTGTGCGAATTTTCGGATCTGTACAACTCTGGAACCCAAGAACAGTATGCTTAAGCAAATTCCTCAACCACTAGTTATATTCCTCAAACTGTCAAACTTTTTCATTTTCTTCAAATCTGAGAACGCATATGACCTCTCCAAATTCCTCGCAACTAAACTCTGTTCACAGGTACACACATGTCAGCTGATGAATCTCTCGGTTCTCATCACATTAACTCATTTGCAGCGTTTCTGGAAGAAACTCTTCAAGGATCATCAGAATCTTCAAGAGTTCAAAATCATTAGCAAATTCCTCATCTGAAGAAAATGGAGGAAGAAAGGAAACAGAAGGGAGGAAAGAAACTGGAGCAGAACACAACTGTTGATATTCCTGATGACATATACATGGACTATTGCACGCCTGATGATGAACCTGAGACAATGCCTAAAAGAAAGATTAGGCTGCAGAAAATTGAACGCAGATGGGCAAAGGAGTGGAAGGAGTACAGGTTTGTGACCCCAAAATATGCGAAGAAATTCGCTTTGAAGCCTCCTGGCAGAAGGGCTCCACTTGAGGATCATCAAGTAGCTCATCCCTCAAGCCTTATGATACTTGATGACTACCCAGATGAAAAAGAAAGGCATCTGGCCAAGCTCAAGAAGCAAGCCGAAACAGCAGTGAAGAAATTTCATGAATCCTCAGCTGCTGCCTCCGGTGCTGCTCATTCCTCAGCATCAGAAACTTCAGGCTCAGAGATTCCTCAAAAGCAGTCTGCGCCATCAAAGCCAAAGGCTCCAAAGCCTCAAGAGAAGTCTGGACAGGGTTCTGTCACAAAACCCTCAGCTCCAAAACCCTCGGTTCCAAAACCGTCAACTCCAAAACCATCAGCGCCAAAACCCTCAGCACCCATCTCATCTACACCAAAGTCCTCAGCTCCACCTCCAAAGCCAGTACAGAAGAAAGTCGTGAAGACTACGACTGCCAGCTCCAGCTCCTCACTCCCAGCTGCAACTACCTCGGAGACAAAGTCTTCAACTCCTCTTTTGAAGACTTTGACAACTACTGAACCTGCACCTCTGCCCAGCCCCAACAAAATCATCGCAGTCCCGTCTGCATCAGAGGGAAGTGATGAGTATGATGATGAAACTTTGCAAGCCATCATCAGAAACAAACAAGAACGGGTTGCACAAGCATCAGGCAGTGCTATTCCTGTGGCCATGGACCCCAAGGTCCTCCTCGACTTCATCAATGTATGGTATGAAGACCCAAACACACCCATTGATGATTTGAAACTACCTCCTGGCGTCAGCCACATGGTGGCTACCTTCATAAACGAAGCCAAGTGGAAGGAACAGAAGGCCAAGCAGGCAAAGATTGCAAAGGCCAAAAAGGAGAAATTCCTCAGGCAGAATGTCCTCAAGCTGACGCCTGAAGCTTTGGTGTCAACCCAGGCAGCGCTACAAGTCTTGACTGACAAGTGTGAGAAACTGTCAGACCGCACAAGCATAAAACGCAATTTCATCAAGCTAGCCACTAGTGCTGTTGATGACTACAACAAGCGACACCCACAACCAGCACCAACTCCTCAGCCCCTGGTTGAACAGCCAGAAGATGCATCTCCTGATGAGGAGGAAATTCCTCAAAGTGAGGAACAACACCAAGAGCGCCGAGCTGATGAGCCGGCCATTGAAGAAATCATTACCAAGACCACCACTGATGAAACTGCAACCCCTGATGCAACTGCTACTAATCCAGCTGCTTCACCAAAGCAGGCTGATGACTCTGTTCCAGCTGGTTCCTCACTGCCAACTGAATAATCTGTCGAGAAAACACCTTCACCAAAAGCTTCAAAGGTGAAGAAGTTAATCCCGTCTGCATCAGACGCGAAAAAGACAAGAGCTGCTGAGAAGGAAGCGAAGAAGAGAAAAGCTTCCTCAGCAGAAGAAAAGATTGAGGCAAAACGCCTCAAGGAAACTGAAGAATCTGCCCCTCTGGACCCGGTGCCTCTAAATGTTGCACCTTCATATGAAATGGTCGTCATTGGTGACCAAACTACAAGGGCAGATGAGGAAATGAAGGATGCTGCCTCTGAGGAGCATACTGATGAGGAAATACAGATTGATGACAGTCCTCAACCTCATATTCCTCAGAAAGAGACTACTCAAGCTTCAGCTGCAGCAGCTGATGAATCTGCTTCTGCCACAAAGTCAGCTGATGAAAAACAAGCTGAAGAATATGTCCAGTCTGAGCAAGCTCCTCCCATGAACAGGCTGACCAAACTCCTCAAGCTGAGGAGGAAGAAGAAATTCCTCAGCCTGAAGCTCAGCCAGAGCAAGAAACACCAGTTGATGAAATTCCTCAACCTGAGGACACTGCTGAAGAAAATGTTCCCGCCCCTGACAATGAATTCATTGTGCTCAACCCAGAGACTATCATGGTTGTTTCCCCACCCATTCCTCAGCACACTATCCAGCCAGTTCAGCGCCAGCCATTCTCGAAGCGGCCCAAGTTTCAGAAAGAAAATTTCTTTGAGGAACGCATGTATTTCATCGGAGAGAATCCTTATGACAAGCCTCAAATGAGGCATCTGAAGTTTTGGACAAGGACTCAGATGAACTACTATGCTTCTGTGCTCTGTGGACGCAACAAGATATTCTAGCATAGGCACATTCCTCATGATGAACTTGAAGCAATACCCTGCATGGAACCAGTCCTCAGTGTACTCCATGATGCAGGTTTGCTCCCTATGTTCTCCGACATATCAGATTGGAATAGTGAGCTTATTCTTCAGTTCTATGCAACTCTGCACATCTCGGGCAATGCTGATGATATCAACACTTGGGTGTTCGACTGGATGACCCAAAACACTCACTACAAGGCCCCAGCGTCTGAACTCCTCAGAGAACTGCCCGTACCAATTCCTTCAGAAGGGGCAGTGAAGCTTTATGGTGAGCGTGAGCTACCAAATAGAATGATGGAAGTCCTCATGAAGCCTTTGGCTGCAGGGAAGCCCTCAAGAACCAAATTCCTCGTCCATGAGCTCAAGTACACACCCCGGTCTGTCTACCGCATTCTCAGCAGTGTGCTCGCGCCCATCAAAGGCCATGACGATGAAGAAGATGTAGTCGGCCTCATGAAGAATATCCTCTTCAACATCATTCACGGTATCTCGATGAATATCCATGATTTCTTCTTGAGGACTTTGGCTGACAATGCAATGTGCCCCTATGATCACAAAATTTATGCACCATGGATCATGAGATTCCTCAGGACAAGGACATGCATCAACTTCCACGCCGATTTCCAGAACCATGTTGGTTATATGCCTCCTATCCGGGTCAACAAGAAGACTTTCGAGCCCATTGAGGGAAAAGGAAAGTCTGTGATTGATGAAGGCAGCAGGCCAATTGATGGTCAATTTAAAGAGCCAGATGCATATTCCTCATGGGACGATACTGAGACTCGTCCACCAAGCCATGTTCCTCCTCGCGTGCTAAACACCAGAGAGCTTCTCCTCAGTCTTCATCAGAAGGTGGATCACAACCACAAATGGGTCAAACGCCAGTTTGGTGCCATTGTAAAAACCCTCACTGAGACACAGAACTCTGTGAAACTTAATCATCACTATCTGCATGAGGTTTTTGATCGCACCTGGGCTACCCTTGCACATCTGAAGACCCAGACTGAGCTTGAAGAATTGAACTTTGAGCAGGACTTTGACTGGTCGTGGCCTCCCAAGAAGAAGTTCAGGCCCATTCCAGTGCCAGATCTTGAAGACAGCTCCTTCTCGTCCTTCCGCACCGCCGAATCTGATGAGGAACAGCTCGACACCGCAACAGGCCCAAGGAAGAAGACTACACCCAAGAAGCGCCAAGGATCTTCATCCACCCCCAAGAAATGAAGTCTTCACGGGCGTTAGTCCTCAGTTTGTCCCTTTTTGTCACTTGATAACAAAGGGGGAGAAACTTGAGAGTTAGTCTTCAAACAGGAGTTATTTTTGGGGCTTATGGACTATATTTAAGTTACAAACTCTTGGCTCTTCTGAAGTTTTTTATGTAATGAGTTGTAACTTAAGCCCGATGGTACTCTGACGCTTTTTGAACGTTTTTCTTTGCATGCTCATTCCTCAAGTTTTAATGCACACATGCTGGAATTCGTCAGATACCATTTGCCATCATGCATCTTCATTTTCTTTATATGATATGTTATATGTATGCATGATTTACAAGATTCAGGGGGAGATCTCCATGATATAAATCATCAATGTGCATATGCTATAAAAGCAAAATCCTCAAGGTATGCACATCTTCAGGGGGAGTCTCTGTGAATCTTGTCATCAAATTCCTCAATTGAGTATTTACACTTCACATTTTTATTCCCTGTTGAAGACTTAACCTAATTGTCATCAACCACCAAAAAGGGGGAGATTGTAAGTGCATCTAGTGCACCTTAGTGATTTTGGTGGTTTGAAGACTTATAGGTTAAGTATGTAATATGTTTATAAGTGTACACAGGATCTATAAGTCACTGAGGAGTTTGAGATATTTGAAGAATATCGACCCCTAAAAATATATGTCTTCAGTTGAAGAAATAGGTCTGAAGCTGAAGAAATGAATCGCGAAGAATCTGCGATGAAATTGATATTCCTCATGAAGATATTGATATTGAGAAGATCGGTGGTTCCTGAAGAAAATCGTTCTGAAGAAATTGAAGCGTGAATATTTTCGCTTTCTGTTTTACTTTCTTCGCATATGATGAATAGGAACACCGTACTGTTAAAGGGGGTCAAAGTAACACTATGGAATGGATTTCCTCATGATGCTCAACCCAAGCCAAATCCTACCAAAAGCCTCAAGTGAGGAATATGATTGACATGAGGACTCTCACAGTTGAGGGCCCCGACCGTTTCGATAGACACGCCAAGTCACTGGTCTTATCCACTCCAACGGTCATATTATTTAAGGGCATTAATGTCAAATCATGTTGGGATGCTCCCAGGCTATAAATAGCCGCCCCCACAACCAATAGCTGGTTGGCTGCTCCGTTAGAAACTGACACTTGTCATAAGAGCAACCCAATTCCTCAGAGCCTTCGAGAGTAAATCATCAGTGAGGAAATACACCACCCACCGAAACCACAAACCAAACCTAGTGATTGAGCATCACTGAAGAAGTTGTTCCTGTGTGGGACTGAAGCCTTTTACCTTTGAGGACTGTGCATCCTCCAGACGGTTAGGCATCATGGTCTAGAGCAATCCAGCAGTCAATTGTGGATTGCGAGGTGACCGAGTTTGTGAGGGTTTGGAAGTCTGCCCTGAAGACTTACCACGAGTGTTGGGCGAGGACTGTGTGTCCTTAGCTCAAGGAGAATACGGTAGGGACTGTGTGTCCCGGGACTGGGTGTCCTTTGGTTTCAATACCAAGCCGCTCCAAACCAGATGTACAACTGTCACAACAGTTGGAACTGGGTCATCAACAACAGTCTTCACCAAGAATCGGGTTCTAATTCCTCAACTCTTTACTTTCTGTGTATTATGTGTTGATGACTTTCACTGTGACTGTTTGAAGAATTTGCTGAAGACTTTCTATGAATTTCCTCAACCCCAAATTCTTCACTCTAGTTAATCATCATCTGTTCTCTGCGTGCCTGCTTACGGTGCAATCTGTTTTCGCATTCTTCACTCTGTAATACTGCTATTGTGATAGTTTGCACGTCTGATCCGTAACCGTTTCCGCTGTAAGTTAGTCATCAGTGAGGAATTTCCTCAAAAGGAATTTCCTCAGCGATGAAATTCTAAAAATCTCCTATTCACCCCCCTCTAGTCGATATAACGCACTTTCAAGAACACCTTCACCAAAAGCTTCAAAGGTGAGGAAGATAATCCCGTCTGCATCAGACGCGAAGAAGACAAGAGCTGCTGAGAAGGAAGCAAAGAAGAGAAAAGCTTCCTCAGCAGAAGAAAAGATTGAGGCAAAGCGCCTCAAGAAACTGAAGAATCTGCCCCTCTGGACCCGGTGCCTCTAAATGTTGCACCTTCATATGAAATGGTCGTCATTGGTGACCAAACTACAAGGGAAGATGAGGAAATGAAGGATGTTGCCTCTGAGGAACATACTGATGAGGAGATCCAGATTGATGACAGTCCTAAACCTAATGTTCCTCAGACAGAGACTGCTCAAGCTTCAGCTGCAGCAGCTGATGAATCTGCTTCTGCCACAAAGCCAGCTGAAGAAAGACAAGCTGAAGAAAATGTCCATTCTGAGTAGGCTCCTCACTCTGAACAGGCTGACCAAACTCCTCAAGCTGAGAAGGAAGCAGAAATTCCTCAGCCTGAAGCTCAGCCAGAGCAAGAAATACCAGCTGATGAAATTCCTCAACCTGAGGAAAATGGTGTAGAAAATGTTCCCGCCCGTGACAATGACTTCATTGTGCTCAACCCAGAGACTGCCATGGTTGTTTCCCCTCCCATTTCTCAGCACAATATCAAGCCAGTTCAGCGCCTGCCATTCTCGAAGCGGCCAAAGTTTCAGAAAGAAGATTTCTTTGAGGAACACATGTATTTCATCAGAGCGAACCCTTATGACAAGCCTCAAAAGAGGCATCTGAAGTTTTGGACAAGGACTCAGATTAACTACTATGCTTCTGTGCTCTGTGGACGCAACAAGATATTCCAGCACAGGCACATTCCTCATGATGAGCTTGAAGCAATACCCGGCATGGAACCAGTCCTCATTGTACTCCACGATGCAGGTTTGCTCCCTATGTGCTCAGACATATCAGACTGGAATAGTGAACTTATTCTTCAGTTCTATGCAACTCTGCACATCTCTGACAACGCTGATGACATCAACACTTGAGTGTTCGACTGGATGACCCAAAACACTCACTACAAGGCTCCTGCTTCTGAACTCCTCAGAGAACTGCCCGTACCAATTACTTCAGACGGGGCAGTGACGCTTTATGGTGAGCGTGAGCTGCCAAATGGAATGATGGAAGTCCTCATGAAGCCTTTGGCTGCAGGAAAATCCTCAAGAACCACATTCCTCGTCCATGAGCTTAAGTACACACCCCGGTCTGTCTACCGCATTCTCTGCAGTGTGCTCGCGCCAATCAAAGGCCATGACGATGAAGAAGATGTTGTAGGCCTCATGAAGAATATCCTCTTCAACATCATTCAAGGTATTCCTATGAATATCCATGATTTCTTCTTGAGGACTTTGGCTGACAATGCAATGTGCCCCTATGATCACAAGATTTATGCACCATGGATCATGAGATTCCTCAGGACAAGGACAGGCATCAACTTCCACGCTGATTTCCAAAACCATGTTGGTTATATGCCTCCTATCTGGGTCAACAAGAAGACTTTCGAGCCGATTGAGGGAAAATGAAAGTCTGTGATTGACGAAGGCAGCAGGCCCCTTGATGGCCAGTTTAAAGAACCACATGCTTATTCTTCATGGGACGATACTGAGACTCGTCCACCCAGCCCTGTTCCTCCTCGCGTGCTAAACACGAGAGAGCTTCTTCTCAGTCTTCATCAGAAGGTGGATCACAACCACAAATGGGTCAAACGCCAGTTTGGTGCCATTTTAAAAACCCTCACTGAAACCCAGAACTCTGTGAAGATTAATCATCACTATCTGCATGAGGTTTTTGATCGCACCTGGGCTACACTTGCACATCTGAAGACCCAGACTGAGCTTGAAGAAATGAACTTTGAGCAGGACTTTAACTGGTCGTGGCCTCCCAAGAAGAAGTTCAGGCCCATTGCAGTGCCAGATCTTGAAGACAGCTCCTTCTCCTCATTCCGCACCGCTGAGTCTGATGAGGAACAACTCGACACTACAACAGGCCCAAGGAAGAAGACTACACCCAAGAAGCGTCAAGGATCTTCATCAACCGCCAAGAAATGAAGTCTTCACGAGCGTTAGTCCTCAGTTTGTCCATTTTTGTCACTTGATGACAAAGCGGGAGAAACTTGAGAGTTAGTCTTCAAACGGGATTTATTTTCGGGGCCTATGAACTATATTTAAGTTACAAACTCTTGGCTCTTCTGAAGTTTTTATGTAATGAGTTGTAACTTAAGCCCGATGGTACTCTGACGCTTTTGAACGTTTTTCTTCGCATGCTTATCCCTCAAGTTTTAAAGCACGCATGCTGGAATTCGTCAGATACCATTTGCCATCATGCATCTTCATTTTCTTCATATGATATGCTATATGTATGCATGATTTACAAGATTCAGGGGGAGATCTCCATGATATAAATCATCAATGTGCATCTGCTATAAAAGCAGAATCCTCAAGGTATGCACATCTTCAGGGGGAGTCTGTGTGAATCTTGTCTTCAAATTCCTCAATTGAGTATTTACACTCCACATTTTTATTCCCTGTTGAAGACTTAACCTAATTGTCATCAACCACCAAAAAGGGGGAGATTGTAAGTGCATCTAGTGCCCCTTAGTGATTTTGGTGGATTTAAGACTTATAGGTTAAGTATCTAATGTGTTTATAAGTGTACACAGGATCTATAAGTCATTGAGGAGTTTGAGATATTTGAAGAATATCGACCCCTAAAAATATATGTCTTCAGTTGAAGAAATTGGTCTGAAGTTGAAGAAATGAATCACGAGGAATCCGCGATGAAATTGATATTCCTCATGAAGATATTGATATTGAGAAGATCGGTGGTTCCTGAAGAAAATCGTTCTGAAGAAATTGAAGCGTGAAGATTTACGTTTTCTGTTTTACTTTCTTCCCATTTGATGAATAGGAACACCGTACTGTTAAAGGGGGTCAAAGTAACACTATGGAATGAATTTCCTCATGATGCTCAACCGAAGCCAAATCCTACCAAAAGCCTCAAGTGAGGAATATGAGTGACATGAGGACTCTCACAGTTGAGGGTCCCGACCGTTTCGATAACCATGCCAAGTCACTGGTCTAATCCACTCCAACGGTCATATTATTTAAGGGCATTAGTGTCAAATCATGTCGGGATGCTCCCAGGCTATAAATAGCCACCCCCACAACCACTAGCTGGTTGGCTGCTCCGTTAGAAACTGACACTTGTCATAAGAGCAACCCAAATTCCTCAGAGCCTTCGAGAGTAATTCATCAGTGAGGAAATACCCCACCCACCGAAACCACAAACCAAACCTAGTGATTGAGCATCACTGAAGAAGTTGTTCCTGTGTGGGACTGAAGCCTTTTACCTTTGAGGACTGTGCATCCTCCAGACGGTTAGGCGTCATGGTCTAGAGCAATCCAGCAGTCAATTGTGGATCGCCGGGTGACCGAGTTTGTGAGGGTTTGGAAGTCTGCCCTTAAGACTTACCACGAGTGTTGGGCGAGGACTGTGTGTCCTTAGCTTAAGGAGAATACGGTAGGGACTGTGTGTCCCGGGACTGGGTGTCCTTTGGTTTCAAT
The DNA here is from genome assembly GCF_904849725.1 of Hordeum vulgare subsp. vulgare. Classification (NCBI taxonomy): domain Eukaryota; kingdom Viridiplantae; phylum Streptophyta; class Magnoliopsida; order Poales; family Poaceae; genus Hordeum; species Hordeum vulgare. The sequence goes on along the minus strand of NC_058524.1, from coordinate 101,543,941 downwards.
ACCAAGCCGCTCCAAACCAGATGTACAACTGTCACATCAGTTGGAACTGGGTCATCAACGACTGTCGTCTCTGAGAATCGGGTTCTAATTCCTCAACTCTTTACTTTCTCTGTATTATGTGTTGATGACTTTCACTGTGACTGTTTGAAGAATTTGCTGAAGACTTTCTCTGAATTTCCTCAACCCCAAATTCTTCACTCTAGTTAATCATCATCTGTTCTCTGCGTGCCTGCTTACGGTGCGATCTGTTTTCACATTCTTCACTCTGTAATACTGCTATTGTGATAGTTTGCACGTCTGATCCGTAACCGTTTCCGCTGTAAGTTAGTCATCAGTGAGGAATTTCCTCAAAAGGAATTTCCTCAGTGATCAAATTCTAAAAATCTCCTATTCACCCCCCTCTAGTCGATATAACGCACTTTCAAGCATGTTATCGATTCAGGTGATACTTCTGATAAGGAAAATACTGATGCACATGATGAACCCATCTTTGATGATGAACATGTCACTCCAAATCAGCCTATTGTTCCACCCGGTTGGAATCTCGCACGTGACAGAGTTAGGCGGGGTATTAATGCACCTGAAAGGTTAGTTGAGGAGTGCAATATTGTTTCTTTTGCTTTATCTATTGCAGAAGAAATTGAAGGTAATGCTGAGCCTTCTTCATATTCCGAGGCTATTATTTCTGGTGATAGTAATAAGTGGATGACTGCTATGCATGATGAGATGGAATCACTTGAAAAGAATGACACTTGGGATTTAGTAAGATTACCAAGAGAGAAGAAACCTATTCGTTGCAAGTGGGTTTTCAAAATAAAGGAAGGTGTTTCTCCCAATGATGAGACAAGATATAAAAGCAAGGTTAGTTGCTAAAGATTATAGCCAAATTCCAGGTATTGACTATAACGAAGTCTTTTCTCCTATTGTGAAGCATAGCTCTATTCGCACTTTACTTAGTATTGTTGCCATGAATGATTTTGAGCTTGAACAATTGGATGTTAAAACTGCACTTTTACACGGAGAATTAGAAGAGGATATTTATATGGAACAACCTGATGGTTTTGTTATTCCTGAAAAAGAAAAGCTAGTGTCTAAGTTAAAGAAATCTCTTTATGGATTGACACCTTTATGCTCTCTCAAGGTTACAAACGGTCTAATTATGATAGTTGTGTTTATTTGAAAACTATTAATGGTTCAGCTATTTATTTGCTTCTTTAAGTTGATGATATGTTAATTGCTGCAAAGAGCATGTTAGAGATTGATGAATTAAAGAAGCAATTGAGTAATGAATTTGAGATGAAGGATTTGGGTGCAGCAAAGAAAATACTTAGCATGGAAATATCCAGAGATAGACCGTCTAGAAAATTATATCTCGGTCAGAAGGGATATATTGATAAAGTTCTTCGTCGTTTTAATATGCATAATGCCAAGCCAGTAAGTACTCTGTTAGCTGCACACTTCAAATTATCATCAGCCTTATGTCCTGAGTCAGATGCAGATATTGAGTACATGTCTAGAGTTCCCTATTCGTGTGCAGTTGGTTCACTTATGTATGACATGGTTTGTTCTCGTCCGGATTTATCTTATGCACCGAGTGTTGTTAGTAGATACATGGCTAATCCTGGAAAAGATCATTGGAAAGGAGTTCAGTGGATTTTCAGATACCTGTGAGGTACTTCTAATGCTTATTTACAGTTTGGGAAAACTGGAGATGGACTTGTTGGTTTTGTTGATTCTGATTTTGCTGGTGATTTGGATAAGAGAAGATCGCTCACAAGTTATGTTTTCACCATTGGTGGTTGTGTTGTGAGTTGGATAGCAACTTTGGAGCCTATTGTGGCTTGTTCCACTACTGATGCCGAGTATATGGCTATTTCTGAGGCATGCAAAGAAGCTATCTGGTTGAGAGGTTTGTACACTAAGGTTTGTGGAGATTCATTTTGCCCTACCATATTTTCTGGCAGTAAAAGTGTTATATATCTTACAAAGAATCCAATGTATCACGAGAGAACAAAACACATTGATGTGAGATTTCACTATGTTCGAGATGTTGTTGCTAAAGGTGATTTGAAGGTATGCAAGATAAGTACTCATGATAATCCAGCTGATATGATGACAAAGCCAGTTCCTACCAATAAGTTTGAGCTTTGCTCAGGCTTAGTTGGTATTTCTCACTAGTCCTTTGGACTTTGACGCACAAGGTGTTTATGCTGATTTGGATGGAGTTATTTACTTTCTTCGACTACTAGAGGGAATTTGGCTCAAGGTGGAGATTGTTAAATTGTGATCCAAATTCTACCGTATTGGACTAGACGTAGTACAAACGGTGTGGACCTTTGTGTTGGTACCGACGCGTACGAGTACAACTCGTTTACTTGTCCTTCAATGACTCTCATGTATTGCCCCTCATATATACTCCACGTAGTCACACCTAAAGACGGCTTGTCGTCTCGTGCTTGTAATACTCCATCCTCATAGTCATTACGCCTTCGTACGTCCGTGGTTTTCTCCTGCAAGGGTTTCCACGTAAAAATCCGTGTCTCTCGTGTCTCGTTGATCTCGTTTTATCTAACATAGAAAAGTTTAGATTCTAAGGATTGTTCCATTAAAAAAATGTTTGTATTTAAAAAAAAAATTCCTTTCCTTTTTTCCATCTTGCTTTTTAATTTCAAAATAAGTTTGATATTTTCCAATATTTTGTAACACCATGTGTTTGGCTTTCTTGACTAATTAACTTATTTCAAAAATTAGGACCATTTAAATTTTTTATGAATGCTTGTGATGCTTGAAGTGACTATTGTTTGCGTACTTGCTTGTATGCATGTGATTGCTCCCCAATAATTCTTGCCATCCTCCAACTGACCTCCTCATCCCATGTTCCCCTGCCTAATGATCATGCCATGTGTATAGGACCAATATCTATTTTTACTAAATATTATTTTCACCAAAAGGCATTTCTTTGAATTGAACTCTCTCACCCCTCACATGAGGTTTGTACTACAAGTCCTCAATTAGGGAACTTATTTTTGCATCAATTATTTTATCTAAAACCTATTATCAAAATGTTTTCCAAAAACCAGAATATTATTATTTTAAAATTTATTTTATTATTTTATTTAAATGCCTTTCTGTGAGGCCAGAAATGGTCTCTTATGAAAGAAAGTTATTTTTATTGCTTTAAAAATATTTAAGAAAATTTAGGGAAACTCAATGGATATATGTATTCCATATATATGAGTTTCAACACATGGTCATGTTCAAAATATTGGGCAAATCCCTCCAAAACCCTTCGTGCCTATTTCAAGCTTTTGAAATATTTCTATAAGAAATATTCTCAATAAATTCCAGTAAAATTCCAGCGTGTCACCTATGATATGCTTGATGATCTTGCCAAGTTTCAACTCAATCCAAGTTGATTTGACTCCCCTAATTATTCTAAAACCCTATCTGTCCAGATTCAAATTTGAGCAACTCTACATTGTGAAGTGTCTCCAATTATGCTCAAATTTATTGGACATGTTCTAATGCTCCAATAATGCATCCACACGAGGTGGTGCATCAAGGAGAATAGAATAACTTGTCCTAAGACCCTCAAAACCCTCTCTGTTGATTTCTGACTTTGGTAAACTTTACATTATAAAGTTTCTCCAATTGACCCCAAAAATTTTGTGCATGTCTTAATACTCAAATAATGCCCCTACACCAAATATTGGATTTGTGGGAATTGATTTGAATAGGGTTGTAAGAAGAAATTCATTTCTGCCCATTTTAGGGGTTTTCCAAGTCTACATTGCAAAAATTCTCGAGCAAATACCAAATTTGGTGTGCAAGCTTATTTTCATCTATTACTTGATCCTGTTAAGTTTCATAGACATTGGAATCCATATGGCAGCCTAACCACAGATCAAACACCTTGTGTGCACTCACTAAGTTGGCTTCTTTGGCCCCTTCCACTTTTACCCTTGAGCTCAACTTTCTACCACAACTATCTCTAGTTACATTTTACTTCCAGTAACATTCCCATGGCCACTGGTCACTTATTGGAGAAGGACCCTTTGTAACTACTTCTCATTTTCACCCTTGGATCACCATTTTACCCCTCTTACCCCACTTATGCTTAAGCTAATACCCCCAATTCTTTCCAGAGCCTCTCTAGTATGTCAGTGCTTCATTTCAAGCCAAGATATGGCATGCTCATGTGGAGAAAATGAGAAGCTCATCTACAAGTTCATTTCTGGCTGAAACATAGCTTTGTACAGCAAGTACTAGCTACCCCCTCTGCTTGATCTCAAACTTGGCAGTATTGTCGTCCTCTCATAGATAACACTGCCAGACATAATGTTTCCCCAAGACTCCCCATTTGAGACCCACTCTCCTTAACTCTAAGTTTGTTGTTGCAAACTTAACAGCAGTCAAACCCCAGTCAAAACTTGTCCTCTTGGGTTCAAACTCCACCAGTGCTTTGTGGCACGCATGCCTTGCATGTTTGACACCTTGGCCTGGCCAAGGGGTGGCCCACGACACCAAGTGGAGTGGTGACCACCTCCCTGGCGTGCAGAAACGGTGCTCTACACCTTGTCTTCTTTCTCCAGGGCGTATCCAGCCGTTTAATCATGTCTCAGAGCACCAGGGCATCTCCTTTGACTGGTCCAATCTCCCCCCGACGCTGGCTAACCTCCAAGACGCCCCAGGGACGCGTGTCTTCTTGCTTGTTAGAGAGCTCTGGGAGCTCTCGAACTCACCTTCGGCCACCCTCTCCACATGGCTTTCCCCCGAGTGCCCTAAGCCTCCAGGACCTCTCCCTCTCTCCCTGTAACCCCCTCGAGCTCCCCATTCTCCCCCAGGCCTTCCTCCTCCTCCTGCCATAGCCATGGCCGAAGCATCCCCGCTGGGCCTTGTTTAATTCTAGCGCGACCGGTGTTCCCTTCCCCTCGAGCTACACCATGGGGTTACCGAGCCGTCGCTCGCCTCCCTGCTGCCTCCCCCTCTAAGTGCAGCTGTTGCACTATGTTCTCGTCGTCGCCGACAACATCTTCCCTCGCAGGTGGCCGCGACAAGCGGCTCTTCTCCGGCGTGTGAGGAGAGCCCCTTCGGGTCGCCGCCACCCCCGAGGTCCCCGGGGGGTTGTGCCTTGTCGGAGGCACCGTGGGTCACCGACGCAGGTGCCGCGGGCGCTTCCCTCTGTCCCTCCCTGCGCGGATGGGAGGAAGAAGAGAGATCCGACAGGTGGGGGCCGCATGTAAGCCACCCACCGACCGGCCCCCGGCTCTACTGGAGGCACCTCCAGGGATTTGCGCCTCCCACTGCGGAAAGCGCCTTCTGAGGATACGCCTCGTGCGTGGCCTCCCTCGCTGGTGGCCCGAGCCACTGGGCCGGCCTGAAGGCCTATCTAGCGCCTTGGTGGCAAGATAACCCCTCGAGGCTGAGCCTTTTCCCTTTTTCATTTTATTCATAACTTCAAAAATCCATCATAAATTCATTTTAGCTCCGATTCTAATGATTCAAATTTCTACAGGTTCCTAAATTCAAGCTTTATCCACATATGTGCTTTGCAAAATTTTCCAAGAAGATTTTCTGTAGTGTTATTACTCAAAATCCAAATCTGGATGAAGTTGTTCCACCTCTCAAAAATCCTATAGGTTCCAAATCAACTCCGAATGGAGTGATTCCAATTCCTAGGGCCTTCTAAAATTATTCCCTATTTTTAGAACCTTGGTCAACATTTTATCTAGGCTTTAATCTGTTGTATAAAATAAATAGTTTCCTATGGCTATTTATTCCATGTTAGAAAATTCCTAGTATATTCATTCCAACTCCAAATCCAGTGAAGCAACTTCCTAAATATTTCCAAAATCATGCTCTGTTTATTGAGTGCCTCCACTCATTTTTAAGAGAATGATTTCTGTAGGCTTCTTCAATAATCACCTATTCCTCCTTTCGTCCATCCAACAATCCTTGATGATCCAAACCTCCTATGGCAAACTTCAAGTATTTTTCTTATGACTAGAGAGGTCCAGGAAAAATATAACTTCTATTTTTGTGGCACTTTTATTTCTGCTTGCTGTGTGGCTTACCACGGTTTTTTGCGACGATAGTTGACGGGTAGGCGGAGTACTCGGAGTTGGAGCGGAAGACCTCGAAGACCCCGAGGACTTATGTGAGCAAGGAAAGCAGCCCTTTGACCATGACTGAGCATATGTTACTTTGCATGTTAAAATAGCAAGTATTCCCGTTGCATATGATCATAAGTGTCGGTAATCATTTGACATGATTTTACCGAAGGCTTCCCGGGAGCACATGCATTGAGCTTTGACCCTACCCCTTGATGGTCATGCTAATACCATGTTGACAAGTAAAGATAGAAGTAGTATCATCATGAGCATGTTGATGACATAAAGCAAGAATTTATGAAAACCCCGTCGGGTGCCACTAATGCCCGAGGGAGATGATGAGTTAGGTGGTCACTTTTGGTGAAGTGATGCACCCAGTATTTGTGTGAGTATGGTTTCGGAAATGGGATTAGATTTATGGTGTGTCGACCGTCCTAACCTTACCAGTACGACCACGTTACCCCTTATGGGACGGGGCTATGTTAATTACTCTGGTCGGTGCTAGCAAAGAGCCACATTACTAGTGGTGGGAGTGATGTGGTCACTCTCGTGATGGGGTCGTGCCAGATAGGGCGACTATGCCATTTTTATGAGTTCCAGTTACACCGTTGGTCCCCGCATGGTTGGTACTGTCCAGAGTTGGTGCTCGTAAGACGTACAACATGTGGGCTGGGTACCAATCGAGTGGACCTCTTTGCCTAGTATCGTCAGGGGAAAGGCATTGATCGGGTACTTACCTCGGGTATGTGATATACCGCGAGTACACGGAAGTTTCCCGGATCTCGTGGGTCCAGCGTACTACCTCTGCAGAGTGTAAACTATTCGAATAGCCGTGTCCACGATCAAGGACAGATGGGTAATCCTGCTTAAACTATGTCCAGTTATTTCCGCATAAACCAAGTGTGAGTGTGTGTGGTGTTGGAAAAGGTGTTGTTGAGACAGTAATGATATGACCAAGTTCGGTGACTTGGCATATAGGGTGAACCCGGATGGTTCAACCCTCGACAGATATATTGATATCTGTAACCTGTTCTTCAAAAGTAATTCTTTAACTTGATGCATAATCATGATCATTCCACCTAGATGACTTACACCAAAGATGCATGATATTGTTATCCTTTGCTTTCATTGTTCATATCATGGGCTGTTTGCGAGTACATTCAAAGTACTCATTGGATTGCCACTGGTTATTTCATTGACCAGGTGTGAAAGAACATGATATGGTGAAGATTAACTCGGTGACGTTCTTGCGAGCTAGGACGCTTCTGAGTTAGAATGCTTGTAGGTTAAGGCTAATGGCATGGGTTCACGCTTTCAACCAATAATTCCGCTATTGGTCCAGTTTGGAGTGTAGGCCTTCAAGGCCCTATATATGTAAGACTCGACCGAGGTGGTCATTTACTGTATCAAACGGTATGTATGGATGTAAGACTCTTATATTCGGTATCTGTGTTCGGTGAGCATTGATCTCTGGGATCACTGAGCACGGCGATCTCGACTCGTAAGTCGGGGCCCCATATATTTTTTCAAAATTTAAAAAATGTTTCTTGTTTTTGAAACTTGTTCAGATTTTCAATAAAAAATGTTCTTGTTTTTTTTAAATCACAAATACAAAAACTGTTAGTAGTTTACAAAAAATGTTCCCGTTTTCAGATATGTTTGCAAATATGAAAATTTTCCGGAATTTTAGAGAATGTTCATATTTTTAGAAAATGCTCACATTTTTCGTAAATTTGTTTTTTTTGAGCATTATTTGTGTTTTCAGAAATTGTTAATAGATTTAAACAATATTCGTATTTTGAAAAAAATTCCAACTAAAAACATGTCAATTTTTGTTTGGAATTTTAAAAAATGTCATGTTTCCAGATTTATACACAATTTCAAAATATATTTCCATCTGAAAAACCACAAAGTCACAAAATCAACAAAATTGAAATTGCTAAAATTATGTTTGGATTTTTTAAAAAATAATCCGCGTTCTAGAAAGTACTTACTTCCTCCAAAAAATCATGCTTTAATTTTCAAGAGACTTTCGTTATTAAAATTGCGATCTATATATTGAACAACAAGTATCTTTAGTTGTGTTTTTATTATCCCGTGTATAGTATGTGCGGTTGTATGTTTGAACCCGTCCTAGCACATTATTTTTGGATTTTGCAACTGCGCTCTTGCTTCTGGGCCGGCCTAGTTGGCTCCCTGTGTGTGTGCCGCGGGACTACTCACCGCAAAATACATCGCATAGGAGCATACGGAGAGTAACTAGTTAGGAAGCACTCCTTTGAGATCCTCTCAATTATCGCTCCCATGCGTCGTCACTTGGCACACTCTCGGCCGTCATCACGTGTCGCATTCTAAGTGTTTTTTTCAGATTTTTTTGCATACATGTTTTCAAATTTTTAGATTGATTTTCCAGTTATTTTGGTGTTTTTGTTTTTCACCGGTCTTTCTTAGCTTTTCGTCAAAAAATAATTAAAAAAAATATTTGTGTAAAAAAATGTGTTTTCTGTATTTTTTTTCTGTGAGAGGCACAGGTTTGCTTTCGCAAGTTGCCTCGGGCGTGCGTGTGGGAAACAGAAAAGTGCACTTTTTATTTTTTATAAGAGACACGCTTTTGCTTTCACGAGAGGCATAGTTGTGCCTTTCAAAAGCGAAAAAATGTGTTTTTTTTGCGAGAGACACGGTTTTGCTTTCGTGAGAGAGGCATGCCTCTCAGAAACAAAAAACAACATGTTTTTTAAAAAAATTTCGTGGGAGGCACGGTTTGCTTCCGCGAGAGGCACCGATTTTGCCTTTGCGGGAAGCATAGTTGTGCCTCTCGAAAACGAAAAAACGTGTTTTCTCTTTTTTTGTTGTGAGAGGGACGGTTTTTCCGTCCGGTTTTTTCTGGAAAAAATAGTTCATTAAAATCTCTCAACATGGGATCTACTTTTGAAGACCTCGACGCGAGAAATCCAATGATAAAAACGGTTCAAGATTTAGACGCACGGTTTAAAAGATAAAAAGTTTTAAAAATACAATTTTATGGTATTTTACAACTAGTAGTATGATAAGTACTGTTAAGTGCTCTCGATAACCGCAGCACAGAATGACCTAGATGGGGGAGGCGACGGACTGGGCGACTGGGAGGGTGCCAAGTGGGGCGATGCCGACGCTCGCATCACTGCCGCCCTGATCTAGCACCGCGTCTCCTATCTCTACGTCAGTCACTCTTGCGGGGGTTCCGTCTGGTCGTCAGGCGTTGGGCGTGGAGGGAGGGAGTCCACTCGCGGTGGATCGGAAATCGGAGTTTCATGGAACACGACAAGTGGGTATCGAGAGTCCACCCGTGGATCTTCCTCGCGGCCACCCCTCGGATTGCTCTCAGGTTTCGGCGCCGGAGAAGGGGATTGGGGGGCGTCGCCGGAAAATGCTCGTGCCTCCTTCGTTGAAAAGTTAACCTTATTGTCATCAACCACCAAAAATGGGGAGATTATAAGTGCATCTAGTGCCCTTAGTGATTTTGGTGGTTTGAAGACTTATAGGTTAAGTAACTAATGTGTTTATAAGTGTACACAGGCTCTATAAGTCGCTGAGGAGTTTGAGTTATACGATGAATGTCGACCCCTAAGATGTATGTCTTCGGCTGAAGAAATTGGTATAAGCTTGAAGACTTTGATCGTGAAGAAATTGAGATGAAATTGATATTCGTCGTGAAGATATTGAAGATGAGGAATTCGGTGCTTCCTGATAAATCCTATTTGAAGACTTCGAACCGTGAAGACTTACTCTTTCTGTTTCGTTTTCTTTACTCTTGAGTCTTAGGAACACCGTACTGTTAAAGGGGGTCGAGGTAATACTACGGAATGAATTTCCTCATGATGCTCAACCCAAGCCTAAACCTACAAAAGCCTCAAGTGAGGAATATGACAGACATGAGGACTCTCACAGTTGAGAGTTCCGACCGTTGCCGCGATTCACACCACCTCATCGATCTTATCCACACCAACGGTCACAATATTTAAGGGCATTTATGTCAAATCATGTCGGGATTCTCCCATGCTATAAATAGCCACCCCTCACAACCACTAGTGGGTTGGCTGCTCCGAGAGAAACTGACACTTGTCATTTAGAGCAACCCAAATTCCTCAGAGTCTTCGAGAGTGAATCATCAAGTGAGGAAATACCCCAAACACCAAACCACAAACCAAAACCAAGTGATTGAGCATCACTGAAGAATTTGTTCCTGTGTGGAACTGAAGCCTTTTAGCTTTGAGGACTGTGCATCCTCCGCACGGTTAGGCGTCATGGTCTAGAGCATCCAGCAGTCAATTGTGGATCGCCGGGTGACCGAGTTTTTGAGGGTTTGGAAGTCTTCCCTGAAGACTTAACACGAGTGTTGGGCGAGGACTGTGTGTCCTTAGCTCAAGGAGAATACGGTAGGGACTATTTATCCCGGGACTGTGTGTCCTTTGGTTTAAATACCAAGCCGCTCCAAACCAGGCGTACGACTGTCACAACTGTTGGAACTGGGTCATCAACAACTGTCTTCATCGTGATACGGGTTCTATTTCTTCAACTCTTTCAATTCCTCAATATTGTATGTTGAAGACTTTCATTTTCACTGTTTGAAGAATTTGCTGAAGACTTTCTGTGAATTTCCTCAACCTCAATTCTTCATACCAGTTAATCTTCACCTGCTTATTTTGTGCCTGCATACTATGCAAACCGATTCTCATAATCTTTATCAAGTAAACTGTTGTTGTAATCTTTGCGCCTCTAATCTTGCACTATTTCCGCTGCACGTTATTCATCAGTGAGGAATTTCCTCAAAAGGAATTTCCTCAACGATGAAATTCTAAAAATCGCCTATTCAGCCCCCCTCTAGTCGATATAACACACTTTCAATTGGTATTAGAACTAGGTATTCCCTTGTTCTGTGTGATTTTGGTTTAACCACATGGAATTTTAGTTATGTCGACTGCAGGTATGATCAAGGTTACTGCAGGATGTCCTACCTTCGGAGGAAAGGTCTTCCCTACTGGAAGACCAAGATGCAGATGCATCTTCAGGCTATTGACAATGATCTCTAGTACATTGTGGAACATTGTGTTCCCTCCATCGCTGCTACTGTCTCTGTTGCTGATGTGAAGAAATTCAAGCAACTTGATTCTCAAGCGAAGAATATCATCTCTGGCCATCTGAGCAAAGGTCAGTATGGCAGAGTGAGTGCTTTGGGCACAACGAAGCTTATCTGGGATAGTTTGTCCAAAGTCAATGAAGGAATTTCAACTCAGCGTGACTCTCGTGTTGATGTTCTTCGCAATCTCTTCAATCGCTTCAAGAGGCTTGACAATAAAAGATGCCAATATACCTTTGATCGCCTCACTGACATATCAAATAAACTGCAAGCAGTGGGAGCTCGAGACATTACTGACCATGAAGTTGTGAAGAAACTGCTAAGATCTCTGGATCCATCATTTGATACACTAGTTCTGATGATTCAAGAAAGATCACACTACACGATGCTTGATCATGCTGATATACTCGAAAGACTCAATACTCATGAATTCCAACAGGAAGAAAAGAGAGATTTGTATGGACCAAGCTACTCTAGACCTCGTGCGCTGAAGGTCAAAGCAATTTCCTCATCTGAAGAAGAAGACTCAGATTGCAGCATTGGTGATCCTAAAGAACTTGGTCAAGAGCTGGCAATGCTCATGAGGAAATTCCAGAAGTTTACAAGGCGTGGCCAGTTTGGTAAATCTTCAAGAAGAGATATGAGGAAATCAGAATCTTCATCTGAGGATTACAAGAAAAGAACCTGCCACAAATGCAAGAAATCTGGTCACTATATTGCTGATTGTCCTCGCTGGATGAAGGAATCAAAGAAGTAGAAATACAAGGATGAAAGTTCTGATGACTCAAAAAAAAAAGAAATTTTCAAAATCCTCATCCTCAAAGTCCTCATCGCACAACAAGACTAGTTTCAGAAAGGCTCGGGCACTCATTGGCAAGGAAATGGATTCTGAGGAAGAATGTGAGGAATGTGATGAAGAGCAAGGTTCTGAAGAAGACTCAGAGTTTGGTGTGGCAAGTCTTGCACTGGCTACCAGATTCGTCAGCAAGTCAATCTTCAATCTTGAAGAAAATGACAATGCTATCTACACTGATGACTATGTTGATGACTTCGCAACAACCTATTGCTTCATGGCAAAAGTGTTGGAAATATGCCCTAGAGGCAATAATAAATTAGTTATTATTATATTTCTTTGTTCATGATAATCATTTATTATCCATGCTATAATTGTATTGATTGGAAACACAATACTTGTGTGGATACATAGACAAAACACTGTCCCTACTAAGCCTCTAGTTGACTAGCTCGTTGATCAAAGATGGTCAAGGTTTCCTGACCATAGGCAAGTGTTGTTACTTGATAACGGGATCACATCATTAGGAGAATCATGTGATGGACTAGAACCAAACTAATGAACGTAGCATGTTGATCGTGTCGTTTTATTGCTATAGTTTTCTGCGTGTCAAGTATTTGTTCCTATGACCATGAGATCATATAACTCACTGGCACCGAAAGAATACCTTGTGTGTATCAAACGTCACAACATAACTCGGTGACTATAAAGATGCTCTGCAGGTATCTCTAAAGGTGTCCGTTGAGTTAGTATGGATCAAGACTCGGATTTGTCACTCCGTGTGACGGAGAGGTATCTCGGGGCCCACTCGGTAATACAACATCACACACAAGCCTTGCAAGAAATGTGACTTAGTGTATGTCACGGGATCTTGTATTACGGAATGAGTAAAGAGACTTGCCGGTAAACGAGATTGAAATAGGTATGCGGATATCGACGATCGAATCTCGGGCAAGTAACATACCGAAGGAATGACATACGGGATTATATGAATCCTTGACACTGAGGTTCAACCGATAAGACCTTCGGAGAATATGTAGGATCCAATATGGGCATCCAGGTACCGCTATTGGATATTGACCGAGGAGTCTCTCGGGTCATGTCTACATAGTTCTCGAACCCACAGGGTCTGCACACTTAAGGTTCGGCGTTGTTTTATGCGTATTTGAGTTATATGGTTGGTTACCAAATGTTGTTCGGAGTCCCGGATGAGATCACGGACATCACGAGGGTTTCTGGAATAGTCCGGAAACAAAGATTGATATATAGGATGACCTCATTTGATTACCGGAAAGTTTTTGGCATTACCGGGAATGTACCGGGAGTGACGAATGGGTTCCGGATGTTCACCGGGGGGGGGGGGCAGCCCACCCGGGAGAAGCCCATAGGCCTTAGGGGTGCCACACCAGTCCTTAGTGGGCTAGTGGGAAAGTCCAAGAGGGCCCTTGCGCAGGAGAGAAGAAAAATCAAATAGAAAAAAGGGGAAGTGGGAAAATAGAGAAGGACTCCTCCTTCCAATCCTAGTTGGACTAGGATTGGAGGAGGAATCCTCCTCCCCCCACTTCGGCCGACCCCTTGGGGCTCCTTGAGCCTCAAGGCAAGGTCCCTCCCCTCCCTCCTATATATACTGAGGTATTAGGGCTGATTTGAGACAACTTTTTCCACGGCAGCCCGACCACATACCTCCACGGTTTTTCCTCTAGATCGTATTTCTGCGGAGCTTGGGCGGAGCCCTGCTGAGATAGATCACCACCAACCTCCGGAGCGCTATCTCGCTGGCGGAGAACTCATCTACCTCTCCGTCTCTCTTGCTGGATCAAGAAGGCCGAGATCATCGTCGAGCTGTACGTGTGCTGAACGCGGAGGTGCCGTCTGTTCGACACTAGATCGGAACGGATCACGGGACGAATCGTGGGACGGTTCGCGGGGCGGATCTAGGGACGTGAGGACGTTCCACTACATCAACCGCGTTTCTTAATGCTTCTGATGTGCGATCTACAAGGGTACATAGATCGGAAATCTCCTCTTGTAGATGAACATCACCATGATAGGTATTGCGTGTGCGTAGGAAATTTTTTGTTTCCCATGCGACTTTCCCCAACAGTGGTATCCAAGCTAGGTTCATGCGTAGATGTTATCTCGAGTAGAACACAGAAGTTTTTGTGGGCGATGATGTGTGATTTGCTGCCCTCCTTAGTCTTTTCTTGATTCTGCGGTATTGTTGGATTGAAGCAGCTCGGAACGACATTACTCGTATGCTTACGAGAGAGTTGTTTCATCACTGCGAGCAACCCCGTTGCTCAAAGATGACTGGCGAGTGTCGGTTTCTCCAACTTTAGTTGAATTCGGATTTGACCGAGGAGGTACTTGGAGAGAGGTTAAATAGCAATTCATACATCTCCGTTGTGGTGTTTGCATAAGTAAGATGCGATCCTACTTGATACCCATGGCAACCACGTAAAACATGCAACAACAACTAGAGGACATCTAACTTGTTTTTGCAGGGTATACTTGTGATGTGATATGGCCAACGACATGATGTGATATATTGGATGTATGAGATGATCATGTTGTAATAGTTAATATCGACTTGCACGTCGATGGTACGGCAACCGGCAGGAGCCATAGGGTTGTCTTTAAACTAACGTTTTTGCTTGCAGATGCGTTTACTATATTGCTAGGACGTAGCTTTAGTAGTAATAGCATGAGTAGCACGACAACCCCGATGGTGACACATTGATGGAGATCATGGTGTGGCACCGGTGACAAGAAGATCGTGCCGGTGCTTTGGTGATGGAGATCAAGAAGCACATGATGATGGCCATATCATGTCACTTATGAATTGCATGTGGTGTTAATCCTTTATGCACCTTATTATGCTTAGAACGACGGTAGCATTATGAGGTGATCTCTCTCTAAAATTTCAAGCTCAAATTGTGCTCTCCCCGACTGTGCACCATTGTGACAGTTCGTCGTTTCGAGACACCACGTGATAATCGGGTGTGATAGACTCAACGTTCACATACAACGGGTGCAAAACAGTTGCACACGCGGAACACTCGGGTTAAACTTGATGAGCCTAGCATGTGCAGACATGGCCTCGGAACACATGAGACCGAAAGGTCGAGCATGAATCGTATAGTTGATATGATTAGCATAGAGATGCTTACCACTAAAACTATTCTCGACTCACGTGATGATCGGACTTGAGATAGTGGATTTGGATCATGTACCACTCAAATGACTAGAGAGATGTACTTTTTGAGTGGGAGTTCTTAAGTAATATGATTAATTGAACTAATTGTCATGAACATAGTCTAATGGTCTTTGCGAATTACGATGTAGCTTGCGCTATAGCTCTACTATTTTATATGCTCCTAGAGAAAATTTAGTTGAAAGTTGATAGTAGCAAACTTTGCGGATTGAGTCTGTAAAACTGAGGATTGTCCTCGTTGCTGCGCAGAAGGCTTATGTCCTTAATGCACCACTCGGTGTGCTGCACCTCGAGCATCGTCTGTAGATGTTGTGAACATCCGACATACATGTTTCTGATGACTACGCGATAGTTCAGTGCAAAATAGTTAATGGCTTAGAAGCAAGGTGCCGAAGACGTTTTGAAACATCACGGAACATGAGAGATGTTCTAAAGAGATGAAATTGTAATTTCATGCTTGTGCCCTTGTTAAGAGGTATGAGACCTCCGACAAGATTCTTTGTCGATGAAGTAAAGGAGAAAAGCTCAATCGTTGAGCGTGTGCTCAGATTGTCTGAGTACGACAATCGCTTGAATCAAGTGGGAGTTAATCTTCCAGATGAGATAGTGATGATTCTCCAAAGTCACTGCCACCAAGCTGTGAGAGCTTTGTGATGAACTATAACATATCAAGGATAAATACAATGATCCTTGAGCGATTCGCGATGTTTGACACTGCGAAAGTAGAAATCAAAAGGGAGCATCAATAGTTGATGGTTAGTAAAACCACTAAGTTTCAAGAAAGGCAAGGGCTAGAAAGGATACTTCGTGAAACGGCAAAACAGTTGCTGCACTAATGAAGAGACCCAAGATTAAACCCAAACCCG
Source organism: Hordeum vulgare subsp. vulgare (assembly GCF_904849725.1). Lineage (NCBI taxonomy): Eukaryota > Viridiplantae > Streptophyta > Magnoliopsida > Poales > Poaceae > Hordeum > Hordeum vulgare. Next base: position 101,527,842 of record NC_058524.1, on the reverse strand, counting down.
AGACTAAGTGCTTCTGTTATGAGGGGAACGGTCACTGAGGCGGAGCTACCCTAGATGTTTGGTAGATAAGAAGGCTGGAAAAAGTCGAAACAAGTATATTTGATATATATGATGTTGATGTGTACTTTACTAGTACTCCTAGTAGCGCGAGGGTATTGGATATCGGTTCGGTTGCTAAGTGATTAGTAACACGAAATGAAAGCTACGGAATAAACGGAGACTAGCTAAAGGAGAGGTGACGATACGTGTTGGAAGTGTTTCCAAGGTTGATATGATCAAACGTCGCACGCTCCCTCTACCATCGGGATTGGTGTTGAACCTATATAAATGTTATTTGGTGCTTGCGTTAAGCATGAACATGATTGGATCGTGTTTATTGCAATACGATTATTCATTTAAAGATAATAATGCTTACTCTGTTTGCTTGAATAATCACCTTCAGTGGTTTATTAAATCTCGATCATAGTGTTACACATGTTCATGATATTGGTGCCAAAAGATACAAGGTAATGATAGTACCACTTACTTGTGGCACTGCCTCTTGAGTCATGTTGGTATAAATTGCATGAAGAGGCTCCATGCTGATGGATCTTTATACTCACTTGATTTTGAATCACTTGTGACATGCAAATCATACCACATGAGCAAGGCCTTGTTTTCATTGAGATGAAACAAGATAGTAACTTGTTGGAAGTAATACATTTTGATGTATGCAGTCCAATGGGTGCCGAGGCACGTAGTGGATATCATTATGTTCTTACTTCACTGCCGATTTGAGTAGATACAAGAGTATTTACTTTATGAATCACAAGTCTGAAATATTGAAAAGTTCAAAGCAATTTCAGAGTGAAGATCGTCGTGACAAGAGGATAAACTATCTACGATATGATCATATAGATGAATACCTGAGTTGTGAGTTTTGGTACACAGTTAAGACAATGTGGAAGTTGTTTTGCAATTCATGCCACCAAGAACACCATGGCGTGATGGTGTCATAGCCGCAACCTATTTGATATGGTGCATGCTATGATGTCTCTTATCGAATTACCACTATCATTTATGGGTTATGCATTAGAGACAACCGCATTCACTTTAAATAGGGCACCGCGTAATTCCTTTGATATGACACAGTATAGACTGAGGTTTAGAGAAATCTAAGCTGTCGTTTCTTGAAAGTTTGGGGCTGCGACACTTATGTGAAAAAGTTTCAGTCTAATAAGCTCGAACCCAAAGCGGATAAATGCATCTTCATAGGATATCCAAAACAGTTGGGTACATCTCCTATCTCAGATCCGAAAGCAAAGTGTTTGTTTCTAGAAACGGGTCCTTTCTCGAGGAAAGGTTTCTCTCGAAAGAATTGAGTGGGGGTGATATAACTTGATGAGGTTATTGAACCATCACTTCAACTAGTGTGTAGCAGGGCGCAGGAAGTTGTTCCTGTGGCGCCTACACCAATTGAAGTGGAAGCTGATGATAGTGATCATTGAGCATGAGATCAAGTTACTACAGACCTCGTACGTCGACAAGGTCGCATACTACTACAGAGTGGTATGTTAACCCTGTCTTGGAGGTCATGTTGTTGAACAACAATGAACCTACGAGTTATGGAGAAGCAATGGTGGGCCCGGATTCCGACGAATGGCTGGAGGCCATGAAGTCTGAGAGAGAAACCATGTATAAAACAAAGTGTAGACTTTGGAAGAACTTCTTGATGGTAGTAAGACTATTAAGTAAAGATGGGTCTTTAAAAGGAAGACAGACGATGATGGTGATAAGTCACTATTATGAAAAGCTTGACTTGTCGCAAAGATGTTTTCGACAAGATCAAAGAGTTGACTATGATGTGACTTTCTTACTCGTAGCGATGCTAAAAGACTGTTGGAATTATGTTAGTAGTTGCTGCATTATTTGTGAAATATTGCACATAGGAAGTCAAAACATTGTTTCCTCGATGGCTTCCTTGAGGAAAGATTGTATGTGATACAATCAGAATGTTTTGCCGATCCTAAGGATACTAACAAGTATGCAAGCTCCAGCGATCCTTCACTGACCTGGTGCAAGCATCTCGGAGTTGGAATATACACTTTGATGAGATGATCAAAGATTTTGGGTTTGTACAAGGTTTATGAGAAACTTGTATTTCCAAAGAAGTGAGTGGGAGCACTATAGAATTTCTGATAAGTATATGTGGTTGTCATATTGTTGATCAGAAGTGATGTAGAATTTCTATGAAGCATAAAAGGGTTGTTTGAAAGGAGTTTTTCAAAGGAATGCCTGGATTGAGCTACTTGAACGTTGAGCATCAAGATCTATGGAGATAGATCGAAACACTTGATAGAAGTTTCAACAAGATGCATGCCTTGACAAGTTTTTGAAGAAGTTCAAAATAGATCAGCAAAGAAGGAGTTCTTGACTGTGTTGTAAGGTGTGACTTTGAGTAAGACTCAAAACCCGACCACGGCAGAATAAAGAGAATAGACGAAGGTCGCCTTCTATGCCTTAGCCGTAGACTCTAAAGTATGCCATGCTGAGTACTGCACCTGATGTGTGCTTTGAAGCAAGTCTGTTAAGAGGTACAGAGAGTGATCCAAGATTGAATCACTGATCAGCGGTCAAAGTTATCCTTAGTAACTAATGGTCTAAGGAGTTTTTCTCGATTATGGAGGTGGTTAAAGAGTTCGTCGTAAAGGGTTACGTCGATGCAAGCTTTGACACTAATCCGAATAACTATGAGTAGTGAAATGGATTCGTATAGTAGAGTAGATATTTGGAGTATTTCCGAATAGCACGTAGTAGCAGCATCTATAAGATGACATAAAGATTTGAAAACAACACACGGATCTGAAAGTTTCAGAACTGTTGACTAAAACCTCTCTCACGAGCAAGACGTGATCAGACCCCAGAACTATATGGGTGTTAGATTCGTTAGAATCACATGGTGATGTGAACTAGATTATTGACTCTAGTGCAAGTGGGAGACTGTTTGACATATGCCCTAGAGGCAATAATAAATTAGTTATTATTATATTTCTTTGTTCATGATAATCGTTTATTATCCATGCTATAATTGTATTGATTGGAAACACAATACTTGTGTGGGTACATAGACAAAACACTGTCCCTAGTAAGCCTCTAGTTGACTAGCTCATTGATCAAAGATCGTCAAGGTTTCCTGACCATAGGCAAGTGTTGTTACTTGATAACGAGATCACATGTAGGAGAATCATGTGATGGACTAGACCCAAACTAATGAACGTAGCATGTTGATCGTCACATTTTATTGCTATAATTTTTTGCGTGTCAAGTATTTGTTCCTATGACCATGAGATCATATAACTCACTGGCACCGGAGGAATACCTTGTGTGTATCAAATGTCACAACGTAACTAGGTGACTATAAAGATGCTCTACAGGTATCTCCGAAGGTGTCCGTTGAGTTAGTATGGATCAAGACTATGATTTGTCACTCCGTGTGACGGAGAGGTATCTCGGGGCCCACTCGGTAATACAACATCGCACACAAGCCTTGCAAGCAATGTGACTTAGTGTATGTCATGGGATCTTGTATTACGGAACGAGTAAAGAGACTTGCCGGTAAACGAGATTGAAATAGGTATGCGGACACCGACGATCGAATCTCGGGCAAGTAACATACCAAAGGACAAAGGGAATGACATACGGGACTATATGAATCCTTGACACTGAGGTTCAACCGATAAGATCTTCGGAGAATATGTACGATCCAATACGGGCATCCAGGTCCCGCTATTGGATATTGACCGAGGAGTCTCTCGGGTCATGTCTACATAGTTCTCGAACATATAGGGTCTCCACACTTAAGGTTCGGCGTTGTTTTATGCGTATTTGAGTTATATGGTTGGTTACTGAATGTTGTTCGGACTCCCGGATGAGATCACGGATGTCATGAGGGTTTCTGGAATGGTCCGGAATTGAAGATTGATATATAGGATGACCTCATTTTATTACTGGAAAGTTTTCGGCATTACCGGGAATGTACCGGGAGTGACGAATGGGTTCCGGATGTTCACCGGGTGGGGGGGGGGCAGCCCACCTGGGAGAAGCCCATAGGCCTTAGGGGTGCCACACCAGTTCTTAGTGGGCTGGTGGGCAAGCCTAAGAGGGCCCTTGCGCAGGAGAGAAGAAAAATCAAAGAGAAAAGAAAAAAAGGGAAGTGGGAAAATAGAGAAGGACTCCACCTTCCAATCCTAGTTGGACTAGGATTGGAGGAGGAATCCTCCTCCCCCCACTTCGGCCGACCCCTTGGGGCTCCTTGAGCCTCAAGGCAAGGTCCCTCCCCTCCCTCCTATATATACTGAGGTATTAGGGCTGATTTGAGACAACTTTTGCCACGGCAGCCCAACCACATACCTCCACGGTTTTTCCTCTAGATCGTATTTCTGCGGAGCTCGGGCGGAGCCCTGCTGAGATAGATCCCCACCAACCTCCGGACCGTAGTCTCGCTGCTGGAGAACTCATCTACCTCTCTGTCTGTCTTGCTGGATCAAGAAGGCCGAGATCATCGTCGAGCTGTACGTGTGCTGAACGCGGAGGTGCCTTCTGTTTGACACTAGATCGGAACGGATCGCGGGACGGATCGTGGGACGGATCGCGGGACGGTTCGTGGGATGGTTCGCGGGGCGGATGGAGGGACGTGAGGACGTTCCACTAATCAACCATGTTTCTTAACGCTTCTGTTGTGCGATCTACAAGGGTACGTAGATCGGGAATCTCCTCTCGTAGATGAACATCACCATGATAGGTATTGCGTGTGCGTAGGAATTTTTTTGTTTCCCATGCGATGTTCCCCAACAAAAAGTTTCAAAGGTACCGAATGACAACTCCTCCTCTTATTCAAGTGACTGTGAACCTGATGATTATAAAAACCCCAGTTACAATAAACTTGCCAACATTGCAACTAAACAACAAAGTGCCATTGAAAAGCTTCAAAAACTGCTAGACAAAAGCGATGACCTGTTGAATGATGAAATGAATTGTACCCAAATCCTCACTGACGATGTGAAAAGTGTTCAGTCCAGATTTGATAGTCTTCAAGATCATTATGGCACACTCTTGGCTGATCATGATAAACTTTCCTATGAATTTCTTCAAAGGAAACTTGATCTTGAGAAGTTGAAGATGTCTCATGATGATCTTCGAATGGAAAACGATTCATTACTTGCTCAACAGATCAGTGCCGCTCAGGTTGAATTCGCTCCACCATGTCTCAAATACATCGAGCATGAAACTACCAATTCTTCACTAGAATCATCAAATGCTTCTATTGCTACAAATTCTTCAACTGCTCCTGTGGTAACAAATTCCTCACTTGAGGAAACCACAAATGTTACTGACGAAAATTAAGGTCTGAAGGAATTGTATGTGGCAGGCATGTACAAAAGTCTCAAAGGGCATCAAACCCTTTGCGATGTGCTCAAAAAGCAGATTTTAAACAGGAACCCGAGGAAAGAAGGAATTGCCTTTGAAAGGAAACTGAATGCTGATGGATCATACTGGAAACCTGATGAGTATCCCAAAACCTCATGGGTTGCTGCTAAAGGACCTCCTGTTGATCCATCCAATCTAACATGCTATGCATGTGAATTATCCTATTCCTCAGATGAGTCATTTGACTCCAACTATAAATTGTTCAAAAATCAATCTGGTGAAATATTTGCTCGCTATGTTGGAACTAACTCGAGGAATGGACCACCCCAAAAGTTGCTTGGAAAATCTTCAAGTGAATATCCTCATGACACTACCAGTGAAGAACCAGAACCCCATATCAAATTCCTCAGGTGGACCAAAGTCTTCAAGAGGATCAAAATCCTCAACTGGTCAAAACTATACTCGTACTCATGCTAATGCTTCTGATATGCAGGGAAATTACAAGGGATATGAATATGAGTATTATTCCTCAAGTCATTATGTTCATAAATCCTCAAAGAACTTCTGTGCCTATTCATTTGAGTACTCTAACCCCCCTATTGTGAAGAGAAGTGCATTAGCTTCAATGCCCCTTTCTCATATGGTGCTTGCAGGATGATGAACTCTTTGCCACCCCTTCAGATGTGGGTGGTGAAGAAATTTAACTAATCACTTCTGCAGGTCAGGTCTCCACATGAAAATCATCATCCGAAGAATTTGGTGGAGACCTGAGGAAAATGCTTGATTGGACGCAAGCTAAAATTGATGAAATAATATTTCTCACGTCCTCAAATTTACTGTTTATGATGAAATTCCTATCTGGTGACATTGATATCATATTCTTCAAGTCTGAAGCATATGAGATGGTAAGTTGTACTAATTCATCTGCAGGATGACAAACCCAAGAGTATTGAGTGGATTCTTGATAGTGGTTGCACAAATCACATGACTGGTGACAAAAACTTGCTGATGAATATGCCACTGACTCCATCACCACTAAAGAAAATCAGTTATGCTGACAAAAGTAAAAGCAAGGTATTGGGACTTGGCAAAGTGGTTATTTTCAAGGACAGTCACAAGCACAAAGTGATGCTTGTCGAATCCCTTGGGTTTAACCTCATGTCAGTCTCAATGCTTTGTGATCTTGATATGGTTGTTATATTTGGAAAATATAGATGTGTAGTCATCATGGAATCTGACAGATCCAAAGTCTTCGAAGGCTTTAGGAGAGAAGATTTGTACGTTGTTGATTTTTCCACAGGTCCTCAACCAGCCACATGCTTACTAGCAAAAACTCGAGAAGGCTGGCTATGGCATCGAAGACTTGGTCATGCAGGCATGAGGAATTTTCACACGCTGGCGAATAAGAAGCATGTCATTGGCATCGAATCAGTCAAATTCCTCAAGGACCACCTCTGCGGTGCTTGTGAGTCTGAAAAAATGACCAGATCCAAACACCCCTTGAAGAATATCATGACTACCACTCGTCCATTTGAATTGCTTCACATGGATCTATTTGGACCTACTCATTATGCTACTCTAAGCAATGCAACATCCCTATATGGCTTTGTCATCGTTGATGACTATTCTCGATACACTTGGGTACATATCATTCTGTATAAAACTGAAGTGCAGGAAGTCTTCAAACGATTTTCCTCAAGGGCCTCGACAAACTTCGGCGTCAAGATAAAACACATTAGGAGTGATAACGGGACAAAATTCAAAAATACTGGTCTTGATGATTATCTTGATGAACTTGGTATTTCTCACAAGTTATCTGCTCCCTATACTCCTGAACAGAATGGCATCATTGAACGCAAGAACAGGAATCTAGTTGAAATGGCACGGACTATGCTTGAAGAATATCAGACTCCTCATCGTTTCTGGCCTGAAGCAATCAACACTGCTTGCAACAAAGGGTATATCTTCACAAATTCCTCAAGAAAACCTCATATGAACTCTCACTGATAAGAAATCCAATGTAATATATTTCAAAGTCTTTGGTGCACAATTTTGGATTAGAGATCCTCACCATAGCTCAAAATATGCACGTGAAGCACATGAGGGTTTTATGCTTGGTTACGGAAAGGACTCGCACACCTACAAAGTCTTCAAAACCTATCACCACAAGGTTGTTGAAACTGTAGATGTGCGGTTTGATGAAACTAATGGCTCGCAAAGAGAGCAATTGCCTCCTGTGCCAGATAAATTATCTCCTTAGGAAGCAATCAAGTTCAAAGCTACTGAAGACATCGTTCCTACTGAAGAAATTGCTGAAGAAATCATCCCCAGCACTGATGAAATTCAAGAAGGTGCTCCTAAGGAAATTGCCCCAGAGCAAATTCCTCAGCCCAGATAAAATCCTCAAGCAGCTCATCCAAGGATTGCAAATGAAGTAGAACTTGACAAAATCCTTGATGACATCAACGCGCCAGGTCCACTCACTCGCTCAAAAGCTTCACATTTAGTTAAATTTTGTGGGGATTCCTCCTTTGTCCTTTGTGTCTATCACAGAACCCTCAAAAGTTGCCGAGGCTTTCATGGAACCTGAGTGGATTCAAGCCATGCAAGATGAACTTCTTCAATTCAAGCAAAATGACGCGTGGGAACTCGTCAAACGACTAGATCCTCGCAAGCACAATATCATCAACACTAAGTGGATTTTCCAAAACAAGCAAGATGAGGATGGTCAAGTGGTGAGGAATAAGGCGACTTGTAGCCCAAGGCTACACACAGGTTGAAGGAATTGATTTTGATGAAACTTCTGCACCTGTTGCTAGACTTGAAGCTATTCGAATTCTACTTGCTTATGTTAATCATCATAACATTACTCTATATAAAATGGATCTGAAAAGTGCATTCCTCAATGGTAAGCTTGAGGAAGAAGTATATGTTGCTCAGCCCCCAGGTTTTGAGTATCCGAAGCACCCAGACAAAGTCTTCAGACTCAAAAAGGCACTCGATGGCCTCAAGCAAGCCCCTCGGGCGTGGTATGATACATTGAAGGAATTCCTCATGAAGAAAGGCTTCAAACCTGGTTCACTCGATCTGACTCTTTTCACAAAATCTAATGATAATGAACTATTTGTATGCCAAATATATGTCGAGACATTATCTTTGGTTGTACTGACAAACGTTACAGTGATGAATTTTCTTACATGATGAGTGAAGAATATCAGATGTCGATGATGGGGGAGGTGAAATTCTTCCTAGGTCTTCAAATTCGTCGACAACAAAATGGCATCTTCATATCACAGGAGAAATACCTCAAGGATGTTCTGAGGAAATTCGACATGCATGAATGCAAAGGCGTCAAGACTCCTATGCCTACCAACGATCACCTCTGCACTGACAAAAATGGTAAAGATTTCGATGAGCAGGTATATGGCTCGAAGATTGGCTCTTTATTGTATCTATGTGCATCTAGGCCAGATATAATGCTTAGTGTTTGCATGTGTGCTCGTTTTCACGCAAAACCGAAGGAACCACACCATAAGGCTGTGAAGCATATTCTTCGATACTTAGCTCACACACCAACACTAGGATTATGGTACCCCAAGGGCTCAAATCTTCATCTCGTGGGATACTCTGATTCTGATTATGCTGGTGACCGTGTGGATCGCAAGTCAACATCTGGCACTTGTCATTTCCTCGGAAGATCATTAGTCTGTTGGTCCTCAAAGAAGCAGAACTGTGTCTCTCTCTCTCCACTGCCGAAGCTGAGTACATTGCTGCTGGATCCTGCTGTGCTCAACTACTGTGGATGAAGCAAACCCTCAGAGACTACGACATCAACATGAAGAATGTGCCCCTCTACTATGAGAATGAGAGTGCAATCAAGATAGCCTACAACCCAGTGCAGTCTTCGAAGACTAAGCACATCCAGATTCGTCATCATTTATTTCGGGACCATGTCCTCAAGGGAAATATCATCATTGACCATGTGAAGACTGACGATCAACTACGAGATATTTTCACTAAGCCCTTGGATGAGAAAAAGTTTTGCAAGTTGACGTGTGAGCTAAATATCTTAGAATCTTCAAATGTTTTGTGAAAACTTGCACACATCATAACACTTATGCAAAATTGATGACCTAGATGTGCAACACACGAAAAATCGATTTTCTTCAATCAATGAAGAATATCACTCTTAGTGTGAGGAAAATAATGAAGAATTTGGTTCTCACGGCCCTATGACAATTGTACGCGGCGTTTGAAATCATCATTCTTATATGGTGGGTCACGCCACCACCCAACTTTGAAATTATTCAAGTTGTTTTTCCTCAAAGTTGTAATTCATCAATTGACACTTTGTCACAAAATCCTCAAGTTTTTCGAAATCATCAAAATCTTCAAATTCTTCAAAACATTTGATGACATTCATTTGCCTAGGTGTATATATATGTATATATATATATATACACACACACACTAAGATTTCAAAGTCCTCAACAGCATTCACTTATAGCTCATTCTTCAATTTGATATTTCATCTAAGTGAATGTGATCGGACCCGACTCCCCTCTATGATAAGCTCAACCCAGTCTATTCATTTCTTCATATGCGTTCTACTTGAAACTTGTTCAAAATCCTCACTGTGTCCTTGTGAGCTGAGGACTTTGCAACGAAATCCTCAAATCTTCAAAAATCATTTTTATAACGTTACACAGTAACTGGACCCACTTCCCATGACCGGATAACCACGATCTCCATCGCTTCAATCGTGGGCTCCACGTGTCGTGCGGAGAAGAATGGGCAAGGGCAGTTCGGTCCGAAAGTTTCGGCTGAATAGTTTTTCACCTGAGCTATAAATAGGCCCTTACCCCCCCTCAGTAAAAACTCTTCGTCCTCTCGTCTTCTCTCCGCTCGAGCTCAACCCTAGCGCCACCGCTAGCAATCTCGTCGCCGGTGAGGAACAATTTCACTGCCTCGCCCTTGCCGTCGCCCAACTCACGCCGAAAGTAGAATCTCTCCCTCTGCCACCGACGTAGCTGATTTCTGCTGCCAAGTTAGGGCGCAGAAGATCTGAACCGAAGAGCTCCACTCTTTTATTGATCATGTTCTTCGTGTTCTTTGCTCAGGGTAATTAAAATCTTATTTTACTACCTCTGTTGATCTATTATTTCACATTAGACATGCGAAATCGTTTTTCCTCGGAGTGTCTGTCAGCCACGCACACTTATTTCTCAAACACTTGATGAATTTCACTAAGCCACTCAAATTGTTCATGAGATTCCTCAATTGTGTAAATTCTCGAATCTGCAGAACTCTCCAACCCAAGATCAGAATGCTTAGTCAAAATCCTCAACCCACTGGTCAAATTCCTCAACTTCTAATTTTTTTCAATTTCTTCAAATCTGAGAACGCATATGACCTCTCCAAATTCTTCGCACCCGTACTCTGTTCATAGGTACAAAAATGTCAACTGATGAATCACTAGGTTCTCATCAACTTAACTCATTTGCAGAGTTCCTCGAAGAAACTTTACCAGTGTCATCAGAATCTTCAAGAGTGCATATTCCTCAGCAAAAGCCTCAGTTGAAGCAAATGGAAGATGATAGGAAGCAGAAGGGAGGAAAGAAGCTTGAACAAAACACATCGTTTGAGATTACTGAAGATATATACGCTGATTACTGCACTCCTGATGAGGAAATATATGGCAAAGAAACCATGGCGAAGCGCAAAATAAGGCTTCGGAAAATTGAATGCAGGTGGGTTAAGGAGTGGAAGGAATACCGTTATGTAACTCCAAATTATGCGAAGAAATTCTCTCTCAAGCCACCTTGCAAGGGGCCTCCTCTGGGTAACCAACAAGCTTCTCATCCCTCAAGCGTTGAAAACATTGAGGATTACCCAGATGAGAAGGACAAATATCTGTGCAAGTTAAAGAAGAAGGCAGAAGCACCCGTGAAGAAATTCAACGATGGCTCTGCTGCTGCTGCCACTGCCGCCACCTCTTTAGCTGCTAAGGCCTCTGGTACAGCTATTCCTCAGAAGAAGACTGTGCTGAAGATACCAAAGGCCTCAGTGCCAAAAGAGCAATTGCCTCAGAAGGTTGCGACAGTGCCAAAACCTTCAACAGCACCACAGTCCTCACAGCCTCAACAGAAGCAGATACTTAAGCATCAGCCTGCTCATTCCAGTTCCTTAGTGCCATCTGCCACGAGTTCTGCTACAAAGTCTTCACCACCTCTCTTGAAGACTAAAATGGCTGATGGAAGCGGCATCAGGCCTAGTCCTAGCAAAGTCATCAACGTTCCTTCTGCATCAGAAGGAAGTGAGGAATTTGACAATGAAACTCTTCAAGCAACCATCAGAAACAAGCAGGAACGAGTTGCACAAGCCTCAGGCAGCTCCATTCCTCTAGCCATGGACCCAATGGTTTTGCTGGACTTCATTGATCTCTAGTATGAAGATCCAAACACTCATGTTGATGACTTGAAGCTTCCCCCTGGTGTAAGCCACATGGTAGCCGCTTACATCAATGAGGCAAAGTGGAAAGAGCAGCAAGCCAAGCAAGCAAAGGCTGCTAAGCTCAAGAAGGAGAAATTCCTCAGACAGAATCTCCTCAGTTGACGCCTGAAGCACTTGTCTCAACTCAGGCCGAACTCAAAACACTAACAAACAAGTATACAAGTCTTCACACTGATCGTGAAGGCGTCAAGGTGAATTTCATCAAGGCCGCATCAGCTGCTGTTGATGAATACAACAAGAGAACGACCCCTCCAACGTATCAAACAACACCTCAGGCTAGCTACACTGTTCAGCTGCCACAGGAAGATGAACCTGATGAACCTGCTGCTGAGGAAGTTCCTCAAAATACTCCAACTGAAGAAAATGCTCCAGCCGAGGAAACTGCGAGGACTGAATCTACAACAGCTCCTGATGAAACTATTCCTTCACCTCAACCCTCAAAGGTGAAGAAGATCATTCCGTCTACATCAGACGTGAAAAAGACCAAAGCTGCTGAGAAATAAGCAAAAAAGAGAAAAGCTTCAATGATCTCAAAATCCTCAGAGGCCAAACGCCCAAAGGTCACTCCATCAGAGTCTTCAAATACCCCTATGGATGCTACCCCTCTGAATGTAGCTCCATTCTACCTGCTGGTTCCCTTCGGAGTTGACTATGTAATTCCGGAAGATGATGAGGAAATGGAGGATGCTGAAGATGAAGAAATCATGGATGAGGAAATACTAATTGATGATATTCCTCAACCTACCATTCCTCAAAAGACCTCTGATGAAATTGTGGGTGATGACGAAACTGGGTGCAGCACTCCAGTTATTCATGATGACTTCTGGGAAGAAACTCATCACTCATCAAGGTCAACTCAAATTCCTTTGACCCCTGCTCCAACAGAAATCCTGACAGGTTCTGATGGAAAAACTTTTCGTGAGGAATCTGCTCAAGAATCAGCTGCATCAGCTGAATACAATGCAGCAACAAATACTGCAACTGCCTCCTCCAACAAGCAAATTCCTCAAGCTGAGGAAAATCCTCAACCTGAAGAAAATGCTGAGAATGATGAAAATGCTCCTGCCCAAAACACTGAAACTACTATTGTTGTGGTAAACACAAAAACAACAATGATAGTGGCTCCTCAAGAACAGCAGCATAATCTTCAACCGTAGTAGAATCATCCTTTCTCCAAAAGGCCAAAGTTTCAAAAGGAGGCATTTTATGAACAACGCATGTACTTCACTAGCGAGAGTCCATATGATAAGCTTCGCACCAGGCACCAGAAGTTTTGGACGAGGAACCAGCTCAACTACTATGCTTTAGTACTCTGTGGGAGGAACAAGATATTTCAGCACAAGCATATTCCTCACTTTGACATGGAAGAAATTCCTTGCTTCACTCCAATACTCAACGTTCTTCACAAAGCTGGATTGCTGCCTCTTTGCACTGACATTGGCGATTGGAACTGTGACATCATTCTTCAGTTCTACGCCACACTTCACATCTGTGGAGACCCAAAGGACGTCAACCTTGGATTTTGGATTGGATGACTCAGCACACGCACTACAAAGAGCCTGCCATTGAATTGCTTCGAGCTCTTCCAGTCTCAATTCCTTCAGAGAATGCGGTGTTGATGTATGATGAACGTGAGCTGCCAAACAGACTGATGGAAGTCCTCATGAAGCCTTTGGCCAAGGACCAACCTCCAAGGACGTGCTTTCTGGTTCAAGACTTGAAGTATGAACCACGAACAATCTATAGAATCCTATCCAATGTCATCGCTCCCATCAAAGGACATGACGATGAAGAAGATGTCGTAGGCATCATGAAGGATATCCTTTTCAATGTCATCCATGGCATACCTATGAATCTTCATGACTTCTTCCTGAGGACTTTGGCTGATAGTGCACTGTCGCCGTTTGACATGAAGATTTATGCACCGTGGATCATGAGATTCATCAGAAGCAGGTTAGGCATCAACTACCAGGCTGATTTTAATAATCACATCGGATATCTGCCGCCAATCAGAGGCATCAAGCAAACATTTCAGCTTGTTGAAGGCAAAGGGAAATCTGTGATTGATGAAGGAAATCGCCCCCTTGATGGCCAGTTTCGTCAACGGAGTCATATTCTTCATATGATGACACTGCTACCCAAGATCCACCAAGCCCAACTGTCCCAAGAGTGATGAATAACGGAGAGCTACTCCTCAGTCTTCATCAGAAGGTCGATCGCAATCACAAATGGGTCAAACGTCAATTCAGTGCCATTGTAAAAACCCTCAACGAGACTCAGAACGCAGTAAGGAAAAATCGCTATTATCTTCATGAGGTGTTCGATCGTACCTGGGACACCTTGGCTCACCTGAAGACTCAAGAGGAACTTGAGGAATTTGATTTTACTTAGGACTTCGACTGGTCGTGGCCTCCCAAGAATAAATTCAAGTTAATTCCAGTTCCTGACCTTGTGGACAGTTCTTTTTCTTCATTCCGCACTGCTGAGTCAGATGAAGAACCAGAAGACACTGCAACTGGTCCAAGGATGAAGCCTGTCGCCAAGAATCCTCATGCCTCTTCATCAGCTAAGAAGTGAAAGTCTTCATGGGGCGTTAGTCCTTAGTTTTGTCCCTTTTCGTCACTTGATGACAAAGGGGTAGAAATCCGACTTAGTCTTCAAACGGGGTCTATTTTGGGGCTTATGAACATTATTAAGTTACAAACTCTTGGTTCTTCTGAAGTGTTTTATGTAATGAGTTGTAAATTAAGCCCGATGGCGCTCTGACTCTTTTGAATGTTTTTCTTCGCATGCTTATTCCTTAAAGTATATTAATGCAGGCATGCTGAAATTCATCAGACACCATTTTTCATCATACATTTTCAATTCCTCATATTATATGTCAAATGTATGCATGATTTACAAGATACAAGGGGAGATCTCCATGATATAAACCATCAATGTGCATCTGCTGTGAAAAGCAATTTCCTCAAAATATGCACATCTTCACGGGGAGTCTCTCAGTATCTTGATTTCAAATTCCTCAAACTCAGTATTTACACTTCATATTTTATCTCCGTTGAAAACTTAACCTTATTGTCATCAACCACCAAAAAGGGGGAGATTGTAAGTGAATCTAGTGCCCTTAGTGATTTTGGTGGTTTGAAGACTTATAGGTTAAGTAACTAATGTGTTTATAAGTGTACACATGGTCTATTAGTCGCTGAGGAGTTTGAGTAATACGATGAATATCGACCCCTAAAAGTGTATGTCTTCGGCTGAACAAATTGGTCTAAGCTTGAAGACTTTGATTGCGAAGAAATTGCGATGAAATTGATATTCCTCATGAAGATATTGAAGATGAGGAATTCAGTGGTTCGTGAAGAAATACTGTTTGAAGACTTCGAAGCGTGAAGACTTACTCTTTCTATTTCGTTTTCTTTACTCTTGAGTCTTAAGAACATCGTACTGTTAAAGGGGGTCGAGGTAATACTACAAAATGAATTTCCTCATGATGCTCAACCCAAGCCTAAACCTACAAAATCCTCAAGTGAGGAATATGAGAGACATGAGGACTCTCATAGTTGAGAGTTCCGACCGTTGCCGCGATTCACGCCACCTCACCGATCTTATATATCCACACCAACGGTGAAAATATTTAAGGGCATTTATGTCAAATCATGTCGGGATGCTCCCGGGCTATAAATAGCCACCCCACAACCACTAGCGGGTTGGCTGCTCCGATGGAAACTGACACTTGTCATTTAGAGCAAACCAAATTCCTCAGAGTCTTCGAGAGTGAATCATCAAGTGAGGAAATACCCCAAACACGAAACCATAAACCAAAACCAAGTGATTGAGCATCACTGAAGAATTTGTTCCTGTGTGGAACTAAACCCTTTTACCTTTGAGGACTTTGCATCCTCTAGGCGGTTAGGCGTCATGGTCTAGAGCATCCAGCAGTCAATTGTGGATCACCGGGTGATCAAGTTTGTGAGGGTTTGGAAGTCTGCCCTGAAGACTTACCACGAGTGTTGGGCGAGGACTGTGTGTACTTAGCTCAAGGAGAATGCGGTAGGGACTGTGTGTCCCGGGACTGTGTGTCCTTTGGTTTCAATACCAAGCCGCTCCAAACCAGACGTACGACTGTCACAACAGTTGGAATTGGGTCATCAACAACTGACTTCATCGTGATACGGGTTCTATTTCTTCAACTCTTTCAATTCCTCAATATTGTATGTTGAAGACTTTCATTGTCGCGGTTTGAAGAATTTGCTGCAGACTTTCTCTGAATTTCCTCCACCTCAAATTCTTCATACCAGTTAATCTTCACCTGCTTATTCTGTGCGTGCATACTGTGCAAACCGATTCTCATAATCTTCATCAAGTAAATTGTTGTTGTAACCTTTGCGCCTCTGATCTTGCGCTATTTCCGCTGCACGTTATTCATTAGTGAGGAATTTCCTCAAAAGGAATTTCCTCAGGGATCAAATTCGAAAAATTGCCTATTCACCCCCCCCTCTAGTCGATATAACACACTTTCAGTACTGATGGTGTTGATGTGTGCAGGGACTCGAAGAAGGTGGAACTTAGAAGTCGGCACGGACTGTCATCGCCGGCCGGGGTGCGGCTGAAGAAGATGCCACCCAGGAGGGGTCCGTGGCGCGGACCGCTACTACCGAGACGAATCTCGCCGCCGCCGGTCCTAGGCGTTCTCATTGACAGCGCGATGGAGGCGAGGTCCTCATCGACACCGTAGAAGACGACGCCGACAGCGATCGGGGTCGCGGAGACCAAGCAGGCCGCTCCACCGTTTGCGCCCGGCTCGGTGGAGTGTTCAAACCGTATGCAGAGTGGGGCCCGCAACCTGGCAATGAGTCGTAACTGTCCAGATCCTTGGGCGCATATCCGGTGTCGACTCACACAATTTTGGTTACGTACCTGTCCACCGCCTCCTCGCCTCGCATCCCAACCCTACAGGCCTTGCCGCCGCTGCACCGCCCCGTTCCTTCGCCCCCGCCAACACTGCTCCGCACCGACGATCAGCACGGATCCCCAGGCTCGACTCATGTGCAATCGTCTCCTCGGTGGGGGTTTTCTTGTGCTGCAGTTGCAGCCAAGCCACCTCTGCATCTGATGGCCGGGGCACCTCCGCCGCAACGCCCTTGCTACCTCTTGAGCTTGCATTGGTTTTTTCCCTTGAAGAGGAAAGGGTGATGCAGCACAGTAGTAGTAAGTATTTCCCTTAGTTTGAGAACCAAGGTATCAATCCAGTAGGAGTATCAAGATGAGGCACCAATGTACGTGTGCAAAAACAGCAAACTTGCACCCAACACTACAAAGGGGTTGTCAATCCCTTCACGATTGATTGCAAGGTGAGATCTGAAGGCGGAAAGTGCAACAAAGTAAAAGTATAGGGCTGTAAATATGATGTGAAGTAGACCCGGGGGCCATAGTGTTCACTAGAGGCTTCTCTCAAAATAGCAAATATTACGGTGGGTGAACGAATTACTGTCGAGCAATTGATAGAACCGCGCAAAGTCATGATGATATCTAAGGTAATGATCATACATATATGCATCACGTCCGAGACAAGTAGACCGATACTTTTTGCATCTACTACTATTACTCCACACATTGACCGCTATCCAGCATGCATCTAGTGTATTGAGTTCATGACAAACAGAGTAACGCCTTAAGCAAGATGACAAGATGAAGAGGGATAAATTCATGCAATAGATATAAACCCCATCTTTTTAACCTTGATGGCAACAACATGATGCGTGCCTCGCTACCCCTTCTGTCACTCGGTGAGGTCACCACACGGTATGAACCCAAAACCAAGCACTTCTCCCATTGCAAGAATCATAGATCAAGTTGGCCAAACAAAACCCACAACTCGAAGAGAACTATAAGGATATGAAATCATGCATATAAGAGATCAAAATAAACTCAAATAGGATTCATAGATAATCTGATCATAAATCCACAATTCATCGGATCTCGACAAACACACCGCAAAAGAAGATTACATCGGATAGATCTCCATGAAGATCATGGAGAACTTTGTATTGAAGATCCAAGAGAGACAAGAAGCCATCTAGCTACTAGATATGGACCCGAAGGTCTATGGTGAACTACTCACGTATCATCGGAGAGGTAATGGTGTTGATGAAGAAGCCCTCCGTATCCGAACCCCCCTCCGGTAGGGCACCAGAACGTGCCCCAGATGGGATCTTCGGAGACAGAAGCTTGCGGCGGCGGAAAAGTATTTTCGTGGATCTCTCCCGTGGTTTTGGATTTTTTGGGGATTTATAGGCGGAAGAAGTAGGGCAGAGGAGCCACAGGGGGGCCACAAGCCTGCTAGGCGCGGGCCCCCTGGTCGCGCCTAGGGGGCTTGTGGCCTCCCCTGGTGCCCTCTGCCTTGGTTCTCAAGCTCCCTGCGTATCTTCTATTCCGAAAACAATCTTTTTGGAGGTTTTATTCCGTTTGGACTCCGTTTAATATCCTCCTCTGAAAAGGGTCAAAAACACGGAAAAGAGGAACTGTCACTTGGCACTAAGTTAATAAGTTAGTCCCAGAAAAGATATAAAAGGCATAAAAACATCCAAAGTTTGACAAGATAATACCATGGAACCATAAAAAATTATAGATACGTTGGAGACGTATCAAGCATCCCCAAGCTTAACTCCTGCTCATCCTCGAGTAGGGAAGTGATAAAGACTGAATTTTTTATGTGGAATGCTACCTAGCATATGTGTCCTTTGTAACTTCTTTCATGTGACATGAATGTTCAGATCCATAAGATTCAAAACAATATTTTGCTATTGACATGAAAATAATAATACTTCAAGTAAACTAGCAAGGTAATCATGAACTTTCGAAATAACAAGGCCAAAGAAAATTATCCCTACAAAATCATATAGTCTGGCTATGCTCCTTCATCCCCACACAACGAATTTAAATCATGCACAACCCCGGTATTGGCCAAGTAATTGTTTTCACACTCTTACTTTCTCAAACCCTTTTCAAGTCTCACGCAATACATGAGCGTGAGCCATGGATTCCTTCCTTGAGATCAAGTTGCTCCCGAAGTGGTTCTCCATGTTCTGAATTCATATTTCAGCTTCCAGCTGGGTCATAGGTCTAGAGACTACAAGTCCAGCTTCATACGCCATCTGGTAGGGTTGAGGTTTTGGGGATGAGACAGGTAAGAGAGGGAGGGAGATACACACAATACAACCAATATTTTTGAGAATAGGTTTTATTTGTGGCCGTCGGAAAACACACACCAATGACGGCTCACAAATAATTGTATCTAACATGGGTATATAAAGGGGTTTGGACTTCTAATGGTCATATAATTATTCGAACACTTCAGGGTCTTCGAGTTCTTTGGGTCTTGAGAGTCTTCTGTTGGTGTAGCTTTAATTCTTCAAATGTGTGGTGAAATCCTCTTTACTTTGAAGTAGAACTCCGTTGATTCTTCATGAGGTCAAAGGGATAAGGCGATTGTATAACTATTTGAGGTGAGATAGAACATTTTATGAAATCAGAAGAGATGAGAAGTGAAAGGTGTTCTCGAAAATAAGATTTTTGAGAGATCCTATCCTAAGAAGTTTCCAGTTTCTAGGGTCACGTCCTACAGTCAACATGTGCTCTGATACCATTTCTGTAGCGACCCGACTCAAAACAAGTCAAGCCTGTGTGTGTCTGTGCCATCCCTGGATCAATATGCTGGCACACACAGTACATCAATGTATATATCAAAGAGAAATCACATGTAAATAATGTTAAATTGATATATACCTCAAAATCTCAACGGAAACAGTCAAGGGAGTGGAGTCCCTATAAACACCAACGGCAAGTTGAGTGTAGACCGTAACCCTGAATCGTACTCTTACTCGTTGAAGAAAGTATCTGCAACATAGGACGTTGCAGCCGTGTAGGTCAGCATATTTAATATGCTGGCAAGTCATATATGAGAGGGGGTAAAATATCATCTATACTATATGCATATATGGCGGGTGGGGTTGTAAGTTTTTAGCAAAAAGCAAAGTTTTCTCCTACATCAAGAGAGGGGCTAAAAGCAAAATATTACTATGATGTTGGTTGTTAATGAGATGGTTCTGCCAACCAGTTCTCATACCCAAGTTATCAATATTACCCTCATCAAATATATACAATGGTGTTGAGAATTCTAGATAACTTCAGTTCCTTTGGCTCAAGATGTCCATGACCGTGGACACGGCTAATCGATTAGGTTTGAGTACTCTGCAGAGTTTTGCACCGTTCCCCACAAGATTTGATCGCCTCCGTTTATGTCCTCGCACTTCAAGGTGTTTGAAGACCGGATGATCAAAACATGGTCTTTCAACGGGTTCCTCTGATCCTGTGTCGGTGCCCATCCAATCCTACCGTTCTTATACATCTGCTAGCACCGCCTGTCCAGAGTCGCCATGTGGTCCAACCAAGCCAGAGCCCATAATGACTTGTGGCTGTGCAGGTAAGCCGTGGGTCTTGAAAATATCCGTCCGTCTCTCTGAGCCTGGGTGAAGCTTTCCGCAAGATGTCATGGCACGTCTCCATGCATGCCGTGTCATCCACTGGTTTCTCCAGGGAGCCGTTCAACCGTCCTTCACCTAGAGTTGCATTGCATCACGAGGTCTTGAAAATCTTGACTTAACCGGTCTTGGTTATTAAATTATTCTTGCATCACTCATGATATGCACTCAACCAGACTCCCGTCTACTCAAGCATGGCAATATGAAATTTGTCGTCCCGGGCCAAGTAACGGGGTTGTTGGGTGCCTACCACATGATACTACAATATGTAACCATAATTTCCATGTACCTACTCAGCATGCAATTGGGTATAGGATGGTAGAACTACGATGGATAAAACATAGGTGATACATGATCAAATGACTTGCCTGGTGAGGTTGATGAAGAAGAATTATCGTTCTCGAGAAATAACTTGATAGACTATTCGTCACTCTCCGATGAAATTTATATAACAAACATATCATTCACATAAGCACTCATACTAGCAATCATTCTAGCAATCAAAACAAAAGAGAGAGCGAATAAGAATCCGAAAGAAACTTCAACTAAAACTAGGAGCCTTCTACTACATCAAACACTAAATAGTTTTTTTTGTTATAACTGAAAATAAAACATTAAATAACAGAGAACTAAGATATAAATTTAGCCAAGATAAAATAGAGTATTTTTCACAAAGCTATTTGAAAGTATTTCCAAACGGGAGTTGAAACAGTAGAGAAATCAATTGCAAGTTATTAGGGAACTAGAATTGATTTTCTTGATAACAAATAAAAATAAAAATAAAACTTGTTGCAAATCTACTGTTAACTAACAGAAACAAAACATAATATTTTTTGAAACAATAAGAAAATACTTTAAAAACAACTAAAGAGAGAGCTATAGTCAAAATCCTAAAAAGAAGTGAAACAGAAACTGTTTCACTTGAAATAATGAGTTAGAATGCTCACAAAATTTTGCAATTTTTACCACTGATAAATAAGATCACTAGTGATCAGTAGAAAAAAGAATTAAATCAAAAGCTATTTCTAAACTCCCAGAATAAGCAAAACAAGGTTTAAACTAAATCTGATCAAATTCAAATTTGAAAATTTCAAACATAGACAAATAATATGTTTTTAAAAACTACAGGAAAATTGTGATCTACTGGAACAAGTTTAAACTCCATTGGAGTTATGGATCAAAAGTTATGAGCAAAATAAAATTAAAATACTCTCTGTTTTCGAATTAAAACTGAAAATAGAAAAATCTAACTAGTGAACAGGGGGTCCACGTGGTGCGTTGTGGTTGGCTCTAGGGTGTGAGCTGCATAGCAAATTCAACATACGGCCGCAATGTAACTAAAACGGCTCGGCTAACTAATAAGTGACGGAAAAACCGTTCGGTTTTATCTAAAAGACCGAAGGGGTATCTAACATCTAATCTCGCGCATATATACTAGATCCAACGGCTATAGGAGGAGGAGGGTGCTCACAGGGGAAGTTGGTGCTCCGACGAGGCTTCTCCGGGGAGGCCGAAGCGAAGCGGCGACGGGGAGGCGGCTCCGGCGGGTCTCGCCGGCGTCCAATGGATGGGGGCGACTGTGGCTGGTCTCCCGCGTCCAATGGCGGCGGCGGCGAGTCAAGGCGAGGCCGGGGGCGAGCTGCGGGGCGCCGGGGAGCTTCGGCTCCGGCGAGAACTCGGCAGGGGCGGCGGGGCTTGGGCAGGGGCGGCGAGGAGGGGGAACGGGGCGACGAGAGGGGGCCGGGGAGGGAGCTTTATAGGGGAGAGAGAGGGGCCAAAAGGGGAAAGAGATCGGGCCGGGAGGGAAACTCCGGCGAGCCGGCTCCGGTCGGGCTGAGAGAAGGAAGGAGAGGGAGCGAGGGAAGGGGGTGACCGCTTGGGGGGGGGGGCGAGTCGGACGGGCGGGGTCGGGTGGGCCCCGCGGGTCAGTGGGGGAGGGGGCGGTTGATTCGGTCGGGCGGCCGATCCGCATGGGGAGGGGTTCCCGGGCCACATGGGGACTGGCCAGCAGTTATAACGCGCCCGGGCGCTTTTCCTTTTAAAAAAAAGTTCTTTCCGATTTTGATATTTTTCCAAAACAGAAAG
Organism: Hordeum vulgare subsp. vulgare; assembly: GCF_904849725.1. NCBI lineage: Eukaryota > Viridiplantae > Streptophyta > Magnoliopsida > Poales > Poaceae > Hordeum > Hordeum vulgare. The sequence continues at coordinate 101,505,295 of NC_058524.1, read as the reverse complement.
TAAATAAATATAAAAAGGAAACAAATAATTACCAACTATAGGGGTATTATATACCAAAATTTTCAGAAAAATATTTCCTATTTGTTTATCATTTTTCCAAGACCAAAATAAAAACTTTTTAAACATGTTTTTTCAGAAAAAAAAACCCCTAAAGGTTTTATTTTCTTTTGTAATTATTTTCTCAATAAAAATCTGGTTTTCTTAGCTCAAAAATATTTCAAAAATGCCCGTGAATTTGGGAGGGTCATTTTCCTCCGCTCTTTCTTGCTTGCAAGAATTTATTTTTGGGGTATTTTCTCGGAGAAGAAAAATAGAAAAGCAGAAGAAAAATTTGAAAGAATTCAAATGCAAACTCCATTCAAATTCATTATAGTTGAAGAAGTCATGTCATCTTCTCTCTTTGCTTTTGAATTTGAATTTACCGGAGAAGGGGAAAGTCATTTTATTCCCTCTCATTCAAAAGTTTTGAGAAGTTTCAAATTTCACTCAAGCTTCAATCACCCAAGCAAACAAACAAACAATCTAATAATTGTTTTAACATTCCAAAATTTGGGATGTTACATTCTCACTTGGCAAACAATCTATAAGGGATTGACAACCCCTTCATAGCGTTGGGTGCAAGCTTTTGTGTTTGTGTAGGATCTTGAGATACTCTTCCGCCGGATTGGTACCTTGGTTCTCAAACTGAGTGAAATACTTACCGTCGCTGTGCTACGTCACCCTTTCCGCTTCGAGGGAACACCAACACAAGGCTCCAAGGCCATGGGGTAAATCCTTTGCATACTTGCCTAGGAAGTCCCTTAAGGCGTAGCCGCAGCTAAAGGATTCCTGGTGCCGTCGACAAAACTATTTCTGGCGCCGTTGCAAGGGATACACAGCAGCCACCAGAAGTATTTCTCGTGCCGTTGTCGGGAAGGAGAAATCAAGATATATCCAAGTAGGTATCACAAACTCTTCTCTTGTATTTACTTTTGTTCCTACTTGCCTCTTGTTTTCCTCTCCCCCACTTCACATTTGCCGTTTTCATTCGCCTTTCTCCTTCGCCGTTTTCTTTTGCCCTTGCCGTTTTCCTTTGCCGGTTTCTTGCTTGCTTGTGTGCTTGTTTGTTTGTTGAAGACATCATGTCTGAAAACACCAAACTTTTCGACTTCTCGAGCACTAATAATAATGATTTTATTAGTACTCTGATTGCTCCCGCCACTAGTGCGGTATCGTATGAAATCAACACAGCTTTGCTGAATCTTGTTATGAAAGAGCAATTCTCTGGCTTCCTAGTGAAGATGTCGCATCCCATCTCAATACCTTCATTGAGATTTGTGATATGCAAAAGAAAAGAGATGTGGATAATGACGTGATTAAGTTGAAACTTTTTCCTTTCTCGTTGCGAGATCGCGCAAAAACTTGGTTTCCTTCTTTGCCTAAAAATAGTATCGATTCTTGGGATAGGTGCAAAGATGCTTACATATCCAAGTATTTTCCGCCGGCTAAGATCATCTCCTTACGTAACGATATCATTAATTTGAAGCAACTTGATCATGAACACGTTGCACAATCTTGGGAGAGGATGAAGCTTATGATTAGAAATTGTCCTGCTCATGGCTTGAGTTTGTGGATGATTATACAAATCTTTTACGCTGGCTTGAATTTCGCTTCTCGCAATATCTTGGACTCCGCCTCAGGTGGAATGTTCATGGAAATCACGTTAGGAGACGCTACAAAACTCCTAGACAATATCATGACCAACTACTCTTAGTGGCACACTGAAAGGTCGCCATCTAGCAAAAAGGTGCACGCTATAGAAGACATTAACTCGCTTAGTGCTAAGATGGACGAGTTGATGAATTTGGTTGCTAGTAGAAACTCTACCGTAGATCCTAATGACATGCCACTATCTTCTTTGATTGAGAGTAGCAACGCTAGTTTGGACGTGAATTTTGTTGGTAGGAACAATTTTGGCAACAACAATGCTTTTAGAGGAAACTATGTTCCTAGGCCTTTTCCTAGTAACTCCTCTAACAATTATGGCAATTCCTACGGCAACACTTATGGAAATCACAACAAATTACCCTCTGATCTAGAGAGTAATATCAAAGAGTTCATCAACTCTCAAAAGATTTTTAATGCGTCCATAGAGGACAAACTACTCAAAATAGACGATTTGCCTAAGAGCGTTGATAGGATGTGATGGGGTTATAGTCCTAGGGTAGGGTCATAGCCTTGACCTATAAGTCCTACCCAAGGACTACCCTTCATAAGGGATAAGGCCCTTAGTCAGTTCCGACTGAATTAAGGACTTCCCATCATTCAGTCGGTGACGAATCCTCCATCTTCCAGTCGGAGATGAGCATTCGGAGTGTATCTAACTTACCGACTGGATTCCACTCTGTGCATCGTAACCCCCCTGGAGGGCAACGGTCATACGTTTCCATGTACCTTTATTAGCATTTAAGACATACGTTACCTGTAACGTAGGCATTTATTCGCCACTACTCCACCCCTGTGCACCGAACCGTTGTGAAGGGCAGCGCACTCTATATAAGCCGCCCTTCCCCACTGGTGCAGGGGTTAGCAATTCACTGTAATCCTTATTCCACTCGACAACAAGCTCCCAAGAGCACTGAGACGTAGGGCTATTACCTCCACTGTAGAGGGGCCTGAACTCATACAACCTCGCCGTAGCTAAGGCTCTGCCCATCCTTTCGTACCCTACACATCTACTGTCAGGCTTATACGCACGACATTTGGCACCCACCGTGGGGCAGGCGTCTAAGCGACTTCCGGCGAGTTTGCGACTATATCTTTTCATCATGTCTTCCGGTGGAGATTTGAGCATGGGTCACGAGATCCTCTTCGGCGCTCTCTCCTTCATCGTCGACGATTCGGCATGGCTTCGGGACGCCCCTCTCGACGTCGAGGCGCTCCCCCGTCGTGGGGCTACGCACTTCCGTGCCGGTGCCTGCAGTATTCTTCTTCTCCAGCGGTCGGTTCCGGTGTCGACCTACGCCGCCGTCACGCGCCGCAACAAGCGTTCCTGCCGTCCGCGGCTCCAGCGTTGGGTGCAACACGCCTAGGCGCGCCAGAACGCGTCCTCACAAGTGGCGGTCCTAGAGTCGGTTGTGGTTGCACCGCCGTCTCAGCACTCGGACTCAGTTCCGACAGAGTTTCCTTTCGAGTACTTGGGTCGCGGGCGTGCAGCTGAAGTGCACATGGCCAACTCCCATGAAAGTCCCCGCCAAACTGGCCGGAACGAGCACGAGGTCGGCGAAACATCCGGCGCTCGCCGTCATCCCCGCCGTTCTGCCAGTTGGCACACTCGGCGGAGCAACGTGGAGGTGTTCCGCACACCCATCCTCAACCTGGCCACCGCCGCCAAGATAGCCGATTCCCTCCAGCTGACTGATTCACAGGCTGGCAGGGGGATCGAGCAAATCCGCGCCCTGCTGCACTCGGCGCAACAGCAAAATTCGGCGGTCTCCCAGTCGCACAACAGGATCCATAATAGTTCTGTTCATGCGAACACGCATCGGTCAGTTCACAGCCCCGGTTCTCATCAGCGACACAGGGGAGGCAGCCGTTCCATAAATCCTGAAGATCATCGCCGTTCACGCACCCCTCCGCGGGGTGGGCCTTACGGGCCCCGACATCATGATGATCGGCGTTTAGTCGGTGACACTTACGATCCAAGGCCCGACGCGAGAGGGCATATCGCCCAGCGGGGGGTCGACAGGGGTCGAGCCCACCGCGATGGTCACGATATGGACCGTCCGAGTGGAAGCAAGACCATCGTCTCTGGTCCCGAGTGTTTCAGTCGAGCCATCCGTTCGGCTGGCATCCCTCCCAACTTCCGATTGGCGACGGGGATCAGCAAGTTTACACGAGAATCCAAGCCAGAAATGTGGCTGGAGGACTACCGAGTGGCAGTCCAGATGGGAGGAGGGGACGACCACGTCGCCATGAAGCACCTCCCTCTGATGCTCGACGGCTCGGCACGAGCGTGGCTGAACCAGTTGGCTCCCTCAAGCATCTACAGCTGGGCAGATCTGGCCCGAGTCTTCATCAGGACCTTCGAAGGGACGTGCAAACGCCCTGCTGGCCTCGTGGAGCTCCAGCACTGTGTCCAGAAGCAGAATGAGCCCCTGCGCGATTTCATTCAGCGTTGGACGACCCTCTACCACACGGTGGAGAACGTCACAGAGCACCAAGCAGTCTGCACCTTCAAGGCAGGCGAGCGGTACAGAGATCTGTACCTGAAGTTCGGTCGAACCGGCGACATCTCCATGAGTAAGATGATGGAAATAGCGGCACGCTATGAAAATGGCGAAGAAGAGGACCGCATCCATAGCGGCAAGCACAAAGCAGTCGCCGATGGAGATGGGAATAACACTCGGAAGCAGAAGCAGAAAGCTCCGTCCACTCCGCAGGCAGAGGCCGCAGTCGTTACCAATGCCAAGTTCAAGGGCAAGGGGAAGGCTCAGTTCACCCCCAAGAAGAAGCAGTTCGGAAACCCCATCCTGGACCAGCCATGTCTGATTCACACGAAGATGGACGAAGAGGGCAACGCCATATATCCGAAGCATACCACTCGGCAATGTCGCCTCCTGATCCAGGGGTTCGGCGAAGGGCAACCGAGTGAAAAGGGCAATGAACAGGATGAGGAGGACAAGGAGGATCCGTTCCCCCAAGTCCATGCAACACTGATGATTTTTGCTAACGTTGAGAGCAAGAGTCGACTGAAGCTGGTAAACAGGGAGGTGAACATGGCCACGCCGACCAACCCCACGTTCCTCAAATGGTCTCAGACTGCGATCACCTTTGACCAGTCGGATCATCCAGCACACGTACCCACCCCAGGGAGGCAGGCTCTGGTCGTCGACCCGGTGGTGGAAGGAGTCCGACTGTGCAAAGTCCTCATGGACGGCGGCAGTGGCTTGAGCATCATGTACATCGACACTCTCAAGGGGATGGGCATTCCGATGTCCAAACTCAGTGAGAGCAGCATGCAGTTCCATGGAGTCGTCCCTGGACGAAAGTCCAAGTCACTCGGCCAGATCGCGTTGGACGTCGTCTTCGGCTCCGACAAGAACTTCCGCAAGCAAAAGCTGACACTCGAGGTGGTGGACTTCCAGAGTGCGTACCACGCAATTCTGGGCCGCCCGGCGTATGCGCGTTTCATGGCCCGTCCATGTTACGTGTACCTGAAGCTGAAGATGCCAGGCCCGAAAGGTGTGATCACTATCACAGGCAATCGACAGCGGGCCGAGGAGTGTCTGCAACAGGGATCAAGGATCGCCTATCAACAGATGGCTGTCCTCGAGCTCGACGAGTACAAGAAGACAGTCGACCCCGCTGACTTGATGCATTCGAAGAAGCCATCTTCGGAGTCTGCATTCCAGCCGGCGGGAGAGACGAAGAAGGTCAGCATCCACCCGACGGACGACACCGCTGCCCCGACGAACATCTCCACCACCCTCGATCCTAAATAGGAAGCCGAGCTCATCCAATTCCTCCGTGAGAACTGGGACATCTTCGCATGGAAGCCCTCTGACATGCCAGGTGTACCCAGGGAGTTGGCCGAGCACCGACTGCATGTGGATCCCGCCTCTCGGCCTGTCCAAGAACGCTGTGTCGGTCCGCCGCGCACAAGAGGAAGGCAATCGGAGAAGAGGTGGCCAAGCTTTTGGCGGCCAACTTCATTCGCGAGGTACACCACTCCGAGTGGCTCGCCAATGTTGTCATGGTGCCCAAGAAGGACAAGTCACTCCGAATGTGCATCGACTTCAAGCATCTCAATAAGGTCTACCCGAAAGACCATTTTTCGCTCCCCCGCATCGATCAAATTGTCGATTCGACTGCGGTTGCGAGCATTTGTCATTTCTTGATGCCTACTCGGGCTATCATCAGATCCGTCTGTATGGCCCCGATGAATTAAAAACAGCCTTCATCACCCCATTCGGGTGCTTCTGCTGCATCACTATGCCATTTGGTTTGAAGAATGCAGGAGCAACCTTTATGCGCATGATCCAAAAATGCCTCCTCGACCAGATCGGTCGGAATGTGGAGGCGTATATGGATGATATCGTAGTCAAGTCACGCAAAGGTTCCGACCTGCTGACTGACTTGGCAGAAACATTCGCCAACCTTCGTAGGTACGATATCAAGCTCAACCCAGCCAAGTGTTCATTCGGTGTTCCGAGCGGAAAGTTACTCAGTTTCTTCGTTTCCGAACAAGGGATCGATGTCAACCCCAAAAAGATCGGGACCATCGTCCGAATGGAGCGGCCGGTTAGAATACATGATGTTCAACGGCTCACAGGTTGCCTAGCGGCTTTGAGCAGGTTTATCAGTTGACTCGGCGAGAAGTCGCTTCCTCTGTACCCACTCATGAAAAAATCAGATACTTTCGAGTGGACAGACGAAGCGCAAGTCGCATTCGACGACCTCAAAGTCCTACTTTCCACCCAGCCGGTTCTTACTGCTCCGCTCAGTAAAAAGCCCCTTCTTCTGTACATCGCGGCTACAAATCAAGTCGTCAGCACTGTTCTCACAGCCGAACGGGAAGAAGAAGGCAAAGCATACAAGGTTCAACGGCCAGTGTATTACGTCTCCGAAGTCCTGACTCCTTCCAAGCAGAGGTATCCCCACTATCAAAAACTTATCTACGGGATTTACATGACTGCGAAGAAGGTGGCTCATTATTTCCAAGACCACTCGGTGTCTGTTGTCTCTGATGCTCCGTTGTCGGAAATCCTCCACAATCGAGACGCATCGGGTCGAGTGGTGAAGTGGGCAATGGAGATGTTATACTGCGACATCAAGTTCGAGGCCAAGAAAGCTATAAAGTCTCAAGCTCTGGCTGACTTCATAGCAGAATGGGTAGAACAACAGCAATCGACCCACATCTACTCGGCTCATTGGACAATGTTCTTCAATGGGTCCAAGATGTTGAATGGCTCCGGCGCTGGCGTGGTGATCATATCGCCAAAGGTTGACAAACTCAAGTATGTGTTGCAGATACACTTTGATTCCTCCAACAACGAGGCTGAGTATGAAGCTCTCCTTTATGGACTGCGCATGGCCGTCGCACTCGGCGTCCGTCGCCTGATGGTCTATGGTGATTCAGATTTGGTGGTTAATCAAGTGATGAAGGAGTGGGACGTCAGGAACCCCACCATGACCACATACTGCAATGCAGTGAGGAAGCTCGAGAAAAAGTTTGAAGGTCTGGAACTCCACCATGTTCTGCGGCTGAAGAACCAAGCAGCTGATGAGTTGGCAAAACTCGGATCCACTCAGAGACCAGTCCCGAGTGACGTCTGCCTCGAGCACCTCCACCTTCCCTCAGTTAAAGAAGATCCTTTCACAGAGGAACCAGTACAACCAAAGAGCTCGACGGATCCGACTGAAGTCGACGTACCTGCTGTGGTTGATTTGATCATGGAGATTCTTGTTGTCATCCCTGATTGGACTGTGCCGATCATTGCATACATCCTGAGGCAAGAATTACCAGAAGATGAAGTTCAAGCCAGACAGATCGTCCGCAGGTCAAAGTCGTTCACTGTCATTGATGGCCAATTGTACAAGGAAAGCGTTTCAGGCGTCCTTCAACAATGCATCTCCCCTGAGGAGGGACAGTTAATCCTGGAAGAAATTCACTCGGGAACCTGCGGTCATCACGCCTCTTCAAGAGCAATCATCGCCAAAGCATTCAGAGCTGGCTTCTTCTGGCTGCAGGCGAATGAAATGGCGAAAGATATGGTCGACCGATGTGAAGGCTGTCAGTTTTACTCTAACAAGTCTCACAAGCCAACATCTGCGTTGAAGACCATCCCTCTTGTTTGGCCGTTTGCAATATGGGGATTAGATACAGTCGGTCCATTCAGGACAGGCCAAGGGGGATTCACACATCTGTTGGTGGCAATCGACAAGTTCACAAAGTGGATCGAAGCCAAGCCCATCAAGAAGCTGGACGCCCTAACGGCCATCAAGTTTGTCAGGCACATCATCTCCAGATTTGGGGTGCCTCACATCATAATCACTGACAAAGGAACAAACTTTGACTCGGAAAGAGTCAAAGGTTTCTGTACAGGCCAAGGTATCCGAGTGGATTTTGCATCTGTGGAGCAACCCCAAACAAACGGGCAAGCAGAGCGGGCGAATGGACTTATTCTGCAAGGTTTGAAGCCTCGACTCCTGTGAGAGGTGGGACATGCCGCTGGCGCATGGGTCACCGAGCTACCTTCGGTGCTTTGGGGTCTCCACACAACCCCAAATAGATCTATAGGGCGATCCCCGTTCTTCCTCGTTTACGGAGCAGAGGCAGTCCTTCCGAGTGACTTGCTTCACAACGCTCCACGAGTTGAACTCTTCTCCGAAGCTAAAGAAGAACAAGCAAGGCAAGATGGAGTGGATCTTCTAGAGGAGGAGCGCGAGATGACACTGACTCGCTCAACCATTTATCAACAAGATCTGCAGCGCTTTCACACGCGACACGTCAGGAGTCGTACATTCCAAGCACGCGACCTGGTGCTCCGAGTGGATCAGCAGAGGCCTCACAAGTTGGCTCCCGCCTGGGAAGGACCCTTCATCATCTCCAAAGTGCTGAACAACGGAGCATACCGACTCTATAACATCGACAGGGAAACGGACGAGCCGCGAGCATGGAACAGAGATCTCCTGAAGCGCTTCTACACGTGACCGTCGACTGAAGCAATGTAAAGAACAAGTATCAGTGAAATAATACAAAGCAGATTGAGTTTTTGCAGATTCAAAATTCTTCCGTGGTCGCAGACTCCGGTCTCAAAAAAAACTTAGCTGCGATCACGAATCGCCTAAGTATTAACTTTCTTTGAGTGTGCACTAAACGTCGCACTCGGGGACTTAGCTGCGATCACAAATCGCCTAAGTATTAACTTTCTCCGAGTGTGCACTAAACGTCGCACTCGGAGACTTAGCTGCGATCACGAATCGCCTAAGTTTTAACTTTCTCCGAGTGTGCACTAAACATCGCACTCGGGGAATTAGCTGCGATCACGAATCGCCTAAGTACAAATTTTCTCCGAGTGTGCACTAAACGTCGCACTCGGGGACTTAGCTGCGATCAAGAATCGCCTAAGTATTAACATTCTCCGAGTGTGCACTAAACGTCGCACTCGGGGACTTAGCTGCGATCAAGAATCGCCTAAGTACAAATTTTCTCCGAGTGTGCACTAACCGTCGCACTTGGGGACTTAGCTGCGATCACGAATCGCCTAAGTATTAACTTTCTCCGAGTGTGCACTAAACGTCGCACTCGGGGACTTAGCTGCGATCAAGAATCGCCTAAGTACAAATTTTCTCCGAGTGTGCACTAAACGTCGCACTCGGGGACTTAGCTGCGATCACGAATCGCCTAAGTATTAACTTTCTCCGAGTGTGCACGAAACGTCGCACTCGGGGACTTAGCTGCGATCAAGAATCGCCTAAGTACAAATTTTCTCCGAGTGTGCACTAACCGTCGCACTTGGGGACCTAGCTGCGATCAAGAATCGCCTAAGTACAAATTTTCTCCGAGTGTGCACTAACCGTTGCACTCGGGGACTTAGCTGCGATCAAAAATCGCCTAAGTACAAACTTTCTCCGAGTGTGCACTAAACGTCACACTCGGAGACTTAGCTGCAATCAAGAATCGCCTAAGTACAAATTTTCTCCGAGTGTGCACTAACCGTCGCACTCGGGGACTTAGCTGCGATCAAGAATCGCCTAAGTACAAACTTTCTCCGAGTGTGCACTAAACGTCACACTCGGGGACTTAGCTGCGATCACGAATCGTCTAAGTACAAACTTTCTCCGAGTGTACACTTAAGTCACACTCGGGACTTGTCTGCGATCAAGAATCGCCTAAATAAAAAAGCTTCCTTCGAGTGTATCTCACAGACCCACTCGGAGACTTAGCACACCCTCATTGAGGCTCATGTAGATGTCAAGACAACTGACAATTACATGAGTAGCAGAACCTCATTGAGGCTCATGTAGATGTCAAGACAACTGACAATTACATGAGTAACAACTCGCTCCGAGTATGACCTTACAGTCGCACTCGAAGACTTAGCCGCGATCACGAATCGCCTAAGTACACAATTGCCTTCGAGTGTATCCAACAGATCCACTCGGAGACTCAGCAGACCCTAAGTGAGGCTCATGTAGATGTCAAGACAACTGACAATTACATGAGTAGCAGAACCTCATTGAGGCTCATGTAGATGTCAAGACAACTGACAATTACATGAGTAACAACTCGCTCCAAGTACGACCTTACAGTCGCACTCGAAGACTTAGCCGCGATCACGAATCGCCTAAGTACACAATTGCCTTCGAGTGTATCCTACAGAACCACTCGAAGACTCAGCAGACCCTCAGTGAGGCTCATGCAGATGTCAAGACAACTGACAATTACATGCTCCGCATGTTTGCCATTGGCTTCACCAAGAAACGCCAAACAAAAACCACGAGCCAAAATCATGTCAACAACTCTTTGGCAAAAGAAGAGCAAAAGATTCGATTCAAATTCAAAGTTCGCCTAAAGATAGTTCGTTCGGTGTAGGTCAAGCTTATCCACACCGAACCACGAATGTGAAGGCCAACGGCAGTGGCCCAAGTTTCATACAACTAACACTCGGCATACCGAGGTAAAAGTTTTCTTAAATGTCATCAGGACTAGCATTGGGACAGGCAGGCTCCACGAATGTGTCGAGGTCGATCCCGTCTGCGATGCGAGTGGCGCTCTCAAGGAAGGTCTCCATGAAATCTTCGAATCGAAGCTTTTTGGTGTTGGCGACTTGCAACACCTTCAGCTTCTCCTCGCGAGCCTCCTTGCAGTGTACTCGGAACAGCGACAGAGCTTCGTCCACACCACAGCGAGCCGCAGACTTCTTCCACGCCTGCACTCGGTTCGGGACCTCCTCCAGCCGAGTCATCAAGCCTTCCATATCTTGCCGAGACTCGTCTTTAGGCCAAAGCTCCTTGTCGATTCGGCCGACGGCCTCTCTCAGTCGACCGATGAATGGTCCCACTTTGCCCAGGCGAATGTGCGCTCGGAGCATATCTCGATTGGCGTCCTCGCTGAGTGGAACGTTCGGAAGAATCGACCGCTCAACGTCAGCTGCTTCAGCCTCAGCGTCCATGCAAAAATCTGCAAAGACAGGACGAGCAAACAGTAAGCGCATAATGAAATACACAGTCCACAAGCACTCGGAAAAACAGAACTTACCACCAAGAAGCGCTATCATCTTCCGGGCCCAGTCACTGACGTACTTCTCCTGTGCTATGCACCGCCTGTTCAACACTTGCATCTGTCCCATCAGCTCGGTCCTTTGTTTCCCCATTTTCTCCACTTCAGCCGCCAGTGCCTTGTTTTCCTCACGGGCCTCCTCCAAGGACTTTTCTCGTTCAGCCAAAACATCCTTCATACTAGCCAAGGCAACCATTGTCGCATCCAGTTCCCCGCAAACTGAACCTTTTCAACCCTCAGAGTCTCGTACGCTGATCCCATCTCGCAAGTTTTCTGCAAGTCAGTGCCAAGAGACGATCAGACAAATTCAACAAGGACAACAATAAAAATTCGAAGTTCTTCAGACCCCTGCCGACGCAAGCAGTCGACAGCGGTCTCGGGGACTACACCCAGTGGGTTCACTAAGAGTGACCCCACTGGCATGAAGCTCAAACAGGTCCGCCCTATTCAGATACATGACAACAAACAAGCCTATGAGGTTACTACTACCCGACCTGAGTAAAATTACTCTTGGGGAGTCATCCAGTAGGTGCACTCGGAGTGTCCCCACTGGTAACATTCGAACAGATTAGTTTTGATATGATCAAGTTAAAGAAAATGTGTATAAAGACAACTGCCGGTGCAAGCACTCGACACAAGTGTCGGTGACTACACCCACTGGGTTCACTAAGAGTGAACCCACTTCAAAAGAATCATACTATATACGAGTGCATTGCTTAAACACCCAGTGGGTTACCAGAGGAAAGTAAATACTTACTAGCCCACTTACACGGATATCGTCTCGTAGTTCCAAGCTTCGCTTGTACACAGACGCGATGGAGTCGTACACTCTCTTGGCCTCTCCCGCCATCAACTCCGCCTGCACCATGGCCCCCTTGGCAGCTCCCACCTGATCCTCCAGGAGGCGCTAGACGTTGTACTGGACAGTCGACGGACCTGGCATCGGAGACTCCTTGGGCATCCCAAGTCCTGCTCCAGTCGGTTCAGCAACGATAAGCGTCGTTTCAGTCGACGGTATCGTCTCAGTCGGCAGCGCGTCCATGGCGAGAGTAGTAACAGGCGGAACAGCCTCAAGGACAGGCACTGCAGCTTGCTCGGACCTCCTCTGGTCGCCCTCCTCCACATAAATCACCTCTGAGGGAAACCCGACCGAACGGCGTGAGACCACAGGAAAAAGGCAAGACCAAAGACAGAATTCGTGATGCAATAATGTAAGCTCTCGGAATCGCCACGACGCACCTGGCTGGGATGTGACAACATTGTCCATGTCCATGGGATCGTCCCCCTGGCGCGGCGGAGAGGTGGCAGAAGTGGCAGCTCTGTCGAGTAAAATTCATTCGACCAATAAGCATGAGTTCAATCAAATACTGAAAGAAGATAGAAGAACAATGCACTTACGTTGAGGTGACGGGAACTGTGACCCTCATCCGCGGCAAAGCCTTCCGAGGCTTAGATCCACTCGGTTTGGCCGCCTTAGAGGGCTGGCCCGCGGGCTCAACAGCAGAGTCCCTGGTCCTCTTTGTGCTCCGAGCACTTGGGACCACGGGAGCGGCTGGCGAGGCGCTCGGAACCACAGGAGCAGCTGGCGGGGCACTCGAGGCCGCTGGAGGACCCGACGGAGCCACAGGTTCGTGATGGCGTTTGGTTCGAGGCTCTGGCGGTGGGGGTGGCGAGTTCTGCTCCTCATCTTCCTCCTTTTCTTCTTCGGACTCCTCCTCCGTCTCCCCACTGTCGGAGACATACTCGACGCTCTCCACGCTGCCCTCTTAGCTACCTTCCTCCTCCTCGGCCGGATTCCCGTTCGAGACAGGAGAAAACCAGTTAGTCCACGCCTGCACGAGATACAGTCGACAACATCAGACGTCAGACAGTGATTCAAGAAAGCGATAAATCTAAGACAATTGTGTGCACTCGACAAGTTATACTCACCTCATTCGGAGGAGGGTTGTCCGCGCGGAAGGCCTTCACTCGCCGGGCCCCTCTGGGGTTTTCGCAGGCGCCTGTGATGTTGAGGACCGACGACGCTACCATCTCCCCGGTCACGCACTCGACGTTAGTCCGAGTGGAGTCCTCAGGCCCCGTGTAGTGCCACATGGCGTGTTGTCGAGCTTGCAGAGGCTGGATACGCTGACCCAGAAAAACCTCCAGCAAATCTATGTCGGTGACTCCCCTTCGGACGACATCTACAAGCACATCGACCAGAGGCTGGATCTGGATCTTCTCCGCCTTCGTGAGCGCGAGCTGCCTAGGCGGAGCCGGTCGGTCTAAGCTGAAAGGAGGCAGTCCAGTTGTGGCATTCGGGCAAGCAACATCCTGGCAGTAGAACCATGTCGACTGCCAGTTCCTAACAGATTCGGACAACTAAAGAGCGGGATAACTACTTTTACTTTTCTTTTGGAAGCCTAAGCCTCCCCAGAGCTGGAGGAGGTGAGTTTTGTCATCCGACTGGTTAAGTCGTTTGATGGTTTGGGATCTAGCAGAGAAGATGTGTTTGAAAAGCCCCCAATGGGGAGGACAACCGATGAAACACTCGCACAGCACCATGAAGGCAGAGAGATGAGCTATTGCGTTGGGAGGAAAATGCTGGAGCTGCGCCCCGAAGTGGTTCATTATACCTTTGAAGAAGGGATGAGGAGGCACAGAGAAGCCTCGGTGCACGTGGCTGAGCAGCAAGACACGCTCCCCCTCCCGGGGCGCCGGCTCGGTCTCGCCCTTCGCCGGCAACCTCCACGCGATCATGTCGTGCTCCACCAACTCCAGCAAGTGCCCCTCCGTCACCGTGGAGGGGAGGAAATCCCCCTGGATCCAACCCGCCGGTACCGCTCGCTGCCGCCGCTGAGTAGGAGCCGCCGCCTTCCCCTTCTTTCTTCCGCGCCTCTAGCTTGCTAGTCTACCCCTTTGTCATGGCGGAGGCTGCAGATTCGCGAAGGAGAAGGAGAAGGAGGGAGCTTGGGATGCGTAGGGGATGGCGAGAGAAGCGGGGCAAGTGCAAGTTATCCGGCGAGTGTAACGAAAAACCCTTGCCGCAGAGGTTTAAATAAGGTTCCGACTGGGTCACTAGCAGGTGGCCCCGAAATCTTATCCCCCGACCGGTTGCTGCGATATTAGTAGAGAAGATGAAGGCGCGGGAATCAAGGCGTCAAATACTACTCGATTGCGATGTCGTCATCCCCGCCGAGCGCGCGGCAACCGAAATTTGACGATCCCGGAAAATCCGCCGCTGTCAGTTGACTGGTCACGTCAAAAGATGCCACGGAAGCACTCGGTCCCTGACGGTTCGTTTCACAAATACATCCACTCGGATCATTGGTCAAAGAAGATAAAATGGATCGAGGCAAACAACGCCAAAGTCGCATTCGTACCAGTCGGATCCGTAGTCCAAGCATCGCTTCGTCATTCCAACCCCAATCCATTCGGGGACTAATGATGGGGTTATAGTCCTAGGGTAGGGTCATAGGCCTGCCCTATAAGTCCTACCCAAGGACTACCCTTCATAAGGGATAAGTCCCTTCATCAGTTCCGACTGAATTAAGGACTTCCCATCATTCAGTCGGTGACGAATCCTCCATCATCCAGTCGGAGATGAGCATTCGGAGTGTATCTAACTTACCGACTGGATTCCACTTTGTGCATTGTAACCCCCCTGGAGGGCAACGGTCATACATTTCCATGTACCTTTATTAGCATTTAAGACATACGATACCTGTAACATAGGCATTTATTCGCCACTACTCCACCCCTGTGCATCGAACCGTTGTGAAGGGCAGTGCACTCTATATAAGCCGGCCTTCCCCACTAGTGCAGGGGTTAGCAATTCACTGTAATCCTTATTCCACTCGACAACAAGCTCCCAAGAGCACTCAGACGTAGAGCTATTACCTCCACCGTAAAGGGGCCTGAACTCATAGAACCTCGCCGTATCTAAGGCTCTGCCCATCCTTTCGTGCCCTACACATCTACTGTCAGGCTTATACCCACGACAGGATGTCTTGTGATATTAATGCTTTGAAAGTTAGATGCACTCCTCCCAAGATCACCTTGGATGAAACTTTGAAAGCTATGCGTATATCCATGAATGAGAGCAAAGAAAGAACCGCCCAAATTCGCGTTAGACATGAATGGTTGAAAACGGTGCGTTCTAGTGATGCAAATCATGAAGATCTTAAAGTGCTTGGTGTGTCTCCTCTTGAATCTTTGTTTTCGCGTGTCAAACCTACTTATGGAGGGGCTGGATATGAATCCACTTTGGTTGAAAAACGCCCCAATGATTCGGAGTCCACCTATCTTGATGATAAAGGTGTGGAGAGTGGAGTAGAAGAAGTCAAAATTTTGGGTAGTAATGAAACTCCCACTTTGGATTTCAAGGAATTCAATTATGATAATTGCTCCTTGTTTGAATGCATTTCTTTGATGCAATCCATTGCAAACTCTCCACATGCTTATAGCCAAAGTAAAGCCTTTACCGCGCATATCGTAGATGCTATGATGGAATCTCTTGAAGAGAAGCTCGAACTAGAAGTCTCTATACCTCGAAAACTTCATGATGAGTGGGAACCTACTATGAAAATCAAGATCAAAAACTATGAGTACAATGCTTTATGTGATTTGGGTGCTAGTGTTTCCGCGATTCCAAAGTCTTTATGTGATATTCTTGGTTTTCATGAGATTGAAGAGTGCTCTCTTAATTTGCATCTTGAGGATTCTACCGTCAAGAAACCCATGGGGAGGATCAATGATGTTCTTATTGTTGCAAATAAGAACTATGTACCCGTGGATTTCATTGTACTTGACATAGATTGCAATCCTTCATGTCCCTTTATTCTTGGTAGACCTTTCCTAAGGACTATTGGTGCTATCATCGATATGAAGGAAGGGAATATTAGATTTCAATTTCCCTTAAAGAAGGGCATGGAGCACTTTCCTAGAAAGAAAATAAGATTGCCTTATGAATCTATGATGAGGGCTACTTATAGTTTGAGCACCAAAGATGACTATACGTGATTCCGTCACTTTCGCCTAGCTCAGGGCGTTAAACAAAAGCGCTTGTTGGGAGGCAACCCAACGAATCTATCCTTTTTCTTTCTGTTTTGTGTTTTCCACACTTTCATAATTCTGTTATGATTGTGTTTTTTGTGTTTCTTTTTGCGTTTGTGCCAAGCAAAACCGTTATGATTAGTCTCGAGGATGATCGTTTGGTCAGGCTGGGAAAGACAGAAACTTTCTGCTCACGAAAAGAATTTTAATTTCTTTTCTGTAAGATCTTTTGAGTTGATTCTTTTTGCTGCTTATTGCTACACAAATCCTGCAGACTGTCGTAATGTTTCCGAATGTTGGAAGTACTAGAGGTATAGGAAACATACAGATTGCTACAGACTGGTCTGGTATTAACAGATCTGTTTTTTGTTGTGTTGGTTGCTTATTTTGATGAAACTATGGATAGTATCGGGGGGGTATTAGCCATGGAAGATTGAAATTACAGTAACCAACATCAGAACAAGTAGAATTTAAGTTTGCTACAGTACCTAAGGAAGTGGTGGTTTTCTTTCTTGTACTAATGTTATCACGAGTTTCTGTTTAAGTTTCGTGTTGTGAAGTTTTCAAGTTTTGGGTGAAGTTCTTATGGACAAAAAGATAAATAGTGGCAAGAGCTCAAGCTTGGGGATGCCCAAGGCACCCCAAGAGATTCAAGGATGCCGTAAAAGCTTAAGCTTGGGGATGCCCCGGGAAGGCATCCCCTCTCTCGTCTTCAATCCATCGGTAACGTTAGTTGGGGCTATATTTTTATTCACCACATGTTATGTGTTTTTGCTTGGAGCGTCTTGTATCATAGGAGTCTTTTATTTTTGTTGTTCTTTCACAATCATCCTTGCTGCACACCTAGAGAGAGAGACATGCACTCACCGTGATTTTGTCGAGCTTCACTTATATCTTTTGGTAGACAATTCAGCTCACACGTGCTTCACTTATATCTTTTGAGCTAGATACTTTTGCTCTATGTGCTTCACTTATATATTTTAGAGCACAGCGGTGCGTGGCTTGATAGTTGATCTATGCTTTGAAATTAGTTTCAAAAGGGGTAGTTATCCAAAGGGATATGAAACTTCCACCTTCATGTGCATTGAATAGTTAGAGAAGTTTGATTCATCTCAATTAGTTTTGAGTTGTGGTTATAGTAATATTGAAGTCATGCTAGTAAGGTGTTGTGGATCTAGAAATACTTGTGTTGAAGTTAGTGATTCCCGTAGCATGCACGTATGGTGAACCGCTATGTGATGAAATCTGAGCATGATTAGTATATTGATTGTCATCCTTTGCGTGGCGGTCGGGATCGCGCGATGGTTTATACCTACCAACCCTTCCCCTAGGAGTATGCGTTGAATGCTTTGTTTCGATTACTAATAAAACTTTTGCAACAAGTATATGAGATCGTCATGACTAATGTTGAGTCCATGTTTTAGATGCACTTTCACCTTCCACCATCACTATCTTCTTAGTGCTGCACAACTTTTGCCGGTGCACAAAACCCACCATTAGCCTCCCTCAAAACAGCCACCATACCTACCTACTATGGCTTTTGCAAAGTCATTCCAAGATATATTTCCATGCAACTACCACCATGACATGTGCTACCACGTCTACATTTCCTTTTCACGATCGTAAGATAGCTAGCATGATGTTTCCATTGATGTCTATGCCATGCTAGATCTTTGCCACAGTACACTACCGAAGGCATTCCATATAGAGTCATAATTGCTCTAAGTTTTGAGTTGAAAGTGTGATGATCATCATTATTGGAGCATTGTCCCATGTGAGGAAATAAAAGAGGCCAAAGAGCCCACCAAAATAAAAAAAATGAGAGAAAAAGAGAGAAGGGACAATGCTACCACTTTTTCCACACTTGTGCATTTTGAGCACCATGATCTTCATGATTGAGAGTCTCTCGTTTTGTCACCACCATATAGCTAGTGGGAAATTCTCATTATATAACTTGGCTTGTATATTCCAATGATAGGCTTCCTCAAAATTGCCTTAGGTCTTCGTGAGCAAGCAAGTTGGATGCACACCCACTAGTTTTCTTTAAGAGCTTTCACATACTTGTAGCTCTAGTGCATCATTTGTATGGCAATCCCTACTCATTCACACTGATATCTATTGATGAGCATCTCCACAGCTCATTGATATGCCTAGTTAATGTGACTATCTTCTCCTTTTTGTCTTGCAACCTCCACCACATTCCACACCATCCATAGTGATATAACCATGGCTCACGCTCATGTATTGCGTGAGAGTTTAAAATGTTTGAGAAAGTAAAGGTGTGAAACAATTACTTGGCCAATACCGGGGTTGTGCATGATTTAAACTCGTTGTGCAATGATGATAGAGCATAGCCAGACTATATGCTTTTGTAGGGATAACTTTATTTTGGCCTTGTTATTTTGAAAGTTCATGATTACTTTGCTAGTTTGCTTGAATTATTATTGTTTCCACGTCAATAGCAACTATTGTTTTGAATCTAATGGATCTGAACATTCACATCACATAAGAGGAATTACAAAGGACACCTATGCTAGGTAGCATGAATGCATCAGAAATTCATTCTTATCACTTCCCTACTCGAGGACGAGCAGGAGTTAAGCTTGGGGATGCTTGATGTGTCTCAAACGTATCTATAATTTTTGATGATTTCATGCTATTATATTGCCTTCTTTGTATGTTTTATGTACCTTTTTATATGTTTTTGGGACTAACTTATTAATTCAGTGCCAAGTGACAGTTCCTATTTTTTCCGTGTTTCGGACTCTTTTCAGATCTGATTTTGGAACGGAGTCCAAATGGATGAAAAACCCCGAAATGATTTTTCCCGAACGGAAGAAGTCCAGGGGGCTTTTGGGCCAAGCCAGGTGGGCTCCAGGGAACCAACAAGCCCCCACTCCGCCACCAGGGGGAGGCGGCGGTGGGCAGGCTTGTGGCCTCCCTGGCCGCCCCCTGACCTAGATCTTTGGCCTATAAATTCCCAAATATTCCGCAAAAAATCAGGGGAGCCTCGAAATACTTTTCCGCCGCCGCAAGCTTCCGTTTCCGCAAGATCTCATCTGGAGACCCTTCCCGGCACCTTGCCGGAGGGGACTTTGGAGGTGGAGGGCTTCTTCATCATCATCATCGCCCCTCCAATGACTCGTGAGTAGTTCACTTCAGACCTACGGGTCCGTAGTTAGTAGCTAGATGGCTTCTTCTCTCTCTTGGGTCTTCAATACAAAGTTCTCCATGATCTTCATGGAGATCTATCCGATGTGATCTTCTTTGGCGGTGTGTTTGTTGAGATCCGGTGAATTGTGGACTTGTGATCAAATTATCTATGATATATATTTGAGTCTTTGCTGATTTCTTATATGCATGATTTGATATCCTTGTAAGTCTCTCCGAGTCTTGGGTTTTGTTTGGCCAACTAGATCTATGTTTCTTGCAATGGGAGAAGTGCTTGGTTTTGGGTTCTGCCATGTGGTGACCTTTCCTAGTGACAGTAGGGGCAGCAAGGCACACATCAAGTAGTTGCCATCAAGGGTAAAAAGATGGGGTTTTTATCATTGGTTTGAGATTATCCCTCTACATCATGTCATCTTTCTTAAGGTGTTACTTTGTTCTTATGGACTTAATACACTAGATGCATGCTGGATAGCGGTCGATGTGTGGAGTAATAGTAGTAGATGCAGAAAGTATCGGTCTACTTGTTTCGGATGTGCTGCCTATAGAAATAATCATTGCATGGATATCGTCACGACTCTGCACAGTTCTATCAAATGCTCGACAATAATTTGTTAACCCACCGTCTACTTGCTTTCATGAGAGAAGCCCCTAGTAAACACTACGGCCCCCAGGTCTATTCACATCCATCGTTTACAACTCCGCTTTTACTTTGCTTTGTTACTTTGTTGCTTTCAGTTCTCACTTGGCAAACAATCTATAAGGGATTGACAACCCTTCATAGCGTTGGGTGCAAGCTTTTGTGTTTGTGCAGGATCTTGAGATACTCTTCCGCGGGATTGATACCTTGGTTCTCAAACTGAGGGAAATACTTACCGTCGCTGTGCTACATCACCCTTTCCGCTTCGAGGGAACACCAACGCAAGGCTCCAAGGCCACGGGGGAAATCCTTTGCATACTTGCCTAGGAAGTCAATTAAGGCGTAGCCGCAGCTGAAGGATTCCTGGTGCCGTCAACACAACTATTTATGGCGTCGTTGCAAGGGATACACAACAGCCATCACCAACTCTTCCGCTACTCAGGTGGTTCAAAAGCAACAGAAGTTTTGGGTGCCTCCTCCTCCTCCTCGGCACTCGCAGCAGCTGAGGCACTCTTGTCGGGGGGATAACCCCGGGGTAGGCTCATCAAGCCTGTTCCTTCATTTCCGGCCCAATGGACATGAAGGCGTGGAGATTCTCAAGGCCCAAGTCTTCTGACCGGCTAGGCATCACCTGCCGGCTGGAAGACGAGGCGGCCACCTTTCTGGTCGGCCAGGCAACCCCTGCCGGCTAGAATCCAGGCGGCCTCCCATTCAGACCCGGCCTGGTCCCGCCAGCCAGACTAAGGGGGAGGCGGCCACCCTCAAGCCGGCTGACCAAGCAGGCTAGCCGGCCGAGGATCACAAGTCACATCAGATCGTAGGTTAGGAAGGGACCTCACGATTAAAGGTAGCTACGCGTCAGCAAAGGTACTGGATCAGGGCGCCCGGTAGGTACGAGCGTCGGCGGCCACGCCGCTGACCTACCCCGGCTCTGATCCATCACCTAGCATGATGTCGGACCGTCACACTCCCACTCCATTTCTGCACTCGGCGTGGGGAATAGTGGAGGCGGTCGTCCTGCCTGCCCATGAAGAATCTCGCGGGGCGACGCTCGGCGTACAACGCGTGCTCAGCGTCAACCTTACATGGGAGCCCCATTGGTCAGCCGCCGGGTCCCACCAGCAATCGAGACCATGCAGCCGACGGGCCCCTCATCGACAAGACAAGACCCTTGTGGGCCCCTGGCCAGCCGGCGAAGCAGCTAGTCGGGTCCCACGCATGTACCTTTTATCCATATTGTAGGCCGGCGGGTTCGTCTATAAAATCCCCCGTCCGCCCCCCATGTAAGGGGGGCGATCACTTGCCAGTCATTCAACACTACACACTCACCAACCAACAGAGAGCGAGGTAGAGACGAGCCGGCTGCTCCCCTCTTCCTCCTCCCAACACAGCTCCAGGAGCAACAATGTACTTTGTTCCCATACATCAAACACACCAGCAGGATTAGGGGTATTATCTCTACGGAGAGCCCTGAACCTGGGTACATCGTGCGTCCTATGCGTGTACCAACCTCATTCCCAGCGCCCACCTTTGTCCCTTCGGTTCTCACCAACTTTAGCCTACCCATGGCATATGTTGTGAGTATTCACTGACATTTAGCGCCCATCATGGGGCCGATCGCGGCATCGGCTGGCTTCACGCGCTGGGCGGGGCCCCGCACCTACGCCACTGGATGTATCGCGTCCGGATCAGTTTGCATGCCCGTGGAGCTCGCCTTCGACGAGGCGACGCCCATGATGATCGACGTCCCCGTCCGCCATGCGGATTCGGACGAAGATTCTGATGACGAGGCGCTCCCTAGCATCGTCGTCGCTGCTATGGAGAACCTCAGCGTTCTCTTCAGTGACCTTCGCCTCAACGACCGCCCACGCTACTTCGGCGAGGACTACGACGTTGAGGCGCTCTGCGCGAGCTTCGGCAGGCTCTCTATCGCTGAGATGCCTGCCCACGACGTTTACCCTAGTAACGTCCTCATCTTCGACGGGCCTCCACCGTCGGTGGGGTTCTCCACCCCATACCACGTCGCTGCCGTCTCCAACGCCGTGGAGGTGATGGTTATCGGCGCCAGCACTAGCACGGCTCCCGGCGAGGCCTCCACAGGCGCTGGCGAGCCTGCTGCTGCTGCCGCCGACACTCTTCGGGACGCCATCGCCGTCCTGAAGACACCGGTCACCGCTTCCGCCGACCCTGCAGACGCTCGGGCCTCACTGGAGGAGGCTCGCAAGCGTATCTTGGAGGAGGGCATCGCCATGGCCTCGGCGAAACGTCGGTTGGAGGCTACACATCGTGAGTATAACTTTGCATATGGTCTTACTCCGATTTCCGAGGCCCCCAACCGGCTTGGATCGGTCCGCAGTCGCGGACGGTTTGTCGCCGAGGTTCTAGGCGGGGACCTGCCTACCTACGAGACTCCTGCGGCCAACATGCGGGTAGCACAGGCGGCCATGGAGGAGATGGCAAGCCTGGAAGGCGAGGAGCGTGCCTTCCAGGAGAAGCGTGTCAAGGATCTCCTTGATGCCGCCAACCAGCAGCACGCTCGGTTCGACCCCGGTCAGGCTCAATCAGAGTCCCTAGGGCCGAACTCGGGGGCTCGTCGCAACCCTAGCGGCCAGCACCATGCCGAAGGATCTTCCTCGCATCGCCCTTCCGGCTGGAGCGACGAGGGAAGCCAAGACCGGCGCTCGCAGCGCCAGAGCGAGCACACTTCGGGCTTACGTCGCGGAGGCGACGAGGGCGATTCGGAGTACGAGGATCTTCCCCCGCGAAGAACTCACGCCTCCGGCTCCCGAGGCGCCTCCCCTCTCGCCACCGGGGCTGGCGCCCCCGCCACCCAGGATGAGTGGGACGCTCGCCGGCGTATCATCGCCCTGGCCCATTCAGCCCTCCTGGAGGAAGACGGACCCGTCGGTCCGGCAGGCTTCGGCCCCCGGATCCGAGGGGAGCCGTTCCCCCAAGGTTTCACCTTGCCTCGGGATACGCCGAAATACAACGGCACGGCCAAGCCAGAAGACTGGTTGATCGACTACACCACGGCCGTAGGCATCGCCAGGGGCAACAAGCGCGTAGAGGTTCGCTACGTGCCACTCATGATGGCCGGCTCGGCCCGGACTTGGCTTAACAGCCTCCCGGCTGGCAGTGTCAACTCCTGGGTGGACTTCGAGGAGGCGTTCGTCTGCAACTTCACCGGCACCTACAAGCGCCCTGGCCGGCCCCGTGAGCTGGCCATGTGCGTCCAGAAGGCCGACGAACCCCTCCGCGACTATGTCACCCGATGGACTGAGCTCCGCAACTCCTGTGAGGGGGTGCATGAGGTACAAGCCATTCGGTACTTCATCAACGGATGCCGAGACGGCACCCTCCTCAAGCACAAGCTCATGTGCGCCGAGCCCACCTCTTTGGCGGTGCTCATGGCCAAGGCGGACAAGTACGCCACGGCCGACTCTGCAATGCGCATCAAGGTGACCGCCTTGGACAAGGTTGTGCCTGCGTCGGCTACTCCCAAGCCGGCTGGGGACAACCGAGGCGGCCAGAATAACTACAAGCGCAAGGCGGATCAGATGGATCCCTGCTCCAACAACAGTGGCCAATGTGGAGGGCGAGGCGTCGGCTTCTCAAGCCGGCCCTCCACGAAAGCGTCGCAATCAGGGCAACCCCAACTGGCTGCCCAAGAAGTCTCTCGAGCAGCTGCTCGACGCCCCCTGCAAGATACATTCTAGGGCGACGCCGTCTACCCATACCCTTTGATAGTGCAGCGTCGCATGCCGGCTGTCGCAAGGGGAGGACCTGCTGGCTCCTCCGGGTGCGCAGGTGGCGCCCCGTGCACCGGCTCCCAATCACACTCCACTTCCACCGCCACCACCTCGCGATGACGGTCCTCACCCTGACGACTATCCTCATCACGATGGAGTGTTCGTCGTCTTCACCAGCGAAGGCGACGACAAACACAGCCTCCGCCAAAAACGGCATGAGGTAAACGCCACTATCCCCCCGGTTCCCCAGTACATGCATTGGTCTGACAAACCAATCACATGGAGCCGGGTGGACCATCCTGCGGTGATGCCCAACCCGGGATCATACGCACTCGTCCTCGACCCCACCTTCGCCTCCAAAAGGCTCACCTGCCGATTCTCCCGGGTGCTGGTCGATGGCGGCAGCAGCATCAACATCCTCTACCTTGACACTCTCCGCAAGCTCGGGCTCAAGGAGACGGACGTCCTGCCAACCAGCACTGTCTTCCATGGAATCGTGTGTGGGCAGTCATGCTCACCCATCGGCAAGATCTAGCTGGACGTCCTCTTTGGCGACAAGGCCCACTTCCGCTGAGAGTCCATATGGTTCGAGGTAGTGGACCTCAGTAGCCCGTATCACGCGCTGCTGGGAAGACCGGCTCTGGCCAAATTCATGGCTATTACGCACTACACCTACCTGAAGATGAAGATGTCGGGTCCCAAGGGCATCATCACTATTGTTGGCGACTACAAGAAGTCGCTCGAGTGCGCCCAAGATAGCAGCCGCCTCGCCGACGCCTTGGTGATTGCCGAGGAGAAGCGACAGATCGACCGGCTCATGTCCTAGGCCACCGAGTAGCCGGCGATTCCTTCTCCTCCGTCCCAATCGGCCGGCGAGGGATCTTTCAGGCCGGCAAAAGAGACCAAGCAGGTCCCACTCGACCCTGCCAACCCGAAGCAGTACATCACCATCGGGGCTGGCCTTAGCCCCAAATAGGAAGGCGAGCTCGTCGACTTCCTCCGTGAGAATCGGGACATCTTTGCATGGTCCCCCAAGGACATGCCGGGTGTTCCGAGGAAGTACGCCGAGCACAAACTTCACGTGTGACCGGATGCAAAGCTGGTGAAACAACCTTTGCGCCGCTTCGCCGAGGGGAAGCGGCGCACAATCGGAGAAGAGATCACCCGGCTCCTTGCAGCCGGCTTCATCATGGAGGTTTTCCACCCGGACTGGTTGGCGAACCCAGTCCTCGTGCTGAAGAAGAACAACACATGGCGAATGTGCATCGACTACACTAGCCTGAATAACGCCTATCTGAAAGACCCTTTCGCGTTGCCTAGGATAGATCAAGTGATCGACTCCACAACAGGCTGCGAACTGTTGTCGTTTCTGCATGCTTATTCAGGCTACCATCAAATCAAGCTGGATCCAGCTGATCGCCTGAAGACCTCCTTCATCACGCCCTTCGGGGCCTACTGCTACACCACCATGATGTTTGGTCTGAAGAACGCAGGTGCGACATTCCAACGCTGCATGCAGCAGTGCCTACTGCCACAGATCGGCAGAAACATCCACGTCTATGTGGATGACATCGTCGTCAAGACGAAGCAGCACTTCAGCCTCATCGACGACCTGCGGGAGACGTTCGCCAACCTGCGCGAATACAAGATCCGGCTCAACCCTGAGAAGTGCGTCTTCGGGGTCCCAGGGGGCAAACTCTTGGGGTTCTTCGTCTCCGCCCGCGGCATCGAAGCGAACGCTGAGAAGATCAGCACCATCGAGCGGATGGTGCGGCCGGCTCGGTTCCTCGACGTACAAAAGTTCGCCGGCTGCTTGGCATCCCTCCGCTGGTTCGTCAGCCGGCTCGGCGAGAAGGCCCTTCCACTCTACCAGCTCATGAAGAAGACGACGAAGTTCGAGTGGAACGACCAGGCGGATGAAGCCTTCCGCGATCTCAAGCGGGTAATCTCAAGCCTGCCAATCTTGGCAACCCCATCTGAAAGGGAACCCATACTCATATATATCGCGGCGATCACTCGCGTGGTCAGCATAGTGTTGGTAGTTCAGCGCAAAGAGGAAGGCAAGGCCCTGCCAGTACATCGCCATGTCTACTACCTTGGCGAGGTCTTGTCTGCCTCTAAGCAGAACTACCCTCATTATCACAAAATGTGTTACGGTGTTTACCTTGCTACAAAGAAATTAAAACAATACTTCCAAGAGCATGCCATCACTGTGGTGAGCACTGCTTCGCTCTCAGAGATCATGGGCAACCGTGATGCCATGGGCAGAATTACCAAATGGTCCATCGCCATGGCATACCACGATATTCGGTACGAGCCTCGCACCGCCATCAAATCACAGGTGGTGGCCGACTTCTTAGTCGACTGGGCCGAAACCCAGTTCAAACCACCGCCTCCAGACTCCATGCATTGGCGGATGCACTTCGACGGCTCGAAGATGCGGACAGGACTGGGAGCCGGCATCATCTTGACGTCTCCGAAAGGGGACCAGCTCAAGTACGCTCTCCAGATCCATTTCGCCGCCTCCAACAACGTCGCCGAGTACGAAGCACTGGCTCACGGCCTCCGGCTTGCCAAGGAGATTGGCATCCGACGGCTCATATGCTTCGGCGATTCAGACTTGGTGGTGCAGCAGGTCTCTGGCGAATGGGACGCCAGGGACGCCAACATGGCGAGCTACCACTTCCTCATCCAGCAGCTCAGCGGCCCCTTCGAGGGTTGTGAATTCCACCATGTTCCCAGGGCGGAAAATGAGGCGGCCGATACGCTGGCGAAGATTGGCTCCACAAGGCAGGCCATCCCAGCCGGCGTCTCCCTCGAGCAAGTCCACAAGCCGTCTATCAAGCCGTCTCCTAAGTAGGCATCAATCTCCGTACCGGCCGACTCTACGATACAAGCGCCGTTGGCTCCACCAGTTATGCCGGCTGTGGACCCCACGTCGACTGCACTGACGGCATCGGCTCCAAATGCGGCACCGACTGAGTCTACGGTGCAAGCGTCGTCGGCTCCACCAACTATGCCGGCTTCGGATCCTAATCCGGCCCCATTGGTCCAACCGACTCCAACAGTGGCACCAGCTACAACGACAACCCCGGCTCTGTCCGGGCTCGAATCCTCCCAGTGGATGGACGTCATGGAGATATACGGTGAGCCGGCTGCAGCAATAGCACCGGAGACGCCATCAAGCTCGGGGGCTGGGGAAGCCCCCAACAGTCAAGACGAAGCAGAGGCGACCCTTGTGTCCGCTCCATCATGGGGTCAGGCCATTCTGGCCTTCCTTCTTCGTGGC
Source organism: Hordeum vulgare subsp. vulgare (assembly GCF_904849725.1). Taxonomy (NCBI): domain Eukaryota; kingdom Viridiplantae; phylum Streptophyta; class Magnoliopsida; order Poales; family Poaceae; genus Hordeum; species Hordeum vulgare. The sequence goes on along the minus strand of NC_058524.1, from coordinate 101,478,149 downwards.
GAATTTCCTCAGAACAAGGCAGAGGCAAGACAGACCCAGCGCAGGTCCGCCGCCTATGCCATCATCAATCGCGAACTGGTACGACGCAGCATGACCGGCGTGTTCCAACGCTCCGTCGAATCAGAAAAAGGGCAGGAGATCCTCAGAGACATCCACCAGGGGGAGTGTGGGCATCATGCCGCCTCCAGAACCCTGGTGGCCAAAGCATTCCGCCATGGATTCTACTGGCCCACGGCCCTTGAGGAGGCTGTGGATCTGGTGGACAAATGTGAAGGCTGCCAACGCTTCAGTGCACAAAGCCATATGCCGCCTTCAACACTGAAAACCATTCCCTTATCATGGCTATTCGCCGTCTGGGGACTAGACATGGTTGGGCCCTTCAAGACGGCTCGCAGAGGGATGACACATCTTTTGGTAGCCGTCGACAAGTTCACCAAGTGGATCGAAGCCAGGCCTATCAAGAAGCTTGACGGCCCCACTGCTGTCAGGTTCATCACAGACATCTCTGTCTGATATGGCGTTCCCCACAGCATCATCACCGACAACGACACCAATTTCGCCAAGGGCGCCCTGGCGCTCTACTGTTCCAAGGTAGGCATCCAGCTCGACTTGGCCTCAGTGGCACACCCTCAGTCAAACGGCCAAGCAGAGAGGGCCAACGACCTGATCCTAGCTGGCATCAAGCCAGGACTAGTGGCACCACTGGTCAGGTCAGCCGGCTGCTGGATTGAAGAACTATCGGCTGTACTATGGAGCCTCCGCACCAAGCCCAACCGGTCGACCGGCTTCACTCCATTCTTTCTGGTATATGGGTCCGAGGCTATTATCCCCACGGATGTCGAGTTCGACTCGCCTCGGGTCACCCTATACATAGAAACAGAGGCGAAGGAGGCCAGAGAAGACGGTGTGGATCTCCTCGAAGAAGCAAGGGACTTGGCTTTGAGCCGGACGGCCATCTACCAACAGAAGCTGAGATACTACCACAGCAAAAGGATCAGGCCTCTCTCTTTCAGAGAGGAAGACTTGGTCCTCAGAAGAATCCAGCGCACTGCCAGCCAACACAAGCTCTCACCCCCCTAGGAGGGACCCTTCATCATCAGTAGGGCGCTGCACAACAACGCTTACTACCTGATTGACGCCCAGAAGCCAAGGAAGCGCAAGAGGGACGACTCTGGCCAAGAAACGGAGCGCCCATGGAACGCGGTGTTGGTTCGCTCGTTCTATTGCTAAAGTCAGAAGACAAGCAAAGGAAAGAGCATGCACATGTATCTTCCTCCCTCTTCAAGGAACAACGAAGGCAATAAAAAGAACATGCTCCATGTTTCTTTTTATCAAGAGTTTTCACTCAGTGTACGGGCTACACAGCGTACCACCTCTTTCCGGCTTAATCAAGATCCGAGGCTATGCAACGCGGCCCCTTGCTAGCTCTAAACAAGCTCGGGGGCTCGCCAGCCGCCTGAACGGTCCACCCTTGTAGTCGGGCACATAGTGTACCGACTGATTCCTGGTCCTTAGCTCGAGCCTGCGGGCTGGCTCCGGTCGCTCGGTTCGCGAAGTGACGCCAGGTCAGGTCGAATACATGCACAGTCCGGCTATACTTGGGACGACCGGCTCGGGCTGGCTTGATCGTATATACGATCTCATTCAAGACTCAAGACTGCCTCTGACTGCCGAAAATAACAACTACGACGAAAAGAGCATGCTCCATGCCTCTTCTTGCTAAAGAGTTTTCACTCACTGTACGGGCTTCACCGCGTACCACCTCTTGCAGGCTTAATCAAGCTCGGAGGCTACGCAGCATGGCCCCTTGCTAGCTTTAAACAAGCTTGGGGGCTCGCCAGCCGCTCGGACGGTCCACCCTTGTAGTTGGGCACATACTATACCGGCTGAATCCTGGTCCTTCGCTCGAGCCTGCGGGCTGGCTCCGGTCGCTCGGTTCACGAAGTGACGCCAGGTCAGGTCGAATACATGCACAGTCCGGCTATACTTGGGACGACCGGCTCGAGTTGGCTCATTCAAGACGGCCTCTGATTGACTTATGTCCTGTTCTTTATGTCTTGATGGCTTCGGATAAGAGAAGTCAACCAGGAATCAAAAGACGGGATCATAAGACAACACGCTTGGTGACGAATATAATGCTGAATATATACATTCATAAAAAGCATTGGCCCACGGCCCACGTTCGTTACATCCCTCCGGGGGTAGAACCAAAAACACAGAAGGACACCAGTTACGGGACAACGGCCTCAGTGGTCGTCTCGGCTGCTGCTCCTGATGTGGTAGCCTCGCCACCTCCGGCTCCTCCCGAGGTGGTTGCGTCGTATCCCCCGATGTGTCCCCCGGCTCCGCTGATCCCGGAGTCGGCATACGCCCCACCGCTGGAGGCGGCTGCAGATTTCGCGGCCCAGGCCACCTCATCGGAGCTTCCGTCGGCGTCGTAGGGTTGAAGGCCGTGCAGATCTTCAGCGATCACGCCGCCGTCTTCACCCCACTCCAAGACGAAGTCGTCCCAGGCTGCGTACTCGGCGACGGCGCTGGCTCTCACCCGGAGCTCCTCCTCCATGCCTTGCAGCTCCGCCTCTGAGCCGTCGCGTTGGGCAACCAGCTTGCCCAAGTTCAGGTTATGATACCATGACTTGGCCAAGCGCAGGGCCATATAAGCCCCAGACCGCGCTGCTGAGGCCCGCTACGAGCCAGCGGGCAAGCCGGCTCATGGTTGTCGGCTACACGCCCTCCGGCCACAGGGCCGCCACCATCGACGAACCTGCGACCTGGAGCTGAGTCACAGACTCACCCAGGACGTGCAGGAGGGCCCGAAGGCCCACCCCGATCTCTTCTACGCTCCAGCCGGAGGTAGTATCCACCTCCTGCCCGGGCGCGCGGCGCTCCTCACGGCACACCTCAACGGCGGTGTCGGCTGCGACCTGGGTCTCGGGGAAGAGATCTGGGGTAAAGGCAGCCAGGACGTAAGAACACAGCAGGAGGAGGAGACGGCAAAAAGACCAAACACAAAACAAGGAAAAGAGACCCACGCTGGAAGGCGTCGTCGGTCTCATGAGAGACCTCGAGGACCTCGCGCTCCCGCACCTCACTCGCATGAGTGAGGCGGGCGATTTCCTCCTGGAGGGTCGCGGCGGACTCCAGCACCTTGGCCAGCTGCGCTTGCTTCTGGGTAAGGGCTTCGTCCTTAGTCCTCAAGGCGGCATCCTTGAGGTTCACCTCCTCAAGATGAAGCGACGCGAGGCGGTCCATGCCGGCAGAGTAGGAGGCCTCCTTCTCCTGCAGCGTGGCCCGCAGCCGCTCCAACTCGACCCGGCCGGCCACCTCGAGCTCCTTCTTCTCCGCCTGAAGAAGGTCCAGCTGCTCTTGGAGCCGGCCACCGGCGTCGCTCAGGGCATCACACTCTGCGGCAACCTCACCCAGCCGGGCTTCAAGCTCGGCGATCCGGCTATCAGCCCCCAGGTGCTGGTCCCGAAGCTCGTTGTACGCCTGTACCTCAGCATCGTAAAGCGCCTGCCAAGGGGGAGAGAAAGGGAACAAGATTAAGATTCGACGTGGTTAAAAGCCTAACCAGCCCGATTCTCGGGGGCTACACCCAGTGGGTGCGCTTGCGTGCCCCCACTGAACAAAACTGTAGAGGGAAAAAGGCCACCAAGAGATTCGGACCGGTTGGCAATCAACCCACCCAATTCTTGGGGGCTACATCCAGTGGGTGCGCTGTCGCGCCCCCACTGACGTCAAGAGAAGAGAAAAAAGCGCAAAGAAAAACCAAAAAAGGCAAGGCCTACCTGGGTGCGGGCTTCCAAGCGCTCCATGTCGCCGCATACCAAGCGCAAAGAACGGTGCCGGCGGGCCTTCGCAGGCGGGCCAAGTTCGCCGCCCGCCATGACTTCATGGGCCGGCTCCCAGCCCGGCCCCCTACCCTTGGTACAATAGGGCCCTGCTGGGGGACAACGATGGCGCCGGCTCCTGGGGCCGGCTCGACGGCCGTCTCGGGCGCCGTCCCAACCGGCGCTACCTCCCTCGCGGGAGGCGGATGAGCCGCGTCCGACGCATCCATGGTCGCCCCTGGGGCATCTGGGGTTGCGTCTGGCGCGGTCAGATCCAGCACCGGGGCGTCAGGAGCCGCTTCGGCCCTCGGAGAAACCGGGATCGTCTCCACGTCCACCTGCTCCGGGGCTGCCGGTTCAGACGGCTGGGCCCCTTCGGTCGTTGGGTCCGGCCTGGAAGTGGCCTCGCTAGCTGGCTCCTCCACACGGGCATGTGTGGAGGGGTCCTGTCTAGCCTTCGCACGCTTCTCCGCCGGCCTATCGACCCGGCTGGGGCGAGGCTGACCCACGGTGGCCTTCCCCGCAATCGTGTCCCACCGGCGCTTGGACTCTATCTCGAGCTCCCTCTCGGCAGCATCAGCTGCTGCCCAGCCGACCCGCTCGGCTGCGGAGGCGGTGTCTTCATCCGCATCCTCCGCCTCCTTGTCAAGCCAAGCTTCTCAGAAACAAAGCTCATCTCAAGGTGAGGAAGGGAAAAAAGGAGGAAACCATACTCTGCAACTACCGGGACCTGCCTCCGGCCACCACCACAGCGCCTCTTGGCGCCATCTGCCCGCTGCCCGGTTGGAGGACCCGGCGCCGGTCGATTAGAGGCCGGCCGGGAAGCTGTGGCACCCTTGCCCTTCTTCCCAGCTACCTCGTCGGCAGCGGTCGCTCCGCCACCTTGACGCCGGCCACGCGTTAGAAGTGAGCTGGTGACCTCCTCCACCTCGTCGTAGTCTTCCTCGAAGGCTGCATCAGAACAGAATGAGGCTTCCTCATCGTCGTCCGTCCAGTGTGCTATGGCGTGCCGCGGGTACTCACCAGAAGACTCGGTCCCTTCCGACTCCAAGGGATCCTCCGAGCCGGCGGAGGAGTCTGAGCGGGGCTCCATCGCACCCTTGTCCTCCATCTCGGAGGCGTCGGACACCTCCACGTCAGGAGCAGGCTGATGAAGGGACCCCTGCAGGGTCTTGAACATCTACAACAAAGGAATTCAACTAGGCTCAGCAGCGCCACCGGCTCCAAGACAAAACAACAGAGAGGAACGGAGAAAGGCTACCATCAGAGGCGGGTGAGCCCGGTTGAACGGGGGCATCCCCCATGTCCATTCCCCGCCCTCATCCATGCGGGCGGTGGAGATCAGGTTCACCCTTCGCGCTACAGCGCCCGGGTGAATCTCTTGGTGGATAGCCGACACGGATCAAGCCGGCCGCTCATCTGGCAGACTAGATGCGGCCACCTCTGCAGAGGCAGAATCCGGCGGACCACCAGGGTGGCGAGAAGGTCGCGGCCGAGGAGGCCGCTCTTCCCCAAGATGTCGAGGTGGGCGCAGATAAGCGCCACCTCAGGATGCGGCTTGTGAGTCTTCGCATCCCAGTTCCGCCGCGTCGGAGGAGCGATGGCGAACGGGGGCATGTTGAGGGCGTCCTGGGCCGGGTCGGTGCTCTTCACGTAGAAGAAGCCCTTCTGCCAGTGCTTGATGGAATCTTGTAGAGGCATCAGGGGGAAGCCGGACTTCAGGCGGTGATGCACCAATGCGGCCCCGCACGGCGTCATGGGGCGCGGCCCCTTGAGCTTCTCCACCTCGGATTTCTCCATGGCAATGGACTGTTGCTGGAAGAAGAACAGGCTGCGCCTCAGATCGACGCGAGGCTCGATCCCCACGAAGCCATCGCACAACACAACAAAGGTGGCCAACTGCAGTATGGCATTCGGCGTCAGGTGATGCGGCTGCAGGCTGAAGAACTGGAGCCACTCGGCGAAGAAGGAGCTAGCCGGGAGCCCGAAACCCTGCTAGAAGTGCTCGACGAAGACCACGACCTCTCCTGCGACGCGTGAGGGAGAGGTCTCGGAGCTAGGAAGGCGCACCGACACTTGCGAGGCCGGGGGCAACAGTCGATGATGACGGAGCGCATCGATGTATCCCTCGTCGACGTCGCTGCCCAGCCAGGCCCCCTGCGAGGACGCCTGCTGCGCCGACGACTTCTTCGAAGAAGATCCACCGGCCATGGCTGCGGGTGGTGAGAGCTCCAAGCGGTCGACGGAGGTCTCGGCAACGAAGATGAAGAAGACGAAGGCGCGAGCTCTTCTTTCTCAGGGACGCAAGGAGGAAGAGAGCACGGAGCAGGGCGAGAAGAGGGGGTGAATGGCCTCCTCGAAACCCTCACGTCCCATTTAAACCCCACGCAGCGTCGTGGGGAGGGGATCCGGTGCGCGTCGGGCCCCATTAATTACGTGTATTACGGGCGGTAACGCCCCCCTAAGCCCAACCGTCACGGAGTAAATCCACAGAGGATCTCCCGCGCGGAGGCCGAGGGGGCGTCGTGGTGGGACCCAAGGCCCAGGCCCGGTCCCGTCAGCAGTAATCGCCATCATTACGCCAGGCGGGGCCTGGCACATGGCGTTCTCCGAGCCAATTATGACCGGACCGAGGCGTCCCTTCGAAGCTACCCATCTCCGAAGCTGACGTCCTTCGCCGCAAACAACAACCAAAATATCAAGACAAATCAACAAGCCGGTGAGGCCGCCTGCTAGCAGGCGGCAGACCTCGCCAGCTTCGGGGACTACTATCGGGGGGATAACCCCGGGGTAGGCTCATCAAGCCTGTTCCTTCATTTCCGGCCCAATGGACATGAAGGCGCGGAGATTCTCAAGGCCCAAGTCTTCTGACCGGCTAGGCATCACGTGTCGGCTGGAAGACGAGGCGGCCACCTTTCTGGCCGGCCAGGCAACCCCTGCCGGCTAGAATCCAGGCGGCCTCCCATTAAGACCCGGCATGGTCCCGCCAGCCGGACTAAGGGGGAGGCGGCCACCCTCAAGCCAGCTGACCAAACAGGCTAGCCGACCGAGGATCACAAGTCACATCAGATCGTAGGTCAGGAAGGGACCTCACGATTAAAGGTAGCTACGCGTCAGCAAAGGTACTAGATCAGGGCGTCCGAGAGGTACGAGCGTCGGCGGCCACGCCGCTGACCTACCCCGGCTGTGATCCATCACCTAGCATGATGTCGGACCGTCACACTCCCACTCCATTACTGCACTCGGCGTGGGGAACAGTGGAGGCGGTCGTACTGCCTGCCCATGAAGAATCTCGCGGGGCGACGCTCGGCGTACAGCGCGTGCTCAGCGTCAACCTTACGCGGGAGCCTAATTGGCCAGCCGGCGGGTCCCACCAGCAATCGAGACCATGCAGCCGGTGGGCCCCTCATCAACGAGACAAGACCCTTGTGGGCCCGTGGCCAGCCGGCGAAGCAGCCAGCCGGGTCCCACGCATGCACCTTTTATCCATATTGTAGGCCGGCGGGTTCGTCTATAAAACCCCCCGGCTGCCCCCCATGCAAGGGGGCCGATCACTTGCCAGTCATTCAACACTACACACTCACCAACCAACAGAGAGCAAGGTAGAGATGAGTCGGCTACTCCCCTCTTCCTCCTCCCAACACAGCTCCAGGAGCAACATTGTACTCTGTTCCCATACATCAAACACACCAGCAGGATTAGGGGTATTATCTCTATGGGGAGCCCTGAACCTGGGTACATCGTGCGTCCCATGCGTGTACCAACCTTGTTCCCAACGCCCACCTTTGTCCCTTCGGTTCTCACCGACTTTAGCCTACCCATGGCATATGTTGTGAGTATTCACCGACAACTTTGGTGGCCGTGGTTCTCCCCACCCTCCCAACCCAGTCTTTCAGCGAAGATTCCAGCATCAGAAGCAAGGGCCTCCTCAGACTCAGTACCGGCAGCCAGCAGAGGTTACTTGTCACAAGTGTGGGCAGAAGGGTCATTATGCCAACAAGTGCACTTCTCAGCTCCGTCTGCCGCCTCCTCCTCCAGGCAAACCTCCAAGTAATGCTCTTGTCAAGTTCAACCCCAGATCAGCTCGAGTCAACATGGTGACTGCAGCTGAGGCAGAAAATTTGTCAGATGTGACCATGGGTAACCTCCTCGTTAATGATATTCCTGCTAAAGTGTTATTTGATTCTGGTGCTTCGCATTGCTTCGTGCCATATCCTTTTGCATCCAAGCATAATCTGCGTCACGAGCAGTTGTCTAAGCCATTGGCAGTCGTTTCTCCTACAAAGCATTTGAGTTCTAGTTTGTTCGTTCCGGATGTTTCTGTCAAGATGGGTGCTTATGCTTTTCTGGCATCTCCTATTGTCTTGGGCAATTCCGACATTGACTTGATCCTTGGTATGGACTGGCTGGCCATGAACAAGGCATCGATTGATTGTGAAGCTAAAGAAGTGAAGCTTACCCACTCTTCGGAGGACGTGATTATATTCGCGGCGCGTGATGATACAATCCGTCTGTTCTCTTTGAATGAAAAGGGTGAGATTAATCCTATTTCGCAAGTCCCAGTGGTCTGCGAATATGAAGATGTGTTTCCTGAAGAGCTGCCAGGCATGCCTCCGCACATAGAAGTTGAGTTTGTGATTGAGCTTGATCCAGGCACCGAGCCGGTGTGCAAACGGCTGTACAAATTGGGTCTAGAAGAGTTGAAGGAACTTAAGAGGCAACTCGATGAGCAGGAGCGTTTGGGTCTAATCAGACCGAGCTCGTCTCCGGGGGCTGTGGTGTTCTGTTTGTCAAGAAGAAGGATGGCATGGACCGACTGTGTGTCGATTACCGTCCATTGAACAAGAAGACAATCAAGAACAAATATCCACTTCCGAACATAACTGAGTTGTTCGAACAGTTGAAAGGTGCTAAGGTCTTCTCCAAGCTTGATCTCAGAATGGGCTATCATCAAATTCGCATTCGCGAGGAAGATATTCCGAAGACTGCCTTCAGGACTAGTTTTGGCTCATATGAGTATATGGTCATGTCTTTTGGTCTGGCAAATGCTCCTCCGACATTCTGTCGATTGATGAACTACATATTCTCTCCGTTCAAGAATGACTTTGTCTTGCTCTATCTCGACGACATTCTGGTATTTTCTGAAACTGAGGAAGAACATGAAGAACATCTCAGATTGGTGCTTGATAAGCTGAGACAGTACAAGTTGTATGCTAGGTTTTCCAAGTGTGAGTTCTGGCTGAAAGAAGTCGTCTATCTTGGGCACATTATCTCTGCTGAGGGCATTAAAGTTGATCCGTCCAAGGTGCAGGCCATTGTTGAATGGGAGCCTCCGCAGAATGTGAAGCAGCTTTGAAGCTTTCTTGGGCTTGCAGGCTATTGCAGAAGGTTCGTTGAGAACTTCTCCAAGATCGCCAAGCCGCTCTCAAGTCTTCTTCAGAAAGGTGTGAAATATGCTTGGTCTCCAGGGTGTCAGTTGTCCTTCGACACACTCAAAGAGAAGCTTACCTCCACTCCAGTCTTGGTTCCTCCGGATGATTCCAAGTCTTACCAGGTCTTCTGCGACGCTTCTCTCAAGGGTCTTGGTGCAGTCCTGATGCAAGAGAAGAAGGTGGTTGCTTATACCTCCAGGCAGTTGAAGCGAGCGGAGAAGAACTATCCTGTGCAAGATCTTGAGCTAGCAGCTGTGGTTCACGCTCTGATGACTTGGAGACACCTCTTGTTGGAAAGTAAGGTTGAAGTTTTAACCGATCACAAGAGTCTCACGTACATCTTCACTCAGCCTAACCTGAATCTTCGGCAAACATGTTGGGTGGAAATGCTCCAAGATTTTAATCTAAGTGTTGAGTACATGCTAGGCAAAGCTAATGTCGTGGCAGATGCCTTGAGCAGGAAGGCATACTGCAACAGTCTGATTCTGCAACCTCTCCAGCCTGGTCTTTGTGAGTCTTACAGGAAGCTCAACCTTCAGTTAGTACCTCAGGGATTTCTTGCAAACCTTCAGATCTCTCCTACCTTGGAAGATCAGGTCCGAGCATCACAGCTTCTTGATGCAATGGTGAAGAAAGTCAAGATTGGCATGGCAAAGAGTCTTCCCAAGTATAAGTGCTTCAGTGTTGATGCCAGGGACATGTTTTTCTTCGAGGATCGTCTTGTCGTCCTGAAAGGTGATCTCAGAAAGGTAATCATGGAAGAAGCTCATAACTCTCTGCTCTCTATTCATCCTAGAAGCACCAAGATGTACCACGACTTGAAACAAACCTTCAGGTGGACTCGTATGAAGCGTGAGATTGCTCAGTTCGTAAATGAATGTGATGTATTTCGAAGTGTGAAACCAGAGCATCAACGTCCAGCAGGTCTTTTGCATCCATTGCCCATTCCCGAGTGGAAGTTCGATCACATTGAGATGGATTTTGTCACCGGGTTTCCGAAGTCCAAGAAGGGTAATGATGCCATCTTCGTCGTCGTCAACAAGTTGAGTAAAGTGGCTCATTTTCTTCCAGTCAAGGAATCCATTTCAGCAACTCAGCTTGTAGAGTTGTACACCTCCAGGATTGTGTCCTTGCACGGTGTGCCTATGATGATCTCTTCAGATCGCGGAAGTATCTTCACTTCCAAGTTCTGGGATTCTTTTCAGTCTACAATGGGCATGAAGATCCGCTTCAACACAGCATTCCATCCTCAGACTAGTGGTCAAGTGGAGCGAGTCAATCAAGTTCTTGAGGATATGCTAAGAGCATGTGTTATCTCTTTTGGTATGAAGTGGGAGGATTGTCTGCCTTTTGCAGAGTTCTCGTATAACAAGAGTTATCAAGCTAGTTCTGGCAAGGCTCCGTTTGAAATTCTCTATGGCAGGAAGTGTTGTACCCCGCTCAACTGGTCCGAGACTGGTGAGCGTCAGATTCTTGGGAATGATTTGATAGAAGAAGCTGAGGAGATGTGTTGGGTCATTCCTGACCACCGCAGAGCAGCTCAGTCCCGTCAGAAGAGCTATTATGATAGCAAGCACCGTGACATGTCTTATGAGCTTGATGACTTCGTCTATCTCAAGGTGTCGCCTATGAAGGGTATGCAGCGCTTTGGCACCAAAGGCAAGCTTGCGCCTCGTTTCGTTGGTCCGTTCAGAGTGGTTGGAAAGAGAGGCGACCTTGTGTACCAGCTTGAGCTCCCGTCAAACTTTGCAAATGTTCATGATGTGTTCCATGTTTCTCAGCTCCGGAGGTGCTTCAAGACCCCCGAGCGCATTGTTCATCTTCAAGACATCGACCTTCAGCCTGACCTATCTTATCGTAAGCTTCCAGTTGCGGTTCTCGGGGCGACTGAGCGCAAGACCCGCAACAAGACTGTCAAATTTCTCAAAGTGCAGTGGTCACACCATTCCGATAAAGAGGCGACTTGGGAACGCGAAGATTACCTCCGTTCTGAATTTACGGAGTTCTTTCAGGCGTAAATCTCGGGGCGAGATCTTTTTGTAGTGTGCGAGAGTTTGTAATGCCCCAAGTGTGTAGCTTACCATATTTGGAACCTTCCCATGTGGGTCCACCTTGTCATTGTCTTGAGAGCTATCAATGCATGTGATTTCATGTGACACCTTGTTATTTTCTTCCTTTGCATGCATGCATTCCATATCATTCCATGTGTCATGTGTTGTTGCTTGTGGTCATATGAGGTGATGTGTGATCTTGTGTGAGATGAGGTTTGTGATATGTGTGGTGTGGTGCAAGTCTAGTGGATGCATGTGATAGTAGGAATATATGTGGTTGGCATAGCCTTCAAAAACTATCTCCCTCCTATTTATTTCAAGCCCATATCTTTTTGCCTCTTTCCTGTTTAAAAAAAATGCCCATGTGTTAGCATATTTTGTGGTGATTTTTTGAGATGTGAAAATGTTGTTTAAATGGGTGTTTTATCAGGTGCAAATATTCCCAAAACAGCCAATGATAATGTTGTTTTGAAAATATTTAGTAGCCCCAAATAATTCTTTTCCATTTTATTCAAATAGGTCATGATTTATCATGACCAGGGACATTTTTGTTTTGATTTAATCCCCAACCGATTTTTCTTGGCTTTCATTTCTTTCTCTGAGTATTTTTATATTGGAAAGCCTCAGGGATTTAATTTTATCAATCTGGCGCCACTAGTGGGCTTACTCCCACTAGCAGGCCCATCTTCCCTTCCTCTCCTTCTCTCGTAGCCCAGCTTCCCACTTACCCCGTGTAGACGGCGTCCTGTTCCCCCCTTCCTCCGTCAGCTCTCTTCAGAGTTGCAGGTTCAGACTGACAGCAACAGATGCCGTCACGGACGTCGAGGAGCGTCCCTCGCCCCTCCTCCTCCATAAAAGGAGCCCCCTTGGCCTTCGTGCAGATAGGGTGTCCCCTCTCGCGCTGCCACCACCATTCCCTCGCCATCTCTCTCTCTCTCTGTCGTCGAGCTTTAGGTAAGGGGATCAGTCCCTCCACCATGGCCGAGAGTTGAGGAGCTCCCCACCGTCGCGCCCGTGCTCTTCTTCCCCTCCGATGACTCGGCGAGCAGGCGGGACCCTCCAGGGATCCACCCCCGCGGCTAGGGCGTCAAGATCTCCCCTACTTCCTCTCCTCCACGACGACAGCTTCCTTCACCGACGAGCATCACCGATCAGCTACTTCCCGCTTCGTCCCCTACTTCCTCTCCGGCCGAAGCTTCCCCTCGTTCCGTAGGTGAGGTAGCGCCACCTCCCCTTCCTCCACCTCCCCTTCTCTCTGTCGCCGAAGCCGCCACGTCACGTCGAGCCGCCGTTGTAGAGCCTCTCGGGCAGAGTTAGGCATAGAAATGGAACCATCGAAACTTGTTTTCCCTTCCATCTAGGAGCCGTAGTGTGATTTGTAGCGTATCACCGGCGAGGTGGCTCCCCTGTTCCGACCACCGTGGGTCATCAGTGGAACCCGAAGGGGTTGCTCAAAAGAGCAGATCCCCCTTCTCTGTCAGACTTCGAGGCGTAGCGTACTGGTAGTGCGTTGTGGTTGACAACATGTCGTGGGTTCGATCCCCTCGGCACCCCTTTTGATTTTTGTGAGGATTTTAGCACAGTAGCGGCAGAGTAGACCATACCATGTTTGCATCCTCTCTGCAGTCGAACCAGTGACATGTAGCAGAGTGGTGAGGCTATGTGTGTTGTGTATGTTGGAACCAGCAGGTCTGGGGTTCGATCCCAGTACCCATCCCTTTTCTTTTTCTTTGTTTCTTTTATTTTTTTTCCCTTTGCTGTTTTAATATCTTGCAGCCCTGTTTGTTGTAGCTGTGTGGTGTGCCTTGCACATGAGAGTGTATTTTTCTTCCCTCCTCTCAAAACCAGCAAGGGAGTGATGCATTTCTTTCGATAGCCTTGTGAATTCATGCTTGTACTTGTGTGTGTGTTTATATACTTGGTAGAAGCATGTGTAGGCTGTTTTGTTAACTTGTAAGATTGTGTGCATGAGCTTGTGTGGGCTTGCACTAGGGCAGCATGTGTAGATACATCTTATGAGTTTTAGTGAAGGTAGTGGTTTGTGCTTGTGATCTCAAGAGTGTTGTGTGTGTGTGGATGGGTTTCCCCCGTTCTCACATACCTTGTGTGAGTGTGTGTGTAGATATGATATTAGTAGATTTGCATGTGTAGCTTCATGTGAGTGTGTAGTAGTGTGGGTGAGTGTGGATTCACCCCCACCTACAAAGGCAAGTGTGCACCATCACATGTTCATATGTGAGTGTGTGCATACTCTCTTGATTGTGTAGGTGGTGTATTGTGTTGTGCTTGTTGCTAGTGATAGTGTGGTGATGTGCCAAGGCACATGGACATGAGGTCTACCCCTCATGTTCACCATTGATATTGTGGTCATGTGTATATGCTTATGTAGGTTTTGTTCTAGTGAATAGCACATGTGATGATGCACTCTTCACTAGATATGATTCTATGTAGATTTTCTTCTCTAGTTTGTGCTCACTTGTTCCAAGCAAGTGCATAGGTATTTTACATTCTTTTGGGGTAGAATCATCTCAGGAATCCATTGGTGAGATCAGTTTTTCCATTGGAACATTTTCTGGAGACGACATATTTCAGTTTTGTTCCATGTTAAGAGCTTGGTTCCATGTGTTGTGGTGAGCCCAAGGGTTTGCTTCTTCGTTGTGGTAGTATAGGGTGACCCCCTCTACCACATGTTGGTTTCATTTCATGTTTAGGAATCCATATGTGCAAGTTGTGCCCAATCAAAGTAGGCATGTGGCTGAAATTCCAGATTAGTGAAAATCTGAGATTTTCACTAAGTCTGAGAATCTGTTTATATTTTCTTCTCCTGTTGATGAGCTTGTGCAGGTCAATGTGTTGTGATTCAGCCTTAGCTTTCAACTGGAAAGTTGAAGATTATATGTTTGTCTAGCTCCCTGTAAAATTTCATTCCATTTGGAGTCTTGTAGATATTGTTTTGGCTGCTGTCAAAATGCTTCACAGCATAAACAAATAGTGAGAATCTGGAATTTTCACCAAGTCCCTGAAATCTGATATTTTTGGGCAAGTTTGCAGCTGTGTAACTTTCTGTGTTTAACTCCTTTGTGTGATATTTTTGCTTGTGCTTGTAGTACTCTTGGATAGCAACGGCCACATATCTTATTTGGCATGTTTGGGTGGTTGTAGGTGTTGTGCTATGATGCAGTTTATGGCAGATTGTGTAGTTTTAGTATTGGGATTATTCCATCTGTGCCCCCAATTCCTTAGTTGTGCTCAGTTCTCCCCATGCTTCAAACTTTTGCTCACTTTTCCCCTCTCCCTTAGCTGAAACTCTCACAAATGTTGATAACAGGCGTTTGCCGTCTTGGCGGTTAACTGACTTGTGGGACCATGTTGAACTCTGTTGACTGTGGCTGTGGCTTCGCTGGTTGGGCCGTGTTTGTGTTCATAGGACGGGCCCGTTAGTTTGTTGGTAATAAATTAAAAAAGCCTACTATCGATGGATGCAGCCTGCTATGCATGCCCGTCTTTGGCATCGATGTAGCCTGCTATGCATGCCCGTCTTTGGCATCGATGTAGCCTGCTATGCATGCGAACACCGCCACGCACGCATCTAGTGACCTAGACCTAAACGCATGCATGCACACCAACACGCACGCATCGATCCGTGCCGCACGGTTGCCAGTGGATTCAGTCGCTCCGCAACGTCATTTCACGCGTCGCAGGCATACGTGCCGATGGCAGAAGGGGCAGGCTGCACTCACGCTCGCACGCTCGCGTCCATATGTCGAGGCATCAGTTCACGCCGCTCGGCTGCCGCTCGATTTAGTTGTGCCGATAGCAGAAGGGGCATGCAGAAGGGGTAGCCGCCAACGTAGAGCACGCAGAAGGGGGAGGCAGGCAGCCGCCAATGCAGTAGGAGGAGGCAGCCACCAACGCAGAGCATGCAGAGCCGCCAACGCAGAGCACGCTCGCTTCGATTCACGTTCACACATTGATGATCGCATCGGTTCACACGGCAGCACTGATTCACGATCTACGTCGTTTGCGCGTGTACCCACTTCGTCTCCCCCGGCTATTTAAACTGCCCTTCATTGCCTCTTCTTCTACAGATCCATCTGCGCCTCCCACTTCTCTTCTTCCCCCAAAAGCCAGAGCGGTTCCACTCAGCAAAGCGTTCAAGATGCAGTTCTACGGCCCAACGTTCCAAGGGCCTCCCACCGTGCCGAAACGGCGGTACCCCGCCAACGTCGTCGTCGAGGAATCGCTCCGCGTGTGGGCGTTCTCACGCTGGAGGGGTAGCACCGAGCTTGCACGGGGGTTCCTCCGTGCGGGCTTCCACCACCTCCCGGCACGCTCGCCTCCCATGTTCAACCTCGTGGAGCAGCGTCCCCACGCGAACGCTCCACCGGTAGGGCTCGTCGTCCACTTCACCAACAGGTTCGATGCCTACCACCTGCTCGGCAAGGTGTATTGGTGTGGGTGCGAGTTCATCGCATTCACCACCTATAACATCTTCACCGACTTCGAGAGCATCTTCCCCACTCGCGACCGCATGCACAGCCTCCCGTACCACCTCGGCGACAACGGCCTGGAGGAGGAGGAGTACTGAAGCCGGCGGCGAAGAAGACGGTGAAGCCGGCGGTTAAGGTGAAGACGACGGTGAAGACATGGCGGTGTTGCCCTAGCTACCCTATCTAGTAGTATGTAGTATTAGTTTGGTGTGTGTGTTGCCCGACCTAGCTACTAATTATTATTATCTATGTAAGAAATTGGTGTCTATGTCCCAAGAACTTATATATGTTGCCCTAGCAACCCTATCTAAGTTATATTAAGTTATGTGTGTTATATTAATGCTTTGTTATGTTTGTATTTTGTTTGTCCCAAGTTTAGACACGGCTAATTGGCGTGGGAAAAATTAACCAAACTAACTAAAAATGATGTGTTTATAGATGCCTTCTAAAAATAAGAACATATTGTACATTTGTACAGGGCTTTGGTTTGCTGAGCTCTGTATTTTTTAGGTATTCCAAGAATACTTTGGTTTTCAGAAATATTGAAGTATCAAATACTTTGAGATGTTTGGCTTTAGTCAAAAGTGTAGTTTTATATACTTTAATCCCTACTTTAATATGTAGAAAACTACACTATGTTTGAAGTATGGTTGGACCTCTTTTTCCAATCATGATGTATAAATTACACTATGTAGAAAACTACACTTTGAGATGTTTGGCTTCAAAAGGATAAATGAAGGGACCCATAAAGGAAAGCCAAAAAAATCCTCAATGAGATAGAAGAGATTGGGCAATCAAATTAATGAAAAAAGCAATCAAAAACAAAAAAGAACAAAGCAATCGTTTCTAAACAAAAAAAGAAACATCACTTGTTTCTGGGCCTCATTTATCCTTTGTGGGCCTATTGCAGCTTGATTCTCTTTGGGCCCGCAAACTAGGTTTTTTTTCTAGCAGAACTGACGAACTCGAGGACAAAAGTTTGGCAAGTGCGAGAGAGAAGAGATGAACTTGATGTATATCCCTCGTGCTGCTCAAGTACTGCTTACTGTCATCTGACAAGCTAGGGTATGACCCAACACTCGAGGTTATTATCTAACAAAATAATCCTATCACTGAACTGGTAGTTGTCTTCTGTCGAAACTGAAAGTGTCGAAACTTAACAGTAAACTGCATACATTCAGAGATCAACATTTGCACTAAACAGAGTGGCAACAACAGTAGACAAACATCTCTAACGAGAGATGGCCATCAAGTAAAACCTTCCTAGAGCAAGTATTCCTAAAGCTATCAGATTGGATTGCTTCTTCAACTCAATCAACTGCTTGAAGTTCTTGTTCATCTTCTTCAATTCCGTCTTCAGTTCGACATCTACCACCGTCGGGTATTCCGGACGCGCTGCTGCTGCCGGAGCGGCACTTTCATGGGGCAGATTGAACTCGCGGATTGCATCCCCCTCGAATCCAGCAAGCCCAACCCTTGAAGCCTCTGGATGTAATCATCCATCCACTCGAAATGGTGGCATTTCTTCACGATCTGAAAACGAAATCATGTAACCTAAATCCAAATCTGACAGAGATAAAGGATGCGAGGAAAACTCACATCTAACCTGCCCCTCCGGCTTGCTCTCGCATTTGACGAACTCGCGCCCAAAGTTCCCATTCTTCTCCTCCTTCGAAGTCAACCGCTTCAGTGGCGCAATCCGTGGGCAGTCAGTGCATCGAGTCATCGGCACTGGACCATACACCGGCCACGTGGAACGGGGGGCTGACGAGGAGGTCGACATATCGCCCAAGAGGAAAAAACAAAGGAATTGGTCGAGAGGAAGAAGAACGAGAAGATGGGGAAAGAAACAGAGGAATTGCTCGATCTGCTCGATGCCTTTGTCTGTCACATGGAGAAGAGGAGAAGGGGAAGCTATATTGACGATTTGCCACATTGTATTTTGCAGTTTGAATATTTGAACCAACTCTTAACACTGACATGTGGTGGTCATGTGCGAAAAATACAATTTCATATGTAAAGTGGGGCAGATCGTAAAAAGCCAAGAAGGTCAGTGCAGTAGCCAATCAGGATGCATCACGCGGATCGCGCATGCCTACCCACATATGACGGGTGGTGTTTGGCGCTAGGGTATGATCCGACGGCGGACGTTCGACGCTAGGGTTTGGAGCATTTCTGCGGGGTTATGAGCGAGTCAACGGGGTTATTAGGGTTTGACCAGATTTCAAATGGACATAACTAAATTAGAAAAAATCGCAAAAATATAAAACAAACGTAGTTCGTCTGTTTATGAGACCTAGTTACCATAAAAAATATAAACTCGGTATAGGGGCGTTTTTTGAAAAGTCATTTTTTGAAGTGACCTGTCGAAATCAAGTTCAAATGTTTTAAAAAAATTAAAAAAATCAAAATGTTGTAATTCTTGCGCACATAGCCGTCATATGTGACAAGGTTATGAGAAAAAAATATAAACTTGGTGTAGGTTATTTTCATGAAAAAAGCCTTCACAAAAATGAGCTCTCACCTATGAACATTTTCACAGTTTAGGGTTTAGGGAGAGAGGGTTTAGGGTTTGAAAAAAAAATTCAAAAAAAATCAGAAAAATCTCCATAGCTTCATTTTGGAGTGAATAAGAAGGATCTGAACTTACTTTTTCACTTTCATATCTAAAACGTGTTATTTGACGGTTTTGAATTAAAAGCATATTTTTTCAAAAAAAAAGTAGTAATATGAATATTAATCAATAAATAGTGAGACTTCGTTTTTACCCTATATATATGGAACAAGTGTTAATAAAAATATATATGTCTCATTTAGGGAAGGTCAAAAAAAACTTGATTTCAAATAGGGTTGTTTACCCTAGCTTTCGAGCTCGTTTCTAGCACATTTCTCATTAGGACTGTTCACCTAAGAATATTGGACTTGAAATGCTCGATCAAATACACCGCACAGAGCAATGAACCTCCAATGTTCAACTTCAACTTTAGCTCGAATCCAAATTTTGGCCCAAATTCAAATATTGTTTTAAATTCAAATTTTGATGGAAATTTGAATTTTGACTCAAATAAGGAACCAAAGTAGAAGCAACATTATTACAACTGATGCCAACATTATTACAGTAGCTCAAAGCTACCAAGTTTTAAGATGCCAACATCTTAATACAAATCTACCAAGTTTTAAGCGACCGACTCGCCCTCAAATTGACAACACAAACATTTTCCAACAACTTAATTCAAATTTTTGACTTGCTCCTTGCGTTTGCAGCTGGCTTCACAGCCTTGCTCCTCGTTTCCCTAGTTGAGATGCTCTTTTCTTTCAGACTCTTGTTCCTTTTGATCTTGGGCTTTACTTGGTGTTTTCCCCGTGGAGGTGCTGATGGAGTAGTTCCACTCGCCGAGCACTTGACAACCATTTGACGGTCATCTATGGGTTCAGTAATCTTTAAAGGCACAATTTGAACAATTACCACCTCCTCTTCCTCTCTTATAGCTTCAAAACCATCAAAGGCCATGGTTTCAAAATCTTCTGCTTCATTTGCTGCTGCATTCTCCACTGCATCTTCAATCTCCATTGCTGCTGCATTCTCCACTGCATCTTCAATCTCCATTGTTGTTGCATTATCCTCAGCATTGGCTGATTTCCATCTTTCCTCCTCTCCAAATGATGCATCCGCTGCATTGGTACAAAGCCTAGCAATATGCCCCAGAACTCCACACTTTTTGCAAGCACGTTTCTTTGGTAGACGACCCTCCTCACCTGCTCTAATCCTCTGGTTCCTTGGTCTTCCTGGTGGTATAGTAATGACAGGAGCATGGAGTTTGAACCCTGGATCTACTATGTTCCAATGATCTTTCCCCAATAGTGCAGGCACATTGTCAGCATAAGCAGCCATAAATTTGGAAACAGAGAAATACTCAGAGAAATATTTATCAACTTCACCATCTGCACCCCCGATAACGGTCATCAGATGTAGGGCATGTATGCATGGCTTCCCACGGATCTGCCATTGCCTACAAGTACATTCTCTAGTACTTAGGTTCACAGGATACCTCCATACCCTATTTTTAGTGTCAGTATAGGTAACCTCTGCCTCATATGTACCAGATCGAATACATTTCATCTTCAGGCCTCTTGCCTTCAAGTGCAATGCCTTAATCAGTGATGGGAGCATTTGATGACCAACATATTGTGTTTATGCAATTCTTTTGCGAAGAGCCATCTTTATCATGATCATTTGCCTCATCTTGTCAAATGCTTGCCACAACAAGAGCCCTTTCACTGACTTGAACTTTGAATTGAAGCACTCTGCAAGGTTACTGGTCACATAATCTACTTTGCAGATTTCGTTGAATTTGCTTCTTGACCACACCTGACCATGATGTGCATCCATGCACTCCTTCACAAGAGGATTTTGAGCATACAACACTCTCAAATGGTGTTCATGCTTCCTTTTGCTGCATGTGTATGATGCTGGCCATAAGTTCTCACATAAACTTTACCTTTGAACTTCTTTTTGAAATTATGCGCTAGGTGTCGCATACATTCCCTATGCTCCACTCGAGGGAATACAATTTCCACTGCACTCTCTAAACCCTTGCAAGCATCTGTGTGTATAGCCAAACCTGGGGGTGTGCCTATAATGTTGCACAACTGCTGCAGAAACCAGACCCAACTTTCCTGAGACTCTGCCTCCACCACACCAAATGCAACTGGGAATAGCCAGTTGTGTCCATCAACTACAGAAGCTGCTACTAGTTGTCCTCTCCATCTTCCAGTCAAATGTGTAGCATCTACAGCCAAATAGGGCCTGCAGCCATCTAGAAACCCCTGCCAGCAAGCCTTGAAACAAACAAAAGCCCTTTTGAAGCACTCCTTCTGAAATGACTTCCCTTTTATTTTGAATTGAACTGTATGCTTGTCAATCTCTACAACACACCCTGTACTTGCCATCTCCACTTCAGCTTCGAAAGTGTAAAGCAGCTGAAAACTGTCATTCCATTGACCATTAATTCTGTCAAGAGCCTTTTCCCTAGCATTGAAAATTCTCATGTAAGGAATTTCTATCTTGTACTTCTCAAAAAGCTTCCCATGGAGTGTTGTTGGACCAAGTCCAGGTTCTTCTCTCAGCCAATCCAATATAGCATCTGCCACCCACCTAGTTTTTGCTAGCTTGGTTTTGGCCTTCCCCCCCCCCCTCCAGGTGGACAGGTGTGCTTGTGTGGGTTTTTCTTTATCTGAAACAAAATAAAAGGGTAAAAAATAGTTAAGAAACCTTACTCAACAATCTGAAACTAAATTACTAACTGAACTTGGATTACCTGAATATATTTGCTCTTTATCATACGAGATGCATGCAACTTCCACCTACACCTAGGATATGGACAAAAAACTGTGAACCTTGCTGGCTCACTCCTTTTAATCTTATAGGTGTTTTCAGATATAATGCACCATGTTGTCACTGCATTCCAACAGTCCACCATTGATTGGAAAATGGTACCTACACTAAGCTTAGGTTTTTCCCTGTTCCACTCAACTGTTGGCATGTCATCACCATCGTATTCATCCTCGATTAAGCTGTCCATGTTCTCCACCTTCTCTTCATTGTCAGTGTCATCAAACCTAGCTTGGCTAATAGGCTCCTCCATATATTCGTCATCCACTGCTTGCTGACTGGCTACATCGACCAGTCCAGGAAACATCATCTCGTCTTCATCATCATTTGTAGGCACTGCCTCGTCAGGTTCTGCATCCTCTTCTACACCAACTGCAGAAGGTACACGAGAAGCAGCAGCTGAATCGGAACCACAATTGGCAGCAGGCATGTTGTGGCTCCATGAACCACTTGCTTTACTTGGTGTCGACCTACAAGGAGTGCCGGGGTGCTGGCTATCAGCACAGGCAGATGATGTCTTAACTCCCTTCCCCTTCACCCATTCTGCGCGTGGTTGAAGCACATCGATTTGGAGTTTACCGAATCGGCATCCAGCAATCCTAGCAAAAAAGCAACGGCATATGATCGTTGCAAGTTAGTGGGAGAAATCTTTGCTCGTCACTGCTGAAGTAATTCAGTTCAACAGCATCGGCATCACTCCAGGGATATGTGTTTCTGAGCTCAGCTTGCAAATCTTTGAAAGATATGCTGGTTTCTACCACTTTGGGATAGAAAAATGATGAAATCAAATGCGCTTTAGTACCACGCAGCACACTAGTTTCCATTCTAATCGCCAGCCGGAAAGCCAGCGCAGGATCAATCCTATTTTCTTGAAGGAAATAAAGGCTTCAGTTAGCCGGGTAAAATCGAGCACAAATTCGAACGATTCAAGCAAACATAAGTCAAATACGGCCTACAATACGACTTAGAACGTCAAGTCAAGAGGAAACAATGCTTACCCAGGTTTAATCCATGAATTATCTGCCACGGATTCGACCCAATCCTCTCCACGGGCGACTGCATTCCGGGCGTCCTCACTCAACATCGCCATGTAATCCTAGATGGGGAGGTGGGCTATATCTGGCGGAGACGCGACGTCGCCGATGAACGGAATAGGGGCATAGGGTGGAGGAAACAACTGCGGTGGACGCGACACGACGCCGGCAGAGGAGGCGGGGCGGCGCGGTGCAGTGCGGCCTGTCTAGATATGTTTCAGATTCAGACAAGCTGCCCAATACGTGTCTCCTTGCGGTCCCACCCGTCAGCAAGCAACAGTCAGCTGAAGACTCGGCCCCACTCGTCAGCAATTGACGGTCACGGTCAAGACAACAAACGGTCAATTGACGGTCAATGGACGCTCAAGACAACAAACGGCCGCTATGAGCATTTGTGAGAGTTTCAGCTAAGGAAGAGGGGAAAAGTGAGCAAAAGTTTGGAGCGTGGGGAAAAGTGAGCACAACTAAGGAACCAGGGGCACTAATTTAAATATCCCTTTAGTATTTTGATGTTTGTAAGTTCATAGATGATGGTGTGGTGATATTATTTGCACCACCCCATCCATGTTGGATTGTTTTATGTCTTGGCTACCTGAAAATACCAGAGTTGAGCCATTGGGGTGTATTGTGATGTATTTGACACGTAGGGCTTCATATCTTGTTTCGTTGTTTCCCGTTGATCCGTAGCTCCGATTGTAATGTTCTTTATATGGTTTTGCATCGTTTTCACGAGACGCATCTGATCATGTCATCCTCATGCATGTCAAGATAGCTTAGGATGCAGTTCTGTCCAGGAACATGTATTTACTTCTCATGCTTGTGCTAGTAATAGAAATAGTGATGCATGCTCATATTCATCTCGTGCATCATGTGCTTGTTGCATCTTGAGGTGTTGTTGTTCATTGGATGTTATTTATATGTTGGGTAGCACCATGATCGGAGAATGAGTACATGGATTCGGGAGAGTACGTGCAGGACGAACAAGAGCAGTTCCAAGCTGATGATATCACAGGCAAGATGATATGACCTTGATTCCATCTCTAGACTTGTTATGCTAGATTATGTTTCTTCCATCATATGCTCGCTGCCTACCACTAAAATATTTGCCTCCTGATATTGCCATGAAACCCAAACACTTATCCCTTCCTAGCAAATCTTGAATGGCTAAGTAGGCTTTGCTCAGCTACTAATGTTAGTGTTGCTAGATGCAGGTGCTTTGTCTCATGTGATATCATGAGCTTGATATCATTATCTTAATTTTGTTATTTAATTAATGCACCTATATACTTGGTAAATAACGGAAGGCCTAGCATTTTGCCGGGTGCTTTGTTCCGTTATTGCCACCATAGTTACCGGCTACCGGTGTTTGATTCCATATTGATCGCTCATAACACGTTCAGGGTTGTTATGGGGACCCCCTCGATAAAACGCGTAGTGTTAAGACTTGTCCGGCAGGACCCAACATTGGTGTTAATTTGCTAATCACTTAATAATAATCTACATAGGGAATGATCACCCCGAGGATCTTTATTCAACAACCTGGGCCAGTGCACCTCATGAGTGTTGGTCCAAAATGGACAGACTGCGGGGGCCATGATGACCCACAAGTATAGGGGATCAACCATAGTCCTTTCGATAAGTAAGAATGTCGAACCCAACGAGGAGTAGAAGGCTCTGATAAACGGTTTTCGGCAAGGTAATAACTGCAAGCACTGAAAGTAGCGCTAACAAGTGATGGTGTAGTGAGCTGAAACGTAGCAAGCGAAAAGTAACAAGTAACAAGTAGTAGCAATGGTGCAGCAAGTGGCCCAATCCCTTTTGCAGCAAGGGACAAGCCTGAACAAAGTCTTATAGGAGGAAAAACGCTCCCGAGGACACACGGGAATTTCTGTCATGCTCGTTTCATCATGTTCATATGATTCGCGTTCGTTACTTTGATAGTTCGATATGTGGGTGAACCGGCGCTTGGGTACTACCCTTACTTGGACAAGCATCCCACTTATGATTAACCCCTCTCGCAAGCATCCGCAACTACGAAAGAAGAATTAAGACAACGTCTAACCATAACATTAAACTAGTGGATCCAAATCAGCCCCTTACGAAGCAACGCATAGACTGGGGTTTAAGCTTCTGTCACTCCAGCAACCCATCATCTACTTACTACTCCCCAATGCCTTCCTCTAGTCCCAAGTATGGTGAAGTGTTATGTAGTCGACGTTCACATAACACCACTAGAGGAAAAGACAACATACAGCATATCAAAATACCGAACGAATATCAAATTCACATGACTATTATCAGCATGACTTATCCCATGTCCTCAGGAACAAAAGTAACTACTCATAAAGCATAATCATAATCATGATCAGAGGTGTAATGAATAGCATCAAGGATCTGAACATAAACTCTTCCACCAAGTAATCCAACTAGCATCAACTACAAAGAGTAATCAACAGTACTAGTAACCTTACAAGTACCAATCGGAGTCGTGAGACGGAGATTGGTTACAAGAGATGAACTAGGTAATGGAGAGGAGATGGTGCTGATGAATATGTTGATGAAGATGCCTCCCCTCCGAAGAGAGGAGTGTTGGTGATGACGATGGCGACGATTTCCCCCTCCGGGAGGGAAGTTTCTCCGGCAGGATCGTCCTGCCGGAGCTCTTGATTGGATCTGCTCAAGTTCCGCCTCGTGGCGGCGGCGAAACCACGAAAAAGCTCCCGATTGATTTTTTCTGGAACGAAACCCTTCATATAGCAAAACAGGGGGGCTAGTGGGCCGTCAGGGAGTCCACAAGCTTGCTAACCGCCACCAGGGGGTGGCGGTGGCAGGGCTTGTGGCGCCCTGGTAGCTCCCCTCTGGTACTTCTTTAGCCCAGTATTTTTTATATAATCCCAAAAAATTCCACGTAACTTTTTAGGGCATTTGGAGATGTGCAGAATAGTGGACAAAGATTTGCTCCTTTTCCAGTCCAGAATTCTAGTTGCCTGAATTCTCCCTCTTTAAATAAACCTTACAAAATAAGAGAGAAAAGGCATAAATATGGTACCACAAAGTAATAGAACAGCCATAAAGCAATAAATATCAACATGAAAGCATGATGCAAAATGGACGTATCAACTCCCCCAAGCTTAGACCATGCTTGTCCTCAAGCGAAAACCAAGTTCCATAAACATGTCCACATGTTTAGGGACGACGGTGTCGAAAAAACATAATACGGACATGAGGGCATCATGATCACACATAGAACAGCAATACATCATAAAGATTCTTATGGGAAAGTAACAATTCCTTCATAAAGCAAAATATGAAGCAAAAACCTTACCGAGAAGTAACCAACAACAGTCCATGGTCATTGAAGCAATTGCAATTTATCGTAACATCAGAAAGAGTCAAATAAGAGCTTGTAAGGCAAACCCACATACTCAATCATCTCTTTTGTTTTCCACAATTGTTACAACTCACGTGGTACTCATGGTGTCAAAGTTTCAGCTGGACACAGAGGAAGATAGGGGCTTATAGTTTTGCCTCCCAACTATTTACCTCAAGGGTAAAGTCAACAACAATAAAGCATAAGTACTCAACTCCAGGTTGATATATGAATATAGATCTTTCCCAAGCATGCGACGGTAGCCAAGACAAAGGCAAAAATAGGGAATTGGTGAAGATCACCATGACTCTTACAAGGGCAAAAAGTAAAGGTACAAGATAGGCCCTTCACAAAGGGAGGCAGAGGTTGTCATGCGCTTTTGAGGTTTGAATGCATGTCCTCTTCGTGCGGAGGAACGTCACTTTATATTGCCTCCTGTGATAAAGAACTTTATTATGCAGTCTGTCACTTTTATGTCTTCCTCATCACAGATTCATACAAAGCTTACTTTCCACACACTAATAGATCATACATATTAGAGAGCAATTTTTATTGCTTGCACCGATGACAACTTACTTGAAGGATCTTATTCAATCCATAGGTAGGTATGGTGGACTCTCATGGAAAAATTGGGTTGAAAGTTTAAGGATGCACAAGTAGTATGTGTACTTGGTTCGGGAGTTTTGGCTAATATGAGGTGGAAGCAATCATCACATGCTAAGGGATCTCTAATCATATAACATTGTTTGGAACCAAGCAAACACAATTCATTATGTTGTCTTCCTAGTCCAACATCTACTCCTAAGCATGTAATAGTTTCGTGAGTGCTCACAATTGTAATAAGTGTCTAAGATGGTATATTTATATGTGAACCTCTCTTTCCTTATTACTTCTTATTAATTGCAACAATGACTGAGGTCTATGTTGATTTATTCTCCACAATTTCAATCATCATACATGTCATATGTAAAGCTATCACTTCCCATAAGATCATCTCATGATCTTTCATGCTATCGTTCTTTTCATACTTTTGATCATGGCACAAAGCAAAGCCCTTGACTAAGATACTCTTTATTATATAGCTCACAAGCTCGAATACATCGGGGGAGACACAAGGCAAAAGACTCAAAACTAAACACTAAAGACTTATTCCTCTAAGAGAAGAAATAAAAACTGAAAAGGAAAGAACTAAAACAAAGGTAAAAGCAAAAGATATAAAGGTGATACGATACCAGGGCAACTCCCCCAAGCTTGGCAAAAGCCAAGGGGATTGCCCATACCAATGCTTAGTTGTCTTCCTTTGGTGGTGATGGTGGTGGAGTTGTTGGAGTAGTCTGATCCTCCGTCTTCCAAGGCATAGGTGCTCCATCATGGCAGGATGAACGAGTCGCCGGAATCCTCAAATCTGCAGCCAACCTTATTGATTTAAATATGTACTCATACTCACAGTTTTGGTTCTGCAGGTCATAGATCTGGCCCTGAAGTTGATTAAGTCATAGAGCCTGGAGAGGTGTTTCCCAATGTCAATGGCATCCATCTTGTGATTTCTAGTGAACTCTGTGATCATCATGTGGTTGGCGTTGAGTCCATGCTCCACCATCCCTTGGCACTTGAAGACTTGTTGCTCCATTGCTTCGAGCCTCGTCTCCATGCTTCCGGTCTTCTTAGGGCCCTCAACATCACGGATGTGCAACATCCCCTCGCTCATCTTGATAGATTGAGGGTGTTTCAGCACTTCCGTGAGGTAGGGATTAATGACTTTCTCGAAGATCTTGTCCTTAGGAGCGTATGGGAAGTCATGATGATCTAGATCTACCACAGAAATAGGCTCGAAACGAAAACAGAGGAAGACTGCACGATACGGAGATCAAAACCTTCGGGCGAATATATATTGATTTTTTTGGACCAGAAGGAGTGCTCCGGAAGGAAACGGAGTCAGGGAGGCACACGAGGTGCCCACAAGCCCTCCATCCGCTACCAGGGGGGTAGGTGGCGGCTTCCAAGCTTGTGGCCGCCTCGTGCGCTCTCCGGACTGCTTTTTATTTTTCTAATTTTCCAAAAATTCCAAAACGGAGGAAATTTCCTATTGGAAAAGCATCGGAGTCCAATTTCTTACCGAAACAGATACCTCTTTGTTTTCAGGGTCTGAAACAGGCTGATAAACATCCCTTATGTACTCTTGTGGAGTTATGACATTGATGATATTGGTATCAACATTTATGGGAGTACCGGAGATGTAATGCTTGATTCTTTGCCCATTTACCACTCTAGAAAAATTTCCTTCCGTGTTATTGATTTTGATGGCACCGGAACGATATACTTCCTCGATAACGTAAGGACCTTCCCATTTAGAGAGAAGCTTGCCTGCGAAGAATCTCAAACGAGAATTGTATAGAAGGACATAATCACCTACATTGAACTCTCGTTTTTGTATTTGTTTGTCGTGCCATCTCTTAACCTTTTCCTTGAACAACTTGGCATTCTCATATGCCTCGGCTCTCCATTCATCTAATGAGCTGATATCAAACAACCGCTTCTCACCGGCAAGTTTGAAATCGAAGTTGAGCTCTTTGATTGCCCAATAAGCTTTGTGTTCCAGCTCAAGAGGTAAATGACATGCCTTATCGTAAACCACTTTATACGGCGACATGCCCATGGGATTCTTATAAGCAGTCCTATAAGCCCATAGTGCATCGTCAAGTTTGCTAGACCAATTCTTTCGAGATCTATTGACGGTCTTTTGTAGGATCAATTTGATCTCCCTATTACTCAGCTCCACTTGACCACTAGACTGAGGCTGATAAGGAGATGCAACTCTATGGTTGACATCATACTTAGCGAGCATCTTGCAGAAAACACCCTGAATGAAGTGTGAACCGTCATTAGTCATCAAATATCTAGGGACTCCAAATCTTGGGAAAATGACTTCTTTAAGCATCTTAATAGAGGTGTGGTGATCAGCATTTTTAGTGGGGATAGATTCTACCCACTTAGTGACGTAATCCACAGCAACTAAGATGTGAGTGTACCCATTGGAACTCGGGAAGGGTCCCATATAATCAAAGCCCCAGACATCAAATGGTTCAATGACAAGTGAATAGTTCATAGGCATTTCCCGACGCTTATTGATGTTCCCTATTCTTTGGCATTCCTCACAAGACAAGACAAACTTACGGGCATCCTTGAAGAGAGTGGGCCAATAGAAACCTGATTGCAATACCTTATGGCAGTTCTATCTCCAGCATGGTGTCCTCCGTAGACTTCGGAATGACAGTTCTGCAAGATCTGTCCCTGTTCATGTTCAGGCACACAACGTCTAATAACACCATCTACTCCTTCCTTATAAAGGTGAGGATCATCCCAAAAGTAGTGTCTCAAATCAAAGAAGAATTTGTTCTTTTGGTGATAGGTGAAACTAGGTGGTATGTATTTGGCTACGATATAATTTGCGTAATCGGCATACCACGGTGCACTATGTGAAGTGCGGATGACATTTAGTTGCTCATCAGGAAAGCTGTCATAAATAGGTCGTGGGTCATCAAGGACATTCTCTAGCCTAGACAAGTTATCTGCTACAGGGTTATCAGCACCCTTTCGGTCAACGACATGCAAATCAAATTCCTGTAGCAGGAGAACCCATCTGATCAGCCTAGGCTTAGCGTCCTTCTTCTCCATAAGGTACTTAATAGCAGCATGATCAAAGTGAATAGTGACTTTGGAGTCAACTATATAAGATATGAACTTTTCACATGCAAACATGACTGCTAGAAATTCCTTCTCCGTAGTGGCATAGTTTCTTTGGGCACTGTCTAGAGTTTTACTAGCGTAGTGAATGACATTCAACTTCTTGTCAACTCTTTGTCCTAGAACAGCACCAACAGCATAATCACTAGCATCGCACATGATTTCAAAGGGCAAGTTCCAGTCAGGTGGTTGAACAATAGGTGCGGTTATCAAAGCCTTCTTAAGTATTTCGAAAGCTTCCTCACAATCCTCATCAAAAACAAATGGAACATCCTTCTGCAAGAGGTTGGTAAAAGGCCTAGAAATCTTAGAGAAGTCTTTAATGAACCTTCTATAGAAACCAGCATGACCTAGGAAACTTCGTATACCTCTGATATCTGGGGGGCAAGGCATTTTCTCAATTGCATCAACCTTAGCCTTATCAACTTCAACGCCTCTTTCAGAAATTTTGTGTCCTAAGACGATACCTTCGTTTACCATAAAGTGGCACTTCTCCCAATTCAAGACGAGGTTGGTATCTTCGCATCTCTGTAAGACTCGATCAAGGTTGCTGAGGCAATCATCAAAGGAAGACCCGTAAACAGAGAAGTCATCCATGAAAACCTCGACAATCTTTTCACAAAAGTCAGAGAATATAGCCATCATACATCTTTGAAAGGTGGCACGCACATTGCATAAGCCAAAAGGCATACGTCTATAAGCAAAGGTACCGAAGGGGCAGGTGAAAGTGGTTTTCTCCTGATCGGATTGTGCAACAGGTATTTGCGAGAAACCTGAATAACCGTCTAGAAAGCAGAAGTATGTGTGTTTGGATAGCCTTTCTAGCATTTGGTTGATAAACGACAAAGGATAATGATCTTTCCTGGTTGCCTTGTTCAGTTTCCGGAAGTCTATCACCATCCTATAGCCAGTAATAATCCTTTGTGGGATTAGTTCATCCTTATCATTAGGAACGACGGTGATACCTCCCATCTTAGGTATGCAATGTACTGGACTTACCCAATCACTATGAGCAACAGGATAAATGATTCCAGCTTCCAGAAGCTTTAATATTTCTTTTCTAACGACCTCTTTCATCTTAGGATTTAATCTCCTTTGATGATCAGCAACTGGTTTAGAATCAGGATCGGTTTTAATCTTGTGCTGACATTGAGTGGGACTAATACCCTTAAGATCATCAATAGTATATCCAATAGCAGGACGGTGCTTCCTCAGAGTTTTTAGTAACTTCTTCTCTTTGTGCTCTGAGAGGAGAGCACTAATAATAACATGGTATATCTCCTTCTCATCAAGATAGGCATACTTAAAAGTATCAGGCAACTGTTTAAGCTCGAACACAGGATCACCCTTTGGTGGGGGAGGATCCCCAAGTAGTTCAAAAGGCAGATTATTCTTGAGAATAGGATATTGTTCTAAGACAATTTTATCTATCTCATCTCTCTCCTCCATATGCATATCATTTTCATGCAATAGCAGATATTGCTCTAAAGGATCCGTAGGAGGTACGGCAATAGAGGCAAGAGCAATGATTTCATCCCTACCAGACGACTCTTTTTCATGGGGTTGTCTTCCAAACTTGGAGAAGTTATATTCATGAGACACACCCTCGAAACTAACAGTGACGTTCTGCTTAATGCAATCAATGTGAGCATTGACAGTGTTGAGAAAGGGTCTACCAAATATAATGGGACAAAAGCTATCTTGTGCAGTACCAAGGACGAGGAAATCAGTAGGATACTTCGTCTTACCACACAGGACTTCTACGTCTCTCACAATTCCCAGAGGGCAGATAGTGTCTCTATTAGCTAGCGTAATGGTGACATCAATGGGTTCTAGCTCAGCAGGTGTAATCTCATCTTTGATTTCATCATATAGAGAACGGGGTATTGCACTAACACTAGCTCCCATATCACATAAACCATGGTAACAGTGATCTCTATCTTGACAGAAACAACGGTAGGCCAACTACAGGTCCGCATTTGTCTTTCGCGTGAGGTTTAGCAATTCTAGCGGAGTCCTCACAGAATTTGATAACATGCCCATCTACGTCTTTGGCTAAGAGATCTTTGATAATAGCATCACTAGGTTCAACTCTAATCTCCTCAGGGGGTGCAAGTGGTCTAATGTAACCCCTACGTATCACAGTTGGAGCTTTAGAATAATCCTTTCGATAAGTAAGAGTGTCGAAGCCAACGAGGAGCAGAAGGCTCTGATAAACGGTTTTCAGCAAGGTAATAACTGCAAGCACTGAAAGTAGCGGTAACAAGTGATGGTGTAGTGAGGTGAAACGTAGCAAGCGAAAAGTAACAAGTAACAAGTAGTAGAAACGGTGCAGCAAGTGGCCCAATCCCTTTTGTAGCAAGGGACAAGCCTGAACAAAGTCTTATAGGAGGAAAAACGCTCCCGAGGACACACGGGAATTTCTGTCATGCTCGTTTCATCATATTCATATGATTCGCGTTTGTTACTTTGATAGTTTGATATGTGGGTGGACCGGCGCTTGGGTACTGCCCTTACTTGGACAATCATCCCACTTATGATTAACCCCTCCCACAAGCATCCGCAACTATGAAAGAAGAATTAAGACAACGTCTAACCATAGCATTAAACTAGTGGATCCAAATAAGCCCCTTACAAAGCAACGCATAGATTGGGGTTTAAGCTTCTGTCACTCCAGCAACCCATCATCTACTTACTACTCCCCAATGCCTTCCTCTAGGCCCAAGTATGGTGAAGTGTTATGTAGTGTACGTTCACATAACACCACTAGAGGAAAAGACAACATACAGCATATCAAAATACCGAACGAATATCAAATTCACATGACTATTATCAACATGACTTATCCCATGTCCTCAGGAACAAAAGTAACTACTCACAAAGCATAATCATAATCATGATCAGAGGTGTAATGAATAGCATCAAGGATCTGAACATAAACTCTTCCACCAAGTAATCCAACTAGCATCAACTACAAAGAGTAATCAACAGTACTAGTAACCTTACAAGTACCAATCGGAGTCGTGAGACGGAGATTGGTTACAAGAGATGAACTAGGTAATGGAGAGGAGATGGTGCTGATGAAGATGTTGATGAAGATGCCTCCCCTCCGACAAGAGGAGTGTTGGTGATGACGATGGCGACGATTTCCCCCTCCGGGAGGGAAGTTTCCCCGGCAGGATCGTCCTGCCGGAGCTCTAGATTGGATCTGCTCAAGTTCCGCCTCGTGGCGGCGGCGAAACCATGAAGAAGCTCCCGATTGAATTTTTTTTCTGGAACGAAACCCTTCATATAGCTAAAGAGGGGGGCCAGTGGGCCGTCAGGGAGCCCACAAGCTTGCTAGCCGCCACCACGGGGGTGGCGGTGGCAGGGCTTGTGGCGCCCTGGTAGCTCCCCTCTGGCACTTCTTTAGCCCAGTATTTTTATATAATCTCAAAAAATTCCACGTAACTTTTCAGGGCATTTGGAGATGTGCAGAAATAGTGGACTAAGATTTGCTCCTTTTCCAGTCCAGAATACCAGCTGCCTGAATTCTCCCTCTTCAGATAAACCTTGCAAAATAAGAGAGAAAAGGCATAAATATGGTACCACAAAGTAATATAACAACCCATAAAGCAATAAATATCAACATGAAAGCATGATGCAAAATGGACGTATCAGGCCACCACAGGGAAACTTGAGGTTTGGCTCGTGTAGGTTTTTCCATCCGTCGTCTCCTGAGACAGAGATACGCGGCTCTTATCGAGGTCGTCGACACGACGAGAGGTCTTGCTAGAGTTGTCTTACCTTAGCGATATATCTTGCGTATAGGAATCCCGGTGAAGCTTTGGTTCTCCCCAGAGTTGAGGTTTTCCTCTAAGGAATCCGACGAGATCACGAGCTTCGTGATAGAGGATTACTTTGCGGCCCGTGTAAGTTTCTGATGGATTAGTTGGAGCACCCCTGCAGGGTTTAATCTTTCGGAAAGCCGTGCCCGCGGTTATGTGGCAACTTGGAATATTTTGTTAACATCCGGTAATAGATAACTTAAACATAAGCTAATAAAGTTGCCAACTGTGTGCGTAACCGTGACTGTCCCCTTCGAAGATCTCTCTTCGATCGGGAACACAGTGGGGTTATGATTGACGTAGGTAGGTGTTCAGGATCACTTAGTGATCATATATCATCGATCGCTAGAATAGACCACCTTCAATTCATGTTCTACGTAAGTTAGCCACCATATAAAGCTTAGGATGTTGCAACCTAAATACTCCACCTTACCAACCTAATAACTTGACTAGTTCTGGCACCGGGGTCATAGATTGCTGAGTCCCCATGGCTCACAGATTCCTTCACAACACCAACAGGTTCAGGTACCTCCAAGACAGGTGATCTCGACGGCATGCAGTTGGCGTGGCAGTACGATGAGGAGAACGACCGCCTGTACGTGAACTATCCAGAAGATTGAGGCGTGGTTGTGATCGTGGGCCAGCAGGCAGGGTAGCATAGTCATTTCTCATGTTTTGTAGTCCGTATCGGAACTACCTTGTTTGTATGCGTGATGTACTCTGATATATTTATGAGATGACAATTCAATCCCTTACTGTCATTCTGTCATTATTATGTATGTGCTATGTTGCCATGTTTGCGAAATGCTTAGGTGCACTTCTTTCCAATTCAGGGCCTCGTTTCCCAAATCGGAAAGGACCGCATCTTAGTCGTTACACCTCGTGGGAGATCACAAGCCCCCTAGGCGCGCCCTAGGGGGGCGCCTGGCAAGCTTGTGGGCCCCACGTGGCTCCTTTGCCCTACCTCTTTGGCCTATAAATTCTCTAAAATCCCAAAACCAAAGGAGAGAGCCACGAAAATACTTTTCCACCACCGCAAGCTTCTGTCTCCGCAAGATCCCATCTGGGGCACGTTCTGGTGCCCTGGCGGAGGGGGATTCGTACACGAAGGGCTTCTTCATCAACACCATTGCCTCTCCAATGATGCGTGAGTAGTTCACCACAGACCTTCGGGTCCATAGCTAGTAGCTAGATGGCTTCTTCTCTCTCTTGGATCTTCAATACAAAGTTCTCCATGATCTTCATGGAGATCTATCCAATGTAACTTTCTTTTGCAGTGTGTTTGTCGAGATCCGATGAATTGTGGATTTATGATCAGATTATCTATGAATATTATTTGAGTATCCTTTGATCTCTTATATGCATGATTTCATATCCTTGTAATTCTCTTCGAGTTATGGGTTTCGTTTGGCCAACTTGATCTATAATTCTTGCAATGGGAGAAGTGCTTGGTTTTGGGTTCATACCGTGCGGTGTCCTCACCCAGTGACAGAAAGGGTAGCGAGGCACGCATCGTGTTGTTGCCATCAAGGGTAAAAAGATGGGGTTTATATCATATTGCATGAATTTATCCCTCTACATCATGTCATCTTGCTTAAGGCGTTACTCTGTTTGTTATGAACTCAATACACTAGATGCATGCTGGATAGCGATCGATGTGTGGAGTAATAGTAGTAGATGCAGAAAGTATCGGTCTACTTGTCTCGGACGTGATGCCTATATGTATGATCATTGCCTTAGATATCATCATGACTTTGCGCGATAATATCAATTGCTCGACAGTAATTCGTTCACCCACCGTAATACTTGCTATCATGAAAGAAGCCTCTAGTGATCACTATGGCCCCCCGGGTCTACTTCACATCCTTTATTCAGATCTACAAAATTACTTTGTTGCACTTTTCACCTTCAGATCTCACCTTGCAAATAATCGTGAAGGGATTGACAACCCCTTTATCGCGTTGGGTGCAAGTTTGTTTGTTTTTGCGCAGGTACATTGGTGCCTCATCTTGATACTCCTACTAGATTGATACCTTGGTTCTCAAACTGAGGGAAATACTTATCGCTACTTTGTTGCATCACCCTTTCCTCTTCAAGGGAAAAACCAACGCAAGCTCAAGAAGTAGCAGTTCACTTGGGCTAATTCTCTCCCTAAACCCACATATGAAAAGCTAGACCGCGTATTGATGGATTCTGATTGGGAATCTAAGTTCCCACTAGTGTCAGTATGTGCTCTTGAATGGATTGTGGGGCTGTCGGACTATGCTCCAATTCTATTGACCACTGGGATACCTAAACTACAATTGTAAACCACGTTTCAAGTTTGAACTCGGATGGTTACATTGTGAGGGGTTCCATGAGATGGTTAAAAGAATTTGGGAAAGACCGATGGCAGGTGACACGCCAATCCAGAGGTGGAACAATAAGATTCGTGCTTTACATGCACACCTCGTAGGTTGGGCTCGTCACACCACTGGCTTACTTAAAAAAGAAAAGGTACGACTATCCTTGAGTATTGATGCTTTAGAAGCATTAGCAGAAGTTTGTTTGTTATCTACGCAAGAGATTGAGTTGAAAAGCCAATTCAATGCACAAATAGTGAAACTTCTGCGTGAGGAGGAATTAAAATGGTATCAAAGATCCAAAGCCTAATTTATCCTAGAAGGGGATTCAAATACCCGCTATTTCCATAGTATTGCCAATGGCAGACACAGGAAAAAGCGTATTTATTCTCTAGTACAGGATGAGGGAACGATCGAGGGCCATGAACAACTAAAGTCATACATTACAAATTTTTATAAAGACCTGTTTGGAGCCCGAGAGGAAGGTAATTTCACACTGGATGAGTCTCGAACAGGGGATTTACCCCAAGTTTCAGATGAGGAAAATAGCTTACTTACTAAACTCTACTCAAAGGATGAGGTGAGAAAGGCGGTTTTCAAAATGAAACATAACAAAGCACGTGGACCTCACGGATTCCCGACTGAGTTTTATCAGAATTTTTGGGATGTCATCAAGTCTGATCTATTACAATTGTTTGCATGCCTCTATGAGGGACAACTAGAGTTGTTTCGTCTCAATTTTGGTGAAATTATTTTATTACCTAAGGTTAATGATGCTGAAAGGATTCAACAATATAGACCCATATGCCTCCTTAACGTTAGTTTTAAAATATTTACCAAAGTCGTTACCATTCAATTGAACAGTGTGGCAGATCATGTGGTTCGTCCATCTCAAATGACTTTTATGAAAGGTCGGAATATCCTGGACGGGGTGGCGATCCTACATGAAACAGTTCACCAACTACATAGGAAAAAGATGAATGGGGTAATTCTTAAAATTTATTTTGAGAAAGCCTATGATAAAGTAAATTGTTCTTTCCTTCAACAAACACTCAGAATGAAAGGTTTTTCTTCTGAGTGGAGGGCGTTAATTGATAGCTTTGTTTCGGGAGGAACTGTAGCCATTAAAGTCAATGTTGACACTGGCAAATTTTTCCAAACGAAAAAAGGCCTTAGACAAGGTGACCCAATATCGCCAATGCTATTTAATATAGTGGCTGACATGCTGGCCATCTTGATCGAACACGCAAAAGTTGCGGGCCAAATTGAAGGTTTGATTCCACATCTAGTCGATGGTGGCTTGTCGATTCTTCAATATGCCAACAACACAATTCTTTTTATGGAACATGACATCAAAAAAGCTCGTAACCTAAAACTGATTTTGTCAGCATTCGAGCAACTCTCGGGTCTTAAGATTAACTTCCATAAAAGCGAATTGTTCTGTTTCGGCGAGGCTCAGGAAAATGCCTCCTTGTATGCTGAATTATTCGGATGTGAACAAGGTAATTTTCCTATCAACTATTTGGGTATTCCGATTCATTATCGGAGACTTACAAAGGCTGAGTGGAAAAAGGTGGAGGAAACACTCCAACTAAGACTTAATAGTTGCGAAGGTAAACTCCTATCCCTTGGTGGAAGATTGGTCCTCATAAATTCGGTACTAACTAACATGGTACTGTATATGATCTCATTCTTCCAAATACCTAAATAAGTTCTAAAACGATTGGATTATTTCCGATCTAGATTCTTCTAGCAAGGGGATGGAGATAAAAAAAATATCGACTGACTAAGTGAAGCGTGGTTTGTTGTCCTAAAGACCAAGGAGGGCCATGACCTTGAGGTTAAGAACAAAGCTCTATTGGGTAAATGGATTTTCAAGATTCTTTTTGGAGAAGGATTGTGGCAAACCCTCCTCAGGAGAAAGTATGTGGGAAATCAAGCCGTATCTCAGGTTCTTTGGAAGCCTCGTGATTCGCACTTCCGGGCAGGCCTGATGGCTACGAAGAAGTTCTTTTTCCCACAAGGATCCTTCTCAATTAGGGATGGGTTAGAAATTCGCTTTTGGGAGGATAAATGGCTAGGTACATCCACTCTTATAGAGCAATATCTGGATTTGTATGTGATTGTAAAAAACAAGAGTGACACGATTGCTAAGGTGTTGGGTACCTCCCCACCAAATGTTTCGTTCAAGAGAAGTTTACTTGGAACAAGACAAGCATCTTGGAATGCCTTGCTCACCCGATTGGATACCATCCGTCTATCAGAAGGTCTAGATAAATTTCGATGGAATCTTACGAAGAATGGTCAATTCTCAGTTGATTCCATGTATAGATAATTAATCCTACCCAAAGTACCAGTTGATATTAAGGAGAATAACAAAGTTTGGGAGATGAAGATCCCACTAAAAACTAAGGTGTTTGCATGCTATCTTCGCCGAGGTGTTATTCTTACAAGAGATAACCTTGCAAAACGCAATTGGCATGGAAGTAAAAAGTGTGTATTCTGTCAACACGATGAGAGTATTACACACTTGTTATTTCAATGCGAGTTCGCTAGGTCTATATGGTCAGCCAACCAAATACGTTCTACCTTACATCCCCCGACTTCGGTTGCAAACATTTTTGGCAACTGGCTGAACGGGGTTGATTCTAGGTTTAAACTATTTTGTAGGGTGGGAGCTATTGCCATTGTTTGGTCGCTGTGGCTATGTAGAAATGACAAGGTTTTTAATGACAAAAATTCTTCTGTTATGCAGGTTATTCATCGGTGTACAACAACGCTACGAGTCTGGTCGGCCCTGCAGCGTGCGCAACATCGAGACTTGTTTTTGGAGGTGGCGTTACGTTTGGATGCAGCAGGCATGGAGTTATTTTCCCAGCATGGATGGCAACATAGTCTCCGGATTGATCTACCACCCTCTTAGGCGGCTTCACAAATTCTTATATGTTGTCCGCCATGCTTTATTTTCAGTTTGTGTACTAGTGAACTCCTATACTTGTTGGCTGTGTGCATCCTTGGTATGCAGAGGCCGGGTGTAATGCTTAAAACTCTTAAGTAATAAATTCCCTTTATTGAAAAAATATATGATTTTATAAAAAAATCCTATAATCTAAGAAGATGGAAGGGATCTTTGAAAAAAAAATACTCATCATTTAGTGATTTCAGAGCTTTCGGTTTTGATAGTATATCAGTGTCTCTCAGGACAACTTATTTCGAAACCGAGGGAGTAAGCCTCGGGCCCAACCCATCCGTCTAGATGGATCTACTACGTTTACACAATCCAGACCAGTCCTGTCCAAACGGGTCGTGCTTCCTCGGCTAATTGGGCTGTGCCAGGCACGCAACCCGCCTCGGGCCGTGCGTGGGCCTGAAGGCTGGGCACGCGGGGTGACACGGCACGACCCGTTTATCATTTTTATTATTTATTTTTATATATATATAAGATAAAAAAATAGCCCAATATGCCAAAATCGGCCCCAAAAATAATTTAACAGGCCAAAATCGGCCCAAATAATAGCCTAAAATACAAAAAACCTAGCAGGCTGGCGGGCCTAGCGTGCCAACGGGCCGACCCGTATAGCCTCCGTGCCGTGCCTGGGCTGGAGACTGCACACGTGGGCCGGCCCGGCACGGCCCGACTAATATTCGTGCCTGGGCGGGCCGTGCCGTGCCAGACCAGTTTATGGCGGGTGTTAGATAAAACGAGCTAAACGAGATACGAGAGACACGAATTTTTACGTGGAAACCCTTGCGGGAGAAAACCACGGACGCACGAAGGCGCAATCACTATGAGGGTTGAGTATTACAAGCAAGAGACGACATGCCGTCTTTAGGTGCGACTACATGGAGTACATATGAGGGGTAATACATGAGAGTCCATGGAGGACAAGTAAACAAGTTGTACTCATATGCGTCGGTACCAATGCAAAGGCCCACACCGTTTGTACTATGTCTAGTCCAATACGGTAGAATTTGGATCACAATTTAACAATCTACACCTTGTGCCAAATTCCCTCCAGTAGTCGAAGAAAGTGAATAACTCCATCCAAATCAGCATAAACACCTTGTGTGTCAAAAGTCCAAAGGACTAGTGAGAAATACCAACTAAGCCTGAGCAAAGCTCAAAGTTATTGGTAGGAACTGGTTTTGTCATCATATCAGCAGGATTATCATGAGTACTTATCTTGCATACCTTCAAATCACCTTTAGCAACAACATCTCGAACATAGTGAAACCTGGCATCAATGTGTTTTGTTCTCTCGTGATACATTGGATTATTTGTAAGATATATAGCACTTTGACTGTCAGAAAATATGGTAGGACAATATAAGTCTCCACAAAGCTCGGTGTATAAACCTCTCAACCAGATAGCTTCTTTCCATGCCTTAGAAATAGCCATATACTCGACATTAGTAGTGGAGCAAGCCACAATAGACTGCAAAGTTGCTTTCCAACTCACATCACAACCACCAATGGTGAAAACATAACCCGTGAGTGATCTTCTCTTATCCAAATCACCAGCAAAATCAGAATCAACAAAACCAACAAGTCCATCTCCAGTTTTCCCAAACTGTAAATAAGCACTAGAAGTACCTCGCAGGTATCTGAAAATCCACTGAACTGCTTTCCAATGCTCTTTTCCAGGATTGGCCATGTATCTACTAACAACACTCAGTGCATAAGATAAAATCAGGAGAGAACAAACCATGGCATACATAAGTGAACCAACTGCACTTGAATAGGGAACTCTAGACATGTACTCAATATCGGAATCTGACTTAGAACATAAGGTTGATGATAATTTGAAGTGTGCAGCTAACAGAGTACTTACTGGCTTGGCATTATGCATATTAAAACGACGAAGAACTTTATCAATATATCCCTTCTGACTTAGATATGATTTTCTAGACGGTCTATCTCTAGATATTTCCATGCCAAGTATTTTTTTTGTTGCACCCAAATCCTTCATCTCAAATTCATTACTCAATTGCTTCTTTAGTTCATCAATCTCTGACATGCTCTTTGCATCAATTAACATATCATCAACATAAAGGAGCAAATAAATAGCTGAACCATTGAAAATTTTCAAATAAACACGGTTATCATAATTAGACCGTTTGAAACCTTGAGAGAGCATAAAAGTGTCAAATCTCTTGTACCACTGTCGAGGGGATTGCTTCAATCCATAAAGAGATTTCTTTAACTTACACACAAGCTTTTCTTTTCCAGGAATAACAAAACCTTCAGGTTGTTCCATATAAATATCCTCTTCTAATTCTCCATGTAAGAATGCAATTTTAACATCTAATTGTTCAAGCTCAAAATCATTCATGGCAACAATACTAAGTAAAGTGTGAATAGAGCTATGCTTCACAACAGGAAAAAAGACTTTGTTATAGTCAATACCTGGAATTTGGCTATAACCTTTAGCAACTAACCTTGCTTTATATCTTGTCTCATCATTAGGAGAAACACCTTCCTTTATTTTGAAAACCCACTTGCAATGACTAGGTTTATTCTCTCTAGGTAATCTTACTAAATCCCAAGTGACATTCTTTTCAAGTGATTCCATCTCATCATGCGTAACAGTCATCCACTTATTACTATCACCAGAAATAATAGCCTCGGAATATGAAGAAGACTTAGCATTACCTTCAATTTCTTCCGCAACAGATAAAGCAAAAGAAACAATATTGCACTCCTCAATTAACCTTTCAGGTGCATTAATACCCCGTCCAACTCAGTCACGTGCGAGATTCCAACCGGGTGGAACAATAGGTTGATTTGGAGTGATATGTTCATCATAAAAGACGGGATCATCATGTGCATCAACATTTTCCTTATCAGAAGTATCAACTGAATCAATAACATGCTTCACCTGAATAGTAGGCTGCTGAACAGTAGACTGTTGTTCACTCTCAACAGGAACATTAGTAGATGGAACATCATGTAACATAGCAGATTCATTAAAGATAACGTTTCTGCTAATAACAATCTTTTGTGTTTCACGATTCCACAATTTAAAACCCTTAACACTAGATTTATAACCAAGAAAGATGCACTTAACAACCCTAGGCTCCAACTTTCCGTTATCAACATAAGCATAAGCAGTGCAACCAAAAACTCTCAACTGTGAATAATCAGCAGGTGAACCAGACCATACCTCAATTGGAGTTTTCTTATTAAGAGTAATAGATGGTGAACGGTTGATGAGATAACAAGCAGTGGAAGCGGCCTCAGCCAAAAAACGCCTATGCAAACCTGCATTGGACAACATGCAACGGGCTCTGGAAATAATGGTCATGTTCATACGCTCAGCAACACCGTTTTGTTGAGGAGTATAAGGAACAGTGTAGTGTCTCACAATGCCTTCACACTTGCAATAATTCCCAAATTGCTTAGAACAGAATTCCATACCATTATCAGTGCGAAGTATTTTACCTTATTTTCAGTTTGTCTCTCAATCATAATCTTCCACTCCTTAAAAGTTGAGAAAGCTTGCCATTTATGCTTCAAGAAATAAGGCCAAACTTTTCTCGAATAATCATCAATAATAGTCAACATGTAACTAGCACTACCTAGTAACTTTTTCTTAGATGGTCCCCATAAATCAGAATGCACATAATCAAGAATACCTTCAGTTGTACGAGTCGAAGTGTTGAACTTCACCCTCTTGTGCTTGCCGAAGATACAATGCTCACAAAATTTCAATTTACCAGTTTCATATCCTTTAAGAAGACCTCTCTTATTTAACTCTGCCAAACCAAGTTCACTCATATGTCCAAGACGCATATGCCAAAGGTTAGAAGCATCACAATCAGAATTCTTTGAAATAACTGGAGTATCATTACCTGAAACGGTAGAACCTTGAAGGTAATAAAGTCCATTGGTCGAACTTAAGTCACCTTTCATCACAATGAGAGAACCTTTGGTGACCTTCAAAACGCTATCTGCACCTGAATACTTGTAGCCCTTTGCATCAAGGGCACTCACCGAAATATGATTTCTCTTCATCTTTGAAATATACCGAACATATGTCAAATTTTTTATCATGCCATCAAACATCTTGATCCGAATGGAAGCAATGTCTTCAATCTTGCATGGTGAATTATCAAAACCCAAAACAGAACCAGCGGCAGTAGTAGAATCAAAAGTAGTAAACCAATCTCTATGCGGGCACATATGAAAAATACATGCAGTGTCAAGTACCCACTCATCATTGATCTCAGCACATCCAGCAATAACAACAAGAACATCATCGGAACTGTCATCACGAGCAACATTAGCAGAATTTTCACCTTGTTTGTTACCTTTCAGTTTATA
Organism: Hordeum vulgare subsp. vulgare; assembly: GCF_904849725.1. Classification (NCBI taxonomy): domain Eukaryota; kingdom Viridiplantae; phylum Streptophyta; class Magnoliopsida; order Poales; family Poaceae; genus Hordeum; species Hordeum vulgare. The sequence goes on along the minus strand of NC_058524.1, from coordinate 101,435,314 downwards.
CGTACCATTCCTCTTTTCCTTGTTCTGCTAATTGAAACATTCTGAGATGTCATGCCCGTCTCTCTTGCAATATCTGCAAGATTGCTTCTTGTCTCTGGATTGCGACCGACCCTTCTGGCCGTTCTTACTTTTGCCACGGTTTTCATTATGTGAGTTCTTCTCCTCTGTCCTGCCACGAACAGATAATCCCTCGGCTTGGGATGAACTTGAACCATCATGAGGCACCATCAATTTCATCTTCTCCTTAGAGTTCAAAGCTTCATAAACTTCATTAAGCGTGAGAGTATCATGGCTGTATAATATGGTGTCTCAAAAATTGGTATAAGAACTTGGCAGTGAACAAAGTAACATTAAAGAAGTATCTTCCTCGTCATACTTAACCTCCATTGCAGCTAGATCAGATATGATCTCTTTAAATTCTGAAATATGATTCAAAACATTACCTTCCTCGGGTAACCTATGCATGAATAATTTTTGCTTCAGATATGTCTTGCTGGTGAGATCTTTCATCATGCAAATCCCTTCCAGCTTTAACCATAGAGCGACCGCAGTTTTCTTGCTCAAAACTTCTTGCAAAATATTATTATGCAAATGGAGTTGAATTTGTAACAAAGCTTTACAGTCCCTTCTTTTCTCCTCAGCAGTCCAATCCTCAATTATATTCTTCCCAAAACTATCCAGTGCATCATCGCAGTCGGCATGCACCAACAACGCCCGCATCTTGACTTGCCATAGGGTAAACCTTGTGTCACGGTCCAACAGCGAAAGATCGTACCCGATGGATGAATCTGTATACACAAAGTAGTGCAAGCCGGCAGATTTTTTTTTTTAAGAATTAATTTGGGGAACAAAGAACTAGTAGAATAATAGCACCTGGTAGTACTGGGGAGCTGGCGAACAAAAAAGAACTAAACTAGTACTAGCCTCGCGTGGAGTAGTACTAGTAGCAGATTAGATCAAATCAGGTTTACACCCTGAGTCTTGATCCATGTGATCCCACGTGGAGTAGTAGCAGAAACTTTGCTTGATGGATGGTGCTTTGCGGCTGGGAAGTAGCAGCAGCAGCGACGCGTAATCTCTTCGGGAGCACAGCAGACAGCGGCGGCTTCAGCTGTACGCAGCAACAGCGCGCGACCGATGTTTTTTTGGGACTGCAACGCCTCGGTATGGACGGACCCAGCGGAACACAACAGAAATTTGTAGGATGGCGCAGCAGCGGTAATCCTGTTGGTCTCGGATCGCCAGAGACGCGTGCGGCGGCGCACACGTCGGAACCCTAATATCTCTTGATCTAAAATCTCGTATACAAAACCATAGCTATATATACCACTTGTTAAATAAAACGAGATAAACGAGATACGAGAGACACGAATTTTTACGTAAAAACCCTTACGGGGAAAAACAACGAACGCACGAAGGCGCAATCATTATGAGGATGGAGTATTACAAGCACGAGACGACATGCCATCTTTAGGTGCGACTACATGGAGTATATATGTGGTGCATGAGAGTCCTTGAAGGACAAGTAAACGAACCCATACTGTTTACACCACGTCTAGTTCAATATAATAGAATTTGGATAACAATTTAACAGCGGGCCGTACCGGGCCGGCCGGCCAGGACTGCTCCAGGCTTGGCAGTTCTCTCACGTCCACATCAACTCAAGCCCAAAACCGGCCCACGCACGTCCCACTTGCCCTTCCCCACCACCCGCATCGCCGGCGACCGCTGCCTCCAGGACGCAGCCGACAAGATGACCCGGAAGCCCAGGCGGAAGCTGCCGGCCTCGCCGTCGAGGCGCGACTCTCCTCTGGAGCCCTACCATGGCCACGCCCCCCCCTCCGCCGCGCAATGCCTGGCCGTCCGCGACGCCCTCCTCGCCTTCCACGGCTTCCCGGACGAGTTCGCGCCCTTCCGCCTCCTCCGCCTCGGCCTCTCGCCGGAGGACGAGGGCGACCAGCCGGCCCCGCGTCCGACCGTCCTCGACGGGCTCGTCACCACCCTCCTCTCGCAGAACACCACGGACGCCATCTCCCGCCGCGCATTCGCCTCCCTCAAGGCCGCCTTCCCCTCCTGGGACCAGGTAAGGTAGCAGCGAATCCTCGATGGCTGACTACCCCCCTTCCCGAGGCTTCTAGAAGCTCCCGCACCTAACATTATCTTTCATTGTTCCGTTTTGGAGGTGGTGGACGAGGAGGGGATGGGGCTGGAGGACGCCATCCGGTGTGGGGGCCTGGCGGCGACGAAGGCGGCGAGGATCCGGGCGATGCTGAGGGGCGTGAGGGAGAAGAGGGGCGCGATTTGCCTTGAGTACCTGCGGGATCTGTCCGTCGATGAGGTGAAGAGGGAGCTCTCGCAGTTCAAAGGGATTGGGCCCAAGACTGTGAGTTACCACATCTCTTTCTTGTTGTTTCACTGCAGTGAACTTTCTGTTCTGGTTGTTGGGGGTTTGCGAAGTTACAATTTCATGATAAAGTAAGAAGGCAGTGCTTTTGGTTTGTTGTAAAAGATGAAAGCTAGGAACAGGTAGTTTGACTGAGAGTAGTTACCTCATGAGAGTCACGACACGAGATACTGATTAGAAGGCAATGCAGGTTATGGCTGCGGGTTCTTTTTGCATTGGCTGTGATTGACTAATGCTGTGGCTGGCGTTAGCCGTCAACTACAATTTTAGCCTTCCAAGCAGAGATTCTTCAAAGTTCTTATATATGGAGTACAATGGTTGCAAACCTGCTCATCGATTTAAGCCTTTGATAGTTTGGCTGACACAGCAAAAACACAAACAGCCTTGTTCAAAGTAAATGAAGAAGGGTTCGTAATTGTAAATGTTTGTACAACTTTCTGTATGCTGCTTAGTTAGTTGTTTAACCATATATTTTTGGTTGTTTGATTTCTGGATAATGCGAGGCCATTGGAGTAAGCAAGCATCTGACTGATGGCATTTACTCCCTCCGTTCCAAAATATAAGACCTTTTAGGTATTTTACTAGGAGACTACATACGAAGCAAAATGAGTGAATCTATACTCTAAAATATGTCTATGTACATCCGTATGTAGTTTATAGTACAATCTCTAAAAGGTCTTATATTTAGGAACGGAGGGAGTATATAACTATGCATGTTATTGACAGGTGGCATGTGTCCTGATGTTCTATCTTCAGAAGGACGACTTTCCAGTAGATACTCATGTAAGTGAATCTTTATTGGTGAACTTTTCAGCTCTGAGCATTAGTTCAAACGTGCATCACATATGTGTGATAACTGGGTAACACATATATCTGTGATAGGTACTCCGCATTACAAAGGCTCTTGGTTGGGTTCCTCCAACAGCTACTAGAGAGAAGGCATACATTCATATGAATAATAAGATTCCTGATGATTTGAAGTTTGACTTGAATTGTCTATTTGTTACTCATGGGAAGCTTTGTCAATCATGTACGATAAAGTTAGGAGTCCAGAAACCCAAGGATGTCAAGGCTGTTTGTCCCTTAGCAAGCTACTGTTGTATCAAAGAAGAAAATCAGGAATAGCCAAGGTAAGCTATTTTCTCTCGTTTCGAAGCAATATGATAAATGTTGTATACCAAATATAATGTGCACCACACAGTTATTTTTGAAGGAGAACTTTGATGGATGGCACTACTTGATAAATCTATCTTAAAATAAACCGTACAGAATGCCTACAAGGCTAAAAATAAACTCAATAAAAGGGCCAAGTCCTAAAGTAAGAAAAATGTATAACTGAAACATGCTACGTCAGAAAGCAAATCCTGGATTTTGGCGGAGTGGAAGATGAAACTTCTCAAGCTACTGCCTTGTTACAGGAACTCAATGCAGGCAAAATATAAAGGCAAGCTAGTGTCAGTGAAATAGGACAGTCCTATAAGACAGCATTCAAACAAGATAAAGCCGTACTCAACCATCAAAGATAGAAGCGTGGTACAAGGGCAGAGTAGGTGAAAGGTGTGTGGTGCTAGTTAAATGCAATTTGAAAAGACCTCACACCAACTATCATTAAACAGCAAGAAGAAATGACCTGGTACCAACTAGCAGCACTAAAAGAACTGGCGCTTAATGTTGGCATGTTAATAGGTGACGATCGAGACCTTAAACAGAAAAGCAAGATGTATCCAAATGTAGGTGTCTGGAACGACTTCTAAAACGATAGCATTCCCGTACAGAAGGAGCACTAATTTCAGATTAACAAGCTTTGCATTCAAAGTTACTGAGTGTTTCAGAATGTTATTTTATCTAGCGGTTGTGACAATTCTTCCAGTCACCGCTGACATGCTGATTTTCTGTGTAGGAAATGGTATTGCCAGAAGAGGTCGTAACCTCCCAACAACTTAACAGCACTAATGGTAGGAAGAATTATGGGCAGTGGTGCCTTGCACTGCATACATGTATGGCGATTTCAGGTTCCCATCTTGTATTGTTGTTAGGGGGCTTCAAGCTGTATGTTTTCATTTCAGGCTAGATTCCATATTTGTGAACTCATTCTAGTACCTACTAGCAGTAAGGAAGTTTTAAGGGGAAGCTGAAGGATGTGATATATTGACTTGCTGAAAGTGTCATTTGTTAGTGGTTACACCGGTGAAGAATACCGATTGCCGAACAGACCTGCTACCTAGTGTGCCATGTGGACAATTTGTGCCGTCAAATGACAGACCGTCCAGTTGTGTACAATGGTACCCTCGACTTTCTGATGCACATGACCTAAGATTCATCTAACGCAACCTAGACGAGTTGCTCCAACCCACCAGCCTGAAAGGGATGTGTACTCGGCCACTTCACCGCCGGCACTTGATCTAGACTGCATATTTGGATGCTTGCATGGACATGATGAGGTGGACCCTTGATGCGCGTTTCGCCCTGTGATGTGGGCAGTTTGCTTCTTGCTTACATGAACTTTGTGGACTAGGTCATCATCGCTTTTAGTCTTTGATTGGGTTGTAGTGCACTCCTGGGGGTTGATCTGAGAGCCTTGCTTTGGTGGGAACATCTGATGTGAAAGTTGAGCGCTTTGGCCACTTCGGAGGACATCTTTGGCTGCCGCATAATTAGAGTGTGATCTTTGCTTCAAGTGTTGAGCATAGCATCAACTGAAGGAAGTGTTGGTCACATCACAGATTTATCTGAAACTGGACTGAGCAGTAAAGTGCTTGCTGATGTTTGTTTCTTACGAATCTTTTGATAAAGGCTTTTGCTAGCAGTGGGAAGTTGGGAACTGCCAACATTCTCTATCTAATTTTTCTGGCGTGCAATCATGTCACATTAGTAAGTTATATCCATGTGTGCCACATCATCATCGTGCTATCACATGCATGTGGTGTGGAGAATTTAATAGTGATTCCGCAGTGCTACATACTCCCTCCGTTCCTAAATATAAGACCTTTTAGAAATTTTACTATCGACTACATACAGAACAAAACAAATGAACATATACTTTAAAATATGTCTATATACATCCGTATATAGTTCATAGTGTAATTCTAAAAGGTCTTATATTTAGGAACGGATGGAGTATTTGATTGTTGGTATTTGAAAATGAAAGGGAAGAAGGCATGACATGCACGGAAGTACGGGAATGCTAAAAATTTGAGGTCGGACTTTTAAGCATCATAAATCAAACGTTTTTCATGCCACATTATGTTGTCCTGAGAATTACAATTTACTTTAACAAACATGACAATTCCTGGTAAAAAACCGAACATTGCAAGATTTATCATGCTTGCTAAAGGAAATTGTCATCCTTGGTGAAACATATTTGCCATCTGGGTGTTCAGTTTGTCATTGTTGGATTATAGATAGGACTTGGACCCATATCTCTATTATTAAAGGGGATCTGCCGTCGTCGTAATGGTTCGACCAGCGACCCCCCTTTAGCGCTAAACCTTCCACCGATTTCTTTCACCGATTTTTTCGATTTTTTTCAACCCTCCATAAACCAGCGGTGATTACAAAACGGATGAAACACAAAAAGCAGAAAAACCCACTCAGCCACGCACGTCCTAAGCCACGCACACGTCCTGGCAGTTCCACCGAGGCAAAGCCTCCATACTGCCGGCTCCACGCATCCATCGCCAGATTCAACCCTTCCTCCCTTGCCGGCTCCAGCTACGACTCAGGACCTCATCGCCAACGCCGCTGCCGCCGGGGAGCCCGCACTCCGCGTCATCGCCGTCTCCCACATGCCCTGCGGCCACTGCCTGCAGTTCCTACAGGAGATCCGCGGCGCCACCGGGATCCCCATCCTGGTGACCTCCGACGCCGCCGACGGCTGCGCGGCCGAGTGGCGTACGCTGGCGTCGCTCCCGCCCCGCCCCTTCGGCCCCCACGACCTCCTCCCCAAGGACGCTCCCCTCGTCCTCGAGCCACACGACAACCGCCTCGGCGTTCCCGTCGACGCCGTCGGCGACCTAGAGGGGCGCCTGAAGGACGCCGCGGAGGCTGCGGCGCACGCGCCGTACAGCGGGTGACGTCGAGGTTCGCGTAACGTAGCAAAGCTATTTGAACCACCGCGACGCGGGGCTGCTGCCTGCTGGACTGCCGGTGCTCCCCATTCTCCAATTCGCCGCGAGGCGCGCATGGAGGACTTCCCCACCGCACCGCCACCGCGGCACCGAGCGCGGAGGCACCGGAGGAAGGCGTCCGACTCGGCCACGTACGGGGACGTGTTCGACGGGGGCCCGCGGTTCGCGCCCCCTCTCGCAGGGGCCCTGGCGGATTACGCGGACGTGTTCGGCGGCATCGCGGCTTCCTGCTCCATTCTGTACCTCGACCTTCCCCCGACGGCCGCCGGAACCGACGGCGGCGCGGGGAGGTATGGCGAGATCTTCACGCGGGTCGGCTTCGGGGAGTACGCGTCGCCGTACGAGGACATGTTCGCGGAGGCGGAGGGAATGGCGGACGAGATCGAGTCGTGGAGCGCGAGCTCGAGGTATGGATTCTGTGCCCATTCTAGGATTTTGCCCTTTCTTCTTCTCCATATGACCCTCGCTGTGCCACTGTTGCGTGCTCAGTGTTTTGGGGGATAAGAATGCTGGCCTCTCACGCCATTTTTAGGCCCTGTGTTTGCTCGTGGTTTAGAGGCGACGAGCTGTGGGGTGGACACTGGACAGCATAAAGCCATTCCTCGTGTAATGTATCCCCTCAATGTTTCCTACGCAATATATGACGTGTCAATGCCACCGTTTTTTAGGACAAATGTTGCTATACCTACACATGACCACTTCGTAGCTTTATTTTTCCTTTATAAGATTTTATTCAATTTCTGCTGGTCTTTCGGTGAGTGTGGTGGCATGTCATTTGCGAGCTACGTGTACTGTAATGTGACTCTGCTGGGTAGGAATGCTAACTTTTGTCACCATTTAAGCTCCATGCATGCCGTGGAACTATGCAATTGGATAGCTTAGCTACCCTATGTACCTCTGTTTGTTTTGGGTGCAATTCTTTTGCAGAAAGGTGATTCCTTTTGGGCCAAGTGGTGCCTTTTCTTCTCACCTTTCCAGTTGGTTTGAACTAGAAGAATTTGGGTGGTTACCCAGAAACCCATAACTCCACCTTCAGATCTTATTTTAGATGCTCCTGTTCAGGGTTTATTATATTGGTTTCTAGATACGAGTGATTAACCTCTCCAGTAATCCCCAGCAACTGAGACAGGGTTTCTTTGGTGTAAACTAATTGTCCCCATTTCTTGTCCTGCAGGGTATTGGTATTTCTTAAGAGGTGAGCTCCTTCCCTATGGGTTTTCCTTATGACAACTAAGGATATTCTACTAACGGATTTTCTCATGCCAAAGTCATTCATCAAAGTGGTGGGAGGCTCTCAAAATGATTGCTAGAAGCCTAGATCATATTGTGGAATTATTACTTTTTGAAGTGAAATATGTTAAACTGGTCTTATTTTTGCTGCATATAATAATCCTAAAGGAAATCAACATGCACTAATTGTTCAGATTCCTAAGGTTGCAGGTTCATTGCCGGTTTTCTTTTACTCCCAGTGTGCTCCCTCCTTCCTACTAGGTCACCCTGAGATGACGCTACATACTCCTTTTGTTGTAATACAAGGACCAGAGTTGGTAATGTGATAGTTTCCTTTATTGCCTAATATAGCAAGCAACTACCAGTGGTTTCATATTCATGATTCTTACTTTCTATAATATTGGTTTCCCAATGGGAGAATATGCTTCTGGAGTAATGTGAATTGTTGCTTGTGTTACCCAGTGCCTTCAATGCTTGGTTCATCACCAAGGGGGTCATTTGCACAATTTCATCTTTGCAGTTTCAGTTGTTGCTGCTCTACAAGAATTTCAACTGGTAAGATATAACTTCACTACATTAAGCGAGTGACATGTGGATCTATTTTGTGCTTTGTATTTATGAGTTAATGCACAATATGCTTCTGGCAACGTGCAACATTTCAGAGGTCTATTCTTTGCTTAGTTCTTTTGGCGGATATTCGTATGCTCGACTGATGGTCAAGACATCAATTTGAAAATTATTATCTTATCTAGAAATACCACTTTTTCTTTTAATAGAAAATGTGTAGGGTAGTAATAAGATTTTTTTTAGGAATGTAAAACTAATAAGCATATTAATCTAGCATGGCAACTATCTCTACTATTACAGGGGGATCTGCCGTCGTGATGGTTCGACCACCCCCACGCTATCGATACCTCCTCCCACCCCTGTCGCCCACTGGTTTTTTCAATACCCTCCAAAAACCAACGACAATTAAACCGGCAATTAATCCTTCGATACCTCCTCCCACCCCCGTCGCCCCACTAGATCCCGATCCCCTCCGTCCTCGTGACGCACCCACGATCTCCACTCTCTTTTGCCCACGATCTTCCATCGAGGAGCAAGAAACCGGAATCGAGGCGGAAGGGATTGGCGGAGGGATGCGCTGGCGCAGATCTCGCGGCCCGACGGCTCAACTTGTCCTGCACGCAGGCTTTGGCGGCGGCGTCGTCCGCAGCGACGGCCTCGGTGGCCTCGTCGTGCTTGCCGTCCTCGAGGAAGGCGAGCAGGGTGTCCGGGCTGGCGACGCCCTCGCTCCTGCCACTATCATCATCGACCGCCGCGGCGGGCTTCTCGGCCGGCGGGGACGCGGGGGCTGTTGGGGAACGTCGCATGGGAAACAAAAATTTTCCTACGCGCACGAAGACCTATCATGGTGATGTCCATCTACGAGAGGGGATGAGTGATCTACGTACCCTTGTAGATCGTAAAACAGAAGCGTTAGAGAACGCGGTTGATGTAGTGGAACGTCCTCACGTCCCTCGATCCTCCCCGCGAACAATCCCGCGATCAGTCCCACGATCTAGTACCGAACGGACGGCACCTCCGCGTTCAACACACGTACAACTCGACGATGATCTCGGCCTTCTTGATCCAGCAAGAGAGACGGAGAGGTAGAAGAGTTCTCCGGCAGCGTGACGGCGCTCCGGAGGTTGGTGATGATCTTGTCTCAGCAGGGCTCCGCCCGAGCTCCGCAGAAACGCGATCTAGAGGAAAAACTATGGAGGTATGTGGTCGGGCAGCCGTGAGAAAGTCGTCTCAAATCTGCCCTAAAAGCCCCATATATATAGGAGGAGGGAGGGGGACCTTGCCTTGGGGTCCAAGGGACCCTCAAGGGGTCGGACGAGCCAAGGGGGGGAGGACTCCCCCCCCAAACCGAGTTGGACTTGGTTTGGTGGGAGGAGTCCCCCTCCCTTCCCACTTCCTCCCTCTTTTTTTTCTTTTCCTTTGATTTCCTTCTCTTGGCGCATAGGCCCCCTTGGGGCTGTCCCACCAGCCCACTAAGGGCTGGTGTGTCTCCCCAAAGCCTATGGGCTTCCCCGGGGTGGGTTGCCCCCCCGGTGAACTCCCGGAACCCATTCGTCATTCCCGGTACATTCCCGGTAACTCCGAAAACCTTCCGGTAATCAAATGAGGTCATCCTATATATCAATATTCGTTTCCGGACCATTCCGGAAACCCTCGTGACGTCCGTGATCTCATCCGGGACTCCGAACAACATTCGGTAACCAACCATATAACTCAAATACGCATAAAACAACGTCGAACCTTAAGTGTGCAGACCCTGCGGGTTCGAGAACTATGTAGACATGACCCGAGAGACTCCTCGGTCAATATCCAATAGCGGGACCTGGATGCCCATATTGGATCCTACATATTCTACGAAGATCTTATCGTTTGAACCTCAGTGCCAAGGATTCGTATAATCCCGTATGTCATTCCCTTTGTCCTTCGGTATGTTACTTGCCCGAGATTCGATCGTCAGTATCCGCATACCTATTTCAATCTCGTTTACCGGCAAGTCTCTTTACTCGTTCCGTAATACAAGATCCCGCAACTTACACTAAGTTACATTGCTTGCAAGGCTTGTGTGTGATGTTGTATTACCGAGTGGGCCCCGAGATACCTCTCCGTCACACGGAGTGACAAATCCCAGTCTTGATCCATACTAAATCAACTAACACCTTCGGAGATACCTGTAGAGCATCTTTATAGTCACCCAGTTACGTTGCGACGTTTGATACACACAAAGCATTCCTCCGGTGTCAGTGAGTTATATGATCTCATGGTCATAGGAATAAATACTTGACACGCAGAAAACAGTAGCAACAAAATGACACGATCAACATGCTACGTCTATTAGTTTGGGTCTAGTCCATCACGTGATTCTCCCAATGACGTGATCCAGTCATCAAGCAACAACACCTTGTTCATAATCAGAAGACACTGACTATCATCGATCAACTGGCTAGCCAACTAGAGGCATGCTAGGGACGGTGTTTTGTCTATGTATCCACACATGTAAATGAGTCTTCATTCAATACAATTATAGCATGGATAATAAACTATTATCTTGATACAGGAATTATAATAATAAATATATTTATTATTGCCTCTAGGGCATAATTCCAACAGTCTCCCACTTGCACTAGAGTCAATAATCTAGCCCTCACATCACCATGTGAATTACATTGTAATAAATCTAACACCCATACAGTTCTGGTGTCGATCATGTTTTGGCCGTGGAAGAGGTATAGTCAGCTGGTCTGCTACATTCAGATCCGTGTGCACTTTGCATATATTTACGTCCTCCTCCTCGACGTAGTCGCGGATGAGGTTGAAGCGTCGTTTGATGTGTCTGGTCTTCTTGTGAAACCTTGGTTCCTTTGCTAAGGCAATGGCACCAGTGTTGTCACAGAACAAGGTTATTGGATCCAGTGCACTTGGCACTACTCCAAGATCCGTCATGAACTGCTTCATCCAGACACCCTCCTTAGCCGCCTCCGAGGCAGCCATGTAGTCTGCTTCACATGTAGAATCTGCTACGACGCTTTGCTTGGAACTGCACCAGCTTACTGCACCCCCATTAAGAATAAATACGTATCCGGTTTGCGACTTAGAGTCGTCCGGATCTGTGTCAAAGCTTGCATCGACGTAACCTTTTACGGCGAGCTCTTCGTCACCTCCATACACGAGAAACATCTCCTTAGTCCTTTTCAGGTACTTCAGGATATTCTTGACCGTTGTCCAGTGATCCACTCCTGGATTACTCTGGAACCTACCTGCCATACTTATGGCCAGGCTAACATCCGGTCTAGTGCACAACATCGCATACATGATAGAACCTATGGCTGAAGCATAGGGGACGGAGCGCATATGCTCTCTATCTTCATCAGTTGCTGGGCACTGAGTCTTACTCAATCTCGTACCTTGTAACACTGGCAAGAACCCTTTCTTGGACTGTTCCATTTTGAACCTCTTCAAAACTTTATCAAGGTATGTGCTTTGTGAAAGTCCTATCAGGCGTTTTGATCTATCCCTATAGATCTTAATGCCTAGAATGTAAGCAGCTTCTCCTAGGTCCTTCATAGAGAAACTTTTATTCAAGTAACCTTTTATGCTCTCCAAAAGCTCTACGTTGTTTCCAATCAGTAATATGTCATCCACATATAATATTAGAAACGCCACAGAGCTCCCACTCACTTTCTTGTAAATACAAGATTCTCCAACCACTTGTATAAACCCAAATGCTTTGATCACCTCATCAAAGCGTTTGTTCCAACTCCGAGATGCTTGCACCAGTCCATAAATGGATCGCTGGAGCTTGCACACCTTGTCAGCATTTTTAGGATCGACAAAACCTTCGGGTTGCATCATATACAACTCTTCCTTAAGGAAACCGTTAAGGAACGCCGTTTTGACATCCATCTGCCAGATTTCATAATCGAAAAATGCAGCTATTGCTAACATGATTCTGACGGACTTAAGCATCGCTACGGGTGAGAAGGTCTCATCGTAGTCAACTCCTGGAACTTGTGAAAAACCCTTTGCCACAAGTCGAGCTTTATAAACGGTCACATTACCGTCAGCGTCCGTCTTCTTCTTAAAGATCCATTTGTTCTGAATAGCCTTGCGGCCCTCAGGTAGTATCTCCAAAGTCCACACTTTGTTCTCATACATGGATCCTATCTCGGATTTCATGGCTTCTAGCCATTTGTTGGAATCTGGGCCCACCATTGCTTCTTCATAATTTGCAGGTTCATTGTTGTCTAACAACATGATTGATAAGACGGGATTACCGTACCACTCTGGAGCAGCGCGTGATCTCGTCGACCTGCGTGGTTCAACAGAAACTTGAACTGGAGTTTCATGATCATCATCATTAACTTCCTCCTCAACCGGCGTCGCAACGACAGAGGTTTCCCCTTGCCCTGCGCCACCATCCAGAGGGATGAGAGGTTCGACAACCTCGTCAAGTTCTATCTTCCTCCCACTCAATTCTCTTGAGAGAAACTCCTTCTCGAGAAAAGTTCCATTCTTAGCAACAAACACTTTGCCCTCGGATTTGAGATAGAAGGTGTACCCAACTGTCTCTTTTGGGTAACCTATGAAGACGCACTTTTCCGCTTTGGGTTCCAGCTTTTCAGGCTGAAGCTTTTTGACATAAGCATCACATCCCCAAACTTTAAGAAACGACAATTTTGGCCTTTTTCCATACCACAGTTCGTATGGTGTCGTCTCAACGGATTTCGATGGTGCCCTATTTAAAGTGAATGCAGCTGTTTCTAATGCATAACCCCAAAATGATAACGGCAAATCAGTAAGAGACATCATAGATTGCACCATCTCTAACAAAGTACGATTACGACGTTCGGACACACCATTACGCTGTGGTGTTCCAGGCGGTGTTAACTGCGAAACAATTCCACATTGTCTTAAGTGAGTACCAAACTCGAAACTCAGATATTCACCCCCACGATCAGACCGTAGGAACTTGATCTTCTTGTTACGATGATTTTCCACTTCACTCTGAAATTGCTTGAACTTTTCAAATGTTTCAGACTTGTGCTTCATCAAGTAGACATAACCATATCTACTTAAATCGTCGGTGAAGGTGAGAAAATAACGATATCCGCCGCGTGCCTCCACGCTCATTGGACCACACACATCGGTATGTATGATTTCCAACAAGTCACTTGCACGCTCCATTGTTCCGGAGAACGGAGTCTTAGTCATCTTGCCCATGAGGCATGGTTCGCACGTGTCAAGTGAATCAAAGTCAAGTGACTCCAAAAGTCCATCAACATGGAGTTTCTTCATGCGCTTTACACCAATATGACCCAAGCGGCAGTGCCACAAAAATATGGCGCTATTATTGTTTACTCTAACTCTTTTGGTCTCAACGTTACGTATATGCGTATCGTTATCAAGATTCAATATGAACAATCCTCTCACATTCGGTGCATGACCATAAAAGATGTTACTCATAGAAATAGAACAACCATTATTCTCAGACTTAAAAGAGTAACCGTCTCGCAATAAACAAGATCCAGATATAATGTTCATGCTCAACGCAGGCACTAAATAACAATGATTTAAGTTCATCACTAATCCCGATGGTAGTTGAAGTGACACTGTGCCGACGGCGATTGCATCAACCTTGGAACCGTTTCCTACGCGCATCGTCACTTCGTCTTTCGCCAGCCTTCGTCTATTCCACAGTTCCTGCTTCGAGTTGCAAATGTGAGCAACAGAACCGGTATCAAATACCCAGGCACTACTACGAGAGCCGGTTAAGTACACATCAATAACATGTATATCAAATATACCTGATTTTTCTTTGCCCGCCTTCTTATCTGCCAGATACTTGGGGCAATTGCGCTTCCAGTGACCCATACCCTTGCAATAGAAGCACTCTGTTTCAGGCTTAGGTCCAGCTTTGGGTTTCTTCGGCGGATTGGCAACAGGCTTGCCGCTCTTCTTCGAATTGCCCTTCTTGCCTTTGCCGTTTCTCTTGAAACTAGTGGTCTTGCTCACCATCAACACTTGATGCTCTTTACGGAGTTCAGACTCTGCGACTTTCAGCATCGCAAACAACTCACCGGGAGACTTGTTCATCCCTTGCATGTTGCAGTTCAACACAAAGCCTTTATAGCTTGGCGGCAGTGATTGAAGGATTCTGTCAGTGATAGCTTCTTCCGGGAGTTTAATCCCCAGTTCAGCTAGACGGTTTGAGTACCCAGACATTTTGAGCACATGTTCACTGACAGACGAGTTTTCCTCCATCTTGCAAGCATAGAATTTATCGGAGGTCTCATACCTCTCGATCCGGGCGTTCTTCTGAAAGATAAACTTCAACTCCTGGAACATCTCAAATGCTCCATGACGCTCAAAGCGACGTTGAAGTCCTGGTTCCAAGCCATACAAGACTGCACATTGAACTATTGAGTAGTCCTCCTTACGTGCTAACCAAGCGTTCTTAACATCCTGATCAGCCGTAGCGGGTGGTTCATCTCCTAGCGCAGCACTAAGGACATAATCCTTCTTTCCAGCTTGTAAGATTAGCTTAAGATTACGAGCCTAGTCTACAAAGTTGCTTCCATCATCTTTCAACTTAGCTTTCTCTAGGAACGTATTAAAATTCAGGATGACACTTGCGTGAGCCATGATCTACAACACAAATATATTCAAAGTGGACTTAGACTATGTTCAAGATAATTAGAGTTCAACTTAATCAAATGATATGCTAAACTCCCACTCAAAAAGTACATCTCTCTAGTCATTTGAGTGGTTCATGATCCACTTACACTATCCCAAGTCCGATCATCACGTGAGTTGAGTATAGTTTCAGTGGTAAGCATCCCTATGCTAATCATATCAACTATATGATTCATGATCGACCTTTCGGTCTCATGTGTTCCGAGGCCATGTCTGCACATGCTAGGCTCGTCAAGCTTAACCCGAGTGTTCCTCGTGCGCAACTGTTTTGCACCCGTTGTATGTGAACGTTGAGTCTATCACACCCGATCATCACGTGGTGTCTCGAAACGACGAACTGTAGCAACGGTGCATAGTCGGGGAGAACACAATTTAGTCTTTAAATTTTAGTGAGAGATCACCTCATAATGCTACCGTCGTTCTAAGCAAAATAAGGTGCATAAAAGGATTAACATCACATGCAATTCATAAGTGACATGATATGGCCATCATCACGTGCTTCTTGATCTCCATCACCAAAGCACCGGCACGATCTTCTTGTCACCGGCGCCACACCATGATCATCCATCAACGTGTTGCCATCGTGGTTGTCGTGCTACTTATGCTATTACTACTAAAGCTACATCCTAGCAAAATAGTAAACGCATCTGCAAGCACATATGTTAGTATAAAGACAACCCTATGGCTCCTGCCGGTTGCCGTACCATCGACGTGCAAGTCGATATTTCTATTACAACATGATCATCTCATACATCCAATATATCACATCACATCGTTGGCCATATCACATCACAATCATACCCTGCAAAAACAAGATAGACGTCCTCTAATTTTGTTGTTGCATGTTTTACGTGGTGACCAAGGGTATCTAGTAGGATCGCATCTTACTTACGCAAACACCACAACGGAGATATATGAGTTGCTATTTAACCTCATCCAAGGACCTCCTCGGTCAAATCCGATTCAACTAAAGTTGGAGAAACCGTCACTTGCCAGTCATCTTTGAGCAAAGGGGGTTACTCGTAACGATGAAACCAGTCTCTCGTAAGCGTACGAGTAATGTCGGTCCAAGCCGCTTCAATCCAACAATACCGCGGAATCAAGAAAATACTAAGGAGGGCAGCAAAACGCACATCACCGCCCACAAAAACTTTTGTGTTCTACTCGAGAAGACATCTACGCATGAACCTAGCTCATGATGCCACTGTTGGGGAACGTCGCATGGGAAACAAAAATTTTCCTACGCGCACGAAGACCTATCATGGTGATGTCCATCTACGAGAGGGGATGAGTGATCTACGTACCCTTGTAGATCGTACAGCAGAAGCGTTAGAGAACGCGGTTGATGTAGTGGAACGTCCTCACGTCCCTCGATCCTCCCCGCGAACAATCCCGCGATCAGTCCCACGATCTAGTACCGAACGGACGGCACCTCCGCGTTCAGCACACGTACAGCTCGACGATGATCTCGGCCTTCTTGATCCAGCAAGAGAGACAGAGAGGTAGAAGAGTTCTCCGGCAGCGTGACGGCGCTCCGGAGGTTGGTGATGATCTTGTCTCAGCAGGGCTCCGCCCGAGCTCCGCAGAAACGCGATCTAGAGGAAAAACTATGGAGGTATGTGGTCGGGCAGCCGTGAGAAAGTCGTCTCAAATCTGCCCTAAAAGCCCCATATATATATAGGAGGAGGGAGGGGGACCTTGCCTTGGGGTCCAAGGGACCCTCAAGGGGTCGGCCGAGCCAAGGGGGGGAGGACTCCCCCCCCAAACCGAGTTGGACTTGGTTTGGTGGGAGGAGTCCCCCTCCCTTCCCACTTCCTCCCTCTTTTTTTTTTCTTTTCCTTTGATTTCCTTCTCTTGGCGCATAGGCCCCCTTGGGGCTGTCCCACCAGCCCACTAAGGGCTGGTGTGTCTCCCCAAAGCCTATGGGCTTCCCCGGGGTGGGTTGCTCCCCCGGTGAACTCCCGGAACCCATTCGTCATTCCCGGTACATTCCCGGTAACTCCGAAAACCTCCCGGTAATCAAATGAGGTCATCCTATATATCAATCTTCGTTTCCGGACCATTCCGGAAACCCTCGTGACGTCCGTGATCTCATCCGGGACTCCGAACAACATTCGGTAACCAACCATATAACTCAAATACGCATAAAACAACGTCGAACCTTAAGTGTGCAGACCCTGCGGGTTCGAGAACTATGTAGACATGACCCGAGAGACTCCTCGGTCAATATCCAATAGTGGGACCTGGATGCCCATATTGGATCCTACATATTCTACGAAGATCTTATCGTTTGAACCTCAGTGCCAAGGATTCGTATAATCCCGTATGTCATTCCCTTTGTCCTTCGGTATGTTACTTGCCCGAGATTCGATCGTCAGTATCCGCATACCTATTTCAATCTCGTTTACCGGCAAGTCTCTTTACTCGTTCCGTAATACAAGATCCCGCAACTTACACTAAGTTACATTGCTTGCAAGGCTTGTGTGTGATGTTGTATTACCGAGTGGGCCCCGAGATACCTCTCCGTCACACGGAGTGACAAATCCCAGTCTTGATCCATACTAAATCAACTAACACCTTCGGAGATACCTGTAGAGCATCTTTATAGTCACCCAGTTACGTTGCGACGTTTGATACACACAAAGCATTCCTCCGGTGTCAGTGAGTTATATGATCTCATGGTCATAGGAATAAATACTTGACACGCAGAAAACAGTAGCAACAAAATGACACGATCAACATGCTACGTCTATTAGTTTGGGTCTAGTCCATCACGTGATTCTCCCAATGACGTGATCCAGTCATCAAGCAACAACACCTTGTTCATAATCAGAAGACACTGACTATCATCGATCAACTGGCTAGCCAACTAGAGGCATGCTAGGGACGGTGTTTTGTCTATGTATCCACACATGTAAATGAGTCTTCATTCAATACAATTATAGCATGGATAATAAACTATTATCTTGATACAGGAATTATAATAATAACTATATTTATTATTGCCTCTAGGGCATAATTCCAACAGGGGCCCTCCGCGGCCGGCGCCGGCCCCACGAGGGGATCTCCAGCCGCGCATTCTGCTTCTGCTGCTGGCGGTGGCGGCAGTTGTAGGCCCGCACGATGGACGACAGGTCGGCGAGATTGGCGGCCACCTCGAGCTCGCGCTCGCCGAAGCCCTCCTCCTCCCGCGCCGGCACGCCCCCCGCCGCCACGTTCGCCATGGATCTCGGCGAGCGAGGGATTGGGCAGGGTTCTGCGTGCGGAAATCCACTTGCTCCAAGATGTTTTCCGCGACCGGCGGTTTCCAAGACGTCTTCTTCGCAGGCGGCTACGGCAAGGACGTGCGGCGGAGCAGATGGGGTATGAGGATGCATGGAAGGCCAACAGCTCGGACTTCGACGCCCTTTTCCTCCGTCAAGGACATTGTCGCAGGTGCGTAGATCTCCATCTTTTCCTTCGTTGTCGTCGTCTTCATGCCCGTGCAACCAATATTCCACCTGGCAGGTGCTTTTGGTTGATGGCAAAACGAACACAGCAAACCCGGCTTGCCTTCAGATGTATTGAATCAACTATAACAAGTTAACAACGCAGCTAGCTAGCTTTCTCTGTAGATAGATCAGATCAGTGGATTGATTGATCGACTAGATGGTGGATTTTATTGATCGACTAACTAGCAACACGCGCACAAACACTGGCATCTAAAGCATTTGCTTGTATACCTTTTCAACTCACGATGATAATGTACAACCTAGGAGCTACATGTATCACCTGACTAAGTAGATTTAGGATTTCTATACACCGGCATCTAAAGCATTTGCTTATATACTTTTTCAACTCACGATGATATTGTACAACCTAGGAGCTACATGTATCACCTAGATTTATGATTTCTATACTACTTGGACATGAATCGTTGCTCAACTCTTACAATCTGTTCCAGTTGTTCAGTCAACTTGAGTAGTAATTATTTTTATTGTCTCAGTTGTTATTTGTTTCATATAGTCTACCTTGCTATGCCGTATATATAAGAGGCTTCATGGAGGAGGTCATGCTTGAAAAGAGTACGACAAGCATCATGTTAATCAAGCTGTCATGTTATTTTCCCTGCTTCAAAATGCCCCTTGAGGTGTTAGTTAACAGTTTTTTAACAGAATTTGACTATTTCTGCACCATATATATAACCTCTCCTTAACTTGCCTAACAAAAATGACGGTACCAAAATTAGTTTTAGGAGGATAATACTAAGACTGTTGTGCCATTTAAAACGAAACTATTGTGCAATTTTTATTTATTGTGTAGTGCAAGCGGAAAATAATAATTAATTCACCACATGGAGAACCCAACAAGAACAATTGTTTTCGACTTTTGTGGTACTCTCAAGTGAGGGGTCTTTTTGTGGCCTTGCTGATATATATAAACAATAACCATATTTTGTATAATTGTCAACATCCTTGGTGTGGAAGACAGTAACTGCATAATGAAGTTTAAATCATACTTCATTTGTTTGTTTCAGCGATGAGCTTTCCTTTTATTTATTTCTTTGATCAGTTTGGAACCAGCCTTTTGGATCAGAGTAATTGAAAATTGATGTGTAATGTCAGGTCTGTCGCCGCAATGTAAAAAATGGGCTTATTTTATTTGACTCTTGTCATATAAATGTGTATTTTATAATTTTATAAATGCCCTTATCTTATGAATCATGAACAAATGTGGTTCAGGTATTTTAAAGTGGGATGCGCTATGTCGTGATGGCCGTGTATCTCTGGCTACTTAAGCCCATGTCGTTGCATTGTGTCATTTGAGACGAGAGAAAAGAGTAAGAGAAAAGACATAGGTGCGTTGCCGGAAAACTTTGTCTGCTTTTGTGTCTAATATGTACTGTGTGAGAGTCTTCTAATACTCTAGCATGCAATTAATTAACTTCCCAAAAAACAACATGGAAAGGAAATATGTTTGATTGGTTTTGAATTGATTGCAATAAATACATCTATAGTACCCACAACTCTGTTCTCGAAACATATATGCATGGAATTATATTTGGTTCCTTTTTATCAATCTCTCATTTTAAGTTTATTATTTCGTGGCAATAGCTGCCACCAAGGTATGTGCTCTTTTTATTCTTTTTCAGATCTATTTTTTCACATGGGCATCAGTAAAAAGTTGGGATCAACAAATTTATCGCTAGAAGTACTGAGCATACATATTCTTTCTTATGCTTCAAGGCTGGAAACATGGTTTTGTTATCAGCACAAGGGATTTTTGGTGGTCAAGGTCAACCCATTACCCGTCAGCCAATGCCCTCATGAACTGCAGGTGTACTTGCACGTTTTTTCGGATGAAGGCAGTAGCACTGCTTTAATGAGAAGATTTACAAAATTTGAGTTGCTTACACTTGATCTATGCATCTTTGCCCAGATTTGAATAACTTTGAGTCTGTGACCATCGCAATTGGCATCTTTTCTGATGTATTATTTGTGTTGTTAGGTCAAGCAGTACCTGTGAAAAGACTTTGGGAATGTGATAGTTCAACGGGGTAATTAGCGGTAGCACCTCATCCTAGACATGGAGTGTGAGAGGTATGAATTTCCAGCTTGTTAATCACGGTCAAGTGGAATACAACATAAATATTCTTTGCATGACGAGTCAGAACTGATCGCCACGTCCACTTAATACATTTTATCCATGTTTAGTTCCTTAGATTGCTTACCCTGTATTATTCGACTCGTAAAATTGCATTGCTAATCGCTTCAAAGGACAAGTGAATATGTAGGTTGTATCCCTCTTAGTTTGTAAACAATCTGTTCACCGACTCGCTACTCCATCTAATAAGACACATAGATAAAGGTCAAGAATTTGTCATCTGTAGTTATCCCTTCTTAATTATGATGAACTTGCTTTCTTCTCTCAGCATTTTAGAAATATCATTTTATTCAGTTGATTTCTCATCCTGTTACCCCATGTACGTATAGGTTCTGGAAGATCGTTCACTGTCCCATGTCTTCCACCCGTCGAGAAAGAGGGAGAGCTAGGAGAGAGGGAGGAGCGCAACGGCGCTGCTGGAACTAATCACCCACAGAGAAAGATGTGGCGGCTAGAGTATTAGAAGACTCTCACACAGTACATAACAACAAAAGGAGCAACTATATTTTGTTTTCTCGAATGTGATATAGTGATATGTATTCACATATTGACAGGTGCATTGATGTATTTGTATATATCTAATTCAAAAACCACAAAATTAATCTAGAATAAGTTAATTTTGTGTTTATAATCGTGCATTCATCTCGGAAATTACTTTTCCATTCACGATGAATGAGTCTTCCATTGGGAAAGGCAGAGTCTCATTCTTAAGCCTCGCGGGAGGGTGTAGGCATTTTTTCTCTCCCGTTTCAACGCACGGACCTTTTTATCCGTGTGACAATCTCTACTATTAAAGGGGAATCTGCCGTCGTCGTGATGGTTCAACTAGCCAGCTCACCATCATGGCATTTTTGCAATAACGTCCCTGTGGTTTTTAGAATTCAACCCGCAGTCATTTCTAAAGTGGCTAATGTGAGATACCGTTTCGTTTTTGCAGGAAAAAAGTCCCCATTCATCTCGATGCCCATCCCCATCCGCCGTCTCCCTCCTGCCCCACCGCGACGCTGGCAGCCGACGGCGACACCGGAAACCACCGGAAGTGACGACGATGCTCGCATCGAGCGACGACATCGGAAGCCACCGGAAGATCTTTATAGAAGCTATAAAAACAATTCTTAAAATTTGGTACTATACAATCAAATTAGATATCATCGTAAATTTTAATCTCTCGCGAGACACAGGAATTGAAGATTTCCTCTCCAGAACAGGGAGGGGAAAGGATGACGATGAGATGTATTTATCTACCATTTTAGGACCATGAGATATCATATGTGCATAGTCTATTCCTCATCTCACATTACATTTTTCTTGATACACACATTTTGTTATCCCGTGGCAACGCACGGGTACTATACTAGTAAACAATAATCCATGGTTAATCTCCAAGGTTCAAGTAGGTGCATGACAAGTGGAGGAAAATTTAGTGCCACCTCATGAGTTAAGGAGAATTGAGACCCCTTTATAAGGGCTTTTCCCCACTTGCCATTGGGAGCTTATAAGAGGAGTGACTTGCACACTCATCTTCCGCTGCTGCCTCACCACGCCTCGGTCGCTCGCACGTCGTGCTTTGTGAATGAGCCAAGCCAAGTTCAGACCTATGCTTTCGATATATTTTTGCCGGCCAGGAACGATTAATTAATCTTGGATTAATTATGAATCACTAATGGATGTGCCACGGTCCGAGATGTTGGACCGTGGGCTGCTTGCCGACTCGGGAGTGGGCCTACCCAGCTACCTGCCGACACGGGTGTGGGCCTACCCGGCTGCATGCCAACTCGGTCGTGGGCTTAGGCCCATGACTCGGTTCCCACAGATATAGGAGGCGGTACCCCAAAGGGCGAACCAATTCCTTCATGCAACCCTAGTGGTCATCTATTGTTCCAATCTTTGTGTTGCCTCCGACGATCCCATCTTGTCGCTCGCGTGCACGGTTGGATGAGAGAGCAGGCCTTCGGAACCACATCTTGCGATCCAGCACCGGGAGAAGGGCGACAAGGACTTTGTGGAGCGTCTCGGCGCGACTACTCTTGGTTTATATTTGTCTTTGTCCTCTGCATCCACGACACCGACGCCTTGGTTGAGGATGACGCGACCAAGAGGAAGGTTGCAGACGAAGTCATAGCAGCAGCTGTCGCCACTGCTTGAGTGTGGCCGAGTAAAGGGTATGATTCGTTCATCTCCTGTTTACTTGTTCATGTGTTAGCCAGACATGTTGTCTTCATATATGTCTAGATTCTTTTTTCTGTACGGATCACTTGTTTATATTTGGTATGAACTTCATACCGTTTTTTCCATGTTCATGATTTACTTAGGAATTAAATCAATTGCTAAAGTGCTAATATTTCCAACAATCGAAAAACTTCATTTTATGCACTTTTTGATTTGAGGCTTTGTTGCATCATTGAAACCAGCCTCATTTACATGGACACATTTGAAGCGTTGGAAGACCCAGACCACGTGGCTCACAACGATGAACGTTTTCCGGGCCGCTGGTGTCATTCCCATAGGAACGATCGCTCTTGACCAGGAGAAGGTTTTCAAGGAAGCCATCATACTATTTGTGGGATCAGCTTTTAGTGTGATCCGAGACAAGTTGGTTGAGGTGTAGCTACATATGCGGGTTGCCAAAAACTAGTGGGGTGCGCTCGAAGCTAAGTTCGACGCAACTGATGCTGGAAGCGAGATGTATGCTATGGAGCAGTTCCATGATTACAATATGGTTGAAACCGTCCGGTATTGGGTCAGGCTCATGAGATACAGTGCATCGGTAAGGAGCTCCTAAAGCATGAATTACCAACAATTTTGTCACGGGTTGCATTATTTCTAAACTCCCTCCTGGTGGGAGGATCTTTTCTACTTCTCTCAAGCACTTGAGACGTGAATTATTGGTTGAGGATTTCATCGGTCATCTAAGTGTTGAGCAGAACTCGGGAGCAAAGGACTCACACGTAACAAACGTAGAGGGATCTTCTAGCGCCAATGTGGTGCAGAAGAATTTCCACATATTCAAGGGAAAGAACAATATAAAGTACACTACTACTTTCAAGAAGACTCTTCAGAAGCAATTCAAGATCTATCCATAAGAAAAAATCATCCCATGGAGGTGAAGGAATGTACTTCATCAACTCAAGTGGAAGCCCCCACTCCACGTCAAGGTGAACCACAAAATGACGCAGAGGCATCCACAAACTGTACACACCAAGAGGAAGGGAATGAAAAAAGTACATCAAGATGATCAACCTCAACCTGCTTCACCACCTCCACAAGGGAATGACAACTTCAATAACGATGAAGATGATGATGAGGAGGAGAAGGAAGCTCCACTATCCACAACTCAAAATCTATCTCGAGTTCGAGCAAGAGTGGACAAGAATCATCCCATTAAAAAAAAATACTTGGTGACATTAGATCAGGGATAATTACTCACTCTAAAACTCGTTTGGCTAACTTTTGTGAGCATTACTCGTTTACCTCTAGCATTGAGCCTATGAATGTGGAAGAAGCTCTCGAAGGCCCGGATTGGGTAAATGCCATGCACGAGGAACTACACAACTTCAAGGGGAATCAAGTTTGGACTCTAGTGGAGAAACCCAAGGACGAGCACAATGCCATTGGGTCAAAATGGCTGTTTTGTAACAAGCTAGATTAATATGGACAAGTAGTACCCAACAAGGCCCGTCTTGTGGCTCAAGGCTACACTCAAGTCGAAGGTATGGACTATGGTGAGACACATGCCCCAGTTGCTAGACTTGAGTCCATTCACATTATACTTGCTTATGCCAATCACCTTGATATCACTCTTTACCAAAATGGACATTAAAAGTGCTTTTTTAAGTGGTGAAATTGAGGAGGAAGTCTATGCCAAACAACCTCCTGGATTTGTGAACCCTAAGAAACCTAATCATGTCTATAAACTTCACAAAGCTCACTATGGTCTTTAACAAGCCCCTCGAGCTTGGTACAAATGCTTAATAAAGTTTCTTATAGAAAAGGGTTTTGAAAATGGTAAAATTGATGCAACTTTGTTCACTCAAAGGGTTGTGTGCCAAATTTATGTGGATGATATCATATTTGGATATACTAACACTCATTTTAGTGAGAAATTTAGAAGGTTTATGTCCGAGAAATATGAGATGTCTATGATGTGTGAGCTGAAATTTCTTCCTTGGTTTGCAAATCAAGCAAACGAGAGATGGCACATTTGTCTCTCAAACCAAGTACACCAAGGACTCGTTCAAGTTAAACATGCAAGAATGAAAAGGTATGCCTACTAGTGTACATGTTGTCCTCTCTAAGGAGGACAACCCAGTTGATCAAAAGGTTCATCGATCAATGATTGGCTCATTGTTATATCTGTGTGCCTCCCATCCCGATGTCATGCTAACTGTGTGCATGTGTGTTGGTTATCAAGTTGCACCTAAAGACTGTCATTTTAAGGTCGTGAAAATAATTGTTAGATACTTGGTACATACACCAAACTTTGGTATTTGGTATCCTAAGGCATCTTCTTTGTCCTTATGGGCTACTTCGACTCGAACTATGCCCGAGATAAGTTTGATGGAAAATCCACTTCGGGTACTTGTCAATTTCTTGGGAGATCTCTTGTGTCTTGGTCCTCCAAGAAACAAACCTCGGTATCTCTATCTACCGCCGAAGCGGAATACATTGCCGCTGCAGCTTGTTGTGCACAATTGTTATGGATGATCCAAACTCTCAAGGACTATGGATTACATGTGAATATGTTCCATTTCTTTGTGTCAATGAGAGTGATATCAATATTGCACATAATCCTGTGCAACATTCTTGAACTAAGCATATTCAAGTTTGTAGGATCCAAAGTATGTCTAGAGGGGGGGGTGATTAGACTACTTGACCAAATAAAAACTTAGCCGTTTCCTAATTTTAGTTTTGGGCAAGTTTTAGCAATTGTTGTAAGTCAAGCACACCCTACACATGCAATTCTAAGAGTATAGCAGAGGAAAGTAAGACATGCACATGTAAATAGATGGTAGGGATAGGAAGATCAAACGCAAAGGTTGACACGGCGATTTTTGGCATGGTTCCGATAGGTGGTGCTATCGTCCTACCTCCATGTTAGTGGAGACTTCAACCCATGGAGCGTAATGGTTGCACGAGTCCATGGAGGGCTCCACCCACGAAGGGTCCATGAAGAAGAAACCTTGTCTATTCCACCATGGCTTACGTCCATGAAGGACTAGCCTCACTCGGGGTAGATCTTCACGAAGTAGGGGATCTCCTTGCCCTTACAAACTTCTTGGTTCAACTCCACAACACGAAGTAGGAGGCTCCCAAGCGACACCTAACCAATCTAGGAGGCACCACCCTCCAAAAGGTAATAGATAGGGTATTACAATGAACTCCTTGCTCTTGTGCTTCAAAGGATTTTCTCCTCGAAACCCCATACAAATATGAGAACAACTCTTGGAAATATATGAATTCACCACTTGACATCGAAGCGACTCGAATTACCATACTCCAACAAAACAAAGGATGAGGCTTACGAAACAAGCCGGAACAAATTTATGATAGAGATTTCGTCCGATATTTCTGTGGACAGGATCCCACGGGCTCTATCCTATAGTAGCCATCATGTACAAAGAAGTGCACACGACATACGAAGCGTCCCCGAGTCGTAGCAAGCTATAAGGACTCTTTAAGACACAACGAGAACCGTTGTAAGACGACCATGAACAAACGAATCCACTAGATGTTGTAAGTGCATCTAGTGCCCCTTAGTGATTTTGGTGGTTTGAAGACTTATAGGTTAAGTATCTAATGTGCTCATGAGTGTACACAGGATCTATAAGTCGCTGAGGAGTTTGAAATATTCGATGAATATCGACCCCTAAAAATGTATATCTTCGGTTGAAGAAATTGGTGTGAAGCTGAAGATTTGAATCGCGAAGAATTTTCGATGAAATTGATATTCCTCATGAAGATATGGAAATTGAGGAATTCGGTGTGTCCTGAAGAAAATCATTCTGAAGACTTTGAAGCATGAATATTTACCCTTTATGTTTTGTTTTCTTCACACTTGAGTAATAGGAACACCGTACTGTTAAAGGGGGTCGAGGTAACACATTGGAATGAATTTCCTCATGATGCTCAACCCAAGCATAATCCAACTAAAAGCCTCAAGTGAGGAATATGAGTGACATGAGGACTCTCACAGTTGAGGGTCCCGATTGTTTCGATAGCCATGCCACATCATTGGTCTTATCCACACCAACGGTCATATTAGTTAAGGGCATTAATGTCAAATCATGTCGGATGCTCCCAGGCTATAAATAGCCGCCCCCACAACCATTAGGTGGTTGGCTGCTCCGTTAGAAACTGACACTTGTCATAAGAGCAACCCAAATTCCTCAGAGTCTTCGAGAGTAATTCATCAGTGAGGAAATACCCCAAACACCAAACCACAAACCGAGAACCAAGTGATTGAGCATCACTGAAGAAGTTGTTCCTGTGTGGGACTGAAGCCTTTTACTTTTGAGGACTGTGCATCCTCCAGACGGTTAGGCGTCATGGTCTAGAGCAATCCAACAGTCAATTGTGGATCGCCGGGTGACCAAGTTTATAGGGTTTGGAAGTTTGCCCTGAAGACTTACCACGAGTGTTGGGCGAGGACTGTGTGTTCTTAGCCCAAGGAGAATACGGTAGGGACTGTCTGTCCTAGGACTATGTGTCTTTTGGTTTCAATACCAAGCCGCTCCAAACCAGATGTACAACTGTCACAACAGTTGGAACTGGGTCATCAACTACTGTCTTCGCTGTGAAACGGGTTCTAATTCCTCAACTCTTCATATTCCTCAGATTATGTGTTGATGATTTTCACTGTCACTGTTTGAAGAATTTGCTGAAGACTTTCTCTGAAATTCCTCAACCCCAAATTCTTCACGCAAGTTAATCCTCATCTGTTTTCTGCATGCGTGCTTACTGTGCAATCAGTTTTCACATTCTTCATCTTGAAAAACTGCTGTAGTGAAACTTTGCATTCCTGATCCTTTACTGTTTCTGCTGTAAGTTAGTCATTAGTGAGGAATTTCCACAAAAGGAATTTCCTCAGTGATGAAATTCTAAAAATCTCCTATTCACCCCCTCTAGTCGATATAACGCACTTTCAATTGGTATCAGAGCAAGGTACTCCCTTGTTCTGTGTGATTTTGGTTTAACCACCTGGAGTTTTAGTTATGTCGACTGCAGGCATGATTAAGGTTACTGCAGCATGTCCTACTCTCGAAGGAAAGAACTTTCCCTTCTGGAAGACCAAGATGCAGATGCATCTACAAGCTATTGACAATGATCTCTGGTATATTGTGGAACATGGCGTCCCCATCATCTGTGCTAGTGTCTCTGCTGCTGATGTGAAGAAATTCAAGCAACTTGATTCTCAAGCAAAGAATATCATCTGTGGCCATCTGAGCCCAGGCCAGTTTGGCAGAGTGAGTGCTTTGGGCTCAACGACACTTATCTGGGAAAGACTGTGCAAAGTTAATGAAGGAGTATCAACCCAGCGTGATTCTCGTGTTGATGTTCTTCGCAATCTCTTCAATCGCTTCAAGAGGTTCGACAATGGAAGCTGCCAAGATACCTTTGATCGCCTCACTGATATATCAAATGAACTGCAAGCACTAGGAGCTCGAGACATTACTCATCACGAAGTTGTGAAGAAACTGCTAAGATCTTTGGATTCTTCATTTGATACTTTAGTCCCGATGATTCAAGAAAGACCAGACTACAAGATGCTTGATTCAGCTGATATATTCGAAAGACTCAATACTCATGAATTGTAGCAAGAAGAAAAGAAAGATCTATATGGACCAAGCTATTCTAGACCACGTGCACTGAAGGCTAGAGCAATTTCCTCATCTGAAGAAGAAGACTCGGATGATAGCATTGGTGATCCTGAAGAATTTGGACAGGAGCTTGCAATGCTCGTGAGGAAATTCCACAGGTTTACACGACGTGGCCAGTTCGGTAAATCTTCAAGAAGAGATATGAGGAAATCATAATCTTCATCTGAGGACTACAAGAAAAGAACCTGTCACAAATCCAAGAAATCAGGTCACTATATTCCTGATTGTCCCCGTTGGGGAAAGGAATCAAAGAAGAAGAAATACCAGGATGACAGTTCTGATGACTCAAAGAAGAAGAAGAAATCTTCAAAATCCTCATCTTCAAAGCCCTCATCGCACACGAAGACTAGTTTCAGAAAGGCTCGGGCACTTATTGGCAAGGAAATGGATTCCAAGGCAGAATCAGAGGAATGTGATGAAGAGGAGGGTTCTGATGAAGACTCAGAATCCAGACAGGCTAGTCTTGCACTTGCAACCACTTTCGTGAGGAAGTAAATCTTCAACCTTGAAGAAGATGATAACACCATCCACACTGATGACTATGCTGCTGACTTCGCTCCAATCTATTGCTTCATGGCAAAAGGTTCAAAGGATGACAAAACCAAGAGTACTGAGTGGGTTCTTGATAGTGGCTGCACACATCACATGACTGGTGATAAAAGCCTGCTGATGAATATGCCACTAATTCCATCACCTCTGAAGCAAATCACATATGCTGACAAAGGTAAAAGCAAGGTATTGGGACTTGGCAAAGTGGCTATTTCCAAGGATAGACATATGGACAAAGTGATGCTTGTTGAATCCCTTGGATTTAACCTCATGTCAGTCTCGATGCTTTGTGATCTTGATATGATTGTTATCTTCGGTAGATATAGATGTGTTTTGATCATGGAATCTGACAAATCCAAAGTCTTCGAAGGTGTCAGAAGAGGGGATTTGTACATTGTTGATTTCTCTACAGGTCCTCAACCAGCCACTTGCTTACTAGCAAAAACCTCAGAAGGGTGGCTATGGCATCGAAGACTCGGTCATGCGTGCATGAGGAATTTGCACACGCTCGCGAAGAAGAAGCATGTCATCGGCATCGAATCAGTCAAATTCCTCAAGGATCATCTCTGCGGTGCATGTGAATCTGGGAAAATGACCAGATCCAAGCATCCCTCGAAGACTATCATGACCACTAGTCGTCCATTCAAATTGCTTCACATGGATTTATTTGGACCTACTCACTATGCCACACTAACCAATGCAACATCTTTATATGGCTTCGTCATAGTTGATGATTATTCTAGATATACATGGGTGCATATCATCTTATACAAAACTGAAGTGCAGGAAATCTTCAAACGATTTTCTTCAAGGGCCTCGACGAACTTCGGCATCAAGATCAAACATATCAGGAGTGATAATGGAACAGAGTTAAAAAACACTGGTCTTGATGATTATCTTGATGAACTTGGTATTACTCACAAATTATCTGCTCCTTATACTCCTCAACAGAATGGTGTCGTCGAAAGGAAGAACAGGACTCTGGTTGAGATGGCAAGAACCATGCTTGAAGAATATCATACTCCTCGTCACTTTTGGCCTGAAGCAATCAACACTACATGCCATATCATCAACAGGGTATATCTTCACAAATTCCTCAAGAAAACCTCATATGAACTCCTCACTGATAAGAAACCCAATTTAAGTTATTTCAAAGTCTTCGGTGAAAATGTTGGATTAGAGATCCTCACCATAGCTCAAAATTTGCACCTAAGGCACATGAGGGTTTTATGCTCGGTTATGGAAAGGACTCGCACACCTACAGAGTCTTCAACAACTATCATAACAAAGTTGTTGAGACTGTAGATGTGCGGTTCGATGAAACTAAGGGCTCACAAAAAGAGCAATTGCCTTCTGATCCAGATAAGCTGTCTCCTGAGGAAGCAATAAAGCTCAAACCTACTGAAGATATTGTTCCCATTGAGGAAACTGATGAAGAAATCATCCCCATCACTGATGAAAATCAAGAAGGTGCTCCTGAGGAAATTGCTCCAGAACCAATTCCTCAGCCCAGACGAAATCCTCAACCAGCTCATCCGAGGATTGCAAATGAAGTGGAACTTGACAAAATCCTCAATGACATCAACGCGCCAGGTCCTCTCACTCGCTCAAAAGCTTCACACTTAGTTAACTTTTGTGGGCATTTCTCCTTTGTATCTATCACAGAACCCTCAAAAGTTGCTGAGGGTTTCGTGGAACCGGAGTGGATCCAAGCTATGCAAGACGAACTTCTCCAATTCAAGCTGAATGACGTATGGGAACTCGTCAAACGACCAGATCCTCGCAAGCACAATATCATCGGAACCAAGTGGATTTTCTGAAACAAGCAAGATGAGGATGGTCAAGTGGTGAGGAATAAGGCACGACTTGTAGCCCAAGGCTACACCTAGGTTGAAGGAATAGATTTCGATGAAACTTTTGCACCTGTTGCTAGACTTGAAGCTATTCGAATACTACTTGCTTATGCTAATCATCATAACATCATATTATATCAAATGGATGTGAAAAGTGCATTCCTCAATGGTAAGCTTGAGGAAGAAGTATATGTTTCTTAGCCCCCAGGTTTTGAGGATCCAAAGAATCCAGACAAAGTCTTCAGACTCAAAAAGACGCTCTATGGTCTCAAGCAAGCCCCACGGGCATGGTATGATACATTGAAGGAATTCCTCATGAAGATAGGATTCAAACCTGGTTCACTCGATCCAACTATTTTCACTAAATCCTATGATAATGAGCTATTTGTGTGCCAGATATATGTTGATGACATTATATTTGGCTGTACTGACAAACAATAGAGTGATGAATTTGCTTAGATGATGAGTGAAGAATTTCAGATGTCTATGATGGGGGAGCTGAAATTCTTCTTAGGTCTTCAAATTCGTCAACAACGCAATGGAATCTTCATATCATAGGAGAAATACCTCAAGGATGTTCTGAGGAAATTTGACATGCATGAATGCAAAGGTGCCAAGACTCCAATGCCTACCAATGGCCACCTCTGCACTGACGAAAATGGTAACGAATTCGATCAGCAGGTATATCGCTCTATGATTGGATATTTATTGTATTTATGTGCATCTAGGCGAGATATAATGCTTAGTGTTTGCATGTGTGCACGTTTTCAAGCAAAACCGAAGGGATCACACCATAAGGCTGTGAAGCATATTCTTCGATACTTAGCTCACACACCAACACTAGGATTATGGTAACCCAAGGGCTCAAATCTTCATCTGGTAGGGTATTCTGATTCTGACTATGCTGGTGACCGTGTGGATCGCAAGTCAACCTCTGGCACATGCCATTTCCTCGGAAGATCACTAGTTTGCTGGTCCTCAAAGAAGCAGAACGGCGTATCACTCTCCACTGCTGAAGCTGAGTACATTGCTGCTGGCTCATGCTGTGCTCAATTGCTATGGATGAACCAAACCCTCAAGGACTACGGCATCAACATGAAGAATGTGCCTCTCTACTGCGACAATGAGAGTGCAATCAAGATTGCATACAATCCAGTACAACACTCGAAGACCAAGCACATCCAGATTCGTCATCATTTTCTTCGGGATCATGTTCTCAAGGGCAATATCCTCATCGACCATGTGAAGACTGTAAGTGCATCTAGTGCTCCTTAGTGATTTTGGTGGTTTGAAGACTTATAGGTTAAGTATCTAATGTGTTTGTGAGTATACACAGGATCTATAAGTCATTGAGGAGTTTGAGATATTTGAAGAATATCGACCCCTAAAAATGTATATCTTGAGTTGAAGAAATTGGTCTGAAGCTGAAGAAATGAATCGCGAGGAATCTGCGATGAAATTGATATTTCTCGTGAATACACTGATATTGAGAAGACCGGTGGTTCCTGAAGAAAATCATTCTGAAGAAATTGAAGCGTGAAGATTTACGTTTTCTGTTTTACTTTCTTTGCATTTGATGAATAGGAACACCGTACTGTTAAAGGGGGTCAAAGTAACACTATGGAATGGATTTCCTCATGATGCTCAACCCAAGCCAAATCCTACCAAAAGCCTCAAGTGAGGAATATGAGTGACATGAGGACTCTCACAGTTGAGGGTCCCGACCGTTTCGATAACCACGCCAGGTCACTGGTCTTATCCACTCCAACGGTCATATTTAAGGGAATTAGTGTCAAATCATGTCGGGATGCTCCCAGGCTATAAATAGCCACCCCCACAACCACTAGCTGGTTGGCTGCTCCGTTAGAAACCAACACTTGTCATAAGAGCAACCCAAATTCCTCAGAGCCTTCGAGAGTAATACATCAGTGAGGAAATACACCACCCACCGAAACCACAAACCAAACCTAGTGATTGAGCATCACTTAAGAAGTTGTTCCTGTGTGGGACTGGAGCCTTTTACCTTTGAGGACTGTGCATCCTCCAGACGGTTAGGCGTCATGGTCTAGAGCAATCCAACAGTCAATTGTGGATCGCCGGGTGACCGAGTTTGTGAGGGTTTGGAAGTCTGCCCTGAAGACTTACCACGAGTGTTGGGCGAGGACTGTGTGTCCTTAGCTCAAGGAGAATACGGTAGGGACTGTGTGTCCCGGGACTGGGTGTCCTTTGGTTTCAATACCAAGCCGCTCCAAACCAGATGTACAACTGTCACAACAGTTGGAACTGGGTCATCAACGACTGTCGTCTCCGAGAATCGGGTTCTAATTCCTCAACTCTTTACTTTCTCTATATTATGTGTTGATGACTTTAACTGTGACTGTTTGAAGAATTTGCTGAAGACTTTCTCTGAATTTCCTCAACCCCAAATTCTTCACAATAGTTAATCATCATCTGTATTCTGCGTGCCTGCTTACTGTGCGATCTGTTTTCACATTCTTCACTCTGAAATACTGCTGGTGTGAACGTTTGCACGTCTGATCCTTTACTGTTTCCGCTGTAAGTTAGTCATCAGTGAGGAATTTCCTCAAAAGGAATTTCCTCAGTGATGAAATTCTAAAAATCTCCTATTCAACCCCTCTAGTCGATATAACGCACTTTCAATTGGTATCACATCAAGGTACTCCCTTGTTCTGTGTGATTTTGGTTTAACCACCTCGAGTTTTAGTTATGTCGACTGCAGGCATGTTCAAGGTGACTGCACCATGTCCTACCTACGAAGGGAAGAACTTTCCTTTCTGGAAGAACAAAATGCAACTGCATCTACAAGCTATTGACAATGATCTCTGGTATATTGTGGAAAATGGCGTCCCCATCATTTCTGCCAGTGTCACTGCAGCTGATGTGAAGAAATTCAAGCAACTTGATTCTCAAGCGAGGAACATCATCTGTGGCTATCTGAGCCGTGGCCAGTTTGGAAGAGTAAGTGCTTTGGGCTCCGCAACACTGATCTGGGAGAGACTGTGCAAGGTAAATGAAGGAGTATCAACCCAGCGTGACTCTCGTGTTGATATTCTTCGCAATCTCTTCAATCGCTTCAAGAGACATGACAATGAATGTTGCCAAGACACCTTTGATCGCCTCACTGATATATCAAATGAACCGCAAGCACTGGGAGCTCGAGACATCACTGATCACGAAGTTGTGAAGAAACTGCTGAGATCCTTGGATCCTTCATTTGACACTCTAGTTTTGATGATTCAAGAAAGACCAGACTACAAGATGCTAGATCCAGCTGATATTCTTGAAAGGCTAAATACTCATGAATTCCAGCAAGAATAAAAGAGAGATCTATATGGACAAAGCTATTCCAGACCACGTGCACTGAAGGCTAGAGCAATTTCCTCATCTGAAGAAGAAGACACAGATGACAGCAGTTGTGACCCTGAAGAATTTGGACAGGAGCTTGCAATGCTTGGGAGGAAATTCCAGAAATTTACACGCCGAGGCCAGTTCGGTAAATCATCAAGAAGAGACATGAGGAAATCAGAATCTGCATCTGAGGACTACAAGAAATGGACCTGTCACAAGTGCAAGAAATCAGGTCATTACATTGCTGATTGTCCCCGCTGGGGAAAGGAATCAAAGAAGAAGAAATACAAGGATGACAGTTCCGATGACTCGAAGAAGAAGAAGAAATCTTCAAAATCCTCATCTTCAAAGTCCTCTTCACACAAGAAGACTAGCTTCAGAAAGGCTCGGGCACTTATTGGCAAGGAAATGGATTCCGAGGCAGAATCAGAGGAATGTGATGAGGAAGAAGGCTCTGGAGAAGACTCAGAATCTGGACAGGCTAGTCTTGCACTAGCAACCACTTTCGTCAGCAAGTCAACCTTCAATCTTGAAGAAAATGATTGCACCATCCTTACTGATGACTATGCTGATGACATCGCTCCAACCTATTGTTTCATGGCAAAAGGTTCAAAGGTATCAAATGATGCCTCCTCCTCTGATTCAAGTGACTGTGAACATAATGATTATAAGAAACCCAGTTACAGTAAACTTGCTATCATTGCCACAAAACAACAAACTGCTATGTAAAAGTTTCAAAAACTGCTAGACAAAAGTGATGATATGTTGAATGATGAAATGAATCTCAATCAAATCCTCGCTGATGACATGAAAAATCTTCAGTCTAGATTTGATAATCTTCAAGATCGTTATGATACACTCCTCACTGATCATGAGAAGCTTTCCTACGAATTTCTTCAAACGAAGCTTGATCTTGAGAAGCTGAGGATGTCTCATGATGATCTTCGTATGGAAAATGATTCATTACTAGCTCAAAAGATCAGCGCTAGTCAAGTTGAATTTATTCCTCCATGTCTTAAATGCATTGAACGTGAAACTGCTAATTCCTCACCAGAATCATCAAATGCTACAAATTCTTCAACTGCACCTGTTGTGTTTATTTCCTCACTTGAGGAAAACACAAATGTTACTGATGAAAATGCAGGGTTGAAGGAATTGTACGTGACAGGCATGTAAAAAAGTCTCAAAGGACACCAAACCCTTTGTGATGTGCTCAAAAAGCAGATCTTGAACAGGAACCCGAGGAAAGAAGGAATTGCCTTTGAGAGGAAATTAAATGCTGATGGAACTTATTGGAAACCTGAGCAGTATCCCAAAACCTCATGGGTTGCTGCTACTGGGCCTCCTTTTGATCCATCTAATCTAACGGGCTTCTCATGTGAATTATCCTATTCCTCAGATGAGTCATTTGATTCCAACTATAAACTGTTTAAAATCAATCTGGTGAAGTATTCGCTCGATATATTGGAACTAACTGCAGGAATGGCCCTCCTCTGAGGAAAATCTGGGTTCCCAAAAGTTGTCTTGAAAATCTTCAGGTGAATGTACTCATGACACCACCTCTGAAGAATCTAAACCCCAGATCAAATTCCTCAGGAGGACAAAAGTCTTCAAGAGGATCAAAATCCTCAACTGGTCAAAACTATGCTCGTACCCGTGCTTATGCGTCTAACATGCAGGGAAACTACAAGGAATATGAATATGAGCGTTACTCCTCAAATCATTACGTCCATAAATCCTCAAACCAGTTCTCTGCATACTCATATGAGTACTTTAACCCCCTACTGTTAAGAGAAGTGCATTAGCTTCAATGCCACCTTTCTCATATGGTGCTCGCAGGATGATGAACGCTTTGCCACCCCTTCAGATGTGGGTGGTGAAGAAATCAAACTAATCACTTCTGGAGGTCAGGTCTCCAGATGCAAATCATCATCTGAAGAATTTGCTGGAGACCTGAGGAAATGCTTGATAGGACGCAAGCTAATGATTGATGAAATAGAAATATTTCACACGTCCTTACATTTCTGTTACGATGAAATTACTGAACTGATGAAATTAGTATCATATTCTTCAAACCTGAAGCATATGAGATGGTAAGCTGTACTAATTCATCTGCAGGATGACAAACCCAAAAATACTGAGTGGGTTCTCGATAGTGGCTGCACACATCACATGACTGGTGATAAAAGCCAACTGATGAATATGCCACTAACTCCATCACCTCTGAAGCAAATCACATATGCTGACAAAGGTAAAAAAAAGGTATTGGGACTTGGCAAAGTAGCTATTTCCAAGGATAGGCATATGGACAAAGTGATGCTTGTTGAATCCCTTGGTTTTAACCTCATGTCAGTCTCGATGCTTTGTGATCTTGATATGATTGTTATCTTTGGTAGATATAGATGTGTAGTCATCATGGAATCTGACAGATCCAAAGTCTTCGAAGGTGTAAGAAGAGGGGATTTGTACATTGTTGATTTCTCTACATGTCCTCAACCAACCACTTGCTTACTAGCAAAAACCTCAGAAGGATGGCTGTGGCACCGAAGACTAGGTCATGCAGGCATGAGGAATTTGCACACACTTGCAAAGAAGAAGCATGTCATCGGCATCGAATCAGTCAAATTCCTCAAGGACCATCTCTACGGTGCTTGTGAATCTGGGAAAATGACCAGATCCAAGCATCCCTCTAAAACCATCATGACTACTACACGTCCATTCGAATTGCTTCATATGGATTTATTTGGACCTACTCACTATGCCACACTAACCAATGCAGCGTCTTTATATGGCTTTGTCATAGTTGATGATTATTCTAGATACACTTGGGTGCATATCATAGTGTATAAAACTGAAGTGCAGGAAATCTTCAAACGATTTTCTTCAAGGGCCTCGACGAACTTTGGTATCAAGATCAAACACATCAGAAGTGATAATGGAACCGAGTTCAAAAACACTGGTCTTGATGATTATCTTGATGAACTTGGTATTACTCACGAATTGTCTGCTCCTTATACTCCTCAGCAGAATGGTGTCGTCGAAAGGAAGAACAGGACTCTGGTTGAAATGGCAAGAACTATGCTTGAAGATATCAGACTCCTCGTCGCTTCTGGCATGAAGCAATCAACACTGCATGTCATATCATCAACAGGGTATATCTTCACAAATTTCTCAAGAAAACCTCATATGAACTCCTCACTGACAAGAAACCCAATGTAAGTTATTTCAAAGTATTCGGTGCAAAATGCTGGATTAGAGATCCTCACCATAGCTCAAAATTTGCACCTAAGGCACATGAAGGTTTTATGCTCGGTTATGGAAAGGACTCGCACACCTATAGAGTCTTCAACAACTATCACAACAAAGTTTTTGAGACTGTAGATGTGCGGTTCGATGAAACTAATGGCTCGCAAAGAGAGCAATTGCCTTCTGATCCAGATAAGCTGTCTCCTGAGGAAGCGATAAAGCTTAAGCCTACTGAAGACATTGTCCCCATTGAGGAAATTGGTGAAGAAATAATCCCCATCACTGATAAAAACCAAGAAGATGCTCCTGAGGAAATTGCAACAACACCACTTCCTCAGCCCAGACAAAATCCTCAACCAGCTCATCTGAGGATCGCAAACGAAGTAGAACTTGACAAAATCCTCAACGACATCAACACGCCAGGTCCTCTCACTCGCTCAAAAGCTTCACACTTAGTTAAATTTTGTGGGCATTTTTCCTTTGTATCCATCACAGAACCCTCAAAAGTAGCTGAGGCTTTTCTGGAACCGGATTGGATCCAAGCCATGCAAGACAAACTTCTTCAATTCAAGCTGAATGACGTATGGGAGCTCGTCAAACGACAAGATCCTCGCAAGTATAACATCATAGGCACCAAGTGGATTTTCCGAAACAAGCAAGATGAGGACGATCAAGTGGTGAGGAACAAGGCACGAATTGTAGCTCAAGGCTACACTCAGGTTGAAGGAATAGATTTCGATGAAACTTTTGCACCTGTTGCTAGACTTGAAGCTATTCGAATACTAGTTGCTTATGCTAATCATCATAACATCACCTTATATCAAATGGATGTGAAAAGTGCATTCCTCAATGGTAAGCTTGAGGAAGAAGTATATGTTGCTCAGCCCCCAGGTTTTGAGGATCCAAAGAATCCACACAAAGTCTTCAGGCTCAAAAAGGCTCTGTATGGCCTCAAGCAAGCCCCTCGGGCATGGTATGATACATTGAAGGAATTCCTCATGAAGAAAGGCTTCAAACCTGGTTCACTCGATCCAACTCTTTTCACAAAATTCTATGATAATGAGCTGTTTGTATGTCAAATATATGTTGATGATATCATATTTGGCTGTACTGACAAAAGATACAGTGATGAATTTGCCTACATGATGAGTGAAGAATATCAGATGTCCATGATGGGGGAGCTGAAATTCTTCTTAGGTCTACAAATTCGTCAACAAAGCAATGGAATCTTCATATCACAGGAGAAATACCTCAAGGATGTTCTGAGGAAATTCGACATGCACGAATGCAAAGGTGCCAAGACTCCAATGCCTACCAACGGTCACCTCGGCACTGATGAAAATGGTAAAGATTTCGATCAGCAGGTATACCGTTCTATGATTGGCTCTTTATTGTATCTATGTGCATCTAGGCCAGATATAATGCTTAGTGTTTGCATGTGTGCACGTCTTCAAGCAAAACCGAAGGAATCACACCAGAAGGCTGTGAAACATATTCTTCGATACTTAGCTCACACACCAACACTAGGATTATGGTATCCCAAGGGCTCCAATCTTCATCTGGTAGGGTATTCTGATTCAGACTATGCTGGTGACCGTGTGGATCGCAAGTCAACTTCTGGCACATGCCATTTCCTCGGAAGATCACTAGTTTGCTGGTCCTCAAAGAAGCAGAACTGCGTATCACTCTCCACTGTCGAAGTTGAGTACATTGCTGCTGGTTCTTGCTGTGCTCAATTGCTATGGATGAAGCAAACCCTCAAGGACTACGACATCAACATGAAGAATGTGCCTCTGTACTGTGACAATGAGAGTGCTATCAAGATTGCATATAACCCAGTACAGCACTCGAAGACCAAGCACATCCAGATTCGTCATCATTTTCTTCGGGACCATGTCCTCAAGGGCAATATCCTCATCGACCATGTGAAGACTGATGATCAACTGGCAGATATCTTCACTAAGCCCTTGGATGAGAAAAGGTTTTGCAAGTTGCGGTGTGAGCTAAATATCTTAGAGTCTTCGAATGTTTTGTAAAAACATGCACACATCCTAACACTTATGCAAAGTTGATGACTTAAGATGTGCAACACATGATGAAACGGTTTTCTTCAACTGTGAAGAAAGTCACTCTGAATGTGAAGAAATTGATTCTCAGGGCCCTACGACAATTGTCCTTGGCGTATGTAATCAACATTCTTATATGGTGGGTAACGCCACCGCCCAATGTGAAATTCCTCAAGTTGATTTTCTTCAAATGATCAATTTCCTCACAATGCATTTAAAAAAACAGCTGTTGTTCATTGTGATGATCCATTACAAAATCTTCAAAAACACTTGATGACTTTCATTTCCCTAGGTAGACTGGGATTTCTAGTCCTCAACAGCATTCACTTATTGCTATTTCTTCAAGTTGATGTTTCTGCTAAGTGAATGTGATCGGACCCTACTTTCCCTCTATGCTATACTTATCCAGTCTATTCAATTCTTCATATGCGTTCTACTTGAAACTTTGTTCAAAATTCTCACTGCATCCTTGTCAGCTGATGATTTTGTAACGAAAATCCTCAAATCTTCAAAAATTGTTTTCTTTAAAGGAACAGTAACTGAACCCCCACTTCCCACGATCAGATAACCACGATCTCCACTATCTCCACCGCATCGTACGGGAGCTACACGTGTCGTGCGGAGACGTAGAGGCAGGGGCTATTTGGTCCGAAACTTTCAAGCCAAACAGTAACTTTCGAGCTATAAATATGTCCTTATCCCCCTCGGTATCCTCTTCTTCGCCTCATCGCTCTCCTGCCACAGCACACTCCACTCCACCGAACCCTAGCGCCACCGCTGGTAGTCTTGTCGCCGGTGAGGAAGAGCTTCACTGCCTCGACCTTTTCGTCGCCAGGATCACGCCGGAGTCAGACCATCTTCGTCTGCCACCGCCGTAGACGTCCTCTGCCGCCAAGTTAGGGTGCATTGGACACTCGACCGAAGAGCCTCTCCAACACCACTTTCTGTGTTCTTCATTCGCACCTTCCAGGGTAAATATACCCCATTTTTAGAGCAGATTAGATCTGAAATTTTACCTCTTCTATGTGAAATCTGTTTTTCCTCAAGATACGATGCGCACATGATTCCTCAAACACTACCTATCACCGCAATCGTTGATGAACTAGCTAAGCATCTAAGATTTTCACGAGATTCCTCAGTTGTGCGAATTTTCGGATCTGTACAACTCTGGAACCCAAGAACAATATGCTTAGACAAATTCCTCAACCACTGGTTATATTCCTCAAACTGTCAAACTTTTCCATTTTCTTTAAATCTGAGAACGCATATGACCTCTCCAAATTCCTCGCAACTATACTCTGTTCACAGGTACACACATGTCAGCTGATGAATCTCTCGGTTCTCATCACATTAACTCATTTGCAGCATTTCTGGAAGAAACTCTTCAAGGCTCATCAGAATCCTCAAGAGTTCAAAATCATCAGCAAATTCCTCAACTGAAGAAAATGGAGGAAGAGAGAAAACAGAAGGGAGGAAAGAAACTGGAGCAGAACACATCTGCTGATATTCCTGAGGACATATACTTGTACTATTGTACGCCAGATGAAGAACCTGAGACAATGGCCAAGAGAAAGATTAGGCTACAGAAGATTGAACGCAGATGGGCAAAGGAGTGGAAGGAGTACAGGTTTGTGACTCCAAAATATGCGAAGAAATTCGC
Source organism: Hordeum vulgare subsp. vulgare (assembly GCF_904849725.1). Lineage (NCBI taxonomy): Eukaryota > Viridiplantae > Streptophyta > Magnoliopsida > Poales > Poaceae > Hordeum > Hordeum vulgare. Next base: position 101,394,033 of record NC_058524.1, on the reverse strand, counting down.
TTTGAAGCCTCCTGGCAGAAGGGCCCCACTTGAGGATCATCAAGAAGCACATCCCTCTAGTCTAATGACAATTGATGACTACCCAGATGAGAAAGAAAAGCATCTGGCCAAGCTCAAGAGGCAAGCAGAAGCTGCAGTGAAGAAATTTAATGAATCCTCAGCTGCTGCCTTCGGAGCTGCTCATTTCTCAGTAGCAGAAACTTTAGGCTCACAGATTCCTCAAATGCAGTCTGCGCCAACAAAACCAAAGGCTCCAAAGCCTCAAGAGAAGTCTGCACAGACTTCTGTTACAAAACCCTCAGCTCCTCACTCCCAGCTACAACTAGCTCGGAGACAAAGTCTTCAACACCACTTGTGAAGACTTTGACAACTGCTCAACCTGCACCTCTACCCAGCCCTAGCAAAATCATCGCAGTCCCGTCTGGATCAGAGGGAAGTGATGACTATGATAATGAAACCCTGCAAGCCATCATCAGAAACAAGCAAGAAAGGGTAGCACAAGCATCAGGCAGTGCTATTCCTCTGGCCATGGACCCCAAGGTCCTCCTCGACTACATCAATATATGGTATGAGGACCCAAACACCTCCATTGATGATTTGAAACTTCCTCCTGGCATCAGCCACATGGTGGCCACCTTCATAAATGAAGCCAAGTGGAAGGAACAGAAGGCCAGGCAGGCAAAGATTGCAAAGGCCAAAAAGGAGAAATTCCTCAAGCAAAATCTCCTCAAGCTGACTCCTAATGCACTGGTGTCAACCCAGGTAGAGCTGCAAGTCTTGACTGACAAGTGTGACAAACTGTCAGACCGCAAAAGCATCAAGCGCAATTTCATCAAGCTAGCCACTAGTGCTGTTGATGAATACAACAAACGAAACCCACCCCCAGCACCAACTCCTCAGCCCTTGGTTGAGCAGCCAGAAGAAGCATCTCCTGATGAGGAGGAAACTCCTCAAGCTAAGGAAGAACACCAAGAGCACCGTGCTGATGAACCGGCCATTGAAGAAATCATCACGGAAACTGCAACTGATGAAATTGCAACTGATGAGACTGCTCCTGATCCAGCTGCTTCATCAAAGCAGGCTGATGACTCTGTTCCAGCTGGTTCCTCACTACCAGCTGAAGAATATGCAAAAAGAACACCTTCACCAAAAGCTTCAAAGGTGAAGAAGATAATCCCGTCTGCATCAGACGCGAAGAAGACAAGAGCTGCTGAAAAGGAAGCAAAGAAGAGAAAAGCTTCCTCAGCAGAAGAAAAGACAGAGGCAAAGCGCCTCAAAGAAACTGAAGAATCTGCCCCTCTGGACCCGGTGCCTCTAAATGTCGCACCTTCATATGAAATGATCGTCATTGGTGACCCAACTACAAGGGCTGATGAGGAAATGAAGGATGTCGCCTCTGAGGAACATACTGATGAGGAAATCCAGATTGATGGTAGTCCCAAACCTCTTGTTCCTCAGACAGAGACTGCTCAAGCTTCACCTGCAGCAACTGATGAAACTGCTTCTGCCACAAAGCCAGCTGAAGAAAAACAAGCTGAGGAAAATGCACATTCTGAGCAGACTCCTCATTCTGAACAGGCTGACCAAACTCCTCAAGATGAGAAAGAAGCTGAAATTCCTCAGCCTGAAGCTCAGCCAGAGCAAGAAGTACCAGCTGATGAAATTCCTCAGCCTGAAGCTCAGCCAGAGCAAGAAGTACCAGCTGATGAAATTCCTCAAGGCTGAAGAAAATGTTCCCGCCCCAGACAATGAATTCATTGTGCTCAACCCAGAGACTGCCATGGTTGTTTCCCCACCCATTCCTTAGCACAATCTCAAGCCAGTTCAGCGCCAACCATTCTCGAAGCGGCCAAAGTTTCAGAAAGAAGATCTCTTTGAGGAACGCATGTATTTCATCGGAGAGAACCCTTATGACAAGCCTCAAATGAGGCATCTGAAGTTTTGGACAAGGACTCAAATGAACTACTATGCTTCTGTGCTCTGTGGACGCAACAAGATATTCCAGCACAGGCACATTCCTCATGTTGAGCTTGAAGCAATACCCTGCCCGGAACCAGTCCTCAGTGTACTCCACGATGTAGGTTTGCTCCCTATGTGCTTAGACATATCAGACTGGAATAGTGAGCTTATTCTTCAGTTCTATGCAACTCTGCACATCTCTGGCAACCTTGAAGACATCAACACTTGGGTGTTTGATTGGATGACCCAAAACACTCACTACAAGGCTCCTGCTTCTGAACTCCTCAGAGAACTGCCCGTACCAATTCCCTCAGACGGGGCAGTGACGCTTTATGGTGAGCGTGAGCTGCCAAATGGAATGATGGAAGTCCTCATGAAGCCTTTGGCTGCAGGAAAACCCTCAAGAACCACATTCCTCGTCCATGAGCTCAAGTACACACCCAGGTCTGTCTACCGCATTCTCTGCAGTGTGCTCGCGCCAATCAAAGGCCATGACGATGAAGAAGATGTTGTAGGCCTCATGAAGAATATCCTCTTCAACATCATTCACGGTATTCCTATCAATATCCATGATTTCTTCTTGAGGACTTTGGCCGACAATGCCATGTGCCCCTTTGATCACAAGATTTATGCCCCATGGATCATGAGATTCATCAGGACAAGGACATGCATCAACTTTCATGCTGATTGTCAAAACCATGTTGGGTATATGCCTCCTATCAGGGTCAACAAGAAGACTTTTGAGCCCATTGAAGGAAAAGGAAAATCTGTGATTGAAGAAGGCAGCAGGCCCCTTGATGGTCAGTACAGAGAGCCAGACGCATATTCTTCATGGGACGATACTGAGACTCGTCCACCAAGCCCTGTTCCTCCTCGCGTGCTAACCACCAGAGAGCTTCTCCTCAGTCTTCATCAGAAGGTGGATCACAACCACAAATGGGTAAAACGTCAGTTTGGTGCCATTCTGAAAACCCTCACTGAAACCTAGAACTTTGTGAAGATTAATCATCACTATCTTCATGAGGTTTTCGATCGCACCTGGGCTACACTTGCCCATCTGAAGACCCAGACTGAGCTTGAAGAAATGAACTTTGAGAAGGACTTTGACGGGTCGTGGCCTCCCAAGAAGAAGTTCAGGCCCATTCTAGTGCCAGACCTTGAAGACAGCTCCTTCTCTTCATTCCGCACCGCAGAATATGATGAGGAACAACTCGACACACCAACCGGCCCAAGGAAGAAGACTACACCCAAGAAGAGTCAAGCATCTTCATCAAGCGCCAACGAGTGAAAGTCTTCACAGGCGTTAGTCCTTAGTTTGTCCCTTTTTGTCACTTGATGACAAAGGGGGAGAAACTTGAGAGTTAGTATTCACGTGGGATATTTTGGAGCTTATGAACTATATTTAAGTTACAAACTCTTGGCTCTTCTGAAGTGTTTATGTAATGAGTTGTAACTTAAGCCCGATGGTACTCTGCCGCTTTTGAACGTTTTTCTTCGCATGCTTATTCCTCAAAATTTTAATGCATGCATGCTGGAATTTGTCAGATACCATTTGTCATCATGCATCCTCAATTTCTTCATACTATATGTCGTATGTATGCAAGATTTACAAGACTCAGGGGGAGATCTTCATGATATAATCATCAATGTGCATTTGCTGTGAAAAGCAAAATCCTCAAGATATGCACATCTTCAGGGGGAGTCTCTGTGAATCTTGATTTCAAATTCCTCAAATGAGTATTTACACTTCATATTTTTATCCCTGCTGAAGACTTAACCTAATTCTCATCAACCACCAAAAAGGGGGAGATTGTAAGTGCATCTAGTGCCCCTTAGTGATTTTGGTGGTTTGAAGACTTATAGGTTAAGTATCTAATGTGTTCATGAGTGTACACAGGATCTATAAGTCGCTGAGGAGTTTGAAATATTCGATGAATATCGACCCCTAAAAATGTATATCTTCGGTTGAAGAAATTGGTCTGAAGCTGAAGATTTGAATCGCGAAGAATTTGCGATGAAATTGATATTCCTCATGAAGATATGGAAATTGAGGAATTCGGTGTGTCCTGAAGAGAATTATTCTGAAGACTTTGAAGCATGAAGATTTACTCTTTCTGTTTTGTTTTCTTCACACTTGAGTAATAGGAACACCGTACTATTAAAGGGAGTCGAGGTAACACATTGGAATGAATTTCCTCATGATGCTCAACCCAAGCGTAATCCTACTAAAAGCCTCAAGTGAGGAATATGAGTGACATGAGGACTCTCACAGTTGAGGGTCCCGACCGTTTCAATAGCCATGCCACATCATTGGTCTTATCCACACCAACGGTCATATTAGTTAAGGGCATTAATGTCAAATCATGTTGGGATGCTCCCAGGCTATAAATAGCCTCCCCCACAACCATTAGCTGGTTGGCTGCTCCGTTAGAAACTGACACTTGTCATAAGAGCAACCCAAATTCCTTAGAGTCTTCGAGAGTAATTCATCAGTGAGGAAATACCCCAAACACCAAAACACAAACCGAGAACCAAGTGATTGAGCATCAATGAAGAAGTTGTTCCTATGTGGGACTGAAGCCTTTTACCTTTGAGGACTGTGCATCCTCCAGACGGTTAGGCATCATGGTCTAGAGCAATCCAGCAGTCAATTGTAGATCGCCGGGTGACCAAGTTTGTGAGGGTTTGGAAGTCTGCCCTGAAGACTTACCATGAGTGTTGGGCGAGGACTGTGTGTTCTTAGCCTAAGGAGAATACGGTAGGGACCGTGTGTATCTTTTTGTTTCAATACCAAGCCACTCTAAACCAGATGTACAACTGTCACAGCAGTTGGAACTGGGTCATCAACTACTGTCTTCGCTGTGAAATGGGTTCTAATTCCTCAACTCTTCATATTCCTCAGATTATGTGTTGATGATTTTCACTGTCATTGTTTGAAGAATTTGCTGAAGACTTTCTGTGAAATTCTTCAACCCCAAATTCTTCACGCAAGTTAATCCTCATCCGTTTTCTCCGTGCCTGCTTACTGTGCAATCAGTTTTCACATTCTTCATCTTGAAAAACTGCTGTAGTGAAACTTTGCATTCCTGATCCTTTACTGTTTCCGCTGTAAGTTAGTCATCAATGAGGAATTTCCTCAAAATGAATTTCCTCAGTGATGAAATTCTAAAAATCTCCTATTCACCCCCTCTAGTCGATATAACGCACTTTCAGATGTCGAACCCCAACCTCGCACCATGCATCTGTTGGAAGATTGTCCTATAAGTAAATACTTGAATTCCCACCTAAGAACTCCCGAAATTTTCTCGTCATGCAATCTGGTCCATGGATACAAGGAGTAAAATCCATCACTCAACTCCTAGCAATAACACTACCCGTCCAGTGTATCAAATTCGTCAACACATAACCAGAATCTCGGAAACTCATCTATCTCACACCCTCATAATCACAACGATACTAAGTGTGCCGGTACCCACGAACTCTCTGCACCAGTACTAGGGATGCCGAGCTTATCTCGCCACTACTAGTATTGAAGAAATTTCGAACATCCTTCATCGTGAGATACTAAGAAATCTGAATGATAACTATGTGGTCAAGAATCCCCTCGAGCTCAACTTCCCGGAATAAAATCAACACAGCAGGAGGCACCAAGTGAGAACTTCGTCACATCGACATCATATAGATTCCAAAAATATCTGCGTGATCCTAATTTTTTTTGAGTGAGAAGAGGAGTAGAATTAAAATTATTACGTCAAGATTCCTCACTAGATCATAGAAGAGGAGAAAAAAGAATCCTACTCTCCGATATATAACTAGACTCAAAGCAGTTTTTCACTAGACTCGACTCGGCCAAGTTCGATTAATCAAGGGGGCTCCTAGGTCGGTACTGCTCTGATACCAACTTGTAACGCCCAGGATGCGGTCCTGTAATGCCCAAGAGGTGATACTATTCTTATTTTGGCAGGAGGGCCTCGACAGGGATAGAAGCACATCTCGTCGTTTCGCAAGAATGGATATCATTACAAGTACATGTACTGAAGAGATGAGTATATGGAATTGGATTACACTCGCCACAAGCTACAACAAGTTCACATCAATACAACAATATACAATCATCATGAAGAAGAGCAGGGTTCGACTACGGACGAAAACAAACGATAAAAGAATGACATCCATTCTTGCTATCCCAGGCTACCGGCCTGGAGCCCATCCTAGATCTATGAAGGAGAAGAAGAAGAAACTCCAAAAGCACAATCATCGCGCTCACGTCATAATATCACTTTACCTGTACCTGCAACTAGTGTTATAGTAATCATGAGCTACAGGGACTCAACAATCTCATTTCCAAAGGTATTAAGACTAGCAAAGCTTAATGGGTGAGGTATGGTTAAGTGGTGAGGCTGCAGCAAGAGAATAAGCATTTATTTGAGGTGGCCAACTTACGAGTACAAGAATAAAAGAGGGGGATGATCTACGCATAGCGGACGTGAACTACTGATGATCAAATGAATGATCCCGAACACCTACTTACGTCAGACATAACCCCATCATGTTCTTAGTCGGAGAAAGGACCTCACGAGAGAGACTATCACGGTTACACAAACAGTTGGCAAGTTTTAATTACGTTTACTTCAGGTCATCTAGAATTGGATGTTAAACAAAGTTTCCAAGTTTCCACATAAACGCGGGCATGACTTTCTGAAAGATTTAACCCTGCAGGGGTGCTCCAACTAGTCCATCACAAATTACCACAAGACTTTCCGAAACTCGTGATCTCCTCGAATTCCTTAGTGGAAAACCTCAACTCTGAGAAGACCCAAAGTCTCACCGGAATTCCGATGCACAAGATATTTCATAAAAGGTAAAACTAATCCACCAAGACCGCCCAACGTGTCGACAATCCCGATATGAGCCGCATATCACGTTCTCAGGACACGACGGATAAGCTACGCGTATGGTGGCCTGATAGAAATCACCCAAGTTGCCCTATACTTAATAGTCTTACGACCATCAATTAGTTCTTCCAAAGTCTACACTTTGTTTTCATACATGGATCCTCTCTCGAATTTCATGGCCTCCAGCCAATTGCCGGAATCCGGGCCCACCATCTATTCTCCATAGCTCGTAGGTTCATTGTTGTCCAACAACATGACTTCCAAGAAAGGGTTACCGTACCACTTTGTAGCAGTACGTGACCTTGTCGACCTACGAGGTTTGTAGTAACTTGATCCGAAGTTTCATGATCACTATCATTAGCTTCCACTTCAATGGGTGTAGGCGCCACAGGAACAACTTCCCGCGCCCTGCTACACACTGGTTGAAGTGATGGTTCAATAACCTCATCAAGTTTCCACCATCCTCCCACTCAATTCTTTCGAGAGAAACTTTTCCTCGAGAAAGGACCCGTTTCTAGAAACAAACACTTTCCTTCCGGATCTGAGATAGGAGATGTACCCAACTATTTTGGGTATCCTATGAAGATGCATTTATCCATTTTGGGGTCGAGCTTATCACAGTGAAACTTTTTCACATAAGCGTCGTAGCCCCAAACTTTTAAGAAACGAAAGCTTAGGTTTCTCCATACCATAGTTCATACGTTGTCATCTCAACGGAATTACGTGGTGCCCTATTTAAAGTGAACGCGGTTGTCTCTAATGCCTAACCCAAAACGATAGTGGTATTTCGATAAGATACATCATAGTATGCGCTATATCCAATAGGGCGCGACTATGACGTTCAGACACACCATCACACTATGATGTTCCAAGTGGCATGAGTTGCGAAACAATTTCCACATTGTCTTAAGTGTGTACCAAACTCGCAACTCAGATATTCATTTCTATGATCATATCATAGACAATTTATCGTCTTGTCACGATGATCTTCACTCTGAAATAGCTTGAACTTTTCAATATTTCAGACTTGTGATTCATCAAGCAAATACTCCTGTATCTACTCAAATAGTCAGTGAAGTAAGAACATAACGATATCCACTGCGTGCCTCATCACTCATTGGACTACACACATCAAAATGTATTACTTCCAATAAGTTACTTTCTTGTTCCATCTCACTGGAAAAACGAGGCCTTCAGTCATCTTGCCCATGTGGTATCATTTGCATGCCTCAAGTGATTCAAAATCAAGTGAGTCCAAACGATCCATGTGCATGGAGTTTCTTCATGCGTTTATACCAATAGGCATTGTTTGCATGTCTCAAACGTTTCAAAAATGAGTGAGTACAAAGATCCATCAGCATGGAGCTCTTTCATGCATTTTATACCAATATAACTCAAGCAGCAGTGCCACAAGTAAGTGGTACTATCATTACTACTTTGTATCTTTTGGCATCAATATTATGAACATGTGTACCACTATGATCGAGATTCAATAAACCATTGAAGGTATTTATTCAAGCAAATAGAGTAACCATTATTCTCTTTAAATGAATAATCGTATTGCAATAAACACGATCTAATCATATTCATGCTCAACGCAAACACCAAATAACATTTATTTAGGTTTAACAATAATCCCGATGGAAGAGGGAGTGTGCGATGTTTGATCACATCAACCTTGGAAACACTTCGAACAAATGTCGTCACCTTGCCTTTAGCTAGTCTCCGTTTATTCCATAGCTTTTATTTCGAGTTACTAACACTTAGCAACCGAACCGGTATCTAATACCCTCATGCTACTAGGAGTACTAGTAAAGTACACATAAATATCATGTATATCCAATATACTTCTGTCGACTTTGCCAGCCTTATCATCTACCAAGTATCTAGGGTAGTTCCTCTTCAGTGATCATTCCCCTCATTATAGAAGCACTTAATCTCGGGTTTGGGTTCAACCTTGGGTCTCTTCACTAGAGCAACAACTGGTTTGCCGTTTCATGAAGTATCCCTTCTTGCCCTTGCCCTTCTTGAAACTAGTGGTTTTACTAACAATCAACAATTGATGCTCCTTTTTGTTTTCTACTTTCGCGGTGTCAAACATCGTGAATAGCTCAAGAATCATCATATCTATCCGTGATCTGTTATAGTTCATCACGAAGCTCTAGTAGCTTAGTGGCAGTGACTTTGGAGAACCATCACTATCTCATTTGGAAGATTAACTCCCACTCGATTCAAGCTATTGTAGAACTCACACAATATGAGCACATGCTCAACGATTGAGCTTTTATCCCTTACTTTGTAGACAAAGAATCTTGTCAGAGGTCTCATACCTCTCAACAAGGGCACGAGCATGAAATCCCAATTTCATCTCTTGGAACATCTCATATGTTCCGTGACGTTCAAAACGTCTTTAGCGCCTCAATTCTAAGCCGTTAAGCATTACGTACTGAACTATCACATAGTCATCAAAAACGTGTATGTCAGATGTTCTCAACATCCACAGACGACGCTCGAGCTTCAGCACACCGAGCGGTGCATTAAGGACATAAGCCTTTTGCACAACAATGAGGACAATCCTGAGTATACGGGCCCAGTCTGCATAATTGCTACTATCATACTTCAACCAAATTTTCTCTAGGAACATATCAAAAATAGTAGAGCTACAACACAAGCTACAACATAATTTGAAAAGACCTTTTGACTATGTTCATGATAATTGAGTTTAGCTAATCATATTACTAATAACTCCCACTCACATAGACATCCCTCTAGTCATTCGAGTGGCGCATGATCCAAATCCACTAACTCAAATCCGATCATCACGTGAGTTGAGCATAGTTTCAGTGGTGAACATCTCCATGTTGATCATATCAACCATATGATTCATGCTCGACCTTTTGGTCTCTTGTGTTCCGAGGCCATGTCTGTACATGCTAGGCTCGTCAAGTTTAACCCGAGTGTTCCGCGTGTGCAACTGTTTTTGCACCCGTTGTATGTGAACGTTGAGTCTATCATAGTCAATCATCACTTGGTGTCTCGAAACGATGAACTGTTGCAATGGTGCACAGTCGGGGAGAACACAATTTTATCTTGAAATTTTAGTGAGGGATCACCTTTTAATGTTACCGTCATTCTAAGCAAAATAAGGTGCATAAAAGGATTAACATCACATGCAAATCATAAGTGAAATGATATGGCCATGAACTTGTGCTTCTTGATCTCCATCACCAAAGCACCGGCATGATCTCCATCGTCACCGGCGTCGCACCATGATCTCCATCATCGTGCCGCCATCGAGGTTGTTGCGCTATCTATGCTATTACTACTAAAGCTACAACCTAGCGATATAGTAAAAGCATTTGCAAGCACAAACGTTAGTTTAGAAACAACCCTATGGCTCCTGCCGGTTGCAGTAGCATCGACGTGCAAGTCGATATTTAACAATTACAAAATGATCATCTCATACATCCAATATATCATATCATGTCTTTGGCCATATCACATCACATGCATACCCTACAAAAACAAGTTAGACGTCCTCTAATTTGTTGTTGCATGTTTTACGTGGCTGCTATGGGTATCTAGTATGATCGCATCTTACTTATGCAAAGCCACAACTGTGATATGCAAATTGCTATTTAAACTTCTCCAAAGTCCGCCTTGGTTAAATCTGATTCAACTAAAGTTGAAGAAACAGACACCCGCTAGTCATCTTTATGCAACAAGTTGCATGTAAGTCGATGAAACCGGTCTCTCATAAGCGTACGAGTAAAGTTGGTCCGGGCCGCTTCAATCCAACAATACCGCCGAATCAAGAAAAGACTAAGGAGGGCAGCAAACTGAACATCGATGCCCACAAACTCTTTTGTGTTCTACTCGAGATATCATCTACGCATGAACCTAGCTCTGATACCACCGTTGGGGAACATCGCATGAGAAACAAAAAATTTCCTACGCACACGCAATACCTATCCATGGTGATGATCATCTACGAGAGGGGAGAGTGAATATACATACCCTTGTAGATTGCTAAGCGAAAGCGTATATAACGCGGTTGATGTAGTGGAACATCTTCGGGATCCAAATTGCAGCCCGTCCCGCGATTTCATCACGATCCGTCCCGCGATCTAGTGCCGAACGGACGAAACCTCCGTGTTCAACACACGTACAGCTCGATGACGATCCCCGCCTTCTTGATCCACCAAGAGGGGCGGAGAGGTAGATGAGTTCTCCAGCATGGCGAAATGGTGGTGGTGGTGGTGAACTAATCCAGAAGGGCTTCGCCTATGCACCGCCAAACTAGACTAGAGGAGAAACAGATTTTGAGAGAAGTAGAGGGAGCACGTGGCAATTAGGGTTATCCCTCACCTGTAAAACCTCTAGTATATATAGGAGGGAGGGAGGGGAGGAGGCAGCCTCAAAACCTCAAGGTTTGGCCGAAAATGGAGGTGGAGGAGTCCTACTCCAATCCTACTAGGAGTAGGATTCCTCCTCTCCACTTGGAAATTCTTTCCACCTTTTCCACCTTTGGGTTTCTTTCCTTCCCACCTCCAATCCACCTTGGGCTTTAGTGGAGGCTTCGACCAGCCCACTAAGGGCTGGTCCATGTCCTCCCACAGCCCATGAGACCCTTTGGGGTGGGTGGGCCCACCTGGTGGACCCCCGGAACCCATTCGTCACTCCCGGTTCACTGCCGGAAATGCCCGAAACTTTTCCGGAGTTAAAAACTCACTTTCCTATATATTAATATTTACCTCCGGACCATTACGGAGCTCCTCGTGATGTCCGAGATCTCATCTGGGACTCCAAACAAATTTCGGTTACCAAACACACATAACTCAATAATACCGAAACGTCATCGAACCTTAAGTGTGCACATCCTGTGGGTTCGAGAACTATGCAGACATGACCTGAGACACTCCCCGGTCAATAAACAATAGCGGGACCTGGATGTCCATATTATCTCCTACATATTTTATGAAGATCTCTATCGGTTGAACCTCTATGTCAAGGATTCAATTAATCCCGTATGTTGTTCCCTTTGTCCTTTGGTATGTTACTTGCGTGAGATTCGATCGTCGGTATCTCCATACCTAGTTCAATTTCACTACCGGTAAGTATCTTTACTCGTTCCATAAAACAAGATCCCGTAACTAACTCCTTAGTCACATTGCTTGCAAGGCTTGTTGTGATGTTGTATTACCGAGTGGGCCCCGAGATACCTCTCCGTCACACGGAGTGACAAATCCCAATTTTGATCCATGCCAACCCAACAGACACCTTTGGAGATACCTGTAGAGCACCTTTATAGTCACCCAGTACTGTTGCAACGTTTGATACACACAAGGTATTCCTCCGGTGTCCGGGAGTTGCATGATCTCATGGTCATAGGAACAGATACATTTACATGAAGAAAACAGTAGCAATAAACTGACACGATCATATGCTACGTTTATAGTTTGGGTCTTGTCCATTACATCATTCTCCTAATGATGTGATCCCGTTATCAAGTGACAACACTTGCCTATGGCCAGGAAACCTTGACCAAATTTGATCAACGAGCTAGTAAACCAGAGGCTCACTAGGGATAATGTGTTGTCTATGTATCCACACATGTGTTTGAGTTTCCAATCAATACAATTCTACCATGGATAATAAACGATTATCATGAACAAGGAAATATAATAATAACCAATTTATTATTGCCTCTAGGGCATATTTCCAACAGTTTCTTATAGAAAAGGTTTTCAAATTGGTAAAATTGATGCAACTTTGTTCGCTCAAACGGTTGTGTGCCAAATTTATGTGGATATACTAACCCTCATTTTAGTGAGAAATTTAGAAGGTTTATGTCCGAGAAATATGAGATGTCTATGATGTGTGAGCTAAAATTTCTTCCTTGGTTTGCAAATCAAGCAAACGAGAGATGACACATTTGTCTCTCAAACCAAGTACAGCAAGGACTCGTTCAAGAAGTTAAACATGCAAGAATGAAAACGTATGTGATACGTCTCCAACGTATCTATAATTTTTGATGGTTCCATGCTATTATCTTGTCAAACTTTGGATGTATTGTATGCCTTTTATATCTTTTTTGAGACTAACTTATTAACTCACAGCCAAGTGCCAGTTCCTGTTTTTTCCGTGTTTTTGACCCTTTTCAGAGGAGGATTTTAAACGGTGTCCAAACGGAATAAAAGTTCCGAAAAGATTTTTTCCGGAACAGAAGATACGCGCGAGACTTGAGAACCAAGGCAGGGGCCAGCAGGGGACCCCACAAGCCCCCTAGGCGCGGCCAGGGGTGGCCCGCGCCTAGCAGGCTTTTGGCCCCCCCTGTGGCACGTCTGCCCTACCTCTTCCGCCTATAAATTCAGAAAAAATCCAAAACTGCAAAAGAGATCCACGAAAATACTTTTCCGCCGCCGCAAGCTTCGTTCTCTGCAAGATCCCATCTGGGGCACGTTCTGGTGCCCTGCCGGAGGGGAGATTCGGATACGGAGGGCTTCTTCATCAACACCATGACCTCTTGGAGGATGCGTGAGTAGTTCACCATATACCTTCGGGTCCATAGCTAGTAGCTAGATGGCTTCTTCTCTCTCTTGGATCTTCAATACAAAGTTTTCCATGATCTTCATGGAGATCTATCCAATGTAATCTTATTTTGCGCTGTGTTTGTCGAGATCCAATGAATTGTGGATTTATGATCAGATTATCTATGAATCTTATTTGAGTTTCTTCTGATCTCTTATATGCATGATTTCATATCCTTGTAATTCTCTTCAGGTTGTGGGTTTTGTTTGGCCAACTTGATCTATGATTCTTGCAATGGGAGAAGTGCTTGGTTTTGGGTTCATACAGTGCGGTGACCTCACCCAGTGACAGAAGGGGTAGCGAGGCACGCATCATGTTGTTGCCATCAAGGGTAAAAAGATGGGGTTTTCATCATTGGTTTGAGTTTATCCCTCTACATCATGTCATCTTGCTTAAGGCATTACTCTATTCGTCATGAACTCAATACACTAGATGCATGCTGGATAGCGGTCGATATGTGGAGTAATAGTAGTAGATGCAGAAAGTATCGATCTACTTGTCTCGGACGTGATGCCTATATGTATGATCATTGCCTTAGATATCGTCATGACTTTGCACGGTTCTATCAATTGCTCGACAGTAATTTGTTCACCCACCGTAATATTTGCTATTTTGAGAGAAGCCTCTAGTGAAGACTATGGCCCCCGGGTCTACTTCACACCATATTTTCAGCCTTACTCTTTTACTTGGTTGCACTTTCCCGCCTTCAGATCTCACTTTGCAATCAATATTGAAGGGATTGACAACCCCTTTATAGCGTTGGGTGCAAGCTCTTTGTGTTTGCGCAGGTACTCTGGACTTGACGCGATTCTCCTACTGGATTGATACCTTGGTTCTTAAACTAAGGGAAATACTTACTGCTCTTGTGCTGCATCACCCTTTCCTCTTCAAGGGAAAAACCAAGGCAAGCTCAAGAGGCAGCAGAAGGATTTTTGGCGCCGTTGTCGGGGAGGATCAAGTCAAGAACTCATCCAAGTAAGTGTCGCAAACTCATCTCTTGAATTTACTTTTTTTGCCTCTCGTTTTCCTCTCCCCCACTTCTGAAAAACAAAAAATTACATTTTTTTGCCTTTTTCGTTCGCCCTTTTCTCTCGCTTGCTTTCTGTTCGCTTGTGTGTTTGTTTTCTTGCTGAAGTCACCATGACTGAAAACACCAAACTTTGTGACTTCTCGAATACTAATAATAATGATTTTATTAGTACTCTGATTGCTCCCGCCACTAGTGCGGAATCATATGAAATCAATGCCGCTTTGCTAAATCTTGTTATGAAAGAGCAATTCTCCGGCCTTCCTAGTGAAGATGCCGCATCCCATCTTAATACCTTCAATGAGCTTTGCGATATGCAAACGAAGAAAGATGTGGATAATGATGTGATTAAATTGAAGCTTTTTCCTTTCTCGTTGCGAGATCGAGCAAAAACTTGGTTTTCGTCTTTGCCCAAAAATAGTATTGATTCTTGGAACAAGTGCAAAGATGCTTATATATCCAAGTATTTTCCGCCGGTTAAGATTATCTCTCTCCGTAATGATATCATGAATTTTAAGCAACTTGATCATGAACATGTTGCACAATCTTGTGAGATAATGAAATTGATGAATAGAAATTTTCCTGCTCATGGCTTGAGTCTTTGGATGATTATACAAATCTTCTACGCTGGCTTGAATTTCGCTTCTAGAAATATCTTGGACTCCGCCTCAGGTGGAACGTTCATGGAAATCACGTTAGGAGAAGCCACAAAACTCCTAGACAATATCATGACGAACTACTCTCAGTGGCACACTGAAAGGTCACCTACTAGTAAAAAGGTACACGCTATAGAAGAAATTAACTCGTTAAGTGCTAAGATGGATGAGTTAATGAATTTGGTTGCTAGTAGAAGTGCTCCTTTAGATCCTAATGATATGCCCTTGTCTTCCTTGATTGAGAGTAGCAACGCTAGCTTGGACGTTAATTTTGTTGGTAGGAATAATTTTGGCAACAACAATGCTTTTAGAGGAAACTATGTTCCTAGGCCTTTTCCTAGTAACCCCTCTAATAACTTTGGCAACTCCTACAACAACACTAATGGAAATTACAATAGATTACCCTTTGATGTAGAGAGTAATATCAAAGAGTTTATCAACTCGCAAAAGATTTTCAATGCGTCCATAGAGGAAAAACTACTCAAGATTGACGATTTGGCTAGGAGCGTTGATAGAATGTAGCGACCCGACTCCAGACGAGTCAAGCCTCTGTGTTTCTGTGCCATCCCTGGATCAGTATGCTGGCACACACAGTACATCAATGTATATATCAAAGTGCAATCACATGTAAATAGCGTAAAACTGATATATACCTTAATTATCTCAGCGGAAGCAGTCAAGGGAGTGGAGTCCCAATAAACACCAACGGCAAGTTGAGTGTAGACCGTAACCCTGAATCATACTCTTACTCGTCGAAGAAAAATATCTGCAACATAAGACCTTGCAGCCGTGTAGGTCAGCATATTGAATATGCCGGCAAGTCACATAAGAGAGGGGTGAAAAGTAATCATCTATACTATATGCATATATAGCAGGTGGGGTTATAAGTTTTTAGCGAAAAGCAAGTTTTCCCCTACATCAAGAGAGGGCTAAAAGCAAAATGTTACTACATTGTTGGTTGTTAACGAGATGATTCCGCCAACCAGTTCTCGTACCCGAGTTGTCAATAGTTACCCTCATCAAATACATTTAATGGTGTTGAGAAATCCAGATAACTCCAGTTCCTTTGGCTCAAGTTGTCCATGACCGTGGACACGGCTAATCGATTAGGTTTGAGTACTCTGCAGAGTTTTGCACACGTTCCCCACAAGATTTGATCGCCTCCGTGTATGTCCTCGCACTTCAGGGTGTTTGAAGACCGGATGATCAAAACATGGTCTTTCAACGGGTCCCTCTGAATCCCTATCGGTGCCCATCCATTCCTACTATTCGTCTACATCTGCTAGCACCGCCTGTCCAGAGTCGCCGCGTTGTCCAACCAAGCCAGAGTCCATAATGACTTGTGGCTGTGCAGGTAAGCCTTGGGTCTTGAAAATATCCGTTCGTCTCTTTGAGCCTGGGTGAAGCTTTCCGCAGGATGTCATGGCCGTCCCCAGCATCCCGGGCATCCACTGGGTTCTCCAGGGAGCCGATCAACCGTCCTTCACCGAGTGTTGCATTGCGTCCGAGGTCTTGAAAATCTTGTCTTAACCGGTCTTGATTATTTAATCAACCTCGCATCACTCGTGTTATGCACTCAACCGAATTCCCGTCTACTCAAGCATAGCAATATGAAATTTGTCGTCCCGGGCCAAGTATCGGGGTTGTTGTGTGCCTACCACATGATACTGCAATCTATACTAAAATTTCCAAGTACCTAAGAAGCATGCAAATGGGCATAGGATGGTAGAACTACGATGCATAAAAACATAGGTGATAGTATGATCAAAGTGACTTGCCTGGTGATGTTGACGAAGAAGAATTTCTCGAGAAAATAACTTGATAGACTACTCGTCACTCTCCGATGAAATCTATATAACAAACATATCATTCCCATAAGCACTCATACTAGCAATCATTCTAGCAATCAAAACAAAAGAGAGAGCGAATAAGAAACCGAAGGAAACTTCAAATAAGACTAGGGAGTCCTCTACTACGTCGAACACTAAATAGTTTTTGTCTAATAGAAAATAATAACAAGGAACTAAGATATAAATCTAACTAAGATAAAATAAAGTATTTTTCACAAAACTTTTTGAAAGTATTCCCAAACGGGATTTGAAACAATGCGGAAACCAATTGGAAGTTACTAAGGAACTAGAATTGATTTCATGAAAACAAATAAATATAAAATAAAAACTTGTTGGAAAACTACTGTTTAACTAACAGAAACAAAACATAATATTACTGAAATAATAAAGAAAATATTTTAAAACAAAGATAGAAAAGGAATTAGCCGAAATCCTAAAAGATGTGAAACAGAAATTGTTTCACAAGAAACAGTGATCTAAAGTACTCAAACAAATCTGAACTTTTTACCACTGATAAATAAGATCACTAGTGATCAGTACCGAAAGGAATCAAATTAAAAGCTATTTGTAAACTATTGGAATAGGCAAAACAAGGTTTAAACTAAATCTGATCTAACTTATATTTGAAAATTTCAAACATAGACAAATTATATGTTTTTAGAAACTACAGGAAATGTGTGAGCTACTGGAAAAAGAATCAATGTCATTGGACTTCGGGATAAAAAGTTGTGGCCAAAACAAAACAGAAACTTTCTGTTTTTGCAATTTAGACAGAAAAACTGCAGCTAACTAGTAAACTAGCAGAGGGTACACGTGGCGCGCTACTATAGGCTGAGGAGGCGTTTGTTTCAAGGATTGGACCAAACGGCTGGAGGCTAATAAAAACTTGCTGGTTAAATGTTAAGTTAAATAAAGCCGCTGGTTTTTCTAATCTAAACCGAAGAGTTATATAGGATCTAATCTACACCACACCTCTTGGATCCAACGGCTACAAAAGAAAAAGAAGAAACAAACAGAGGAGAGGAGAGTCTACCGTGCTGGCTGGCTACTCCGGCGAGGAAGAAGATGGCCGCCGGCAAGGGGAGAGCTCCGGGGCGGTGGAGAGGAGACAGGGCGACGGTGGTGGTGGTCCTCCTCCTCGGGGAGGCGTCGGGCGGAGTGGGGCGGCTGACGGGGCGCTGCTCCAGGGGCCGAAGGTGCAGCAGCTTCGCTGCTCCGACGAGGGACGGCTCGGGCGGCGGGGATGTGGCAGGGTGGCGGCGAGGGTGGGAACGGGGGCGGCCGGGGTGGGGGGTTTATATAGGCCAGGGGTGGCATGGGGAAAGGAAGGGGGAGGGAGGAATCGGGGAAGGAAATCCCGAGTTCCAGGAGGGCTCGGTTTCGGTCTGGAGTAAGGAAGGAGGAAGAAGAAGGTGGCCGAGAGAAGGGAAGAATCGGTCAGTGGGCCCATCGGGTAGAGAGAGGGAGTCGGGGAAAGAAGGGTCGGTCGGGCGAGATCTAAGGGATACGTCCGTGGCGGCGAGGGATCTTGGCCCATGGCCTATACTGCGCCCGAGGCGGCAGCTTCTAAAAAAAAAGTTTCCTAATTTTAAACCTTTTCCAAAACAGAAAAATAAAAGCTAATAAAAGGAAAGTAAATCAAAATACTAATATAGGGTATTATATACCAAAAAAATCAGAAAATTATCCTCTACCCGAATAACATTTTTCCAAAGCAAAAATAAAAACTTAAAAAAAATGTTTTTTCAGAAATTCCCAAATTTGCTTTATTTCCTTTTGCAAATATTTTTGCAAATAATCTTTGGGTTTCTTGGCTCAAATATTTCAGGAATTTGCCCGCACTTTGGAGGGTCATTTTCCTCCGCTCTCTCTCTTGCGTGCAAGAGAGTATTTCTCCGGGCATTACTTGTGCGAGGAAAAACGAATGGAAATGCAAAAGAATTCAAATGCAAATATCTCCGTTCAAATTATTTATAGTTGAAGAAGTCATGTCATCTTCTCTCTTTGCTTCTAAAAGATTGAATTTGAATTCACCGGAGAAGGGGAAAATCATTTTATTCCCTCTCATTCAAAAGTTTCGAAAAGTTTCGAATTTCACACAAGTTTCAGTCACTCAGCAAACAAACAAACAATCAATCTAATAATTATATTAACATTCCAAAATTTATAATTTTGGGATGTTACATAGAATGTCTAGTGATATTGATGCTTTGAAAGTTAGATGTGCTCCTCCCAAGATCAATATGGATGAAACTTTGAAAGCTATGCGTGTTTCCATGAGTGAGAGCAAAGAAAGAACCGCCCAAATTTGTGCTAGACATGAATGGCTTAAAAGGGCGTGTTCTCGTGATAAGAATCATGAAGATCTTAAGGTGCTTGGTGTGACTCCCATTGAATCTTTCTTTTCTTGTGTCAAACCTAATGATGATAGGGCTGGATATGAATCCACTTTGGTTGAAAAACGCCCCAATGATTCGGAGTCCATCTACCTTGATGCTAAAATCATTAAAAGTGGAGTACAAGATATCAAAACATTGAGTAGTAATGAAACTACTACTTTGGATTTCAAGGAATTCAATTATGATAGTTGCTCCTTGATTGAATGCATTTCCTTGATGCAATCCATGCTAAACTCTCCACACGCTTATAGTGAAAACAAGGCCTTTACCGATCATATCGTCGATGCTATGATAAAATCTCTTGAAGGGAAACTTGAATTGGAAGTTTCTATACCTAGAAAGCTTCATGATGAGTGGGCACCTACTATCGAAATCAAAATCAAAACTATGAATGCAATGCTTTGTGTGATTTGGGTGCTAGTGTTTCCGCGATTCCAAAGTCTTTATGTGATGTTCTGGGTTTTAATGAGATTGAGTAGTGTTCTCTTAATTTGCATCTTGCGGATTCTACTGTCAAGAAACCCATGGGAAGGATCAATGATGTTCTTATTATTGCAAATCGGAACTATGTACCCGTGGATTTCATTGTGCTTGATATTGATTGCAATCCTACATGCCCTATCATTCTTGGTAGACCTTTCCTAAGGACTATCGGTGCTATCATCGATATGAAGGAAGGGAATATTAGATTTCAATTTTCTTTAAAGAAGGGCATGGAGCATTTTCCTAGAAAGAAAATAAGATTGCCTTATAAATCCATGATGAGGGCTACTTATGGTTTGGGCACCAAAGACGACGATACGTGATTCTATCGCCTTATGCCTAACTAAGGGCGTTAAACAATAGCCCTTGTTGGGAGGCAACCCAATGAATTTATATTTTTCTTTCTGTTTTGTTGCGTCCACACCATCATAATTCTGTTATGATTGTGTCTTTTGTGTTTCTTTTTGTGTTTGAGCCAAGCAAAACCTTTATGACTAGTCTTGGTGATGGTTGTTTGATCCTGCTGGAAAAAGACAGAAACTTTTTGCTCACGAGATTATTGTTCATTTTTATTCAGAAAGAGATTTTGAGTTGATTCTTTTTGTTTCTGGTTGTATGACTTTTTCCCAGGCAGTCGTAATTTTTCAGAATTTGTGAGGTACCAGAAGTATACGAAGTATACAGATTACTACAGAGTGGTCTGTTTTTGAGAGATTCTGTTTTTGTTGAGTTGGTTGCTTGTTTTGATGAAACTATGTATAGTATCCGGGGGGGGGGGGGGGTACTAGCCATGGAAAAGTGAGAATACAGTAACCTAACACCAATATAAATAGAAATCAAGATTGCTACAGTACCTAAAGAGGTGGTAGTTTGTTTTCTTTTGCTAATATATCACGAGTTTCTGTTTAAGTTTTGTGTTGTGAAGTTTTCAAGTTTTGGGTGATGTTCTCATGGACAAAGGGATAAAGAGCGTAAAGAGATCAAGCTTGGGGATGCCCAAGGCATCCCAAGCCAAATTCAAGGATTCCAAAAACCCTAATCTTGGGGATACCCCGGGAAGGCATCCCCTCTTTCGTCTTCAATCCATCGGTAACATTACTTGGATCTATATTTTTATTCACCACATGATATGTGTTTTTCTTGGAGCGTCTTGTATCGTAGGAGTCTTTTCTTTTTGTTGTGTCACAATCATCCTTGCTGCACACCTTTTGAGAGAGACATGCACTCATCGTGATTTGCTAGAATTCTCATTGTGCTTCACTTATATCTTTTGAGTTAGACAGTTTTGCTCTATGTGCTTCACTTAGATCTTTTAGAGCACGGCGGTGCGTGACTTGGTAGTTGGTTTGTGCTATGAAAGTAGTCCCAAAGGTGATAGGTACCCAAAGAGGATACAAAAACTTCCATCTTCATGTGCGTTGAGTAGAAAGAGAAGTTTGATTCCTCTCAACTAGTTTTGAGACGCGGATTTGGTAATATTAAGAGTTATGTTAGTAGGGTGTTGTGAATCTAGAAATACTTTTGTTGAAGTTAGTGATTCCCGTAACATGCACGTATGGTGAACCGCTATGTTAGGAAGTCGGAGTATAATTGATCTATTGATTGTCATCCTTTGTGTTGCGGTCGGGATCGCGCAATGGTTAACATCTACCAACCCTTCCCCTAGGAGTATGCGTTTAGCACTTTGTTTTGATTACTAATAAAAACTTTCGCAACAAGTATGTGAGTTCTTCATGACTAATGTGAGTCCATGGTATAGATGCACTTTCACCTTCCACCATTGCTAGCCTCTCTAGTACCACGCAAGTTTCGCCGGTGCACAAACCCACCATATGCCTTCCTCAAAACAACCACCATACCTACCTACTATGGCATTTTCATAGCCATTTCGAGATATATTGCCATGCAACTCCCACCGTTCCGTCTCATGACTTGTGCCGTGACTCTCATATTTCCATTGCATGATCGTAAGATAGCTAGCAAGATGTTTGAACATCATACGCCAAGCTAGATCGTTGCACATCCCGGTACACTGCCGGATGCATTTCCTATAGAGTCATCATCGTTCTAAGCTTTGAGCTGTGAGTAAATAAAAGCGTGATGATCATCATTATTAGAGCATTGTCCCATGTGAGAAAAAAAAGAGGCCAAAGTTGCCCACATAAAAAAAGAGAGAAAAAAGAGGCCCAAGAGCCCAAATAAAAAAAAGAGAGAGAAAAAGAGAGATGGGACAATGCTACTATCTTTTTCCACACTTGTGCTTCATAATAGCACCATGTTCTTCATGATTGAGAGCCTCTTGCTTTGTCATCACTCATACGTCCATTTTGCATCATGTTTTCATGTTGATATTTATCGCTTCTTTGGCTGTTATTTCACTTCACGGTACAATTCTTATGCCTTTTCTCTCTTATTTTGCAAGGTTTACATGAAAAGGGAGAATGCCAGCAACTGGAATTCTGGCCTGAAAGTGGAGCAAAGTTGAGATACCTATTCTGCGCAACTCCAAGCGCCATAAAAATCAACGAGGATTTTTTTTCCCGATTTATCAAAAATACTGGGCTGTAGAAGTGCCAGAGGGGGGCGTGCAGGTGGCCACAAGCCTGCACGGCGCGGTCACCCCCCAGGCCGCGCCATGAGGGCTTGTAGGCACCCTGCAGGCCCACTTGCCCCCTCTTTTGCTATATGAAGGGTTTCGTCCAGGAAAAAAAATCACGGAGGAGCTTTTTCGTGGTATCACCGCCGCCACGAGGCGGAACTTGAGCAAAACCAATCTAGAGGTCCGGTAGGACGATCCTGCCGGGGAAACTTCCCTCCAGGAGGGGGAAATCGTTGCCATCGTCATCACCAACACTCCTCTCATCGGAGGGGACTCGTCACCATCAACATCTTCATCAGCACCGTCTCATCTCCAAACCCTAGTTCATCACTTGTAACCAATCTCCGTCTCGCGACTCTGATTCGTACGTGTGAAGGTTGCTAGTAGTGTTAACTACTCTTTGTAGTTGATGCTAGTTGGATTACTTGCTGGAAGAGTTTATGTTCAGATCCTTGATGCTACTCATTACCTCTCTAGTCATGAATATGATTATGCTTTGTGAGTAGTTACTTTTGTTCTTGAGGACATGGGATAAGTCATGCTAATAGTAGTCATGTGAATTTGGTATTTGTTCGGTAATTTGATATGTTGTATGTTGTTTTTCCTCTAGTGGTGTTATGTGAACGTCGAGTACATAACACTTCACCATTATTTGGGCCTAGAGGAAGGCATTGTGAAGTAGTAAGTAGATGATGGGTTGCTAGAGTGACAGAAGCTTAAACCCTAGTTTATGCGTTGCTTCGTAAGGGGCTGATTTGATTCCACTAGTTTAATTCTATGGTTAGACTTTGTCTTAATTCTTCTTTCGTAGTCGCGGATGCTTGAGAGAGGGGTTAATCATAAGTGGGATGCTTGTCCAAGTAAGGGCAGTACCCAAGCGCCGGTCGACCCACATATCAAACTATCAAAGTAACGAACGCGAATCATATGAACATGATGAAACTAGCTTGACAGAAATTCCCGTGTGTCCTCGGGAGCATTTTTCCTCCTATAAGACTTTGTCCAGGCTTGTGCCTTGCTACAAAAGGGATTGGGCCACTTTGCTGCACCGTTGCTACTTTTTTTACTTGTTGCTTGCTACGAATCATCTCACCACACAATCACTTGTTACCGATAATTTCAGTGCTTGCAGATATTTCCTTGCTAAAAACCACTTGTGAGATCCTTCTGCTCCTCGTTGGGTTCGACACTCTTAGTTATCGAAAGGGCTATGATTGATCCCCTATACTTGTGGGTCATCAAGACTCTTTTCTGGCGCCGTTGCCGGGGAGTGAAGCGCCTTTGGTAAGTGGAACTTGGTAAGGAAACATTCATATAGTGTGCTAAAATTTGTTGTCACTTGTCACTATGGATACTAATCCTTTGAGGGGCTTGTTCGGGGTATCTTCACCTCGAATGGAAGCACAAAGAGTTGCTCCTCAACCTGCTGCACCTACTGAAAATATTTGCTTTGAATTTCCTTCGGGTATGCTTGAGAAACTGCTCGCTAATCCTTTTACAGGAGATGGAACATCACATCCAAACTTGCATCTGATCTATGTAGATGAAGTTTGTGGTTTATTTAATCTTGCAGGTTTTCCCGAGGATGAGGTCAAGAAGAGGGTCTTTCCTTTATCTTTGAAGGATAAGGCGTTGACATGGTACAGGCTATGTGATAATACTGGATCATGGGACTACAATCGGTTGAAATTGGAATTTCATCAAAAGTTTTATCCTATGCATTTAGTACATCGTGATCGAAATTATATTTACAATTTTTGGCCTCGTGACAGAGAAAACATCTCTCAAGCTTGGGGGAGGATTAAATCAATGCTATATTCATGCTCCAATCATGAGTTCTCGAGAGAAATTATCATTCAGAACTTCTATGCTCGGCTTTCTCATGATGATCGCACCATGCTTGACACTTCTTGTACCGGTTCTTTTATGAAGAGAGATATTGACTTCAAGTGGAATTTATTGGAGAGAATTAAACGCAACTCTGAAGATTGGGAGCTTGAAGAAGGTAAGGAGTCAGGTATGAATTTCACGTTTGATTGTGTTAAATCCTTTGTTGAGACAAATACCTTTAGTGATTTTAGCGCTAAGTATGGACTTGACTCTGAGATAGTAGCTTCATTGTGTGAATCTTTTGCTGCCCATATTGATCTCCCCAAAGAGAAGTGGTTTAAATATCATCCTCCTTTAGAAGTCAATGTAGTTAAACCCACTCCAGTTGAAGAGAAAGTCATTGCCTATAATGATCCTGTTGTTCCCAGTGCTTACATTGAGAAACCACCTTTCCCTGTTAGGATAAAGGATCATTCTAAAGCTTCAACTGTGATACGTAGAGGCTATATTAGAACACCTACACCCCCTGAGCAGATTAGAGTTGAACCTAGCATAGCTATTATCAAAGATCTTCTATCTGAAGAAGTTGAGGGACATAATATTCACTTCTGTGAAGATGCTGCTAGAATTGCTAAACCTCACGCTAGAGACAAACATAGGCCTGTTGTTGGCATGCCTGTGGTTTCTGTTAAGATAGGAGATCATTTTTATCATGGTTTATGTGACGTGGGTGCTAATGTTGGTGCAATACCTCAATCCTTATACGATGAAATCAAAGATGAGATTGCACCTGTTGAGATCGAGCCTATTGATGTCAATATTCAGCTTGCCAATAGAGATACTATTTGCCCTGTGGGAATTGTTAGGGATGTCGAAGTCTTGTATGGTAAAACGAAGTATCCTGCTGATTTCCTCGTTCTTGCTACTGCACAAGATAGCTTTTGTCCCATCATATTTGGTAGACCTTTTCTCAATACTGTCAATACTCATATTGACTGTGAGAAGCAAACTGTTACTGTTGGCTTTGAAGGTGTGTCACATGAGTTCAATTTCTCTAAGTTTTGTAGACAACCTCATGAAAAGGAGCTGCCTAGTAAGGATGAAACTATTGCCTTAGTTTCTATTGTCGTACCTCCTACCGATCCCTTAGAGCAATACTTGCTTGAGCATGAAAATGATATGCATATGGATGAAAGGGATGAAATAGATACAGTTGTCTTAGAACAATATCCTATCCTTAAGAATAACTTGCCTGTTGAACTGCTTGGGGATCCACCCCCACCAAAGGGTGATCCTGTGTTCGAGCTTAAACAGTTGCCTGATACTCTTAAGTATGCCTAGCTTGATGAAAAGAAGATATATCCTATCATTATTAGTGCTAGCCTCTCAAAGCATGAAGAAAAGAAGTTACTAAAAACTCTGAGGAAGCACCGTGCTGCTATTGGATATACTCTTGATGATCTTAAGGGCATTAGTCCTACTCTATGCCAACACAAGATTAAAACTGATCCTGACTTCAAACCAGTTGCTGATCATCAAAGGAGATTGAATCCTAAGATGAAAGAAGTAGTGAGAAAAGAAATACTAAAGCTCCTCGAAATGGGTATTATCTATCCTGTTGCTCCCAGCGATTGGATGAGTCTGGTGCATTGCGTTCCTAAGAAGGGAGGCATTACCGTTGTCCCTAATGATAAGGATGAATTGATACCACAGAGGATTATTACTGGCTATAGGATGGTGATCGATTTTAGGAAATTGAATAAAGCCACTAGGAAAGATCATTACCCTTTGCCTTTTATAGACCAAATGCTAGAAAGGCTGTCCAAACACACACACACTTCTGCTTCCTAGACGGTTATTCTGGTTTCTCCCAAATACCAGTTGCACAATCTGATCAGGAGAAAACCACTTTCACCTGCCCTTTCGGTACCTTTGCTTATAGACGTATGCCTTTTGGCTTATGTAATGCAACTGCCACCTTTCAAAGATGTATGATGGCTAATTCTCTAACTTTTGTGAAAATATTGTTGAGGTTTTCATGCATGATTTCTTCGTTTACGGGTCTTCCTTTGATGATTGCCTCAGCAACCTTGATCGAGTCTTACGGAGATGTAAAGACACCAATCTTGTCTTGAATTGGGAGAAGTGCCACTTTATGGTTAATGAAGGCATCGTCTTAGGACATAAAATTTCCGAAAGAGGTATTGAAGTTGATAAGGCTAAGGTTGATGCAATCGAGAAAATGCCATACCCCACAAATATCAAAGGTATAAGAAGATTCCTTGGTCATGCTGGTTTCTATAGAAGGTTCATTAAAGACTTCTCTAAGATTTCTAGGCCGCTTACCAATCTCTTGCAAAATGATACTCCTTTTGTTTTTGACGATGATTGTGAGGAAGCCTTCAAAATACTTAAGAGGGCTTTGATAACCGCACTTATTGTTCAACCACCTGATTGGAACTTAGCTTTTGAGATCATGTGTGATGCTAGCGATTATGCTGTTGGTGCTGTTCTAGGGCAAAGAGTTGATAAGAAGTTGAATGTTATTCACTATGATAGTAAAACTCTAGATAGTGCCCAGAGAAACTATGCCACTACGGAAAAGGAATTTTTAGCAGTCGTGTTTGCATGTGAAAAGTTCAGGTCTTACATAGTTGATTCCAAAGTCACGATTCACACTGATCATGCTGCTATTAAGTACCTCATGGAGAAGAAGGACGCTAAACCTAGACTTATCAGATGGGTTCTCTTGCTACAGGAATTTGATTTGCACGTTGTCGACAGAAAGGGTCTTGATAACCCAGTAGCAGATAACTTGTCTAGGTTGGAGAACGTTCTTGATGACCCACAACCTATTGATGATAGCTTTCCCGATGAGCAACTGAATGTCATCAATTCTTCACGTAGTGCACCTTGGTATGCTGATTATGCAAACTATATCGTTGCCAAATACATACCACCTAGTTTCACATACCAGCAAAAGAAGAAATTCTTCTTTGACTTGAGACATTACTTCTGGGATGATCCTCACCTTTATAAGGAAGGAGTAGATGGTGTTATTAGACGTTGTGTACCTGAACATGAACAGGGACATATCCTACAGAAGTTTCACTCTAAGGCCTACGGAGGACACCATGCGGGAGATAGAACTGCACACAAGGTATTTCAATCAAGTTTCTATTGGCCCACTCTCTTCAAGGATGCCCGTAAGTTTGTCTTGTCTTGTGACGAATGTCAATGAATAGGTAATATTAGCAAACGTCAGGAAATGCCTATGAACTATTCA
Source organism: Hordeum vulgare subsp. vulgare (assembly GCF_904849725.1). Taxonomy (NCBI): domain Eukaryota; kingdom Viridiplantae; phylum Streptophyta; class Magnoliopsida; order Poales; family Poaceae; genus Hordeum; species Hordeum vulgare. The sequence continues at coordinate 101,366,458 of NC_058524.1, read as the reverse complement.
CTTGTCATTGAACCATTTGATGTCTGGGGCTTTGATTATATGGGACCTTTTCCCAAATCCAACGGGTATACTCATATCCTAGTTGCTGTTGATTATGTCACTAAGTGGGTAGAAGCTATCCCCACTAGTAGTGCTGATCACAACACTTCTATAAAGATGTTGAAAGAAGTTATCTTCCCTAGATTTGGAGTCCCTAGATATCTGATGACCGACGGTGGTTCACACTTCATTCATGGTGCTTTCCATAAAATGCTCGCTAAGTATGATGTCAATCATAGAATTGCGTCTCCCTATCACCCTTAGTCCAGTGGTCAAGTAGAGCTAAGTAATAGAGAGATTAAACTGATTCTGCAAAACACTGTCAACATGTCTAGAAAGAATTGGTCTAAGAAGCTCAATGATGCACTGTGGGCTTATAGAACTGCCTATAAGAATCCCATGGGCATGTATCCGTTCAAAATGGTGTACGGTAAAGCATGTCACTTACCTCATGAGCTAGAGCATAAAGCTTATTGGGCAATCAAAGAGCTCAACTTTGATTTCAAACTTGCCGGTGAGAAGAGGTTATTTGACATTAGCTCGCTTGATGAGTGGAGAACGCAGGCATATGAGAATGCCAAGTTGTTCAAAGAGAAGGTTAAGAGGTGGCATGATAAGAGGATACAAAAGCGTGAGTTCAATGTAGGTGATTATGTCTTGCTATATAACTCTCGTTTAAGATTCTTTGCAGGCAAGCTTCTCTCTAAATGGGAAGGTCCCTATGTTGTTGAGGAAGTACATCGTTCCGGTGCTATCAAGATCAACAACACGGAAGGTAATTGTTCGAGAGTTGTAAATGGGCAGAGAATCAAGCATTATATCTCAGGTACTCCCATAAATGTTGAAAGCAATATTTTCAATACCATAACTCCGGAAGAATACCTAAGGGATATTTATCAGCTTGTTTCAGACTCCGAAAGCGAAGAGGTATGTGATTCGGTAAGGAAACAGAGTCCAAAACTTTTCCAGTAGGAATTTTTCTCCGTTTTGGAATATTTGACAAAAATACAAAAATTGGAAGTAGACCGGAAAGTGCGCGAGGAGGCAACAGGCCTGCACGGTGCGGGCCCACCCCCTGGCCGCGCCGTGAGGGCTTGTGGCCACCTCGTGCGCCTCCCGGACTCCGTTTTCGTGCGGGGTACTCCTTCAGGTCTGAAACAATCATTATATATACTTCCGTTTGGTCTGACCCCTGCAGATCTAGGTCAAGATGTTTTCTCAAGATTCAGAGGGGGAGAGCTATGTGGCTGATTACCTTGCTAACACCAAGGTCAATGGGGACTTTGACCCTTATGGCTGGACCTCTGATGAGGAAGAAGATTATGATCCCAAGGGGAAGGAACAAATGAGTTTCGATGAAGAGGAGGCTCCTCTACCTCAACCTAGACGCACGCATGTGGAGTTCAAGAAGTCGAGCCTCCCTGACTCAAGGAACAAGCCTAATACCTTGTTTATCCCTTCTCGTTTCTTGTAGGAGAGTAAGCAGGAACTATGCCAAAGGGTGTGGAAGCTTGAGGAGGAAAATGATGATCTGAGGGAGCATAACTTTATGCTCAGTGGAAATTAAACAAGCTCAAGACTGCTTCAACAACTCCACCACCAGCACCACCAAAGGAAGACAACTGAGCAATGGTATGGGCAATCCCCTTGGCTTTTGCCAAGCTTGGGGGAGTTGCCCCAGTATCGTATCACCATCACATCTTTTGCCTTTACCTTTGTTTTAGTTTTCCTTTTCAGTTTTCTCTTTCTCTAGTAGTTTAAAAGTCTTAGTGTTTTTAGTCTTTAGTTTTGCTTTGTGTCACCCCCGATGTATTCGAGCTCGTGAGCCATATAATAAAGAGTGTCTTAGTTGAAGGGCTTTGCCTCTTGTCATGACCAATGATTGAAACTTGTTGAGGGTAGGCAAATGTAGACCTTGGTCATTGTTGCAATTAATAGGAAGTGATAAATAAGGAGAGGTTCACATATAAATATATCATCTCTGACACCATCTATGACTGTGAACACTCGCTAAACTATTGCATGCCTAGAAGTAGATGTTGGACAAGGAAGACAACATAATGAATTGTGTTTGCTTGGCTCCGAACAATGTTATATGGTTAGAGATCCCTTAGCATGTGACGATTGATTCCACCTCATATTAGCCAACACTCCCGCACCAAGTAGAGATACTACTTGTGCATCCACAAACCTTCAACCCAGTTTTGCCATGAGTGTCCACCATATCTATCTATGGATTGAATAAGATCCCTCAAGTAAGTTGTCATCGGTGCAAGCAATAAAAATTGCTCTCTAATATGTATGATCTATTAGTGTGTGGAAAATATGCTTTATACGAACCTGTGATGAGGAAGACATAAAAGCGACAGACTGCATAATAAAGTTCTTTATCGTAGGAGGCAATATAAAGTGACGTTCCTCCACACTAAGAGGACACACATCCAAACCTCAAAAGCGCATGAAAACCTCTGCTTCCCTCTGCGAAGAAACGAACATGCATGTATCATGATCAAGATGCTTTAGTGATCAAGGCTTTCGCTTGAGGACAAGCGAGGTCTAAGTTTGGGGGAATTGATACGTCCATTTTGCATCATGTTTTCATGTTGATATGTATCGTTTCTTTGGCTGATATTTCACTTCACGGTACAATTCTTATGCCTTTTCTCTCTTATTTTGCAAGGTTTACATGAAGAGGGAGAATGCCGGCAACTGGAATTCTGGCCTGAAAGTGGACCAAAGTTGAGATACCTATTCTTCGCAACTCCAAATGCCGTAAAAATCAACAAGGATTTTCCCCCCAATTTATCAAAAATACTGGGCCGAAGAAGTGCCAGAGGGGGGGGGCGTGCAGGTGGCCACAAGCTTGCATGGCGCGGCCACCCCCCAGGCCGCGCCATGAGGGCTTGTGGGCACCCTGCAGGCCCACTTGCCCCCTCTTTTTTCTATATGAAGGGTTTCGTCCAGGAAAAAATCACAGAGGAGCTTTTTCGTGGTTTTTCCGCCGCCACGAGGCGGAACTTGATCAGAACCAATCTAGAAGTCCGGCAGGACGATCCTGCCGGGGAAACTTCCCTCCCGGAGGGGGAAATCGTCGCTATCATCATCACCAACACTCCTCTCATCGGAGGGGACTCGTCACCATCAACATCTTCATCAGCACCATCTCATCTCCAAACCCTAGTTCATCACTTGTAACCAATCTCCGTCTCGCGACTCTGATTCGTACTTGTAAGGTTGCTCGTAGTGTTAATTACTCTTTGTAGTTGATGCTAGTTGGATTACTTGGTGGAAGAGTTTATGTTCAGATCCTTGATGCTACTCATTACCTCTCTGGTCATGAATATGATTATGCTTTGTGAGTAGTTACTTTTGTTCCCGAGGACATGGGATAAGTCATGCTAATAGTAGTCATGTGAATTTGGTATTCGTTCGGTAATTTGATATGTTGTATGTTGTTTCTCCTCTAGTGGTGTTATATGAACGTCGACTACATAACACTTCACCATTATTTGGGCCTAGAGGAAGACATTGGGAAGTAGTAAGTAGATGATGGGTTGGTAGAGTGATAGAAGCTTAAACCCTAGTTTATGCGTTGCTTCGTAAGGGGCTGATTTGGATCCACTAGTTTAATGCTATGGTTAGACTTTGTCTTAATTCTTCTTTCGTAGTTGCGGATGCTTGCGAGAGGGGTTAATCATAAGTGGGATGCTTGTCCAAGTAAGGGCAGTACCCAAGCGCCGGTCCACCCACATATCAAACTATCAAAGTAACGAACGCGAATCATATGAACATGATGAAACTAGCATGACAGAAATTCCCGTGTGTCCTCGGGAGCGTTTTTCCTCCTATAAGACTTTGTCCAGGCTTGTCCCTTGCTACAAAAGAGATTGGGCCACTTTGCTACACCGTTGCTACTTTTGTTACTTGTTGCTTGCTACGAATCATCTCACCACACAATCACTTGTTACCGATAATTTTAGTGCTTGCAGATATTTCCTTGCTGAAAACCACTTATCAGATCCTTCTGCTCCTCGTTAGGTTCGACACTCTTACTTATCGAAATGACTATGATTGATCCCCTATACTTGTGGGTCATCAACCACCATATGCTAGTGGGAATTTTTACTATATAACTTGGCTTGTATATTCCAAGGATGGGCTTCTTCAAATTGCCCTAGGTCTTCGTGAGCAAGCAAGTTGGATGCACACCCACTAGTTCTCCTTTTCAGCTTTCACACACTTATAGCTCTAGTGCATCCTTTGTATGGCAATCCCTACTCATTCACATTGATATCTATTAATGGGCATCTCCATAGCCCTTTAATACGCCGAGTCAATGTGACCATGTCCTCCTTTTTTTGTCTCACAACCACCACCACACTCTATTCCACCTATAGTGCTATATCCATGGCTCACGCTCATGTATTGCGTGAGAGTTGAAAAAGGTTTGAGAAAGTAAGAGTGCGAAAAAAATTACTTGGCCAATACCGGGGTTGTGCATGATTTAAATTAGTTGTGTGGGGATGATGGAGCATAGCCAGACTATATGATTTTGTAGGGACAACTTTCTTTTGCCTTGTTATTTCGAAAGTTCATGATTACCTTGCTAGTTTGCTTGATATTATTGTTTTCATGTCAATAGAAAACTATTGTTTTGAATCTTACGGATCTGAACATTCATGTCACATGAAAGAAGTTACAAAGGACAACTATGCTAGGTAGCATCCCACATCAAAAATTCAGTCTTTATCACTTCCCTACTCGAGGAGGAGCAGGAGTTAAGCTTAGGGATGCTTGATACGTCTCCAACGTATCTATAATTTTTTATGGTTCCATGCTATTATCTTGTCAAACTTTGGATGCTTTGTATGCCTTTTATATCTTTTTTGGGACTAACTTATTAACTCAGTGCCAAGTGCCAGTTCTTGTTTTTTCCGTGTTTTTGACCCTTTTCATAGGAGGATTTTAAACGGTGTCCAAACGGAATAAAACTTCTGAAAAGATTTTTTCCGGAACAGAAGATACGCGCCAGACTTGAGAACCAAGGTAGGGGCCAGCAGGGGACCCCACAAGCCCCCTAGGCGCGGCCAGGGGGCCTTGCCTAGCAGGCTTGTGGCCCCCCTGTGGCACGTCTTCCCTACTTCTTCCGCCTATAAATTCAGAAAAATTCCAAAACTGTAAAAGAGATCCACGAAAATACTTTTCCGCCGCCGCAAGCTTCTGTCTCTGCAAGATCCCATCAGGGGCACGTTCTGGTGCCCTGCCGGAGGGGGGATTCGGATACGGAGGGCTTCTTCATCAACACCAGGACCTCTCCGATGATGCGTGAGTAGTTCACCATAGACCTTCGGGTCCATAGCTAGTAGCTAGATGGCTTCTTCTCTCTCTTAAATCTTCAATACAAAGTTCTCCATGATCTTCATGGAGATCTATCCGATGTAATCTTCTTTTGCGGTGTGTTTGTCGAGATCAGATGAATAGTGGATTTATGATCAGATTATCTATGAATCTTATTTGAGTTTCTTCCGTTCTCTTATATGCATGATTTCATATCCTTGTAATTCTCTTCGAGTTGTGGGGTTTGTTTGGCCAACTTGATCTATGATTCTTCCAATGGGAGAAGTGCTTGGTTTTGGGTTCATACCGTGCGGTGACCTCTCCCAGTGACAGAAGGGGTAGCGAGGCACGCATCGTGTTGTTGCCATCAAGGGTAAAAAGATGGGGTTTTCATCATTGGTTTGAGTTTATCCCTCTACATCATGTCATCTTGCTTAAGGCGTTACTCTGTTCGTCATGAACTCAATACACTAGATGCATGCTGGATAGCGGTCGATGTGTGGAGTAATAGTAGTTGATGCAGAAAGTATCGGTCTACTTGTATCGTACGTGATGCCTATATGTATGATCATTGCCTTTGATATCGTCATGACTTTGCACGGTTCTATCAATTGCTCGACAGTAATTTCTTCACCCACCGTAATATTTGCTATTTTGAGAGAAGCCTCTAGTGAACACTATGGCCCTCAGGTCTACTTCACACCATATATTCAGCCTTACTCTTTTACTTCGTTGCACTTTCCGCCTTCAGTTCTCACTTTGCAATCAATCTTGAAGGGATTGTCAACCCCTTTATAGTGTTGGGGTGCAAGCTCTTTGTGTTTGTGCAGGTACTCTGGACTTGACGCGATTCTCCTACTGGATTGATACCTTGGTTCTCAAACTGAGGGAAATATTTACTGCTCCTGTGCTGCATCACCCTTTCCTCTTCAAGGGAAAAACCAACGCAAGCTCAAGAGGCAGCAGTGATGTTCATCTATGAGAGGGACATTGGATCCACATACCCTTGTAGATCGCTAAGCGGGAAGCGTTAAGAAACGCGGTTGATGTAGTGGAACAACTTTGTGATTCAAATCACCGTCGTCCCATGATCCGTCCTGATCTAGCACCGAATGGACGGCACCTCTGCATTCAACACACGTACAACTCGATTACAATCTCCGTCTTCTGGATCCAGCAAGAGAGACGGGGAAGTAGATGAGTTCTTCGGCAGTGTGACGGCGCGCCGGTGATGGTGATGATCTATTCCAGCAGGGCTACGAAGTAGAGTTTTAGGGTTGCACCTGGCAAAGTTGTATCTCACAAAGCCCTAAACCTCAAGTATATATAGGAGGAGACAAGGGGTGGGGCTAGCCCTAGGGCGCTGGCCGAGAGGGAGGAGGGATCCTCCTCCAAGTCGGTTTGGAGGGAGGAGTCCCTTCCTTCCTTCCCACCTCCTCTTTTTTTTCTCCTTTGATTTTTTTACTTGGCCTCACCAGCGCACCAAGGGTTGGTGCGCAATCCATGGGCTATTAGGTTCTCTCCCGGGTGGGTGGCCCCTCCCAGTAAAAACCCGGAACCCATTCGTCACTCCGAGTACACTACCGGTAATGCCCGAAATCTTTCCGGAAGCCAAATGAAACAATCCTATATATGAATCTTTGTTTTTGAACCATTCCGGAAACCCTCGTGACGTCCGTGATCTCATCCGGGACTCCTAACAAACCTTCAGTCACCAACACCTATAACTCAACTATACTGAAACATCACCGAACCATAAGCGTGCAGACCCTGCGGGTTCGAGAACTATGCAAACATGACATGAGACACTCCCCGGTCAATATCCAACAGCGGGACCTGGATGTCCATATTGGATCCTACATATTCTACGAAGATATTATCGGTTGAACCTCTGTGCCAAGGATTCATATAATCCCGTATACTATTTCCTTTTTCCTTCGGTATGTTACTTGCCCGAGATTTGATCATCAGTATCCCCATACCTATTTCAATCTCGTTACCGGCAAGTCTCTGTAATCGTTCCGTAATACAAGATCCTGTGACTAACACTTTAGTCACATTGCTTAAAAGGCTTATATGTGATTATGTATTACCGAGTGGGCCCTGAGATACCTCTCGGTCACACGGAGTGGCAAATCCCAGTCTTGATGCATGCTAACTCAACGGACACCTTTGGAGATACCTATAGAGAACCTTTATAGTCATTCAGTAACGTTGCGACATTTGATACACACAAGGTATTCCTCCGTTGTCAGCGAGTTACATTATCTCATGGTCATAGGAATGAATACTTGACACACATAAAACAACAGTAACAAAATGACAGGATCACATGCTACATTTATAGTTTGGGTCTTGTCCATCACATCATTCTCCCAATGATGTGATCCAGTCATCAAGTGACAACACTTGTATATGGTCAGAAAACCTTAACCATCCTTGATCAACTGGCTAGTCAACTACAGGCTTACTAGGGACATAGTTTTGTCTATATATCCACACATGCATTTATGTTTTCATTCAATACAATTATAGCATTGATAATAAACAATTATCTTGAAACAGGAAATATAATAATAACTATTTTATCATTGCCTCTAGGGCATATTTCCAACAGTCTCCCACTTGCACTAGAGTCAATAATCTAGTCTCACATTGCTATGCGATTTACATAGGAATGAATCTAACACCCATACAGTTCTGATGTTGATCATGCTTCCCTCGTGGAAGAGGTTTAGTCAGCGGATCTGCAACATTCAGATCCATGTGCACTTTGCAAATATTTACGTCCTCTCCTTCGACATAGTCGCGGATCAGGTTGAAGCGTCGTTTGATGTGTCTGGTCTTCTTGTGAAACCTTGGTTCCTTAGCTAGAGCAATGGCACCAGTGTTGTCACAGAACAAAGTTATTGGATTTAGTGCGCTCGGCACAACTCCAAGAACCGTCATGAACTGCTTCATCCACACACCCTCCTTAGCTGCCTCCGAGGCAGCCATGTACTCTGCTTCACATGTAGAATCTGCTATGACGCTTTGCTTGGAACTGCACCAGCTTACCGCACACCCATTAAGAATAAATATGTATCTGGTTTGAGACTCAGAGTCATCCGGATCAGTGTCAAAGCTTGCATCGACGTAACCCTTTATGACGAGCTCTTTGTCACCTCCATAAACGAGAAACATTTCCTTAGTCCTTTTCAGGTACTTCAGAATATTCTTGACCGCTGCCCAGTGTTCTGTTGGAATTATGCCCTAGAGGCAATAATAAATATAGTTATTATTATAATTCCTGTATCAAGATAATCGTTTATTATCCATGCTATAATTGTATTGAATGAAGACTTATATACATGTGTGGATACATAGACAAAACACTGTCCCTAGCAAGCCTCTAGTTGGCTAGCCAGTTGATCAACGATAGTCAGTGTCTTCTGATTATGAACAAGGTGTTGTTGCTTGATAACTGGATCACGTCATTGGGAGAATCACGTGATGGACTAGACCCAAACTAATAGACGTAGCATGTTGATCGTGTCATTTTATTGCTACTATTTTCTGCGTGTCAAGTATTTATTCCTATGACCATGAGATCATATAACTTACTAACACCGGAGGAATACTTTGTGTGTATCAAACGTCGCAACGTAACTGGGTGACTATAAAGATGCTCTACAGGTATCTCCGAAGGTGTTCGTTAAGTTAGTATGGATCGAGACTGGGATTTGTCACTCCGTGTGACGGAGAGGTATCTAGGGGCCCACTCGGTAATACAACATCACACAAAAGCCTTGCAAGCAATGTGACTTAGTGTAAGTTGCGGGATCTTGTATTACGGAACGAGTAAAGAGTCTTGCCGCTAAACGAGATTGAAATAGGTATACGGATACTGACGATCGAATCTCGGGCAAGTAACATACCGAAGGATAAAGGGAATGACATACGGGATTATATGAATCCTTGGCACTGAGGTTCAAACGATAAGATCTTCGTAGAATATGAGGGATCCAATATGGGCATCCAGGTCCCACTATTGGATATTGACCGACGAGTCTCTCGGGTCATGTCTACATAGTTCTCGAACCCGCAGGGTCTGCACACTTAAGGTTCGACGTTGTTTTATGCGTATTTGAGTTATATGGTTGGTTACCGAATGTTGTTCGGAGTGCCGGATGAGATCACAGACGTCACGAGGGTTTCCGGAATGGTCCGGAAACGAAGATTGATATATAGGATGACCTCATTTGATTACCGGAAGGTTTTCGGAGTTACCGGGAATGTACCGGGAATGACGAATGGGTTCCGGGAGTTCACCGGGAGGGGGGCACGCACCCCGGGGAAGCCCATAGGTATTGGGGGTGCCGCACCAGCCCTTAGTGGGCTGGTGGGACAGCCCAAAAGGGGCCTATGCGCATTGGGAATAAAATCAAAGAGAAAAAGGAAAAAAAGGAGGAGGTGGGAAAGGGAAGAAGGACTCCACCTTCCAAACCAAGTAGGACTCGGTTTGGGAGGGGAATCCTTCCTCCCTTGGCTCGACCGACCTGTTGGGGGTTCTTGGACCCCAAGGCAAGGCTCCCCCCTCTCTCTCCTATATATAGTAGGGTTTTAGGGTTGATTTGAGACAACTTTGCCACGGCAGCCCGACCACATATCTCCACAGTTTTACCTCTAGATCGCGTTTCTGCGGAGCTCGGGCGGAGCCCTGCTGAGACGAGATCATCACCAACCTCCGGAGCGCCGTCACGCTGCCGGAGAACTCTTCTACCTCTCCGTCTCTCTTGCTGGATCAAGAAGGCCGAGATCATCGTCGAGCTGTACGTGTGCTGAACGCGGAGGTGCCGTCCGTTCGGCACTAGATCGTGGGACTGATCGCGGGATAGTTCGCGGGGCGGATTGAGGGACGTGAGGACGTTCCAATACATCAACTGCGTTCACTAACGCTTCTGCTGTACGGTCTACAAGGGTACATAGATCACACATCCCCTCTCGTAATGGACATCACCATGATAGGTCTTCGTGCGCGTAGGAAATTTTTTGTTTCCCATGCGACGTTCCCCAACAGTGGTATCAGAGCCAGGTTCATGCGTAGATGTCTTCTCGAGTAGAACACAAAAGTTTTTGTGGGCGGTGATGTGCGTTTTGCTTCCCTCCTTAGTCTTTTCTTGATTCCACGGTATTGTTGGATCAAAGCGGCTCGGACCGACATTACTCGTACGCTTACGAGAGACTGGTTTCATCGCTACGAGTAACTCCGTTGCTCAAAGATGACTGGCGGGTGTCAGTTTCTCCAACTTTAGTTGAATCGGAATTGACCGAGGAGGTCCTTGGATGAGGTTAAATAGCAACTCATATATCTCCGTTGTGGTGTTTACGTAAGTAAGATGCGATCCTACTAGATACCCATGGTCACCACATAAAACATGCAACAACAAAATTAGAGGACGTCTAACTTGTTTTTGCAGGGTATGCTTGTGATGTGATATGGCCAACGATGTGATGTGATATATTGGATGTATGAGATGATGATGTTGTAATAGATAATATCGACTTGCACATCGATGGTACGGCAACCGGGAGGAGCCATAGGGTTGTCTTTATAACTAACGTTTGTGCTTGCAGATGCGTTTACTATTTTGCTAGGATGTAGCTTTAGTAGTAATAGCATAAGTAGCACGACAACCCCGATGGCGACACATTGATGGAGATCATGGTGTGGCGCCGGTGACAAGAAGATCGTGCCGGTGCTTTGGTGATGGAGATCAAGAAGCACGTGATGATGGCCATATCATGTCACTTATGAATTGCATGTGATGTTAATCCTTTTATGCACCTTATTTTGCTTAGAACGACGGTAGCATTATGAGGTGATCTCTCACTAAAATTTCAAGACGAAATTGTGTTCTCCCCGACTGTGCACCGTTGCTACAGTTCGTCGTTTCGAGACACCACGTGATGATCGGGTGTGATAGACTCAACGTTCACATACAACGGGTGTAAAACAGTTGCGCACGCGGAACACTCGGGTTAAGCTTGACGAGCCTAGCATGTGCAGACATGGCCTCGGAACACATGAGACCGAAAGGTCGATCATGAATCATATAGATGATATGATTAGCATAGGGATGCTTACCACTGAAACTATACTCAACTCACGTGATGATCGGACTTGAGCTAGTGTAAGTGGATCATGAACCACTCAAATGACTAGAGAGATGTACTTTTTGAGTGGGAGTTTAGCAAATAATTTTATTAAGTTAAACTCTAATTATCTTGAACATAGTCTAAGTCCACTTTGAATATATTTGTGTTGTAGATCATGGCTCACGCGACAGTCACCCTGAATTTTAATACGTTCCTAGAGAAAGCTAAGTTGAAAGATGATGGAAGCAACTTTGTAGACTGGGCTCGTAATCTTAAGCTAATCTTACAAGCTGGGAAGAAGGATTATGTCCTTAATGCTGCGCTAGGAGATGAACCATCCGCTACGGCTGATCAGGATGTTAAGAACGCTTGGTTAGCACGTAAGGAGGACTACTCAATAGTTCAATGTGCAGTCTTGTATGGCTTAGAATCGGGACTTCAACGTCCCTTTGAGCGTCATGGAGCATTTGAGATGTTCCAGGAGTTGAAGTTTATCTTTCAGAAGAACGCCCGGATCGAGAGGTATGAGACCTCCGATAAATTCTATGCTTGCAAGATGGAGGAGAACTCATCTGTCAGTGAGCATGTGCTCAAAATGTGTGGGTACTCAAACCGTCTAGCTGAGCTGGGGATTGAACTCCTGCAAGAAGCTATCACCGACGGAATCCTTCAATCACTGCCGCCAAGCTATAAAGGCTTTGTGTTGAACTACAACATGCAAGGGATGAACAAGTCTCCCGACGAGTTGTTTGCGATGCTGAAAGTCGCAGAGTCTGAACTCCGTAAAGAGCATCAAGTGTTGATGGTGAATAACACCACTAGTTTCAAGAGAAACGACAATGGCAAGAAGGGTAATTCGAAGAAGAGCGGCAAGCCTGTTGCCAATCCGATGAAGAAACCCAAAGCTGGACCTAAGCCTGAAACAGAGTGTTACTATTTCAAGGGTATGGGTCACTGGAAGCGCAATTGCCCCAAGTATCTGGCTGATAAGAAGGCGGCCAAAGAAAAATCAGGTATATTTGATATACATGTTATTCATGTGTACTTAACCGGCTCTCGTAGTAGTGCCTGGGTATTCGATACCGGTTCTGTTGCTCATATTTGCAACTCGAAACAGGAACTGTGGAATAGACGAAGGCTGGCGAAAGATGAAGTGACGATGCGCGTGGGAAATGGTTCCAAGGTTGATGCAATCACCGTCGGCACAGTCTCACTTCAGTTACCGTCAGGATTAGTTATGAACTTAAATCATTGTTATTTAGTGCCTGCGTTGAGCATGAACATTATATCTGGATCTTGTTTATTGCGAGACGGTTACTCTTTTAAGTCAGAGAATAATGGTTGTTCTATTTCTATGAGTAACATCTTTTATTGTCATGCACCCAATGTGAGAGGATTGTTCATATTGAATTTCGATAGTGATACACACATACATAACATTGAGACCAAAAGAGATAGAGTTAACAATGATAGCGCCATATTTTTGTGGCACTGCCGCTTAGGTCATATTGGTGTAAAGCGCATGAAGAAACTCCATGCCGATGGACTTTTGGAGTCACTTGACTTTGATTCACTTGACACATGCGAACCATACCTCATGGGCAAGATGACTAAAACTCCGTTCTCCGGAACAATGGAGCGTGCAAGTGACTTGTTGGAAATCATACATACCGATGTGTGTGGTCCGATGAGCGTAGAGGCACGCGGCGGATATCGTTATTTTCTCACCTTCACTGACGATTTGAGTAGATATGGTTATGTCTACTTAATTAAGCACAAGTCTGAAACATTTGAAAAGTTCAAGCAATTTCAGAGTGAAGTTGAAAACCATCGTAACAAGAAGATCAAGTTCCTACGGTCTGATCGTGGGGGTGAATATCTGAGTTTCGAGTTTGGTGCTCACTTAAGACAATGTGGAATTGTTTCACAGTTGACACCGCCTGGAACACCACAGCGTAATGGTGTGTCCGAACATCGTAATCGTACTTTATTAGAGATGGTGCGATCTATGATGTCTCTTACCGATTTGCCATTATCATCTTGGGGTTATGCATTAGAAATAGCTGCATTCACTTTAAATAGGGCACCATCAAAATCCATTGAGACGACACCATATGAACTGTGGTATGGTAAAAGGCCAAAGTTGTCGTTTCTTAAAGTTTGGGGATGTGATGCTTATGTCAAAAAGCTTCAGCCTGAAAAGATGTAACCCAAAGCGGAAAAGTGCATCTTCATAGGTTACCCAAAAGAGACAGTTGGGTACACCTTCTATCTCAAATCCGAGGGCAAAGTGTTTGTTGCTAAAAACGGAGCTTTTCTCGAGAAGGAGTTTCTCTCAAGAGAATTGAGTGGGAGGAAGATAGAACTTGACGAGGTTGTCGAACCTCTCATCCCTCTGGATGGTGGCGCAGGGCAAGGGGAAACCTCTGTCGTTGCGATACCGGTTGAGGAGGAAGTTAATGATGATGATCATGAAACTCCGGTTCAAGTTTCTGTCGAACCACGCAGGTCGACGAGACCACATGCTGCTCCAGAGTGGTACGGTAATCCCGTCTTGTCAATCCTGTTGTTGGACAACAATGAACCTACAAATTATGAAGAAGCAATGGTGGGCCCAGATTCCAACAAATGGCTAGAAGCCATGAAGTCCGAGATAGGATCCATGTATGAGAACAAAGTGTGGACTTTGGAAGTACTGCCTGAGGGCCGCAAGGCTATTCAGAACAAATGGATCTTTAAGAGGAAGACGGACGCTGACGGCAATGTGACCGTTTATAAAGCTCGACTTGTGGCAAAGGGTTTTTCACAAGTTCAAGGAGTTGACTACGATGAGACATTCTCACCCGTAGCGATGCTTAAGTCCGTCAGAATCATGTTAGCAATAGCTGCATTTTTCGATTATGAAATCTGGCAGATGGATGTAAAAACGGCATTCCTTAACGGATTCCTTAAGGAAGAGTTGTATATGATGCAACCCGAAGGTTTTGTCGATCCTAAGAATGCTAACAAGGTGTGCAAGCTCCAGCGATCCATTTATGGACTGGTGCAAGCATCTCGGAGTTGGAACAAACGTTTTGATGAGGTGATCAAAGCATTTGGGTTTATACAAGTGGTTGGAGAATCTTGTATTTACAAGAAAGTGAGTGGGAGCTCTGTGGCATTTCTAATATTATATGTGGATGACATATTGCTGATTGGAAACAACGTAGAGTTCTTGGAGAGCGTAAAGGATTACTTGAATAAAAGTTTCTCTATGAAGGACCTAGGAGAAGCTGCTTACATTCTAGGCATTAAGATCTACAGGGATAGATCAAAACGCCTCATAGGACTTTCACAAAGCACATACCTTGATAAAGTTTTGAAGAGGTTCAAAATGGAACAGTCCAAGAAAGGGTTCTTGCCAGTTTTACAAGGTACGCGATTGAGTAAGACTCAGTGCCCAGCAACTGATGAAGATAGAGAGCATATGTGCTCCGTCCCCTATGCTTCAGCCATAGGTTCTATCATGTATGCAATGCTGTGCACTAGACCGGACGTTAGCCTGGCCATAAGTATGGCAGGTAGGTTCCAGAGTAATCCAGGAGTGGATCACTGGACGGCGGTCAAGAATATCCTGAAGTACCTGAAAAGGACTAAGGAGATGTTTCTCGTGTATGGAGGTGACGAAGAGCTCGCCGTAAAAGGTTACGTCGATGCAAGCTTTGACATAGATCCGGACGACTCTAAGTCACAAACCGGATACGTATTTATTCTTAATGGGGGTGCGGTAAGCTGGTGCAGTTCCAAGAAGAGCGTCGTAGCAGATTCTACATGTGAAGCGGAGTACATGGCTGCCTCGGAGGCGGCTAAGGAGGGTGTCTGGATGAAGCAATTCATGACGGATCTTGGAGTGGTGCCAAGCGCACTGAATCCAATAACCTTGTTGTGTGACAACACGGGTGCCATTGCCCTAGCAAAGGAACCACGGTTTCACAAGAAGTCCAGACACATCAAACGACGCTTCAACCTCATCCGCGACTACGTCGAAGGGGAGGACGTAAATATATGCAAAATGCACACGGATCTGAATGTAGCAGACCCGCTGACTAAACCTCTTCCACGGGCAAAGCATGATCAACACCAGAACTGTATGGGTGTTAGATTTATTACAATGTAATTCGCATGATGATGTGAGGGCTAGATTATTGACTCTAGTGCAAGTGGGAGACTGTTGGAATTATGCCCTAGAGGCAATAATAAATATAGTTATTATTATAATTCCTGTATCAAGATAATCGTTTATTATCCATGCTATAATTGTATTGAATGAAGACTTATATACATGTGTGGATACATAGACAAAACACTGTCCCTAGCAAGCCTCTAGTTGGCTAGCCAGTTGATCAACGATAGTCAGTGTCTTCTGATTATGAACAAGGTGTTGTTGCTTGATAACTGGATCACGTCATTGGGAGAATCACGTGATGGACTAGACCCAAACTAATAGACATAGCATGTTGGTCGTGTCATTTTATTGCTACTGTTTTCTGCGTGTCAAGTATTTATTCCTATGACCATGAGATCATATAACTTACTAACACCGGAGGAATACTTTGTGTGTATCAAACGTCGCAATGTAACTCGGTGACTATAAAGATGCTCTACAGGTATCTCCGAAGGTGTTCGTTAAGTTAATATGGATCGAGACTGGGATTTGTCACTCCGTGTGACGGAGAGGTATCTCGGGGCCCACTCGGTAATAGAACATCGCACACAAGCCTTGCAAGCAATGTGACTTAGTGTAAGTTGCGGGATCTTGTATTACGGAACGAGTAAAGAGACTTGCCGCTAAACGAGATTGAAATAGGTATACGGATACTGACGATCGAATCTCGGGAAAGTAACATACCGAAGGACAAAGGGAATGACATACGGGATTATATGAATCCTTGGCACTGAGGTTCAACCGATAAGATCTTCGTAGAATATGTGGGATCCAATATGGGCATCCAGGTCCCGCTATTGGATATTGACTGAGGAGTCTCTCGGGTCATGTCTACATAGTTCTCGAACCCGCAGGGTGTAGCGACCCGACTCAAGACGAGTCAAGCCTCTGTGTTTCTGTGCCATCCCTGGATCAGTATGCTGGAACACACAGTACATCAATGTATATATCAAAGTGCAATCACATGTAAAATAGCGTAAAACTGATATATACCTTAAATATCTCAGCGGAAGCGGTCAAGGGAGTGGAGTCCCAATAAACACCAACGGCAAGTTGAGTGTAGACCGTAACCCTGAATCGTACTCTTACTCGTCGAAGAAAAATATCTGCAACATAAGACGTTGCAGCCGTGTAGGTCAGCATATTGAATATGCCGGCAAGTCACATAAGAGAGGGGTGAAAAGTAATCATCTATACTATATGCATATATGGCAGGTGGGGCTATAAGTTTTTAGCGAAAAGCAAGTTTTCTCCTACATCAAGAGGGGGCTAAAAGCAAAATGTTACTACATTGTTGGTTGTTAACGAGAAGGTTCCGCCAACCAGTTCTCGTACCCGAGTTGTCAATAATTACCCTCATCAAATATATATATAATGGTGTTGAGAAATCCAGATAACTTCAGTTCCTTTGGCTCAAGTTGTCCATGACCGTGGACACGGCTAATCGATTGGGTTTGAGTACTCTGCAGAGTTTTGCACACGTTCCCCACAAGATTTGATCGCCTCCGAGTATGTCCTCGCACTTCAGGGTGTTTGAAGACCGGATGATCAAAACATGGTCTTTCAACGGGTCCCTCTGAATCCCTGTCGGTGCCCATCCATTACTACCATTCGTCTACATCTGCTAGCACCACCTGTCCAGAGTCGCCGCGTTGTCCGACCAAGCCAGAGCCCATAATGACTTGTGGCTGTGCAGGTAAGCCGTGGGTCTTGAAAATATCCGTCCGTCTCTTTGAGCCTGGGTGAAGCTTTCCGCAGGATGACATGGCCTCTCCAGCATCCCGGGCATCCACTGGGTTCTCGAGGGAGCCGATCAACCGTCCTTCACCCAGAGTTGCATTACGTCCGAGGTCTTGAAAATCTTGTCTTAGTCCGGTCTTGATTATTATATCAACCTCGCATCACTCGTGGCATACACTCAACCGATAACCCGTCTACTCAAGCATAGCATTAAGAATTTGTTGTCCCGGGGCCAAGTATCGAGGTTGTTGTGTTCCTACCACTTGATACTACAACTTATGCTAAAGTTTCCAAGTACCTAGGTAGCATGCAAATGGGCATAGGATGGTAGAACTACGATGCATAAAAAAAACATGGGTGATAGTATGATCAAAGTGACTTGCCTGGTGATGTTGACGAAGAAGAATTTCTCTAGAAATAACTTGATAGACTACTCATCACTCTCCGATGAAATCTATATAGAAAACATAGCATTCACATAAGCACTCATACTAGCAATCATTCTAGCAATCAAAACAAAAGAGAGAGCGAATAGGAATTCCGAAAGAAACTTCAAACAAGACTAGAGAGTCTTCTACTACGTCAAACACTAAATAGTTTTTGTCTAACAGAAAATAATAACAAGGAACTAAGATATAAATCGAACTAAGATAAAATAGAGTATTTTTCACGAAAGTAATTGAAAGTATTCCCAAACGGGATTTGAAACAACGGTGAAAACAATTGCACGTTACTACGGAGTTAGAATTGATTTCATAAAAACAAATAAAAATAAAATAACAACTTGTTGTAAAACTACTGTTAACTAACATAAACAAAACAATAGTAATCTTTCTGAAATAATAAAGAAAATATTTTAAAACAAAAGTAGAAAATGAATTAGCCGAAATCCTAAAAGCGGTGAAACAGAAATTGTTTCACATGAAATAATGAGTTAAAATACTCAAACAAATATGCAATTTTTACCACTTATCAATAGGATCACTAGTGATCAGTACCAAAAGGAATCAAATTAAAATCTATTTTTAAACTCCTGGAATAGGCAGAACAAGGTTTAAACTAAATCTGCTCTAACTTACATTTGAAAATTTCAAACATAGACAAATTATATGTTTTTAGATACTACAGGAAATTTGTGAGCTACTGGAAAAAGAATCAATGTCATTGGACTTCGGGCTAAAAAGTTGTGGCCAAAACAAGATTGAAAGTTGCTGTTTTTTGTAAATAGGTAGAGAAATATAGGGCTAACTAGTATTAAAAGAGGGTACACGTGGCCTGAGGCTATTGGCTGCGTAGAGTTTTTGTTGGAACACTTTGGGAAAACGGCCGAAGGTTAGCAAAGTCGCCGGTTAAAACTTAAGTGACAAAATAACCCACTGGTTTTTCTTATTAGACCGAAGGGGTACTAGTGATTTAATCCACCGTTGCATGGGATCTAATGGCTATCAAAAGAGGACATGAAATATTAGATAGAGGAGGGAGGCTACCTTACTGCTGCTGCTGCTCCGTCGGGGGAGGGCGTCGCCGGCGAGGGGGGGGGAAGCTCCGGGGGCGGTGGGGCTTCGTGGGAGGTGGCGGCGGGGTCCTCCTCCGAGAGGGAGGCGGCGGTGGAGAGAAGGGGGCTCGTGGGGGGGGGTGCTCTCCCAGGGCGGGCCGAAGGTGGTAGCCTGCTGCCGGCGAGGTGGTGCAGGGCTTCGGTCGGCGGCGGCTAGGGTTGGGAAGGGGTCGGCTGAGGTGGGGGGGGTATATATAGGCTAGGTGGGGGAGGGATAAGGAAGGGAGAGGGAGATTCTCGGGGAGGAAATCGCGAGGTGGTGCAGGGGCTCGGTCTCGGTACTGGCATGGAAAGAAGAAGGGTGACGGGGTTGGAGAAGGCTTCGGGCGGCGGGGCCCTTGGGCAGTGAGAGGAGGGAGGGAGAGTTAAGGGAGGAGAGGGAGTACTGGGAAGGGAAATCGCGAGTTCCCTGGGGGATTGGTTTCGGTGCAGCACAGAAAAAGGAAAGAGAGGAGAGGGAGGAAGAAGAAGGCAGCGGGAGGGAGAGGTGTCGGCCAGTGGGGCCTACTAGCCAGCGAGAGGGAGACGCAAGGCAGGGGCTCGATTTTAAGGGATCTCAGATCCCATGGAAAGGGGCTCGGGCCAGCTAAGATGCGCTAGGCGGCGGCTGTTAAAAAAACAAAATCCTTTCCTATTTCTAAGTTTTTTCCAAAAGAGAAAAATAAAAGCTAAAAAAAAGAAACTAAATCAAAATATCTATATATGGTATTATATACCAAAAAAATCAGAAAATAAATCTCTACCCGAATAACATTTTTTTAAAGCAAAAATAAAAACGTGAAAAAAATGTTTTTTCAGAAATTCCCTAATTTGCTTTATTTCTTTTTGCAATTATTTTTGCAAAAGAACTTTGGGTTTTCTTTGCTCAAATATTTCAGAGATTTGACCGCACTTTGGAGGGTCATTTTCCTCCTCTCTCTCTCTTGCGTGCAAGAGAGTTTTCTCCGGACATTTCTCGCGCGAGGAAAACGAATGGAAATGCAAAAGAATGCAAATATCTCCGTTCAAATTCATTATAATTGAAGAAGTCATGTCATCTTCTCTCTTGGCTTTTAAAAGCTTGAATTTGAATTCACCGGAGAAGGGGAAAGTCATTTTATTCCCTCTCATTCAAAGGTTTCGAAAAGTTTCAAATTTCACACAAGTTTCAATCACTCAGGCAGCCAACAAACAATCAATATAATAATAATATTAACATTCCAAAATTTATAATTTTGGGATGTTACAAACTACCACACTTAAAATGAATCTCGTCCTCGAGATTCGAAGAGGCTAGAAAGAAAGGTTAGGGTTTGGGGGTCTTCTAACAAATCCAAGCTCTGGCAAGGTGGGGTGCTACCACACTTAAAATGAGAGATACTGGTCCCTCAAAAATGCTTTAATGATCCTCTGGGTTTTGGCAACTGACATCGCACAGTCTTCATATTAAATCCTTTGGTGATGCTCTCCCGTTGATATAAGCTTCTTTCGTCACTGGGTCTTCTTAACTGACAGTCTCATGGTCAATTCTAAATAACCTATCGATGTTTCTCATGGTGGTCTACCATTCGTGGTTATCCTGCAGAGAAAGGGGTCTTGGTTTCATTCTCACCGTCAAATTTCCTACGCGAGACCACATTTGATTACCGGAAGGTTTTCGGAGTTACCGGGAATGTACCGGGAATGACGAATGGGTTCCGGGAGTTCACCGGGGGGGGGACACCCACCCCGGGGAAGCCCATAGGTATTGGGGGTGCCGCACCAGCCCCTAGTGGGCTGGTGGGACAGCCCAAAAGGGGCCTATGCGCATTGGGAAGAAAATCAAAGAGAAAAAGGAAAAAAAGGAGGAGGTGGGAAAGGGAAGAAGGACTCCACCTTCCAAACCAAGTAGGACTCGGTTTGGGAGGGGAATCCTTCCCCCCTTGGCTCGGCCGACCCCTTGGGGGTTCTTGGACCCCAAGGCAAGGCTCCCCCCTCTCTCTCCTATATATAGTGGGGTTTTAGGGCTGATTTGAGACAACTTTGCCACGGCAGCCCGACCACATATCTCCACGGTTTTACCTCTAGATCGCGTTTCTGCGGAGCTCGGGCGGAGCCCTGCTGAGACGAGATCATCACCAACCTCCGGAGCGCCGTCATGCTGCCGGAGAACTCTTCTACCTCTCCGTCTCTCTTGCTGGATCAAGAAGGCCGAGATCATCATCGAGCTGTACGTGTGCTGAACGCGGAGGTGCCGTCCGTTCGGCACTAGATCGTGGGACTGATCACGGGATAGTCCGCGGGGCGGATCGAGGGACGTGAGGACGTTCCACTACATCAACCGCGTTCACTAACGCTTCTGCTGTACGGTCTACAAGGGTACGTAGATCACACATCCCCTCTCGTAGATGGACATCACCATGATAGGTCTTCGTGCGCGTTGGAAATTTTTTGTTTCCCATGCGACGTTCCCCAACATGTTCCACTCCTGGATCACTTTGAAACCTGCCTGCCATACTTATGGCCAGGCTGACATCTGGTCTTGTGCACAACATTGCATACATGATAGACCCTACCGCTGAAGCATAGGGGACGGTACTCATCTTTTCTCTATCTTTTGCAGTTACTCGACATTGAGTCTTACTCTACTTTATACCTTGTAACACAGGCAAGAACCCTTTCTTGCATTGTTCCATTTTGAACTTCTTCAAAACTTTGTCAAGGTATGTGCTTTGTGAAAGTCCTATTAGGCATCTCGACCTATCTCTATAGATCTTAATACCTAATATGAGAGCAACTTCTCCTAGGTCTTTCATTGAAAAGCTTTTCTTCAAGTAATCCTTTACGCTCTCCAAAAACTCCACATTGTTTCCAATCAGCAATATGTCATCCACATATAATATTAGAAATGCTACAGAGCTCCCACTCACTTTCTTGTATATACAAGATTCTCCAACAATATGTATAAACCCAAACGCCTTGATCACCTCATCAAAGCGCTTATTCCAACTCCAAGATGCTTGCACCAGTCCATAAATGGATCGCTGGAGCTTGCATACTTTGTTAGCATTCTTTGGATCGACAAAACCTTCGGGTTGCATCATATAAAACTCTTCCTTAAGAAACCCATTAGGGAACATCATTTTGACATCCATATGCCAGATTTCATAATCGAAAAATGCACCTATTGCTAACATGATTCGGACGGATTTAAGCATCGCTACCGGCGAGATTGTCTCATCGTAGTCAACTCCTTGAACTTGTGAAAAACCCTTTACCACAATTCGAGCTTTATAAACAGTCACATTACCGTCCACGTCCGTCTTCTTCTTAAAGATCCATTTGTTCTGAATAGCCTTGCGACCTTCAGCTAGTACTTCCAAAGTCCATACTTTGTTTTCGTACAAAGATCCTATCTCGAACTTCATGGCCTCTAACCATTTGTTGGAATCTGGGCCCACCATTGCCTCTTCATAATTCGCAGGCCCATTGTTGTCTAACAACATGATATATAAGACATTATTCCCGTACCACTCAGGAGAAATATATGATATTGTCGACCTGCGAGGTCCGACAGTAACTTGATCCGAAGTTTCATGATCATCATCATTAGCTTCCTCCTCAAGTGGTGTTGCCTTGACAGAGATTTCCCTCTGCCCTGCGCCACCATCCTATTGGAGCAGAGGTTTGATGACCCACAAGTATAGGGGATCAATCGTAGTCCTTTCGATAAGTAAGAGTGTCGAACCCAACGTGGAGCAGAAGGCTCTGATAAACGGATTTCAGCAAGGTAATAACTGCACGCACTGAAAGTAGCGGTAACAAGTGATTGTGTAGCAAGGTGAAACGTAGTAAGCAAAGAGTAACAAGTAACAAGTAGTAGCAACGGTGCAGCAAGTGGCCCAATCCCTTTTGTAGCAAGGGACAAGCTTGAACAAAGTCTTATAGGAGGAAAAAACGTTCCCGAGGACACACGGGAGTTTCTGTCATGCTAGTTTCATCATGTTCATATGATTCGCGTTCGTTACTTTGATAGTTTGATATGTGGGTGGACCGGCGCTTGGGTACTGCCCTTACTTGGACAAGCATCCCACTTATGATTAACCTCTCTCGCAAGCATCCGCAACTACAAAAGAAGAATTAAGACAAAGTCTAACCATAGCATTAAACTAGTGGATCCAAATCAGCCCCTCACGAAGCAACGCATAGACTGGGGTTTAAGCTTCTGTCACTCCAGCAACCCATCATGTACTTACTACTTCCCAATGCCTTCCTCTAGGCCCAAATATGTTGAAGTGTTATGTAGTCGATGTTCACATAACACCACTAGAGGAAAAGACAACATACATCATATCAAAATACCGAACGAATATCAAATTCACATGACTATTATTAACATGACTTATCCCATGTCCTCAGGAACAAAAGTAACTACTCACAAGACATAATCATAATCATGATCAGAGGTGTAATGAATAGCATCAAGGATCTGAACATAAACTCTTCCACCAAGTAATCCAACTAGCATCAACTACAAAGAGTAATCAACACTACTAGTAACCTTACAAGTACCAATCGGAGTCGTGAGACGGAGATTGGTTACAAGAGATGAACTAGGGATTGGAGAGGAGATGGTGCTGATGAAGATGTGGATGAAGATGCCTCCCTTCCGATGAGAGGAGTGTTGGTGACGACGATGGCAATGATTTCCCCCTCCGGAAGGGAAGTTTCCCTGGCAGGATCGTTCTGTCGGAGCTCTAGATTGGATCTGCTCAAGTTCCGCCTCGTGGCGGCGGCGAAACCACGAAAAAGCTCCCGTCTAATTTTTTGTGGACCAAGACGCTTCATATAGCAAAAGAGGGGGCTTGTGGGCCGTCAGTGAGCCCACAAGCCCCCACTCAGCCACCAGGGGGGTGGCGGTGTCAGGGCTTGTGGCGCCCTGGGAGCCCCCCTCCGGTAGTTCTTTTGCCCAGTATTTTTTATATAATCCCAAAAGAATCCACGCAACTTTGCAGGGCATTTGGAGATGTGCAGAATAGTGGACTAAGATTTGCTCCTTTTCAGGTCCAGAATTCCAGCTGCCTGAATTCTCCCTCTTCAAATAAACCTTGGAAAATAAGAGAGAAAAGGCATAAATATGGTACCACAAGTAATATAACAGCCCAAAAAGCAATAAATATCAACATGAAAGCATGATGCCAAATGGACGTATCAACTCCCCCAAGCTGGGACCTCGCTTGTCCTCAAGCGAAAACCAAGTTCCATAAACATGTCCACATGTTGAGGGACGAAGGTGTCGATAAAACATAATACGGACATGAGGGCATCATGATCAGACATAGGACAGCAATACATCATAAATATTCTTATGGGAAATAACAATTCCTTCACAAAGCAAAGCATGAAGCAAAAACCTTACCGAGAAGTAACCAACAATAGTCCATAGTCATTGAAGCAATTGCAATTTATCACAACATGAGAAAGAGTCAAATAAGAGCTTGTAAGTTAAACCCACATACTCAATCATCTCTTTTGTTTTCCACAATTGGTACAACTCACGTGGTACTCATGGTGTCAAAGTTTCAGCTGGACACAGAGGAAGATAGGGGCTTATAGTTTTGCCTCCAACCATTTACCTCAAAGGTAAAGTCAACAACAATAAAGCATAAGTACTCAACTCCAAGTTGATATATGAATATAGATGTTTCCCAAGCATGTGACGGTAGCCAAGACAAAGGCAAAAATAGGGAATTGGTGATGATCACCATGACTCTTACAAGGGCAAAAAGTAAAGGTACAAGATAGGCCCTTCGCAGAGGGAAGCAGAGGTTGTCATGCGCTTTTGAGGTTTGAATGCGTGTCGTCTTAGTGCTAAGGAACGTCACTTTATATTGCCTCCTGTGATAAAGAACTTTATTATGCAGTCTGTCGCTTTTATGTCTCCCTCATCACAGGTTCGTACAAAGTTTATTTTCCACACACTAATAGATCATACATATTAGAGAGCAATTTTTATTGCTTGAACCGATGACAACTTACTTGAAGGATCTTATTCAATCCATAGGTAGGTATGGTGGACTCTCATGGAAAAACTGGGTTGGAGGTTTATGGATGCACAAGTAGTATCTCTACTTGGTGCGGGAGTTTTGGCTAATATGAGGTGGAAGCAATCGTCACATGCTAAGGGATCTCTAATCATATAACATTGTTTGGAATCAAGCAAACACAATTCATTATGTTGTCTTCCTTGTCCAACATCTACTCCTAGGCATGTAATAGTTTGGTGAGTGCTCACAATTGTAAAAAGTGTCTAAGACGATATATTTATATGTGAACCTCTCTTTCCTTATTACTTCTTATTAATTACAACAATGACTGAGGTCTATGTTGATTTATTCTCAACAAGTTTCAATCATCATACGTGTCATATGTGAGGTTATCACTTTCCATAAGATCGTCTCATGATCTCTCATGCTATCGTTCTTTTCATACTTTTGATCATGGCACAAAGCAAAGCCCTTGACTAAGATACTCTTTATTATATAGCTCGTAAGCTCGAATACATCGGGAGAGAGACAAAAGCAAAAGACTCAAACTAAACACTAAAGACTTATTCCTCTAAGAGAAGAAATAAAAACTGAAAAGGAAAGAACTAAAAGAAAGGTAAAAGAAAAATGTGTAAAGGTGATACAATACCAGGGAAACTCCCCCAAACTTGGCAGAAGCCAAGGGGATTGCCCATACCAATGCTTAGTTGTCTTCCTTTGGTGGTGATGGTGGTGGAGTTGTTGGAGTAGTCTGATCCTCCCTCTTCCAAGGCATAGGTGCTCCATCATGGCAGGATGAATGAGTCGCCGGAATCCTCAAATCTGCAACCAACCTTATTGATTTAAATCTGTATGCATACTCACAGTTTTGGTTCTGCAGGTCACAGATCTGGCCCTGAAGTTGATCAACCCTGTCATAGAGCCTGGAGAGGTGTTTCCCAATATCAGTGGAATCCATCTTGTGATTGCTAGTGAACTCCGCGATCATCGTGTGGTTGGCGTTGAGTCCACGCTCCACCATCCCTTGGCACTTGAAGACTTGTTGCTCCATTGCCTCGAGCCTCGTCTCCATGCTTCCAGTCTTCTTGGGTCCCTCAACATCACAGATGTGCAACATCCCCTCGCTCATCTTGATAGATTGAGGGTGTTTCAACACTTCTGTGAGGTAGGGATTGATGACCTTCTCGAAGATCTTGTCCTTAGGAGCGTTTGGGGAAGTCATGATGATCTAGATCTGTCACAGAAACCTGCTTGAAACGAAAACAGAGGAAAACTACGCGATACAGAGATCAAAACGTTCGGGCGACTATATATTTATTTTTTCTGGGCCAGAAGGAGTCCTCCACAAGAAAACGGAGTCCGGGAGGCACACGAGGTGCCCACAAGCTTGCCCTCCACCACCAGGGGGGTAGGGGGCGGTGGCAGGGCTTGTGGCTGCCTCGTTCGCTCTCCGGACTGCTTTTTATTTTTCTAATTTTCCAAAAATTCCAAAACGGAAGAAATTTCCTATTGGAAAAGCATCGGAGTCCAATTTCTTACCAAAACAGACGCGTCTTCGTTTTCAAGGTCTAAAACAGGCTGATAAACATCCCTTATGTACTCCTCTGGAGTTATGACATTGATGATATTGGTCTCAACATTTATGGGAGTACCAGAGATGTAATGCTTGATTCTTTGCCCATTTACCACTCTAGGAAAATTTCCTTCCGTGTTATTGATTTTGATGGCACCGAAACAATATGCTTCCTCGATAACATAGGGACCTTCCCATTTAGAGAGAAGCTTGCCTGCAAAGAATCTCAAACGAGAATTGTATAGCACGACATAATCACCTACATTGAACTCTCGCTTCTGTATTCATTTGTCGTGCCATCTCTTAACCTTTTCCTTGAACAACCTGGCATTCTCATATGCCTGGGCTCTCCATTCATCTAACGAGATGATATCAAACAACCGCTTCTCACTGGCAAGTTTGAAATCAAAGTTGAGCTCTTTGATTGCCCAATAAGCTTTGTGTTCTAGCTCAAGAGGTAAATGACAGGCTTTACCGTAAACCATTTTATACGGTGACATGCCCATGGGATTCTTATAAGCAGTCCTATAAGCCCATAGTGCATCGTCAAGTTTGCTAGAGCAGTTCTTTCGAGATCTATTGACGGTCTTTTGTAGGATCAACTTGATCTCCCTATTACTCAACTCCACTTGACCACTAGATCGAGGATGATAAGGAGATGCAACTCTATGGTTGACATCATACTTAGCTAGCATCTTGGGGAAAACACCATGAATGAAGTGTGAACCGCCATCAGTCATCAAGTATCTAGGGACTCCAAATCTGGGGAATATGACTTCTTTAAGCATCTTAATAGAGGTGTGGTGATCCACATTTTTAGTGGGGATAGCCTCTACCCACTTAGTAACATAATCCACAGCAACTAAGATGTGAGTGTACCCATTGGAACTCGGGCAGGGTCCCATATAATCAAAGCCCCAGACATCAAATGGTTCAATTACAAGTGAATAGTTCATAGGCATTCCTGACGCTTACTGATATTCCCTATTCTTTGGCATTCGTCGCAAGACAAGACAAACTTACGTGAATCCTTGAAGAGAGTGGGCCAATAGAAACCTGATTGCAATACCTTATGGGTAGTTCTATCTCCAGTGTGGTGTCCTCCGCAGGCTTCGGAATGACACTTCTTCAAGATCTGTCAGTGTTCATGTTGAGGCACACAACGTCAAATAACACCATCTACTCCTTCCTTATAAAGGTGAGGATCATCCCAAAAGTAGTGTCTCAAATCAAAGAAGAATTTCTTCTTTTGCTGATAGGTGAAACTGGGTGGTATGTATTTGGCTACGATATAGTTTGCATAATCGGCATACCACGGTGCACTATGTGAAGTGCGGATGACATTCAATTGCTCATCAGGAAAGCTATCATCAATAGGTAGTGGGTCATCAAGGACATTCTCTAGCCTAGACAAGTTATCTGCTACAGGGTTATCAGCACCCTTTCGGTCAACGACATGCAAATCAAATTCCTGTAGCAGGAGAACCCATCTGATCAGCCTAGGCTTAGCATCCTTCTTCTCCATAAGGTACTTAATAGCAGCATGATCAGAGTGAATAGTGACTTTGGAGTCAACTATATAAGATCTGAACTTTTCACATGCAAACACGACTGCTAAAAATTCCTTCTCCGTAGTGGCATAGTTTCTTTGGGCACTGTCTAGAGTTTTACTAGCGTAGTGAATGACGTTCAACTTCTTTTCAACAGCACCAACAACATAATCACTAGCGCCGCACATGATTTCAAAGGGCAAGTTCCAGTAAGGTGGTTGAACAATAGGTGCGGTTATCAAATCCTTCTTAAGTATTTCGAAGGCTTCCTCACAATCCTCATCAAAAACAAAAGGAACATCCTTCTGCAAGAGGTTGGTAAGAGGCCTAGAAATCTTAGAGAAGTCTTTAATGAACCTTCTATAGAAACCAACATGACCTAGGAAACTTCGTATACCTCTGATATCTGTGGGGCAAGGCATTTTCTCGATTGCATCAACCTTAGCCTTATCAACTTCAATGCCTCTTTTAGAGATTTTGTGTCCTAAGACGAAACCTTCATTAACCATAAAGTGGCACTTCTCCCAATTCAAGACGAGGTTGGTTTCTTCGCATCTCTGTAAGACTCGATCAAGGTTGCTGAGGAAATCATCAAAGGAAGACCCGTAAACGAAGAAGTCATCCATGAAAACCCCGACAATCTTTTCACAAAAGTCAGAGAATATAGCCATCATACATCTTTGGAAGGTGGCAAGTGCATTGCATAAGCCAAAGGGCATACATCTATAGGCAAAGGTACCGAAAGGGCAGGTGAAAGTGGTTTTATCTTGATCAGATTGTGCAACAGGTATTTGCGAGAAACCTGAATAACCGTCTAGAAAGCAGAAGTGTGTGTGTTTTGATAGCCTTTCTAGCATTTGGTCGATGAACTGCAAAGGATAATGATCTTTCCTGGTTGCCTTGTTCAGTTTCTGGAATTCTATCACCATCCTATAGCCAGTAATAATCCTTTGTGGGATTAGTTCATCCTTATCATTAGGAACGACGGTGATACCTTGCTTCTTAGGTACGCAATGTACTGGACTTACCCAATCACTATGAGCAACATGATAAATGATTCCTGCTTCTAGAAGCTTTAATATTTCTTTTCTAACGACCTCTTTCATCTTAGGATTTAATCTCCTTTGATGATCAGCAACTGGTTTAAAGTCAAGATCAGTTTTAATCTTGTGCTGACATAGAGTAGGACTAATACCCTTAAGATCATCAAGAGTATATCCAATAGCAGCGCGGTGCTTCCTCAGAGTCCTTAGTAACTTCTTCTCTTCGTGCTCTGAGAGGAGAGCACTAATAATGACAGGATATATCTCCTTATCATCAAGATAGGCATACTTAAGAGTATCAGGCAACTGTTTAAGCTCGAACACAGGATCACCCTTTGGTGGGGGAGGATCCCCAAGAAGTTCAACAGGCAGATTATTCTTGAGAATAGGATATTGTTCTAAGACAATTTTATCTATCTCATCTCTCTCCTCCATATGCATATCATTTTCATGCTCAAGCAGATATTGCTCTAAAGGATCCGTAGGAGGTACGGCAATAGAGGCAAGAGCAATAATTTCATCTCTACCAGACGACTCTCTTTCATGGGGTTATCTTCCAAACTTGGAGAAGTTAAATTCATGAGACACACCCTCGAAACTTACTGTGATTGTCTTCTTAATGCAATCAATGTGAGCATTGACACTGCTGAGAAAGGGTCTACCGAATATGATGGGACAAAAGCTATCTTGTGTACTACCAAGGACGAGGAAATCAGTAGGATACTTCGTCTTACCACACAGGACTTCTACGTCTCTCACAATTCCCAGAGGGCAGATAGTGTCTCTATTAGCTAGCGTAATAGTGACATCAATGGGTTCTAACTCAGCAGGTGCAATCTCATCTTTGATTTCATCATATAGAGTACGGGGTATTGCACTAACACTAGCTCCCATATCACATAAACCATGGTAACAGTGATCTCCTATCTTGACAGAAACAACAGGAAGGCCAACTACAGGTCCGTATTTGTCCTTCGCGTGAGGTTTAGCAATTCTAGCGGAGTCCTCACAGAATTTGATAACATGCCCATCTATGTCTTTGGCTAAGAGATCTTTGATAATAGCAACACTAGGTTCAACTCTAATCTCCTCAGGGGGTGCAAGTGGTCTAATGTAACCCCTACGTATCACAGTTGGAGCTTTAGAATAATCCTTTATCCTAGCAGGGTATGGTGGTTTCTTAGTGTAAGCACAAGGAACAATAGGATCACTAAAAGCAATGACTTTCTCCTCAACTAGATTGGTTTTGGCTATGTTGCTTTCTACAGGAGGATGATATTTAAACCACTTCTCTTTGGGAAGATCAACATGAGCAGCAAAAGATTCACATAGAGAAGCTACTATTTTAGAGTCAAGTCCATACTTAGCGCTAAAATCTCTAAAAGTGTTTGTCTCAACAAAATATTGAACGCAATCAAACTGGAAATTCATACCCGACTCCTTACCTTCCTCCAGCTCCCAATCTTCAGAGTTGCGTTTGATTCTCTCCAATAAATTCCACTTGTGATCAATATCCTTCTTCATAAAAGAACCGGTACAAGAAGTGTCAAGCATGGTATGATCTTCATGAGAAAGCCAAGCATAAAAGTTTTGAGTGATGATTTCTCTCGAGAGCTCATGATTGGGGCATGAATATAGCATTGATTGAAGCCTCCCCAAGCTTGAGCTATGCTTTCCCTGTCACGAGGTCAAAAGTTATAAATAAAGTTCCGATCACGATGTACTAAATGCATAGGATAGAACTTTTGATGAAATTCCAATTTCAACCGATTGTAGCCCCATGATCCAGTATCATCACATAGCCTATACCATGTCAACGCCTTATCCTTCAAAGATAAAGGAAAAACTTTCTTCTTTACCTCATCCTCGGGCAAACCTGCAAGCTTAAATAACCCACAAACTTCATCTACATAGATGAGATGCAAGTCTGGATGTGAAGATCCATCTCCTCTGAAAGGATTAGACAGCAGTTTCTCAAGCATACCCGAAGGAATTTCATAAAAGATATTTTCAATAGGTACCTCAGGTCGAGGAATAACTCCTAGTGCTTCCGTTCGTGGTGAAGATACCCCGAACAAACTCATCAAAGGAACAGTTTCCATAGTGACTAGTGACAATAATTTCAGCACAATATATAAATGTTTCCTTACCAATTTCCTCTTACCAAAGGCGCTTCACTCCCTGACAACGGCGCCAGAAAAGAGTCTTGATGACCCACAAGTATAGGGGATCAATCGTAGTCCTTTCTATAAGTAAGACTGTCGAACCCAACGAGGAGCAGAAGGCTCTGATAAACGGATTTCAGCAAGGTAATAACTGCAGGCACTGAAAGTAGCGGTAACAAGTGATTGTGTAGCGAGGTGAAATGTAGAAAGCAAAGAGTAACAAGTAACTAGTAGTAGCAACAGTGCAGAAAGTGACCCAATCCCTTTTGTAGCAAGGGACAAGCCTGAACAAAGTCTTATAGGAGGAAAAAACGCTCCCGAGGACACACGGGAATTTCTGTCATGCTAGTTTCATCATGTTCATATGATTCGCATTCGTTACTTTGATAGTTTGATATGTGGGTGGACCGGAGCTTGGGTACTTCCCTTACTTGGAAAAGCATCCCACTTATGATTAACCTCTCTCGCAAGCATCTGGAACTACAAAAGAAGAATTAAGACAAAGTCTAACCATAGCATTAAACTAGTGGATCCAAATGAGCCCCTAACGAAGCAACGCATAGACTGGGGTTTAAGCTTCTGTCACTCCAGCAACCCATCACCCACTTACTACTTCCCAATGCCTTCATCGAGGCCCAAATATGGTGAAGTGTTATGTAGTCTACGTTCACATAACACCACTAGAGGAAAAGACAACATACATCATATCAAAATACCAAACGAATATCAAATTCACATGACTATTATTAACATGACTTATCCCATGTCCTTAGGAACAAAAGTAACTACTCACAAGACATAATCATAATCATGATTAGAGGTGTAATGAATAGCATCAAGGATCTGCACATAAACTCTTCCACCAAGTAATCCAACTAGCATCAACTACAAAGAGTAATCAACACTACTAGTAACCTTACAAGTACCAATCGGAGTCGTGAGACGGAGATTGGTTACAAGTGATGAACTAGGGATTGGAGCGGAGATGGTGCTGATGAAGATGTTGATGAAGATGGCTCCCCTCCGACGAGAGGAGTGTTGGTGATGACGATGGCGATGATTTCCCTCTCCGGGAGGGAAGTTTCCCCGGCAGGATCGTCCTGCCGGAGCTCTAGATTGGATCTGCTCAAGTTCCGCCTCGTGGCGGCGGCGAAACCACGAAAAAGCTCCCGTCTGATTTTTTCTGGACCAAGACGCTTCATATAGCAAAAGAGGGGGCTAGTGGTTCGTCAGGGAGCCCACAAGCCCCCACTCCGCCACCAGGGGGGTGGCGGTGTCAGGTCTTGTGGCACCCTGGCAGCCCCCTCCGGTAGTTCTTTCGCCCAGTATTTTTTATATAATCCCAAAAAAATCCATGTAACTTTTCAGGGCATTTGGAGATGTGCAGAATAGTGGACTAAGATTTTCTCCTTTTCAAGTCCAGAATTCCAGCTGCCTGAATTCTCCCTCTTCAAATAAAGCTTGCAAAATAAGAGAGAAAAGGCATAAATATGGTACCACAAGTAATATAACAGCCCAAAAAGTAATAAATATCAACATTAAAGCATGATGCAAAATGGATGTATCAAGGTTCCACAACCTCATCAAGTTCTATCTTCCTCCCACTCAATTCTTTCGAGAGAAACTCTTTCTCAAGAAAAGCTTCGTTCTTAGCAACAAACACTTTGCCCTCGGATCTGAGATAGAAGGTGTACCCAACTGTCTATTTTGGGTAACCTATGAAGACACACTTTTCCGCTTTGGGTTCCAGTGTTTCAGGCTGAAGCTTTTTGACATAAGCATCGCATCCCCAAACTTTAAGAAACGAAAACTTTGGCCTCTTGCCATGCCATAACTCATAAGGTGTCGTCTCAACGGATTTTGATGGTGCCCTATTTAAAGTGAATGCAACTGTCTCTAATGGATAACCCCAAAACGATAATGGAAAATCGGTAAGAGACATCATTGATCGCACCATATCTAACAAAGTACGATTACGACATTCGGACACACCATTACGCTGTGGTGTTCTAGGCGGTGTCAACTGTGAAATGATTCCACATTGTCTTAAGTGAGCACCAAACTCGAAAGTCAGATATTCGCCCCTTCGATCAGATCGTAGGAACTTGATCTTCTTGCTACGATGATTTTCAACTTCACTTTGAAATTGTTTGAACTTTTCAAATGTTTCAGACTTGTGCTTCATCAAGTAGATATATACATACCTACTGAAATCGTAAGTGAAGGTGAGAAAATAACGATATCCGCCGCACGCCTCCACACTCATTGGTCCTCACACATCAGTATGTATGATTTCCAACAAGTCACTTGCACGCTCCATTGTTCCAGAGAACAGAGTCTTAGTCATCTTGCCCATGAGGCATGGTTCGCACGTGTCAAGTGATTCAAAATCAAGTGACTCCAAAAGCGCATCAACATGGAATTTCTTGATGCCCTTTACAACAATATGACCTAAGCGGCAGTGCCACAAAAAGGTGGTGCTATCATTCTTAACTCTACATATTTTGGTCTCAATGTTATGGATATGTGTGTCATCACAATCAAGATTCAATATGAACAAACCCCTCATATTGGGTGCATGGCCATAAAAGATATTACTCATATAAATAGAACAACCATTATTCTCTGACTTCAAAGAGTAACCGTCTCGCAATAAACAAGATCCAGATATAATGTTCATGCTTAACGCATGCAATAAATAACAATTATTTAAGTTCATAACTAATCCCGATGGTAACTGAAGTGAGACCGTGCCGATGGCGACTGCATCAACCTTGGAACCATTTCCCACGCGCATCGTCACTTCATCCTTCGCCACCCTTCGTTTATTCCCCAGTTCCTACTTCGAGTTGCAAATGTGAGCAACAAAACCGATATCAAATACCTAGGGACTACTACGAGAGTTGGTTTGGTACACATCAATAACATATATATCACATGTACCTGGTTTGGCGTTGGCCGCGTTCTTATCAGGCAAATACTTGGGGAAGTTGCGCTTCCACTGAACCATTGCCTTGCAATAATAGCACTCAGTTTTTGGCTTAGGTCCAGCCTTGGGTTTATTCGTCGGAGGGGCAACAATTTTTTCGCTCTTCTTGGATTTACCCTTCTTGCCTTTGCTGCTTTTTTTGAAACCAGCGGTCTTATTGACCATCAACACTTGATGTTCTTTTCGGATTTCTGACTCCACGACTTTTAGCATCGCAAATAACTCACCGGGTGACTTATTCACCCCTTGCATGTTATAGTTCAACACAAAGCTCTTGTAACTAGGTTGTAGTGATTGAAGAATTCTGTCAGTGATAGCCTCTTGGGGGAGTTCAATCCCGAGTTTAGCTAGACGGTTTGATTAACCACACATTCTGAGCACATGTTCACTGACAGATGAATTCTCCTCTATTTTGCAAGCATAGAACTTATCGGAGGTCTCATACCTCTCGATCCGGGTATTCTTCTCAAAGATAAACTTCAACTCCTGGAACATCTCATATGCTCCATGACGTTCAAAGCATCGTTGAAGTCCTGGTTCCAAGCCATGCAAGACTGCACATTGAACTACTGAGTAGTCCTCCTTACACGCTTGCCAAACGTTCAAAACATCTTGATCAGCCGTAGCGGGTGGTTCATCTCCTAGCGCTGCATCAAGGACATAATTCTTTTGCCCAACTTGTAGGATAAGCCTCAGATTACGAGCCCGGTCTACAAAGTCCGATCATCACATGAATTGAGTGTAGTTTTAGTGGTATTGAAATTCAGGGATGCTACTACACGAGCCATGGATCTACAACATAAAAATATTACAAAGTTTACTTAGACTATGTTCAAGACAATTAGAGTTTAGCTAATCATAATGCTAATAAAATACCACTCAAATAAACATCCCTCTAGTTATTTGAGTGTGACATGATCCAAATTCACTAACTCAAGTCCGATCATCACGTGAGTTGAGTGTAGTTTTAGTGGTAAACATCTCTATGCTAATCATATCAACCATACGATTCATGCTCGACCTTTTGGTCTTTGGTGTTCCGAGGCCATGTCTGTACATGCTAGGCTCATCAAGTTTAACCCGAGTGTTCCGTGTGTGCAACTGTTTTGCACCCGTTGTATGTGAACGCTGAGTCTATCACACCCGATCATCACGTGGTGTCTCAGAACGACGAACTATCACAACGGTGCACAGTCGGGGAGAACACAATTTTATCTTGAAATTTAAGTGAGGGATCACCATATAATGCTACAATCGTTCTAAGAAATATAAGGTGCATAAAAGGATTAACATCACATGCAATTCATAAGTGACATGATATGGCCATGATCTTGTGATTCTTGATCTCCATCACCAAAGCACCGACATGATCTTCGTCGTCACCGGTGCCACACCATGATCTCCATCATCATGATCTCCATTATCGTGCCGCCATCGAGGTTGTCGTGCTATCTATGCTATCACTACTAAAGCTACGACCTAGCAATATAGTAAGCGCATCTGCAAGCACAAACGTTAGTTTAAAGACAACCCTATGGCTCCTGCCGGTTGCTGTAGCATCGACGTGCAAGTCGATATTTAACTATTACAACATGATCATCTCATACATCCAATATATCGCATCATGTCTTTGGCCATATCACATCACATGCATACCCTGCAAAAACAAGTTAGACGTCCTCTAATTTGTTGTTGCATGTTTTACGTGACTGCTATGGGTATCTAGTATGATCGCATCTTACTTACACAAATCGACAACGGTGATGTGCAAATTTCTATTTAGCCTCTCTCCAAGGACCGCCTTGGTCAAATCTGATTCAACTAAAGTTGAAGAAACAGACACCTGCGAGTCATCTTTATGAAAAAGTTGCATGTTAGTCGATGAAACCAGTCTCTCGTAAGCGTACGAGTAAGGTTGGTCCGGGTCGCTTCAATCCAACAATACCGCCGAATGGAGAAAAGACTCAGAAGGGCAGGAAATCGAACATCCACGCCCATAAAAACTTTTGTGTTCTACTCAAGATTACATCTACGCATGAACCTAGCTCCGATACCACTATTGGGGAACATTGCATGGGAAACAAAAGTTTTCCTACGCACACGAAGACCTATCATGGTGATGTTCATCTATGAGAGGGAGATCGGATCCACATACCCTTCTAGATCGCTAAGCGGGAGGCGTTAAGAAACGCGGTTGATGTAGTGGAATAGCTTCATGATTCAAAGCACCGTCGTCCCACGATCCATCCCGATCTAGCACCGAACGGACGACACCTCTGTGTTCAGCACACGTACAGCTCGATGATGATCTCCGCCTTCTTGATCCAGCAAGAGATACGGGGAAGTAGATGAGTTCTCCGGCAGCGTGATGGTGCGCCAGTGATGGTGATGATCTAGTCCTATGGGGCTCCGCGCGAGCTCTGCAGAAAACCGATCTAGAGGAAGAACTACGGAGTAGAGGTTTAGGGTTGCACGTGGCAAAGTTGTGTCTCAAAAATCCCTAAACCTCAAGTATATATAGGAGGAGCCAAGGGGTGGGGCTTGCCCTAGGGCGCCGGCTGAGAGGGATGAGGGAACCTCCTCCAAGTCGGTTTGGAGGGAGGAGTCCCTTCCTTCCTTCCCACCTCCTCTTTTTTTCTTTTCTCCTTTGATTTTTTCCTTGTCCGAAATAGCCCTACTCGGCTGGCCTCACCAGACCACCAAGGGTTGGTGCACCACCCACGGGAAATTAGGCTCTCTCCCGGGTGGGTGGCCCCTCCCGGTAAAAACCCAGAACCCATTCGTCACTCTCGGTACACTGCCGGTAATGCCCGAAATCTTTTCGGAAGCCAAATGAAACAATCCTATATATCAATCCTTGTTTCTGGACCATTCCGGAAACCCTCGTGATGTCCTTGATATCATCTGGGACTCGTAACAAACCTTCGGTCACCAACACCTATAACTCAACTATATCGAAACGTCACCGAACCTAAAGTATGCAGACCCTGTGGGTTCGAGAACTATGCAGACATGACCTGAAACACTCCCCGGTCAATATCCAATAATGGAACCTGGATGTCCACATTCGATCCTACATATTCTACGAAGATCTTATCAGTTGAACCTCTATGCCAAGGATTCATATAATCTCGTATAGCATTCCCTTTGTTCTTCGGTATGTTACTTGCCTAAGAGTTGATCGTCGGTATCCCTATACCTATTTCAATCTCGTTACCGGCAAGTCTCTTTACTCATTCCGTATTACAAGATCCCGTGACTAACACTTTAGTCACATTGCTTGCAAGGCTTATATGTGATGTTGTATTACCGAGTGGGCCCCGAGATACCTCTCCGTCACTAGGAGTGACAAATCCCAGTCTTGATCCATGCTAACTTAACGGACACCTTTGGAGATACCTGTAGAGCACCTTTATAGTCACCTAGTAACGTTGCGACGTTTGGTACACACAAGGTATTCCTCTAGTGTCACTGAGTTACATAATCTCATGGTGAGAGGAATGAATACTTGACACACACAAAACAATAGCAACAAAATGACAGGATCACATGCTACGTCTATATTTTGGGTCTTGTCCATCACATAATTTTCCCAATGATGTGATCCTATCATCAAGTGACAACACTTGTATATGGTCAGAAAACCTTAACCATCCTTGATCAACTGGCTAGTCAACTAGAGGCTTACTAGGGACATAGTTTTGTCTATATATCCACACATGCACTTATGTTTTCATTCAATAAAATTATAGCATCGATAATCAACGATTATCTTGAAATAGGAAATATGATCAACTATTTTATCATTGCCTCTAGGGCATATTTCCAACACTATCCTACAGTAGCCATCATGTACAAGGCAATGCACATGACATACGAAGCGTCCCTGAGTCGTAGCAAGCTATAATGACTCTTTAAGACACAACAAGAACCGCTGTAAGACGAGCGTGAACAAATGAATCCACTAGATGTCGAACTCCAACTTTGCATCATGCATCTGTTGGAAGATTGTCCTATAAGTAACTACTTGAATTCCCACCTAAGAACTCCCAAAATTTTCTCGTCATGCAATCAGGTCCACGGATACAAGGAGTAAAATCCATCACTCAACTCCTAGCAATAACACTACCCGTCCAGTGTATCTAATCCGTCAAGACATAACCAGAATATCGGAAACTCATCTATCTCAAACCCTCGTAATCACAACGATACTTAGTGTGGCGGTACCCACAAACTATCTGCAACAGTACTAGGGATGCCGGGCTTATCCCCCCACTACAAGTATTGAAGCAATTTCGAACATCCTTCGTCGTGAGATACTAAGAAATATGAATGATAACGATGTGCTCCTGAATCCCCTCGAGCTCAACTCCCCGGAATAAAATCAACACAGCAGGAGGCACCAAGTCAGAACTTCGTCACATCGACATCATATAGATTCCAAAAATATCCGTGTGATCCTAATTTTTTTGAGTGAGAAGAGGAGTCGAATTAAAATTATTACGTCAAGATTCCTCACCAGAGCATAGATGTGGAGAAAAAAGAATCCAACTCTCTAATATATAACTAGACTCAAAGCAATTTTTCACTAGACTCGACTCGGCCAAGTTTGATCAATCAAGGGGTCTCCTAGGTCGGTACTGCTCCGATACCAACTTGTAACACCCAAGATGCGATCCTATCCTTATTTTGGCACGAGGGTCTAGACTGGGATAGAAGCGCATCTCGTCGTTTCGCAAGAATGATATCATTACAAGTACATCTACTGAAGAGATGAGTATATGGAACTGGCTTACACTTGTCACAAGCTACAACAAGTTCACATCAAGACAACAATATATAGTCATCATGAAGAAGCGCAAGGTCCAACTACGAACGAAAACAAACGATAAAAGAACAACATCCATTCTTGCTATCACAGGCTGCTGGCCTGGAGCCCATCCTAGATCGATGAAGGAGAAGAAGAAGAAACTCCAAAAGCACAATCAATGTGCTCACGTCCTAATATCACTTTACTTGTACCTCCAACTGGTGTTGTAGTAATCTGTGAGCCACATGGACTCAAGAATATCATTTCCAAAGGTATCAAGACTAGAAAAGCTTAATGGGTGAGGTATGGTTAAGTGGTGAGGCTGCAGCAAGCGAATGAGCATTTATTTGAGGTGGCTCACTTACGAGTACAAGAATAAAAGAGGGGGATGATCTACTCATAGTGGATGTGAACTACTGATAATCAAATGAATGATCCTGAACACTTACGTAGGGCAGACGTAACCCCACCGTGTTCTCAGTCGGAGAAAGGAGCTCACGAGAGAGACAATCACGGTTACACACACAGTTGGCAAGTTTTAATTAAGTGTACTCTAGGTCGTCTTGAACTAGATGTTAAACAATGTTTCCAACTTGCCACATAACTACGGGCACGAATTTCCAAAAGATTTAACCCTATAGGGGTGCTCCAACTAGTCCATCACAAATTACCACAATCCGCATAGAAAGCCTCGATCACGAAATTCATGATCTCCTCGGATTCCTTAGTGGAAAACCTCAACTCTGAGAAGACCCAAAGTCTCACTGGAATCCCGATGCACAAGATATTTCGTAAAAGGTAAAACTAATCAAGCAAGGCCACCCGACGTGTTGACGGTCCCGATAGGAGCCGCGTATCTCGTTCTCAGGACACGACGAATAAGCTATGTGTACGGTGGCCTGATAGAAATCAACCAAGTTTCCGTGGGTTGGCCCCGCACAGTGCTCTATTTTGGACCACCACTCGTGAGGAGCACTGACCGGGGGTTGATTAAGTTTCCTCGGGTTAATTACTCCATATGTGGTTCATTAGTTATTAGGGAAAAGTAGTACCAAAGTTGGGCCTTTCTAGACTAGTTTTAAACTAAGACTAATTATCAAGGGGGTCCCCATAACAACCCCGATCGTGTTAGGAGCGCTCAATTATGGAACATAACACCGGTAGCCTAAACTGAGGCGACAAAGGTGGAACAAAACACCAGGCTAGAAAGTCGAGCCTTCCACCTTTTACCAAGTATATAGGTGCATTAATTTAAATAGCAATTAATATGGTGATATAACAAGGAACCCATGTTATCACATGGAAGCAATTGCACCTGCAACTAGCAATGCTAACACATGGTTAAGCAAGCGGTAACATAGCCACTCAGTGGTTTGCTAGGTTGTAAACAGGTTTAAGGTTTTCATGGCAATGTTGAGAGGTTGACATTTAAGTGGTAGGTAGCAAGACATATCGAAAGAAACAATACAACTAGCATGGCAATGATAGTAATGGTATCTAGGGAAATGATCATCTTGCCTGAGATCCCTATTGAAAGAAGAACGACTCCAAGAAGCAGATGAACCGACGTAGCCGCATGGATCCTCACATTCCGACACGCTTGCGGAACTCTATCGAGACGAAGCAAACCGGAAACAAGAATCCACACACGAAATTCACCACACAAATGCATGACATGATGCACAACACATATGATGCATGCTCAGTTAAATTATGCAAGGCATGACATGGCAATTCACAACAATCAAACACTACACGTTAAGTGAAGCTCAATATGCAACAAGTTGCACATTGCCGAAACTCCACGTTTATTTACACAACAATATTAAATGTTGTTAAACATGGCACGAGGTGAAGCACAAATAATCTACCTATCTATGCATTTTAAATGAGGCCGAAAATGACATATAGCGTGTCCGAACTGACCCCTTGTGTTACTTTAGAAATATGTCCAGATTTGTCCTAAACACACTTTATGTTTGGTAAACAAGAAAACAAATTGGTTCATGTGATTCTACTCGTTATTCTAGTCCATTTACATATATGGCTCATCTCCAACGGAGCTACGGATCACTAGGTACGAATTAAACCATTTTCAACACATTGTCACGCAAACCAAAGCAAACATCACTCTAGACAGTTTTAAAAATGCATGAGAGTTGGAAAATATTATTCTACACAAAGTTCTAATCTCTATACATATATAATTTGTCGCAATCCTACGCTCGGTTTAAAAGATATAACCGTTTTAAAATAGTCATCTAATCTGTAATTCAGAAATCCCTACGCAGTTGGAAAAATCGCAGGACGTAAAAAAAATGAATACGGGCCGACTCTATCTAACGGGCCAAGCACATGCATGGGCGCAACATAATATGTCGCGCCACAGGCGCTGGAGAGGGCACCGGGGGTCGGCTCACCTTGGCCTCTTGGACTGGCCTGTGGGGAGGAGGTGCAGGACGGGGACGATGTGGCTTGGCTGGGGTGAGGGCAGCGGCCCACTGAGGTGCAGTAGGCCGACCTCAGCTCTGGCTCAGCCTTGACAAGGGTCGAGGGGCTGGTTGCGGCCCACGTGGCTGTGACACTCGTCCTCCTGCTCGATCCCGCCTGGATCGAGCGTGACGAGGTGCAGGCCGGCGGCTGGCGGCACCGGAGCTGGCCGACAGGGAACGAGCGGAGGCCGGGGTTGAGAAGGCGGCGCGGCAATTGACGGGGCTCCGGCAAGGGAGTGGTGGATCCGGGCGCAGCCTGCCCTGATTTGGGCAGGGCGTCGGTGGCGGATGGCGGCCGGAGGTAGAGGAACGCCGATGCGGATCAGGGCCGGTGTGGAGCTCCATGGTCGCGGCTGCAGGAGCTGGAGCAGGGGAGGCCGATGAGGATTCGCCGGATACGGCTGGTGTCCCGGTGGCGCGGGATGATAGGGTCGAGCTGCTGCCAGAGCCGCTGCGCGGTGGCGGGTAACACGGGCTCGCGCGGGCCGCGGGCGGCGCCAGATGGGCTTGGCGAGCCACGGGCGTGCTCGGGCGGGAATGGTGCGCTGGAGAGAGCACGGAGAGGTGGAGGCTGGTGGCTGGGTGGTGCGGATTTCGAGGTAGGGTTAGGGAAGGTCCGAAAATGGCTAAGTGGCTGTTATATAGGGAAAGGGGGCTAGGTTTAGGGGAATTAGCCCGTTTTCGGACCCTCCGATCGTGACCGGACAACACCGATCACGAGAATGGTTAAGTGTGCTTAGCGGCTGTGTTGAGGGGGTGTTGGGCTGAGATGAGAGGGAGATTGTGGCCCATGACATGAGTTCTAAAACACTGAAAAATGTCCAATAATAAACCAATGACGGTGCCGCTACGGTCGACAGTTGGAGTATCAAACTGACTCCGATTGCGACGAAAATTGGCAGGCGGCCTACCTATACTATATTAAGACCGCATGCATGTGTGGTTGGTCTCAAAACGGTCAACCGAATCTGATAAAGTTTTATACACCCATTTTAAAACAATATTTTAATGATGCCGCGGGCGCGTGCATGTGTGGTTGGTCTCAAAACGGTCAATGACGAAAACTGAGAGAACCGACAACTAATAACGGATGCAGGTTTTGAAAACTGACGGCAACGAAGTGCCCATGCAATGCACATGATGGAAATGATGCGATGCTGAATGCGACAAAGAAAATAATCACACGATATAAACGGAATTAAAGGGGAATCTTCTAGAGCGTTGGTCTCTGGCTGTCACATGTCCTATCCTGATTTTGGTGAGGGCCTCCAGAGGGATAGAAACGCATCTCGTCATTTTGCAAGAATGGATATCGCTAGAAGTACATGTACTGAAAAGATGTGTATAAGGAGTTGGCTTACACTTGCCACAAGCTACATCAAGATCACATCAATACAACAATATCTAGTCATCATAAAGAAGAGCACGGCCCGACTACGGATGAAAACAAATGATAAAAGAACGACGTCCCTCCTTGCTATCCCAGGCTGCCGGCCTGGAACCCATCCTAGATCGATGATGATGAAGAAGAAGAAACTCCAAATAGCACAATCAGCATGCTCACGTCAAAGTAACTCTTTACCTGTACCTACAAATGGTGTTGTAGTAATCTGTGAGCTACAGAGGACTCAGCAATCTCATTTCCAAAGGTATCAAGACTAACAAAGTTTTATGGGTGAGGTATGGTTAAGTGGTGACATTGCATCAAGCGACTAAGCATTTCTTTGAGGTGGCTGACTTGCGAGTACAAGAATAAAAGAGGGCGATGATGTACGCATAGAGGACGTGAACTACTAGTGATCAAATGAATGATCCTGAACACCTTCTTACATCACGGATAAGCTAGTGTACAGGGTCAGATAGACATCACCCGAGTTTCCCCGGGTTGGCCCCGCATAGTTCTCTATTTTGGACCAGCACCATCAGTACTGGCCCTCCCTGTATTATGTTGAATTACTCCTCGAGTTCATGACGCCCTATGTTTTTCAGTATTAGCAGATTTATTATGTTGGGCTAATATAGTACCAATGTTGGGCCTTACCAGATGAGTTTTATTCCAAAACAAAAGTCAAGGGGGTCCCCATAACAACCCCAAGCATATTAGGAGATCTCTTTTGTGGAACATAACACCGATAGCCGAAAGTAAGGCGACAAAGGTGGAACAAAACACCAGGCTAGAAGGCCAAGCCTTTCACCTTTTACCAAGTATATAGGTGCATTAAAATTAAATAACATTTAATATGGTGATATAACAAGGACCCAAGTTATCACATGGAAGCAACTTGCACCTGCAACTAGCAAGGCTAACAAAATGCTGAGCAACTAGTAACATAGCCAAACAATGGTTTGCTAGGTTGTGGAAAGGTTAGAGGTTTTTCATGGCATTGTTGGGAGGCTGACATTTAACAAGTATTAGGCAGCAAGACATAGGGATAGAAACGAAACAACTAGCATGGTCATGATAGTAATGGTATCTAGGGAATGATCATCTTGCCTATAATCCCGCTTGGAAGAAGAACGACTCCGTGAAGCAGACGAACCGACGTAGTCGAACGGATCCTCACATTCCGACACGCTTGCGGAAGTCTATCAAGACGAAGCAAACTGAAACAACAATCAATAGAAAAGTATTCACGATGACACATGCACGACATGATGCACACCCTAATATGATGCATGATCAGTTCAAATATGCAAGGCATGGCATGGCAATTCACAACAATCAAACACTACACCTTAAATGAAGCTCAATATGCAATTCGATATGCAACGAGTTGCATATTGACAAAACTCCACATATGAATTATTTAATTCACTCCCTTTTA
The DNA here is from genome assembly GCF_904849725.1 of Hordeum vulgare subsp. vulgare. NCBI lineage: Eukaryota > Viridiplantae > Streptophyta > Magnoliopsida > Poales > Poaceae > Hordeum > Hordeum vulgare. The sequence continues at coordinate 101,321,993 of NC_058524.1, read as the reverse complement.
GGTACACGGCAATATTAAATGTTGTTAAATATGGCACGGGGTGAAGCACAAATAATCTACCTATCTAGGCATTTTAAATGAGGCCGGAAACGACATATAGCATTTCCGAAATGACCCCGTGCGTTAACTTTGTAATCTATTTAGATCTGTCCTAACCGCAATTTATGTTTATTAAACGGCAAAAAGTGGTTCACGTGATACTACTCATCGGTCTAGTCCATTTACATATATGGCTCATCTCCAATGGAGTTACGGTTAAATAACTATGATCTAAACCATTTCTATCACATCGACATGAAAATTGATGCAAATAACATGCTAAACAACTTCAAATATGCATGAGAGTTGGAAAATATTAATCTACGTGAAATTCTACATGTTTTACATATTTGACTTGTCGCTATCCGACGCACGGTGTAAAAAACTACGGGCGTTTAAAAATATGCATTTTTATGAAATTAAATAAAATCACAGGTGCTAAAAAACCCTACATGGGACGAATATGTCCTAGGCCGAAATCATACCCACGCGTAACATACTCAGAAGCACACCAGACAGAGAATAGGCAGAGGGGGAGGCTCACCTTGGTGGCCTTTGACCCATGCGAGGAGAGGAGGCAGGTCGGCTCAATGGATCTGGCCCAGCTGGGTTGGCAAAGGCGCTGGGCTGCTCGTCTCTGGGCCTAGCCCATGGGAGGCATGGTCAACGCTAGGTTGGGCAGGGTGCTTGTTCCTCCCGTGATCTCCAGGAGCACGATGACATGGCGCCAGCGGCGGTTCTACCAGCGATGGACGGAGGCGAGGAGGCACCGGCGAGGTCCGGAATGGGCGGATCCGCGTGGCTCCACCACGGATCTCGCTGGAGACGACAGGGATCGGGCGAGGCGGACGCAGGTAATCGCGCGTGGCAGCGGCTCTCGGCGGTAGGCCCCGTGGAGCTTGGTTGCGGTGGCAGCTCCGACCGGCAAGGCTCCGACGACCCTCGGTGACCGGCCGAAGAGCTAGAGGCTGCAGTTCCGATGACCTGGGCAGGCCCAACGGGGTCGGGGCTCCGGTGGCCGGCGAGCGGGCGGCGAGGCAGGAGCGGGAGCTGCGCTAGTTTTTCAAAAATTGGACGAGGAGATGTCCATTTATAGGCAGGGACGAGGAGATGACGGTGCCCCTAGGGTCGACCATTCGGGTATCAAACGGACTTCGATTGTGACGAAAATTGGCAAGTGGCCTACCTACATTAAAATAAGACCGCACAACAAGTTTCAGCCCAATCCGAGAATATTTTATACACAGTTTTAAAAACAAGGTTTTAACTATGTCGCGGGCGCGTGCGTGTGTGGTTGGTCTTGAAACGGTCAACGATGAAATGGATAGAACCGGAAACTAATAATGGATGCAAGTTTTGAAAACTAGCGGCAATGGAGTGCCGGTGCAATGCAGATGATGCACATGATGCGATGATGAATGCGACAGACAATCTAACAACACAACGACGATGAAATAAGAGGGGAATCTTCGAGAGTGTCGGTCTCGGGTTGTCACAGACCTAATATGAATTGTGTCCATGAGTGAGGACTCGGCTATCGATAGATTATACACTCTACAGAGGATAGTACGCTATACTCACACCATGGAACTTGTGACCTCTTGCTCCCATTCGGGTGGGTGTTTACGTGCAACTATTCCTGACTTGATGCCTCCACGGCAACGGAGCCAGAAAAGAGATGCTTCCAGTTGCTCAACAATTAGAAATTGTCTTGCAATAGCCCACCAGCGCGTGGGATCGCGACAGTTTTCGAGGGTAGAGTATTCAACCTAAATTTGTTGGTTCGCACGACGGGAAGTGAAAGAATATTCTCAAGTATTAGCAGTTGAGGCGTCAGCTCAACCACACCTGAAAGATTAGTATATGCAAGCATGATATAAGCAGCAAAGGTAGTATGATAGCAACGGTGCGAGAAACAATCTGTTGACAAGGCAGACTATTCCTAACTGAAGTATCGATGGCGCCAGAAAAGTATTGTAGCAGGTAGCAGCAGTGTAATGAGTAACAACAGTGGCAAGGAACAACAGTAGTGACAACAGTAGCAAGTAGCAGCAGTAGCGAGTAACAGCGGCAGAGCAAAACAAGTAACAACAGTAGTGGGACAAACTCGTAGGCAATGGGTCGGTGATTCGTCGGATGACATTCATCATGCAACAGTTATAACACGGAGAGATATGTGGCTAGCTCCCGTTCGTCAATGTGATGTAGGCATGCATTTCGTGTGTAGTCATACATGCTTAGGGAAAAGAACTTGCATGACATCTATTGTCCATCTCTCCTGTGGTAGCGGGGTCCAAATGGATACTACGGGATATTAAGGTTCTCCTTTTAATAAAGAACCGGACCAACACATTAGCACTTGGTGAACATATGAACTCCTCAAACTATGGTCATCACCGGGAGTGGTTCCGGTTATTGTCACTCCGGGGTTGCCGGGTCATAACACATAGTAGGTAACTACAACTTGCAAGATCGGATCTAAAACACACATATATTGGTGACAACATAATAATTTCAGATCTGAAATCATGGCACTCAGGCCCTAGTGACAAGCATTAAGCATGGCAAAGTAGTAGCAACATCAATCTCAGAACATAGTGGATACTAGGGATCAATCCCCGTCAAAACTAACTCGATTACATGATAGATCTCATCCCACTCATCACCGCCCAGCAAGCCTACGAATAGATTACTCACGAACGATGAAGAGCTTCATGGAATTGGAGAGGGAAGAAGGTTGATGATGACGATGGCGGCGATCTCCTTGATCCGGAGCCCAAAAATGACTCCAGATCTATCCTACAGATGAAGAACATGATGTGGCGGCGCCTCCGTATCGCAAACGCGATGAAATATTCTCTCTTGATTTTTTCCGGGATGAAAGGGAATAAATAGCGCTGGAGTTGGGGGCGGCAGAGCCACGTGGGCCCCACAAGCTTGGTTGCCGCGGCCAGGAGGGAGGCCGCGACGTCTGGGCTTGTGGTCCATTGGCCCGTCCCCTCCGGTGGATCTTTGCGCAGGTATTTTTCATATTTTCCAGAAATATTCTCCGTAAATTTTCAGGACGTTCCGAGAACTTTCATTTCTGCACAAAAACAACACCATGGCAATTCTGCTGAAAACAACGTCAGTCTGGGTTAGTTCCATTCAAATCATGCAAATTAGAGTCCAAAACAAGGGGAAAAGAGTTTGGAAAAGTAGATACAATGGAGACGTATCACTGGGCCAACAACATTCTCACAAAACCAATCTATTGCATGACACTCTCCCGACCACTCAAATAAACTCCCCTTTGGGATATGCCATGGGTGGCCCCGATGTCAACTCGTGACATCCGCCACCTCTGTGGAAAAAAAATTGTCCGAAACAGGGACACCTGGGTACAACACAACTCGAGCATAGAAGGATATGGCCGCCTACCTCATCAGGTTAGCGTGCACACATAACCTTCCCTAGTTGGAGGTACCAATGGGAGGCATGACAATAGACCACATGAGGGCCTCCCATCTAGGCACATGTGTTGGCACTAGTGAGCTTGATTCGGTGGCACCAGGACTTAGCCAACAGATTTGTTCAAGTTCAATTAATGTCAGGTTTAAATTGGACAGAGATGAGCTGAGTCATAACAAAATAACATAATGGAATAACAATGCATATGAGCATGATATAAACATGAACATGGATGGGCAACATAACCATTTCACATATGAATCATAGCATCAACAACAATACATCATTTATTCTATGATATGCACATGAGCATGGCATAGTGATGATCATGCATATGACAAGTATTTTCATAGTAGACAATAATAATCCGTATGAGCATATCATTATCACTCGCATATGAAATAATTACAAGAATGAAACTAGAATCAAATGAACAGGGCATGCCGATGAGCATGGAACCACAAGCATATGTGTTTATATAGCATTTAAATAAATAAACAGATAGTTATTAAATCATTCAAGAGAAAACCATGGCTATTGCAAGGCCATCATGCAAGTGGTTGTTATGGCTTGCCTGGAGATGAAGAACTCATGGGGAAGAAGTGTGAGGACCTCGCAAAAAGATTTGCCAGTAAAGTTTCTCTAACGACGGAGCTGATTAGGGGGCAAGGGCAAAATGATCATTTTTAGAATGTGACAAAATCATGAAGATGGCACCAACAGAACATGCTCGATGAATAAGAATGCGGGCTTTAGAATCATGTGATTCATAGTTATGGTTCCGGAGATACAATAGTTCGTTCGTTAGGCAAAAAAACATATAAAACAGTGCTTTGTGCTGTTAACAGATGAAAACCCGCAATATATATAACTGTTCCAGCGTCGTCGGTTGAGAATGGAAAGCGCATATTGGAAAATACGCTTTCAGTGAAGCGGTAGCGTACCCATGGAAGTGCGTCTTCACTTATCCACATCAACGGGCCAGCTGGGTCAATGCGAGAGACCGACGTGTGGGTCCACTCATAGGAGGAATCGTCGTCTACCTCCTGTGTGCACGTGACCGAGGTAGGGCGGCGCTCGACCGTCAATTACTAGCGACTCCGGCCGTCCCCCGTGGCGCGATGAGCTCGGCAAGAGGACCGACATCCAATTGCATAGGCCATAGTTGCCGGGGTGGGTCGAGATGATAGCAACTTCGACGCCGGTGGATGGAAGCTTCGAGCAAGGTTGGGCATGGTGCTACGGGGTACCGAAAGTGGAAGGGGGAGAGCGGAGGATCTCCATGATACGTCTCAAACGTATCTATAATTTTTTATGGTTTCACGCTGTTATCTTCTCATCTTTGGATGTTTTGTTTACCTTTTTTAATATTTTTTGGGACTAACTTATTAATTCAGTGCCAAGTGCCAATTCCTGTTTTTTCTGTGTTTTTGACTCTTTTCAGATCTGATTTTGGAACGGAGTCCAAACGGAATAAAAACACCAAAATAAAATTTTCCAGAACGGAAGAAGATCGGGAGGCTTGAGGGCCAAGGCAGTGGGCTGACAGGGAGCCCACAAGCCCTGTTGCCGCGACCAGGGGGGCACGGCAACCAGTCTTGTGGCCTCCCTGGCGCTCCCCTGCCCTAGCTCTTTGGCCTATAAATTCCCTAAAAATCCAGAAAAAATCAGGGCATCCACGAAAACACTTTTCCGCCGCCGCAAGCTTCCGTTTCCGCGAGATCTCATCTGGAGACCCTTCCCGGTGCCCTGCCGGAGGGGACTTTGGAGTTGGAGGGCTTCTACATCAACATCATCGCCTCTCCAATGACTCGTGAGTAGTCCACTTCAGACCTACAGGTCCGTAGTTAGTAGCTAGATGGCTTCTTCTCTCTCTTGGATCTTCAATACAAAGTTCTCCATGATCTTCATGGAGATCTATCCTATGTAATCCTCTTTGCGGTGTGTTTGTCGAGATCCGATGAATCGTGGATTTCTGATCAGATTATCTATGAATTATATTTGAGTCTTTGCTGATTTCTTATATGCATGACTTGATATCCTTGTAAGTCTCTCTGAGTCTTGGGTTTTGTTTGGCCAACTAGATCTATGATTCTTGGAATGGGAGAAGTGCTTGGTTTTGGGTTCATACCGTGTGGTGACCTTTCCCAGTGACAGAAGGGGCAGCAAGGCACGCATCATGTTGTTGCCATCAAGGGTAACAAGATGGGCTTTTATCGTTGATATGAGATTGTCCATCTACATCATGTCATCTTGCTTAAGGAATTCCTCTGTTCTTTTGATGCATGCTGGATAGCGGTCGACAAGTGGAGTAATAGTAGTAGATGCAGAAAGTATCGGTCTACTTGTTTTGGACGTGATGCCTATAGATATAATCATTGCCTTAGATAACGTCACAACTTTGTGCGGTTCTATCAATTGCTCGACAGTAATTCGTTCACCCACCGTCTACTTGCTTTCATGAGAGAAGCCACTAGTGAACACTACGACCCCCGGGTCTATTCACAACTATCATTTCCACTTTCACTTTTACTTTGCTTGTTTACTTTGTTGCTTTCACTTCTCACTTTGCAAACAATCTATAAGGGATTGACAACCCCTTCATAGCGTTGGGTGCAAGCTCTTTGTGTTTGTGCAGGTACTTGTGACTTGACGAGATCTTCCACTGGTTTGATACCTTGGTTCTCAAAACTGAGGGAAATACTTACCACCGCTGTGCTACATCACCCTTTCCTCTTCAAGGGAACACCAACGCAAGGCTCCAAGGCCGCGGGGAAATCCTTTGCATATTTGCCAAGGAAGTCCCTAAAGGCGTAGCCGTAGCAACAGGATTCCTGGCACCGTACCAGGGAAGGTTTGTTGTCGCAGTAGCAGAAGGATTTCTGGCGCCGTTGCCGGGGAGGATCATGTCAAGAATAGTCTCTCATGAACGTGCTGATTTCTGGCACGGGGAGGAGAAATCAAGTCATCTATCCAAGTAGGTGTCACAAAGTCATCTCTTGCATTTACCTTTTTTTCCAGTTGCCTCTCGTTTTCCTCTCCCCCACTTCACATTTGCCATTTTCATTTGCCATTCTCCTTTGCCGTTTTATTTTGCCTTTTTCCTTTGCCGTTTTCTTTTGCCTTTTTGCCGTTCCCTTTTGTCCGTTTCACTTGCTTACTTCCTGCTCGTTTGTGTGTGGGATAGTCCATCAACGGCTAGACCCACTACTCCAAACGATACCCCTGAGAACGAAGTTCTCAATTTCAGGAAGAATGAGGAAGAAAATTTAAAAGACGCTTGGTACAGGATTTGCAATGCTCAAAGTAGATCTACTCGTAAGCAATCCACTACCGTTCTTCTTCGTAGTTTTTATGTTGGAATATCTCCTTGGAATAGGTATATTCTTGATACCATCGTAGGCGGGAATTTTTTGGGGAGCCATACTGTTGACTCCTATGGAGCTATCATGAATTTGGTAGGCTCACCCCCGTTCATGGTTAATGGAACCACCTTGACCTTGGAACACGTGATGCAAAGGCTTGACTCTATTGAAAACAAAATTGCCACAATTGAACTTATTGAGGGTTTGGACAGAAAGATCCACAATCAAATTACTCAGTACGGATCCAAAGTGGGAATGGTCTTGAAAAAATTAAGGGAGAAGGAACCTATAGTTAATGATTCTTCTAGAATTGGCAAACTAGAAGATTTCATGACCAACTTGGGTTTCGCTTTTGCCGCTGTGCAAAATACTCCAAATCTCACTCTCAAAAAGACCGTCAAGTCTGTTTTTGTTCCTAAAGCTAGTGGTGAGTCATCCAATAAAGATCAAGATCTTAAGATGATAAATGATCACGCTACTTATGGTTTGAGCACCAAATATGACTATACGTGATTCCATCACCTTTTGCCTAGCTAAGGGCGTTAAACAATAGCGCTTGTTGGGAGGCAACCCAATGAATCTATCCTTTTTATTTCTGTTTTGTGTTTTCCACACTGTCATAATTCTGTTATGATTGTGTTTTTTGTGTTTCTTTTTGCGTTTGTGCCAAGCAAAACCGTTATGATTAGTCTCGGGGATGATCGTTTGGTCATGCTGGAAAAGACAGAAACTTTCTACTCACGAAAATAATTTTAATTTTTAATTTCTATAAGAGATTTTGAGTTGATTCTTTTTGCTGCTGATTTCTACACAAATTATTCAGACTATCGTAATTTGTCAGAATTTTTGAAGTACCAGAAGTATGCGAAGTATACAGATTGCTACAGACTAGTCTGCTGTTAACATTTTCTGTTTTTGTTGAGTTGGTTGCTTATGTTGATGAAACTATGGATAGTATCGGGGGGTATTAGCCATAGAAGATTGAAAATACAGTAACCAAACATCAACATGAGTAGAATTGAAGTTTGCTACAGTACCTAAGGAAGTGGTGGTTTGCTTTCTTATACTAATGTTATCACGAGTTTCTGTTTAAGTTTGGTGTTGTGAAGTTTTCAAGTTTTGGGTGAAGTTCTTATGGACAAAAAGATAAAGAGTGGCAAGGGCTCAATCTTGGGGATGCCCAAGGCACCCCAAGTTGATTCAAGGATGTCATAAAATCCTAAGCTTGGGGATGCCCTGGGTAGGCATCCCCTCTTTCGTCTTTAATCCACCGGTAACGTTACTTGGGGCTATATTTTTATTCACCACATGTTATGTGTTTTGCTTGGAGCGTCTTGTATCATAGGAGTCTTTTACTTTTGTTGTGTCACAATCATCCTCTCTGCACACCTAGAGAGAGATACATGCACTCACCATGATTTTGTCGAGCTTCACTTATATCCTTTGGTTAGACAATTCAGCTCACATGTGCTTCACATATATCTTTTGAGCTAGTTGATTTTGCTCTATGTGGTTCACTTATATCTTTTAGAGCACGGCGGTGCATGGCTTGGTAGTTGATCTATGCTATGAAAGTAGTCTCAAAAGGGGTAGTTATCCAAACCGATATGAAAACTTCCACCTTCATGTGCATTGAATAGTTAGAGAAGTTTGATTCATCTCAATTAGTTTTGAGTTGTGGTTATGGTAATATTGAAGTTATATTAGTAAGGTGTTGTGGATCTAGAAATACTTGTGTTGAAGTTAGTGATTCTCGTAGCATGCACGCATGGTGAACCGCTGTGTGATGAAGTGTGAGCATGATTAGTCTATTGATTGTCATCCTTTGTGTGGCGGTCGGGATTACGCGATGGTTTATACCTACCAACCCTTCCCCTAGGAGTATGCGTTGAATGCTTTGTTTCGATTACTACTAAAACTTTTGCAACAAGTATGTGAGTTCTTCTTGACTAATGTTGAGTCCATGGTTTAGATGCACTTTCACCTTCCACCATCACTATCTTCTTTAGTGCCGTGCAATTTTCGCCGGTGCACAAAACCCACCATTAGCCTCCCTCAAAACAGCCACCATACCTACCTACTATGGCTTTTTCAAAGCCATTCCGAGATATATTGCCATGCAACTACCACCATGACATGTGCCACCACTTCTACATTGCCATTGCATGATCATAAGATAGCTAGCATGATGTCCCCATTGATGTCTATGCCATGCTAGATCATTGTCACGGTACACTACCGAAGGCATTCCATATAGAGTCATCATTGCTCTAAGTTTTGAGTTGTAAGTGTGATGATCATCATTGATGGAGAATTGTACCATGTGAGGAAATAAAAGAGGCCAAAGATGCCCACCAAAAAAAGAGAGGCCAAAGAGCCCACCAAAAAAATGAGAGAAAAAGAGAGAAGGGACAATGCTACCACCTTTCCACACTTGTGCATATTAAGCACTATGATCTTCACGATTGAGAGTCTCTCGTTTTGTCACCACCATATACCTAGTGGGAAATTTTCATTATATAACTTGGCTTGTATATTCCAATGATAGGCTTCCTCAAAATTGCCTTAGGTCTTCGTGAGCAAGCAAGTTGGATGCACACCCACTAGTTTTCTTTAAGAGCTTTTACATACTCTTAGCTCTAGTGCATCATTTGTATGGCAATCCCTACTCATTCACGTTGATATCTATTGATGAGCATCTCCATAGCTCATTGATATGCCTAGTCAAAGTGACCATCTTCTCCTTGTTTGTCTTGCAACCTCCACCACACTCCACACCAATTATAGTGCTATTACCATGGCTCACGCTCATGTACTGTGTGAGAGTTGAAAAAGTTTGAGAAAGTAAAGGTGTGAAAACAATTACCTGGCCAATACCGGGGTTGTGCATGATTTAAATTCGTTGTGCAAGGATGATAGAGCATAGCCAGACTATATGATTTTGTAGGGATAACTTTCTTTTGGCCTTGTTATTTTGAAAGTTCATGATTACCTTGCTAGTTTGCTTGAATTATTATTGTCTCCACGTCAATAGCAAACTATTGTTTTGAATCTAATGGATCTGAACATTCACGTCGCATAAGAGGAGTTACAAAGGACATCTATGCTAGGTAGCATGAAAGCATCAAAAATTCATTCTTTATCACTTCCCTACTCAAGGACGAGCAGGAGTTAAGCTTGGGGATGCTTGACACGTCTCAAACGTATCTATTATTTTTGATGGTTTCACGCTGTTATCTTGTCATCTTTGGATGTTTTGTTTACCTTTTTTAATCTTTTTTGGGACTAACTTATTAATTCAGTGCCAAGTGCCAATTCCTTTTTTTTCTGGCTTTTTGACTCTTTTCAGATCTGATTTTGGAACGGAGTCCAAATGGAATAAAATCCCCAAAATAAATTTTTCCAGAACGGAAGAAGATCGGGAGGCTTGAGGGCCAAGGTAGTGGGCTCACACGGAGCCCACAAGCCCTATTACCGCGGCCAGGGGGCTGTGGCAACCGGGCTTGTGGCCTCCCTGAAGCTCCCGTGCCCTAGCTCTCTGTCCTATAAATTCCCTAAAAATCTAGAAAAAATCAGGGCATCCACGAAAACACTTTCCGCCGCCGCAAGCTTCCATTTCCGCGAGATCCCATCTGGAGACCCTGCTCGGTGCCCTGCCGGAGGGGACTTTGGAGATGGAGGGCTTCTACATCAACATCATCACCGATCCAATGACTCGTGAGTAGTCCACTTCAGACCTACGGGTCCGTAGTTAGTAGCTAGATGGCTTCTTCTCTCTCTTGGATCTTCAATACAAAGTTCTCCATGATCTTCATGGAGATCTATCCGATGTAATCATCTTTGGCGGTGTGTTTGTCGAGATCCGATGAATTGTGGATTTGTGATCAGATTATCTATGAATTATATTTGAGTCTTTGCTGATTTCTTATATGCATGACTTTATATCCTTGTAAGTCTCTCCGAGTCTTGGGTTTTGTTTGGCCAACTAGATCTATGATTCTTGCAATGGGATAAGTGCTTGGTTTTGGGTTCATACCGTGTGGTGACCTTTCCCAGTGGCAGAAGGGGCAGCAAGGCATGCATCATGTTGTTGCCATCAAGGGTAACAAGATGGGCTTTTATCGTAGATATGAGATTGTCCATCTACATCATGTCATCTTTCTTAAGGCGTTACTCTGTTCTTTTGGACTTAATACACTAGATGCATGCTGGATAGCGGTCGATGTGTGGAGTAATAGTAGTAGATGCAGAAAGTATCGGTCTACTTGTTTTGGACGTGATGCCTATAGATATAATCATTGCCTTAGATAACGTCACGACTTTGAGCGGTTCTATCAATTGCTCGACAGTAATTTGTTCACCCACCGTGTACTTGCTTTCATGAGAGAAGCCACTAGTGAACACTACGGCCCCCGGGTCTATTCACAACTATCGTTTCCACTTTCACTTTTACTTTGCTTGTTTACTTTGTTGCTTTTAGTTCTCACTTTGCAAACAATCTATAAGGGATTGACAACCCCTTCATAGCGTTGGGTGCAAGCTCTTTGTGTTTGTGCAGGTACTTGTGACTTGACGAGATCTTCCACTGGTTCGATACCTTGGTTCTCAAAACTGAGGGTAATACTTACCGCCGTTGTGCTACATCACCCTTTCCTCTTCAAGGGAACACCAATGCAAGGCTCCAAGGCCGCGGGGAAATCTTTGCATATTTGCCAAGGAAGTCCCTAAAGGCGTAGCCGTAGCAGCAGGATTCCTGGCGCCGTACCAGGGAAGGTCTGTTGTCGCAGTAGCACTCCACCATGGCTATCTCTCGCGAGGAAGATAAGGAGGGAGGAGCTTTACATTCCTCGGATTTGAGACGGAGAGGACGACGGTCGTGGCATCCGTGGGAGGCGAGAAGAGATTCTCTAGATCAATTTAGTGGCGGGAGGGGATGCTAGGAGGGAGAGGGAGCTGCTTGTGAGCTCGAGGGTCTTGGGGATGGGCTATATATAGCCGAGCGGGAGATGTCGTGCTCATTGCTGCAACTGGCTAGTAGGCAGGGCACATGTGGGTCCTTGAGGTGACAGGAGAGGCACAGGGGATGCGCAAGCGGCGCCAGGGATGGGCAGGTGCAGACGGGGCGAGTGGCCATCGAAGTGACATTGTTCATGCGAGCGCGGTGATGGATGGGGCTCGTGGCGGTCCCTACATAAGGGGAGAGGGGTCCGGGTATACGTGTGAGGAGGAAGAGGATGGACGACACTCGCGGACGTGCGGGGGTGGACGAAGGGAACGAGCCCGATGGTCTGGGACACCCAGGATGCATCCGCAACACACACAACATGTGCTCTGGCATGCCAGAAACACAGTCACCGCGTGGCATGACACGTAGAGGGCACGTCAGCATGGAAAAAGTTCTCTGCTCAGGAGTCCCTTCACCCTAGAGCACCACAGAAGCTTTATATCGATTAAAGCTGCTCTGGTATGAAGTGTAAAGTCACCCAAATTTGATGGCAACACGGTGTTTGGAGTGTGCTGGGAGAGGTTCAACTGGGGATTCATGCTGAGATTTAGCTGGGGTAGATCACCCATTAAGGAGACCACTGTGGCAAGGTTTCAGCTAAAGTGGAGGGGTTTAACTAGTACTTGCTTCACAAGCTACCCCACTGGATAGAAACATGAAAGTTGAAGCTGTGCTCAAAATGTTGAATGAATTTTGCTCAAATTTGGAGGGGATCATTAAGGCATATGGAGGCACAATAAAAATTTCATACCATTTGGATAAATAAGAATGGCACTTCCTTCAAAATGCTTCCCACTGGACATAAAATTGGGGGAATTATAGGGAAATATTGGCTTGATGAAATTAGCCCAAATTTCGTGGAGGGTGGTTATATTTGTAGGAGAATGTTGTGTTAAAATTTCAGAAATTATGGAGTAATATAAAATATAGTTGCTTCACAAAGTGAAATTATGACTTGAAACAAAGATTGGATGGTGTGCGCACCATGGTTATGAAATCTTGAATATTTTTACATATCCAAGGTCCATATGAGTCAAATTAAATTTGAGAATTTTGTGGGAATTAATGGCAAGATATAAATATAGGTTGCTTCACAACCTAGCTCAAACATGGTTATTCCTTTAATCGGAAAAGGAATATTTGCAAGAAATAAATATTGGGGTTGGGCCAAGATGGAAATGACATTATCTTGGGAAGGATTGATAATGACAAGCAACTTGGGAGAGGAAGAATAGATGGTCTTCCCAGGTTTCAAGAACACAAAGCCATAGAAAAGGAACCCCAAATAAAAATTCAAAGAAAACTAAAGGAACAAAGGAAGGCCAAAAAAGTGGGGTGTCACAAGCCACTTACTCATATGTTGAGATCAAATATTCCATTCACACCATATGAATCTTTATTTCAAGCCTCCCCAAGTTGTTTTCTACCCAATCACCCTATTCAACCAAGCTAAATTCTATGAGAGAGTGATTGAGAGTTGAGGAGAATATCTTTTGAAGCACAAGAGCAAGGAGTTCATCATCCATACACCATCTATTACCTTTTGGAGAGTGGTGTCTCCTAAATTTCTTAGGTGTCGCTTGGGAGCCTCCAAATCACGTGGATTTGAACCAAGAAGTTTTTAAGGGCAAGGAGATCGCCTATTTCGTGAAGATGTGCCCCGAGTGAGGCTAGTGCTTCGTGAACGTAAGCTATGGTGGAATAGACAAGGTTACTTCTTCGTGGACCCTTCATGGGTGGAGCCCTCCATGGACTCACACAACTGTTACCCTCTGTGAGTTGAAGTCTCCATCAGTGTGGGCATACGATAGCACCACCTGTCGTAACCACGCCATAATACTCCACATCTTCATTGTGTTTGATCTTCCTACTGTGTCATCCTTTATGTTTCTTGCAAATGCATGATATTTCTTTTCTGTTGCTTGATCTCTAGATAAGCATGTGTAGGAACCTTTGGATGAAACTTACCCTGGGAAAAATTCTCATATAATCTTGTTAAGTGTCTATTCACTTCCCCCTAGATGCCTCTTCTCGATCCCACAACCTTCGATAGATAGCTCTCGACTCAAGCGAGCGCGATTCAAAACCCAACACTCAAGCCAGCGCACGCAGGTGCAATGCACGCCCCGCCTGTCATGACCGCATCAACCCGACATGGCCCAATGTCGCCGACATGCAGCACCGACTTCCTTACCACGTGGGGGACAGCGCGAGAAAGGACCATCATGGGTGCTCCCGAGACCGCCGCATGACGGTGGCCTCACACGCGCTCGTGGTCCATCCTTCATGGACCCTCGAGGCGGGTCGCATATGTGCACATCATTCATGCACATCAGACGACCTGAAGAGCCCCCAAGTGGCCCTTGTGGCATGCCACATAGGAACAGATGGCGCAAACGACACACTCGCCCTCAAAGTCCCTGAAGAGGTGGGTACTCCATCATCCTTTATAAGGGTAATTTTTATTTATATTTCATTGCAATTCCACCAACACAAATCACTACACCATTATGCCTTTTACCACTTGCGAGGTGGATTTGCCATTTATCATCAAAACCTCTAGGGTATAAATGGACATACACATTCATTTTCTATAAAAATTAGCGAAAGCATTAAAAAATCAAAGTGGAAGTAAGAGTTCATAGGGTGGATGCACATACCTCTAGATTGGTGCGTGCCCAGAATTTGTTACCAATAAAATAAATATATGTAATCAAGTTAAGAATAATACATTTAATAAAATATTCATAATTAAACAAAATATTTATTCCACATAGGTTTAAAACATGCATGACACACTGCCAGGTTTTTTACAACACATGCAAATGAAGCTAGGTATACACCAGTGGGTGGTGCATATACAAGCCAATACACAAAAAGAAAATAATAGAAGAAGAAAAGCAAGCCAAGCAAGCCAATGCATACAAACACACTTTTGACCATGAAAATAAAATGAGACGCAAACCAATATAGACGTTGCTATATGTCAACTGATCTTGTGGTGGATGATTACTTTATGCATGCACACATTTATGTATTCTCTCAGATCCTTTGTGCATCAGTAGTTCCACATGTCATCCATGCCCATGTTGACTGACGAGATCTCGCTGGAGGTTGTTGCACCACCATTTCCCTGAATGTTGTTGTTCACCCCGGTCACAACATCCTCCTGTGATACTATAGATGATGTACCGCTCCCAGCATCAACCCCGACGATGAAGCCCTGGTCTGCACTGATATGCATCATCTGTTGCTGCTGGTTGTTGTTGTAGAACGAAATCGATGACTGTGGCGGGGCAACCAGCATCTGGTGGTGATGGTTCTCAAAGTAATGGTTGTTCATCATTGGGAGCACATCACTGCCCATCATAGAAGATCCGACCCCAATGTTATGCATCTGGTACAAAGAACCTTCAGACAACGGTGGCAATGGCGATGACGATGATGTGCTGTAGTTCATGAGAGGAGCAAATGTATTGGATTCGAAGAAGTCGTGTTGTTGCTCTGCCCCCATGGACATGACATATGATGGCATCCGCACCTTCTTCAATCCAGTGCTCTTATGGAAGATTCTACAAACCACATACTCCTCCTACCAACATACATAAGCTAAATAAGTGCAAATAAACGATGCTAGTAGCTAGATATGTATGTACACGCGTATTCATCACGCATGAGTACTACTGGTCAAGGTTTAAAAATACCTTGGAGGACGCATTAATGGTGGTAGCTCTGGCAATGTCAGTGGGCAAGCCTGGAGTGGGCTTCTTGCCGGTCTCAAGTCTGTACTCATGCATGATCCAGTTGGTCTTCTCCCCCCTAGGGGCTCTGCCCTTGTAGAAGACTAGAGTCTTCTTCATGCCGATGAGACTCCTGGTCGGCGGGTGGAAAATCTCCTTGTCCTTTCCGGTAGCCTTCCAATAGCCAGCATTTGTGGCCCGGTTGGTCCGTACTCCGGTGGGGTACTTGAGGTCCTTCCGGGAGAAGAAGTATTGTGCCATATCCCCCATGTTTACCTGATTTGGGAGATCCCATGGCTCACATTTGTTCAGATCCACCTCCTCGATTACCATCGTGTCGAAGGGTTTCTTCAGCACCTTGGGGACTAGGTAGAAAGTGATGATTTCCATGTCCGTTGGGTGAAACCTGAACCCTTGTGGTAGATTCAGGTGGTGTTG
Source organism: Hordeum vulgare subsp. vulgare (assembly GCF_904849725.1). Classification (NCBI taxonomy): domain Eukaryota; kingdom Viridiplantae; phylum Streptophyta; class Magnoliopsida; order Poales; family Poaceae; genus Hordeum; species Hordeum vulgare. Next base: position 101,305,956 of record NC_058524.1, on the reverse strand, counting down.
TTGTTGTTCTTGAGCTTGAAGGTGGACTGCCATGGCGGAGGCTCTTTAGGAAATGGGTGTTGGGGCGGAACCAATATTAGGGGCAATGTTCGAGGTGTGTGTATCTATGGAAGAAATTTAGTGATATCTAGATTTATGAGAGGGGGTGCTTAAATAGGAACGAATGCGTGTACTCACAAGACACTTGCGAGAGAAGCCTTGACGTTTTTTGGGCTTTGTTTAATTTGTTCTTACTGGCACTGGATGGATGGATGCGAGATAGATAGATAGATAGAGATAGGTTCCTATCCTTTACAACTGTGTGTTGCTTGTCTTGCTGTGGGCGCCAAGCCAAGGTGGTGACAAGTGCTAGGTTTCTCGAACTCTCCAAGACAAACCATTCTAGATTGAACACATTTGGTTTGTTAACATTCGTTTTAACCAATGCATATGGACTTCTCAAGCCATGCCTTAATTTGTGGGTTATGCCTGGCTTTCTGATGCAAAGAAAACATGTATTGTTTACTATGTATCCTATGTATGCATTCCACCCTATGCATTCATATCTATATACAAGATGTGAGGTAAATATGTTGGTTTACATTTTCATCATATGCATTATTATACTAGATATAGCGTTTGTAGGTTTACATGAAAACCGTGTGCATTCTCTAAACAATGTGTGATAAAGAGAGGGCTTTGATGGATGTTCAACATGAAGGGTACAAGGTGGGGCCTACAAGAGTTATTAACACTAACATCAAAATATATATTATCTACGCCCCCACGCGTGAAAATAGCACCTTTTGGATCAGTTATCACCGGGCAAGGGGGATAGCACCAACCGCTGCTGAATTCCTGCATGCATGAGCGGGACTGGTACAATTCTTGCTCCGCGTGCATGGACACACACATATGCATGTATGTACACAAACACATGTCACTGGCATCTGTTTAGAGATATATATCAGTTGCTTGGTTTTACTCACTTTCGGGGTGTCGTGTACTAGTGTAGGTAAGTATGTGTGCCATGATGGACCAACCTATTTGCTTTTCCTCAAAAAGTTGGCACAAATATACATGTATCTACAAACGTCCGCGTGGCTATGTGCTTATCATGTGGACCAAAAGGGGGCATTTTTGCACCAACTGCTTTTTGCAAGGTTATCCATTGGATATATAATCTTCTAGATCGACGATGATAATGTTGGTTTTAAGATATAACTTAGATGTAAACAAAATTTTCGCAAGAAAATTTAATAGCTAGCCCACCAAATACAAAAATATATATCACACATAACAATTTGTGGTGTACATTCCTTCTCAATTTTCGGATCACAAAATGTTACATGTACATGGAGAAAAGGAATGTTATATTCATGATCAAAAGTAGCTATGTAGTGATATATGTAATTACTTTAGATTTATAAAATAATATCTGGAAATGGTACTAACAATCTATTGTCGTGGAAACACACACATGCCACATTCACATTATATTCACTACTCGTTAACCTGGGCATCATCACTCACTAGTAATTTGGAAAGTAGATAATTATTAAAAGTGCCTCTTTAGACAAATGTTGAACCTATTTTAGTTAGCATTTATCCTATTTCTAACTATAGCATTGAAACGGGAAAACAATGAGTTGACCTTTTAAAATATTGCAAGGTTGTTGCTAAGACAATAACAGAACTCAAGAGTAAGTAAAATAGTGCAAGATGTAGAGTAACAGCTAGTTGGAATCAAGAGGACTAAAGCATTCTCAACAGTCTGACACTAGTATGTGTCTAACATGAGCTATGCCCAAGAATTATTCAAAGTTAGGATTCCTAGGTCCTTTATATGTTTCTACAATTGGATAGCGACAAGTATGCAACATCCATATATCCCATACGCCACTACCATTCATCCCCACTTCGGATTGAACAATAACTAAGGATTTCCCCTTGGACGCGGCTAAACCGTTCTCCGTTTTCCCCCTATTGTAATGATATGCTAAGGGTGAAGATAAAAACTTTCACTACCGACCTCCTCATCCCACCTTCACAAAAAATCGTAATGACCTTTCATCCAAAAGAGGCATATGTTGGATGGTCGACTTCACCTAATCATGCATCTCCAATGTATCTATAATTTGTGAAGTATTTATGTTATATTTACATCAATTATATATGGTTTAAGTGCACTTTTATATTATTTTTATGGACTAACTTATTGATATAGTGACCAGTGCGAGTGCTTGCACTAGTAAGAAAAGCTTATAGGTAGAAACTTACTAATAGCGCCTGTTAGGGCGAGCGCGCTACTACTAAGTACCAATAACGCTTGCTAGAAAGAGCGCTATTGGCACAATAAGGTAGTAGTGCTTCTTACAGGAAAAAGTGCTACTGCTAAGTTAGCCCAATGTCACCCCTAGGCCAGGATAAAGTAGCATCGTGTGGACCATACCTAGAGCTACTGCTATTTCTGTATCTGTTGCGTGCTGCAGCTGAAACGCCTACTCGTATTTTTCTACATGTAATATAGTGGGCCCAAAGTAGCAATATCACTTGTTTTGCACCCATTCTACTTCTAGGGAAACTAGCAGTAGCGCGTTTCCCCAAGAGGCGCTACTGCTATGGTAGCCAGCCACAAATACCTTCCCCCCTTTCCCCCCTTCTCCCCCTTCCTTTCCCCCCGCCTCATGTTCACCTTGCTTCTTCCTTCAATGCTCCCCCTCCCTCTCTCTTCTTTTCCCCTCCATCACCTCCATTAATTCTATCCCTCCTCCCTCTCTTTTTCTTTGCGCTCCCACAACTCTATTAATTAATGTCGCCCACCCCATCTTTTTAATATTTTAGCCCCCACTACCTTGTTCCGTCTCTCCCTAGTTAGAGCTATCTAGTTACTTCACTAACTAGATCTACTTGACATAGGTGAGGAATATCTTTTTTACTGTGCTTGATCTATCTTAACATAGGTGTGAAAAAAATAAGAGTTAATGTGAAAGAATGGAAATATATGTATGTGTTTGTGCACGCACGCGATAGGTCTAAGCTATATATGCTCGATGATATCGAATTGTCTGTGTGGCATGTTGATGTCAGTTGTGCTTCCCCAACAACGGCGCCAGAAATACTTCTGATGTCAGCTATGCTTCCCTGGCAACGACGCCCGAAATAGTCGTGTCGACGGCACCAGGAATCCTTCTGCTACGGCTACGCCTTAAGGGACTTCCTAGGCAAATATGCAAAGTATTTCCCCCGTGGCCTTGGAGCCTTGCGTTGGTGTTCCCTCGAAGCGGAAAGGGTGATGTAGCACAGCGGTGATGTAGCATAGCTTGCTCCCAACGCTATGAAGGGGTTGTCAATCCCTTATAGATTGTTCGCCAAGTGAGAACTGAAAGAAACAAAGTAACAAAGCAAAGTAAAAGCGAAAGTGGAAACGATAGATGTGAATAGACCCGGGGGACGTAGTGTTTACTAGTATCTTCTCTCATGAAAGCAAGTAGACGGTGGGTGAACAAATTACTGTCGAGCAATTGATAGAACCGCGCGAAGTCGTGACGTCATCTATGGCAATGATTATATCTATAGGCATCACGTCCAAAACCAGTAGACTGATACTGTCTCCATCTACTACTATTACTCCACATGTCGACTGCTATCCAGCATGCATCTAGTGTATTAAGTCCAAAAGAACATAGTAACGCCTTAAGCAAGATGACATGATGTAGATGGACAATCTCATATCAACGATAGAGCCCATCTTGTTACCCTTGATGACAACTACTTAATGTGTGCCTTGCTGCCCCTACTGTCACTGGGAAAGGTCACCACATGGTAAGAACCCAAAACCAGGTACTTCTCCCATTGCAAGAATCATAGATCTAGTTGGCCAAACAAAACCCAAGACTCGGAGAGACTTACAAGGATATCAAATCATGCATATAAGAAATCAATATATATCATAGATAATCTGATCACAAATCCACATTTCATCGGATCTCGACAAACACACTGCCAAAGAGGATTACATCGGATAGAACTCCATGAAGATCATGGAGAACTTTGTATTGAAGATCCAAGAGAGAGAAGAAGCCATCTAGCTACTAACTACGGACCCGTAGGTCTGAACTGAACTACTCACGAGTCATTGGATGGGTGATGATGATGATGAAGAAGCCCTCCAACTCCAAAGTCCCCCCCGGCAGGGCACCGGGAAGGGTCTCCATATGAGATCTCGCGGAAACGGAAGTTTGAGGCGGCGGGAAAGTATTTTCATGAATCCCCTGACTTTTTGCTGTATTTTAGGGAATATATATGCCAAAGATCTAGGTCAGGGGGCACTCAGGGAGGCCACAAGCCCTGCTACCGCCGTCTCCCCCTGGTGGCGGAGTGGGGGCTTGTGGGCTCCCTGGAGCCCTCCTGGCTTGGCCCACAGGCCCCCTGATCTTCTTCCGTTCGGGAAAAAAATCATTTCGGGGATTTTATTCCGTTTGGACTCCGTTCCAAAATCAGATCTGAAAAGAGCCAAAAACACACAAAAAACAGGAACTGGCACTTGGCACTGAATTAATAAGTTAGTCCCAAAAAAGATATAAAAGGTACATAAAACATCCAAAGATGACAAGATAACAACAAGAAACCATCAAATATTATAGATACGTTTGAGACGTATCAAGCATCCCCAAGGTTAATTCCTGCTCGTCCTCGAGTAGGGAAGTGATAAAGAATGAATATTTGATGCTTTCATGCTACCTAGCATAGATGTCCTTTGTAACTCCTCTTGTGTGACGTGAATGTTCAGATCCATTAGATTCAAAACAATAGTTTGCTATTGACGTGGAAACAATAATAATTCAAGCAAACTAGCAAGGTAATCATGAACTTTCAAAATAACAAGGCCAAAAGAAAGTTATCCCTACAAAAGCATATAGTCTGGCTATGCTCTATCATCATTGCACAACGAATTTAAATCATCCACAACCCCGGTATTGGCCAAGTAATTGTTTCACACCTTTACTTTCTCAAACCTTTTCAACTCAAACGCAATACATGAGCGTGAGCCATGGTAATTGCACTATAGATGGTGTGGAGTGTGGTGGAGGTTGCAAGACAAAAAAGGAGAAGATAGTCACATTAACTAGGCATATCAATGAGCTGTGGAGATGCTCATCAATAGATATCAATGTGAATGAGTAGGGATTGCCATACAAATGATGCACTAGAGCTAAGAGTATGTGAAAGATCTTAAAGAAAACTAGTGGGTGTTCATCCAACTTTCTTGCTGACGAAGACCTAAGGCAATTTTGAGGAAGCCTATCATTGGAATATACAAGCCAAGTTATATAATAAAAATTTCCCACTAGCTATATGGTGGTGACAAAACGAGGGACTCTCAATCATGAAGATCATGGTGCTTAATATGCACAAGTGTGGAAAAGTGGTAACATTGTCCCTTCTCTCTTTTTCTCTTATTTTTTGGTGGGCTCTTTGGCATCTTTTTTTTTTATTTTGGTGGGCTTCTTTGGCCTCTTTTATTTCCTCACATGGGACAATGCTCCATTAATGATGATCAACACACTTTCAACTCAAAACTTAGAGCAACGATGACTCTTTATGGAATGCCTTCGGTAGTGTACCGTGACAATGATCTAGCATGGCATAGACATAATTGGAAACATCATGCTAGCTATCTTATGATCATGCAATGGTGGTAGTTGCATGGCAATATATCTCGAAATGGCTTTGAAAAAGCCATAGTAGGTAGGTATGGTGGCTGTTTTGAGGGAGGCTCATGGTGGGTTTTATGCACCGGCGAAAGTTGCATGGCACTAAAGAAGATAGTGATGGTGGAAGGTGAAAGTGCATCTAAACCATGGACACAACATTAGTCATGAAGAACTCATATACTTTTTGCAAAAGTTTTAGTAGTAATCGAAACAAAGCATTCAACGCATACTCCTAGGGGAAGGGTTGGTAGGTATAAACCATGGCGCGATCCCGACCGCCACGCAAAGGATGACAATCAATAGACTAATCATGCTTAGATTTCATCACATAGCGGTTCACCATACGTGCATGATATGGGAATCACTAACTTCAACACAAGTATTTCTAGATCCACAACACTTTACTAGCATAACTTCAATATTACCATAACCACAACTCAAAACTAATTGAGATGAATCAAACTTCTCTAACTATTCAATGCACATGAAGGTGCAAGTTTTCATATCCCTTTGGATAACTACCCCTTTTGAGACTACTTTCAAAGCATAGATCAACTACCAAGCCACACACCGCTGTGCTCTAAAAGATATAAGTGAAGCACATAGAGCTAAAGTATCTAGCTCAAAAGATATAAGTGAAGCACATGTGAGCTGAGTTGTCTACCAAAAGATATAAGTGAAGCTCGACAAAATCACGGTGAGTGCATGTCTCTCTCTAGGTGTGCAGCAAGGATGATTGTGACACAACAAAAATAAAAGACTCCTACGATACAAGATGCTCCAAGCAAAAACACATAACATGTGGTGAATAAAAATATCGCCCCAAGTAACGTTACCGATGGATTAAAGACGAGAGAGGGGATGCCTTCCCGGGGCGTCCCCAAGCTTAGGCTTTTACGGCATCCTTGAATATCTTGGGGTGCCTTGGGAATCCCCAATCTTGAGCTCTTTCCACTCTTTATATCTTTGTCCCTAAGAACTTTACCCAAACTTGAAAACTTCACAACACGAAACTTAAACAGAAACTCGTGATATCATTAGTATGAGAAAGCAAACCACCACTTCCTTAGGTACTGTAGAAAACTTAAATTCTACTTGTGCTGATGTTGGGTTACTGTATTTTCAATCTTCCATGGCTAATACCCTCCGATACTATCCATAGTTTCATCAAAATAAGCAACCAACACAACAAAAATATAATCTCTTAACAGCAGACGAGTCTGTAGAAATCTGTATATTTCGTATACTTCTGGTACTTCAAAATTCTAAAAAATTACGATAGTCTGAAGAATTTGCTTAGAAATCAGCAGCGAAAAGAATCAACTCAATATATCTTACAGAAAAAAATGAAAATTCTTTTCGTGAGCAGAAAGTTTCTGTCTTTTCCAGCATGACCAAACGAGCATCCCCAAGACTAATCATAACGGTTTTGCTTGGCACAAACGCAAAAAGAAACACAAAAAACACAATCATAATGGAATTATGAAAGTGTGGAAAACACAAAACAGAAAGAAAAAGGATATATTCGTTGGGTTGTCTCCCAACAAGCGCTTTTGTTTAACGTCCTTAGCTAGCCAAAAAGTGATGGAATCACGTATAGTCATCTTTGGTGCTCAAACCATAAGTAGCCCTCATCATAGATTCATAAGGCAATCTTATTTTCTTTCTAGGAAAGTGCTCCATGCCCTTCTTCAAAGGAAATTGAAATCTAATGTTCCCTTCCTTCATATTGATGATAGCACCAATAGTCCTTAGGAAAGGTCTACCAAGAATAATGGGACATGAAGGATTGCAATCTATGTCAAGTACAATGAAATCCACGGGTACATAGTTCTTATTTGCAACAATAAGAACATCATCGATCGTTCCCATGGGTTTCTTTATAGTAGAATCCGCAAGATGCAAATTAAGAGAACACTCTTCAATCTCATGAAAACCAAGAATATCACATAAAGACTTTGGAATCGCGGAAACACTAGCACCCAAATCACACAAAGCATTGCACTCATAGTTTTTGATCTTGATTTTGATAGTAGGTTCCCACTCATCATGAAGTTTTCTAGGTATAGAGACTTCTAGTTCGAGCTTCTCTTCAAGAGATTTCATCATAGCATCTACGATATGTGCGGTAAAGGCTTTGCTTTGGCTATAAGCATGTGGAGAGTTTGCAATGGATTGCATCAAAGAAATGCATTCAAACAAGGAGCAGTTATCATAATTGAATTCCTTGAAATCCAAAGTGGGAGTTTCACTACTACCCAAATTTTTGACTTCTTCTACTCCACTCTCCACACCTTTATCATCAAGATAGGTGGACTCCAAATCATTGGGGCGTTTGTCAACCAAAGTGGATTCATATCCAGCCCCTCCATAAATAGGTTTGACACGCGAAAACAAAGATTGAAGAGGAGACACACCAAGCACTTTAAGATCTTCGTGATTTGCATCACTAGAACGCACCCTTTTAAACCATTCATGCCTAGCGCGAATTTGGGCGGTTCTTTATTTGCTCTCATTCATGAAGGTACGCATAGCTTTCAAAGTTTCATCCAAGTTAACCTTGGGAGGAGCGCATCTAACTTTCAAAGCATCAATATCACAAGGCGTCCTATCAACGCTCTTAGCCAAATGGTCTATTTTGAGTAGTTTTTCCTCTATGGACGCATTGAAAATCTTTTGAGAGTTGATGAACTCTTTGATATTACTCTCTAAATCATAGGGTAATTTGTTGTGATTTCCATAAGTGTTGTTGTAGGAATTGCCATAGTTGTTAGAGGAGTTACTAGGAAAAGGCCTAGGAACATAGTTTCCTCTAAAAGCATTGTTGTTGCCAAAATTGTTCCTACCAACAAAATTCACGTCCAAACTAGCGTTTCTACTTTCAATCAAGGAAGATAGTGGGATGCCATTAGGATCTATGGTAGCATTTCTACTAGCAACCAAATTCATCAACTCGTCCATCTTAGCACTAAGCGAGTTAATCTCTTCTATAGCGTGTACCTTTTTGCTAGCAGGTGACCTTTCAGTATGCCACTGAGAGTAGTTGGTCATGATATTGTCTAGGAGTTTTTTAGCGTCTCCTAATGTGATTTCCATGAACGTTCTACCTGAGGCAGAGTCCAAGATATTGCGAGAAGCGAAATTCAAGCCAGTGTAAAAGATTTGTATAATCATCCACAAACTCAAGCCATGAGCGGGACAATTTCTAATCATAACTTCATCCTCTCCCAAGATTGTGCAACATGTTCATGATCAAGTAGCTTGAAATTCAAGATATTGTTACGTAAGGAGATGATCATAGCTGGCGGAAAATACTTGGATATGTAAGCATCTTTGCACTTATCCCAAGAATCGATACTATTTTTAGGCAAAGAAGAAAACCAAGTTTTTGCGTGATCTCGCAACGAGAATGGAAAAAGTTTCAACTTAATCACGTCATTATCCACATCTCTTTTCTTTTGCATATCACAAAGCTCGATGAAGGTATTGAGATGGGATGCGGCATCTTCACTAGGAAGGCCAGATAACTGCTCTTTCATAACAAGATTCAGCAAAGCTGCGTTGATTTCATACAATTCCGCACTAGTGGCGGGAGCAATCAGAGTACTAATAAAATCAGTATTATTAGTGCTCGAGAAGTCGCAAAGTTTGGTGTTTTCAGCCATGATGACCTCAGCAAACAAACAAGCACACAAGCAAGCAAGAAAACCGGCAAAGGGAAACGGCAAAGGCAAAAGAAAACGGCGAAGGAGAAAGGCAAATGAAAACGGCAAATGTGAAGTGGGGGAGAGGAAAACGAGAGGCAACTGGCAACAAAAGTAAATGCAAGAGATGAGTTTGTGAGACCTACTTGGATAGATCTTGATCTCTCCTCCCCGACAACGGCGCCAAAAATACTTCTGATGTCAGCTGTGCTTCCCCAGCAACGGCGCCAGAAATACTTCTGATGTCAGCTGTGCTTCGCTCGCAACGGCGCCCGAAATAGTCGTGTCGATGGTACCAGGAATCCTTCTGCTACGGCTAAGCCTTAAGGGACTTCCTAGGCAAATATGCAAAGGATTTCCCCCGTGGCCTTGGAGCGTTGCGTTGGTGTTCCCTCGAAGCGGAAAGGGTGATGTAGCACAGAAGTGGTAAGTATTCCCCTAGGTTTGAGAACCAAGGTATCGATCCAGTGGAGGAGTATCACAAGATCCTGCACAAACACAAAAAGCTTGCTCCCAACGCTATGAAGGGGTTGTCAATCCCTTATAGATTGTTCGCCAAGTGAGAACTCAAAGCAACGAAGTAACAAAGCAAAGTAAAAGCGAAAGTGGAAACGATAGATGTGAATAGACCCGGGGGCCGTAGTGTTTACTAGTGGCTTCTCTTATGAAAGCAAGTAGACGGTGGGTGAACAAATTACTGTCGAGCAATTGATAGATCCGCGCAAAGTCGTGACGTCATCTATGGCAATGATTATATCAATAGGCATCATGTCCAAAACAAGTAGACCGATACTGTCTGCATCTACTACTATTACTCCACACGTCGACCGCTATCCAGCATGCATCTAGTGTATTAAGTCCAAAAGAACAGAGTAACGCCTTAAGCAAGATGACATGATGTAGATGGACAATCTCATATCAACGACAGAGCCCATCTTGTTACCCTTGAAGGCAACTACTTAATGTGTGCCTTGCTGCCCCTACTGTCACTGGGAAAGGTCACCACATGGTAAGAACCCAAAACCAAGCACTTCTCCCATTGCAAGAATCATAGATCGAGTTGGCCAAACAAAATCCAAGACTCGGAGAGACTTACAAGGATATCAAATCATGCATATAAGAAATCAGCAAAGACTCAAATATATATCATAGATAATCTGATCACAAATCCACAATTCATCGTATGTCGACAAACACACTGCCAAAGAAGATTACATCGGATAGATCTCCATGAAGATCATGGAGACCTTTGTATTGAAGATCCAAGAGATAGAAGAAGACATCTAGATACTTACTACGGACCCGTAGGTCTGAAGTGCACTACTCACGAGTCATTGGAGGGGTGATGATGATGATGAAGAAGCCCTCCAACTCCAAAGTCCCCTCCGGCAGGGCGTCGGGAAGGGGTCTCCAGATGAGATAGCGCGGAAATGGAAGGTTGCTGCGGCGGAAAAGTATTTTCGTGGATCCCATTATTTTTTGCTGTATTTTAGGGAATATATAGGCCAAAGATCTAGGTTAGGGGGCACTCAGGGAGGCCACAAGCCCTGCCACCGCCGCCTTCCCCCTGGTGGCGGAGTGGGGGCTTGTGGGCTCCCTGGAGCCCTCCTGGCTTGGCCCACAGGCCCCCTGATCTTCTCCCGTTCGGGAAAAAATCATTTCGGGGATTTTATTCCGTTTGGACTCCGTTCCAAAATCTGATCTGAAAAGAGTCGAACACACAGAAAAACAGGAACTGGCACTGGGCGCTAAATTAATAAGTTAGTCCCAAAAAGATATAGAAGGTACATAAAACATCCAAAGATGACAAGATAACAACATGAAACCATAAAAAAATTATAGATACGTTTGAGACGTATCACATGTGACTTACCTATACTGCGTATTTGTTGAAATGTGTGTGACATGAGTTGCCTATGTTTTGCCGAAATGTCGATTCATTTCTATTTCGGCAAATTTCGGAAAAACTCGATATGTCCTATGTTTAGGGAGGGCATATCAAAATTTTGTATGAATTTGTTGCATGGATGCATACGTGGTTATAACTATTTTGCTTTGTGGAGGCAATCATGAAGATCAATGGAAGGAAGGTGGAAAGATACTCATAATCCACGGTGGACGACATGTATGAAAAAAACAGAGGGAGGTTTTATGTCGTGTGATACGTCTCCAACGTATCTATAATTTTTGATGGTTTCATGATATTATCTTGTCAAACTTTGGATGTTATGCATGCCTTTTATATTTTTTGGGGACTAACTTATTAACTCAGTGCCAAGTGCCAGTTCCAGTTTTTTCCATGTTTTTGACCCCTATCAGAGGAGATTTTGAAACGGAGTCCAAACGTAAGAAAATCCCCGAAAAGACTTTTTCCATAACGGAAGAAGATCGGGAAGCTTGAGAGCCAAGGCAGGGGAGCCTCAGGGGCCCCACAAGCCCCCACCCTATGACCAGGGGGTAGGCCGCGGCCCACAGGCTTGTCGGCCACTTGAGCGCCCTCTGACCAGGGGTTGCGCCTATATATTCCCTAAAAATCCCCAAAAAGTCAAGAGATCATCAAAATTACTTTTCCACCGCCACAAGCTTCTGTCTCCGCAAGATCCGATCTGGGGCACATTCTGGTGCCCTGCTGGAGGGGGATTCGGACACGAAGGGCTTCTTCATCAACACCATGACCTCTCGGATCATGCGTGAGTAGTTCACCATAGACCTACGGGTCCATAGCTAGTAACTAGATGGCTTCTTCTCTCTCTTGGATCTTCAATACAAAGTTCTCCATGATCTTCATGGAGATCTATCCGATGTAGTCTTCTTTTGCGGTGTGTTTGTCGAGATCCGTTGAACTGTGGATTTATGATCAGATTATCTATGAATCTTATTTGAGTTTCTTCTGATCTCTCTTATGCATCATTTCATATCCTTGTAATTCTCTTCGAGTTGTGGGTTTTGTTTGGCCAACTAGATCTATGATTCTTGCAATGGGAGAAGTGCTTGGTTTTGGGTTCATACCGTGCGGTGACCTCACCCAGTGACAGAAGGGGTAGCGAGGCACACATCGTGTTGTTGCCATCAAGGGTAAAAAGATGGGGTTTTCATCATTGGTTTGAGATTCTCCCTCTACATCATGTCATCTTGCTTAAGGCATTACTCTGTTTGTCATGAACTCAATACACTAGATGCATGCTGGATAGCAGTCAATGTGTGGAGTAATAGTAGTAGATGCAGGAAGTATCGGTCTACTTGTCTCAGACGTGATGCCTATATGTATGATCAGTGCCTTAGACATCGTCATGACTTTGCGCGGTTCTATCTATTGCTCCACAGTAATTTGTTCACCCACCGTGATATTTGCTATTTTGAGAGAAGCCTCTAGTGAACACTATGGCCCCCGGGTCTACTCCACACCATATATTTAGCCTTACACTTTTTACTTCGTTGCACTTTCTTCCTTCAGATCTCACTTTGCAAGCAATCTTGAAGGGATTGACAACCCCTTTGAAGTGTTCGGTGCAAGCTTGTTTGTGTTTGCGCGGGTACTCTGGACTTGACGAGACCCTCCTTGTGGATTGATACCTTGGTTCTCAAACTGAGGGAAATACTTACTGCTCCTGTGCTGCACCACCCTTTCCTCTTCAAGGGAAAAATCGACGCGAACAAGAGAAGTAGCAAGAAGAATTCCTCGTGCCAAGGAAGGACTTTTGTTACCGTAGCAGAAGAATTTCTGGCGCTGTTGCCGGGGAGGATCAAGTCAAGGAACTCATCCAAGTGTTGCAAACTCATCTCTTGCATTTACTTTGTTTGCCAGTTGCCTCTCGTTTACCTCTCCCCCACTTCACAATTTGCCTTTTTCGTTCGCCTTTTTCGTTCGCCCTTTTTCGTTCGCCTTTTTTCTCGCCTGCTCTTTGTTCGGATGTGTGGGATAGTCTACCTATCCTCATGGCTAGATCCACCACTTAGAATGATACTCCCGAGAGCGATGTCCTCAATTTGAAACAAATTGAGGAAGAAAACTTAAAGGACGCTTGGTATAGGATTTGCAATGCTCAGAGTAGATCTCCTCATAAGCAATCCATTACCGTCTTGCTTCGTAGTTTTTATGTGGGTGTTTCTCCTTGGAATAGGTATATTCTTGACACCATCATAGGTGGAAATTTCTCAGGTAGCCATACCGTTGATTCTTACGGAGCTATGATAAATTTGGTAGGCTCACCCCCACTCATGGTTAATGGAACTACCTTAACTCTGGAACATGTGATGCATAGGCTGGACATCATTGAAAATAAAGTTGCTACGATCGAACTCATTGAGAATTTGGATAAAAATATCCACAATCAAATCACTCAGTACAGATCCAAGGTGGGAATGGTTTTGAAAAAATTAAAGGAGAAGGAACCCACAGTTAACGAAAAGCTAGGTCATGATTCCGCTAGGATTGGCAAACTAGAGGATGTTATAACCAACTTGGGTTCCGCTTTTGCCGCTGAGCAGAATACTCCAAATTTTGCCCACAATAAGGTCACCAAGTCTGTTTTTGTTCCCAAAAATAGTGGTGAATCATCTATCTAGAAAGATGAAAACCTTAAGATGATAAGTGATCACGCCACTTATGGTTTGAGCACCAAAGATGACGATCCGTGATTCTATCACTTTTATGCCTAGCTAAGGGTGTTAAACAATATGGCTTGTTGGGAGGGAACCCAATGAATTTATCTTGTTCTTTCTGTTTTGTTGCGTCCACATCATCACAATTCTGTTGTGATTGTGTTTCTTGTGTTTCCTTTTGTGTTTGAGCCAAGCAAAACCTTTATGACTAGTCTTGGTAATGGTTGTTTGATCCTGCTGGAAAAAGACAGAAACTTTTTGCTCACGAGATGATTTTTCATTTTTATTAAGAAAGATATTTTGAGTTGATTATTTTTGCTGCTGGTTGATATGCTTTTTTCCCAAGTATACGAAGTATACAGATTCCTACAGACTGGTCTGTTTTTGACAGATTCTGTTTTTGTTGAGTTGGTTGCTTGTTTTGATGAAACTATGGTTAGTATCGGGGGGGTACTAGCCATGGAAAAGTGAGAATACAGTATCCCAACACCAATATAGCTGGAATTCAAGTTTTCTACAGTACCAAAAGAAGTGGTTGTTTGTTTTCTTGTACTAATGTTATCACGAGTTTCTGTTTAAGTTTTGTATTGTGAAGTTTTCAAGTTTTGGGTGATGTTCTCACGGACAAAGAGATAAGGAGTGGAAAGAGCTCAAGCTTGGGGACTCCCAAGGCATCCCAAGCCAAATTCAAGGACACCAAAAAGTCTAAGCTTGGGGATGCCCCAGGAAGGCATCCCCTCTTTCGTCTTCAATCGATCGATAACATTACTTGGAGCTATATTTTTATTCACCACATCATATGTGTTTTGCTGGGAGCGTCTTGTATCTTAGGAGTCCTTTATTTTTGTTGTTTAACAATCATCCTTGCTCCAAACCTTTTTGAGAGAGAGAGACATGCACTCATCGTGATTTTTCTAGAATGCTCATAGTGCTTCACTTATATCTATTGAGCTAGACACTTTTTCTCTATGTGCTTCACTTATATCTTTTAGAGCACGGCGGTGCATGACTTGGTAGTTGGCTTATGCTATGAAAGTAGTCCCAAATGTGATAGGTACCCAAAGAGGATGCAAAAACTTCCATCTTCATGTGCATTAAGTAGAAAGAGAAGTTTTGATTCCTCTCAATTAGTTTTGAGACGTGGATTTGGTAATATTAAGAGCTATGTTAGTAGGGTGTTGTGAGTCTAGAAATACTAGTGTTGAAGTTAGTGATTCCCGTAGCATGCACGTATGGTGAACCACTATGTTAGGAAGTCGGAGCATAATTGATCTATTGATTGTCAACCTTTGTGTTGAGGTCGGGATCGCGCGATGGTTAACACCTACCAACCCTTCCCCTCGGAATATGCGTTTAGCACATTGTTTCGATTACTAATAAAAACTTTCGCAAACAAGTATGTGAGTTCTTCACGACTAATGTGAGTCGATGGTATAGATGCACTTTCACCTTCCACCATTTCTAGCTTCTCTAGTGCCGCGCAATTCTCGCCGGTGCACAAACCCACCAAATTCCTTCCTCAAAACAGCCACCATACCTACCTACTATGGAATTTTCATAGCCATTCCGAGATATATTGCCATGCAACTCCCACCGTTCCGTCTCATGACTTGTGCCTTCACTCTCATGTTGACATTGCATGATGGTAAGATAGCTAGCGAGATGTTTCAACGTCATACGCCATGCTAGATCGTTGGACATCCCGGTACAATGCCGGAGGCATTTCCTATGGAGTCATCATCATTGTGATCTTTGAGTTGTCAGTAAATAGAAGTGTGATGATCATCATTATTAGAGCATTGTCGCATGTGAGGAAATAAAAAAAGAGATTCCAAAGAGCCCAAAAACAAAAAGAAAATAGAAAAAAAGAGAGGCCTAAGAGCCCAAATGAAAAAAAGAAATGAGAGAAAAAGAGAGAAGGGACAATGCTACTATCCTTTTTCCACACTTGTGCTTCTTGATAGCACCATGTTCTTCATGATTGAGAGCTTCTTGCTTTGTCACTACCATATGCTAGTGGGAATCTTCATTATATAACTTGCCTTGTATATTCCAATGATGGGCTTCCTCAAAATTGCCCTAGGTCTTCGTGAGCAAGCAAGTTGGATGCATACCCACTAGTTTTCCTTTTGAGCTTTCACATACTTATAGCTCTAGTGCATCTCTTGTATGGAAATCCCTACTCATTCACATTGATATCTATTAATGGTCATCTCCATAGCCTATTGATACGTCGAGTCAATGTGACCATCTCCTCTTTTTTGTCTCACAACCACCACCACACTCTATTCCACCTATAGTGCAATATCCATGGCTCGCGCTCATGTATTGCGTGATAGTTATAAAAAGTTTGAGAAAGTAAGAGTGTGAAAACAATTACTTGGCCAATACCGGGGTTGTGCATGATTTACATTAGTTGTGTGAGGATGATGGAGCATAGCCAGACTATATGATTTTGTAGGGATAACTTTCATTGGCCTTGTTATTTTGAAAGTTCGTGATTACCTTGCTAGTTTGCTTGAAGTATTACTGTTTTCATGTCAATAGCAAACTATTGTTTTGAATCTTGCGGATCTGAACATTCATGTCACGTGAAAGAAGTTGCAAAGGACAACTATGCTAGGTAGCATTCCACATCAAAAATTCATTCTTTATCACTTCCCTACTCGAGGACAAGCAGGAGTTAAGCTTGGGGATGCTTGATACGTCTCCAACGTATCTATAATTTTTGATGGTTTCATGATATTATCTTGTCAAACTTTGGATATTATGCATGCCTTTTATATATTTTTTGGGACTAACTTATTAACTCAGTGCCAAGTGCGAGTTCCTGTTTTTCCATGTTTTTGACCGCTTTCAGAGGAGACTTTGAAACGGAGTCCAAACGGAAGAAAATCCCCAAAAATATTTTTTCCGTAACGGAAGAAGATCGGGAAACTTGAGAGCCAAGCTAGGGGAGCCTCAGGGGCCCCACAAGCCCCCACCCCACGGCTAGGGGGTAGGCCGAGACCCAGAGGCTTGTGAGCCCCCTGGGCGCCCTGTGACCTAGGGGTTGCGCCTATATATTCCCTAAAAATCCCAAAAAAATCAGGAGATCATCGAAATTACATTTTCGCCACCCCAAGCTTCTGTCTCCGTAAGATCCCATCTGGGGCATGTTCTGGTGCCCTGCCGGAGGGGGGATTCAGACACGGAGGGCTTCTTCATCAACACCATGACCTCTCCGATGATGCGTGAGTAGTCCACCATAGACCTACGGGTCAATAGCTAGTAACTAGATGGCTTCTTCTCTCTCTTGGATCTTCAATACAAAGTTCTCCATGATCTTCATGGAGATCTATCTGATGTAATCTTCTTTTGCGGTGTGTTTGTCGAGATCCGATGAATTGTGGATTTATGATAAGATTATCTATGAATCTTATTTGAGTTTCTTCTGATCTCTCTTATGCATGATTTCATATCCTTGTAATTCTCTTCGAGTTGTGGGTTTTGTTTGGCCAACTAGATCTATGATTCTTGCAATGGGAGAAGTGCTTGGTTTTGGGTTCATACCGTGCGGTGACCTCACCCAGTGACAGAAGGGGTAGCGAGGCACGCATCGTGTTGTTGCCATCAAGGGTAAAAAGATGGGGTTTTCATCATTGGTTTGAGATTATCCCTCTACATCATGTCATCTTCTTAAGGCGTTACTTTGTTCGTCATGAACTCAATACACTAGATGCATGCTGGATAGCAGGCTCGATGTGTGGAGTAATAGTAGTAGATGCAGAAAGTATTGGCCTACTTGTCTCGGACGTGATGCCTATATGTATGATCATTGCCTTAGATATCGTCATGACTTTGCGCGGTTCTATCAATCGCTTGATAGTAATTTGTTCACCCATCATGATATTTGCTATTTTGAGAGAAGCCTCTAGTGAACACTATGGCCCCCGGGTCTACTCCACACCATATTTTCAGCCTTACACTTTTTACTTCGTTGCACTTTCCGCCTTCAGATCTCACTTTGCAAACAATCTTGAAGGGATTGACAACCCCTTTGAAGCGTTGGGTGCAAGCTTGTTTGTGTTTGCGCAGGTACTGTGTACTTGATGAGACCCTCCATCTGGATAGATACCTTGGTTCTCAAACTGAGGGAAATACTTATTGCTCCTGTGCTGCATCACCCTTTCCTCTTCAAGGGAAAAACCGACGCAAACAAGAGAAGTAGAAAGAAGAATTCCTAGTGCCAAGGAAGGACTTTTGTTGCCGTAGCATCGTGTCATAGATGCAAAATAGGAGTATGGAACAACCCCTTTAAGGATGGAAAATTCAAGGCGCACCTGCTCATGCATGGTTTCATGGATGGTCATACTCGATGGATAAGTGAAGCTAATGAGGATGAGGATGTCGACATGCAGACACTAACGACATGGTCCCAGACGAAAAGATGATAATAAATGGGACCGAATAAGAGGGTGTCGAAAATGGCGCCAGACATGGCCCGAAAGTGGCTGAACCTGGCAGAGAATAGACCGGACATGGCAGAGAATATGCGGACACACTACAGTCTTTGTACCTACTAAGTTCAGCCATGCGGGACTTGCATGTTCAAGACCTGATTTCCAAGAGGACGACTAGCAACATAGCTGCTTCTAGAGAGGAGGCCAATCTGGCACAACTGGAGATAGACTCTAAGACTCCAGTGTATTTGGTTACGATCTCGAGCTAACCCACTTGAGTTTCACACTAGAACTGTGAAAGACAAAGGCAAAAACCAAATGGATGAACGCAAGCATGGATGACATTTTGAAGTATATAAAGAAGGGACTTCCCGCGGGAAGCCTGTATCCCACTAGTGTAACATCCCAAAATTATAAATTTTGGAATGTTAATATAATTATTAGATTGATTGTTTGTTTGTTTGCTGAGTGACTGAAACTTGTGTGAAATTTGAAACCTTTCAAAACTTTTGAATGAGAGGGAATAAAATGACTTTCCCCTTCTCCGGTGAATTCAAATTCAGTCTTTTAAAAGCAAAGAGAGAAGATGACATGACTTCTTCAACTATAAAGAATTTGAACGGAGATATTTGCATTGAATTCTTTTGCATTTCCATTCGTTTTCTTCGTGCAAGAAATGCCGGCAAATACATTCTAGAGAGGAGGAACATGACCCTCGAACCCACGGGAATTTTGAAAGTTATTTTAAACCTCAACCTTAGAGGGTCATTTGAAATTATTTGCAAAAGAAAATAAATCTTTTAGGCAATTTTGTGAAAATAATTTTTTCTGAAGTTTTTATTTTTGCCGTGGAAAAATGCCCATCATTTATATTTTATTTTTCTGATAATTTCAGTATATAGAAACTCTTTATTTCGAATTGATTTGATTTCCTTTTTATCGTTTTAGTTTCCTAGTTTTAAAAATAGGAGAGGAATCCCTTTATTTTGGAAAAACCTGCTGGCCCATTAAGACTTTCCTTTTCTGTGGCCCAACAAGATCATCTCCCACCTCTCCTCTCTTCCCCGCGTCACAGAAACTTCCATCCATGGACACAGGAATCCCCACCTCCGGGATTCGCGAAGCACCTTCCCTCCCAGCGCCTCCCGTCGCCTATATAAGAACCCCCATGAACTCCTCGTTCCATTCCCGTTGAAAACACTCCCTCTCCTCGCCTCTAGCTCGCGCGCCACCATCACCCCGTCGGTCACCAGAGAACATCACAGGAGCTCCTCCACCCCGTCACCCCCTGCACCCACCCCTCCCTGCCTAGTCCTCCACCACCCCACCTCGTTGCACCCTTCGCCACCTCCCTGCACCTCCTCCACCACCCTCCCGTCAGCACCACCCCCCTGCTCCTCTCCATCACCAGCGACCAGGAGTTTTTCTCCCAGGAACACCACCACCTTGCCCCCCTGCAGCCCTCCCTCCACCTCGCCTCCCTCCCCTCCCTGGAGCCCCTCCACCCTTCGCCCCCCCTCCACCACTCCTCCCGCCGGCCCCTCCCCCACCCCCGCCGGAGTTGCCCACCCTTGCCGGAGAAGGATCCTGCTACTCCCAGCCGAGGTAACCTCTCCTCCCTTTTCTTTTTTTTACTTGTTCTGTTTTTTTTGTATTGTGTAGTTTCATCCCTTAGATCTAGATCCTACGGTGTAGAACTGTTTCAAATCCCGTTTGGGAATACTTTCAAAAAGTTTTGTGAAAAATACTATATTTTATCTTAGTTAGATTTATATCTTAGTTCCTTGTTATTATTTTATGTTGGACAAAAATCATTTAGTGTTTGATTTAGTAGAGGACTCCCTAGTCTTATTTGAAGTTTCTTTCGGATTCCTATTCGCTCCCTCTTTTGTTTTGATTGCTAGAATGATTGCTAGTATGAGTGCTTATGTGAATGATATGTTTGTTATATAGATTTCATCGGAGAGTGACGAGTAGTCTATCAAGTTATTTTCTCAAGAAATTCTTCTTCGTCAACATCACCAGGCAAGTCACTTTGATCATACTATCACCTATGTTTTATGCATCGTAGTTCTACCATCCTATGCCCAATTGCATGCTGCTTAGGTACTTGGAAATTTTAGTATAGATTGTAGTATCATGTGGTAGTCACACAACAACCCCGATACTTGGCCCCGGGACGACAATTTCTTATTGCTATGCTTGAGTAGACGGGTTTCCGGTTGAGTGCATAACACGAGTGATGCGAGGTTGATTAAATAATCAAGAGCGGTAAAGATAAGATTTTCAAGACCTCGGACGCAATGCAACTCTGGGTGAAGGATGGTTGATCGGCTCCCTGGAGAACCCAGTGGATGCCCGGGATGCTGGGGACGGCCATGACATCATGCAGAAAGCTTCACCCAGGCTCGAAGAGACGGACGGATATTTTCAAGACCCAAGGCTTACCTGCACAGCCACAAGTCATTATGGGCTCTGGCTTGGTTGGACAACGCGGCGACTCTGGACAGGCGGTGTTAGCAGATGTAGAAGAACGGTAGGAATGGTGGGCACCGACAGGGATTCAGAGGGACCCGTTGAAAGACCATGTTTTGATCATCCGGTCTTCAAACACCCTGAAGTGCGAGGACTTACACGGAGGCGATCAAATCTTGTGGGGAACGTGTGCAAAACTCTGCAGAGTACTCAAAGCTAATCGATTAGCCGTGTCCACGGTCATGGACAACTTGAGCCAAAGGAACTGAAGTTATCTGGATTTCTCAACACCATTAAATATATTTGATGAGGGTAATTATTGATTATTCGGGTACGAGAACTGGTTGGCGGAACCATCTCGTTAACAACCAACAATGTAGTAACATTTTGCTTTTAGCCCTCTCTTGTTGTAGGAGAAAACTTGCTTTACGCTAAAACTTACAACACCACCTGCCATATATGCATATAGTATAGATGTTTAATTTTCACCCCTCTCTCTTGTGACTTGCCGGCATATTCAATATGCTGACCTACACGGCTGCAACGTCTTATGTTGTAGATATTTTTCTTCGACGAGTAAGAGTACGATTCAGGGTTACGGTCTACACTCAACTTGCCGTTGGTGTTTATTGGGACTCCACTCCCTTGACCGCTTCCGCTGAGATATTTCAGGTATATGTCAGTTTTACGCTATTTACATGTGATTGCACTTTGATATATACATTGATGTACTGTGTGAGCCAGCATACTGATCCAGGGATGGCACAGAAACACAGAGGCTTGACTCGTTTTGAGTCGGGTCGCTACAGAAATGGTATTCACAGCACATGTTGACTGTAGGACGTGACCCCTAGAAACTGGAAATTTCTTAGGAAAGGATCTCTCAAAATTTTTAGTTTTCAAAAAACATCCTTCATTTCTCATCTCTTCTGATTTCATCAAATGTTTTCTCTCACCTCAAATAGTTATACAATCCCCTTACCCCTTCGACCTCATGAAGAATCAACGGAGTTCTACTTCAAAGTAAAGAGGAGTTCACATGCGTTTGAAGAATTGAAGCTACACCAACAGAAGACTCTCAAGACCCGAAGAACTCGAAGACCCTGAAGTGTCCGAATAATTATATGACCATCAGAAGTCCAAACCCCAATTATATACCCACGTTAGATACGATGAATTGTGAGCCGTTATTGGTCTGTGTTTTCCGACGGCCACAACTAAAATCTATTCTCAAAAATATTGTTTGTATTGTGTGTATCTCCCTCACTCTCTTACCCGTCTCATCCCCAAAACCTCAACCCTACTAGATGGGGTATGAAGGTGGACTTGTAGTCTCTGGACCAATGACCCAACTGGAAGCTGAGATATGGATTCAGAACATGGAGAACCACTTCGGGAGCAACTTGATCTCAAGGAAGTATGAAGTGGAACACGCTCTCCAGTACTTTAGCCAAAGTGCTGCTATCTCGTGGAAAATGCACCATGCCATACAAGGATTTAGTGGAGCAGAAAGTTGGGAAGAATTCAAGAAGACTCTGTTAAGATCCCGTCTCATTCAGAAGGGCTATGATAATCCGAAGGAGAAGACTTGTGCATGCAAGATTTGTGGAGAAATAGGACACACCCAGGAAGAACACACGGATGGATGCACTCATTGTGAAGAAAATCACCCAGCTGAGGAGTGCCCAAGTAGTCAGGTGACTTGTTTCCTTTGTGAAGGAACCACCCACTACCCAGCTCAGTGCCACATTTACCCCAAGGTGCAACAAGTTGTCAAGCAGCAGAAAGATGCAGTGAAGGAAACCCTCAAGAAGAAGATTCTAGAAGAACCTGTGATGAACGAATATATTGAAGACCCTGATGGACAAGGTCTGACCAGATTTTTCTCCAATGCATGCTACTCATGTGGAGAAGAAGGACATTATTCACAGGACTGCACGAAGAGAAGCCAATAGTATCTGGGAAACTTCCCGACGGAAGAAGTGGAGTTTGATCCACTTGAAATAGAAGAACTAGCCAAAATAAAAGAGTCTGGAAAGAAGAACAGGTACCCTCGGAAGAACCAAATATCTGCAGACATAGACCTGAGTCATGTCAGATGTTACAAGTGTAAGAAATTTGGCCACCACAAATACATGTGCTCAGGAAGGAAGCCGGGAACCCACGGAGGAAAGGCAAACACTAAGAAGCCTCGAGACTTGTCAGAAC
Source organism: Hordeum vulgare subsp. vulgare (assembly GCF_904849725.1). Taxonomy (NCBI): domain Eukaryota; kingdom Viridiplantae; phylum Streptophyta; class Magnoliopsida; order Poales; family Poaceae; genus Hordeum; species Hordeum vulgare. The sequence goes on along the minus strand of NC_058524.1, from coordinate 101,282,829 downwards.
TCATTTGCTTTTGTTGCAAGGAAGCAGGACATTTTGCTAGCGATTGTCCACAAAGGAAGAAAGCTAGAATGGAGTAGTTAAGTTTTGACCATGGCAATAAGTGTAATCGGAAGCACTCTTGTTTTTCATGAGATCATGGAGTGAAATTTTTGTAACAGAAGTCCTGAGATTGTAATAACATCATGAATTAACGGAATTTATTGTCTCATGATTGTCTATGTTGAAACTGTATGCGTTGTTTCTCTTCGAACAAAGATCTCTGAACAATTATGAGGATATGAGAAAATATGGTCTATGCAGGCATGAGTATAATTCATTTAAGTGTGGTAGTAATCGGTAAACCCCACAGGATCCACTGAGTAGGAATGTACCATAACTACCAAGGAGACATACACATTCCTCTGAGTGCCTATTTACTGACACCTGCAGATGACAACTCTCTACGAGTCATTCCTCAAGGGCCCAGAAACGATCATGACCCTGACCAGTGATCATGATTACCCGAAAATCCTGAAGGACATGATGAAGCACATTCACCTTGAAGGAGATGGAGTCTACAAAGGCTACCCATTCATGGAAAATGGAGTGGAACTTTGGTACGTGGAAGTACACCTCCACCATGTGAAAGGAGTTTGTCCAAAGACTATGGGGCAATACTTTTTCATTTCACGTGTACCACGAGCAACCTTCTTTGATGCTGTTCGTGAAGCTGCCATGGAAGCCATAAGTCAGATCGGAGAAATACTTGAAGCAAGACTCCGTCATACCCAGGAATACCTGAGTGAGGTACGTGCGGAGATGATGGAGATGAAGCTCATGACCACCATGATGAAGCAAAAGATGGATGATTTCAAGGAGCACCTCGGAAAGTTCCAGTGGAACTAAAGTACCTCCAAGAGAGGTAGATGAATAAAGTTGGCAGAAATGCTCGACCATACCGAACAATGTGGATGGCAGCATTTGTAATAGAGTACTTTTGAATTGGAGTTTTTGATAAGAAATTAAGGATGTAATAAATGATTGATTATGAAATGGATATGATTTATGGAAGAAGCTATGATGGATCAGCAAACGTTTTCTTAGGAGCATACGAAAACCTGAGAGTTGTGAAGATACGATAGATGTTTCGTTCAGCTTGCAGAACCAATGGATTATCCGAACTTCGTTCGTGGACAAGAGAAATTCTGCAACACTTTTGAGGATGCCCAAGTGTTAGAATGCGAGATTCGCTAATCCTTATACAGAGAAATGATTTGGGTGCGGAATGGATTGATCACCATGACGACTTACTCTTATCATTTATCTTGCTATTCGGAATGGTAAATCTGAGAGACTTACCCATATAGAGAGATGACGTTCTTTGAAGCTTTTTTTTAAGCCTTAGAATGGTATGATGAAAGCCCCACGTACATGGCATTTGTTGTCACGCGTAGGAAATTTTACGGTGAGGATAAAACCAAGACCCCTCTCTCTGCAGGATAACCACAAATGGTAGACCACCATGAGAAATCATCGATAGGTTAGTAGAATTGACCAGGAGCCTGTCAGTTAAGAAGACCCAGTGACGGAAGAAGCTTATATCAACGGGAGAGCATCACCAAAGGATTTAATATGAAGACTGTGCGATGTCAGTTGCCAAAACCCCAGAGGATCGTTAAAGCATTTTGAGGGACCAGTATCTCTCATTTTAAGTGTGGTAGCATCCCACCTTGCCGAAGATTGGATTTGTTAGAAGACCCCCAAACCCTAACCTTTCTTTCTAGCCTCTTCGAATCTCGAGGACGAGATTCATTTTAAGTGTGGTAGTTTGTAACATCCCAAAATTATAAATTTTGGAATGTTAATATAATTATTAGATTGATTGTTTGTTTGTTTGTTGAGTGACTGAAACTTGTGTGAAATTTGAAACCTTTCGAAACTTTTGAATGAGAGGGAATAAAATGACTTTCCCCTTCTCCGGTGAATTCAAATTCAGTCTTTTAAAAGCAAAGAGAGAAGATGACATGACTTCTTCAACTATAAAGGATTTGAACGGAGATATTTGCATTGAATTCTTTTGCATTTCCATTCGTTTTCTTCGTGCGAGAAATGCCGGGAAATACATTCTAGAGAGGAGGAACATGACCCTCGAATCCACGGGCATTTTGAAAGTCATTTGAAAATTATTTGCAAAAGAAAATAAATCTTTTAGGAAATTTTGTGAAAATAATTTTTTCTGAAGTTTTTATTTTTGCGGTGGAAAAATGCCCATCATTTATATTTTATTTTTCTGATAATTTTAGTATATAGAAACTCTTTATTTCGAATTGATTTGATTTCCTTTTTATCGTTTTAGTTTCCTAGTTTTAAAAATAGGAGAGGAATCCCTTTATTTTGGAAAAACCTGCTGGCCCATTAAGACTTTCCTTTTCTCTGGCCCAACAAGATCATCTCCTACCTCTCCTCTCTTCCCCACGTCACAGAAACTTCCATCCATGGACAGAGGAATCCCCACCTCCGGGATTCGCGAAGCACCTTCCCTCCCAGCGCCTCCCGTCGCCTCTATAAGAACCCCCATGAACTCCTCGTTCCATTCCCGTTGAAAACACTCCCTCTCCTCGCCTCTAAATAGCGCGCCACCATCACCCCGTCGGTCACCGAAGAACATCACAGGAGCTCCTCCACCCCGTCACCCCCTGCACCCTCCCCTCCCTGCCGAGTCCTCCACCACCCCACCTCGTTGCACCCTTCGCCACCTCCCTGCACCTCCTCCACCACCCTCCCGTCGGCACCACCCCCCTGCTCCGCTCCATCACCAGCGACCAGGAGTTTTTCTCCCAAGAACACCACCACCTCGCCCCCCCTGCAGCCCTCCCTCCACCTCGCCTCCCTCCCCTCCCTGGAGCCCCTCCACCCTTCGCCCCCCTCAACCACTCCTCCCGCCGGCCCCTCCCCCACCCCCGCCGGAGTTGCCCACCCTCGCCGGAGAAGGCTCCTGCTACTCCCAGCCGAGGTAACCTCTCCTCCCTTTTCTATTTTTACTTCTTCTGTTTTTTTGTATTGTGCAGTTTCATCCCTTAGATCTAGATCCTACGGTGTAGATTAGGAAGTACTTACCCCTTCGGTTTTCTGAAAAGAACCGGTGCATCAGTTAAGTGAACCGAAGCATTTTTCTTATTTAGCGGCCATCCGCTGTTTAGCCTATGCAGCAAACACCCTGAGCCAATCAGTGGGCGCCACATGTCTGTAGCAATTATTCTCTTTTTCTGTCTAGTTCCAAAAACAGCAAAGTTTCTGTTTTGTTTTGGCCATAACTTTTGATCCCGAAGTCCAATGATAGTGATTCTTTTTCCAGTAGCTCAAAAATTTCCTGTAGTTTTTAAAAACATATAGTTTGTCTATGTTTGAAATTCGAAAATTTTAGTTAGATCAGATTTAGTTTAAACCGTGTTTTGCTTATTCCAGGAGTTTAAAAATAGCTTTTAATTTGATTCCTTTTGGTACTGATCACTAGTGATCTTATTTATCAGTGGTAAAAATTTCAGATTTGTTTGAATATTTTAGCTCACTGTTTCTTGTGAAACAATTTCTGTTTCACCTCTTTTAGGATTTCGGCTAATTTCCTTTTCTACTTTTGTTTTAAAATATTTTATTTATTTCAGAAACATTATTATGTTTTGTTTCTGTTAGTTAAACAGTAGTTTTGCAACAAGTTTTTATTTTATTTTTATTTGTTTTCATGAAATCAATTCTCGTTCCTTAGTAACTTGCAATTGGTTTCTCCACTGTTTCAAATCCCGTTTGGGAATACTTTCAAAAAGTTTTGTGAAAAATACTTTATTTTATCTTAGTTAGATTTATATCTTAGTTCCTTGTTATTATTTTCTGTTGGACAAAAATCATTTAGTGTTTGATGTAGTAGAGGACTCCCTAGTCTTATTTGAAGTTTCTTTCGGATTCCTATTCGCTCTCTCTTTTGTTTTGGTTGCTAGAATGATTGCTAGTATGAGTGCTTATGTGAATGATATGTTTGTTATATAGATTTCATCGGAGAGTGACGAGTAGTCTATCAAGTTATTTTCTCGAGAAATTTTTCTTCGTCAACATCACCAGGCAAGTCACTTTGGTCATACTATCACCTATGTTTTAACATTTTGCTTTTAGCCCTCTCTTGTTGTAGGAGAAAACTTGCTTTACACTAAAACTTACAACACCACCTGCCATATAATATATGCATATAGTATAGATGTTTACTTTTCACCCCTCTCTCTTGTGACTTGCCGGCATATTCAATATGCTGACCTACACGGCTGCAACGTCTTATGTTGCAGATATTTTTCGTCGACGAGTAAGAGTACGATTCAGGGTTAAGGTCTACACTCAACTTGCCGTTGGTGTTTATTGGGACTCCACTCCCTTGACCGCTTCCGCTGAGATATTTCAGGTATATGTCAGTTTTACACTATTTACATGTGATTGCACTTTGATATATACATTGATGTATTGTGTGTGCCAGCATACTGATCCAGGGATGGCACAGAAACACAGATGCTTGACTCGTTTTGAGTCGGGTCGCTACAACTAGTGTCGAGGAGGGCAAAAAAATCGTGTGCCCTCTTGATCTGCCGCACATTAGATACCACGCATGCATCAACGATTGCATCATATATAGGAACGAGCACATGAAAAAAACATCTGCCCAAAGTGCAATGCTTCATGATATAAGAAGGCTGGAAAGAAAGCTCCACATAAAGGTATATGGTACTTTCCCATCATTCCCCATCTACAGCGGTATTTTGTAGATCCTAAGGAAGCAAAGATCATGCGATGGCACGCAGATAGGGTGAAGGTAGATGATGGAGATGATCCGAAGCTGAGAAACCTCCCAGATGCTAGCGAGTGGAGAGTGCTACTTCTTGAGCTTGCGTTGGTTTTCCTTTGATGAGAAAATGGCGATGCAGCAAAGTAGATAAGTATTTCCCTTAGTTTGTTGAGAATCAAGGTATCAATCCAGTAGGAGGAACAAGCAAGGCCCCACTCTTAGCACCTACACAAACAATCAAACACTTGCACACAACGCTAAAAAGGGGTTATCAATACCTTCACGGTTATTTGCAAGGATGAGATCTGATAGAGATGGATATAAAAGATTGCTAAAACGAAAGTAAAACAAGAGTAACTAAATAGCAGCAATAAATTTTTGGTATTTTTGGTTTATAGATGTGAACTATAATATGGAAAATAGACCCGGGGGCCATAGGTTTCACTAGAGGCTTCTCTCATGAAAGGAAATAATACGGTTGGTGAACAAATTACTGTCGAGCAATTGATAGAAAAGCGAATAATTATGAAGATATCTATGGCAATGATTATGCATATAGGCATCACGTCCGTGTCAAGTAGACCGAAACGATTCTGGATCTACTACTATTACTGCACACATCGACCGACTGTTGCCTGCATCTAGAGTATTAAGTTCTTGAAGAAGAGAGTAACGCATTAAGTAAGATGACATGATGTAGAGGGATAAACTCAAGAAACATGATGAAAACCCCATCTTTTATCCTCGATGGCAAAAATGTAATACGTGCCTCTATACCCCTACTTTGTCACTTGGTGAGGACACCACAAGATTGAACCCAAAACTAAGAACTTCTCCCATTGCAAGAATTACTTATCTAGTTGGCCAAACCAAACCAATAACTCGAAGAGACTTGCTAAGATATGAAATCATGCATATAAGAATTAGAGAAGATCCAAATAATATTCATAGATAATCTGAACATAAACCCACAATTCATCGGATCTCGACAATCACACCGCAAAATAGTATTACATCGGATAGATCTTCATGAAGATCATGAAGAACATGGTATTGGAGAACAAAGAGAGAGAAGAAGCCATCTAGCTAATAGCTATGGACCCGTAGGCCTGTGGTAAAGTACTAGCTCATGTATCATCGAAGGAGCAATGGAGTTGATGTAGATGTCCTTCGTGATCAATTCCCCCTCCGGCAGATTACTGGAAAAGGCTCCGACATTGGATGTCATGGGAACAGAGGCTAAGAGGAAGCGTATATAATGCGGTTGATGTAGTCGAACAACTTCGCGATCCAAATTGCAGTCCGTCCGGCGATCCCATCACGACCCATCCTGCAATTCCATCGCGATCCATGCCGATCTAGTGCCGAACTGACGACACCTCCATGTTCAGCACATGTACAGCTCGATGACGATCTCCGTCTTCTTGATCCAGCAAGAGGGAGCGAAGAGGTATCTAACTTCTCCGAGAGCCTAACGGTGTGATGGCGATGGTGGTGGATTTGATTCGACAGGGCCTCACCATGCACTATCGAACCGAACTAGAGGTGGAACGAACTAGAGGGAGGGAGAGGGGGTTGCGCCTTGAGTTGAGTTGTTGCTGCCCTCTCCCCCCTCCACTATATATAGGAGGGAGGGGGGAAAGGGTGGCACCCTAGGGTTTCCCTAGGGTTGGCCGGCCACGCCCAAGAGGAGGAGGAGTCCTCCTCCAACTGGGTTTGGTGGAGGCGGTAGGAGGACTCCTCCTCCTAGTCAGACACCTCTCCTATTCAGACCATAGGCCCACGGGGCTGGCCTCCCAGCCCACCAGGGGCTGATGCGCCACCTCTAGGCCTATGCGGTTATCCTACGGACGGGTGCCCCTCACAGTGAACCCCAGGAACCCATTCGCCATTCCCGGTACTTTACTGATAATGTCAGAATTTTTTCCGGAATTCGAATACCTCTTTCCTCTATATCAATCTTCGTCTCCGGACCATTCCGGTACTCCTCGTGACATCCAGGATCTCATCCGAGACTCCAAACAACATTGAGTCACCAACATACATAACTCAACTATACCGACACATCACCAAACGTTAAGTGTGCACACCATGTGGGTTCGAGAACTATGTAGACATGACCGAGACACTCTCCGGTCAATAACCAATAGCGGGACCTGGATGCCCATATTGGCTCCTACATATTCTACGAAGATCTTTATCGGTTGAATCTCTAGGTCAAGAATTCAGTTAATATCGTATATTGTTCCCTTTGTCCATCGGTATGTTACTTGCCCGAGATTCGATCATCGGTATCTCCATACCTAGTTCAATCTCATTACTGGAAAGTCTCTTTACTCATTATGTAATACAAGATCCCATTACTAACTCCTTACTCACATTGCTTGCAAGCTCATTGTGATGTTGTATGATCGAGTGGGCCCAAGAGATACCTCTTCATCATACGAAGTGACAAATCCTATTCTCGATTCACGCCAACCCAACAAATACCTTCGGAGATACCTATAGAGCACCTTTATAGTCACCCAATTATGTTGTGACGTTTGATACACACAAGGCATTCCTCTGGTGCCCAGGAGTTGCATGATCTCATGGTAATAGAAACAAATACTTTGACATGCAGAAAACAATAGTAATAAAATGACACGATCACATGCTACGTTCATAGTTTGGTTCTTGTCCATCACATCATTCTCCTAATGATGTGATCCCGTTTATAAAATGACAACTCATGTCTATGGTCAGGAAACCTTGACCATCTTTGATCAACGAGCTAGTCCTTAGAGGCTCACTAGGGACAGTGTGTTGTCTATGTACCCACACATGTATTTGAGTTTCCCATCAATACAATTATAACATGGATAATAAACGATTATCATGAACAAGGGAATATAGTAATAACTAATTTATTATTTCCTCTAGGGCATATTTTCAACAGTCTCCCACTTGCACTAGAGTCAATAATCTAGTTCACATGACTAGGTGATTCACGGCCAATGAGTTCTGGGGTTTAATCATGTTTTTTTATGAGAGAGGTTATAGTCAACGGGTCTGAACCTTTCAGATCCGTGTGTGCTTTACAAATCTCTATGTCATCTTGTAGATGCTGCTACCATGCTTCATTTTGAACTATTCGAAAAGTTTGCTCCACTAAACGAATCCGGCTTGCTACTTTAGGGTCATCCTAATTGGTGTCAAAACTTGCATCGACTTAAACCTTTACGACGAACACTTTTATCACCTCCATAATCGAGAAATATTTCATTAGGCCACTAATTACTAAGGATAAATTTGACCACTATCCAGTGATCCATTCCTGGATCACTCTTATACCCCTTGATAGACTCATGGAAAGGCACACATCAGGTGCGGTACACAACATGGCATGCTAGAGAGCCTGTGGCTAAAGCATAGGGGACGACCTTCATCCTTTCTCTTTCTTCTGCCGTGGTCGAGATTTGAGTCTTACCCAAATTCACACCTTACAGTACAACCAAGAACTCCTTCTTTGACCGATCTATTTTGAACTCCTTCGAAAAACTTGTCAAGGTATGTATTCATTGAAAGTTTTATCAAGCGTATTGATCTATTTGTATAGATCTTGATGCCCAATGTTCAAGCAGCTTAATTCAGGTTTTCCTTTGAAAAAGTCCTTTTCAAACAACCCTATATGATTTCCAGAAATTCTACATCACTTTCGATCAACAATTTGTCAACCACATATACTCATCAGAAATTCTATAGTGCTCGCACTCACTTTCTTGGAAATACAAGTTTCTCATAAAGTTTGTATAAACCCAAAAGATTTGATCATCTCATCAAAGCGTATATTCCAACTCCGAAATGCTTGCTCCGGTCCATAGAAGGATCGCTCAAGCTTGCATAGTTGTTAGCATCCTTAGGATCGACAAAACCTTCTGGCTGTATCACATACAACCTTTCCTCAAGGAAAACATCGATGAAACAATGTTTTGACATCCATCTGCAAGATTTCATAATTGAAAAATGAAGTAATTGCTAACATAATTACAACAAACTTTTGTTGGAAATATGCCCTAGAGGCAATAATAAATTAGTTATTATTATATTTCTTTGTTCCTGATAATCGTTTATTATCCATGCTATAATTGTATTGAATGAAAACATAGATACATGTGTGGATACATAGACAAAACAATGTCCCTAGCAAGCCTCTAGTTGGCTAGACAGTTGATCAAGGATAGTCAAGGTTTTGTGGCTATGTACAAGTGTTGTCACTTGATAACTGGATCACATCATTAGGAGAATCATGTGATGGACTAGACCCAAACTATGAATGCAACATATTGATCGTGTCGTTGTATTGCTATTGTTTTCTGCGTGTCAAGTATTTGTTCCTATGACCATGAGATCATATAACTCACTGGCACCGGAGGAATACCTTGTGTGCATCAAACATCACAACGTAACTGGGTGACTATAAAGGTGCTCTACAGGTATCTCCGAAGGTGTCCGTTGAGTTAGTATGGATCAAGAATGGGATTTGTCACTCCGTGTGACGGAGAGGTATCTCGGGGCCCACTTGGTAATACAACATCACACACAAGCCAAGCAATGTGACTAAGTGTAAGTCACGGGATATTTTATTACGGCACGAGTAAAGAGACTTCCCGTAACGAGATTGAAATAGGTATGCGGATACCGACGATCAAATCTCGGGCAAGTAACATACCGAAGGACAAAGGGAATGACATATGGGATTATATGAATCCTTGATACTGAGGTTCAACCAATAAGATCTTCAGAGAATATATAGGATCCAATATGTGCATCCAGGTCCCGCTGTTGGACATTGACCGAGGAGTGCCTCGGGGCATGTCTACATAGTTCTCGAACCCGCAGGGTCTGCACACTTAAGGTTCGGCGATGTTTTAGTATAGTTAAGTTTTATGTGTGGTTACCGAATGTTGTTTGGAGTCCTAAATGAGATCACGGACGTCACGAGGGTTTTCGGAATGGTCCGGAAACAAAGATTGATATATAGGATGGTTTCATTTGGTTACCAGAAGGTTTTCGGGCATTAGTGGCATTGTACCAGGAGTGACGAATGGGTTTTGGAAGTTCACAGGGAGGGGGGCAACCCACCCGGGGGAAGCCCAATGGACTTAGTGGTGGTGCAGCAGCCCTTAGTGGGCTCGTGGGACATCCCAAAAGGGCTTTGGCGCCAAGAGAAGAAAACCAAAGAAATGAAAAAGGGGAGGTGGGAAGGAAGAGAGACTCCACTTTCCAATCCTAATTGGATTAGGATTCCTCCTCTCCTCCCTGGCCGGGGCACCCTTGAGGGCTTGGACCTCAATGCAAGCCTCCTCCCCCTACCCTAGATTGGATTTCATTTGTCACGTGCAACTCAGATCTAGACACCATAGTTTTTCCTCTAGATTGGATTTCTGCGCAGCTCGGGCGGAGCCCTGCAGGAATAGATCATCACCACCACCGGAGCACCGTCACGCTGCCGGAGAACTCATCTACTTCTCTGTCTTGCTTGCTGGATCAAGAAGGCCGAGATAATCGACGAGCTGTACGTGTGCTGAACACGGAGGTGCCGTCTGTTCGGCACTAGATCGGAACGAATTGTGGGACGAATCGCGGGACAGTTCGTGGGATGGTTCTGGGGCGGATAGAGGGACGTGAGGACATTCCACTACATCAACCACGTTTCTTAACGCTTCCTGCTGTGCGATCTACAAGGGTACGTAGATCCAAATCTCCTCTCGTAGATGGACATCACCATGATAGGTCTTCGTGTGCATAGGAAATTTTTTGTTTCCCATGCAACGTTATCCAATAGTGGCATCATGAGCTACGTTCATGCGTAGATGTTATCTTGAGTAGAACACAAAAGGGTTTTGTGGACGGTGATGTTCGATTTTCTGCCCTCCTTAGTCTTTTCTCGATTCGGTGGTATTGTTGGATTGAAGCGGCCCGGACCGACATTATTCGTACGCTTACGAAAGTCCAGTTTCATCAATTGACATGCAACCTAATTGCATAAATATGATTGGCAAGTGTTGGTTTCTTCAACTTTATTTGAATTTGTTTTGACCGAGGCGGTCCTTGGAGAGGTTAAATAGCAATTTGCACATCTCCATTGTGTTTTTTGTGTAAGTAAGATGCGATCATACTAGATACCCATAGCAGCCACGTAAAACATACAACAACAAATTAGAGGACGTCTAACTTGTCTTTGCAGGGTATGCTTGTGATATGATATGGCCAATGACGTGATGTGATATATTGGATGTATGAGATGATCATGTTGTAATAGTTAATATCGACTTGCACGTCGATGGTATGGCAATCTCCCTGGTGCTGATGTGAATGACATGTTCATTTTTAATGAGATCATCGGCCACCTTGGTCTTCTGGAATTGCCTCTGAAAGGTAGGTCTTTCACTTGGTCCAACATGCAAGACTCACCCCTCCTGGAGCAGCTGGATTGGTTCTTTAGTTCTGCCAATTGGATATCATCCTATCCCCTCACTCAAGTCCTGCCTTTAGCAAAGTCATCATCTGATCATGTTCCTTGTGTGGTGACAGTCAATACCTCTATCCCTAAATGTAACCTTTTCAGGTTTGAAAATTACTGGGTGGAGATGGATGGTTTTCTGGAATGTGTACAACAGTCTTGGCAGACCCCTTCCAGGAAAGTTCACATCTTTGCAATTATCATGGATAAGTTTAAACATCTGAGGCAGGCCCTAAAGAGATGGCACACTAGTCTTTCAAAACTAAAAACACTTATTGATAAGTGCAATCAAGTGGTTCTATGTCTAGATGACCTTGAGGAGCTAAGACCCCTCTTTAGACCTGAAGCTAATTTTAGGATGATTGTCAAACTTCATTTAGATCATGTGATGCATTTGCAATTCTTGTATAGGAAAAAGAGAGCTACCATCAGATTCATCAAGGTGGGGTAGGAAAATACAATTTTGTTTTCATGCCATGGCTACTGAAAGATACAGAAGAAACTCCATATCCTCTCTTAAGTTGGAAGATGGATCTGTTATCACTGATCATGAGTAGATTGCTGGATGCTTTTGGTCTTGTTTCAAAAACAGAATGGGTTCTTCTCAAGGAATCAACTTGGCATTTGATCTTCAATCTCTCATTCCAAGGGTGGAAGGGCTTGATGTTTTGACACTGCCTTTCACCAATGAAGAAATGGATAGGACTGTCAAAGAAATGCCCATTGATAAGGCACCTAGTCCAGTTGGTTTCAATGGTCTTTTTTTCATAAAATGCTGGCATATTATTTGTTCTGATTTCTGTCAACTTGCAGCTGACTTTCATGCAGGGATAGCCAAGTTGGAAAATATGAACTCCTCTTATATCACTTTGGTGCCCAAAAAGAGATCCCCTAAATAGGTTGGTGATTTCAGACCTATCTCACTGACTGGTATGGGTCTTAAATTCCTCTCCAAGATGATTGCCAATAGGCTGCAGTTACATATCATGAAATGTATCCATAAAAATCAGTACGGTTTCATCAAGTCCAGAACCATACAAGATTGTGTTGGATGGACCCTGGAATATTTGCATCAATGTCACTAATCCAAACAACCAATTGTCATCCTCAAGCTTGATTTTGAGAAGGCTTTTGACTCTGTGGAACATGAATTCATCTTTCAGATCCTCAAGCACAAAGGTTTCAATGCTAAGTGGATTTTATGGACACAGCAGTTGCTTAGTTCTGGCTCCTCCTCTGTTCTTCTCAATGGAGTCCCTAGAACAAAAATTATGTGCAAAAAAGGGCTCACGCAGGGTGACCCCATGTCCCCTCTCCTTTTTGCCATTGCTGCTGATTTTCTCCAAACATTGGTCAATCAGTTGTTGCAGGATGGCCTCATCTAGCTGCCAATACCCCGTCTTGACAAAGACTTCCCAATTGTCCAATATGCAAATGACACACTCATCATTTTGCCTCATGTAGAGTCTCAGCTACTAGAATTCAAAAAGATGCTCCTGCTTTTTTCCAATCCACAAGTCTCCAAGTAAACTATCACAAGTCTGCTTTGTTGCCCATTAACATTGATCATGGAGAGCTTCAGACACTTGCTGCCTCTATTGGTTGTAAGGTCGGATCTTTACCTTTCACCTATCTTCGTTTGCCTGTTGGGACAACCAGACCAAGAATTATTGACCTAATGCCCTTGGTTGACAATATGGAAAGGAGACTTTCTGCTAGCTCCTCCTTCCTGGCTCAGGGGGAGATTGCAATACCTAAATTCTGCCTTGTCCTCTGTTCCCATCTTTTTCCTCTGCAGTTTGGATATACTACCAAGGATTCTTAAACAGTTGGAAAGGATACAAAGACAGTGTTTGTGGAGAAAAAATGGACAAGACCATGCCCCTTCTCTTGTTGCTTGGAATTTAGTATGCAGACCAAAAATGAAGGGGGGTTTGGGCATTATGAATCTGTCTGTCCAGAATGAAGCCCTGTTGCTGAAACATGTGGACAAGTTCTTAAACAAGGCTGATATACCCTGGGTGCATTTAATCTGGAAAACATATTATCATACCTCAGTTCCTCAGGGTACCTCCCTCTGTGGTTCCTTTTGGTGGAAGAATATCTGCAAAAAACTGGATAACTACAGAGTTGTCACATATGTACAACCCAACAGGGGAGACACTTTTCTCTTTTGGTCAGATTCCTGGGCAGTAGGAGATTCTACAATGCCTCTAGATGTTCGTTTCCAAAGATTGTTCTCCTTTGTCATTGACACTTTCTGCATTGCTGAGGAAGTGTTCCAGGCTCACCAAGCTCACACTTTGATCAACATGTTCCATCTGCCTCTATCTGACAAGGCCCATCAAGAGTTGGATTGAGTCACCTCTTTACTTCAGAATCTTGATAATGATCCAACGTGCAATGATATTTGGCTGTGGAGTAGTGATTGTAAATCATATACTGCCAAGAAATATTACATTCATGTGCACCTACCCATTATTCCCAACCCACTTCTTGGGTGGATATGGAAAAGTTGTTGCACTATGAAAATCAAGATGTTTTCTGGCTGACAGGCTCAACACACATGACATGTTGGAAAGAAGGCACTGGAAAGTGTCTAAGTCAAATCTCTGTATTATTTGTCATGCTAGAATCAAAGAGGATAGAGATCATCTCTTTTTTAACTGCCTCTTCAGCAACAGGGTATGGACTTACCTTCAGATCTCATGGTAGGGTAATTCTATGCGGACCACTTCATTGTCAGCCAGAAAGGAGTTTCATCATCCATTTTTCTCTGAAGTAGTGTTTACTACCTGCTGGAATATTTGGACAGTTCGAAATGCCAGGATCTTCAACAATGAGAGACCACGTTTTAGTAAATGGAAATCTGGTTTTATTCATGATATATCCCTTTTAACTCACAGAATTAAGGCTAGATTTAGGGATGATTTACTTAAGTGGATATCTTTTTTACCTCCTTCAGGTTTGTACCCCCACCCCTTCCCATTTGTATATCCCAACCCCATCTCATGTACATATAATCTGTTAGTGGAATAAAAGAAAACTTGTGGGCTGTTTCCCTACAGTAGCTTGTAAAAAAACGGCAGGAGCCATAGGGTTGTCTTTAAACTAACGTTTGTGTTTGTAGATGCGTTTACTATATTGCTAGGATGTATCTTTAGTAGTAATAGCATAAGTAGCACGACAACCTCGATGGCGACACGTTGATGGAGATCATGATGATGGAGATCATGGTGTGGCGCAGGTGACAAGAAGATCGTGTCGGTGCTTTGGTGATGGAGATCAAGAAGCACATGATGATGGCAATATCATGTCACTTATGAATTGCATGTGATGTTAATCCTTTTATGCACCTTATTTTGCTTAGAACGACGGTAGCATTATGAGGTGATCTCTCACTAAAATTTCAAGACGAAATTGTGTTCTCCCCGACTGTCCACCATTACTACAGTTCGTCGTTTCGAGACACCACGTGATGATCGGGTGTGATAGACTCAACGTTCACATACAACGGGTGCAAAATAGTTGCACACACGGAAGACTCGGGTTAAGCTTGACGAGCTTAGCATGTGCAAACATGGCCTTGGAACACATGTGACCGAAAGGTCGAGCATGAATCATATATATTAGCATAGAGCTGCTTACCACTAAAACTATTCTGAACTCACGTGATGATCGGACTTGAGTTAGTGGATTTGGATCATGTACCACTCAGATGACTAGAGAGCCGTACTTTTTGAGTGGGAGTTCTTAAGTAATATGATTAATTGAACTAATTATCATGAACATAGTCTAATGGTCTGTGCAAATTACGATGTAGCTTGCGCTATAGCTCTACTGTTTTTATATGTTCCTAGAAAATTTTTAGTTGAAAGTTGATAGTAGAAACTTTGTGGACTGAGTCCGTAAAACCGAGGATTATCCTCATTGCTGCACAGAAGGCTTATCTCCTTAATGCACTACTCAGTGTGCTGCACCTCGAGCGTCATCTGTGGATGTTGTGAACATCTGACATTCACGTTTTTGATGACTACGTGATAGTTCAGTGCATAATACCTAATAACTTAGAAGCAAGGCACCGAAGACATTTTGAAACGTCGCAAAACATATGAGATGTTCTAAGAGATGAAATTGAGATTTCATGCTCGTGCCCTTATTGAGAGGTATGAGACGTCCGACAAGATTCTTTGTCTACAAAGTAAAAGAGAAAAGCTCAAATCGTTGAGCATGTTCTCAGATTGTCTGAGTACAAAAATCGCTTGAATCAAGTGGGAGTTAATCTTCCAGATGAGATAGTGATGGTTCTCCAAAGTCACTACCACTAAGATGCTAGAGCTTCGTGATGAACTATAACATATCAAGGATAGATATGATGATCCTTGAGCGATTCACAATGTTTGACACTGCGAAAGTAGAAATCAAGAAGGAGCATCAATTGTTGATGGTTAGTAAAACCACTAGTTTCAAGAAGGGCAAGGGGTAGAAGGGATATTTCATGAAACGACAAACCAGTTGCTGCTCTAATGAAGAAACCAAAGATTGAACCCAAACCCGATACTAAGTGCTTCTGTTATGAGGGGAACTGTCACTAAGGCGGAGCTACCCTAGATACTTGGTAGATAAGAAGGCTGGCAAACTCGACAAAAGTTATTAGATATACATGATATTGATGTGTACTTTACTAGCACTCCTAGTAGCACACGAGTATTAGATACCGGTTCGACTGCTAAGTGATTAGTAACTCGAAATAAAAGCTACGGAATAAACGGAGACTGGCTAAAGGCGAGGTGACGATAAGTGTTGGAAGTGTTTCCAATGTTGATGTGATCAAACATCGCACACTCCCTCTACCATCGGGATTGGTGTTAAACCTAAATAATTGTTATTTGGTGTTTGTGTTGAGCATGAACATGATTGGATCATGTTTATTGCAATACAATTATTCATTTAAAGAGAATAGTGGTTATTCTATTTGCTTGAATAATTACCTTCAATGGTTTATTGAATCTCGATCGTAGTGTTACACATGTTCATAATATTGGTGCCAAAAGATACAAAGTAATAATGATAGTACCACTTACTTGTGGAACTGCCGCTTGAGTCATGTTGGTGTAAAATGCATGAAGAAGCTCCATGCTGATGGATCTTTGTACTCACTCATTTTTGAAACGTTTGAGACATGCAAACCATACCTGTTAGTATAAACGCATGAAGAAACTCCATGCAGATGGATCGTTTGGACTCACTTGATTTTGAATCACTTGAGACATGAAAAATCATCCCACATGGAACAAGAAAGTAACTTGTTGGATACAATATATTTTTGATGTGTGTAGTCCAATGAATGCTGAGGCACGCAGTGGATATCGTTATGTTCTTACTTAACTGATGACTTGAGTAGATACAAGAGTATTTACTTGATGAATCACAAGTCTGAAATGTTGAAAAGTTCAAAGCTATTTCAGAGTGAAGATCATCGTGACAAGAGGATAAACTGTCTACGATATGATCATAGAGATGAATATCTGAGTTGCGAGTTTTTGGTACACATTTAAGACAATCTGGAAATTGTTTCACAATTCACGTCACGTAGAACACCATAGTGTGATGATGTGTCTGAACGTCATAGCTGCACCCTATTTGATATGGTGCATACTATGATGTCTCTTATCGAATTACCACTATCGTTTATGGGTTATGCATTAGAGACAACCGCATTCACTTTAAATAGGGCACCACGTATTTCCGTTGAGATGACAGAGTATAGATTATGGTTTGGAAAAACCTGAGCTATCGTTCCTTGAAAGTTTGGGGCTACGACGCTTATGTGAAAAAGTTTCAGTTTGATAAGCTCAAACCCAAAGCGGATAAATGCATCTTCATAGGATATCCAAAGTAGTTGGATACATCTCCTATCTCAGATCCGAAAGAAAAGTGTTTGTTTCTAGAAATGGGTCCTTTCTCGAAGAAAAGTTTTCTCTCGAAAGAATTGAGTGGGAGAGTGGTGGAACTTGATGAGGTTATTGAACCGTCACTTCAACCAGTGTGTAGCAGGGCGCAAGAAGTTGTTCGTGTGGCGCCTACACCAATTGAAGTTGAAACTGATGATGGTGATCATTAAGCTTCAAATTAAGTTACTACAAACCTCGTAGGTCAAAAAGGTCACGTACTACTATAGATTGGTACGGTAACCCTATCTTGGAGGTCATGTTGTTGAACAACAATGAACCTATGAGCTATGGAGAAGCGATGGTGGGACTGAATTTCGACAAATGGCTGGAGGCCATGAAATCCGAGAGAGGATACATATATGAAGACAAAGTGTATACTTTGGAAGAAATACTTGATGGTCGTAGGACTATTAAGTAAAGATGGATCTTTAAAATAAACACAAACAATGATGGTGAAAAGTCACCATTAAGAAAAGCTCGACTTGTCGCAAGGATGTTTCTGACAAGTTCAAATAGTTGACTATGATGAGACTTTCTCTCTAGTAGCGATGCTAAAAGGTCTGTTGGAATTATGTTAGTAGTTGTTGCATTTTTATAAAATATTGCACATAGGATGTCAAAACATTGTTTCCTTGACGGTTTCCTTGAGGAAAGGTTGTATGTGATACAACCAGAAGGTTTTGTCGATCCTAATGATACTAACAAGTATGCAAGCTCCAGCGATCCTTCTATGGACTGGTGCAAGCATCTCGGAGTTGGAATATACGCTTTCATGAAATGATCAAAGCGTTTTGCTTTGTACAAGGTTTATGAGAAACTTGTATTTCCAAAGAAGTGAGTGGGAGCACTATAGAATTTCTGATAAGTATATGTGGTTGACATATTGTTGATTAGAAGTAATGTAGAATTTCTGTGAAGCATGAAAGGTTGTTTGAAAGGAGTTTTTCAAAGGAAGCCTGGATAGAGCTATTTGAATATTGAGCATCAAGATCTATAGACATAGATCAAAATGCTTAATAGAACTTTCAAATGAAATGCATGGTGATAACCCACAAGTATAGAGGATCGCAACAGTTCACAAGGGTAGAGTATTCAACCCAAATTTATTGATTTGACTCAAGGGGAAGCGAAAGATATTCTCAAGTATTAGCAGTTGAGTTGTCAATTCAACCACACCTGAAAGATTTAGTGTCTGCAGCAAAGTATCAGTAGCAAGGTAGTATGATACCAGCAGTAGCAATAGTAACCAGTAGCAGCAAAGTAACAACAGTAGCAACAGAGTAACAGTAGCAGCAGCGACATTAGTAACAGCAAAGTAACGTAGCGAGGACCAGTTGTAAAAGACTCATAGGCATTGGATTGGTGATGGATGATTATGCCGGATGTGATTCATCATGTAACATCTATAACACGGAGAGATAAGTAACTAGCTCCCGTTCGTCAATCTAATGTAGGCATGTATTCTGTATGTAGTCATACGTGCTTAGGGAAAAGAAATTGCATGACATCTATTGTCCATCCCTCCCGTGGCAGCGGGGTCCTAATGGAAACTACGTGATATTAAGGTTCTCCTTTGAATAAAGAACCGGACCAACGCATTAACACTTGGTGAATACATGAACTCCTCATACTATGGTCATCTCCAGGAGTGGTTCCGGCTATTGTCACTCCGGGGTTGCCGGGTCATAACACATAGTAGGTGACTACAACTTGCAAGATAGGACCTAAAACACACATATATTGGCGACAACATAATAGGTTCAGATCTGAAATCATGGCACTTGGGCCCTAGTGACAAGCATTAAGCATGGTAAAGTAGTAGCAACATCAATCTAAGAACATAGTGGATACTAGGGATCAATTCCCGTCAAAACCAACTCGATTACATGATAGATCTCATCCAAATCATCACCGTCCAGCAAGCCTACAATGAGATTACTCAGGAACGGTGAAGAGCATCATGGAATTGGCGATGGAGGAAGGTTGATGATGACGATGGCGACGATTTCCCCTCTCCGGAGCCCAGAACGGACTCCAGATCTACCCTCCAGATGAAGAACAGGAGGTGCCGGCGCCTCTGTATCGTAAAACGCGATGAATCCTTCTCCTTGTTTTTTTCGGACGTAACGGACAATATAGAGCTGAGGTTGGAGGTGGTGGAGCTTTGTGGGGCCCACAAGCCTGCCAGGCGCGACCAGGGGGTCCCGCGCCTGGTGGGCTTGTGGCCCACTCGCTCACCTCCTCCGGTGGATCTTTGCGCAGGTATTTTTCATTAATTCCAGAAAAATTCTCCGTAAATTTTCGGGTCAGTCCGAGAACTTCTATTTCTGCACAAAAACAACACCATGGCAATTCTGCTGAAAACAGCATTAGTCCGGGTTAGTTCCATTCAAATCATGCAAATTAGAGTCCAAAACAAGGGCAAAAGAGTTCGGAAAAGTAGATAGGACGGAGACGTATCACATGGATTGACAAGTTTTTGAAGGAGTTCAAAATAGATCGGCAAAGAAGGAGTTCTTGGCTGTGTTGTAAGGTGTGAATTTGAGTAAGACTCAAAAGCCCGACAATGGCAGAAGAAAGAGAAAGGACGAAGGTCGTCCCCTATGCCTTAGCCATAGACTCTAAAGTGTGCCATGCTATGTACCGCACCTAGTGTGTGCCTTGCCACAAGTGTGTTAAGAGGTATAGAGAGTGATACATGATTAAATCACTGAACAGTGGTCAAGTTATCCTTAGTAACTAACGGACTAAGGAATTTTTCTCGATTATGGAGGTGGTTAAAGAGTTCGTCGTAAAGGGTAACGTCGATGCAAGCTTTGACACTAATCGGAGTAACTCTGAGTAGTAAAACAAATTCATATAGTAGAGTAGATATTTGGAGTATTTCCAAATAGCACATAGTAGCAGCATCTATAAGATGACATAAAGATTTGTAAAGCACACACGGATCTGGAAGATTCAGAACCATTGACTAAAACCTCTCTCACAAGCAAGGCGTGATCAAACCCCAGAATTGTATGGGTGTTGGATTCGTTAAAATCACATGGTGATGTGAACTAGATTATTGACTCTAGTGCAAGTGGGAGACTGTTGGAAATATGCCCTAGAGGCAGTAATAAATTAGTTATTATTATATTTATTTGTTCATGATAATCGTTTATTATCCATGCTATAATTGTATTGAATGAGAACATAGATACATGTGTGGATACATAGACAAAACAATGTCCCTAGCAAGCCTCTAGTTGGCCAGCCAGTTGATCAATGATAGTCAAGATTTTTTGAGTATGTGCAAGTGTTGTCACTTGATAATTGGATCAGATCATTAGGAGAATCATGTGATGGACTAGACCCAAACTATGAACGTAGCATATTGATCTTGTCATTTTATTGCTATTGTTTTCTGCGTGTCAAGTATTTGTTCCTATGACCATGAGATCATATAACTCACTAGCACCGAAGGAATACCTTGTGTGCATATAACGTCATAACGTAACTGGGTGACTATAAAGGTGCTCTATAGGTATCTCCGAAGGTGTCCGTTGAGTTAGTATGGATCAAGACTGGGATTTGTCACTCCATGTGACGGAGAGGTATCTCGGGGCCCACTCGGTAATACAACATCACACACAAGCCTTGCAAGCAATGTTACTAAGTGTAAGTCACGAGATCTTGTATTATGGAATGAGTAAAGAGACTTGCCGGTAACGAGATTGAAATAGGTATGCAGATACCAACGATCAAATCTCGGGCAAGTAACATACCGAAGGACAAAGGGAATGACATACGGGATTATGTGAATCCTTGACACTGAGGTTCAACCGATAAGATCTTCGAAGAATATGTACGATCCAATATGGGCATCCAGGTCCCGCTATTGGATATGGACCGAGGAGTGCTTCGGGGCATGTCTACATAGTTCTCGAACCCGCAGGGTCTGCACACTTATGGTTTTCCGATGTTTTAGTATAGTTGAGTTATATGTGTGGTTACTGAATGTTGTTCCGATCCCCGGATGAGATCACAGAAGTCATAAGGGTTTCCGGAATGGTCCCGAAACAAAGATTGATATATAGGATGGTTTCATTTGGTTACCGGAAGGTTTTCAGGCATTACCGGCATTGTACCAGGAGTGATGAATGGGTTCCGGAAGTTCACCGGGAGGGGGTAAAACCACCCGGGGGAAGCCCAATGGCCTTAGGGGTGGCGCACCAGCCCTTAGTGGGCTGGTGAGACAGCCCAAGATGGCCTTGGCACCAAGTGAAGAAAACCAAAGAAAGGAAAAAAAGGGAGGTGGGAAGGAAGAGAAGGACTCCACTTTCCAATTCTAATTGGAGTAGGATTCCTCCTCTCCTCCCTGGACGGCGCACCCTTGAGGGCTTGGCCCTCAAGGCAAGCCTCCTCCCCCTCCCTCCTATACATAGTGGTGATTTAGGGCTGATTTGAGACAACTTTTGCCACGTGCAACTCAGATCTAGACACCATAGTTTTTCCTCTAGATCGGATTTCTGCGGAGCTTGGGCGGAGCCCTGCAGGAGTAGATCATCACCACCACCGGAGCATCATCATGCTGCCGGAGAACTCATCTACTTCTCCGTCTTGCTTGCTGGATCAAGAAGGCCAAGATCATCGTCGAGCTGTACATGTGCTGAATGTGGAGGTGCCGTCCGTTCGACACTAGGTCATAACGGATCCTGGGACGGATCGCGGGACGGTTTGTGGGACGGTTCGTGGGGCGGATCGAGGGACATGAGGACGTTTCACTACATCAACCGCATTTCTTAACGCTTCCTGCTGTGCGATCTACAAGGGTACGTAGATACAAATCTCCTCTCGTAGATGGACATCACCATGATAGGTGTTCGTGTGCGCACGAAATTTTTTGTTTCCCATGCAATGTTCTCCAACAACTTTAGCATCACTATGGGTGAGAAAGTCTCATCGTAGTCAAATCCTTGAAATTGTCTCAAACCTCTTTGCGCCAAGTCGAACTTTCTAAAATGGTGAAATTTACCATCATCCTCTGTCTTCCTTTTAACGATCCATCTGTTCTTAATAGCCTTACGACCATCAAGTAGTTCTTCCAAAGATCGCACTTTGTTTTCA
The DNA here is from genome assembly GCF_904849725.1 of Hordeum vulgare subsp. vulgare. Classification (NCBI taxonomy): domain Eukaryota; kingdom Viridiplantae; phylum Streptophyta; class Magnoliopsida; order Poales; family Poaceae; genus Hordeum; species Hordeum vulgare. Next base: position 101,260,463 of record NC_058524.1, on the reverse strand, counting down.
TACGTGGATCCTATCTCGGATTTCAGAGTCTCCAGCCATTTGTTGGAATTCGGGCCTAGCATCGCTTCTGCGTAGCTCGTAGGTTCATTGTTTTCCAACAACATGACTTCCAAGACAGGATTATCGTACCACTCTGGAGCAATAAATGTCCTTGTCGACCTACGAGGTTTGGTAGTGACTTGATCTGAAGCTTCATGATCACCATCATCAGCTTCCACTTCAACTGTTGTAGGCGCCACAGGAACAATTTCCTGCCCTTCTACTCTCTGGTTTAAGTTATGTTTGAAAAATCTCATCAAGTTATACCATCGTCCCACTCAATTCTTTCCAAAGAAACTCTTTCTCAAGGAAGGACCCGTTTTTATCAACAAACACTTTTATTTTGGATATGAGACAGGAGGTATACCCAACTGATTCCTTTGGATATCCTATGAAGATGCAATTATCTACTTTGGGTTCGAGCTTATTAGGTTGAAGCATTTTGATATAAGCATCGCGGCCCCAAACTTTAAGAAATGACAGCTTAGGTTTCTCCAAACCATATTTCATACGGTGTCATCTCAATAGAATTACGTGGTGCTATATTAAAGTGAATATGGTTGTCTCTAATGCATAACCAAAAAACTATAATGGTAATTCGATAAGAGACATTATAGTATGGTAATTCGATTATCTGGTTGGCATGAGTTGTGAAACTATTTCCACATTGTCTTAACTGCATGCCAAACTCACAACTCAGATATTCATCTCTACGATTAAATCATAGACATTTCATCCTCTTGTCACGACGATCTTCAACTTCACTCTGAAATTGCTTGAACTTCTCAATATTTCAGACTTGTGATTCATCAACCAAATACACCCGTATCTACTGAAATCATTAGTGAAGCAAGAACATAACGATATCCACTGCGTGCCTCAGCAATCACGGGACTTCATACATCAAAATGTATTATTTCCAACAAGTCACTTTCTCATTCCATCTCACTGGAAAACGAGGCCTTCAGTCATCTTGCAAGTCTCAAGTGATTCAAAATCAAGTGACTCCAAAAGATCCATCTGCAATGAGTTTCTTCCTGCGTTTACACCAACAGTATGGTTCGCATGTCTCAAATGATGCAAAAATGTGTGAGTCCAAAGATCCATCAGCATGGAACTTCTTCATGCGTTTTCTACCAATATGACTTAAGCGGCAGTGCCACAAGTAAGTGGTCGTATCATTACTACTTTGTATCTTTTGGCATCAATACTATGAACATGTGTATCACTATGATCGAGATTTAATAAACCATTCATATTAGGTGCATGACCATTGAAGGTATTATTCAAGTAAACAGAGTTACCATTATTCCCCTTAAATGAATAATCGTATTGCAATAAACACGATCCAATCATGTTCATGCTCAACGCAACCCCAAATAAGATTTAGGTTTAACACTAATCATGAAGGTAGAGGGATCGTATGATGGTGATCTTATCAACCTTGGAAACACTTCCAACACACATTGTCACCTCACCTTTAGCTAGTCTCCGTCTATTCCTTAGCTTTTGTTTCGAGTTACTAAAATTCAACAACTGAACCGGTATCTAATGCCCAGGTGCTACTCGGAGTATTAGGAAAGTACACATCAGTAACACGTATATCTAATATACTACTGTTGATGTTGCCAACTCTTATCTACCAAGTGTCTAGGGCAGTTCCACCTTAGTGATCATTCCCCTCATCACAAAAGCACATAGTCTCAGGTTTGGGTTCAACCTTGGGTTTCTCAATTGGAGTGACAAATGACTTGTCATTCCCAAAGTTTCCTTTCTTTCCCTTACCATTCTTGAAACCTTGGTTTTACCAACCATCAACACTTGATGATCCTACTTGATTTCTACCTTCGCGGTGTCAAACATTGCAAATAGCTTAGGGATCATCATCTCCATCCATGGTATGCTAAAGTTCATCATGAAGATCAGTAGCGTTCGTGGCAGTGACTTTGGAGAACCATCACTATCTCATCTGGAAGATTAACTCCCACTTGATTCAAGAAATTGTAGTACCCACACAATCTGAGCACATGCTCACCGATTGAGCTATTCTCGTTCATCTTTGTAGGCAAAGAACTTGTCGGAGGTCTCATACCTCTCAACTAGGGCACAAGACTGAAACCCTAATTTTAGCTCTTGGAACATCTCATATGTTCCATGACATTCAAAACATTTTGGAGCCTCAAATCTAAGCCGTAAAGCATGACACACTAAACTATCATGTAGTCATCAAAACGTGTCTGTCAAATGTTTGCAACATCCAAAACCGACGCTTGGGGTAGCACATTAAGGACATAAGCCTTCTGTGCAACAATGAGGACAATCCTCAGTTTACGGACCCAGTCCGCTTAATTGCTACAATCATCTTTCAACTTAGTTTTCTCTAGGAACGTAAAAAATAGGGAGCTACCGCATGAGCTATTGATCTACAACATACTTCTGCAAAGACATTTTGACTATGTTCATGGTAATGAGTTCAATTAATCATATTACTCAAGAACTCCCACTCAACTCAACATCCCTTAGGTTGTACGAGTGATACATGATCCAAATTCACCAACCAAGTCCGATCATCACGTGAGATGAGTTGGCTTCAATGGTGAACATCTCCATGTTGATCATATCTACTATATGACTCATGTTCGACCTTTGAGTCTCTTGTGTTTCGGGGCCATGTCTGTACATGCTAAGCTCGTCAAGTTTAACCCGAGTGTTCTGCGTGTGCAAAACTGTCTTGCACCCGTGGTATGTGAACGTAGAGCCTATCACACCCGAAATGACGAACTTTCTGAATGGTGCACACTTGGGGAGAACAAAAATTTAGTTTGAAATTTTAGAGAGGGATCACCTTATAATGCTACCGTTGTCCTAGGCAAAATAGGGTGAATAAAAGGATTAACATCACATGCAAATCATAAATGACATGATATGGCCATGAACTTCTGCTTTTAATCTCCATCTTCAAAGCATTGATATGATCTCCATCGTCTCCGGCGCAACACCATGACTTCCATCATCATGATCTCCATCATTGTGCTGCCATCGATCTTGTCGCACCAACCATGCTTGTACTACTATTGCTACCATTTAGGTATAAAGTAAAGCATCACCGAGCGCCAAAATAAATTAACGACAACCAAATGGCTCCTGCTGGTTGCCGTAGCATCGACATGCAAGTCGATATTTAACTATTACAACATGATCATCTCATACATCAAATATATAATATCATGTACTTGGCCATATCATATCACATCATACCCTGCAAAAACAAGTTAGACATTCTCTAATTTGTTGTTGCATGTTTTACGTGGCTGCTATGGATATCTACCAAGAACGATTCTTACCTACACAAAACCAGAACGGTGATATATAGGTTGCTCTTTAACCTTGTCCAAGGACCGCCTCTGTCAAATCCAATTCCACTAGAGTAGGAGAAACAAACACCCGCCAGCCATCTTTATGCAACAAGCTTGCATGTCAGTCGATCGAACCGATCTCTCGTAAGTGTACGAGTAAGGTTGGTCCATGCCACTTCATCCAACAATACAGCCAAATCAAGAAAATACTAAGGAGGGAAGCAATACAAATATAAACATCCATTAACTCCTTTGTGTTCTAATTGAGATGTCATCTACGCATAGACCTAGCTCATGATCCCACTTTTGGGGAACGTCGCATGGGAAACAAAAAATTTCCTACGCTCACCAAGATCAATCTATGGAGACTGACATCTACGAGAGGGGGGGGGTGCATCTACATACCCTTGTTGATCGCTAAGCGGAAGCGTATATAACACGGTTGATGTAGTCGAACGTCTTCGCGATCCAAATCGCAGTCCGTCCCGCGACCCCATCATGATCCATCCCAATCTAGTGCCTAACGGACGACACCTCCGTGTTCAGCACACGTACAGCTCGATGATGATCTCCGCCGTCTTGATCTAGCAAGAGGGAGCAAAGAGGTAGCTGACTTCTCCGACAGCCTAACGGTGTGGAAGTGATGGTGGTCGACCTCATCCGGCAGGCCTTCACCGTGCACCACCAAACCGAACTAGAGGTAGAACGAACTAGATGGAGGGAGAGGGGGCTGCGCTTTGGATTAAGTTGCTGCTGCCCTCTCTCCCCTCCATTATATATAGGAGGGAGGGGGAAGGGGTGGTGCCCTAGGGTTTCCCTAGGGTTGGCCGGCCGCGCCCAAGAGGAGTAGGAGTCCTCCTCCAAGTGGGTTTGGTGGAGGTGCTAGGAGGAGTCCTCCTCCTAGTCAAACTCCTCTCCTATTTGGACCATAGGACCATGGGGCTGGTCGACCAGCCCAGCAGGGGCTAGTGTGCTATCTCTAGGCCTATGCGGTTCTCCTCTCGGTGGGTGGCCCCTCTTGGTGAAACCCTAGAACCCATTGGCCATTCCCGTTACTTTACCGATAATGCCCGAAATTTTTCATGAATCTGAATACCTCTTTCCTATATATCAATCTTCGTCTCTGGACCATTCTGAAACTCCTCATGACGTCTAGGATCTCATACAGGACTCCGAACAACATTCGGTCACCAACATACTTAACTCAACTATACCGACACTTCACCGAATCTTAAGCGTACGGATCCTGCGGGTTCGACAACTATGTAGACATGACCGAGACACTATTCAGTCAATAACCAATATCAGGACCTAGATGTCTGTATTGGATCCTACGTATTCTACGACAATATTTATCGATTGAATCTCTATGTCATGGATTCAGTTAATCACGTATGGTGTTCCCTTTGTCCATTGGTATGTTACTTGCGCGAGATTCGATCGTCGATATCTCCATACCTAGTTCAATCTCATTACCGGCAAGTCTCTTTACTCGTTCCGTAATACAAGGCCCGGTGACTAACTCCTTAGTCACATTGCGTGCAAGCTCATTGTGATGTTGTATTATTGAGTGGGCCCTAGAGATACTTCTCTGTCATACGGAGTGACAAATCCTATTCTCGATTCACACCATTCCAACAGACACCTTCAGAGATACCTGTAGAGCACCTTTAAAGTCACCTAGTTACGTTGTGACGTTTAATACACACAAGGAAATCCTCCGGTGCGCGGGAGTTGCATGATCTCATGGTCATAGAAAACAGTAGCAATAAATTGACACGATCACATGCTATGTTCATAGTTTGGGTCTTGTCCATCACATCATTCTCTTAATGATGTGATACCTTTTATCAAATGATAACTCATGTCTATGGTCTGGAAACCTTGACCATCTTTGATCAACAAGCTAGTCCTTAGAGTCTCACTAGGGACAGTGTGTCGTCTATGTACCGACACGTGTATTTGAGTTTCCAATCAATACAATTATAGCATGGATAATAAACGATTATCATGAACAAGGAAATATCATAATAACTAATTTATTATTGCCCCTAGGGCATATTTCCAACATATCTTGGTTATGAATATGTCATGAGCCAGGTGTGCCATGGATATTGCGGATGCACCAGGTGCATGGATGGTACAACGTCTCAGTAGCTATCGGAAGATGCTGGGTCTTCAAAATCGTGTACATGGGGCATCAAAGATGGCTCGAGAAGGATGGCCCATGGAGAAAGCATGGAGATCTATTCAATAGTAAGGCCGAGCATCAAGGACCTCCACGTAAACGAAGCGGTGTCAAAATCGCTAAGTTTTTGAAGAACAAGGAAGAGTGCCCCTCACCGAGAAAGATGAATAAATAGCCGGAGCCACTGCTGAAGGTATGGAAAACGAGGTCCATTTTCTGGGACTTGGAGTACTAGGCCAAACTTGGCACGCCCCATAGACTTGATCAAATGCATATCATGAAGAATATCCTCGAGAGTTTGCTTGGAACATATATGAACATACCACAGAAGACCAAGGATGGGCTGAATGTAAGAAAAGAGTTAGAATTCTTGGATATGAGGAAAGATCTCCACATGCCACGTAATAAGTCTTCGGAAGAGACAGAGATAGAAGATATGGGCAAAAAAGCAAACAAGAAGGGATAATAGTATTGCCCCCCTCTCGCTTCACCTTAGATCTGAAGGAGGTCGATACATTCGTCAAGTGCCATGATGGAATCAAAGTTATTTTTGGTTACTATGGGTAGATAAGAAGATATCAGGACACCAAGAAAAAAGGTTCAGTGGAATGAAGTCTCACGACTGTCACGTGATGATGATGCATATACTCCTGCCTATTGATGATAACTTTCCTGATGAGCAACTTGCTATTATAAATATTTCACATAGTACTCCTTGGTATGCGAATTATGCTAATTACATTGTTGCTAAATATATTCCGCCTAGCTTCACCTATCAAGAAATGGAAAAAATTCTTTGATGATCTCCAACATTACTTTTGGGATGACGCACATCTTTATAAAGAAGGAGTAGGTGGTGTTATTAGACGTTGTTTTGGGGACCCCGACTTACGAGTCGAGAAAGCCGAATGCACGTGTACAGTGATCCTAGAGATCAATGCTCACTAAACACACAGATACTGAAGAACACGAGTCTTACATCTGAATTTAATGTCTCATACAATAAGGGACCATCCTGGTCAAGTCTTACATAGATAGGGCCTAGAAGGCCAATCACACCGACAGAACTACTAGAGGAATACTTGGTAGTAACAGGAACCCATGCCATCAGCCTTAACCAATAGGCATTCTGACTGGGAAGTGTCCTAGTTCGCGTGTCCATTTCCGATGACGAATTCTTCTCCATACTCTGGTTCCTCCATGTCTGGTCAATAGAATAATCAGTGGCAAGCCAATGAGTACTTTGAATGTACTCGCAAACAACCCATGATATGGATAATGTAGTTGGTACGGTAATGAAGTAATATGCAGTATTTGTGGAAAGAAAGTTTTAATTGAAACATGAGCATGGTCAATTACTTTTAAGGATATGCATCATAAGCTAGATAGTAATCATAAGAACAGGTTACAGATATCAATATATGTGTTGAGGGCTGAACATCTCAGGTTCATCCTTGTACCAAGTCTCTAGAGTTGTCATATCATCTTATTTAGATAACAACTTTAAACACACACACACACACACACACTTGGTTTATGCGGAAACGACTTGACATAGTTTAATTAGGATTACCCAACTGTCCTTGACAGTGGACACGACTATTCAAATAGTATTACACTTTGTAGAGGTTGTACGTTGTACCCACGAGATCCAGGAAACTTCCGTGTCATCCACAACTCGCGGTATATAACATACCCGAGGTAAGTACCCGATCATTGCCTTTCCCCTGACGACACTAGATAAAGAGTCCACTCAATTGGTACCCAGCCCACATGATGTACGTCTTACGGGCACCAACTCTAGACCACATCATCCATGCGGGGACCAACGGTGTGCCCGGAACACGTAAAAACAGCGTAGTCGACCTACCTGGTATGACCCTGTCATGAGAGTGACCATATCACTCCCGCCACTAGTAATGCGGGGTCTTTGCTAGCACCGACCAAAGTAATCAACAAAGCCATGTCCCATAAAGGGGTATCATGGTCGTACATGTAAGGTTGGGACGGTCGACACATCATAAATCCAATCCCATTTCCGAAATGACTCACACAAAACATTTTCGGTACACCAGTTCTTTCTCAAGTGGTCACACAACTCAACATCATCACCCTTGGGCATTAGTGGCACTCGATGGCATTTTCGTAAAACCTTTGATATCACCTTTGTGTTACCATCATCATGCATATGCTCATCATATGTGTAGCACTACTTTCTACTTGTCAACATTTCTCAGCGTGACCCTCATAGATGGTAGGGTCATGCTCAATGCAAGTTCTCTAGAGGAGCTATCGGAAACACCATGCTGGGGTGCACCGATTAATCTTAACTATATGCATTAGAATAAAGTAATCATTATGTCATGCAAAAAATATTTTCTCAAACATGGTCAAAGGGCTGTTTGCCTTGGTCGGCTAGGTATCTGGGGTCTTCAGGGTCTTCGGGTCCAAGTCCTTCGTCGAACGCGTGATCTATCATAATAATAATAATAATAATAATAATATTAATAATAATAATAATAATAATAAGCGCACTAAAAAACAGAGCACAAACTCACTTTAAAAATGTTAACCTATTCAGAGAAATCCTATCTTTAGTTCTAAAAATGTTTGTTTCTGTTTTTGATGTAAAAATATATTTCCAAAGTTTATTTAAAAGAAGCTAAAATATTCAAAATAGGTATTTAATTAAAGCCGTGCATAAAAGCCTTTGCAAAAATTTGCACAACAACACTAAATCATTCTACATATTTTTAGAGAAATTATGGTGGAAAAATATTTGAATTTAACTAATTACTTAATCCTATAAAAATCATTTAAAAACTCAGTTTAAATAATAAAAAAAGGGCTCTGCCCGTGGCCTGGATCGGCTAGTAGTTGGGCCGGCCCAACTGGCCAACTAGCTACTTAGCCATGCCGCCTGCCTAAACGCGCGCGCGCCGTCAGGTTTAAACCTCAAGTGTGGGCCCTTGCGGTCAGCGGCAGAGAGGGGAGAGAGGGGGTGAGACAAGCCGCCGACACGTGGGGCATGCTTGTCGGTGTCGTCTTCCACCTTTGGACAGAGGGGAGGGCAGGCACACCGGCGGCGGCTCCAATGCCCTCGTGGTCAGGTGATTGGAGAAATGGCATCATGGCATCACTGCCTATGTGATGGGGGTTAAAGGACCGATGGGGAGGACCTAAGTCACCGGCGACGACGTGGCCGCGGCGGAGATGTTTCAGGAGGTGGTGGATATGGGTGCTATGGGCAGGAAAAAGCTCGGGGAAGAGGTGGATAAGCTTCCTGAGCTCACTGCGATCACGGAGGAGGTGAGAGGACCGCGAGAGCTGGCCTGTAGCCTGAGATCGACGGAGCTCCGAAGTGGCGGCGCCTCGGTCGATCTCGAGCACTTGAGCTCTCCTTGCTCAGGTGGAGTGGCTAGGTGCTCAATTGAGGGTCTGGAGGAGAGGGTTGAGCTGCTGTAGTGTAGGGGGATGGCCTATTTATAGGCCAGCAACGGTGCACCGGGCAGGGGAGCGCCGGTGGTTTCACCATGGCTGCAAGGGAGGGAGAGAGATCTCGGGGCCGAAACCACGGTTTTGCGAACGTGGTTTGAGACTCTAGAGACTCAACGGGAGGGAGCGGGGCCTGTGTGTGCGCGTGCTGCAGGGCCGTGCCCTACTGACCAAATCGGGCGCAGGCGGGAATGCGGCGCGTGGGTCAAAAGAGATGGGAAGAAGGGGCCCTAAGGCCGCCCTGAGTCAGGTGGTTGTCGGGGACGTCGAGGGACACCGAGGGGAGGTGAGAACCGGCCGGGGTTGGTCTCCCTTTCCTCGAGTGCACCCTGTAGCATGCCCAAAGCGCAGATTTGGCATGCCAAGTCATGCTGGCATGCTCTGGCATCCTTTGGCCCTGTATGGCTTGCCCAAGGGTTGCCTTAGATGACCCTCGACTGCGAAGAACCGAGAGAAGTATTGTTGGTCAACGACAAGTCTTTTAAGAGATGTTGTCAGCTTTGAACCAGAAACTAAATTGGTGATTTTGGCTTACATACTTGGAACCAAAGAGGGTCCACTCGTCTGCAGTTGAGGAGTGGTGCTGACAACCTGTGCTAGGAGTTTAATGAGAAGGGAGTGGGTGTAGAGAGTGCTAGATGCTGATTGACCAATCTGGCTGAAGGTGTTTGATCTGGGTTTGGGGGCAACTAACCTTCATCAATGATGCTGAAAGTTAACAGGATTGCGTTTTAGGAAAAAGTAGGATGCTCTACCAAATTTGAGCTCCATTGGACAAGTTTGACAGTGTAAACTTGGAAAACACCCCCAAATGGACAGTTCTGCCTAGTTCAAGGAGAATGTGAGAAAATTAATTCCCACAAATCCTATTCTTGGCACGGTATCGTCATTTGGGGTATTGATCACTCCTGCAAAGTTTCACGCCATTTGGACAAACTTTGCTATGTAGAGTTGCTTCAATTTGCTTCTGGATAGGAGAGGTTTTAGGATTATTTTGTGAACCAAACCACCTAGGAATGAGGCGAAACTTGGCATGATCACTAAATATAGCTTGGGAAGCATGCTAGAATTTTTTGGGAATTATTGAGAATATTCCCTTTGGAAATATTTAAAAATGTCAAAACAGACAGAATAGGTTTTCCAAGGTTTTCTCAAATATTTTGAACATAGATAGGGTTTGAATATCTTATGTACGGAAAATATATGTCCTCTAAGTATCTCAAAATTTTCTTAGATTTTTCCAAGGTAGAAAAATAATTTTCCACTCACAAATATAATTTCCGGCCTCAGAAAAGTACATGCAAATAAAATAGAAAAGTATTTTATAAATTAATTATTTATGATTTTGGAGAGTTATAATAATTCGAATATCATAATATAATCTTTCGTTGAAGGCACACCCTTGAAATCAGGGACATGTAGTGCAAACCCCAAAGCAAGATTTTGAATTAACAAAAATGAGAAAAAGGATTTTTATGGAAATATCATGTTATAAAAATTATTTTTTGATCCACACACTCAAGCATACACACAAGCAATGACAATCATGTTACTCATAGAATTTGCTTAAAAAGTTTTATTTAACTCCAAATTTGAAAAGACTACATTTGAGGTAAAGTGAAAACAGGGTGTGACAGTTGCGTACGTGAGCATGAACAGGAACATATCCTAAGGAACTGTCTCTCCGAGGCCTATGGAGGACACAATGTTGGTGACATAACTGGACACAAAGTACTACAACCGGATTTCTATTGGCCTACTCTTTTTAAAGATGCTCGTAAGTATGTACTTTCCTGTGATGAATGTCAAAGAATTGGTATAATCGGTAGACATCAGGAAATGCCTATGAATTATTCAATTGCTATTGAGCCTTTATTATGTCTAGGGCATTGATTTTATGTGACCTTTTCCTTCCTTTAATGGGTATACTCATATTTTAGTTGTTGTTGATTATGTTACTAAGTGGTTAGAGGCTATTCTAACTAGTAGTGTTGATCATTGCACCTCTATTAAAATGCTTAAAGACATCCTTTTTCACAGGTTTGGAGTCCCTAGATATTTAATGATAGATGGTAGTTCACATAATCTTCATGGTGCTTTCCGTAAACTTCTAGCTAAATATGATGTTAACCATCAAATTGCATCACCTTATCATCCTCAATGTAGTGGCCAAGTTGAATTGAGAAATCGAGAAGTAAAATAAATTTTGCAGAAGATAGTTAATAGGTCTACAAAAAATTGGTCTAAAAACCTTGATGATGCTTTATGGGCTTATAGAACTGCTTATAAAAATCCCATGGGGATGTCCGCATAAAAATGGTCTATGGAAAAGCTTGTCATTTACCTCTTGAGTTAGAACATAAAGCTTACTAGGCAATTAAAGGACTTAATTATGACTTTAAACTTGTTGGTGAAAATAGGTTATTTGATATTAGCTTATTAGATGAATGGAGGGAACAATCCTATGAAAATGCCAAGTTATTTAAAGGAAAGGTTAAGAGATGGCATGACAAGAGGATCGAAAAATGAGAATTCAATGTAGGAGACCTAGTGCTTTTGTACAATTCTCGTTTCACATTCTTTGGAGGTAAACTCCTGTCCAAATGTCTATCGCTCCGGTGCAATAAAGATCAATAACTTTGAAGGCAAAATCTGAGAGTGGTAAACGGGAAAATATTTAAGCATAACATCTTAGGTACACCCATTAATGTTGAAACTAATATTATTCAAGTAATACCACCGTAAGAGCACATAAAACAGACCCGCCGGAAGTCTCCAGAAACCTGAAAAGGAGTAGGTACATGACACGGTAACAAAACCGACTCCAAAAATTCCAAAAAAATAAGCTCTCTTTGTATTGGTATTTTAGAAAATTTGTAAAAATAACAAGGAGTCACGGGGACCCACGAGGGAGGCACAAGCCAAGAGACTGTACCCACCCCCTCGGCATGCCCTGATGGCTTATGGTGCCCTCTTGTGCCTCCAGGACTCCGTTTTCTTGCTGAGCACGTATTTTGACGTGGAAAAAATCATTATATATACTCCCATATGTTTTGACCACTGCGTCACGAGTTTTTCCTTTGTTCTTGTTTCGTGCTATTTTTCTAGCAGATCTGAAAGTATGTTGTCACAGGATTCAGATGGAGAGAGCTATGTTTCCCACTATGTTGCAGATCCAACGGTATTTGGGGATATTTATCCCTACCTATGGATAAAGGATGCCAAAGGATGCCAATTTAGATGAAGATTAAGTCCACCTACCTCAGCCTAGAGATCTGCCCGTGGAATTCAAGAAGTCAAGCCTCCCAAACTGAGTAAACAAATCTAAGATTCAATTTATGCCATCTCGTGTTGTGCAGGAAAGCAAGGAGACATTATTCAAAATGTAGGGTAGAGAAGAAGAATGCCACTGTATCATCAACACCATAACACAAGAAGGACGCTTGAGTACATGGATATGGGCACCACCCTTAGCTTGTTCCAAGCTTGGGGAGGTGCCCCGGTATCGGACCACCATCACATCTACCATTACCATCTATCCTAGTTCGATCGTTAGCTATTTCGTGATTTAGGGAAATAAAATTTCATATTTGCTTTTCTTTGAATTTTTTCTTTATGTTCTAGCTACCCTTGTAATCGAGTATGAGAGTTATATAATAAAGATTAGTTGATTTTGTGTGCTTTACTTGGGTACACCCATCATCATAGCATGGCAATAAAAGAAATATAAAATATCATGTGCTTATCTCATGGGGAGTAATGACTCCACATAGAAAAGGGTATAAGTGATATAAGTTGTTGAGAATAAACAAACATAATATTAGTCATTTTTACAATATAAGCAAGATTATGATAGAGGGGAGGGGATTCACATACAAATACACTATCTTGTATGTATTTTATGATTGTGAACCCTCACCAAATATTGTATGATGCTCAAGTGTTGATGTAGGACATGGAAGACAATGTAATGATCATGGTAGTTTATATTCACATAGAAGTTATATGGTCTTGCATCCTTTAACATGTGGTGCTTGCTTTTAGATCTTTGCTAGCCAAAATATTCTACACTAAGTAGAGATACTAGTTATGAATCCATAACCCTGAAACCTAGTTTCTTGCCATGAGAGTCCACCATACCTACCTATGGATTGAGAAAGATCCTTCAAGTAAGTTGTCATCGGTGCATCAAGAAATAAAAATTGCTCGTAAATATGTATGATCTTTTATTTCAAGGGAAAACAAGCTTTGCACGATCTTGTGATTGGAAAGAAATAAAAGTGACTCAGTAGATAAAAAAGTTTGCTATCATAAGGGTCAATATAAAGTGACGTTCCTTTGCATTAAGAGTTTGCACATCCAAAAACTTAAAATCGCATGACAACCTGTGCTTCCCTCTGCGAAGGGCCTATCTTTTATATTCAGGAGTTTACTCGTGTGCGAGAGTCAATAAAGTTTATTCCTCTTCCTACCTATTAACTCTATAGTGGCAAGCATCATGTGTTGAGGAAATATTCAAAATTATATATCCAAGTGGATGTAGATGATCATGATTTATTATTGTTGACATTATCCTTGAGTTAAATGAGTTGGGTGGCAAATCATTTAAGCACCTATATTCCTACGTGTCCTATGGAAACATAAGCTCCAAAAATTTGTCTTGAACGTGCGTAATCATAGAATATTAAATGATAGTTGAGTATGTGAACTTGCTAATAAGAAAGCTCTTACATATACTCTCCTCTAAAATATGATGAATTATGATTGTTCCAATGACTAAGAACATAGTTGTTTCATTGTCAATAAAGTTTATGCTTCCTATTCCAATAAGTTTGAATAGATTGTTACTTGGTTATGAGGAGATATATGATAAAATACTTGCTGCTATGTGATGACGAGTTGATGGATATACTTCTCGCCCCTCATTGGATACCCCAAGTGGAAGGTGGAGATGTAGTCAGCAGCAACTTTCCCTTACACAGAGACTGTAAGGTTTATCGAACCAAGAGGACTCCTAGGCTCAACAAGTAGGTGTCTTCCACCGTGGCGCTAGCAGAAGACGCGGACCTGCACACACAACAAATAACTTTGCTCCCAACGAGTACATAGAGGTTTTCAATCTCTCTGGCCTTGTAGTTTTCAAAGGATCAAAACACAAGTGGGAAAGTAATAGTGATTGCAACGGAAAACTAAATGAAAGCCGTAAATGATGGAGGTGTAAACAATGATGGTGATATCGACCGGAGTCACATGATGTTCACTAGTGACGTCTCTCTCCCAAAAGACGATAAACAACTATGCTTGGGTAAACAAATCACAGTTGGGCAATTGACATAATTATGATCGCACCGCAATGCTAATTATGCTCCTTGATAGTTAGAGGTTCAATAGAAATGGTAAGTATGCCAAGACAAGTAGATTGTTTATTCATCAGCATCTACTTACTAATCATCCACCTTGAGATATCTATCGAGAACATCTCTCTGGTATTAAGTTGCGAGCCCCACCCAAAGTGTAAACTCAAAGCAACGAACAACTGCATTAATGAACTATGCGTAACGTAAACAATCCTTGCAACTGTGGTCACAAGCACCATGGTTTTCACCCTGGTGGCAACAAGCACATCCCCCAGTCTCATGTTTCTATCACTCGAGCTAGACATCGAGGGGCATGAACCCACGATCATGCATAACGCTCCCTCTTGGAGTTACAATCTACTACTTGGCCAAAGCAATAAAAAGCAACGGAGAGCATGCATGAATCACCACGGAACATAATACAAAAGGGTAATCAAATATATAACTCATTACAATCTGAAGATAATCTCATAATCCATCGGATCCCAACAAACCGAGCATAGAAATAGCAAGAGAATTACATAGATGCCTTGAGCATGTAGGGCAGCTCACAAGGATTAACCATTGAAGCACAATATTGGAGAGAAGACATCACATAGCTACTGGCCATGGAATCAAGGTCCAAGGAGGACTACTCACGGCACGTCCGGGAAGCGTCCATGGCGGTGGAAAAGCTCCCGGAGGTCAATCCTCCCTCCGGTAGGGTGCCGGGAAGAGGTCTCCTGACGCTCATGATCTCAGAAGCACAGAGGCGGCGGAACGATGGAGAAATTCACGATTCCAAAAAGTTTATGAGGGTTTCCTCTCGGGACTCTAAATATAGGCCAAAGGAGGGCATCGGAGGATGTGGGACCCACCCAGGCGACCTAGTGGCGCGGCCTAGGGCCTCGCCGCGCCAGCAGGCCGCCTGGGAGGTCCCTGGCCCCCCTCTAGCCCTCCTTCGGTGATCCGGAAGCTTCTGTTTCGCTGATTTTTTATATATTTTTCTGGATTTTTTCGGGCTTCGGAAATTTGGGTAAAAGCCCCTGCAAAATAGACATCAGTAGACAGAAACTGGCACTGGGTGCACTGAGTTACTAGGTTAGTCCAAATATGTGTGTAATGATATAAAAGTGGAGCAAAACATATAACAATGTCACCAAAAGATCATGGAACAAGCATAAATTATAGATACGTTTGGGACGTATCACTATGCTAATATTCATGATGCTCTCATGTCCATAGTTTGTTTTATCGACTTCTCCCTCTCAAATCATGTGGCCATTATTTTCGAGCTCGGCTTTCGCTTGAGGTCAAGTGAGGCCTAGCTTGGGGGAGTTGGTACGTCTATTTTACATCATGATTCCTTACTGATATTTGTGTTATTCTTGTCCATTGTTCCCTATTATCATACAATTCTTTTGCCCTTTTACTCTGAATATGCAAGGTACATCACAAAGAGGGAAATATCTCAGAACTGGAATTCTGCACGAGGAAACCAAGAAAAAGGCACAAAATTCTCCAGACTCCAAATGACCTAAAAATTCATGAAGATTTTTTACGGAATATTTAAGAATTATTGGGCCAAAAATTTAACAGAGGGAGGCATCTACTGGTCGCAAGAGAACAGTGCGCGCCCACCCCCTAGGCGCGCCCTGATGGCTTGTGGGTCCCCTGTAGGCCTCCCGATGCCCCTATTCTCATAAGTTTTGTGTTTTACACTATAAAAAATCAGGAGAAACCTTTCGGGATGAACCGTTGCCGTCTCGAGGCGAAAACCTAGGCAGAGTCCCTTTTGCTCTCTGACGGAGAGATTCTTCCGGGGAAACTTCCCTCCGGGAGGGGGAAATCGAAGCCATCGCCATCACCAATGATTCCTCCTTCACGGCAGGACTAATCTTCATCAACATCTTCACCAGCATCATCTCATGTGCAACCCTAGTTCATGTCCTGTATTTAATCTTTATCTCAAAACCTCATATTGGTACCTATGGGTTACTAGTTGTGTTGATTACATCTTGTAGTTGACACTTGTTGGATTACTTGGTGGAAGATATTATGTTCAAATCCTTAATCATTATTATTATAGATCTGGTGTTGAACATGTTGACGACCGTGAGTAGTTACTATTGTTCCTGGGGACATGGGAGAAGTCTAGTTATAAGTAATCATGTAAAGTTGGTATTCGTTCGACATTTTGATATTATGTACATTGTTTTCTCTTAGTGGTGTCATGTGAACATCGTCTACATGGCACTTCACCATGTTATGGGCCTAAGGGAAGTCATTGTGGAGTAACAAGTATTTTACGGGTTGCGAGAGTGATAGAAGCTTAAACCCTAGTTTATGCGTTGCTTCATGAGGAGCTGATTTGGATCCATGCGTTTAAAGGTATGGTTAAATTTATCTTAATTCTTCTTCCGTAGTTGCGAATTCTTGCGAGAGAGGGTAATCATAAGTTGGTTGTTTGTTCAAGTAAGAATAACACCTTAGTACCGGTCCACCCACATATCAAATTATGAAAGTAGCAACAGTGAATTAAATCAACATGATGAACATGACTAGACATAAATTCCCATGTGTCCTCAGGCATGTCCTTTGCTACAAAAAGGATTGTCCTAGCTACTATTAGTACTTGTCACTTGTTACAAATTATCTGGCTACAAAACTATCTATCACTATTACTTATAGCACTTGCAGAGAATACCTTGCTGAAAACCGCTTGCCATTTACTTATGCTCCTCGTTGGGTTTGACACTCTTACTTATCGAAAATACTATGATTGATCCCCTATACTTGGGATCATCACTCCCATGCTCTGTATTTAGACACGTCCATGACCATAAAGAAGAAATATTACACACACATCAAGTATGTTCTAGACAGAGCTCTCCTGGGATTCAGCATGCAGGGTGGCAACATCCAATTCAAGAAGACATATAAGGGCACAGTGTGTTTCCGCCATAAGAGACTAACTTATGTTGCGTCCAGCAACCGGGAACAAGTAATAAGGATGGATTCTATGTCATCCATATAATGCTGGAGTATGGAAGGGAAGAGTTGTCACTTCGCATGACATCTTCATGTGATGCCCATCTCTACAGATCGGCCGAAGCCTTAGGAACTGTACCAGATCATCAACTACGAAATGAATCTACCGCATCTAGCAAGAAATTGTGTCAATCATCATGAAATACATCATCAAAGAAAATGCGATGTTCTATAGTGCTCGAATATCGCGACCTCACGTCCGAACCTGCATAGACATACTATGTCAGGACATCACGCCTTTCACCAAGCTTGGGTGCATCCTCCTGGATATGGACGGATGGGACAAGTGTACTGCTTAAATGATGACAGTGCGTTTGTTTAGTTGTTACTTTATCTACAACCGAAACTTTGAATTTCTTTGTATGGCATAATTATTAGATGTAAATGCTACCACACTCTAGTTAGTTAGTTTGGGTACGATGAATTTCGTTAACTATGTTTATGCTGCTTCTATTTGCTAACTCTTTCTCTCCGCAAGCCGGCGTCGTATATTATATTGCATATTATCATTGAATTCACTTGAGGATATATGCATATCTGATAGGTATATAGATCATCGATGGCGAGGTGGTATGCCCTATGCATAGGGAGGGTTCCGACAGTGTACGAGGAGTGGCCAGAGTTTCGGGCTCAAGTGTATCGCTTCCCGGGCGACAACCAGAAAGGATTTGATAGCAGAAGCGAGGCGGGAGCTAGTTACTTGAGGTGGACACTAGCGCGAGAGAGAAATCAGAACCAGTGCCTCAAGAACTACTACATAATCATGCTTTTGGTCATCGTGAACGCCCTTGTCTTGTATGAGATCATATCATAGCTAGGTTACATAGATGATGAAACATGAGCATGACCATGGGTAGTTGCATGTATTCGAGACTTGTAATAACCTGTATCGCTATATTTCCACACATGTATGTGTTCGACCATGAGTGATGATGATGATATGAGATGAATACATGCTTTTATTCATCCATGCCGATGATTAGACATTTTGGTATCATATCCGTTTCAATGAATATGCATGTTGTTATTGTATAGAAGATGTATCTATTTAAATAAAGCGAAATCCCCCCAAAAATTAAAAAATACTAGTAGTAGCGCTGGGCCAAGGATTACCAGCAGTGCGGTTATAACAGTAGCGTTGTAGACCTAAGCACGCTGCACATAGTTAGCATTGGCGCTTGCATAAGAAGCACTACTCGTACATGCTTTTACCAGCAAGGCCAACCCGCAAGCTATTGGGGAACGTTGCATGGGAAAAAGAAATCCTACGAACACCCAAGATCTATCTTTGGAGATGCATAGCTACGAGAGGAGGAGTGTATCTACAGACCCTTGTAGATCACTAAGCGAAAGCGTTAGGAAATGCGGTTGATGTAGTCGTACGTCTTCACGGTCCAATCATGATCCATCCCAATCTAGCAGCGAACGGACGACACCTGTGCGTTCACCACACGTGTAGCTCTATTAAGTCTCCTCCTCCTCGATCGAGTGAGCAAGGGCACAGTAGTAGATGAGTTCTCTGGCAGCACGACGGTGTGAAGATGATGGTGGTGGTGAAATCTCAGCATGGTTTCACCAAGCGATGCAGCCGACGCGAAGAAGAGAAAATGATCTAGAGGGAGAGGGAGAGCTGCATCATAGGCTTGGTGTATGGTTTCCCTCCGTCTCCTCACATATATAGGGGGAAGGGAGGAGGCCCGGCTGCCCTAGCGTTTCCCCTAGTGGTGGGGTGGCGGCCAATGGGAGGTGGCTTGGCTCCCAAGACAAGGGTGGCACCACCGCTAGGGCCTAGGTGGCTTGGCCCTCTACCAGTCCTAGCAGATGGGCCTAGGTGGGGAGAGGCACCCAGCCTACTAGGGGCTATTGTGCACACCTCTGAGCCCATGTGGCCCCTTTGGAGCAAGTCACTATTGGAATTCAGAATTTTGCCGTCTGCCTAGCCTTTACCGTCTGCTGACGCATGGCAAAGGTACTCTTTGTTGTCAGCTCTCACAGTGCTGACAGCAAAGAAGTGGCTGATGGCAAAGGTTTATTTTTTCCCGTCGGCCACCTCTTTGCCATCCGCTGGCGGACGGCAAATAAGCCCTATGCGGACGGCAAAGGGTGGGAAGACGGCAAAGCCCCCCCCCCCCAAACGGCTGAAACCCCACCCCCACCCACCCCGCCCCTTTGTCGTCTGCCTCAGAGTCATTTGTTGTGTGCCTGGGAGCACGGCGGACGGCAAAGGGAACGGTGGCCCACCAACCACACTAATGGCTGCCCCCACCCGATTCCTCCCCCACCCTGTCCCTTTGCCGTCTGCCTCGGAGTCCTTTGCTGTCTGCCTCGGAGCACAGCGGACGGCAAAGGGGCGGCCCACCAACCACACTAATGCCCGCCCCCTCCAACCGCCGCTTCCCACGTAGCCCACCCCGAATCCCCGCGCCTCCCCGTCGTCCCGCTCCTCAACCCCGCTCCTCAAATCTCGCCGTCCCGCACCAGGTGCTCCGTGCCGACGTCCCGCTGCTCCGGCCGCCGCGCCGCGCCGACCTGTCGTCCCGCTGCTCCGGCCCAAGGAGGCAGCGCCGTGCCACCCCGTCGTCCCGCTGCTCCGGCCAAAGGAGGCCGCGCCGCGCCGCCCCCTCATCCACCACCGCGCCCTCCTCCACCATCGTGCCCTCCTTCTCCCCACGACCCCTCCTTCACCACCGTGCCGCCCCTCCTCCATCACTACCCCTTCCAACTAGCGCACCGCCTCCTCCTCGCGCCCCTCCTCCTCTATGGTTGTCCTCCCTGCGCCGTCCTCATCGCTCGGCCGCCCCCCTCCCGTGAGTCCCTATTTTTTTTCCTTTTTCATATAATTTGTTAAGTCGGTTAGTTAGGTTACTTGTTAATTACCTATTGTTAATTAGGTTAGTTGTTAGTGGTAATGCCCATTCAAATTTTGGATCTTGTTCATGTTAGTTGTTAGTTTCTAGGTTAGTTAATTAGTAGATTTAGTGGTAGTTTAGTTAGTTGGTACATTCTGTTTAGCTTGTTGGTAGTTTAGTTAGTTGTTATATTTAGTTAGTTAATTAGTAGATTTTTTGTACCCAAGGCCCGATAGCAGACAAGTTTCACTACGAAGCTCCCCTACACTTACCCTAGCTAGCTTATGCGCGGCCATATTACCCGAACGACAAATCCTACTAACAATGAACTGATCGAAACAATTAAGCATTCTCTTGATATCTTGTACCCAAGGCCCGACAGCAGACAAGTTCCTATGTGGATGATTAATCTTCACCACCAGTGCCCTGCTATCCAGTTCCAAATGTGCTCGTTGGATGTTAGGACCAACAGCCACCTATAGTGTCCTTCTGCACGCCAACGCTTCTTCCGCTTCGGGATCAGGAATGCCTGGGAAGAAATGGCTAACTACAAACAAGAACATCGCATTATGATCCCGGAATACTGCCCCACCACCACCGTTTGTTCCTTGCTTCGAGACCGCGCCATCGGAGTTTATTTTTACCCATCCATTGACAGGAGGCTCCCATTTCTGGATAGTTTTTGGCTCCGGCTGTGACACCCTTGTCTCGTTCGCTGCTTTCCGATCTGACAGTTACACCTTTAGAGAATCTATTATTTCATGTGGCTGCTGCAGCTTCCGCCCCTCCCTTGTGTTGTTTCTGGCCAGCCATAGCCCGTAAGTAGCCTGTAGCATGAGCTCCTTCTCATGGTCAGCAGCGGCAGTGACCATTCAAGCAACCAAGATGAGAGAGCTTCTGGGAGGTCAAATTAACTGGTGGACTAGCCACCATCATGCCCAACTCCTCTTTCATCAGTTGCTAGAATGTGACCGAGTGTTGACTAGTGGTAGATTCTGTTAATTAGTAGATTTAGTAGGTAGTTTAGTGGTAGATTTTGTTTTGTTAATTAGTGGTAGCTATATTCTTTTTTAGTTACTTAGTGGTAGATTCTGTAGGTTAGTTAATTAGTGGGAGGTCAAATTAACCGGTGCACTATGTTGTGGTGTGTGTGCTTCCACTCGACCAGGCGTTGATGGCGGACGTGCTCTCCCTAAGCGGGCCGGTCAGGTAGCTGATGAGGTTGGAGGAGATGTCGTAGTATGCGAACCCCCGACCCCCCGACCGCCAAGGCCACTGACCCTCGACCCCCGACCCCCGACCCCCGACGCCACTCACCCGCGACCCCCGACCCCCTACCCCGACCCCCGACGCCACTAACCCCCAACTCCCGAGCCCCGACACCTCTTCAGCCTCTTGTTGACCGAAAAGACCCCAACCCCCGATGCCAGAGACCCTCGACCCCCGACGACACTGACCAACATAGTTATGAGTTAGGTCACATAGTTATGTTAATTATAAAAACATCGTATTTGTGTTGATCGTGTGAATTTCAATGTGCAGTTGTTCGACGACCTCCACGTGCGTTGGACGAGCTCCGCCCTTGCGTTTGTTGGTGAGAACAAATGACTTCTCCTCCTACCCCCTTAATTTGCTCTGTCCCGGCCTTCGTGCCGATGAAACTTGCTAGCTATAGGTTTCTTCAATCCTTAGTATGCGTGACCAGTATGCGTCTCCCGTTCGAAAGGGCGACATCGAAAGCACTCCGCGGCTCCTTCTTCGTCGCCGAGTGATGGGATGGGTACTTCGATTCCTACCTCGCCTCTTCGGAGAGTGTTGCTCTCTACTATGCAAGGAGCGCCCCCCGTGAGAGGAGGTCGATCCCCCATGAAGCCGAGAGGTACTAAAGGTACACGTTGTATTCATGTTGGTATTTATGTTGTACTCATGTTGTATGCATATTGGTTTTATATACATTTTATTACTCATGTTGGTGTTTATGTTGTACTAAAGGTACACGTGGCCGCAGGAGAGGTAGGGCGGTGGCTACCACGCCTTCTGAGGTGGAGGCTACACAGTCTCCGCCACCACCGCAAGCTGATTCACCTAAGCACATGACTTCTGGGGTGGATTCATATGAGGTGGAGGCTACACGGTCTCCGGTTCACGAGCCTCGGGTCGACGAGCCTCAGGTCGACGAGCCTTCGAACCACGAGACTAGTGTCCCGGAGGATTCGTTCCATGCGACTCCGGAGCAAAGCAGGGATGAGGGTACGTCCCCAGAGACCTAGTGGGATACCTGGGATGAGCCAAGTGGCCATGCTGGTAGCGACGAGGAGCTGGGTGAGGGGGCTACCGTCTACCAGCATGGTAGTTCGGGGCTCCCACTCGTGCCGGCGACCCCCGAGCAGAGGTGGTCGATTAGGCCAAATGGGGATAATTTACTCTTATTTAACCTTTTGCCTTCACGTTTTCTCAAATATCTAATGTTTTGGCTTTAATTTGTCATATCGTAAAGGTGTCCGCAAGCCCAACAACGTCCTTGGTGTGCTTTGCCGTAAAAAATTCCCAGGGTTTGTTATGTTCCCCGGTCGGGAGCGAGAGGTAGGAATGACCTGGGAGCACTACTTGGGTGCCCCGGCCCCGCGGGAGGTGGAGATCGATGGTGTTTTGTGCCACACGAGGGCCGACATGGTGATCCGACGGTTCTAGGTAATTTCTCCTTCACACAATTATAAATCAACCATAGCTAGTTATTGTACTAATCGGTGTAGTCTCATTTGTAGACCTACTACAAGTGTGAGGAGGGATACGAGGAGGACGCGGCAAAGGTTATCAAAACCGAATGTCGCCGCCTACTTCAAAACTTTCTGCACGAGGCTCGAGTGCAGGCTGTTCGAGACTACTATGCCATGCGGCGTATTAAGAAGGACAAGGCGAAGTGACGTGATTCTAAGATGGAGAAGGAGCATTACATGAAGGTAATTACATATTATTAAGGCTTTGTAGTTAGTTTCCTTGATTTGGTTCTTACGCGCTCAAATTTCTCTTCATTAACTTAGGTGCCCCCGAGATGGTGTGTGGATAAGATGGATTGTTGGGAGGCCTTGGTGGATCAGTGGTGCTTCGAAACGTAGGAGGCCAGCCACAACAACACCAAGGAGAGGCGTGGCAAAATGGTTGTTGTGCCACACCATGAAGGGAGCGTCAAATTAATCCAATTTGGCGAGAACTGGGTACGTGGTTTGCTTCATGCCTCATGCAATTCATTCTTAATGCTATCTTGAGCCCTTTACTAATACAATTTTCCTCTCTCTCTCTCTCTTTTAGGCGCGACACAATAAGACAGAGGTGCCACAGATGTACGACCTGTATGCGATGGCCCACACTGCCTCGTACAAGAAGGTCAAGGAATTTTCTGAGTCTGACCTCGAGCATCCAGAAAACTTCACCAACATCTCCTCCCACCACAAGCTCGTGAAGTACAGAGATCACGGGAAGGCGAGGAAAGGGGAGGACTTTAACCCGAGTGAAGGGCCTATTGATCCAGAGCTGGTGATGATAGCTGGCAACGGGAGGCCCCATGGCTTGATCGCCATTGGAGACGGCCTTATACGTTGTCCTAGCACTCTCCGGCAGATAAAGGCACGCCAAACGAGCTCCTGTCCGGAGATAACACCTCGTCCACGGCCAGTCGAGCTCGCCATCGAGGTTAGTTTAATGGACTCAACTATCTTTCCGCATTATGATGTGCGTTGGAACTAATATGATTACAATGCTAACAATGAGTTGTGTTGCAGGCTGCTATTCAGAAAGAGAGAGAGATAATGCATGCGGCTATGGAGGAGAAGGATAAGGAGATGAGGGACCTGGAGGAGAGGACAACTGCATTGGTGGAGGCGGACAGGGCACGGAATGATGTGTCTAACAGGGCCATATACGAGCTCTTCGTGGTAAGTTTCTTCTTCATGTTATTTCAAATCTTGCATTTTAATGTCCGTTTCATTAATAAAAAAAGTTTGACTTGTCCAAAACAAATGTAGAGTCTATGTGCGAGAAGAGCGGCCAAGTCCCTCCACCGATGCTAGTCATTAACATGGTGGGGATAGCGAATTTCATTTCAGTGCAGTGATCTTAAGAGTGTCCTCATGCAAACGACACATTGCAAATGATGTTTGATGCTGAATATCTCTCGAAACGCATCGCACGACCCTTCAACAGTGGAGCCTTCTCCAGGTGAAACAAGCCAGAGCCACCGTGCTTCACCGCCGTGATGACGATAATGGTATGTTATTTCTAGTGTTTTAATAAAAATTACATATACTTAGCTAAGTTCTCTCCTAAATGACATAATAAGGCTTAGGTAGCTTGAAGATGACCTATTCCCCCTAACTTAGGTATATAATGGCCTATAATTAGCTTAGCTAGATCGAAATTGGCTTAATAAGCATAGTTTGCTCCGGAATGACCTATTTTACCCAAGTTAGCTCCGAAATGACCTATAGGTAGATAGGCTTCCACCTAAATGACATAATTAGCTCCAAAAATGCATTCTTAGCTAATTTTGCTCGAAGAAGGGGACAAGAGGAGAAGAAAGAGGAAAAATGAAAGGAAGGAAGAAGAAGAAGAAGAGAAGAAGAAGAAGGAAAGAAGAAGGATAAGAAGAAGGAGAAGAAGGAGGAGAAGAAGGAGAAGGAGGAGCTCCTTCTCCTTCATCTTCTTTCTCCTTCTTCCTCCTTCTCATTCTCCTTCTTATTTTCTTCTTCTTCTCCTCTTCCTTCTCCTCCTCCTCCTCCTCCTTCTTCTTCTTTTACTTTTTCTTCTCTTCTTGCTTCTTCTCTTTCTCTTCTTCCTCCTTCCTCCTTCTCCTTCTCCTTCTTCTTTTCTTCTTCTTCTCCTCTTCCTTCTGCTCCTCCTTCTTTTACTTGTTCTTCTCTTCTTGCTTCTTCGCTTTCTCTTCTTCTACGTAGCTTAGACTCATCCAAGAAAGACTAAATTGGCTAATTATCATACAAAATGACATAATTAACTTAGTTAGGTGAAAACATCATAAGAACCTTGGTTAGCTCATTAAAATGAAATAATAAGCTCAAAATGGCATAAGAACCTTGGTTAGCTCATGAATACTATATACTTAGCTTAGCTTCCACCTAAACGATATAATAAGCCAATTTAGCTCGAATATGGCTTAATAAGCATAGTTAGCTCCAAAATGACAGATTTAACCCAAGTGAGCTCCGAAACGACCTATAGTTAGCTAGGCTTCCACCTAAATGACATAATTAGCTTAGTGAGCTCCAAAATGACCCATTTAATAAAAAATTACCTATAGTTAGGTAAGTTTTCTCCTAAATGACATAATAAGGCTTACGTAGCTGTAAGATGACCTATTCCCCTAACTTAGGTATTAAATGGCCTATAATTAGCTTAGCTAGATCCAAAATGGCTTAATAAGCATAGTTTGCTCTGGAATGACACATTTTACCCAAGTTAGCTCCGAAATGACTTATAGTTAGCTAGGCTTCCACCTAAATGGCATAATTAGCTTAGTTAGCTCCAAAATAGTCTGTTTAATAAAACATGACCTATACTTAGCTAATTATCCTCGAAATGACATAATTAGCTCCAAAAAGGCATTCTTAGCTAATTTAGCCCGAAGAACGGGACTAGAGGAGAAGAAATAGGAAAAAGAAAGGAATGAAGAAGAAGAAGAAGAGAAGAAGAAGAAGAGAAGAAGAAGGATAAGAAGAAGGAGAAGAAGGAGGAGAAGAAGGAGAAGGAGCTCCTCCTTCTCCTTCTTCTTCCTCCTTCTTCCTCCTTCTCCTTCTTCTTTTCTTCTTCTTCTCCTCTTCCTTCTCCTTGTCCTCCTCCTCCTCCTCCTCCTTCTTTTACTTCTTCTTCTCTTCTTGCTTCTTCTCTTTCTCTTATTCTACGTAGCTTAGACTCATCCAAGAAAGACTAAATTGGCTAATTATCCTACAAAATGACATAATTAGCTTAGTTAGGTGAAAACATCATAAGAACTTTGGTTAGCTCATTAAAATGAAATAATAAGCTCAAAATGTCCTAAGAACCTTGGTTAGCCCATGAATATTATATACTTAGCTTTGGCTTCCACTGAAATGATATAATTAGCCAATTTAGCTCCAATATGGCTTAATAAGCATAGTTAGCTCCAAAATGACATATTTAACCCAAGTAAGCTCCGAAACGACCTATAGTTAGCTAGGCTTCCACCTAAATGACATAATTAGCTTAGTTAGCTCCAAAATGACCTATTTAATAAAATTGACCTATAGTTAGCTAAGTTCTCTCCTAAATGACATAATAAGGCTTACGTAGCTGCAAGATGACATATTTACCCTAACTTAGGTATTGAATGGCCTATAATTAGCTTAGCTGGATCCAAAATGGCTTAATAAGCATAGTTTGCTCCGGAATGACACATTTTACCCAAGTTAGCTCCGAAATGACCTATAGTTAGCTAGGCTTCCACCTAAATGACATAATTAGCTTAGTTAGCTCCAAAATGGTCTATTTAATAAAACATGACCTATACTTAGCTAATTATCCTCGAAATGACATAATTAGCTCCAAAAAGGCATTCTTAGCTAATTTAGCCCGAAGAACGGGAGAAGAGGAGAAGAAAGAGGAAAAATGAAAGGAAGGAAGAAGAAGAAGAGAATAAGAAGAAGAGAAGAAGAAGAATAAGAAGAAGGAGGAGAAGAAGGAGAAGGAGCTCCTCCTTCTCCTTCTTCTTCCTCCTTCTTCCTCCTTCTCCTTCTCCTTCTTCTTTTCTTGTTCTTCTCCTCCTCTTCCTTCTCCTTCTCGTCCTCCTCCTCCTCCTCCTTCTTTTACTTCTTCTTCTCTTCTTGCTTCTTCTCTTTCTCTTCTTCTACGTAGCTTAGACTCATCCAAGAAAGACTAAATTGGCTAATTATCCTACAAAATGACATAATTAGTTTAGTTAGGTGAAACCATCATAAGAACCTTGGTTAGCTCATTAAAATGAAATAATAAGCTCAAAATGGCATCAGAACCTTCGTTAGCTCATGAATATTATATACTTAGCTTTGGCTTCCACCTAAATGATATAATTAGACAATTTAGCTCCAATATGGCTTAATAAGCATAGTTAGCTCCAAAATGACATATTTAACCCAAATGAGCTCCGAAACGACCTATAGTTAGCTAGGCTTCCACCTAAATGACATAATTAGCTTAGTTAGCTCCAAAATGACCTATTTAAAAAAATGACCTATAGTTAGCTAAGTTCTCTCCTAAATGACATAATAAGGCTTACGTTGTTGCAAGATGACCTATTCCCCCTAACTTAGGTATTAAATGGCCTATAATTAGCTTAGCTAGATCCAAAATGGCTTAATAAGCATAGTTTGCTCGACAATGACATATTTTACCCAAGTAGCTCTGAAATGACCTATAGTTAGTTAGGCTTCCACCTAAATGACATAATTAGCTTAGTTAGCTCCAAAATGGTCTATTTAATAAAACATGACCTATACTTAGCTAATTATCCTCGAAATGACATAATTAACTCCAAAAAGGCATTCTTAGCTAATTTAGCCCGAAGAAGGGGACAAGAGGAGAAGAAAGAGGAAAAATGAAGAGAAGGAAGAAGAAGAAGAAGAAGAAGAGACGAAGAGGGAGAAGGAGGAAGAAGAAGGAGAAGGAGAAGAAGGAGGAGAAGAAGGAGAAGGAGCTCCTCCTTCTCCTTCATCTTCTTCCTCCTTCTCCTTCTCCGTCTTCTTTTCTTCTTCTTCTTCTCTTCCTTCTCCTTCTTCTCCTCCTCCTCCTCCTCCTTCTTCTTTTACTTATTATTCTCTTCTTGCTTCTTCTCTTGCTCTTCTTCTACGTAGCTTAGACTCATCCAAGAAAGACTAAATTGACTAATTATCCTACAAAATTTACATAATTAGCTTAGTTAGGTGAAAACATCATAAGAACCTTGGTTAGCTCATTAAAATGAAATAATAAGCTAAAAATGGCATAAGAACTTTGGTTAGCTCATGAATATTATATACTTAGCTTGGCTTCCACCTAAATGATATATTTAGCCAATTTAGCTCCAATATGGCTTAATAAGCATAGTTAGCTCCAAAATGACATATTTAATCCAAGTGAGCTCCGAAACGACCTATAGTTAGCTAGGCTTCCACCTAAATGACATAATTAGCTTAGTTAGCTCCAACATGACCTATTTAATAAAAAATGACCTATAATTAGCTAAGTTCTCTCTTAAATGACATAATAAGGCTTACGTAGCTGCAAGATTACCTATTCCCCCTAACTTAGGTATTAAATGGCCTATAATTAGCTTAGCTAGATCCAAAATGGCTTAATAAGCATAGTTTGTTCCGGAATGACACATTTTACCCAAGATAGCTCCGAAATGACCTATAATTAGCTAGGCTTCCACCTAAATGACATAATTAGCTTAGTTAGCTCCAAAATGGTCTATTTAATAAAACATAACCCATACTTAGCTAATTATCCTCGAAATGACATAATTTGCTCGAAAAAGGCATTCTTAGCTAATTTAGCCCGAAGAACGGGACAAGAGGAGAAGAAAGAGGAAAAATGAAAGGAAGGAAGAAGAAGAAGAGAATAAGAAGAAGAGAAGAAGAAGGATAAGAACAAGGAGAAGAAGGAGGAGAAGAAGGAGAAGGAGCTCCTCCTTCTCCTTCTTCTTCCTCCTTCTCCTTCTCCTTCTTCTTTTCTTCTTCTTCTCGTCTTCCTTCTCCTTCTCCTCCTCCTCTGTCATAGCCCTAGATTGTGTTGTTTTTTTTATTTTTGGTTGCATCAGAAAGCATCCATGCATGATGTTAATATCCTTTTGAACCCTAAATGGGGATGACCAAACCCTAGCACCAAATAAAATCCAAATAGGTTCAACAAGGATTATTTTTAATGAACTCAATTGGTCTTAAAAAATGTTCACCCTTTTTGGTAAATGTTGGAACCAACATACCAGACGTGATAAACTTTTTAACAACTCTTTTGTCATTTTAAGTTAATCTTAAAATGCTTCCCGCGCGATAGCGTTCCCCTGAGCTCCTCCCCGACGAGCTCGACTGCCGGCCGCCGCGCACGCTCCTCGCCGGCACCTCTCTCGACCACCCTAGCCCTCTTGCAACCCCTTGCCAGAATGGCCGCTTCGCCAACGTCCCGTAACTGCAATCTGCGCTCGTTTTGGACCCGTGTTGCGCGTTTTAGCACAACTCCGGCGAGCCCTCTGCCGCGGCTCAGTCGCCGGCGACCACCTTCCGGCGGGGGCCAACGTGGCCAATCATTAGCTAGTGCTAACCCCCCCTAGTCGCTGACAGAGGGCCCCACATGGGGTCAAAGCTTGATTAGCCTCTGGTTTGACCGGGGATTAGCCGTGTATCACTGACCGGTGGGCCCTGTCTGTCGGGTTTGACTCTGACCAGGCCAGTTGACATGCTGACGCAATGCTGAGGCAGTAATTGGTTTTTTAATATAAAATAATTCCATAAAATGCCTAAAAATTCTAAAAATCATAAAAAATAATCTGTAAGTCCAATGAAAATAATTTATATATGAAAAATGATCAGAAAAATTCAAAGAATCTGATTATGACATTTTCATGCTCGTTTAAGAAAGTTAACAACACCAAATAGGCAAAATGATGAATAGGGTAAATTTAATAAATAGTTTGGAGTTGGAATTTGATTCCTATTTGAATTCCACTTCAATTACTATGACCAAACAATGATCTAGGAAACTCAGCACCCCAATATGCCATCTTCATGCATGCTCAAACAAGTTGTAACTGAGCATCAGGTCGAATAAATTAAAAGGGTATCTGGAAAATACATTGCTAGAAGTGATGTTTGAATTCTAATTCAAATCCAGCTTCAACCTAAGAAATGGTAGCTATATTGGCCTGCCACATTTCATCTCCATTTCTTGATCATGCATCATAGTGTTGCATTTCCGTGAAGTAATTGTTGTTCCTTTCTTGTTTGCCGGTGCTGTTCCCTCTCGGTAGATGATGGTTCCGACGATGTGATCGTTGACATTGATGAAGACTCATTGCTATCTTCAGACGTGTCAGGCAAGCAAACCCCCTTGAGCATATTGATATAAACCCACTCTCTCGCTCCTGCTCTCTTTTACTGCATTCGGACAAACACGATTCAACTGTACATGTTATCGGTAGTTGAACCCATTCCTCTGCATGACCTGATGTTGTCACAGTAAATGGTTGAAACCACTTAGCATGAGTAGCAACTGCTTGAGCCTTGTTGTGCTTACTCATCCATGCTTGCTTACAATGCCTGCTATGCTTAGAATCGTGTCGGGTCTGATCCATCTGGATGATGAATCGGAATGGTTGTGTTCATGTCATATAGTGTGAGAGTAAAACTGTGAATCCGATTTGGTAAAGGTAGCGATGAGAGGCCATGTAGGAGTACATGGTGGGTTGTCTCATTGGGACCGTCCTCAAGAACTGAGTTCTGTGTATGTTATCCAAGACAAGATACTACCATGCATTGGGCCCTGAAATATGACCCTGCTCGGCTTATTAATTACCTAGACCTATGTCCAGGAGTTGCAAATAGTTTCTGGTGTTTGTAGGAAAAGTGTTGGTGGCCGTGTTTAGCTCTACCCGACGGGTTAGGCTTCTCTGTGGTAGATACACAGTGGCACCGTGTACCAAGTGGCACCCGGATGGTGGGCTTGGGAACCCTGCGCACATCGTTTGGGGACGTAGAGGAAACCTCGGCCGGACTTCCTTGCGGGTTCAGTCTCAAATAGGCGATAAACCTGGACTAGGGTCTTGTGTGGTTAACGGTCGTGGCTGACACCCACGCCAGTGCTTCCGCTTGAAGGTTGCCGAGATGCATGACGTGCATATGGTGCTAAGTGGTGAGAGCATGTGTGAAGAATTATACCCCTGCAGGGTGAATCAATCTGTTCGAATAGCCGCGTCCTCGAATATGGACTACTTGGAAGAATTACGTGGTACATAGACAACTTAAATGGATACTCTAAAACATGCAAGTTAAGTGTGAGTGCTATGGAAGGCCTTCTCGTAGGGAAACGAGAGTGGATCCATAGTAGTCTGATGCATTGGTGAATATGTGGACTCATGTGCGCTATCCCACCTCAAAGAAAGAACTTGTAATCGTAGTACAGGTTAGCCAAGAGTCAAAGTTGGCTTGTTGCAATCAAACCCCACTGTCCTTTCATTGGAACATGGTGCATATGTCGATAGTTCTGATGTAAGTCTTGTTGAGTACCTTTGTACTCATGGTTGCTTTATTTATGTTTTGCAGAGAAGATTTAGTCTCATTAAAGGTTTCTACGCGATGTATTCGACGTTGACCGGAATAGCTTGGGAATCCTAGACAGAGGTCTGGTTCCTTTGGTAGGGTCGTAGTAGCTTTTCAGGCTCTTCCAGCCACTTTTAGTAGATGTTTGTACCCAGACATGTTGTGTTTCCGCTTGATGTTTGTATGACTTGAGTGACGGGTCACGAGACCCCTGTTTGTAGTATCATACTATATTGATTCCTATGATTCTTTAATAAAATCTTGAGTCATAGAGTTATGTTGTGATGCCATGTTGTATCTACGCATATAGTGCATATTGTGTGTATGTTATGAAATGCATTATATGTGTGGGATTCGACACCTAGTTGTGTGCCTTTAGGAGTACTCTTTACAGGGAAATGCCTCTTTGTGCTTCTATCGAGCCTTGGTAGCTTGCTACTTCTCTAGACACATTGATTGACCGGCGTGTATCCTTCTTTGCTGTTGTGTCTGTCCCCTCGGAGAAATGTCACGCGGTGTAATGGAGTCCTTGTAGCTTTCTACGACTCGTCTACACACGCTGTTGATCGACACCTGCTTTGCTGGGTTATGTATGCGTGTCCCAGTACGGATGTACCGCTTGGGTTTATAACAAGTCATGTCGACCCGGGTTCTTTGTCGTTTGAACGCTAGCAACATATTCATATACGTGAGACAAAAGACGCAAACGGTCCCGGCCAAGGTAAGTTGGCAGCCGTGGAGTTTACCGTGCGTGAGGCCGCAAAGTGATGTGACGTGTTACATGCTAGGTTCTTATGACTCAGGATCGGGGTCCCGACAGCTTTGGTATCAGAGCTTGACTGCGTGTAGGATAACCGAGCCAAACTGGTCGATGTTGTGTCTAGCAACTCTTTAGTTATATAAGGGAATTGTTTGTGGAAGGGAACGTAAGGCTCTTTTTACTCCTTTCCTTGTGTCATTTTATTCTGAGTCATCCTCTTCTTTATTCTTTGGGGTTTAAGAATTAGGATTTCTCATCTATTCATTAGGATGATGAGTTACTATGTTGGAGACCTATAGCAAAGTGGTTGTCTTCAAGAATCAGTGTCTCCATAAGAATTCATTGTTATGATGTCAGTTTTCTTGCAGGTTGCCTCATATATATTTCATGCCCGTACAACCGTTATGTTGTCCGATTTTTCCAAAGTTCCCAAACAATCTGTTGCAATTGCAAATTCCTTCCTCTTATTTCTAATGTCTTTTGGCCAGACCAAGCACACTAATCATCGTGATGAGGTACTTCATTACCTCGACCTATTGTTGAAGTATTAGGAAACCATGTCACCTCGAAAAAACCCACCCAATAGTCTAGATGTGTTCTATGTTTCCAGTGTGATAATTTTGGCCATCATATTAGAAAACATCTCGTGATGTTATTTAGTTCGTAAGTATTCTATTTCTAGATTTTTGAATCCAAGGATCATTTTGCTCACTTCTATTGATAGTGTTGCTAGTTCCTTTAGAATGGTTAGTAACCTTGTTGTAGCTCCCAAGGTTCATGGTATATCATTCTTTCAATACCATGGATCATCTTTGGCAGATGTTCTTCGTGAACTAAAGGTCATAACAAGAGTGCTCGTGATGAGTTCTCTACTCCATATTGTTATTCTGCCAACTCCGCCCTTCTGCATGGGTTATCTGGAAGAATTATGTTGAACTCGTTCGACATGCTAATCCATGCATCCACAACTCAAGAAACCATGTGCTCTTGAGTTGGCCCTACCTAGTTGTATTGTGACCTTCATTTATGAAAGGATAGTCAAGAGTAGTTGTGCATTCATGTCATCGATGTCTTCTATTCCATGGTCTATCAAGTTGTTCTATTCTTGAATGACTGAGAGAAGCAAACTCCAGTACCTCATCCATTTCTTGGATTGGGTCAATGTAGTTGTATTACGCGGATCGAAAGGCTAACCCAGCTTTTGTTTTGTTCTATCTCGGAGTATTACTCTTTTTTTGTCAAGAATGTCGTGAGAATTGCACCATCTCTTATGAGCTCTTGATGTAGTGATACTTCTCGATATCATTGTTCATTCCTCGGTTTTCGTGTTGGTTGTAACCGGAATATCGACAAGTGAACCATGATGTGTGAAATCAATACTCCTAGTAATGCCATTGTTTAGTAGTTAATGGACAATAAATTCACTCTTATGGTGATGGTGGTTGAATCGTCATCCTAAGATTGACCGTGCTACCTAGTCCATGTTTCATGGTGCACTTTTTGATCGATGGGTTAGGATTGTGTCAATCCCTTTCTCTGTTGATCACATCATCTTGCCGTGAAAAGCGAGATTGTTCCCGAGCTTAATGATATATCGGTGGTTCGTAATATTCTAAGTATCTTCTCGGAAGTATTACCAGGTTGTTTCCTGATTGATATGTCGATCTTATGACTAAATTGGTCTTTCTATAACCAACCCTTTCTCCAAGAATCCGTGTTGGATACCCCGAGCTAGTTGGTTAAGCTAAACAACAACTTGGAGAGTTGGAAGATAAAAGCTGCGCCTAAACTTAGCTCATTTAAAGAGGATATTTTTCCTGTTGTGTGAGTCTGAAGAAGATAATATTGTCATCGGCTGATTCCTGTGATCAATTGTTGCATATATTATCTTGTCCAATTTTGATTTGAGTATGGGTTATTGTCAAATCAAACTGAGAGGCAAAGATTTTCGTAATGGTGTCTTACCATGGATTTCTCTGAGCATACATCATTATATTCTTTGATCTGACCAATGCTTTTATCTTGCTCACATAATTATGGAAATCCATTTATATGGGTATTTTGATGAATTGTTGTTGAGCCCATCGGCAACATTTACACTTGTTCCATGATTTATGTTGAACATTAAGCTAGTGCTGGAAACTTTGTAGACATTGTCTTCGTATCTCGAACACGAGGTATATGTTAGGGTAAGAAGTGACTTCCTCTAATTCATGTGCATCTGATGCTAGTTGCCGCCGTGAATTCGAGAAAAGTTAATTTGTTCCTTCGGAATCATCCCAAGTCAATCATCCACGTGCGAAGTATTCTGTGGTTTGATAGACTGATCCTCTTCACTCCATATGTATCTCCTAGCACACCAAGCCACTGATTGATTTGTTCAAGGAAAAGAAGTTAAGTGCCATTCCTGAAGGTACCAGACAGACTTGCACATGGCTTTGTCATCCGGAATGATGGTTCCCAAACCAGAACTCGGTAGTGTTTTGTTGTAAGACTTCTTCATGTGGTCATCATTGTCTTGCGCAGTGTGTTCACATGTGTCTTGCAATCCAGCTCATGTTTTGGAGTTGGCTTCCATAGTTCATTTCCCAAGAATCTCGCAACATTGTCTCATCGATTTGTGTTGCAAACTTTCTCTTCAGACATGCTGAGTCTGAAACATCATGTCACCAACCGGAGCTGAATCTCAGGCAGTTATAATGGTTGGCACTTTTCCCAAGAATTATAATATTGGTCTCTGTGTAACCCGGAAAAGTGATGTCCTGGCTAACACACCTAAACGGAAGACTTAATATTATAATATCTCTCATCAGCAACCTTAGCCATTTCCCGTGAGGTTTTTGTATGACTTATTTCTGAAGTTGTTCCTCATGGACTTCCTTTGATGCCCCGAAGTCCGACCTATACTTGATGTGCTAGGTATCAAGCATGACCTATAATTGGGTTGTACTAGTACATCAAGGAGAACATTAGAAGCGGAGTGCTAAATGTCTCTCGGTCGATTAACCAGATTTCGTTCCCTTGGCACAGCTAAGGTAAAATATGAGAAAGTGTTGTCTTCCTTTGCATCTGCATCCTCCATCACTGTTCATCATAGTAGTAAGATGTGTCACCAAGATCTTGGCACAGATATTGGTAAAACCTTGATGAATATGGAAATGATCAAGTTCTTGAGAGCATGCTCAGGCACTAGGTTATATCCTCGGTAGTAATGGATTGTGCCTTTCGTTTGCCGAGTTGTTCTGTAACCCTAGTTTCATTCCAAACTGAGTATGCCATTCTTTCAAATTCCTTCAAACAATCATCTATGAATTGCCTTACTCTGGTAGGAAGAGTTTTAATGATATTGTATCAAAAGTAATTCTTTTTGCCACTTAAGGGAATAACTCTACGAGTCACCCTCCTATGGTGCCCCGTTATGGTATGAAGGGTAACTTAATCCTCGCTACTTTGAAACCTCATCATCATTTGTTTTAAGCGTGGATTTGCTTCCTACTAATTGAACCTTTGTCATATGCCTCACTTCCTCGTTTCCATCATGAGTGTTGTGTTTCAGCTCAAGGGACGTCTCTATGTTTCATTCTATGAGTTGATCATGAGTTGCCCAATCTTCGAGGAGATCGAATCTTGTAGAGTCTTTGTGTTCTTGTCGTTGTGATATATAAAGACCTCGAAGACAAAGATGTCAAGACCAGCATGATGCAATGATTCAATATCTCTGAGAAGGGCAATTGGATCATGAAAATTGCGATAGCTTAGTGTCCCCTCTTCCTCTTGCCGACTACGCTTGAATCTCGGGACGAGATTCTTGTTTAATGGGGGTGAGTTGTCTTAGCCCTAGATTGTGTTGTTGTTTTTGTTTTTGGTTGCATCATAAAGCATCCATGCATCATGTTAAAATCCTTTTGAACCCTTAATGGGGATGACCAAACCCTAGCACCAAATAAAATCCAAACAGGTTCAACAAGGATTATTTTTAATGAACTCAATTGGTCTTCAAAAATGTTCACACTTTTTGGTAAATGTTGGAAGAAACATACCAGAGGTGATAAAGTTTTTAACAACTCTTTTGTCATTTTAAGTTAATCTTAAAATGCTTCTGAAAATGATAACTAACGTGCTATAAGTACTTTAGTATTTGCAAACATGATGAATCTTTTTGTGGAGCCAGGAATAATCCAAACAAAACCCCAAAAATAATTTCATTAATTTTTGACTTAAGTTTGAAGCCAAAACAAAATAAAATAACTGCCAGAAATATAAAAAACAGACAAAATAGAAAGAAAAAGAAGAATAAGAAAGAACTTACCTGGCCCAACACTTGGAGCCCATCTAGCCCAAGTGCCATTCATCCTCAACCTCTCGCCAGGAGGAGAGGCGTGGCATGCGCGGAGGCCTCCACCTCTTACTTCGCGCTGGAGGCGCCTCCTCCATCCCTATCTCGCGCCTGAGACGATGTGGATGAGCCCGTGGACCATTTCCCCCTCTCTCTCTTCTTCCCTCGCGCAGCATCTTCTCCCACTCGCCATGGCCGAGCTTGGCTCGAGCAGGCCACCGCTGTCCACGTAGCCCCGACCTCCCCTCGCCTCTCCGAGATGCTCAGGGATCAGCCGCGACGTTCCGATCCTCCCCGCCTCAGGAATCGAAGTCGGAGCCCCCCTGGCGCTGCCGCCCTCGTCGTCTTCATCTCCAATCACTGAGATCCGCCGCTGTCGATCTGCTGCCACCGGGCCTCTCCGACCTCCACGATGCCAAAAATGGAACCCCCGTGACTCCTGCTCCTTTCCCCTCTCTTTCCCGCACGATAGAGTTCCCCTGAGCTCCTTCCCGACGAGCCCGACTTCCAGCTTCCACGCACGCTCGTCGCCGGCACCTCTCCCGGCCACCCTAGCCCTCTTGCTACCCCCTGCCAGAATGGCCGCTTCGCCAGCGTCCCGTAGTTGCAATCCGCGCTCGTTTTGGACTCCTGTAGCGCGTTTTAGCACAACTCCGGCGAGCCTCCACCATGGCTCAGTCGCCGGCGACCACCTTTTGGTGGGGGCCGACGTGGCCAATCATTAGCCAGTGCTAACCCCCCTAGTCACTGACAGAGGGCCCACATGGAGTCAAAGCTTGATTAGCCTCTGGTTTGACCGGGGATTAGCCCTGTGTCACTGACCGGTGGGCCCTGGCAGTCAGGTTTGACTCTGACCACGCGAGTTTACCTGGTGACGCAATGCTGAAGCAGTAATTGATTTTTTAATATAAAATAATTTCAGAAAATGCCTAAAACTTTTAAAAATCATAGAAAATAATCTGTAAGTCCAATGAAAATAATTTATACATGAAAAATGATCAGAAAAATCCAAAGAATCTGTTTATGGCATTTTCATGCTGGTTTAAGAAACTAAAAACACCAACTAGGCAAAATGATGAATAGGGTAAATTTAATAAATAGTTTGGAGTTGGAATTTGATTCCTATTTGAATTCCACTTCAATTACTATGACCAAACAATGATCTAGGAAACTCAGCACCCCAATATGGCATCTTCTTGCATGGTCAAACAAGTTGTACCTGAGCATCAGGTCGAATCAATTAAAAGGGTATCCGGAAAATACCTTGCTAGAAGTGATGTTTGAATTCTAATTCAAATCCAGCTTCAACCTAAGAAATGGTAGCTATATTGGCATGCCACATTTCATCTCCATTTCTTGATCATGCATCATAGTGTTGCATTTTCGTGAAGTAATTGCTGTTCCTTTCTTGTTTGCCGGTGTTGTTCCCTCTCGGTAGACGATGGTTCCGACGATGTGATCGTTGACATTGATGAAGACTCATTGCTATCTTCAGACGTGTCAGGCAAGCAAACCCCCTTGAGCGTATTGATATAAACCCACTCTCTCGCTCCTGCTCTCTTTTACTGCATTAGGGCAAACACGATTCAACTGTACATGTTATCGGTAGTTGAACCCATTCCTCTGCATGACCTGATTTTGTCACAATAAATAGTTGAAACCACTTAGCATGAGTAGCAACTGCTTGATCCTTGTTGTGCTTACTCATCCTTGCTTGCTTACAATGCCTGCTATGCTTAGAATCGTGTCGGGTCTGATCCATCTAGATGATGAACCGGAATGGTTGTGTTCATGTCCTACAATGTGAGAGTAAAAGTGTGAATCCGATTTGGTAAAGGTAGCGATGAGAGTCCATGTAGGAGTACATGGTGGGTTGTCTTATTGGGACCGTCCTTAAGAACTGAGTTCTGTGTATCTTATCCAAGAAAAGATACTACCATGCATTGGGCCCTGAAATATGATACAGCTCGGCTTATTAGTTACCTAGACCTATGTCCAGGAGTTGCAAATAGTTTCTGGTGTTTGTAGGAAAAGTGTTGGTGGCCGTGTTTAGCTCTACCCGACGGGTTAGGCTTCTCTGTGGTAGATACACAGTGGCACCGTGTACCAAGTGGCACCCGGATGGTGGGCTTGGGAACCCTGCGCACATCGTTTGGGGACGTAGAGGAAACCTCGGCCGGACTTCCTTGCGGGTTCAGTCTCAAATAGGCGATAAACCTGGACTAGGGTCTTGTGTGGTTAACGGTCGTGGCCGACACCCACGCCAGTGCTTCCGCTTGAAGGTTGTCGAGATGCATGACGTGCATATGGTGCTAACTAGTGAGAGCATGTGTGAAGAAGTATACCCCTACAGGGTGAATCATTCTATTCGAATAGCCGCGTCCTCGGATATGGACTACTTGGAAGCATTACGTGGTACATAGACAACTTAAATGGATACTCTAAAACATGCAAGTTAAGTGTGAGTGCTATGGAAGGCCTTCTCGTAGGGAGACGAGAGTGGATCCATAGTGGTGTATTGCATTGGTGAATATGTGGACTCGTGTGCGCTATCCCACCTCAAAGAAAGAACTTGTAATCGTAGTATAGGTTAGCCAAGAGTCAAAGCTAGGTTGCTGCAATCAAACTCCACAGTCCTTTCATTGGAACATGATGCATATGTAGATAGTTTTGATGTAAGTCTTGCTGAGTACCTTTGTACTCACGGTTGCTTTATTTATGTTTTGTAGAGAAGCTTTAGTCTCATTAAAGGTTTCTACGTGATGTGTTCGACGTTGACCGGAATAGCTTGGGAATCCCAGACAGAGGTCTAGTTCCTTTGGTAGGGTCATAGTAGCTTTTCAGGCTCTTCCAGCCACTTTTAGTAGATGTGTGTACCAAGAC
This sequence comes from Hordeum vulgare subsp. vulgare, assembly GCF_904849725.1. Classification (NCBI taxonomy): domain Eukaryota; kingdom Viridiplantae; phylum Streptophyta; class Magnoliopsida; order Poales; family Poaceae; genus Hordeum; species Hordeum vulgare. The sequence continues at coordinate 101,220,873 of NC_058524.1, read as the reverse complement.
ATGTTGTGTTTCCGCTTGATGTTTGTATGACTTGAGTGACGGGTCACGAGGCCCCTGTTTGTAATATCATACTATATTGATTCCTATGAGTCTTTAATAAAATCTTGAGTCATAGAGTTATGTTGTGATGCCATGTTGTATCTATGCACATAGTGCATATTGTGTGTATGTTATGAAATGCATTATATCTGTGGGATTCGACACCTAGTTGTGTGCCTTTAGTAGTACTCTTTACAAGGAAATGCCTCTTTGTGCTTCTATCGAGCCATGGTAGCTTGCTACTGCTCTAGACACATTGATTGACCGGCGTGTATCCTTCTTTGCTGCTGTGGCTGTCCCCTCGGGGAAATGTCACGCGGTGTAATGGAGTCCTTGTAGCTTTCTATGACTCATCTACACACGCTGTTGATCGACACCTGCTTTGCTGGGTTATGTATGCATGTCCCTGTACGGATGTACCGCTTGGGTTTATAACTAGTCATGTCGACTCTGGTTCTTTGTCGTTTGAACGCTAGCAACATATTCATATACGTGAGCCAAAAGACGCAAACGGTCCCGGCCAAGGTAAGGTGGCAGCCGTGGAGTTTACCGTGCGTGAGGCCGCAAAGTGATGTGATGTGTTACAGGCTAGGCTCTTATGACTCAGGATCGGGGTCCCGACATCCTCCTCCGCCTCCTCCTCCTTCTTCTTTTACTTCTTCTTCTCTTCTCGCTTCTTCTCTTTCTCTTCTTCTACGAAGGTTAGACTCATCCAAGAACGAACAAATTGGCCAATTATCCTACAAAATGACATAATTAGCTTAGTTAGGTAAAAACATCATAAGAACCTGGGTTAGCTCATTAAAATGAAATAATAAGCTCAAAATGGCATAAGAACCTTCGTTAGCTCATGAATATTATATACTTAGCTTTGCCTTCCACCTAAATGATATAATTAGCCAATTTACCTCCAATATGGCTTAATAAGCATAGTTTGCTCCAAAATGACATATTTAACCCAAGTGAGCTCCGAAGCGACCTATAGTTAGCTAGCCTTCCACCTAAATGACATAATTAGCTTAGTTAGCTCCAAAATGACCTATTTAATAAAAAATGACCTATAGTTAGCTAAGTTCTCTCCAAAATGACATAATAAGGCTTATGTATGTCCAAGATGACCTATTCCCCCTAACTTAGGTATTAAATGGCCTATAATAAGCTTAACTAGATCCAAAATGGCTTAATGAGCATAGTTTGCTCCGGAATGACATATTTTACCCAAGTAGCTCCGAAAGGACCTATAGCTAGCTCGGCTTCCACCTAAATGACATAATTAGCTTAGTTAGCTCCAAAATGGTCTATTTAATAAAACATGACATATACTTAGCTAATTATCCTCGAAATGACATAATTAGATCCGAAAAGGCATTTTAGCTAATTTAGCCCGAAGAAGGGGACAAGAGGAGAAGAAACAGGAAAAATGAAAAGAAGGAAGAAGAAGAAGAAGAGAAGAAGAAGGAGAAGGAGGAAGAAGAAGGAGAAGGAGAAGAAGGAGGAGAAGAAGGAGAAGGAGATCCTCCTTCTCCTTCATCTTCTTCCTCATTGTTCCTCCTTCTCCTTCTCCTTCTTCTTTTCTTCTTCTTCTCCTCTTCCTTCTCCTTCTCCCCCTCCTCCTCCTCCCCCTTCTTCTTTTACTTCTTCTTCTCTTCTTGCTTCTTCTCTTTCTCTTCTTCTACGTAGCTTAGACTCATCCAAGAAAGACTAAATTGGCTAATTATCCTACAAAATGACATAATTACCTTAGTTAGGTGAAAACATCATAAGAACCTTGGTTATCTCATTAAAATAAAATAATAAGCTCAAAATGGCATAAGAACCTTGGTTAGATCATGAATATTGTATACTTAGCTTGGCTTCCACCTAAATGATATAATTAGCCAAAATAGCTCCAATATGGCTTAATAAGCATAGTTAGCTCCAAAATGACATATTTAATCCAAGTGAGATCCGAAGCGACCGATAGTTAGCTAGGCCTCCACCTAAATGACACAATTAGCTTAGTTAGCTCCAAAATGACCTATTTAGTAAAAAATAACCTATAGTTAGCTAAGTTCTCTCCTAAATGACATAATAAGGCTTACGTAGTTGCAAGATGACCTATTCCCCCTAACTTAGGTATTAAATGGCCTATAATTAGCTTAGCTAGATCCAAAAAGGCTTAATAAGCATAGTTTGCTCCAGAATGACAAATTTTACCCAAGTTTGCTCTGAGATGACCTATAGTTAGCTAGGCTTCCACCTAAATTACATAATTAGCTTAGTTTGCTCCAATATGGTCTATTTAATAAAACATGACCTATACTTAGCTAATTATCCTCGAAATGACATAATTAGCTCCAAGAAGGAATTCTTAGCTAATTTAGCCCGAAGAAGGGGACAAGAGGAGAATAAAGAGGAAAATGAAAGGAAGGAAGAAGAAGAAGAAGAGAAGAAGAAGAAGAGAAGAAGAAGAAGGATAAGAAGAAGGATAATAAGCAGGAGAAGGAGGAGAAGAAGAAGAAGGAGCTCTTCCTTCTCCTTCTTCGTCCTCCTTCTTCCTTCTTCTCCTTCTCCTTCTTCTTTTCTTCTTCTTCTCCTCTTCCTTCTCCTTCTCCTTCTCCTCCTCCTCCTCCTCCTCCTTCTTCTTTTACTTCTTCTTCTCTTCTTGCTTCTTCTCTTTCTCTTCTTCTACGTAGCTTAGACTCATCCAAGAAAGACTAAATTGGCTAATTATCCTACAAAATGACATAATTAGCGTAGTTAGGTGAAAACATCATAAGAACCTTGGTTAGCTCATTAAAATGAAATAATAAGCTCAAAATGGCATAAGAACCTTCGTTAGCTCTTGAATATTATATACTTAGCTGTGGCTTCCACCTAAATGATATAATTAGCCAATTTAGCTCCAATATGGCTTAATAAGCATATTTAGCTCCAAAATGACATATTTAACCAAAGTGAGCTTCGAAAAGACCTATAGTTAGCTAGGCTTCCACCTAAATGACATAATTAGCTTAGTTAGCTCCAAAATGACCTATTTAATAAAAAATGACCTATAGTTAGCTAAGTTCTCTCCTAAATGACATAATAAGGCTTACGTAGCTGCAAGATGACCTATTCCCCCTAACTTAGGTATTAAATGGCCTATAATTAGCTTAGCTAGATCCAAAATGGCTTAATAAGCATAGTTTGCTCCGGAATGACATATTTTACCCAAGTAGCTCCGAAATTACCTATAGTTAGCTAGGCTTCGACCTAAATGACATAATTAGCTTAGTTAGCTCCAAAATGGTCTATTTAATAAAACATGACCTATACTTAGCTAATTATCCTCGAAATGACATAATTAGCTGCAAAAAGGCATTCTTAGCTAATTTAGCCCGAAGAAGGGGACAAGAGGAGAAGAAAGAGGAAAAATGAAAAAAAGGAAGAAGAAGAATAAGAGAAGAAGAAGGAGAAGGAGGAGAGAAGCTCCTTCTCCTTCTTCTCCTCATTCTTCTGCTTCTTCTTGTCCTTCTTCTTTTCTTCTTCTTCTCCTCTTCCTCCTCCATATCCTCCTCCTTCTCCTCCTACTCCTTCTTCTTGTTCTTTTTCTTCTCCTTCTTCTTCTCTTCTTGCTTCTTCCCTTCTTGCTTCTTCTCTTTCTTCTTCTACGTAGGTTATTTTCCCCAACAAAGACATACTTAGCTAATTATCCTCCAAAATGACATAATTAGCATAGTTAGGTAAAAACATCATAAGAACCTTGGTTAGCTCACTAAAATGAGTAACTTAGCTCCAAAATGACATAATAAGGTCAAAATGGATTAATAATCATAGTTGGCTACAAAATGACATATTTTATCCAAGTTAGCTCTAGAATGACCTATACTTAGCTAAGTTCTCTCCTAAATGACATAATAAGGCTATGTAGCTCTAAGATGACCTATTCCACCTAACTGAGCTATTAAATGATCTATACTTAGCTAATTTCTCTCCGAAATAACCTATATACTTCTTCATCTAGTATTATTCTTCTAACTTTCTTATTTGTCATTTTGCAGATTACATTCACTTCACCTGAAGCTTGGATTATATTGATGGAATGCTTGAAGAGGATTTCTTCTACCATGGCTTCACGGAAGCTTGTATTGAAACTATTGTAGTATATGGATATAGATAAAAATTTGTATGCATGTGGATGAAACTGGTGTAATATATGATTTGGTACGGATGGAACTTGCATAATATGTATGTACTATGGATGAAAGTTATTTTAATATGGTTATGAGTACGGAAACAAAGTTATTTCTGTCATATATATATATATATATATCCTCATTATGTTGAAAAATGCTGGATATAATAAGAAATAAAATAAAAAGGGGTTGGTTCCCCCTTTGTCGTGTGCCCCCACATGGCAAAGGGAGGATGACAGACGACAAAGAGGGGAGAGAGAGGGGCTTGGTTCCCCCCTTTGTCGTCTGCCCCCACATGGCAAAGGGGGCATGGCAGATGGCAAAGAGGGGAGAGAGAGAGGGGCTTGGTTCCCCCCTTTGCCATCTGCCCCCACAGGGCAAAGGGGGGATGGCACATGGCAAAGAGGGGAGAGAGAGGGGCTTGGTTCCCCCCTTTGCCGTCTGCCCCCACATTGCAAAGGGGGGATGGCATACGGCAAAGAGGGGAAAGAGAGGGGCTTGGTTCCCCCCTTTGCCGTCTGCCCCCACATGGCAAATGGGGGAGGGCAGACGGCAAAGAGAGGAGGCCTGCTATTAACACTTAACAGGACCGTTGGTGTATCTGCCGTCCCATTTAATTTGCCGTCTCCCCCTCATGGCAAAGATTCTTTGTCGTCCGCTTTAAAAAAGAAAACGGCAAAGAAGCTCTTCATCGGATTTTATTTGCCGTCTGCTGACCGACGGCAAAGCTTTTGCCGTCCGTGGTTCCCCCCTTTGCCGTCTGCCATGGCAGACGGCAAATTTCTGAATTTCAGTAGTGAGTGTCCCCTTTGCGGTGGACCCCGGAACCCTTCTGACACTCCGGTACACTACCGGTGATGCCCGAAATCTTTCCGGTGACCAAAACGGAACTTCCCATATACAATTCTTTGCCTGCAGACCATTCTGAAGCTCCTCGCCAGGACCGGGACCTCATCCGGGACTCCAGACAATATTTGGTTAGGAACATATATAAGTCAACAATACTATATCATCATCGAATGTTAAGCGTGCGGTCCCTATGGGTTCGATAACTTTGCAGACATGTCTTAGACACCTGTATGGTTAATAACCAATAGCAGGACCTAGATGCCCATATTGGTTCCTATATATTCCATGACGATATTTATCGGTCGAAACACGATGCTGATACTCATGATCTACGTTCGGTTTTCCGTGAAGATGGTTTTGTGTGCAACCGCTGATGATGTATTACCCTTCGTTATGGAACCAAGGTTTATCGAACCAATAGGAATATCAACCCACAACCATATTCAGCGGTTGCACACAAAATAACATATAACTTGTACCCAATGGGGACAAGAGGGTTGTCAATCCCCTTGGTCTCGTTATTTGCAAGCGAATGAGGTGTGTAGATAATTGCATATATTTGTAAAATGCAAAATAAAATAAAAGTAAATAAATGGCACAAAGGTGTTGGTGGTTTTAGAAATATGTTGTGAATAGACCCGGGGGCCATAACTTTCCCTAGTGGCATCTCTCATGAAAATAAGCTTATGATGGGTAAACAAATTACTGTTGTGCAATTGTTGAAGAGCTCATAGTTATGCGATTTTCACACCAAGGATCATGTAAATATAGGCATCAAGGCCATAAACAAATAGGACGCCTTGTGCCTGCACCTATTAGTATTACTCCACTTCAAGAACACTTCTATGCTTTCCTCTCTATGAATTAAGTTCATGACAAACAAAGTAATGCTTGGAGTAAGTTGACATGATGTAGACAAAGTAAACTCAACTAATATGAACAAACCCCATCTTTTCACCCTTAATAGCAACAACACAAAGACACAGCTTGTCCCCTTCTGTCATTGGGATATAGAAACTCTCCAGGTTAAACCTACTACAACGCACATATCTCACCAAAGAAATATCAATCTAATTGGCCAAACTATTTCAATAGATCAGAGAGAATTATGAAGCTATCGTAATCATGCACATAAGATTCATATTATATATCATAGGAGACTCAACTATTTATCATGAATAATCTAAACATAAACCCACAATTCATCGGATCCCAACAAATGCACCGTACAAAAGAGTTACGTCATATGGATCAAAGCGAAGATGCGATGATCATTGTATTGAATATCAAACACAGAGAGATATGCCATCTAGGTACTGCTATGGACTCGTAGGTCTATAGTGAACTACTCACACATCATCATGAGGGTAGCAAGGTTGATGAATAAGCCCTCAGTGATTGAATCCCCCTCCGACGGAGTGCCGGAACAGAGATCTAGATGGACTCCCGTCAGAACAGAGACTTGCGGTAGTGTAAAAAGTGTTTTGGGATCTCCTGTGGAGTTTTTATGGTAAATAGGAATTTATAAGCGAGAGAACGGGGCTGGGAGATCCATTAGGTGGCCATAAGCCATCAGGTCATGCCCCCCAAGCCACGGCCTGATGGATTGTGGGGTCCTCGTGTGCCTCCTGGACTTCTTCCTATACTCCATGGTCTTCTTCTTGTCGAGAAAAAATTCACAAAAAGTTTCATGTCAATTGGGCTTTGTTTGGTACTCAAACCTAAAAAGTGGAAAAACACGCAGAAAACACCAACTCAGACAAGGCAGTGGGTCAATAGGTTAGTGCTAAAAATAATATAAATTGATAGAAAAGTTCCTAAAAAGTGTTCCAAGAATATAACATAATAGCATGGAACAATCAAAAAATTATAGATACGTTGGAGACGAATAAAGCAGCCCTAAGCTTTATTCCTTCTCGTCCTAGAGTAGATAAATGATAAAAACAGAATTTCTCATGTGACATGCTATCCATGATGTATTCTTATGTATGTATGCTAATTGAGAAACGATGAATTGACAAATATTAACACAACAATATTTATAAGTATATGCATCAAAACAATTAATCTTTCATAGTGTAAGATCCTCAAAGACTGTTTCAACCACTTCCATCTTTATTATATTAGCAAGGCATGGCCCCATCTTCATCATACGACTACAAATGTCAAGCACCACGGTTCCTAAGTCAGGCAATTGGATCATACTTTTTCAATATGCATCAAATTTTTATTCTTCACGCAGTACATGAGTGTGAACCATTGGACATAGCATATAGGTGGAATAGAGTAAGGTGGTAGGTTTCAAAGGGGTTAAAAGGTGAAGAAGATAGTCTCGTATCAACTAGGCATACCATCGGGTTATGGAGATACTCATTGGTAGATATTGATACAAGTAGGGATTGCCATGGAAACGATGCACTATAGCTATAAGTGTATGAAAGCTCCATTGAAGCTAAGTGGGGTGTGCATCCAACATGCTTGCTCATGAAGACCTTGGGAATTTGAGGATGCCTGACTTTGAAATATACAAGCCAAGTTTATAATTTTCTTATTCCCACTAGCACATGAATGATATAACATTAGACTCTCTACATGATGAACATGGTGGCACTTTGAGGCACAAGTGTGGTAATGGGTAGTAGCAAATTCCCTTATCTATTTTTCTCTCATTCATTTTATATGGTGGGCTTATTTGGCCTTCTTTATCATTATTTCCTCTCTGGGCCAATGCTCCAATAATGATGATCATCACAATTTTATTTACTTGGAACTCATGGATAACTCGATATGATGAATGAAGCAACATGACTCCAATAAGAATGACTCTAGGAGTGTACCAGGATATGCAATGATCTAGCGTGACATGTATTCAACATATGAGTTTTGGCGGCTTTGCCACAAATTCAATTATGAATGGTGGCTTTGCCACAAATACTATGTCAGCTCTATATGGTCATGGAAAGCAATATCATCATGAAAGAACTAGTCATGTGAAGTGACGATGGAATTTGCTTGGAAATATATCTCGGAACGGCTATGGAAATGACATAATAGGTTGGTATGGTGTCTGTTTTGAAGAGGATCTAATAAGGCTTATGTGCAACAACGTGTATCATGTCACGAGGTTTGTATGCACCAATGAAATTCGCACCAATCCTCGAGGTGAGAATGGATATGCGCAGTACTAGGGAGGCTAGCAAATATGAGGAGGTGAGATTGCGTATGTCCATGGTGTCACATTAGTCATAAACAACTCATATACTTATTGCAAAGTTGTATTAGTCTTATCACAAATCAAATTACTGCTTACATGCCCCGAGGAAGAGGGTTGATAGGAATTAAACATCGCGCAACTCCGACTCGAAACAACACTAGGTTTTGAACGAGGAATAGAAATGCTCCCACATCATCACCATGCCCGTTTAACTTTTCACATTTTCAAGAAGTTTTAACATCTCTTAATATGAACACCTCTCTTAATTAATAATTATGCACTCACACCTTTTCATATCACCATATCAATATCATTAACCACTATTTCTCTATATGTTATAGATGATGGTTTTAATTATCACTTATTGAACACTCATTATTTTTTATCTAGTATTATGACCCATGCAAATTACCGTCACTATTTAGTAACTCTCAAAAAATATAAGTGAAGAATGACAGCATATTATTTCTAGAAAATCTACATGCCATCGTGCTCAAAAAGATATAAATGAAGTACTAGAGCAACTGCTAAGCTCAAAAGATATAAGTGAAACACATAGAGTATTCTAACAAATCATGATGATGGTGTGTCTTTATGAAATAGGTGTGTCCAGCAAACAATGATTGTGGCAAACTGAAAGTAAAAGTAAACAAAAGCAAATGATGCTCCAAGCAAAACTCATATCATGCGATGAATAAAAATGTTGCTCCAAGTAACATACCGATGGATTGAGACAAAAGAGGGGATGCCTTCCCAGGGCATCCCCAAGATTAGATGCTTGAGTATTCATAGAATATTACCTTGGCGTGCGTTTGGCATCCCCAAGCTTAGGATCTTGCCACTTCTCATTCCTTTTTCCATTGATATAATAACCAAAACTTGAAAACTTCAATCACAGAAAACTCAACAAAACTTCGTGAGATCTGTTATTATAGGCAACAGAATAAACACTTTTAGGTACTGTTATAAATTTATTCTTCTTTTATTTTAGTATAAGGTACTGTATTCTGACTTCTCCATGCCTTATATCCTCAGATATAATCCATAGCATAATCAAAACAAGCAAACTATGCATGCAAAAAACATAATTTGTTTAAAACAGAAAAGTGTGTAGTAATATATTTAATTTCCATACTTGTATAACTCCAAAACTTCTGAAAAATTAGGATGACCTGGGAATTTTTATATATTGTGTAAAAATTTTAGCTTAAAAAGACGTTCTAGTAAAATCAGAGAAATTTTGTAGTGCGTGTCAAAGTTTCTGTTTTTGCATCGTATCAATTCTACTCATCATGCAAGTCATCCCAAAGTGTTTACTTGACAGAAAAACTAATTAAAACATAAAAACACAATCATTACATCAGAAATAATCATTTTATCACACATTAACAGAAAGTGAAGGAAAAAAATTAAGATAGCTATTGTGTAGCCTCCCAACAAGCGTCATTGTTTTACACCCCTAGCTAGGCATATTGCATAGTTTGAAGTGTTGTCATATTTGATATTTAATCCATAAGTGGCCCTCATGATAGATTCGTAAGCTGGTTTGATTCTGTTTCTAGGGAAGTGTTCCTTCCCTTTCTTTAATGGAAATTGGAACCTTACGTTGCGCTCTTTCATATCAATGATTGCACCTATAGTTTGTATCTTCCAAGTATAATAGGACAATTATGATTGCAATCAATATCAAGCGCAATGAAATCTACATGCACATAATTTTTATTCGCAATGATAAAAAATGGTAGAGTCCGCAAGATGCAAGTTAAGGGAACATTCTTCAATATTAGTGAGACCAAGCACATCACATAAGGCTTTAGGTATAGTTGAAACACTAGCACCAAGGTCACACAAAGTATTTCATTCATATGTATTTATATTTATTTTGATAGTAGGTTACCACTCATCATGATATTTTCTAGGAATAGAAACTTCAAGCTCAAGTTTCTCATCATAAGCTTTTACCATAACTTCTACTATATGTTGAGTAAAATCTTTATTTGTTTCATAAGCATTGGGTGAGCTAATAATGGATTGCAGCAAGGAAATACATTGTACTAAATAGAAATTATCATAATCTAATTCCTTGTAATCCAAGATAGTGGGCACTCACTCGTTAAAGTTTTGACCACTCCAAACCCACTTTTTTCAATTTTATCATTAGGATCATCACCCTCCAAGCAAACGGGGCGCTCCTCAACTAGAGTTGACTCATCTCCAGTCCCTTTATAATTAGTATTCAGAGAAGTAAATAAGGATTCAATAGGATAAGTACCAATCATTTTAAAGTCTTCATCACGATTATGGTAAAAACCGAGTGGAAGAGCCTTTTCTAGGAATTCTTGCTTAGCTTTCAATTTAGCGGTCCTCTACTTAATATCATTGATTGAAACTTGGATAGATTTAATAGTCTCATTAAAATCACGCTTAGGAGGCAAATTTTTATTTTTAAGAGTTTCTACGTCAAGAGCAATTCTATCCACATTTTTACCCAAAGTATCAACTATATGCAATTTTTCCTCTACCATAGTATTGAAAAGCCTTTGATAATTAATGAATTCCTTAATTTTGTTCTCAATATCAGAGGGTACCTATTAGAATTTTTTGAAGAATTTACATAGGAATTACCTTAAGAAATTCCATGGTTGTTGGAAGAATTACTAGGATACGACCTAGGATTGAAATTACCGCTATAAGCATTATTGTTAAAATTATTTCGAGAGACAAAGTTAACATCAATAGCATCATAATTTTTTTTAATCAAGGTAGACAAACGCATATTATTGGGATCGACATGAGAATATTTATTGGCAACCAAGTTCATAAGAGCATCCGGTTTTTCATGCAAAGTAGCGATTTCCTCAACAGAATTTACCTTCTTACCTGTTGGAGCTCATTCAGTATGCCAATGAGAATAGTTGACCATGATGTTGTAAAGACATTTGGTGGCCTCTCATAGGGTCACCTCCATGAAGGTACCACGTGCGGCGAAATCTAGATGATGTCTAGCTGAAAAGTTTAGCCCCATATAGAAATTTTGCATAATCATCCATAAGTTTAGACCATGAGTTAGACAATTTCTTATCACCAACTTCATTCTTTCCCAAGCTTGAGAACCATATTCTTGTTTTGGTTGTTTAAAGTTCATTATATTATTCCTTAGAGAGATGATCTTACGAGGAGGAAAATACTTCGCAATGAAAGCATCATTACACTTATCCCATGTTCCAATACTATGACGTGGCAAAGATGAAAACCAACCTTCTGCTTTATCTCTAAGTGAAAAAGGAAATAATTTTAAGTTCACAAAATCATTCTCTAGGTCATTTTTCTTTTGGATATCACAATGTTCCACAAAACTATTGAGGTGTGAAGCAGGATCCTCATTAGGACTTCCCGAAAATTGATCTTTCATGACAAGATTTAGGAATGAAGCATTAATATCAAAAGCATCCGCACTAGTGGAGGGTGGTATAACAGTTTTAATGAATTCATTATTATTAGTATTTGTAAAGTCACACAAATTAGTAGTATCTTGCGACATGGTGACTATGAGAGCGAGGTAACAAGTGTAACAAGCAAACTAGAGAGTGAAGATGCAATCTAGTGGCAAGCTAAGCCAGCAAAGATAAATATTTTTGTTTTTTTATTTTTTTATGAGACAAACTGAATATATCAGCAAATAAAAAGTGGAACAAGTGAATAAAATTTTGTGTGGAGTTACTTGATAGTTGGTGATGATACTCCCCGGCAATGACGCCAGAAATCCCTCCTCATACTCGTGATCTGCGTTGGGTTTTCCATGAACAGGAACGGCTAATCGCAGCACAAAGTGGGTAAGTATTTCCCTCAGTTATGAAACCAAGGTTTATCGAACCAATAGGAATATCAACCCACAACCGTCTTCAGCGGTTGCACACAAAAGAACAAACAATTTGCACCCAACGCGGGCAAGAGGGTTGTCAATCCCCCTGGTCTCATTATTTGCAAGCGAATGAGCTGTGTAGATAATTTTAAAATGAAAAATAAAATAAAAGTAAATAAATGGAAGCAAGGTGTTATAGGTTTTAGCAATATGTTGTGAATAGACCCGCGGGCCATAGTGAATGTGCGTTATATCAACTAGAGGGGGTGAATAGGTGATTTTTACAAATTCATCAGTGAGGAAATTCCTAGTGAGGAAAGTCCTCAGTCATGAACTGAGTGAAGTGGAAATAGTACTAAGACAAAAGGTTAAAAGCAGCTACAACAAAGTACTCAGCGTGAATAGATAGACTCGGTTTCCACTGGTCACGAGTACAGGGTGAGTAGGTGATGAATAACTCAAGTGAAGAATTTGAGGTGAGGAATTTGGAGAAAGTATTCAGTCAATTTATTCAAATAGTACAGTTGAAAGTCTTCAACATGCAATTGATGAAACGAATAGAGTTGAAGAAATAGAACTAGTAGCTCGATGAATTCTCCTTGACAGTCCCGGGACATACAGTCCCTACCGTATTCTCCTTGAGCTAAGAAAACACAGACCTCACCCAACACTTGCGGTAAGTCTTCAGGGAAGACTTCCAAACCCTCACAAACTCGGTCACCCGATGATCCACAATTGACTGCTGGATGCTCTAGACCATGATGCCTAACCGTGTGGAGGATGCACGATCCTCAAAGGTAACAGGTCTCGGTTCCACACAAGAACAATCTATTCAGTGATGCTCAATCACTTGGGTTTTGGGTTCGGTTTGGCTGTTTGGGGTTTTTCCTCACTTGATGATTTTCGCTCAAAGTCCTTGAGGAATTGGGTTGCTCTAAATGACAAGTGTCAGTTTCTCTCGGAGAAGCCAACCAGTTAGTGGTTGTAGGGGGTATCTATTTATAGACTAGGAGCATCCCGACATGATATGCCATTAATTCCCTTAATGATATGACTGTTGGGTGGATGAGGTTTGGGACAGGTGGCGCGAGGCGCAACAACTGTCGGAACTTTCAACTGTGAATGTCCTCATGTCTTTCATATTCCTCACTGGAGGATCTGGTACATGTAGGTTTGAGTTGAGCATCATGAGGAAATTCATTCCATAGTTTTACCTCGACCCCTTTAACATTACGATGTTCCTATGACTCAAGAATGAATAAAATGAAACAGAACGAGTAAATCTTCAAGCTTCAAAGTCTTCAGAGCATTTTCTTCAGGACACACCGAATTCCTCATCTTCAATATCTTCATGAGGAATATTAATTTCTTTGCAATTTATTTGCGATGAAAGTCTTCAAGGAATGACCAAAGTCTTCACCCGAAGACATTCATTTTTAGGGGTCGATATTCATCAAAAATATGTCAATCACATATACTAATAAGAAATTCTATAGTGCTCCCATTCACTTCTTTGGAAATACAAGTTTCTCATAAACTTTGTATAAAACCAAAAACTTTGATCATCTCATCAAAGCGTATATTCCAACTCCGATATACTTGCTCGAGCCCATAGAAGGATTGCTGGAGCTTGCATACTTGTTAGCATCCTTTAGGATCGATAAAACCTTATGGTTGTATCACATACAACCTTTCCTCAAGGAAACTGTCGAGGAAACAATGTTTTGACATCCTATCTGCAAGACATCATAAATAATGCAGCAACTGCTAACATAATTCCAATAGACTTTGAACATCGCTACGAGTGAAAAAGTCTCATCATAGTCAACTCTTTGAACTTGTCGAAAACATATTTGCGACAAGTCGAGCTTTCTTAATGGTGACATTCACCATCATCGTCCGTCTTCGTTTTAAAAGATCCATTTGTACCTAACAACCTTACGACAATCAAGTAGTTCTTTTAAAGTCTGCACTTTGTTTTCGTACATGAATCCTACCTCCGATTTCATGGGGTCCAGCCATTCGTTAGAATCCAGGCCCACCATCGCTTCTCTATAGCTCGTAGGTTCATTGTCGTCCAGCAACATGACCTCTAAGACAGGATTACCATACTACTCTGGAGTAGTACATTTCCTTGTCGACCTATGAGGTTTGTAGTAACTTGATCCAAAGCTTCATGATCACTATCATCAGCTTCCACTTCAATTGGTGTAAGCGCCATAGGAACAACTTCCTGCGCCTGCTACATACTAGTTGAAGTGACGGTTCAATAACCTCATCAACTTCCACCATCCTCCCACTTAATTCTTTCGAGAGATACTTTTCCTCGAGAAAGGACCCTTTTCTGGAAACTAACACTTTGCTTTCGGATCTGAGATAGGAGGTATTCCCAACTATTTTGGGTATCCTATGAAGATGCATTAATCCGCTTTGGGTTCGAGCTTATCAGGCTGAAACTTTTTCACATAAGCATCACAACCCCAAACTTTTAAGAAATGACATCTTAGGTTTCTCCAAACCATAGTTCATACGGTGTCATCTCAACAGAATTACGTGGTGCCCTATTTAAAGTGAATGCAGACGTCTCTAATGCCTAACCCAAAAACGATAGTGGTAATTTGATAGGAGACATCATAGTATGCACCATATCCAATAGGGCGCGGCTATGACGTTCGGACGCAGCATTACACTATGGTGTTCCACGTGGCATGAGTTGTGAAACAATATCCACATTGTCTTAAATGTGTACCAAACTTGCAACTCAGATATTCACCTCTACAATCACATCATAGACGATTCATCCACTTGTCACGATGATCTTCAACTTCACTCTGAAATTACTTGAACCTTTCAATAGTTCAGACTTGTGTTTCATCAAGTAAATATACCAGTATGTACTTAAATCTTACGTGAAGTAAGAACATAATGATAACCATTGCATCCCTCGACACTCATTGGACTGCACACATCAAAATATATTACTTCCAATAAGTTACTTTCTTGTTCCATCTCACTGGAAAACGAGGCCTTCAGCCATCTTGCCCATGTGGCATGATTTGCATGTCTCAAGTGATGCAAAATGAAGTGAGTCCAAACGATCCATCCGCATGGAGTTTCTTCATGCGTTTACACCAATAGGCATGGTTGGCATGTCTCAAACGTTTCAAAAACGTGTGAGTCCAAAGATCCATCATTATGGAGCTTCTTCATGCGTTTTATCCCAATATGACTCAAGCACCAGTGCCACAAGTAAGTGGTACTATCATTACTACTTTGTATCTTTTGGCATCAATATCATGAACATATGTATCACTACGACCGAGATTCAATAAACCATTGAAGGTATTTATTCAAGCAAATAGAATAACCATTATTCTCTTTAAATGAATAACCGTACTGCAATAAACATGATCTAATCATGTTCATGCTCAACGCAAACACCAAATAACATTTATTTAGGTTCAACACTAATCCCGATGGTAGAGGGAGCTTGTGATGTTTTAATCACATCGACCTTGAAATTTCTTCCAACACACATCATCACCTCACCCTTGCTAGTATCCATTTATTCTGCAGATTTTATTTCAAGTTACTAACACTTAGCAACCGAACCAGTATCTAATACCCTGGTGCTACTAGGAGTACTAGTAAAGTAGACATCAATATCATGTATATCCAATATACTTTTGTCGATTTTGCCAGCCTTCTCATCTACAATGTATCTAGGGTAGTTTCGCTTCAGGGACTGTTCCCTCATTACAGAAGGACTTAGTCTCGGGTTTGGGTTCAACCTTGTGTTTCTTCACTAGAGCAGCAACTGGTTTCCGTTTCATGAAGTATCCCTTCTTGCCCTTGCCTTTCTTCAAACTAGTGGTTCTACTAACCATCAATAATTGATTCTCCTGCTTGATTTCTAGTTTCGCGGTGTCAAACATCACGAATAACTCAGGGATCATCATCTCTATCCCTGATATGTTATAGTTCATCACGAAGCTCAGTAGCTTGGTGGCAGTGACTTCGAAGAACTATGTCAATCACTATCTTATCTGGAAGATCAACTCCCACTCGATTCTAGTGATTGTAGTACTCAGACAATCTGAGCACATGCTCAACGATTGAGCTTTTCTCCCTTACTTCGCAGGCCAAGAATCTTGTCGGAGGTCTCATATTTCTCAACATGGGCACGAGCCTAAAATCCCATTTGAGCTCTTGGAACATCTCATACGTTCTATGACGTTCAAACGTCTTCGGTGCCTCAATTCTAAGTCGTTAAGCATTACGCACTGAACTACCACATAGTCATAAAAATGTGTATTTTTGATGTTTGCAGCATCCACAGATGATGCTCAGTGTTCAACACGCCAAGCGGTGCATTAGGGACATAAGCCTTCTGCGCAGCAATGAGGAAAATCCTTAGTTTACGGAGCCAGTCTGCATAATTGCTACTATCATCTTTCAACTAACTTTTCTCTAGGAATATATCAAAAATAGTAGAGCTACAACGTAAGCCACAACATAATTTGCAAATACATTTTGACTATGTTCATGATAATTGAGTTTAGATAATCATATTACTAATAAACTCCCACTCAAATTGACATCCGTCTAGTCATTCGAGTGTCACATGATCCAAATTCACTAACTCAAGTCCGATCATCACGTGAGTTGAGTATAGGATCAATGGTGAACATATCCATGTTGATCATATCAACTATATGATTCATGCTCGAGCTTTCAGACTCTTGTGTTCCGAGGCCATGTCTGTACATGCTAGGCTCGTCAAGTTTAACCCGAGTGTTCCGCGTGTGCAACTGTTTTGCACCCGTTGTATGTGAACTTTGAGTCTATCAAACCCGATCATTGATACATCCATTTTGCATCATGCTTTTATATTGATATGTATCGCATTATGGGTTGTTATTACACATTATGGTACAATACTTATGCCTTTTCTCTCTTATTTTATAAGGTTTACATGAAGAGGGAGAATGTCGACAGCTGGAATTTTGGTCTGAAAAAGGAGCAAGTTTGAGATACCTATTATGCACTACTCCAAAAGCCATGAAAATCAGCGAGGAATTATTTTGGAATATATAAAAAAATACTGGGCGGAAGAAATACTGGAGGGGAGCCACTAGGAGGTCACGAGCCTGCCAGGCGCGCCCCGACCCCCTGGGCGCGCCTGGGCCTCGTGGGCCCCTAGTTGCCCCTCCGGCTCCCATCTTCTACTATATGGAGGGTTTCGTCCCGGAAAAGAATCAAGCGAGAAGTTTTGGGAAGAAACACCGCCGCCACGAGGCGGAACTTGAGCAGAACCAATCTAGAGCTCTGGCAGGGCCGTCCTGCCGGGGAAAATTCCCTCCCGGAGGGGGAAATCGTCGCCATCGTCATCATCAACACTCCTCTCATCGGAGGGGACTCACCTCCATCAACATCTTCATCAGCACCATCTCATCTCCAAACCCTAGTTCATCTATTGTACCCAATCTCCGTCTCGCGACTCCGATTGGTACTTGTAAGGTTGCTAGTAGTGTTAATTACTCCTTGTAGTTGATGCTAGTTGGTTTACTCGGTGGAAGATCATATGTTCAGATCCTTAATGCTATTCAATACCTCTCTAATCATGAACATAGTTATGCTTTGTGAGTAGTTACGTTTGTTCCTGAGGACATGGGATAAGTCTTGCTATAAGTAGTCATGTGAATTTCTATTCGTTCGATATTTTGATGCGTTGCATGTTGTCTTTCTTCTAGTGGTGTTATGTGATCGTCGACTACATGACACTTCAGCATTATTTGGACCTAGAGGGAGTCATGGGGAAGTAATAAGTAGATGATGGGTTGCTAGAGTGACAGAAGCTTAAACGCTAGTATATGCGTTGCTTCGCAAGGGGCAGATTTGGATCCTCCAGTTTAATGCTATGGTTAGACTTTGTCTTAATTCTTCTTTCGTAGTTGCGGATGCTTGCGAGAGGGGTTAATCATAAGTGGGATGTTTGTCCAAGTAAGGACAGCACCCAAGCACCGGTCCACCCACATATCAAACTATCAAAGTAGCGAACGCGAATCATATGAACATGATGAAAACTAGCTTGATAGAAATTTCCATGTGTCCTCGGGAGCGCTTTACCTTATATAAGTGTCGTGGGTATAAGTCTGACAGTAGAAGTGTAGGGTACGAAAGGATGGGCAAAGCCTTAGCTACGGCGAGGATGTATCAGTTCAGGCCCCTCTACGGTGGAGGTAAAAGCCCTACGTCTCAGTGCTCTTGGGAGCTTAGTGTCGAGTGGATTATAGGATTACCGCAAGTGCCAACCCCTGCACCAGTGGGGAAGGGCGGCTTATATAGAGTGCGCTACCCTTCATAATGGTCCGGTGGATAGGGGTGGAATAGTGGCGAATAAATGCCTACGTTATAGGTAATGTAATCCTTAAATGTTAATAAGTGTGTATGAAAACGTATGACCGTTGCTCTCCTGGGAGGTTACGATGTACATAGTGGATTCCAGTTGGTACGTTAAATATGCTCCGAGTGCTCGTCGCCGACTGGATGATGGAGGCGTCCTTAGTTCAGTCGGAACTGTCTAAGGGCCTTGTCCTCTATGAAGGGTAGTCCTTGGGTAGGACGTATAGGACAGGCCTATGACCGTACCCTGGGGCTATAACCCCATCATTAGTCCCCGAATGGATCGGGGTTGGAACGATGAAGTGATGTCTAGAGTATGGAACCGATTGGTACGGAGGTGACTTCAGCGTTGTTTGCCTCGATCCATTTTATCCTTTCAACTAGTGATCCGAGTGGATATACCAGTGAAACGAACCGTCAGGGACCGAGTGCTTCCGCAGAATCTTTCGACGTGACTGGTCAAACTGACAGCGCCGGATTTTCCGGGATCCTCAACTTTCGGTTGCTGCGCGCTCAGCGGGGATGACAACATCGCCATCGAGTAGGTTTTGCCTCCTCGATTACCGCGTCTTTATCTTCTCCACTAACATCGCAGCGGCCGGTTGGGGAGATAAGATTTTGGGTCCACCTGTTAGTGACCCAGTCGGAAGCTTATTTAAGCCTCTCTGACAGGATTTCCTGTTGCGCTGCTCATCTTCCTCGCATTAGTCTCGCTCCTCCCGCAACTCTATGCACGCCTCAAGCCTCCTCCTTCCCCTCCTCCTCTGCTTATCCGTCGCCTTCGCCATGACGAAGGGGTAGACCAGGAAACTTGAGTCGCAGAAGAAGAAGAAGAAGAAGAAGGGGGCGGCCCCTACTCAGCGGCGGCAACGGGCGCTGCCGGCAGGTTGGATCCAGGGGGATTTCCTCCCCTCCTCGATGACGGAGGAGGACTTGCTGGAGCTGGTGGAGCATGGCATGATCGTCAAAAAGTTCTGGAGGCTGCCGGAAGGCAAGACGGAGCCGGTGCCGAAGGAGGGGGAGCGCGTTCTGCTGCTCAGCCACGTGTTCAGAGGCTTCTCCTTGCCTCCCCATCATTTCTTCCGAGGTGTCATGACTTACTTCGGGGCTCCGCTCCATCATTTTCCTCCGAACGCAATACCCACCTTGCTGCATTCGTCACCCTTTGCGAGTGCTTTATTGGATGTCCCCCCCACTGGGGCTCTTTAAGTACGTCTTCTCCGCTAGATCCCAAACCGTCAAAAAACTTAGCCAGACGGACGATAAGACCCATATCCTCCAGCTTTGCAGGGGTTTACGCTTCCATAAGAAAACAAAGAGTAGCTACCCCCCCTCCAGTTATCCGAGTCAGTCAGGAACTGGCAATCGTCCTGGTTCTATTGCCAGGACATTGCATGTCCGAATGCTTCGAGTGGGTTGCCACCTTTTAGCCTAGAGCGTCCGGGCCCTCCCAGGAAGCTTGCGCTCTCTAAGGTGGAAAGGATCCATATCCAGCCTTCGGTCGACGCGCTGATAGGTGTCGTCCGCAAGGGAGTCACCGGCACGGACCTGCTGGAGACTTTTCTGGGTCGGTGCATCCAGCCGCTGCAGGCCCGACACCACGCCATGTGGCACTAGCGAGGCCTTCGGACGCCACCCGGTCTCATCCAGAGTGCGTGAGCGGGGAGACTGTGAGAGCATGGGTCCGTGGCATCACAGGCGCGTGTGATAACCCCGAAGGAGCCCGGCGGGTGAAGCCCTTCCGCGCCGACAATCCTCCTCCGAATGAGGTGAGCACATCTTGTCGAGTTCTTTTAATCTTCTTAGATTTATTGCTTTTCTTGTCCCGCCGACTGACGTTGCCGACTGTGTTTTGTGCAGGAGTGGACCAACTGGTATTCTGCCGTCTTGAACGGGAATCCAGCCGAAGAAGAGGAGGGCAGCCAGGAGGGCAGCGTGGATAGCGCCGAGTACGTCTTCGACAGTGGGGAGACGGAGGAGGAGACGGAAGAGGAGGAGAAGGAGGATGGGGAGCAGAGCTCGACACCTTCACCACCAGAGCACCGAACTAAGCGCCGTCACGATCCCGCTACTCCGTCGGCTCCTCCAGCGGCCCCGAGTGCTCCGCCAGCCACTCCCATGGCTCCGAGTGCTCGGAGTGTGAAGAGGACCAGGGACGCTGCTGCCGAGCCCGTGAACCAGCCGTCCAAGGTGGCCAAACATAGTGGGCCTAAGCCTCGGAAAGCTTTGCCTCGGATGAGGATCGCTGTTCCAGTCGCCTCAGCGTAAGTGTCTTGTTCTTCCGTCTTCCTTCAGTATCTGATTGAACTCATGCTTATCCGTCGAGTGGATTTCACTCAACAGAGCTGCTACCTCCGCCAGCTCTATGCCGCGCCAGGACGATGATCCCATGGACACGAATAACGCCGCCACGTCCCAGCAAGGTACGTTGTCATGACTCTGAGAGCTGCATTACTGTTTCGCGAGTGTTGTCCTTGATCTTGACCTTTTTCTGTAATTTCATTTTGTTAACTCGGGCTTCCTTTGGAGGTGATCTATCTGGAGGACGACGACCAAAGGGGGTCGGAGCCAGTTTTGGCGCCTGTCCCTGGGGTTATCCCATCTACTGCCGCTCCCACCATGAACGTGCCGCCGACTGAGATGGTGCCGCCGACTGAGACGGTGCCCCTCACGGTAGAACCGACTGGAGCGAAGCTCGGGATGCCCAGGGAGTCTTCTGCCACGCCAGCGCCGGGTCCATCAACTGTTCAATATGACGCCCGACGCCTCCCGGAAGACCAGGTGGGGGCCGCCAAGGACGCCATGTTGCAGGTGGAGCTGATCGTGGGTGACGCCAAGGGAGCATATGACTCCATCGCGTCTCTGTATAAGAAGAGCTTGGAGCTTCGGGACGACATCCGAGTAAGTGCGCTAGTAAGTGTATATAATCCTCTTGGCACCCACTGGGGTTTCAGCGATACACTCGGATATAGTAGGATGATTTTGCAGTGGGTTCACTCCAAGTGAACCCAGTGGGTGTAGTCCCTGAGACTTCTGCTGAGCGCTTGCATCGGCAGTTGTCTTTATATGTATTTTCCGTAATCTGAACAGATCAGAGCTGATCTGCCCGAATGGTACCAGTGGGGGCACTCCGAGTGCACCCACTGAGTGTAGTCCCCGAGATTAGTGTTACTCGGGTCGAGTAATAAGAATCTCATAATGTTGTTTGTTTGCTATGGAGCTCGATAGGGTCGATCTGTTCGAGCTTCATACCAGTGGGGCCACTCTTAGTGAACTCACTGGGTGTAGTCCCCGAGACCGCTGTCCATTGCTTGCATCGGCAGGGGTCTGAAGAATTTTGGACTTTGATTGTTTTGTCATATGTGTCGATACTTTTTCCTTGTTGAATGTGTCTGATCCTCCCTTTGTGTCTATTTGGCAGAAGACTTGCGAAATGGGATCTGCGTACAATGCTCTGAAGGCAGAGAAGATTCAGCTTGCTGCGGACTTGGAGGCGGCTGTGAATGACCTGGTTGGTGTGAAGGAGGCTCTTGCTGACCGAGAGAAGTCTTTGGAGGAGTCTCGGGAGACCAACAAGGCATTTCTAGCCGAAGTTGAAAAAATGAAGAGTCAGAGATCTGAATTGATGGGCCAGCTGAAGGTGATGAACACTCGGTGCATGGCGCAGGAGAACTACATCAGCGACTGGGCGAGGAAGATGGTCGCACTGCTTGGTGGTAAGTTGTTGCCGAGTGCTTCTTGACTTTGGAGTTCACTCTGCGCTTACTTTCTGCTTGTCTTTTCTGTGCAGATTTCTGTCGGGATGTTGAGGCGGAAGCAGCCGAAATTGAGCGGTCGGTTTTTCCGAATGTTCCACTCGGCGATGAAGCTAACCGGGACATGCTCTGAGCGCATTATCGCCTTAAATGCGTCGGCCCTTTCATTGGCCGCCTGAGAAAAGTTGTCGGCCGGATCGACAAGGAGCTGTGGCCTGAAGACGATTCCCGGCAAGAAATAGATGGGTTGATGACTCGGCTGGAGGACGTCCCAAGCAGAGTGCAGGCATGGAAGAAGTCTGCCGCTCGGTGTGGTGCGGACGTGGCGCTATCTCTGGTCCGGGTGCACTGCAAGGAAGACCGCGAAGAAAAGCTGAAGACGTTGCAGGTCGCCAACACCAAGAAGCTTCGATTCGAAGATTTCATGGAGACCTTCCTCGACACAGCCACCCGCATTGCAGATGGAATCGACCTTGACACCTTTGTGGAGCCTGCCAGTCCCGGCGACTCTTGAAAAACTTTATGGTGAACGCACATTTACCTCGGTATGCCGAGTGGTATCTGTATTAAACTTTCGCCACTGCTGTTGGCCGTCACATTCGTGGTCCAGTGTGGATAAACTTGATTCATAGAGAGCCGACTAATCGTATATCCAACTTTGAATTCGAATCGGATCTTTTGCTCTTCTTTCCCTAAGTTTTTAAAGTTTTTTTTTGACACAATTTTGGCTCGTGGTTTTTGTTTGGCGTCTCTTGGTGAAGCCAATGGAAAACATGCGGAGCATGTAGTTGTCAGTTGTCTTCACATCCACATGAGCCTCAATGAGGGTCTGCCAAGTCTCCGAGCGTGCACTCGGAGCGAGCTTTTACTTAGGCGACTTTGGGTCGCGGCTAAGTCTCCGAGTGTGACTGTTAGTGCGCACTTGGAGCGAGTTGTTACTTAGGCGACGTTGGGTCGCGACTAAGTTCCCGAGTGTGATTGTTAGTGCGCACTCGGAGCGACTTGTTACTCATGTAGTTGTCAGTTGGCTTCACATCCACATGAGCCTCAATGAAGGTCTGCTAAGCCTCCGTGTGTATCTCGAGTATACGCTCGGAGGAAGCTTTTTTACTTAGGCGACTCTGAGTCGCAGCTAAGTCCCCGAGTGTGACTTTTCGTGCACACTCGGAGTGAGTTGTTACTCATGTAGTTGTCAGTTGTGTTCACATCCACATGAGCCTCAATGAGGGTCTGCTAAGCCTCCGAGTGTATCTCAAGTATACACTCGGAGAAAGCTTTTTACTTAGGCGACTCTGAGTCGCAGCTAAGTCCCTAAGTGTGAATTTTCGTGCACACTCGGAGTGAGTTGTTACTCATGTAGTTGTCAGTTGTCTTCACATCCACATGAGCCTCAATGAGGGTCTGCTAAGCATCCGAGTGCATCTCGAGTATACATTCGGAGGAAGCTTTTCACTTAGGCGACTCTGGGTCGCAGCTAAGTCTCCGAGCGTGTCTTTTAGTGCACACTCGGAGCGAGTTTGTACTTAGGCGACTCTGGGTCGCAGCTAAGTCCCCGAGTGTGACTTTTAGTGCACACTCGGAGCGAGTTTGTACTTAGGCGACTCTGGGTCGCAGCTAAGTCTCCGAGTGCGACTTTTAGAGCACACTCGGAGCGAGTTTGTACTTAGGTGACTCTGGGTCGCAGCTAAGTCTCCGAGTGCGACTTTTAGAGCACACTCGGAGCGAGTTTGTACTTAGGAGACTCTGGGTCGCAGCTAAGTCTCCGAGTGCGAATTTTAGTGCACACTGGGAGCGAGTTTGTACTTAGGCGACTCTGGGTCGCAGCTAAGTCTCCGAGTGCGACTTTTAGAGCACACTCGGAGCGAGTTTGTACTTAGGCGACTCTGGGTCGCAGCTAAGTCTCCGAGTGCGAATTTTAGAGCACACTCGGAGCGAGTTTGTACTTAGGCGACTCTGGGTCGCGGCTAAGTCTCTGAGTGCGACTTGTAGTGCACACTCGGAGCGAGTTTGTACTTAGGCGACTCTGGGTCGCAGCTAAATCCCCGAGTGTGACTTTTAGTGCACACTCGGAGTTAGTTTTTTAGACCGGAGTCTGCAAACGCGAAAGAATTTTGAATCGGCAAGAAGTCAATCTGCTTTATATTACTTCAATGATACTTGTTCTTTACAATGTCTCCGTCGGCGGTCATGTGTAGAAGCGCTTCACGAGATCTCCATTCCATGCTCGTGGCTCGTCCGTTTCCCCGTCGAGGTTGTAGAGTCGATATGCTCCGTTGTTCAGCACCTTAGAGATGATGAAGGGTCCTTCCCAGGAGGGAGCCAACTTGTGTGGTCTCTGCTGATCCACTCGGAGCACCAGGTCGCCTGCTTGGAATGTGCGACTCCTGACATGCCGCGCGTCAAATCGCCGCAGATCTTGTTGATAAATTGTTGAGCGAGTCAGTGCCATCTCACGCTCTTCTTCTGGAAGATCCACTTCGTCTTGCCTGGCTTGCTCTGCTTCGGCTTCGGAGAAGAGTTCGACTCGTGGAGAGTTGTGAAGAAAGTCACTCGGAAGGACTGCCTCTGCTCCATAAACAAGGAAGAACGGGGATCGCCCTGTAGATCTATTCAGAGTTGTGCGGAGGCCCCACAGCACCGAAGGCAGCTCGGTGAGCCATGCGCCGGCGGCATGTCCAACTTCTCGCAGGAGTCGAAGCTTCAACCCTTGAAGAATAAGTCCATTCGCCCGCTCTGCTTGCTCGTTTGTTTGGGGGTGCGCCACGGATGCAAAATCTACTCGGATACCTTGGCCTGTCCGAGTCAAAGTTTGTGCCATTGTCGGTAATTATGTTGTGCGGAACCCCGTATTTGGCGATGATGTCTCTGATAAATTTGATGGCTGTAAGGGCGTCAAGCTTCTTGATGGGGATTGCTTCAATCCACTTGGTAAACTTGTCGACTGCTACCAGCAGATGAGTGAGTCCTCCTTGGCCTGTTCTGAAGGGTCCGACTGTATCTAATCCCCACACGACGAATGGCCAAACAAGAGGAATTGTCTTCAGTGCAGATGTTGACTTGTGGGACTTGTTTGAATAGAACTGATAGCCTTCGCATCGGTTGACCATATCTTTTGCCATTTCATGCGCCTGCAACCAGAAGAAACCAACTCTGAATGCTTTGGCGACGATTGCTCTTCATGAGGCATGATGACCGCAGGTTCCCGAGTGAATTTCTTCCAAGATTAACTATCCCTCCTGAGGGGAGATGCACCGCTGAAGGACGCCCGAAACACTTTCCCTGTACAACTGGCCATCAATGACGGTGAAGGACTTAGATCTCGAACGATCTGCCTAGCTTGGACTTCGTCTTCTGGTAACTCTTGCCTCATGATGTACGCAATGAACGGCACAGTCCACTCGGGGATGACAACAAGAATCTCCATGATCAAATCAACCACAGCGGGGACCTCGATTTCAGTCGGATCTGTTGAGCTCTTCGGTTGTACTTGCTCCTCTATAAAAGGATCTTCCTTCACCGAGGGGAGGTGTAGGTGCTCGAGCCAGACATCACTCGGGACCGGTCTCCGAGTGGATCCAAGTTTTTCTAATTCATCTGCTGCTTGGTTTTTCAGTCGGGGAACATCGTGAAGTTCCAGACCTTCAAACTTCTTCTCGAGCTTCCTTACTGCGTTGCAGTATGCAGTCATGGTGGGGTTCCTTACGTCCCATGCCTTCATTACTTGATTAACCACCAGATCTGAGTCGCCATAGACCATTAGGCGACGGACGCCGATTGTGATGGCCATGCGCAATCCGTAAAGGAGAGCTTCGTACTCTGCTTCGTTGTTGGCAGAATCAAAATGTATCTGCAACACATACTTAAGTTTATCACCTTTTGGGGATATGATCACTATGCCGGCACCGGAGCCATTCAACATCTTGGACCCGTCGAAGAACATGGTCCAATGGGCCGAGTAGATGTGAGTCAGTTGCTGTTGTTCTACCTATTCTGCTATGAAGTCAGCCAGAGCTTGAGACTTTATAGCTTTCTTGGCTTCGAACTTGATGTCGCAGTATAGCATCTCCATTGCCCACTTTGCCACTCGGCCTGACGCGTCCCGATTGTGGAGAATTTCCGACAACGGAGCATCAGATATGACAGACACCGAGTGGTCTTGGAAATAATGAGCCACCTTCTTTGCAGTCATGTAGATCCCATAAATAAGCTTCTGATAATGGGGATACCTCTGCTTGGAACGAGTCAGGACTTCAGAGACATAATATACTGGCCGCTGAACCTTGTACGCTTTGCCTTCTTCTTCGCGTTCGACTGTCAAAACCGTGCTGACGACTTGATTTGTAGCCGCGATGTACAGAAGAAGGGGTTCTTTACTGAGCGGGGCAGTAAGAACCGGCTGGGTGGAAAGCAGGGCTTTGAGGTTGTAGAATGCAATTTGGGCTTCGTCTGTCCACTCGAAGGTATCTGATTTCTTCATGAGTCAGTACAGAGGTAATGCCTTCTCGCCGAGTCGAGCGATAAACCTGCTCGAAGCCGCTAGGCAACCAGTGAGCCTTTGAACATCATGTATTCTTACCGTCCGCTCCATTCAGACGATGGTCCCGATCTTTTCGGGGTTGACATCGATCCCTCGTTCGGAAACGAAGAAACCGAGTATCTTCCCATTGGGAACACCGAATGAACACTTGGCTGGGTTGAGCTTGATATCGTACCTACGTAGGTTGGCGAATGTTTCTGCCAAGTCAGTCAGTAGGTCGGAACCTTTGCGTGACTTGACTACGATATCGTCCATATATGCCTCCACATTTTGACCAATCTGGTCAAGGAGGCATTTTTGGATCATGCGCATAAAAGTTGCTCCTGCATTCTTCAAACCGAATGGCATAGTGATGTAACAAAAACACCTGAATGGGGTGATGAAGGCTGTTTTTAATTCATCCGGAACATACAGACGGATCTGATGATAGCCCGAATAGGCATCAAGGAATGATAAACGCTCGCAACCCGCAGTCGAATCAACAATTTGATCAATGCGGGGGAACGGGAAGTGATCTTTCGGACAGACCTTATTGAGATGCTTGAAATCAATGCACATACAAAGAGACTTGTCCTTCTTGGGTACCATGACAACATTAGCGAGCCACTCGGAGTGGTGTACCTCGCGAATGAAGTTGGCTGCCAAAAGTTTAGCCACCTCCTCTCCGATTGCCTTCCTCTTGTGCGTGGCGGACCGACGCACGCGTTCTCGGACGGGTCGAGCAGCAGGATCCACATGCAGTCGGTGCTCAGCCAACTCCCTAGGTACACCTGATATGTCAGCGGGCTTCTGATGGAGGAATTGGATGAGCGCGTCTTCCTATTTTGGATCAAGGGTGGTGGAGATGTTTGTCGGAGCAGCGACGTCGTCCGTCGGGTGGATGCTGACTTTCTTCGTGTCTCCCACCGACTGGAATGCGGACTCGGAAGCGGGCTTATTCGAACGCATCAGGTCAGCGGGGTCGGCGGTCTTCTTGTACTCATCCAGCTCGAGAATAGCCATCTGCTGATCGGCAATCCTCGACCCCGGCTGCAGACACTCCTCGGCCCACTGCCGATTGCCTGTGACCGTAATCACACCTTTGGGCCCTGGCATCTTGAGCTTAGAATAGACGTAACATGGTCGGGCCATGAAGCGTGCATATGCCGGACGGCCCAGAATCGCATGGTATGCACTCTGGAAGTCCACCACCTCGAATGTCATCTTCTCCTTGCGGAAGTTCTTGTCAGAGCCGAAGACGACATCCAACGCGATCTGGCCGAGTGATTTGGCCTTTCGTCCTGGGGCGTCTCCGTGGAACTGCATACTGCTCTCGCTAAGTTTGGACATCGGAATGCCCATTCCCTTGAGAGTGTCAGCGTACATGATGTTCAAGCCACTACCGCCGTCCATGAGGACTTTGTGCAGCCTGACTCCTTCCACCACCAGGTCGACGACCAGAGCTTACCTCCCTGGGGTGGGTACGTGTGCTGGATGGTCCGACTGATCAAAGGTGATCGCAGTCTGTGACCACTTCACTACTGGAATTCCTTTATTTGCCGTCTGCCAAATCTTTGCCATCAGCCAGCGGACGGCGAAGAACCTCTTTACCGTGTGTTGGCAAAAAACAGACGGTAAAGAGGAGGCTGATGGCAAAATAAATATTTGCCATCAGCCAACTCTTTGCCGTCTGTCAACAGACGGCAAAGGTAGGGATGGCAGACGACAAAGCTATCCCACCCCCACCCCCCTCTCTCCCCATCCCACCCTGGCCCCACCCACCCCTTTGCCGTCTGTCTGAGTAGCTTTGCCGTCCGTGGCAGACGGCAAAGGGGATCAGTGGAAGACGGCAAAGGGGATGGACCCCCCAAAAGTTAACGGTCGCTGCGCGCCCCACCTCTCTCCTCTCTCCCACGCACTCTCTCTCTCCCACCCCACCGCCGCCGTGCGCCCCCCCTGCGGCCCTCCTCCTCCTCCCTGCGCCCCCAGCGCCGCCGCCGCCCCACCGCCACCGCCGCCCCACCGCCGCCGCCGCCGACGCCACCCCCACCCCACCGCCGCCCTGCGCCCCCCCTGCGGCCCTCCTCCTCCTCCCTGCGCCCCCGCCGCCGCCGCCGCCGCCACCCCCACCCCACCTCCCCACCCCACCCCACCGCCGACCTGCACCCTCCTCCACCGCCGGCCTCCTCCCCCTGCGGCCCTCCTCCCCCTGGTAAGTTTCTTCTTTTTTTAGTAGTTTTTGTTTAATTAGTTCTTACTTTTAGTTTAGTTTTAGTTTTAGTTTTAGTTTAGGTTTAGTTAGGTTAGTTTCAGTTTTAGTTTAGTTAGTTTTAGTTTTAGTTAGGTTAGTTTCAGATTTAGTTAGGTTAGTTTCAGTTTTAGTTAGGTTAGTTTTAGTTTTAGTTTAGTTTTAGTTTTAGTTTCAGTTTTAGTTTAGGTTTAGTTAGTTTAGGTTTAGAAGAAGAACAAGAAGGAGAAAGGAGATGAAGAAGAAGGAGAAAGGAGAAGAAAAAAATAAGAAGAAGGAGGAAAAGAAGAAGAAGGAAAAGGAAGGGAAGGAGAAGAACCAAGAAGAAGAAGAAGAAGAAAAATAGGAGAGGAAGAGAAGAATAAGAGGAAAAAAGAAAATAAGAAGAAGAAGAAGAAGAAGAAGAAGAAGAAGAGAAGAAGAAAACAAGAAGAAGCAGAAGAAGAATAAGAGGAAAAAATAAAAAATAAAATAAGAAGAAGAAGAAGAAGAATAAATTAGTAGATTTGGTAGGTAGTTTCTGTTAGTTAATTAGTAGATTTAGTAGGTAGTTTCCTGTTTAGTAGAAGAAAATAAGAAAAAGTAGAAGAAGAAGAATAAGTAGAAGAAGAAAAAAGGAGAAGAAGAAGAAGAAGAGCTAGTGGAGGAGGAGGAGAAGAAGAAGAATAAAAAGAAGAAGAAGAAGAAGGAAAATAAGAAGGAATAAAAGGAAAAGGCAAAAGGAAAATAAGAAAAGAATAAGAAGAGTGGAGCCCGTATCCAGCAGGGCGACCAGCTGCTCGCCATGGATCGTCACGGGCAGCAACATGGTCCGCTCATGGCGGATGCCGGCGAGGGCGTGGAGAGAGACGACGCAGGCCGTCGCCGTAGAATCTGCGGCCGGGTCTGGTGCGTCGTTCGTCTCGTCCGCCTCGGTGTAGTCGACCATCTCCAAGTAGAAGAGGCGGGGGTAGACATGTGTCGGCGTGTAGGGCTCATCGCAGTTAAAGCAAAGAGCCTGACGTCGATGCTCCTGCTGCTCGGCCGGGGACAACCTGCGGAAGGTCCGTGTGGCGGCCGGAGGTGCGGCCGTTGCGGCTGGCGGAGGCCGGCCCGGTGCTGGAAGGGTCGGCACGGGTCGACTGAGCTGGCGGCCGCCCCGTCCGGGCGGTTGCTGCAGTGCCTGTGCCTGGATATAGATCGGACCCGAAGATGATCCGGCTGCCCACGCGGGAATTGGCGATGGCGATGACTGGAACTGCACCTGGTGCAGGGCCCGACCGGTGGTTCGGGGCGCTGGAGGTGCTGCTGTCGATGGCGGCGGCTGCTGCTGGTGCGGCGCTGGAGCCTGCGACGTGGTGGCCGGTAGCGACTGTTGGGGCAGCCCCCCCAGCGGCGCGGTAGTGGCCGGCCACACTGGCCAGGGAGTGCCCGCGGCGTGGTAGTGCTGCGGCAGCAGCTGCGGCGGCGGTGGCGGCGCCCCTCCGTGGAGTGGCTGGAAGGCCGGGGTGGCCCACAGCAGCGACGGCAGCCCGTAAGTAGTGGGGGCGACGCTCGGCGGCGGGGGTTGGGTCCTAGCGTGGCGGTGGTGGTGGTTTGCAGCAGTGGGGCGGTGGTGGTGTTGAGCGGCGGCGGTGGTGGAGGGAGCGACATGATCAGCCTAGAATCTCTGGATACCAAATTGGTAGGACTAGGGTTCCTACCGGGCCTCCGGTGTAGGTTGTAAGGGCAGGGAGGAGGGGAGCGAGGGCTGGAGCGGACGCGCCGGCGAGATGGCGCCGTCGCGGCTAGGGTTAGGTGCGGCGGAGGCTAGCGTTCCGGCTCCTTGGAGAGCCGGTCAACAGAAGATAATATCTTTATTGCTTGATCTCAATTGATGTCTTACAACTAGTATTTATAACTCGAGCCTAAGATAATTTTCCTAAAGTAATTTACCTAAGATAACTTGCGGGCCAAGCCGCTAATATTAACGCCCAATGGGCCTACGCCGGCCATAGGCCAAGCCGGTCATAACAGAGGAGGAGGAGGAGGAGGAGGAGGAGGAGAAGGCGACCTTCTATCCTTCTCCTCCTCCTCCTCCTCCTCCTCCTTCTTCTTGATTTCTTCTTCTTCTCCTCCTCCTCCTCTTTCTTCTCCTCTTTCATATTATCCTTGCTTTAATTAACCCAACAATGACATAATTAGCCCATTTAGCTCCAAAATACCATAATAAGCTCAAAATGGCATAAGAACCTTGGTTAGCTCATGAATATTATATACTTAGCTTGTTTTCCTCTAAAATGACATAATTGGAATATTTAGCTCAAAAAAGAGATAATTAGGTAATTTAGCTCCAACAAGAGGAGAAGAGGAGAAGAAATAGGCAAAATGAAAAGAAAGAAGAAGAAGAGATGAAGAAGAAGAGAAGGAGGAGGAGGAGGAGGAGGAGGAGGAGAAGGCCGAGGACCTTCTATCCTTCTCCTCCTCCTCCTTCTCCTCCTCCTCCTCCTTCTTCTTGATTTCTTCTTCTTCTCCTCCTCCTCCTCTTTCTTCTCCTCTTTCATATTATCCTTGCTTTAATTAACCCAACAATGACATAATTAGCCCATTTAGCTCCAAAATACCATAATAAGCTCAAAATGGCATAATAACCTTGGTTAGCTCATGAATATTATATACTTAGCTTGTTTTCCTCTAAAATGACATAATTGGAATATTTAGCTCAAAAAGAAGGAGAAGGAAGAAGAAGAAGAAGAGAAGAAGAATAGAAGGAGAAGGAGAAGAATAAGGAGGAGGAGGAGAAGAAGAAGAAGGGGGAGGAGAAGAAGAGAAGAAGGAGGAGAAGAAGAAGGAGAAGGAGAAGGAGCCCTCCTTCTTCTCCTTCTTCTTCTCTCCTTCTTCTCCTCCTTCTTCTCCTTCTTCTTCTCTTCTTTTTTCTTCTTCTCCTTCTCCTTCTCGTTCCCCTTCCCCTCCTCCTCCTCCTCCTTGTTTTTCTTCTCCTTGTTCTCTTATTTCTTCTTCTCTTTCTTCTTCAATTTAGCTTATTTGTCATATATATGTTGTTGTTCTTCTTCTACTTACTTTCTTAATCCCATTTTGCAGATTGGATGTACTACATGCATGGAAGCTGGCGTTGGAGTGCTTTAGTTTCCGTTTTTATTCACTACTGAAATCAGAGAATTTGCCGTATGCCGCCTCTTTGCCGTCCGCTGACTGATGGCAAAGAAGCTCTTTGTCGTCAGCTACAAAAAAATAGATGGCAAAGAGCTGACAGACGGCAAAGAAGTACTTTGCCATGAGTCGCTTCTTTGCCGTCCGCTAGCGGACGGCAAAGATGGACCAAGCTGATGGCAAAGACACGGCTGACGGCAAAGATGACCCATGCAGACGGCAAAGAAAAATCGCAGGTGTAGGCATTGCGTTTACCATGGGCCGCTCTTTGCCGTCCGCCAAAAACCCCTTTGCCGTCTGCCCTGGAGTACAGCGGACGGCAAAGGGGACGACCAATGCAGACGGCAAAGAAAAATCGCAGGTGTAGGCATTGCCTTTGCCATGTGCCGCTCTTTGCCGTCCGCCGGAAACCCCTTTGCCGTCTGCCTGGGAATACAGCGGACGGCAAAGGGGACGGCGTCCCAAACGGCTGCCCCCGCCCGCGCGATGCCTCCCCCACTAACGGCTCGATCCAACCCCAACCTCCCGTCGCCCTCCCTCCCGCCCACGCCCTCCCGCAGGCCTCCCCCATCGAAGTTTTGCCTCCCCACCCGCCGGCGCCTCCCCCACCCACCGGCGCCTCCCCCGCCGACGCCTCCCCCGTCCACCGGCGCCTCCCCCACCCGTCGGCGCCTCCCCCGCGACGGCCCCCTCCCCCAGGCCTCCCCCACCCGGCACCTCCCCCACCCACCGGCGGCTCCCCCACCCGGCACCTCCCCCACCCACCGGCGGCTCCCCCACCCGGCACCTCCCCCACCCACCGGCGGCTCCCCCACCCGGCACCTCCCCCACCCGGCACCTCTCCCACCCGACGCCGCCACCACCTGGCCGCCCGCATCCTCCGCAGGTATGTTGCTTGGTGCTCCAGTAGATGGATGGATCGATGGGCGTGGCTGTGTGTGTGACATGGAGGGCTCCTGCAGGTCGGCGGTGGCGGGGCTGGATACGCTGCTGCCACTGCACACCGCGGTGGCGTCGGCGCGCCTCAAGTCCTGCATCGCCGTCGACTCCACCTGCTGGTGCTCCCTCTCCCAAGGTAAACCGGCGCAGCGCCTCACCCCACATTTACATTGGCTGGATGTGTCAGTCTCAGATTAATTTTATATATCCACTAAAAATAACCCTGTAAAATCCTGGAGTTTGACAGTTACAATCGAATCGGGTACAAATGTGTGTGGTATTGTGTTATTGCGATGGGGAATAGCTGTCAGTGCTGTTATGAATATGACTGTCATCAACATGCAAACCTGCACACAAGAGTGTTGCTGTGGAGAGATTCAGTGATCGACATCATAATAGTTAGATATATGGCGGTGGGAACTGGGAAGTATCCTTCATTATTAGTCGAGACTAAATCGCCTAGTTTGTAAACCTTTATATCTGCGGGTGATATAATTGTCCCTTACAGTACAATGGTAAGTTTTTAGAACACCTTGAGGCTAGTTGTTCGTTAATACCTGTTGGTTATTACTATCGCTCTTCTTTACGAAGCCAGTTAGTGTTTAACATCTATTGTTTTAGCGCCAAGTGACTACACAATGTTTGTTTCTGATCAGTTAGGATGATTCGTCCACTCGTATCCATTATCCTCAACTAATTCCGTGTATTAGTTCGTGTTTGCTTAATTTTATACTCCCTCCGTCCCAAAAGAACTGTCTCAACTTTCTACTAGCCCTAGTACAAAGTTATACTAAGCTTAAGACACTTATTTTGGGACAGAGGGAGTAGTATGTAGGACCATGTGTTTTCTTTGCTTGGCTTTTTCTGTCGGTGATAGCGTCTTCATGGCACCGTGCAGTTTTCGTAAGTCGAGTGCTTCATAGTAGGAAAATCAATCCGAGATGTTGTACCTCTTGATCTTCATAAATCTGATCAGTTAAGGATCGATGTGTAGCGATGGCAAGGTTTACGAGTCGACCTATCGCAACTTGTCGCCGGGGTACCGACAAGTAGACAAGTCATGACTAGTCGTGACTAGTCATAGACTTGTCGATATGTAGTCTAGCAGTCTAGCTGTAAATACTGAAAATGCTGATGCCATAGTGAGCAGAGAGGAACCTGGGACTGTGGCATTTGCATCCAGTGTGCAGGGCCTCCACTTCTCCACCAACCAGCAGCCTACAAACAAATGAAAAGGCATCAGATTTGTGCTATAAAACTGCCTCCTCCCTCTCGGAGTCGGGGCCGGCTATTTAAGTCGTCCGACGCCCCCCAGCCTAGCACATCTGCCTCCTCCCTCTCTCCATCACCACCCGAGCACTTCCCTCTCCGAGCCCGTCAGCCATGCCACCACGCCGCTGGCATTACACGGTCCAACACTTTCTCTTCCTCCTAGAGCTGGTCCGAATCCGAAGGGTTGCGGGGCTACCTATGGAATTGGAGGTGGATTTTAAGGAGGGGAGGAGATGGGGGAGGAACCCAAGGAAGAGACACACACGTCGGAGGAGGAGGCGGCGCCCCAGGTTACAAGGTTAAACCTCATAGGGAAAACTATTTGGCGAGTATTGGGAGCTCATCAGCGGCTGAGATTGAGAATAAAGCATGGGTACCCCGGTGGAGTATCAATGCGTCGTCGAAGCTAAAAAAATTGTTTGGAGATTGTGCAAGGAGACAGTTCCAACTTCAGATATGCTACGCCATCGTCATATGTCATCCACCCCAGCTTGTTCTTTCTGTTTGGCAGAGGACAGCTGGAAACCTGCATTAATCAACTGCACTACTGCCAGGTGCTTTTGGTCTTTGTCGTTTGAGGACACGGTGGAGCTCATGTGTGAAAATCTGAATTTCAATGCTAAAGCTTGGGTCTTTACAATGCATGAGAAGTTGTCACAAGAGGAGTTTGCGCGCATGATAGTAACTCTTTGGGCTATCTGGAAATCAAGGCGTAAAGCGATTCATGAAGGTATATATGAAAGCCCCATGCAGATCCATAATAGGTAACCCCGACCCCCGACCCCCGACAACACTCACCCTCGACCCTCGACCCCCGATGACACTGACCCACATAGTTATGAGTTAGGTCAGATAGTTATGTTAATTATAAAAACATCGTATTTGTGTTGATCGGGTGAATTTCAATGTGCAGTTGTTCGACGACCTCCACGTGCGTTGGACGAGCTTCGCCCTTGCGTTTGTTGGTGAGCACAAATGACTTCTCCTCCTACCCCCTTAATTTGCTCTGTCCCGGTCTTCGTGCCGATGAAACTTGCTAGCTATAGGTTTCTTCAATCATGAGTATGCGTGACCAGTATGCGTCTCCCATTCGAAAGGGCGACATCTATAAATATGCATTTATTTGCATATTTATAACCGCCATCCTTTCGAATTGTCCAACATTATCCATGGACAGCCCGAGTATGTGTAGATTGGGTTTGTTTTCCCGTATGCTGTGCTCCGGATCCGATGCGGAATTTCGTCAGTGCCTCCCCTGTTGTTCTCCGGGTACACATCCTCTCTGCTTATTGCCGAGACGTGTATCAGGAGAACAACGGGGAGGTGCTGTTGAAATTCTGCGTCGCATCTGGAGCAAAGCATGGGAAAACGAACCCAGTCTACACATACTCGGGTGGGATTAGGACCTATCTTTACCTATTAGCGTGTAGGTTGCATGGACATAATAAAACTGACAAACTTGATTAGCGTATGAATATAGATGATGAATTATATATTTATTTCTTGTGCCCCCATAGGTAGCTAGGCAACATGAGTGATCGTGCTTGGATGTACACTGGTCACCCTAGTCAGAAAGACATGACCCATGAATGGTTAACAAAAACCAGGGGGTTTGTGAGAGCTGCATTTGCAAATGGCCAGCATAAAACATGGTGCCCCTGTCCCAACTGCGACAACTGGAAAAAGCAGACAGAGTTTGAAATGGGTAAACACCTGCAGAAGTGGGGTTTTACGCCTAATTATACGGTGTGGACTTTTCATGGTGAGTCTGACCAACATGCTAGAGCTGAGGTGATTCGTCGTCGCACCGACGAGCATGGTACCGGGATTGAAGACATGGTGCAAGACTTTGATGATGCTCGTGATTCGGACGATGAGATGGAGGAATCTGCAAAGGCCTTCTATGAAATGCTGGAGTCTTCAAAACGTCCTCTCCACGAGCAGACTGAGCTTTGTCAGCTGGATGCCATCGCGCAAGTAATGGCTCTGAAGGCTTAATTCAACCTAGGCAGAGAATGCTACGACACAATGATGACGATATTTGGACGCTTTCTACCCAAAGGCCATGTACTGCCTGCAAACCTGTACCAGTCAGAGAAAATCCTCCGTGTACTTAAGATGCCCTATGAGAAGATACATGCCTGTGAGAATGGATGTGCCTTATTTAGGCTTGAGTATGCGGCCTTGAACTATTGCCCCATTTGCAATTCTTCAAGGTATATTGTGGTAGACAATGGCATGGGTGAGAAGAATCAGACCAAAATCCCCATTAGTGTTCTTCGATATCTGCCAATCGTACCAAGACTTCAACGTCTTTTCATGGTCGAAGAGACGGCCAGACAGATGACATGGCACAAATTGGGCAAAAGAACCGAACTAGATGCGGATGGGAACAAGATGCTGGTACACACTTCAGATGGTTTTGCGTGGAGGCACTTCGATGCATTACATAAGGATAAATCGGAAGATCCAAGGCAACCTAGAGTTGCTATCAGCACGGATGGGTTCAATGTGTATGGTATGACGGCAGCACAATACAGTTGTTGGCCTGTATTTGTCATTCCACTAAATTTGCCACCCGGAGAGATTATGAAAAGAAAGAACATCTTCCTGACGTTGATAATTCCAGGGCCCAACTATCCGGGGAAGAATATGAATGTGTACATGCAGCCGCTTAAGGATGAGTTGCAAGAAGCCTGGGATAATGGGATCAAGACCTACGACGCGGCTACCAAAACAAATTTCAAAATGCATGTGTGGTACATGTACTCGACGCATGATTATCCGGCGTTTGCGCTATTCGCTGGCTGGTGTGTGCATGGAAGGTTCCCGTGCACCACATGCAAGGCAGCTCTTCAGTTCCGTTGGCTGCAGGCTGGTCGCAAGTATTCTTGCTTCGACATGCATAGACAATTCCTGGATCCTGACCATAAGTTCAGAAAAGACAAGAAGAATTTCATCAAAGGTAGAGTTGTCACAAACACTGCACCAGCTGCGTTGACAGGCCAACAGACCCTTGATCAGTTAAACGCTCTTGAGCCTGATCCTTTGCGTCCAGGATACTTCAAAGGGTATAATACGGAACACGCCTGGACTCACAAGTCATGCTTATGGGATCTCCCTTACTTCAAAGACCTCCTTTGCCCACACAACATTGACGTGATGCACACTGAAAAGAATATTGCGGAGGCCATTTTTGGTACATTGTTCGGCATAGAGGGGAAGTCAAAAGATAATCCTAAGGCTCGAATCGACCTGGAGGCTCTATGTGATAGACCGTTACAAAACTTGCGACAACGGAAAGGAAAGCAAAGCATAGCGAAGCCAAAAGCATGGTTCAATCTTGAAAGGCCAGCTATGAGGGAAATGCTATTGTGGGTGAAAATGCGGTTGATGTTCCCCGATGGGTATGCTGCGAATCTAAAGAGGGGAGCGAGTCTTGAGAAATTGAAAATATTTGGGCTCAAGAGTCATGATTGGCACATATGGATTGAGCGGGTAATGCCGGTGATGTTGCGTGGCTTTATCCCTGAGGATGAATGGCTAGTACTGGCAGAGCTGAGCTATTTCTTCCGTTCTCTTTGTGCGAAAGAACTATCGCCTAGCGTGCTAGATGAAATGGAAGAGTTGGTGCCGGAGTTGATCTGCAAATTAGAAAAGATCTTTCCACCGGGCTTCTTTAATCCAATGCAACATTTGATTTTGCATCTCCCGACCGAGGCAAGAATGGGGGGGCCCGTTCAAAATCGATGGTGCTACTCAACTGAGAGGATGCAGAAGACGCTTCGAGCTAAGTGTAAAAATAAACGTAGAATTGAAGCATCGATGGCCGAGGCATTCATTACTGAGGAGGCGGCAAACTTCGTGACAGCACACTACGAAGCCAAAAATCATCATTTGCATAACCCGAAGCCTCGGTACAATAATGGCGATCGAGAAAAAGTTCGATCCAACCTCAGCCTATTCAAAGGTAAGCTCGCACCATCCGGTGCTTCGAAAGGGAAATCGTTGGATGTCGAAGAATGGCGGACCATTTCATTGTATATCTTCACCAACCTAACAGAAGTGCGGCCGTATATCGAGTAAGTTCTCGGTAATTTATTGTTCCGCAACTTCTAATTGCTTTGAACTACTCTTATTCCCGGATATTTGATATAGTCGATACGTCGCCGAATTCTCGGATGGAGCGGTCATCGAAAAGGATTCCGTCGAAGAGTATGAGCTTCTCGCAAAGCATGGAGGCGACTATCCTGGTTTCATCTCTTGGTTCAAACAAAGGGTAATTAATTACCATTAAGGGCCCATTTGATTTATTGGTCTAATTTGCGGCTAATGCATCCATTCTTTCGTATTACACTTGTAGGCTGATGCAGAGTCTATGGACGCCGAGTTGAGACAAGTCGCTAATGGTTTTGACTATAAGGTCCGTTCATTTGACAAATACAACATCAACGGGTATCACTTTCGTACCTTTGGCAAAGAGCTATCTATGCCCGACCTAAAGACTACAAATTGTTCTGTCTCTGCTATCGGCGAAGGAGACACCGAGTATTATGGAAGGGTTGAAGCAATTTATGAACTTCTATTCTATGGTGAAAACCCACCGACTGTCGTAGTCTTCAAATGTTATTGGTTTGAGCCGAGGGAGACTAGAAGGACTCATGAACATATAGGACTAGTCGAAATCAACCAAAACACCCACTTAGATGTTCCCGATGTCTATATTACGGCTCAACAGGCGACACAAGTTTTCTATCTACCGTGGGCCTGCCAAACTGATCCAAATCTCAAAGGTTGGGATGTCGTTTATGAAGTGCCACCACATTTTAGACCACCTACCCTCAATGAAGAGGATTACGAACCTCACATTAACCCAGACACATATGAAGGAGAATTCTTCCAAGAAACACGTATGTCCAAGAAACGTTTCAAGAACCGCTCTACTTCACCCCAGAACATTGAAGTAGACAGCGACAGTGAATCCGTCTTAACCCCTGAGCCCGAACAGGAAGAGCTGGAAGAAGAAGAGGTTACTGCTGCGGATGACCTGTCACTTCTTGACCGATTACATAATGGTGGCCTTCCACATGTTCTTCTAGATAGTGATGATGATGATGCATTTATTGATGATAGTGATGATCATGATGCATTTATTGACCCCGAAGCATATATAGACGAGGACGATTGTTATTAGTTCATGTCAGGTATTCAACTATTATACTATATATAAATTTTGAGCTCATGTTAGGTATTCAATTTTTATTAGTCATGTTGGTATTTATTTTGTACTAATTTCATTTACTCTTTGTCATGACGGGTGTTGAAAGATGGTGGGAAAGGGTCGAAAGCACGCCGCGGCTGCTTCTTCGTCGGCGGGTGATGGGATGGGTACTTCCATTCCTGCCTCGCCTCTTCGGAGAGTATTGCTCTCTACTATGCACGGAGCGCCCCCCGTGAGAGGAGGTCGACCACCCGCGAAGCCGAGAGGCACTAAAGGTACACGTTGTATTCATGTTGGTATTTATGTTGTACT
The DNA here is from genome assembly GCF_904849725.1 of Hordeum vulgare subsp. vulgare. Lineage (NCBI taxonomy): Eukaryota > Viridiplantae > Streptophyta > Magnoliopsida > Poales > Poaceae > Hordeum > Hordeum vulgare. Next base: position 101,180,955 of record NC_058524.1, on the reverse strand, counting down.
CATGTTGTATGCATATTGGTATTTATATACATTTTATCCCAAAGAAGGGGACAAGAAGAGAAAAAGAGGAAAAATGAAAGGAAGGAAGAGGAAAAATGAGGAGAAGACGAAGGAGGAGAGGGAGGAGGAGAAGAAGAAGGAGGAGAAGGAGAAGGAACTTCTTCCTCCTTCTTCCTCCTTCTCCTTCTCCTTCTTCTCCTCCTTCTTCTTTTCTTCTTCTTCTCCTCTTCCTTCTTCTTCTCCTCCACCTCCTCCTTCCTCCTTATTTTACTTCTTCTTCTCTATCTCTTCTTCTACGTAGCTTAGATTCCTCCAAGAAAGGCTAAATTGGCTAATTATCCTACGAAATGACATAATTAGCTTACTTAGCTCCAAAATGGCCTATTTAATAAGAAATGACCTCTACTTAGCTAATTATCCTCGAAATGACATAATTAGCTCCAAAAAGGCATTCTTAGCCAATTTAGCCCGAAGAAGGGGACAAGAACAGAAAAAGAGGAAAAATGAAAGGAAGGAAGAGGAAAAATGAGAAGAAGACGAAGGAGGAGAGGGAGGAGGAGAAGAAGAAGGAGGAGGAGGAGAAGGAACTTCTTCCTCCTTCTTCCTCCTTCTCCTTCTCCTTCTTCTTCTCCTTCTCCTTATTCTTTTCTTCTTCTTCTCCTCTTCCTTCTTCTTCTCCTCCACCTCCTCCTCCTCCTTATTTTACTTCTTCTTCTCTATCTCTTCTTCTACGTAGCTTAGACTCCTCCAAGAAAGGCTAAATTGGCTAATTATCCTACGAAATGACATAATTAGCTTAGTTAGCTCCAAAATGGCCTATTTAAGGAAGAAATGACCTGTACTTAGCTAATTATCCTCGAAATGACATAATTAGCTCCAAAAAGGCATTCTTAGCCAATTTAGCCCGAAGAAGGGGACAAGAAGAGAAAAAGAGGAAAAATGAAAGGAAGGAAGAGGAAAAATGAGGAGAAGAAGGAGGAGAGGGAGGAGGAGAAGAAGAAGGAGAAGGAGGAGAGGGAGAAGGAACTTCTTCCTCCTTCTTCCTCCTTCTCCTTCTCCTTCTTCTTCTCCTTCTCCTTCTTCTTTGCTTCTTCTTCTCCTCTTCCTTCTTCTTCTCCTCCACCTCCTCCTCCTCCTTATTTTACTTCTTCTTCTCTATCTCTTCTTCTACGTAGCTTAGATTCCTCCAAGAAAGGCTAAATTGGCTAATTATCCTACGAAATGACATAATTAGCTTACTTAGCTCCAAAATGGCCTATTTAATAAGAAATGACCTCTACTTAGCTAAGTATCCTCGAAATGACATAATTAGCTCCAAAAAGGCATTCTTAGCCAATTTAGCCCAAAGAAGGGGACAAGAAGAGAAAAAGAGGAAAAATGAAAGGAAGGAAGAGGAAAAATGAGGAGAAGACGAAGGAGGAGAGGGAGGAGGAGAAGAAGAAGGAGGAGAAGGAGAAGGAACTTCTTCCTCCTTCTTCCTCCTTCTCCTTCTCCTTCTTCTTCTCCTTCTCCTTCTTCTTTTCTTCTTCTTCTCCTCTTCCTTCTTCTTCTCCTCCACCTCCTCCTCCTCCTTATTTTACTTCTTCTTCTCTATCTCTTCTTCTACGTAGCTTAGATTCCTCCAAGAAAGGCTAAATTGGCTAATTATCCTACGAAATGACATAATTAGCTTACTTAGCTCCAAAATGGCCTATTTAATAAGAAATGACCTCTACTTAGCTAATTATCCTCGAAATGACATAATGAGCTCCAAAAATGCATTCTTAGGCAATTTATCCCAAAGAAGGGGACAAGAAGAGAAAAAGAGGAAAAATGAAAGGAAGGAAGAGGAAAAATGAGGAGAAGACGAAGGAGGAGAGGGAGGAGGAGAAGAAGAAGGAGGAGAAGGAGAAGGAACTTCTTCCTCCTTCTTCCTCCTTCTCCTTCTCCTTCTTCTTTTCTTCTTCTTCTCCTCTTCCTTCTTCTTCTCCTCCACCTCCTCCTCCTCCTTATTTTACTTCTTCTTCTCTATCTCTTCTTCTACGTAGCTTAGATTCCTCCAAGAAAGGCTAAATTGGCTAATTATCCTACGAAATGACATAATTAGCTTATTTAGCTCCAAAATGGCCTATTTAATAAGAAATGACCTCTACTTAGCTAATTATCCTCGAAATGACATAATTAGCTCCAAAAAGGCATTCTTAGCCAATTTAGCCCGAAGAAGGGGACAAGAACAGAAAAAGAGGAAAAATGAAAGGAAGGAAGAGGAAAAATGAGGAGAAGACGAAGGAGGAGAGGGAGGAGGAGAAGAAGAAGGAGAAGGAGGAGAAGGAACTTCTTCCTCCTTCTTCCTCCTTCTCCTTCTCCTTCTTCTTATCCTTCTCCTTCTTCTTTTCTTCTTCTTCTCCTCTTCCTTCTTCTTCTCCTCCACCTCCTCCTCCTCCTTATTTTACTTCTTCTTCTCTATCTCTTCTTCTACGTAGCTTAGACTCCTCCAAGAAAGGCTAAATTGGCTAATTATCCTACGAAATGACATAATTAGCTTAGTTAGCTCCAAAATGGCCTATTTAAGGAAGAAATGACCTGTACTTAGCTAATTATCCTCGAAATGACATAATTAGCTCCAAAAAGGCATTCTTAGCCAATTTAGCCCGAAGAAGGGGACAAGAAGAGAAAAAGAGGAAAAATGAAAGGAAGGAAGAGGAAAAATGAGGAGAAGAAGGAGGAGAGGGAGGAGGAGAAGAAGAAGGAGAAGGAGGAGAGGGAGAAGGAACTTCTTCCTCCTTCTTCCTCCTTCTCCTTCTCCTTCTTCTTCTCCTTCTCCTTCTTCTTTTCTTCTTCTTCTCCTCTTCCTTCTTCTTCTCCTCCACCTCCTCCTCCTCCTTATTTTACTTCTTCTTCTCTATCTCTTCTTCTACGTAGCTTAGATTCCTCCAAGAAAGGCTAAATTGGCTAATTATCCTACGAAATGACATAATTAGCTTACTTAGCTCCAAAATGGCCTATTTAATAAGAAATGACCACTACTTAGCTAATTATCCTCGAAATGACATAATTAGCTCCAAAAAGGCATTCTTATCCAATTTAGCCCAAAGAAGGGGACAAGAAGAGAAAAAGAGGAAAAATGGAAGGAAGGAAGAGGAAAAATGAGGAGAAGACGAAGGAGGAGAGGGAGGAGGAGAAGAAGAAGGAGGAGAAGGAGAAGGAACTTCTTCCTCCTTCTTCCTCCTTCTCCTTCTTCTTCTTCTTCTCCTTCTCCTTCTTCTTTTCTTCTTCTTCTCCTCTTCCTTCTTCTTCTCCTCCACCTCCTCCTCCTCCTTATTTTACTTCTTCTTCTCTATCTCTTCTTCTACGTAGCTTAGATTCCTCCAAGAAAGGCTAAATTGGCTAATTATCCTACGAAATGACATAATTAGCTTACTTAGCTCCAAAATGGCCTATTTAATAAGAAATGACCTCTACTTAGCTAATTATCCTCGAAATGACATAATTAGCACCAAAAATGCATTCTTAGCCAATTTAGCCCGAAGAAGGGGACAAGAAGAGAAAAAGAGGAAAGGAAGGAAGAGGAAAAATGAGGAGAAGACGAAGGAGGAGAGGGAGGAGGAGAAGAAGGAGGAGAAGGAGAAGGAACTTCTTCCTCCTTCTTCCTCCTTCTCCTTCTCCTTCTTCTTCTCCTTCTTCTTTTCTTCTTCTTCTCCTCTTCCTTCTTCTTCTCCTCCACCTCCTCCTCCTCCTTATTTTACTTCTTCTTCTCTATCTCTTCTTCTACGTAGCTTAGACTCCTCCAAGAAAGGCTAAATTGGCTAATTATCCTACGAAATGACATAATTAGCTTAGTTAGCTCCAAAATGGCCTATTTAAGGAAGAAATGACCTGTACTTAGCTAATTATCCTCGAAATGACATAATTAGCTCCAAAAAGGCATTCTTAGCCAATTTAGCCCGAATAAGGGGACAAGAAGAGAAAAAGAGGAAAAATGAAAGGAAGGAAGAGGAAAAATGAGGAGAAGAAGGAGGAGAGGGAGGAGGAGAAGAAGAAGGAGAAGGAGGAGAGGGAGAAGGAACTTCTTCCTCCTTCTTCCTCCTTCTCCTTCTCCTTCTTCTTCTCCTTCTCCTTCTTCTTTTCTTCTTCTTCTCCTCTTCCTTCTTCTTCTCCTCCACCTCCTCCTCCTCCTTATTTTACTTCTTCTTCTCTATCTCTTCTTCTACGTAGCTTAGATTCCTCCAAGAAAGGCTAAATTGGCTAATTATCCTACGAAATGACATAATTAGCTTACTTAGCTCCAAAATGGCCTATTTAATAAGAAATGACCACTACTTAGCTAATTATCCTCGAAATGACATAATTAGCTCCAAAAAGGCATTCTTAGCCAATTTAGCCCAAAGAAGGGGACAAGAAGAGAAAAAGAGGAAAAATGGAAGGAAGGAAGAGGAAAAATGAGGAGAAGACGAAGGAGGAGAGGGAGGAGGAGAAGAAGAAGGAGGAGAAGGAGAAGGAACTTCTTCCTCCTTCTTCCTCCTTCTCCTTCTCCTTCTTCTTCTCCTTCTCCTTCTTCTTTTCTTCTTCTTCTCCTCTTCCTTCTTCTTCTCCTCCACCTCCTCCTCCTCCTTATTTTACTTCTTCTTCTCTATCTCTTCTTCTACGTAGCTTAGATTCCTCCAAGAAAGGCTAAATTGGCTAATTATCCTACGAAATGACATAATTAGCTTACTTAGCTCCAAAATGGCCTATTTAATAAGAAATGACCTCTACTTAGCTAATTATCCTCGAAATGACATAATTAGCACCAAAAATGCATTCTTAGCCAATTTAGCCCGAAGAAGGGGACAAGAAGAGAAAAAGAGGAAAGGAAGGAAGAGGAAAAATGAGGAGAAGACGAAGGAGGAGAGGGAGGAGGAGAAGAAGGAGGAGAAGGAGAAGGAACTTCTTCCTCCTTCTTCCTCCTTCTCCTTCTCCTTCTTCTTCTCCTTCTTCTTTTCTTCTTCTTCTCCTCTTCCTTCTTCTTCTCCTCCACCTCCTCCTCCTCCTTATTTTACTTCTTCTTCTCTATCTCTTCTTCTACGTAGCTTAGACTCCTCCAAGAAAGGCTAAATTGGCTAATTATCCTACGAAATGACATAATTAGCTTAGTTAGCTCCAAAATGGCCTATTTAAGGAAGAAATGACCTGTACTTAGCTAATTATCCTCGAAATGACATAATTAGCTCCAAAAAGGCATTCTTAGCCAATTTAGCCCGAAGAAGGGGACAAGAAGAGAAAAAGAGGAAAAATGAAAGGAAGGAAGAGGAAAAATGAGGAGAAGAAGGAGGAGAGGGAGGAGGAGAAGAAGAAGGAGAAGGAGGAGAGGGAGAAGGAACTTCTTCCTCCTTCTTCCTCCTTCTCCTTCTCCTTCTTCTTCTCCTTCTCCTTCTTCTTTTCTTCTTCTTCTCCTCTTCCTTCTTCTTCTCCTCCACCTCCTCCTCCTCCTTATTTTACTTCTTCTTCTCTATCTCTTCTTCTACGTAGCTTAGACTCCTCCAAGAAAGGCTAAATTGGCTAATTATCCTACGAAATGACATAATTAGCTTAGTTAGCTCCAAAATGGCCTATTTAAGGAAGAAATGACCTGTACTTAGCTAATTATCCTCGAAATGACATAATTAGCTCCAAAAAGGCATTCTTAGCCAATTTAGCCCGAAGAAGGGGACAAGAAGAGAAAAAGAGGAAAAATGAAAGGAAGGAAGAGGAAAAATGAGGAGAAGAAGGAGGAGAGGGAGGAGGAGAAGAAGAAGGAGAAGGAGGAGAGGGAGAAGGAACTTCTTCCTCCTTCTTCCTCCTTCTCCTTCTCCTTCTTCTTCTCCTTCTCCTTCTTCTTTTCTTCTTCTTCTCCTCTTCCTTCTTCTTCTCCTCCACCTCCTCCTCCTCCTTATTTTACTTCTTCTTCTCTATCTCTTCTTCTACGTAGCTTAGATTCCTCCAAGAAAGGCTAAATTGGCTAATTATCCTACGAAATGACATAATTAGCTTACTTAGCTCCAAAATGGCCTATTTAATAAGAAATGACCTCTACTTAGCTAAGTATCCTCGAAATGACATAATTAGCTCCAAAAAGGCATTCTTAGCCAATTTAGCCCAAAGAAGGGGACAAGAAGAGAAAAAGAGGAAAAATGAAAGGAAGGAAGAGGAAAAATGAGGAGAAGACGAAGGAGGAGAGGGAGGAGGAGAAGAAGAAGGAGGAGAAGGAGAAGGAACTTCTTCCTCCTTCTTCCTCCTTCTCCTTCTCCTTCTTCTTCTCCTTCTCCTTCTTCTTTTCTTCTTCTTCTCCTCTTCCTTCTTCTTCTCCTCCACCTCCTCCTCCTCCTTATTTTACTTCTTCTTCTCTATCTCTTCTTCTACGTAGCTTAGATTCCTCCAAGAAAGGCTAAATTGGCTAATTATCCTACGAAATGACATAATTAGCTTACTTAGCTCCAAAATGGCCTATTTAATAAGAAATGACCTCTACTTAGCTAATTATCCTCGAAATGACATAATGAGCTCCAAAAATGCATTCTTAGGCAATTTATCCCAAAGAAGGGGACAAGAAGAGAAAAAGAGGAAAAATGAAAGGAAGGAAGAGGAAAAATGAGGAGAAGACGAAGGAGGAGAGGGAGGAGGAGAAGAAGAAGGAGGAGAAGGAGAAGGAACTTCTTCCTCCTTCTTCCTCCTTCTCCTTCTCCTTCTTCTTTTCTTCTTCTTCTCCTCTTCCTTCTTCTTCTCCTCCACCTCCTCCTCCTCCTTATTTTACTTCTTCTTCTCTATCTCTTCTTCTACGTAGCTTAGATTCCTCCAAGAAAGGCTAAATTGGCTAATTATCCTACGAAATGACATAATTAGCTTACTTAGCTCCAAAATGGCCTATTTAATAAGAAATGACCTCTACTTAGCTAATTATCCTCGAAATGACATAATTAGCTCCAAAAAGGCATTCTTAGCCAATTTAGCCCGAAGAAGGGGACAAGAACAGAAAAAGAGGAAAAATGAAAGGAAGGAAGAGGAAAAATGAGGAGAAGACGAAGGAGGAGAGGGAGGAGGAGAAGAAGAAGGAGAAGGAGGAGAAGGAACTTCTTCCTCCTTCTTCCTCCTTCTCCTTCTCCTTCTTCTTATCCTTCTCCTTCTTCTTTTCTTCTTCTTCTCCTCTTCCTTCTTCTTCTCCTCCACCTCCTCCTCCTCCTTATTTTACTTCTTCTTCTCTATCTCTTCTTCTACGTAGCTTAGACTCCTCCAAGAAAGGCTAAATTGGCTAATTATCCTACGAAATGACATAATTAGCTTAGTTAGCTCCAAAATGGCCTATTTAAGGAAGAAATGACCTGTACTTAGCTAATTATCCTCGAAATGACATAATTAGCTCCAAAAAGGCATTCTTAGCCAATTTAGCCCGAAGAAGGGGACAAGAAGAGAAAAAGAGGAAAAATGAAAGGAAGGAAGAGGAAAAATGAGGAGAAGAAGGAGGAGAGGGAGGAGGAGAAGAAGAAGGAGAAGGAGGAGAGGGAGAAGGAACTTCTTCCTCCTTCTTCCTCCTTCTCCTTCTCCTTCTTCTTCTCCTTCTCCTTCTTCTTTTCTTCTTCTTCTCCTCTTCCTTCTTCTTCTCCTCCACCTCCTCCTCCTCCTTATTTTACTTCTTCTTCTCTATCTCTTCTTCTACGTAGCTTAGATTCCTCCAAGAAAGGCTAAATTGGCTAATTATCCTACGAAATGACATAATTAGCTTACTTAGCTCCAAAATGGCCTATTTAATAAGAAATGACCACTACTTAGCTAATTATCCTCGAAATGACATAATTAGCTCCAAAAAGGCATTCTTAGCCAATTTAGCCCAAAGAAGGGGACAAGAAGAGAAAAAGAGGAAAAATGGAAGGAAGGAAGAGGAAAAATGAGGAGAAGACGAAGGAGGAGAGGGAGGAGGAGAAGAAGAAGGAGGAGAAGGAGAAGGAACTTCTTCCTCCTTCTTCCTCCTTCTCCTTCTTCTTCTTCTTCTCCTTCTCCTTCTTCTTTTCTTCTTCTTCTCCTCTTCCTTCTTCTTCTCCTCCACCTCCTCCTCCTCCTTATTTTACTTCTTCTTCTCTATCTCTTCTTCTACGTAGCTTAGATTCCTCCAAGAAAGGCTAAATTGGCTAATTATCCTACGAAATGACATAATTAGCTTACTTAGCTCCAAAATGGCCTATTTAATAAGAAATGACCTCTACTTAGCTAATTATCCTCGAAATGACATAATTAGCACCAAAAATGCATTCTTAGCCAATTTAGCCCGAAGAAGGGGACAAGAAGAGAAAAAGAGGAAAGGAAGGAAGAGGAAAAATGAGGAGAAGACGAAGGAGGAGAGGGAGGAGGAGAAGAAGGAGGAGAAGGAGAAGGAACTTCTTCCTCCTTCTTCCTCCTTCTCCTTCTCCTTCTTCTTCTCCTTCTTCTTTTCTTCTTCTTCTCCTCTTCCTTCTTCTTCTCCTCCACCTCCTCCTCCTCCTTATTTTACTTCTTCTTCTCTATCTCTTCTTCTACGTAGCTTAGACTCCTCCAAGAAAGGCTAAATTGGCTAATTATCCTACGAAATGACATAATTAGCTTAGTTAGCTCCAAAATGGCCTATTTAAGGAAGAAATGACCTGTACTTAGCTAATTATCCTCGAAATGACATAATTAGCTCCAAAAAGGCATTCTTAGCCAATTTAGCCCGAATAAGGGGACAAGAAGAGAAAAAGAGGAAAAATGAAAGGAAGGAAGAGGAAAAATGAGGAGAAGAAGGAGGAGAGGGAGGAGGAGAAGAAGAAGGAGAAGGAGGAGAGGGAGAAGGAACTTCTTCCTCCTTCTTCCTCCTTCTCCTTCTCCTTCTTCTTCTCCTTCTCCTTCTTCTTTTCTTCTTCTTCTCCTCTTCCTTCTTCTTCTCCTCCACCTCCTCCTCCTCCTTATTTTACTTCTTCTTCTCTATCTCTTCTTCTACGTAGCTTAGATTCCTCCAAGAAAGGCTAAATTGGCTAATTATCCTACGAAATGACATAATTAGCTTACTTAGCTCCAAAATGGCCTATTTAATAAGAAATGACCACTACTTAGCTAATTATCCTCGAAATGACATAATTAGCTCCAAAAAGGCATTCTTAGCCAATTTAGCCCAAAGAAGGGGACAAGAAGAGAAAAAGAGGAAAAATGGAAGGAAGGAAGAGGAAAAATGAGGAGAAGACGAAGGAGGAGAGGGAGGAGGAGAAGAAGAAGGAGGAGAAGGAGAAGGAACTTCTTCCTCCTTCTTCCTCCTTCTCCTTCTCCTTCTTCTTCTCCTTCTCCTTCTTCTTTTCTTCTTCTTCTCCTCTTCCTTCTTCTTCTCCTCCACCTCCTCCTCCTCCTTATTTTACTTCTTCTTCTCTATCTCTTCTTCTACGTAGCTTAGATTCCTCCAAGAAAGGCTAAATTGGCTAATTATCCTACGAAATGACATAATTAGCTTACTTAGCTCCAAAATGGCCTATTTAATAAGAAATGACCTCTACTTAGCTAATTATCCTCGAAATGACATAATTAGCACCAAAAATGCATTCTTAGCCAATTTAGCCCGAAGAAGGGGACAAGAAGAGAAAAAGAGGAAAGGAAGGAAGAGGAAAAATGAGGAGAAGACGAAGGAGGAGAGGGAGGAGGAGAAGAAGGAGGAGAAGGAGAAGGAACTTCTTCCTCCTTCTTCCTCCTTCTCCTTCTCCTTCTTCTTCTCCTTCTTCTTTTCTTCTTCTTCTCCTCTTCCTTCTTCTTCTCCTCCACCTCCTCCTCCTCCTTATTTTACTTCTTCTTCTCTATCTCTTCTTCTACGTAGCTTAGACTCCTCCAAGAAAGGCTAAATTGGCTAATTATCCTACGAAATGACATAATTAGCTTAGTTAGCTCCAAAATGGCCTATTTAAGGAAGAAATGACCTGTACTTAGCTAATTATCCTCGAAATGACATAATTAGCTCCAAAAAGGCATTCTTAGCCAATTTAGCCCGAAGAAGGGGACAAGAAGAGAAAAAGAGGAAAAATGAAAGGAAGGAAGAGGAAAAATGAGGAGAAGAAGGAGGAGAGGGAGGAGGAGAAGAAGAAGGAGAAGGAGGAGAGGGAGAAGGAACTTCTTCCTCCTTCTTCCTCCTTCTCCTTCTCCTTCTTCTTCTCCTTCTCCTTCTTCTTTTCTTCTTCTTCTCCTCTTCCTTCTTCTTCTCCTCCACCTCCTCCTCCTCCTTATTTTACTTCTTCTTCTCTATCTCTTCTTCTACGTAGCTTAGACTCCTCCAAGAAAGGCTAAATTGGCTAATTATCCTACGAAATGACATAATTAGCTTAGTTAGCTCCAAAATGGCCTATTTAAGGAAGAAATGACCTGTACTTAGCTAATTATCCTCGATATGACATAATTAGCTCCAAAAAGGCATTCTTAGCCAATTTAGCCCGAAGAAGGGGACAAGAAGAGAAAAAGAGGAAAATGAAAGGAAGGAAGAGGAAAAAGGAGAAGGAAGAGGAAAAATGAGAAGAAGGGGACAAAAGGATAAGAAGGAGAAGAAGAAGGAGAAGAAGGAGAAGAAGAAGCTCCTTCTCCTTCTTCTTCTCCTTCTTCTCCTTCTTCTTCTTCTTCTTCTTCTTCTTCTTCTCCTTCTCCTTCTTCTTCTTCTCCTCTTCCTTCTCCTTCTCCTCCTCCTCCTCCTTTTTCTTCTTCTTCTCCTTCTCCTCCTCCTCCTTCTTTTACTTCTTCTCTTTCTCTTCTCCTATAGTTAGCTAGGGTTCCACCTAAATGACATAATTAGCTTAGTTAGCTCCTAAATGGTCTATACTTAGCTAATTTCTCTCCGAAATAACCTATATATACACTACTTCATCTAGTATTATTTTTCTAACTTTCTTATTTGTCATTTTGCAGATTACCTTCACTTCACGGGAAGCTTGGTTGATGGAATGCTTGAAGATGATTTCTTGTACCATGGGTTGTCTTGAAACTATTGTAGTATATGAATATATGAAACTTTGTATGCACGTGGATGAAACTGGTGTAATATATGGTTTGGTACGGATGTAACTTGCATAATATGTATGCACTATGGATGAGAGTTATTTTAATATGGTTATGAGTACGGAAAGAAATTTATTTATGTCAAATATATATATATATATATCCTGATTATTGTTAAAAATGCTGGATATAACAAAAAATAAATAAAAAAGGGGCTGGTTCCCCTCTTTGCCGTCTGCCAACACATGGCAAAGAGGGGAAGGCACATGGCAAAGGGGGGAAGGCACATGGCAAAGGGAGAATCTGCCCCCTCTCTCTCCCCTCTTTGCCATGTGCCAACAGATGGCAAAGGGGGGAAGGCACATGGCAAAGGGGGAATCTGCCCCCTCTCTCTCCCCTCTTTGCCGTCTGCCAACACATGGCAAAGGGGGGAAGGCACATGGCAAAGGGGGAATCTGCCCCCTCTCTCTCCCCTCTTTGCCGTCTGCCAACACATGGCAAAGGGGGGAAGGCACATGGCAAAGGGGGAATCTGCCCCCTCTCTCTCCCCTCTTTGCCGTCTGCCAACACATGGCAAAGGGGGGAAGGCACATGGCAAAGGGGGAATTTGCCCCCTCTCTGTCCCCTCTTTGCCATGTGCCAACACATGGCAAAGGGGGGAAGGCAGACGGCAAAGGGGGAATCTGCCCCCTCTCTCTCCCCTCTTTGCCGTCCGCCAACATATGGCAAAGCGGGGAAGGCAGACGGCAAAGGGGGAATCTGCCCCCTCTCTCTCCCCTCTTTGCCGTCCGCCAACACATGGCAAAGGGGGCAAGGCAGACGGCAAAGAGAGGAGGCCTGCCGTTAACACTTAACGGGGACGTTGCAATATATTCCGTCCCATTTATTTTGTCGTCTGCCCCCTCATGGCAAAGATTCTTTGCCGTCCGCTTTGTGAAAGCTGACGGCAAAGATCCTCTTCACCGGATTTTTTTTACCGTCTACTTTGCCATGAGGGGGCAGACGGCAAAGCCTTTGCCGTCCGTGGTTGCCCCCTTTGCCGTCCGCCTTGGCAGACGGCAAATTTATGAATTTCAGTAGTGATTTGAGTTGATGAACAATGTGTTGGTTCTTTGTATGTGTTGATGAACAATGCGTTGATGAACAATATATGTGCAACTATATGTATGTATATATGGATGAAACTTCGTATGTGTTGGTTCTTTTGATATATGGGATGTACATTGATGAACAAATGGCATTGATGAGCTTTATATGTATATCATATATGTGTTGTGATTCATTTATGATATATGTGCTCTGAATTATATGTATATGTGATGTGAAATAGAAAAAATAAATAAATAAGGGACAATATAGGCTCTTTGCCGTCTGCTAGCTGATGGCAAAGGCCTTTGCCGTCTGCCAGCGGACGACAAAGGTGCCACGTGGCGCCCAGCTGTGCAACCTGGGCAGTAGCAGCTGGCCATATAGTCTCTTTGCCGTCTGCCTGCTGGGTAGGCAGACGGCAAAGAAGAGGGCATAGAGGAGGGGGCAGAATACAAAAGTGGAGAGAGGGGGAGGGGAGGACAGGGCAGACGGCACAGGTTGCCGAGTAGGCGGACGACAAAGGTTGCCGAGGAGGCGGACGGCAAAGGTTGCCGAGGAGGCAGACGGCAAAGGTTGCCGAGGAGGCAGACGGCAACGGCTCCGTTAACCCCTAACGGAGGCAACGCCTCTCGGCTGCCGTCCCAAACTCTTTGCCGACTGCTCCTCAGGAAAGCGGACGGCAAAGAGCTTTGCCGTCCGCTTTATGGGGGCTGACGGCAAAGAAGGTCCTATGCCGTCGTAGGCTGACGCAGAAAATTTGTCGGCCATGACAATCTTTGCCGTCTATGGGATTGTCGTTGCCGTTCGGGTATTTGTCTTTGCCGTCTGTGATGGCAGACGGCAAAGAAGGTGATTCCTGTAGTGCTTGAGGAACGTGGGGGTGGTTGGGGTTGCCATGTTCACCTCCCTGTTAACCAGCTTCAGTCGACTTTTTCTTTCCACATCAGCAAAAATCATCAACGTTGCATGGACTTGGGGGAACGGATCCTCCTTGTCCTCATCATCCAGCTCGATGTCTTTTTCACTCGGCTGCCCTTCACCGAATCCTTGGATCAGGAGGCGACACTCCTGAGTGGTATGCTTCGGGAATATGGCATTGCCTTCTTCGTCCATCTTCGTGTGGATTGGAAACGGCTGATCCAGGATGGAATTTCCTGACTGCCTCTTCTTGGGGGTGTACTGAGCTTTCCCCTTGCCTTTGCACTTGGCATTTGTAATGGCTGCTGCCTCTACCTGTGGAGTGGATTGAGCCTTTTGCTTCTGCTTCCTATTGTTGTTCCCATCTTCGTCGGCGACTAACTTATGCTTGCCGCTACGTATGCGGTCCTCCTCTTCGCCATTTGCATAGCGTGCGACTATCTCCATCATCTTGCTCATGGAAATGTCGCCTGTCCGACCGAACTTCAGGTACAAATCTTTGTACCGCATGCCTGCCTTGAAGGCGCAGATTGCTTGCTGTTCTGTGACGTTCTCCACCGTGTGGTAGAGGGTCGTCCAACGCTGGATGAAATCGTGCAGGTGCTCGTTCTGCTTCTGGACATAGTGTTGGAGCTCTACGAGACCAGCAGGGCGCTTGCACGTACCCTCGAAGGTCTTGATGAAGACTCGGGACAGATCTACCCAGCTGTAGATGCTTGACGGAGCTAACTGGTTCAGCCAAGCTCGCGCCGAGCTGTCGAGCATCAGGGGGAGATGTTTCATGGCGACCTGGTCATCTCCGCCACCGATCTGGAACGCCACTCTGTAGTCGTCCAACCAAGTTTCTGGCTTGGAATCTCCTCTGAACTTGCTTATTCCCGTCGCCAATCGGAAGTTGGGAGGGATGTCAGCTGAGCGGATGGCCCTACTGAAGCACTCGGGACCAGAGACGACGGTCCTGCTTCCACTCGGACGGTCTCTATCGTGACCATCACGGTGGGCTTGACTTCTGTCGACCTTCTTCTGGGCGATGTACCCTCTTGCGTCGGGCCTTGGATCATGCGCGTCACTGACTGAACGACGATCATCGTGATGCCGGGGCCCGTAAGGCCCACCCCACGGAGGGGTGCACGAACGGCGACGATCTTCGGGATTCCTGGAATGGCTGCCCCCTCTGCGTCGCTGATGAGAGTCGGGGCTGAAAACCGACCGATGCGTGTTCGCGTGAACAGAACTGTTGTGGATCATGTTGTGCGACTCGGAGATCGCCGAATTTTGCTGCTGCGCCGTATGCAACAGAGCACGGATCTGCTCGATCCCTCTACCAGCCTCTGAATCAGTCGGCTGGACAGAATCGGCTATCCTGGCAGCCGCAGCCAGGTTGAGGATGGGTGTGCGGAACACCTCGACGTTGCTCTGGCGAGTGCGTCGACTGGCAGAACGATGGTGTTGACGATGAGCGCCGGATGATTCTCCGACCTCATGCTCGTTCCGACCAGTCCGGAGGGGACTTTCATGGGAATCGTCCATGAGAACTTCGGCTGTAGGCCCACGACCGAGGTACTCGGAAGGTAGCTCAGTCAGAACTGAGTCCAAGCACTGGGATGGCGGCACGACCACAACCGATTCGAGCACCGCCACTTGAGAGGACGCGCTCTGTCGCATCTGGGCATGTCGCACCCAACGGTGGAGCCGCGGACGACGGGATCGCTTGTTGCGGCGCGCGACGGGGGCGAAGATCGACACCGGGGCCGATATCTGGAGAAGAAGAACGCCGCGGGAACCGGCACGGAAGTGTGCAGCCCCGCGACTGGGGAGCGCCTCGACGTCGAGGGGCGCATCCCGAAGCCATGACGAATCGTCGATGATGAAGGAGAGTGCACCGAAGAGGATCTCATGACCCATGCACAGATCTCCGCCGGACGACATGATGAAAAGATGAAATCGCAAACTCGCCGGAAGTCGCTTAGACGCCTGCCCCATGGTGGGCGCCAACTGTCGTGGGTATAAGTCTGACAGTAGAAGTGTAGGGTACAAAAGGATGGGCAGAGCCTTAGCTACGGCGAGGATGTATGAGTTCAGGCCCCTCTACGGTGGAGGTAAAAGCCCTACGTCTCAGTGCTCTTGGGAGCTTAGTGTCGAGTGGATTATAGGATTGCCGCAAGTGCCAACTCCTGCACCAGTGGGGAAGGGCGGCTTATATAGAGTGTGCTGCCCTTCATAATGGCCCGGTGGACAGGGGTGGAATAGTGGCGAATAAATGCCTACGTTACAGGTAACGTAAGCCTTAAATGTTAATAAGGATGTATGAAAACATATGACCGTTGCCCTCCTGGGAGGTTACGATGTACAGTGTGGATTCCAGTCGGTACGTTAAATATGCTCCGAGTGCTCGTCGCCGACTGGATGATGGAGGCGTCCTTAGTTCAGTCGGAACTATCTAAGGGCCTTGCCCTCTATGAAGTGTAGTCCTTGGGTAGCACCTATAAGACAGGCCTATGAACCTACCCTGGGACTATAACCCCATCAATAAGAGTTCGTCCAGGCTTGTCCCTTGCTACAAAAGGGATTCAACCATCTTGCTACACTTTTGTTACTATTGTTACTTGCTACCCATTACGAATTTTCTTATCACACAACTATCTATTACCGATAAATTTAGTGCCTGCATAGAATACCTTGCTGAAAACCACTTGTCATTTCCTTGTGCTCCTCATTGGGTTCGACACTCTTACTTATCGAAAGGACTACGATAGATCCCCTACACTTGTGGGTCATCAAGACTCTTGTCTAGCACCGTTGTCGGGGAGTGAAGCGCCTTTGATGAGTGGAATTTGGTAAGGAAACATTTATATAGTGTGCTGAAATTTATTGTCACTTGTCACTATGGAAAGTAATCCATTGAGGGGCTTGTTAGGGGTATCTTCACCTCAACCAGAAGCACAAAGAATTGCTCCTCAACCTACTGCACCAACTGAAAATATTTATTATGAAATTCCTTCGGATATGCTAGACAAACTATTGGCTAATCCCTTTACAGGAGATGGAACATCACATCCCGACTTGCTTCTAATCTATGTAGATGAAGTTTGTGGTTTATTTAAGCTCGCTGGTTTGCCCGAGGATGAGGTCAAGAAGAAGGTCTTTCCCTTATCTTTGAGGGATAAAGCATTGACATGGTATAGGCTATGTGATGATATTGGATCATGGAACTACAACCGATTGAAATTGGAATTTCATCAAAAGTTTTATCCTATGCATTTGGTACACCATGATCGGAATTATATCCATAATTTTTGGCCTCGTGATAGAGAAAGTATCGCTCAAGCTTGGGGGAGGCTTAATTCAATGTTATATTCATGCTCCAACCATGAGCTCTTGAGAGAAATTATTATTCAGAACTTCTATGCTCGGCTTTCTCATGATAATCGCACCATGCTTGACACTTCTTGTACCGGTTCTTTTATGAAGAGAGATATTGACTTCAAATGGGATTTATTGGAAAGAATTAAATGCAACTGTGAAGATTGGGAGTTTGATGAAGGTAAGGAGTTAGGGATGAATCTTAAGTTCGATTGCATTAAATCCTTCGTTGAAACAAATACTTTTCGTGATTTTAGCGCTAAACATGGACTTGACTCTGAGATAGTAGCTCCATTATGCAAATCATTTGCTGCTCATATTAATCTCCCTAAGGAGATGTGGTTTAAATATCATCCTCCCATAGAAATCAATGTAGTAAAACCCAATCCAGTTGAATCTTAAGTTATTGCTTATAATGATTCTATTGTTCCTAGTGCTTACATTGAGAAACCACCTTTCCCTGTTAGAATAAAGAATCATGCTAAAGCTTCAACTATGATACGTAAGAGCTACAGTAGAACACCTACACCCCCTGAGCAAATTAAAGTTGAACCTAGTATTGCTATTATTAAAGATCTCTTGGCCGATAATGTTGATGGGCATGTTATTCAATTTTGTGAAGCTGCTGCTACAATTGCTAAACCTCATGCTAGAGACAAACATAAACCTATTGTTGGCATGCCTGTTGTTTCTGTTAAGATAGGAGATCATTGTTATCATGGTTTATGTGACATGGGTGCTAGTGTTAGTGCAATACCTCAATCTTTATGTAATGAAATTAAAGATGAGATTGCACCTGTCGAGATGGAATCTATAGATGTTACTATTAAACTTGCTAATAGAGATACTATCTGCCCTGTGGGAATTGTTAGAGATGTTCAAGTCTTGTGTGGTAAAACTAAGTATCCTACTGATTTTCTCGTTCATGCTACCACACAAGATAGGTTTTGTCCCATCATATTTGTTGGACCTTTCCTCAATACTGTTAATGCTCAGATTTATTGTGAGAAACAAACTGTTACTGTTGGCTTTGAAGGTGTGTCACATGAAAAAGAACTTTCTAGTAAGGATGAAATTATTGCTCTTGCTTCTATTGCTATGCCTCCTACTGACCCTTTGGAGCAATACCTACTTGAACATGAAAATGATATGCATATGGATGAAAGGAATGAGATAGATAGAGTTATCTTTGAACAACGTCCTATCCTTAAGAATAATTTGCTTGTTGAATTACTTGGAGATCCACCTCCACCAAAGGGTGATCCTATGTTTGAGCTTAAACAATTAGCTGATAATCTTAAGTATGCTTATCTTGATGAAAAAGAGATATATCCTGTTATTATTAGTGCTAACCTTTCAGAGCATGAAGAAAAGAAATTATTGAAAACTCTGAGGAAGCACCATGCTGCTATTGGATATACTCTTGATGATCTTAAGGGCATTAGTCCCACTCTATGCCAGCATAAAATTAAAACTGATCCTGATTCCAAACCAGTTGCCGATCATCAACGAAGATTAAATCCAAAGATGAAAGAGGTGGTAAGAAAAGAAATACTAAAGCTCCTGGAAGCAGGTATGTAGCGACCCGACTCAAGACGAGTCAAGCCTCCGTGTTTCTGTGCCATCCCTGGATCAGTATGCTGGCACACACAGTACATCAATGTATATATCAAAGTGCAATCACATATAAAAAAAGCGTAAAACTGATATATACCTTAAAAATCTCAGCGGAAGCGGTCAAGGGAGTGGAGTCCCAATAAACACCAACGGCAAGTTGAGTGTAGACCGTAACCCTGAATCGTATCCTTACTCGTCGAAGAAAACTATGTGCAACATAAGACGTTGCAGCCGTGTAGGTCAGCATATTGAATATGCGGGCAAGTCACATAAGAGAGGGGTGAAAAGTAATCATCTATACTATATGCATAAATGGCAGGTGGGGATATAAGTTTTTAGCGAAAAGCAAGTTTTCTCCTACATCAAGAGGGGGCTAAAAGCAAAATGTTACTACATTGTTGGTGGTTAACGAGATGGTTCCGCCAACCAGTTCTCGTACCCGAGTTGTCAATAATTCCCACATCAAATATATTTAAAGGTGTTGAGAAATCCAGATAACTCCAGTTCCTTTGGCTCAAGTTGTCCATGACCGTGGACACGACTAATCGATTAGGTTTGAGTACTATGCAGAGTTTTGCACACGTTCCCCACAAGATTTGATCGCCTCCGAGTATGTCCTCGCACTTCAAGGTGTTTGAAGACCGGATGATCAAAACATGGTCTTTCAACGGGTCCCTCTGAATCCCTGTCGGTGCCCATCCATTCCTACCGTTCTTCTACATCTGCTAGCACCGCCTGTCCAGAGTCGCCGTGTTGTCCAACCAAGCCAGAGCCCATAATGACTTGTGGTTGTGCAGGTAAGCCTTGGGTCTTGAAAATATCCGTCCGTCTCTTTGAGCCTGGGTGAAGCTTTCCACAGGATGTCATGGCCGTCCCCAGCATCCCGGGCATCCACTGGGTTCTCCAGGGAGCCGATCAACCATCCTTCACCCAGTGTTGCATTGCGTCCGAGGTCTTGAAAATCTTGTCTTAACCGGTCTCGATTATTTAATCAACCTTGCATCACTCGTGTTATGCACTCAACCAAAATCCCGTCTACTCAAGCATAGCAATATAAAATTTGTCGTCCCGGGGCCAACTATCGGGGTTGTTGTGTGCCTACCACATGATACTACAATCTATACTAAAATTTCCAAGTACCTAAGCACCATGCAATTGGGCATAGGATGGTAGAACTACGATGCATAAAACATAGGTGATAGTATGATCAAAGTGACTTGCCTGGTGATGTTGACGAAGAAGAATTTCTCGAGAAAATAACTTGATAGACTACTCGTCACTCTCCGATGAAATCTATATAACAAACATATCATTCACATAAGCACTCATACTAGCAATCATTCTAGCAATCAAAACAAAAGAGAGAGAGAATAGGAATCCGAAGGAAACTTCAAATAAGACTAGGGAGTCTTCTACTACATCAAACACTAAATGCTTCTTGTCTAACAGAAAATAATAACAAGGAACTAAGATATAAGTTTAACTAAGATAAAATGAAGTATTTTTCACAAAACTATTTGAAAGTATTCCCAAACGGGATTTGAAACAATGCGGAAACCAATTGCAAGTTACTAAGGAACTAGAATTGATTTCATGAAAACAAAATAAAAATAAATAAAAACTTGTTGCAAAACTACTGTTTATCTAACAGGAACAAAACATAATAATCTTTCTGAAATAATAAAGAAAATATTTTAAAACAAAATAGAAAAGGAATTAGCCGAAATCCTAAAAGAGGTGAAACAGGAATTGTTTCACATGAAACAGTGAGATAAAATACTTAAACAAATCTGAAATTTTTACCACTGATCAATAAGATCACTAGTGATCAGTACCAAAAGGAATCAAATTAAAAGCTGTTTTTAAACTCGAGGAATAGGCAAAACAAGTTTTAAACTAAATCTGATCTAACTTACATTTTAAAATTTCAAACATAAACAAATTATATGTTTTTAAAAACTACAGGAAATTTGTGAGCTACTGGAAAAAGAATTAATGTCATTGGATTTCGGGATCAAAAGTTGTGGCCAAAACAAAAGAGAAACTTTTCTGTTTTTGCAAATAGGCAGAAAATTTGAAGCTAACTAGTATCTAACACGGGGTACACATGGCATGTTGCTATAGGCTGCGGGAGGTGTTTGTTGCAAGATTAGGAGCAAACGTCCGAGGGCTAGTAAGACTTGCTGGCTAAAACCGCCGGTTTTCTACTCTAAACCAAAAGGTTATTTCTAGGATCTAATCTACACCCTTGAATAAAGATCTAAGGGCTATAAACGAAAAAAAGAAAACAACAGAGAGGGGGAAAGCTACCGTGGCTGGGAGGGGTTGCTCCAGCGGGGAGGGTGGTCGCCGGCGAGGGAGGGCTCCGAGGGGGCGGTGAAGGAGACGGGGAGGCGGCGGCGGTGGTCCTCCTTCGAGGGGAGGTGTCGGGCGGAGTGGGGCGGCTCGGGTGGCGCTCCAGGGAGGCGGCCGAAGGTTGCAGCAGCTTCGCTGCTCCGGCGGCTGCGGCAGTGGTGAGGGGACGGGGCGGGGTGGCGGCGAGGGTGGGAACGGGGTGGCCGGGGGCGGTGGAGTTTATATAGGCCAGGGGAGGGGAGAGGAAACGAAGGGAGAGAGGGAAATCGGCAGGGAAATCCCGAGTTCTCGGGCTCGGTTTCGGTCTCGGCACGAGTATGGAAGGAGGAGGAAGAAAGGTGGCCGCGGGGAAGGGAGGCTCGGCCAGTGGGGCCCACTGGCAGAGAGTGGAGGCGGGGAAGGGCAGGGTCGGTCGGGCGAGATCTAAGGGATCCATTCCCTCGGACAGTGGGATTCGGCCTAGGGCCTATTTAGCGCTCGAGGCGGCGGCTTCTAAAAGAAAAAAAACTTTCCTAATTTCTAACTTTTTCCGAAACAGAAAACAAATGCGAAATAAAAGGAAATAAATCAAAATATTAATATAGGGTATTATATACCAAAAAAAACAGAAAAATATTCTCTACCCGAATAACATTTTTCCAAAGCAAAAATAAGAACTTTAAAAAAATGTTTTTTTTTTCAGAAATTCCCAAATTTGCTTTATTTATTTTAGCAATTATTTTTGCAAATGATCCTTGGGTTTCTTGGCTCAAATATTTCAGAAATTGCCCGTACTTTGGAGGGTCATGTTCCGCTCTTTTCTGTTTGACAGAATGTATTTCCCGGCATTTCTTGCACGAAGAAAACGAATGGAAATGCAAAAGAATTTAATGCAAATATCTCCATTCAAATTCTTTATAGTTGAAGAAGTCATGTCATCTTCTCTCTTTGCTTTTAAAAGATTGAATTTGAATTCACCGGAGAAGGGGAAAGTCATTTTATTCCCTCTCATTCAAAAGTTTCGAAAAGTTTCAAATTTCACACAAGTTTCAATCACTCAGCAAACAAGCAAACAATCAATCTAATAATTATATTAACATTCCAAAATTTATAATTTTGGGATGTTACACGGTATTATTTATCATGTTGCTCATAGTGATTGTGTAAGTCCGGTGCATTGTGTCCCTAAGAAGGAAGGTATTACTGTTGTCCCTAATGATAAAGATGAATTGATCCCACAAAGAATTGTTACTGGCTATAGGATGGTAATTGATTTTAGGAAATTAAATAAAGCAACTAAGAAAGATCATTACCCTTTACCTTTTATTGATCAAATGCTAGAAAGATTGTCTAAACATACACACTTTTGCTTTCTAGATGGTTATTCAGATTTCTCCCAAATACCTGTTGCACAATCTGATCAGGAAAAAACCACTTTTACTTGCCCTTTTGTACCTTTGCTTATAGATGTATGCCTTTTGTTTTATGTAATGCACCTGCTACCTTACAAAGATGTATGATGGCTATATTCTCTGACTTTTGTGAAAAGATTGTTGAGGTTTTCATGGATGATTTCTCCGTTTACGGATCTTCTTTTGATGATTGCTTGAGCAACCTTGATCGAGTTTTGTAGAGATGTAAACATACTAACCTTGTCTTGAATTGGGAGAAGTGCCACTTTATGGTTAATGAAGGCATTGTCTTAGGACATAAAATTTCTGAAAGAGGTATTGAAGTCGATAAGGCTAAAGTTGATGCGATCGAGAAAATGCCATGCCCTACAGACATTAAACGTATAAGAAGTTTCCTTGGTCATGCTGGTTTCTATAGAAGGTTTATTAAAGACTTCTCTAAGATTTGTAGGCCTCTCACCAATCTCTTGCAAAAGGATATTCCATTTTTTTATGATGATTGTGAAGAAGCATTTGAAATACTTAAGAAGGCCTTCATAACTGCACCTATTGTTCAACCACCTGATTGGAACCTACCTTTGAAATTATGTGTGATGCTAGTGATTATGCTGTTGGTACTGTTCTCGGACAAAGAGTTGATAAGAAATTAAATGTTATTCATTATGCTAGTAAAACTCTAGACAGTGTCCAAAGAAACTATGCTATTACTGAAAAAGAATTTTTAGCTGTTGTGTTTGCATGTGATAAGTTCAGATCTTATATTGTTGATTCCAAAGTTACTATTCACACTGATCATGCTGCTATTAAATATCTCATGGAAAATAAAGATGCTAAACCTAGACTTATTAGATGGGTTCTCTGGCTACAAGAATTTGATTTACATATTGTTGATAGGAAGGATGCAGAGAACCCCGTAGCAGATAACTTGTCTAGGTTAGAGAAAGTTCTTGATGACCCACAACCTATTGATGATAGATTTCCTGATGAACAATTGAATGTCATCAATGCTTCACGTAGTACACCATCATATGCTGATTATGCTAATTTTATTGTTGCTAAATATATACCACCTAGTTTCACATACCAACAAAAGAAAATTTTCTTTTATGATTTGGGACATTACTTTTGGGATGATCCTCACCTTTAGAAAGAGTAGATGGTGTTATTAGACGTTGTGTACCTGAGCATGAATTGGGACAGATCCTACAGAAGTGTCACTCTAAGGCTTACGGAGGACACCATGCGGGAGATAGAACTGCACACAAGGAATTGCAATCCGGTTTTTATTGGCCTACTCTCTTCAAGGATGCTCGTAAGTTTGTCTTGTCTTGTGATGAATGTCAAAGAATAGGTAATATCAGTAAACGTCAGGAAATGCCTATGAATTATTAACTTGTTATTGAACCATTTGATGTTTGGGGTTTTGATTATATGGGACCTTTTCCAAAGTCCAACGGGTATATTCATATTCTAGTTGTTGTTCATTACGTTACTTAGTGGGTAGAAGCTATTCCAACTACTAGTGCTGATCATAACACCTCTATTAAGATGCTTAAAGAAGTTATTTTCCTAGATTTGGAGTCCCTGGATATTTAATGACTGATGGTGGTTCACATTTTATTCATGGTGCTTTCTGCAAAATGCTTGCTAAGTATGATGTCAACCATATAATTGCATCTCCTTATCATCCCCAGTCTAGTGGTCAAGTAGAGGTAAGTAATAGAGAAATTAAATTAATTTTGCAAAAGCCTGTTAATAGGTCTAGAAAGAATTGGTCTAAGAAACTTGATGATGCACTATGGGCTTATAGAACTGCTTATAAGAATCCCATGGGCATGTCTCCGTATAAAATGGTTTACGGTAAAGCATGTCATTTACCTCTTGCGCTAGAGCATAAGGCTTATTGGGAAATGAAAGAGCTCAACTTTTATTTAAAACTTGTGGTGAGAAGAGGTTATTTGACATTAGCTCACTTGCTGAATGGGAACTCAAGCATATGGAAACGCCAAGTTGTTTAAAGAAAAAGTTAAGAGGTGGCATGATAAAAGGATACAAAAACATAAGTTTAATGTAGGTGATTATGTCTTTCTATACAATTCTCATTTAAGATTTTTTGCAGGCAAGCTTCTCTCTAAATGGGAAGTTCCTTACATTGTAGAAGAAGTATATCGTTCCGGTGCCATCAAAATCAACAACGCGGAAGCCACTTTTCCGAGAGTTGTGAATGGGCAAAGAATCAAGCATTATATCTCACGTACTCCCATAAATGTCAAAAGCAATATAATTAATACCATAACCCCGGAGGAGTACATAAGGGATGTTTATCAGCCTGTTTTAGACTCCGAAAACAAAGAGGTATGTGATACGGTAAGTAAAACGACTCCAAAACTTTTCCAATAACAATTTTTCTCCGTTTTGGAATATTTAGAAAAATACAAAAACTTCAAGTAGTCCGGAAAGCACATGAGGAGGCGACGAGCCTACCAGGCACGCCCCTACCCCTGGGCGCGCCTGGGGGGCTCGTGAGCACCTCGTATGCCTCCCGAACTCCGTTTTCTTGTGGAATACTCCTTATAGTTGGTAAAAAATCATTATATAATCTTCCGAAAGGTCTGACCCTCGTATCACGCAAATATCCTCTGTTTTCGTTTCGAGCTACTGTGCAGACAGATCAAGATCGCTATGACGTCCCCAAAGGCCTCGAAGGACAAGTTCTTTGAGAAGGTTATCAATCCCTACCTCGCGGAGGTGCTGCAACACCCTCAATCTATCGAGATGCATGAGGGGGTGCTGCACATCCGTGATGTTGAGGGGCCCGAGAGGACCGAAAGCATAGAGGCGATGCTCGAAGCAATGGAGCAGCAAGTCTTCAAGTTCCAAGGGATGGTGGAACGCGGACTCAACGCCAACCACATGATGATCACAGAATTCACCAACAAGCACAAGATCGATGCCAAGGACATCGGGGAGCACCTCTTCAAGCTCTCTGACAAAATTGATCAACTGCAAGCCGAGATCTACGACCTGGAGAACCAAAACTGTGAATATGAGTATAGATTTAAAGCAATTTGGTTGGCTCCAGATTTGAGGATTCCGGAGACTCGATCATCTTTCCATGATGGAGAACCTATGCCTTGAAAGACGGAGAATCAACCCCAGACTCCAACAACTCCAACACCATCACCTCTGAAGGAAGACAATTAAACACATGGGTATGGGCACTGCCCTTGGCTTGTGCCAAGCTTGGGGGAGTTGCCCCGGTATCGTATCACCATCACATCTTTTTCCTTTACCTTTATCTTAGTTCGATCCTTTTTGGTAATATCTTTATCTAGTAGAATAAATTTCTTAGTATGATCTAGGCTTGAGTTTTTCTTTATGTTACCACCAATGTAATCGATTTCGTGAGTTATAAAATAAGGAGTGTTTTAGTTAAGGGCCTTGCTTCATGCCATGATCTAAAGAAAAGAATAATAAAAGAATAAAAGCATGAAACATCATGTGATGATCTTATGGGAAGTGATGGCTTCACATATAAAAGGAATGTTGATTGAAACTTGTTGTGAGTGGACAAACGTAGACCTTGGTCATTGTTGCAATTAATAGGAAGTAATAAAGAAAGAGAGGTTCACATATAAATATATCATCTCTGACACCATCTATGATTGTGAACACTCATTAAACTATTAGATGCTAAGAAGTAGATTTTGTACAAGGAAGACAACATAATGAATTATGTTTGCTTGGTTCTGAACAATGTTATATGACTAGAGATCCCTTAGCATGTGACGCTTGCTTCCACCTCATATCAGCCAAAACTTCCGCACTAAGTAGAGATACTACTTGTGCATCCATAAACCCTCAACCCAGTTTTGCCATGAGAGTCCACCATACCTACCTATGGATTGAATAAGATCCCTCAAGTAAGTTGTCATTGGTGCAAGCAATAAAAATTTTGCTCCCTAAATACGTATGATCTATTAGTGTGTGAAAAATTAGCTTTGTACGAACCTGTGATGAGGAAGACATAAAAGCGACAGTCTGCATAATAAAGTTCTTTATCACAGGAGGCAATATAAAGTGAGTTCCTTGACACTAAAAGTTCACACATCCAAACCTCAAAAGCGCATGACAACCTCTGCTTCGCTCTGCGAAGGGCCTATCTTGTACCTTTACTTTTTATCTTTAAAAGAGTCATGGTGATCGACACAAATTCCTTATTTTGCCATTATCCTTGCTAGCGTCATGTGCTAACGAAAGATCTATATTCATATACCAACTTGGAAGTAAGTAATCATGAATTATTATTGTTGACATTACCCTTGAGGTAAATAGTTGGGAGGCGAAACTACAAGCCCCTATCTTTCTCTGTGTCCAACTGAAACTTTGATCTCATGAGTACCGCGTGAGTTTTAGCAATTGTGGAAGACTAAAAGATGATTGAGTATGTGGATTTGCTTTACAAGCTCTTATTTGACTCTTTCCGTTGTTATGATAAATTGCAACTGCCTCAATGACTAAAGACTATTGGTTGTTAATTCTCAATAAGGTTCTTGATCCATACTTTACATTGTGAAGGAATTGTCACTTTAGCATAAGAGATTATATGACGATATTGTTGTTCTAAATATGATCATGATGCCTGCATGTCCGTATTTTATTTTATCGACACCTCTATCTCTTAACATGTGGGCATATTTATTGATCTCGGCTTCCGCTTGAGGACAAGCGAGGTCTAAGCTTGGGGGAGTTGATACGCCCATTTTTTATTATGCTTTTATATTGATATTTATCACATTATTGGCTGTTATTACACATTATGGTACAATACTTATGCCTTTCTCTTTTATTTTATAAGGTTTACATGAAGAGGGAGAATGCCGGCAGCTGGAATTCTGGGCTGAAAAAGGAGCAACATTGAGATACCTATTCTTCACAACTCCAAAAGCCACGAAAATCAGCGAGGAATTATTTTGGAATATATAAAAAAATATTGGGCGGCAGAAATACTCGAGGGGAGCCACCAGGAGGTCACTATCCTGCCAGGCGCCCCCCCCTGGGCGCGCCTGGGGGGCTCGTGGGCCCCCTGTTGCCCCTCCGGCTCCCATCTTCTACTATATGGAGGGTTTCGTCCCAGAAAAAATCAAGAGAGTGCTTTCGGGTAGAAACGTCGCCACCACGAGGCGGAACTTGAGCAGAACCAATCTAGAGCTCCAGTAGGGCCATCCTACCGGGGAAACTTCCCTCCGTGAGGGGGAAATCGTCGCCATCATCATCATCAACACTCCTCTCATCGGAGGGGACTCATCTCCATCAACATCTTCATCAACACTACCTCATCTCCAAACCCTAGTTCATCTCTTGGACCCAATCTCCGTCTCGCGACTCTGATTGGTACTTGTAAGGTTGCTAGTAGTGTTAATTACTCCTTGTAGTTGATGCTAGTTGGTTTACTTGGTGGAAGATCATATGTTCAGATCCTTAATGCTATTCAATACCTCTCTGATCATGAACATAATTATGCTTTGTGAGTAGTTACGTTTGTTTCTGAGGACATGGGATAAGTCTTGCTATAAGTAGTCATGTGAATTTGGTATTCGTTCGATATTTTGATGCGTTGTATGTTGTCTTTCCTCTAGTGGTGTTATGTGAACGTCGACTACATGACACTTCACCATTATTTGGGCCTAGAGGAAGGCATTGGTAAGTAATAAGTAGATGATGGGTTGCTAGAGTGATAGAAGCTTAAACCCTAGTTTATGCGTTGCTTCGCAAGGGGCTGATTTGGATCCACCAGATTAATGCTATGGTTAGACTTTGTCTTAATTCTTCTTTCGTAGTTGAGGATGCTTGCGAGAGGGGTTAATCATAAGTGGGATGTTTGTCCAAGTAAGGACAATACCCAAGCACCGGTCCACCCACATATCAAACTATCAAAGTAGCGAACGCGAATCATATGAACATGATGAAAACTAGCTTGACAGAAATTCCCATGTGTCCTCGGGAGCGCTTTACCTTATATAAGAGTTCGTCCAGGCTTGTCCCTTGCTACAAAAGGGATTGGGCCATATTGCTACACTTTTGTTACTATTGTTACTTGCTACCCGTTATGAATTATCTTATCACACAACTATCTGTTACCGATAATTTCAGTGCGTGCAGAGAATACCTTGCTGAAAACCACTTGTCATTTCCTTCTTCTCCTCGTTGGGTTCGACACTCTTACTTATCAAAAGGAGTACGATAGATACCCTAAACTTCTGGTTCATCAATCATCACGTGGTGTCTCGAAATGATGAGCTATCGCAACGGTGCACAGTCGGGGAGAACACAATTTTATCTTGAAATTTTAGTGAGAGATCACCTTATAATGCTCGTGTCATTCTAAGAAAAAAAGGTGCATAAAAGTATTAATATCACATGCAAATCATAAGTGACATGACATGGCCATGAACTCATGCTTCTTGATCTCCATCACCAAAGCACCGGCATCATCTCCATCATCACCGGCCCCCACCATGATCTCCATCATTGTGCTTCCATTGAGTTTGTTGCACTAACTATACTATTACTACTGAAGCTACTACTAGCGATAAAGCAAATCACCAAGCACAAAATAATTAAAGACAACCCTATGGCTCCTGCCGGTGGCCGTAGTATCGATGTGCAAGTCGATATTTAACTACTACAACATGATCATCTCATACATCCAATATATCATATCATGTCTTTGGCCATATCACATCACAAGCATACCCTGCAAAAACCCGTGCTTCAATCCAACAATGCCGCCGAATCAATAAAAGACTAAGGAGGGCAGCAAACTGAACATCAACACCCACAAACTCTTTTGTGTTCTACTCGAGATATCATCAACGCATGAACCCAGCTCATGATGCCACAGTTCGGGAACGTTGCATGGGAAACCAAAAATTTCCTACGCAGACGCAATACCTATCCATGGTGATGATCATCTACGAGAGGGGACAGTGCATCTATATACCCTTGTAGACCACTAAGAGAAAGCGTATATAACACGGTTGATGTATTGGAACATCCTTGCAATCCAAATCACAGCACGTCCCACGATCTCATCACGATCCGTCCCGCGATACCATCACGATCCGTCCCACGATCCAATTACGATCCACCCCGATCTAATGCCGAACGGACGGCACCTCGACGTTCAGCACACGTACAACTCAATAATGATCCCCATCTTCTTGATCCAGCAAGAGGGGCGGAGAGGTAGATGATTTCCCCAACACAACGGCATGGTGGTTGTGGTGGTGAACTAATCACTGTCGAATTAGACTAGAGGAGAAATAGATCTAGAGGGAGAGAGAGGGAGCAATTGGCAACTAGGGTTAGGGGATGCCCTAAAAATCCCTCAATATATATAGGAGGAAGGGGAGAGGATGCATACTTGGCGCCTACTCCAAGGAGGTTCGGACGAACCAAAAAAGGGAGGAATATTGTGGGAGGTGGAATCCTATTAGGACTCCTTCCGAATTTGGCTCTTTTTGCCTTATCCCTCCACTACAGCTGCATGGGCCCTTAGGGGAGGCTTCGTCCAGCCCACCAGGGGCTGGTGTGCCTCCTCTCATAGCCCATGAAGCCCTTGGGTTGTCACACCCATCCCGGTGGTCCCCCGGTACCCTCTCGGCACTCCCGATACACTACCGATGAGACCGAAACTTTTCTGGTGACCAAAACAGGACTTCCTCTAT
Organism: Hordeum vulgare subsp. vulgare; assembly: GCF_904849725.1. Taxonomy (NCBI): domain Eukaryota; kingdom Viridiplantae; phylum Streptophyta; class Magnoliopsida; order Poales; family Poaceae; genus Hordeum; species Hordeum vulgare. The sequence continues at coordinate 101,151,530 of NC_058524.1, read as the reverse complement.
ATATATCTTCACCTCCGGACCATTTCGGAGCTCCTCGTGCCATCCGGGATCTCATCTGAGGCTCCAAATAACCTTCGGTCACCAACATGTATAACTCAACTATACCGAAACGTCACCGAACCATAAGTGTGCAAACCCTGTGGGTTCGAGAACTATGTAGACATGACCTGAGACATTCTATGGTGAATAACCACTAGCAGGACATGGATGCCCACATTGGCTTCTACATATTCTAGGAAGAACTTTATCAGTTGAACCTCTATGTCAAGGATTCAGTTAATCCCGTATGATGTTCCCTTTGTCCTTCGGTATGTTACTTGCCCGAGATTCGATCGTCGGTATCTCTATACCTAGTTCAATCTCGTTACCGGCAAGTCTCTTTACTCGTTCCATAATACGAGATCTCGTAACTAACTCATTAGTCACATTGCTTGCAAGGCTTGTTGTGATGTTGTATTACCGAGTGAGCCCCAAGATACCTTGCCGTCACACGGAGTGACAAATCCCAGTCTTCATTCACGCCAACCCAACAAACACCTTCGGAGAAACCTCTAGAACACCTTTATAGTCACCGAGTTACGTTGCGACGTTTGGTACACACAAGGAATTCCTCCGGTGTCTGGGAGTTGGATGGTCTCATGGTCATAGGAACAGATACATTGACATGCAGAAAACAGTAGTAACAAAACTAACACGATCATATACTACGTTCATAGTTTGGGACTTGTCCATCACATCTTTGTCCTAATGATATGATCCCATTATCAAGTGACAACACTTGTCTATGGCCAGGAAACCTTGACCATCTTTGATCAACGAGCTAGTCGACTAGAGGCTCACTAGGGACAGTGTGTTGTCTATGTATCTACACATGTATTTGAGTTTCAAATCAATACAATTATGGCATAGATAACAAACGATTATCATGAACAAGGAAATAAAATAATAACTAATTTATTATTGCCTCTAGAGCATATGTCCAACATGTGGGGCCCCTTCACTTATTCCAGTACCCATCCACTTCGTCTCCCTCCAGGAAAAATCCACCATTGCTCAAACCCGTGTTTAGCTCATCTTGGTGCCATTTTCGATCTCCTTGCTCAAAGCTTGCTTAGCAGTCCCCGGCAACGACACTAGAAGAATGTTGTTGACGAGTCCCTGACTTGATTCTTTCACGACAATAGAGCCCGAACTGCTCCCAGTTGCTCAACAACTAGCAATTGTCTTGCAATGGCCCACCAGCGCGTGGGTTCGCGGCAGTTTTTGAGGGTAGAGTATTTGACCCAAATTTGTTGGTACGCCAGTCAGGAGGTGAGAGAATACTCTCGAGTATTAGTAGCTGAATGTGTCAGATTCAACCACACCTGAAAGATTAGTATATGCAAGCAAAGTATCAGCAGCAAAGTAGTATGATAACAACGGTGTCTGAAACGATCTGTTGACACGACAGACTATTTCTAACGGTCGTATCAATGGCGTCAGAAGTTGCCTGTTGACGGAAATTGTCTTTTTCCGTCAACGCCAAGCGAACCAGAATTGTAGAAGGTAGTAGTAGTGTAACGAGTAACAACAGTAGCAAGGAACAACAGTAGTGACAGCGGTAGCAAGTAGCAACAGTAGTAACAGCAGCAGTAGCAAGCGACAGTAGTAACAGAAGTAGCAAGTAGCAACAGTAGTAACAACAGCAGTGCAGAGCATGTAACAGAAGCAGTGGGACAAACTCGTAGGCAATGGGTCGGTGATTCGTTTGGATGATATTCGTCATGCAATAGTTATAACACGGAGAGATATGTGGCTAGCTCCCATTCGTCAATGTGATGTAGGCATGCATTCCGTGTGTAGTCATACGTGCTTAGGGAAAAGAACTTGCATGACATCTATTGTCCATCCCTCCCGTGGCAGTGGGGTCCAAAAGGATACTACGGGATATTAAAGTTCTCCTTTTAATAAAGAACCGGAACAACGCATTAGCACTTGGTGAACACATGAACTCCTCAAACTATGGTCATCACCGGGAGTGGTTCCGGTTATTGTCACTCCGGGGTTGCCGGGTCATAACACATAGTAGGTAACTACAACTTGCAAGATTGGATCTAGAACACACATATATTGGTGACAACATAATAATTTCAGATATGAAATCATGGCACTCGGGACCTAGTGACAAGCATTAAGCATGGCAAAGTAGTAGCAACATCAATCTCAGAACATAGTGGATACTAGGGACCAATCCCCGTCAAAACTAACTCGATTACATGATAGATCTCATCTTACTCATCACCTCCTAGCGATCCTACGAATAGATTACTCACAAATGATGAAGAGCTTCATGGAATTGGAGAGGGAAGAAGGTTGATGATGACGATGGCGACGATTTCCCCTCTCCGGAGCCCAAAACGGACTCCAGATCTGTCCTCCAGATGAAGAATAGGATGTGGCGGCGCCTCCGTATCGCAAACACGACGAAATCTTCTCTTCTGATTTTTTTCTGGGCGAAAGTGAATTTATAGAGCTGAGTTTGGGGGCGGCAGAGCCACGTGGGCCCCACAAGCTTGGTTGCCGCAGCCAGGGGGTGGCCGCGGCAACAGGGCTTGTGGCCCACTGGCCCATCCCCTCTGGTGGATCTTTGCGCAGGTATTTTTCATATTTTCCAGAAAAATTCTCCGTAAATTTTCAGGACGTTCCGAGAACTTTCATTTCTGCACAAAAGCAACACCATGGGAATTCTGCTGAAAACAGCGTCAACCCGGGTTAGTTCCATTCAAATCATGCAAATTAGAGTCCAAAACAAGGGCAAAAGAGTTTGGAAAAGTAGATACGATGGAGATGTATCAAACTCCCCCAAGCTTAAAACCTTGCTTGTCCTCAAGCAACTCAGTTGACAGACTGAGAGAGAAAGAAAAAACTTTGACAAACTCTGTTTGATCTTGTTGTTGCAACTATGTCTAACTCGTAACCAGAATTTCAGCAAGATCACAAGTTAACCACATAAGCAAGTGACACAAAGGTCTCATGGTGAACTAATATCAACGGCATAATCAGCTAGCGAGCAAATAATAATGAATTTCAGATACCAACAATTCACTCAAAACAAGCATGAAGCAATATGAATAGGTGGTATCTCGCTAGCTCTTTCTAAGACTGCAAAACATAAATGCAGAGCACTTTCAAAGATCAAGGGCTGACTAAACATTCTAATTCATAGCAATAGAGATCCAGTCATAGTCATACTCAATATCAATCAAAAGAAAAGCATAAAAATGACAAAGGTGCTCTCTAATTGGTGCTTATAAGAAGAGGATGACTCAACAGGAAAATAAATAGACAGGCCCTTCGCAGAGGGAAGCATTGATTTGCAGAGGTGCCGGAGCTCAAGCTTTGAAAACAGAGATAATAATTTTGGGTGGCATGCTTTCATTGTCAACGCAATGACCAAGAGTTCTCTATATCTTCCATGCTACTCATGCTATAGGCAGTTCCCAAACAGAAAATTAAAGTTTTAACTCCCCCACCACCAATCAATCACACTCCACGGCTAGCCGAATCCTCGGGTACCGTCCATACTAACATCAATCCAGGGGGAGTCTTGTTTTACAGTTATGTTTTCGATTTAAGCGTGGAACTGGGCATTCCAATTACCGACCCCTTTCTCGTGAATGATAGTGAATAAACACATTTCGAGGATAACACGCCTAACATGGAAGATACCAATAGCCCCCTGTCACCACATGAGCGGTTCGGGCATGCAAAACACATTATTTATTGAAGATTTAGAGAATGGCACATGCTAATTTACTTGGAACGGCAGGTAAATACCACACATAGGTAGGTATGGTGGACTCTCATGGAAAAACTTTTGGGTTTATGGAAGTGGATGCACAAACAGTATTCCTCTTAGTACAAGTGAAGGCTAGCAAAAGACTGGGAAGCAACCAACTAGAGAGCGACAACGGTCATCAAGATGCAATGAGTTTGACAAACATGTAGTGCAAGTATGAACATGATATAAATCACCATGAACACGAACATCATAGAGGCTATGTTGATTTTGTTTCAACTACATGCATGAACATGCGCCAAGTCAAGCCACTTGAATCATTCAAAGGAGAATACCATCCTATCATACTACATCATAATCATCTCAAAATCTATGTTGGCATTCAAGACAAACCATTATGAGCTCCTAGCTAAATAAGCATGGCATCAGAAACTATGATCTCTAGGTTGTCATTGCAAACATGGTTCTCTCACAACAAAGCTGAATCAAGAACGACAAGCTAGTCATATTTACAAAAACAAAATAGATAGAGTTCATACCAGCTTTTTCAGTCTCAGTCACTTCATCATATATCATCATTATTGCCTTTCACTTGCACGATCGAACGATGTGAACAATAATAAGTGAGCTCGTGCTATGGAGTAAGCTGAATCTGCAGGCAAAGACAAAGGAGAAGACAAAGTAATATGGCTCTTTGAAAGTAAACAGGTATGCATGCAAGATCCACTAAACATTGTAACCAATATCTTCTACCTTGACCCAAAGAAAAAGAAAACTATTTACAAGGGAAAGCTCCCAACAAGCAAAAAGAAGAAAGGAAAATCTTTTTGGGTTTTCTCAAAAGGACACAAAACAAGAAAACAAGAAACGAAAATAAACTAGCATGGATAATACAGTGGCAAAGTGTAAACACCGACGAACAAAGTAAAAGCATAAGCATGAATGTAAGGTCGGTGAGAACACGTACTCCCCCAAGCTTAGGCTTTTGGCCTAGGTTGGTCTACTCCCAAGGACGGTCCTGGCGAAACCCAAAATCTTAATCGGGGTTATACGGGAGTGCTGCAGCCACTGCCTGAATAGCTGCCTCACGAAGACGAGCAGTCGTCGCCTCCCTCTCATACTCCTCTGCCTCTCCTATGGTTATGTAGTATCTCCGTTTTACCTGAAAGCCAAAGAAAGCAGGAGCACGAAGGGTAATATGGAAGACACGTTGTCGGTTAAATATCAATCGGTATAGGAGGGATTCATCATCCCTCTCAAGAAACTGGTAGCGTGTCAAAGCGGCGCGGTCAAGGAAAGCTGTATGGAGCGGGGGATCTCCAGCGCGGATGGGTACTACAAGAAAACTTGCTATGCGAGTGGCATAGATGCCGCCAAAGAAATCTCCCTCAATAGCGTTCTATTCATCCTCCTTGCTATAATAGCTCCCATGTTGAAGCTTTTGTCACCCGTAACTGCGCTCTTAAGGATACTAAGGTCAGATGCGCATAGGTGACAATGTTCAACCTTACCGTTAATGCACCTACCTATGAAGAGGGCAAAGTAATGCAAGGCAGGGAAATGAATGCTTCCTATGGTAGCTTGCGTGATGTCTCTAGTTTCTCCAACAGATATACTAGAGAAAAAGTCTTTAACCGAGGATTTAGCAGGATCTTTATGATTACCCCCATCAGGTATTTTGCAAATCCTATGGAAATCCTCCAAATCCATGGCATAGGATTTATCATACAAGTCAAACAGTATGGATGAGTCACGGCCAACTGAAAATTTAAATCTACGCACGAAAGAGGCAGTGAGCATAGCATATTGTTCACATTTATCTGAGAGGAATTCTTCTAACCCGGCATTGCGGACAAGTGTACCAAACTCATCCTTGAAGCCTGCTTCGATCATGAACTCATCGGAAGGCCATTTACATGGTTGTACAGGTGCGTCCCTTAGTTGATAAGGATCGGGCTCCCGAAAAGAAAGACGGGGACCCTTCTTACTTGAGGAACCACCATGAAACTTCCTCCTGAACATAATTTCTCTTTGCTTAAATTTTGAAGTTCAAGAGAAAAGTGAATAAAGACCAACCACACCTTGTAGCAACTAATCCAACTAGTGCCTAGAGACCGTATCACGCGCTAAAACTACTTGGGACCAGCTAAAATCAACATTTCAAGCTCAAGAACAGGGTCACCAAGGTATCAAGAATACGCGAAGGATAAAGCACTAGACCAAAAACTAATTGGACCAATGGAGGAGTCACTTACCAAGGAGAAATTTCCCCAAAACGGTTCGGAGAATGATGCCTTGAGCAAGGAGATCGAAAATCACAGCCAAATGAGCAATACCATGGGTTTGAGCTGCGAAACAATTTTTCTGGAGGAAGAAGAAGAGGATGGGAGCTGGAATGAGTGGAGGGGGACCCTGTGGGCCCCACAAGCTTGCTTGCCGCTGCCAAGGGGGTGGCCGTGGTGACAGGGCTTGTGGCCCACTGGGGTGGCCCCCAGGCTAGCTCTCAGTCCCAATATTTTTCAAATATTCCAGAAAAATCGTAGTAGATTTTCAGGACCATCGGAGAACTTTTATTTTTGGGGTATTATTCTCCGGGACGCTAAAACAGAAAACAGGAAAAACTAAACTAAACCTATCATTTTTCTTCTAAGCAACAGAAAGTGAAAGCTTAAAACAGAGGTAAGTGACTGTTTGATTCATCCATTTCATGGTCATCGAAGGAAATCAGTCAATGGGGTTGATCAAATCCTTATGACAAAACTTTCCCGAATGGCAAGAGAGAATGGAGAATTTTTGAATATCCACTAAGTCACCTCAATGGGGATATGAATCTCCCCAACAAGCAAATCATACTTCATCTTGACACGAGGAATTGGGCATTCAAAGCTCCCAATAAAAATCGATGAAGTTTTTTCAATAGCATTGATGCAATGTACTTGATATCGTTTCTTCGGAAAGTGCACTATGTGCTCATTACCGTTGACATGGAAAGTGACATTGCCTTTGTTGCAATCTATAACAGCCCCTGCAGTGTATAAAAAGGGTCTTCCGAGGATGACAGCCATGGCATCGTCCTCGGGAATATCCAAGATAACAAAGTCTATTAGCAACCACAATAGGCACATCCTCGCAAATGCCAACAGGGAAAGCAGTTGATTTGTCGGCCATTTGCAGAGAGATTTCAGTGGGTGTCAACTTATCCAGTTGAAGTCTACGATAAAGAGAGAGAGGCATAACACTAACTGCGGCTCCAAGGTCACATAAGGCAGTTCTTACGTAGTTTCCTTTAATGGAGCAAGGTATAGTGGGCACTCCGGGATCACCAAGTTTCTTAGGAGTTCCACCTTTGTAAGTGTAATTGGCAAGCATGGTGGAGATCTCAAGATCTAGTATCTTCCGTTTATTGATCACGATATCTTTCATGTACTTGGCACGAAGACATTTTGAGCATATCAGTTAACCGCATCTGCAGAAAGACGGGTCTTATCATTTCAATAAAGCGCTCAAAATCCTCATCATCCTTTTTCTTGGATGGCTTAGGAGGAAAAGGGCATAGGTCTCTGAACCCATGGCTCTCTTTCTTTACCATGCTTCCTACCAGTGAAGTCATTCTTATCGTATCTCTTAGGTTGTGGCTTATCAGGATTAACCGTACGTTCAATCTCCAAATCCTTATCATTGCTAGGTTGAGCATCATTATGAACATCGCTGTCCATATTGTCACGAGGTTCATGTTCATCACCAGATTGTGTTTTTGCATCAGACGCCAAAATATCGTTTGGTTCTTCAGGTGTGACAGTATTTGGTGAACTGACATGCAGGTTTCTATCATCCTTTTCTTCTCCTTACGATGACTGGGTGCATCTGCAATAATTCCTTGAGAATCTTGATCAATTCTCTTAGGAAGACCTTCAGGATACAAAGGTTCCTGAGTCATTTTGCCTCCTCTAGTAATGACTCTGACAGAGTTGTCAGTTAATTCATTGAGCAAGTCATTCTGAGCTTTAGGTACTTGTTCTACCTCAGTAGTAATCATAGAGGCATGTTTACTCAGAAGCTTCAGATCATTGACATTTCTGTCTACACAAGCACTTAAATTACTAAGCATATGAGTACTTTGTTCCAAATGTCCGCTAACATAATCATTGAAACTCTGTTGTTTGGCAACAAAGTTGTCAAATTCATCAAAGCATAGGCTAGCAGGTTTATCAAAAGGAATATCACTTTCATCAAACCTACGCAGAGAATTTACTTCCACTACCTGGATCAGGTTATCGAGACCATGGATCTCTTTGATAGGTGGCAGATTTTTTACATCTTCAGATCTAATGCCTTTCTCTTGCATAGATTTCTTGGCTTCTTGCATATCTTCGGGACTGAGGAACAGAATACATCTTTTCTTCGGAGTTGGCTGAGGAGGTGGTTCAGGAATAGTCGAAGCATTATCGTTGATCAAGATGATATTCAATAGAGTCTAAGCTTGTTCTATAGTTCGTTCCCTAAAAACAAAACCGACACAACTATCTAGGTGGTCTTTAGAGGCTTCGGTAAGTTCGTTATAAAAGATATCAAGTATCTCGTTCTTCTTAAGAGGGTGATCAGGCAAAGCATTCTGTAGCTGGACGAGCCTCGCCCAAGCTTGTGGGAGACTCTCTTCTTTGAGTTGAGCAAAGTTGTATATTTCCTGCAAGGCAGCTTGCTTCTTATGGGCAGGGACATATTTCTCACAGAAGTAATAGACCATATCCTGGGGACTACTCACACATCCAGGAGAAAGAGAAGTGAACCAGGATTTAGTGTCATCCTTTAGAGAGAAAGGAAACAACTTAAGGATATAGTAGTGGCGGATCTTCTCCTCACTCGTGAAAAGGGTGGCTATATCGTGTAGTTTGGTAAGATGGGCTACGACCGTTTCAGACTCATAACCGTGGGAAGGATCAGATTCGACTAGAGAGATTATCATAGGATCGACAGAGAATTCATAATCCTTATCGGTGATAAAGATAGGTGAATCAAGTGCAGATCTAGATGGCACTTCCTTACCTCCCCTCGTAGTTGAGGGCAAGACTTTGGTTTTTGGATCCTTCAGATTCTTCATAGTGATCAGCAGATATACGTCCCAAGTGACTGAGAGAATATAGAAATACCTCCCGGCAACGGCGCCAGAAAAATGTTGCTTAGTAGTTCCGGGCAACGGCGCCAGAAAAATACTGCTTAGCAGTCCCCCGCAATGACACTAGAAGAATATTGTTGACGAGTCCCTGACTTGATGCCTTCGCGAGAATAGAGCCAGAACTGCTCCCAGTTGCTCAACAACTAGCAATTGTCTTGCAATGGCCCCCCAGCGCGTGGGTTCGCGGCAGTTTTCAAGGGCAGAGTATTCAACCCAAATTTGTTGGTATGCCAGTCAGGAGGTGAGAGAATACTCTCGAGTATTAGCAGCTGAATGTGTCAGATTCAACCACACCTGAAAGATTTGTATCTGCAAGCAAAGTATCAGCAGCAAAGTAGTATGATAACAAGGGTGTCATAAATGATCTGTTGACACGGCAGACTATTTCTAACGGTCGTATCAATGGCGCTAGAAGTTCCCAGTTGACGGAAATTGTCTTTTCCCGTCAACACCGAGCGAACCAGAATTGTAGCAGGTAGCAACAGTGTAACTAGTAACAACAGTAGCAAGGAACATCAGCAGTGACAGCGGTAGCAAGTAGCAACAGTAGAAAGTAGCAACAGTAGCAAGTAGCAACAGTAGTAACAGCAGCAGTAGCAAGCGACAGTAGTAACATCAGCAGTAGCAAGCGACAGTAGTAACAACAGTAGCAAGTAGCAACAGTAGTAACAGCAGCAGTGCATAGCAAGTAACAACAACAGTGGCACAAACTCGTAGGCAATGGGTCGGTGATTCGTTTGGATGATATTCGTCATGCAACAGTTATAACACGGAGAGATATGTGGCTAGCTCCCGTTCGTCAATGTGATGTAGGCATGCGTTCCGTGTGTAGTCCTACGTGCTTAGGGAAAAGAACTTGCATGACATCTATTGTCCATCCCTCCCGTGGCAGCGTGGTCCAAAAGGATACTACGGGATATTAAGGTTCTCCTTTTAATAAAGAACCGGAACAACGCATTAGCACTTGGTGAACACATGAACTCCTCAAACAATGGTCATCACCGGGACTCGTTCCGCTTATTGTCACTCCGGGGTTGCCGGGTCATAACACATAGTAGGTAACTACAACTTGCAAGATCGGATCTAAAACACACATATATTGGTGACAACGTAATAATTTCAGATCTGAAATCATGGCACTCGCGCCCTAGTGACAAGCATTAAGCATGGCAAAGTAGTAGCAACATCAATCTCAGAACACAGTGGATACTAGGGGGGTGGTCGCGGCAAAACGGCTTGTGGCCCACTGGCCCGTCCCCTCCAGTGGATCTTTGCGCAGGTATTTTTCATATATTCCAGAAAAATGCTCCGTAAATGTTCAGGACGTTCCGAGAACTTTCATTTCTGCGCAAAAACAACACCATGACAATTCTGCTGAAAACAGCGTTAGTCCGGGTTAGTTCCATTCAAATCATGCAAATTAGAGTCCAAAACAAGGGCAAAAGAGTTTGGAAAAGTAGATACGATGGAGACGTATCAAAGCTCCATTTGCAAAACTATTTTAGGTGATTGTTCATCGACATGGGACTCCTCCAATGGTCCAATTAGTTTATGTTATAGTGCTTTATATGTTGCAAACTTTTGCTGCTATGGTGACCTTGCTCTTGAGCTTGCATGTCAAATTTGTAGGGTCCCAAGTAGTTTGATGCATGATATAGATTCTAGGCACTTGTGGGAGTAGTTGCTATAAGTTTTGATTGAGATTTGATCACCCTTATTTCCAGTCACTAAAAAAATTTCCAGAATTTTTTCACAGAAAGAAAAATGTTAAGGAAAATATACAAATGTGGTTCCTCGAGCAAGAAGACCCCGAGACTCACGATAGGAGAGCCCTACTTTGAACCACCAAGGGAAGCTCAAGTGCAGCCTTGTGAATGGCCGTCGGATCCATTCATGGTCCATGCCGGATTCAAGGAAGAATTTTACGCGTACATACGAAATGCTGGCCTTGAAGTTTTTGTTTCATCGAGGCATAATACGGATTACGTTCTATTTAATCTTTATGATGAATCTTATACTATTGACCTATAGGATTTCAATCGTGCATGCAAAATTCCACAATGGGGTAGCCATAGTGATCCTCACAAAATCGAATATAATGATTTTCTTCCTAGCATCACTGTGGGAGCAACTAGAAACATTACACACGCTACCTTGGGGAGCATTCACGTTCCTTCCATACATCATCTTGTTCTTTTCATAGGTATATGTATTAACGGTAAACATGAGCATATCTACCTTTGCGTACCTGACCTTAGTATTCTTAAGAGTGTGGTCATGAGTGATAGACGATATAACTTGGGAGCTATTATTGCTAGGAGGCTACATAAAAATGATAAGGATGGATATTTCTTTGGTGGAATTTACGCCACCCGCGTAGCTAATTATCTTAGGATACCTATAAGGGAGAATGATATTGAACTTGCTTTTCTTGATTATGAGGCTATGGTGCGCTACCAGTTTTTTAAGAGAAATAAACAACCCCTCCTGTATCGAGTAATTTTTGACAGACAGCATGCTGTCCATATTACCCTTCTTGCTCATGCCTTCTTTAACTTTCAGGAAAATAGAGATACTTTGTAACCAGAGACGACACAAACGAGTACGAGATAGAGGCGAAAGCCGCTCATCTCCGTGATGAAGCCATTCAGGTGGCAGCAGCCCAGTACAACCCCAACTATTACTTTGGATATTATCCGGGCCAACCATGGCCCTAGACCAACTTATACCAAAAGTGTAAGCTTGGGGGAGTATGTATTTCTCACGGACATTACATTCATGTTCACACACTCATTCCAGTTGTTCGTGTTCATACTTTTTCATTGTACCATCCATGGTAGTTTATTTCTTCTTTTGTTTTCTTCTTATGTGTTTCATTAACCTTGAGAAAATCCAAAACAAAATAGTTTTAGCTTTACCTTCTAGTTTTTTTAGTTGTAGTGTTAAAATAAAACCCAAAAATATTTCTCGTTCTTCTTTTTCTTATTGGGAGCTTTCCCGTGTAAATAATTTTTCTTTCTTCTTTGGGTCGTAAGGAGAAGACCACGATGACATGTTGAGTGGCTCTCATATGCATTATCGTTTATCTATCAGATAGCCCATATTGCCTTGTCTGCTCCCTTGACTTATTGCTTGCAGATTCAAGCTTAGTCCGATGCACGTGCACTCTTTTTATTATTATTCACACTGTTCAGTCGTGCAAGTGAAAGGCAATAATGGTGATATATGATGAAGTGACTGAGATGGAGAAAAACTGGTATGAACTTGACCTATTTTGTTTTTGTAAATATGATTAGCTCATCGTTCTACATTCAGGTCGTTATGGATTGAACATGTTTGCAATGAAAATTAGAGATTATAGTTACTTATGCCATGCTTAATTAGCTAGGAGTGGATAATGGTTTTTCTTGAGTGCCAACATGCATATTAAAATTGTTGTGATGTAGTATGATAGAATGGTATCCTCCTCCGAATGATTTGAGTGGCTTGACTTGGCACATGTTCACGCTTGTAGTTGAAACAAAACCAATGAAGCCTCCATGATGTTTATATTCATGGTGATTTATATCCTAATCATGCTTGCATTCAATTTTGGTTAATCTCAAAGCATGTTTATGGTTGTTGTCTCTCTCTAGTTGCTCGCTTCCTAGTCTCTTGCTAGCCTCCACTTGTACAAAGCGGGAATACTGCTTGTGCATCCATTTTCAAAAACCCAAAGTTGTTCCATATGAGTCCACTATACCTACCTAATGCGGTATTTACCTGCCGTCCCAAATAAATTTTCATGTGCCATACTCCAAACCTTCAAATAAATATTATGTTTTGTATGGCCGAATCGCTCATGTACTGACTAGGGGCTATCAATATCTTCCATGCTACGTGGGTTATTCTCACGATATGTGTTGATTCACTATCATTCACGAGAAAGTAGATTGTATTCAGGATGCCCAGTTCCATGCTCAAAAGTCAAATCAAAGTATAATGAAACAAAACACCCCCATGATTGTTGTTTGTATCACTACAAGGAATATGCTAATACACGACGCTATTTTTTGTCGCTACATCGTCACGGTTTTTAATTTACGACGATCTCACGACGAAAAACCAAGCGTCAAAAACGGAGCGTCACAAATGAACTGTTAGCGACGTTTTGATCGAAATCGTCGTAACTTTTACGATGATTTCTGGATTGTCGTAACCTTTATGACGATCCTAAATCGTCGTTGGCAATCAAACCCAGTCCTACGTGGCAGTCCTACGTAGCAAAATTACGACGAAATAAAACGTCATGGTTGAAATCAGCCCAACCAATTTCAATTGATCACATGGGATGGTTTTGTTTTTTTGGGATTTTTCTTATTGGGCCTTAGCCTATTTACAGCCACTTCTAGTGTTTTTTTAATTTTCTTTGTATCATTATAATTTGGGTCCCGACCTTTTAGTGCCCAAATACATTTGGTCCAGTTTCAGTTTTGGCCTTTTTTCATTTTTGAATTCAGCAACTTTTTTTCAGGACTCGGTTTCATTTCTATTTGTTGAACCTTTTCAACCCAATTACTTGTCCAATATTAAATCCAACACTATTTCATATTCAAATCAAGATAACTCCAAGTCGAATTAAAATCATCCATCATATAACATCACATAATACATCTCCTAGGTTTACAAAACACAATAACTCATCTCATGAATACATTTCCTTACAAAAGAATATAGCAAGAACGGACATAATTACACAATAAAACAATGGCACATCTGCTAACAATGGAGTTCATTCCACTCTCCTATGAGACATAGGTTCAAAAAAAATTATGTTTTGTTGATTTGAATGTCCCAAGTAGGCATCATCGACATCTTCTCACCACTTTCCTAGCAACAGAAAAAGAGACAAAACAAAAAACATTATACCGGATAGGAGCTTCAGTAGAAAAGCAAACCAAATTGAATCAAACATAGACCAACATTTACATATGGATATTTTTGTTTGACTCGTTTACTGCTCCTAGCATTAATTCTAAGAACTACATTTCTAAATCTACTAGTACTTAACAAAATTTACATGAATACGTTCAGTTACTTGAGTATACTAACATAGTAATAACACATAATGCAGGCAGCCTATGTAAACAACATCATTATCAGCTGTAAGCACACAGTCAGAAACCCCGCAAAAAATAGCATGAAGAAAATAAAATTTCTCTACATAAAGTGGGTTTCCATCAGAAAACATTTTTTATAAGTCAAAGTAATTCAGCAAGGGTTTTTTAGGCAGAGTAATTCAGCACGTTGCATAAAGGACTTTGGTTGTTGAAGCCAACTGATAGAGACCCATGATCAACTCATATTAGATGGGCCTACCAACCAGTCAATGCACATGGAAAGACAAACGGCAGGAAAATAATGAATATGATCGAAAAGATCAGTGTATGATTTAGGTGAATTTGAACAAACTGCAGCACAAGGCATCACATGTTAAGCATACACCCACGAAATAATGCACTTGTTCTTCTGTGATAATAAATAGTATAACTGTAGAAAAACTTGCAATCCGTCAACAGCTGAATTTGTTAATTTCATGCCATGGCCCATGGATTTATTTATTTAGTCCTCCAAACTCAATACGGTAAGTCATGCCATGGCCCATGGATTTTATTTATTTATTTATTTAAAATAATCCATTAGGCAGGTGGACAACTACACCACACTAGTAATACACCGATACATCACTAATAGTTGGAAATTTTTGAATAGCTTGTGAACTTCATTACTATATATGACAAAAGTAACAGTTCTAGGATGCAAAGGAACTACAGTTTTCGTTACTAATAACTGAACAAGGAGTCAATATGCGCAATTCTCGCACCTTGTATTTCTTGAAGACAACCATAATCTCAGGGAGGTTGCATAACTCCCCTTCCATGCTATAAATTCCCTCAACAATCACAATTATCTTCTTCCATGGCCTGTGTGTACGAGGTTGTCCCCCTGCAATCTGCTCCCTAAGTACGTCTTACAAATGTGCAGGGTCTGGAAGAAAATAAGGGAAGCATTAAACATCATGCCTCATCGTTAAGTGTACTACATGAGATGTAGTTGTTAGCAAGCTTACTGTTAGGTTGAAAAACCCGGACAGTAGCCCTCAACCCCTGGCTCCATTCACTATAGAAATATGGTTCAATGAATCACTAACTATCAGCCCACCCTGGTATCATCAAAATACATTAGTCCAGCATGTATCAGAAAAGAGAGGACAAATAAAATACTCAGCTCACCACAGACCTTCCCAATAAAAATAGGAATGATTGCAGAGTTTGTCACATAACCCGTGCCAAAAAGAATAGCTGCAGGCTTGCCAACAAATCGTGCAACTAGCTCCTCGAGCTCCGTGTGCAGCTTAGTATTTCCTAAGGTAGTTGTAGGAACCCAATTTAAGACACTTGGATGTTTTTGTGGTACGTGTGCATTAAAGATGCACTGAATTCTGCACCGCTAGACACTTTTTTATAAATATGAAATTATATACATTTATCCAGATATGTTTCTCAAAGAATAAATTGTAAATATATAACAATCATCTATCATGTACAGAAAATGGACAATAAAAGGACAATTACCAGTTCCAAAAGAGATAATCAGACCCAAGTTTTTAAAAGTAATGGGGTCGGACTGATATTGTACGTTATTGACTGACTCAGATCAGATTGACATTGACAAGCTATGTGCATTTTCATTTAGAATAGTGTCACACTGTTTATATTACTTTCACAACAGAAACAAGACAAGTTTTGGTATGATCGTTTCAGATTTTTAGGCATCGTCACATGATTAATTTGCAACTCAGCAACTGTCATGCACACCCAAGTTCTGATCCGCTTCAGGAATTAAAAGAACTCGTTCTCTCAATTCTTAGCATGCATTTTTCAGTCATTTTCTAGATACTCAACATCCTGTCCAGGAGTAATGTTGGATATTATATTCTTTCAGACATTTGCTAGGGGAACGAAATTTCCAGATTGATGTTGATTTTACCAAATAGATTGATGGCCATCCAACAGATCCCTTCGTGCGAAAACACGAGATGAAATTGTAAGTGCAGATATGTGGTAGTTACCTCGCGTGCAGCTTGACCTCGGGCATGCGACTGGCGCCGGCGCCCGCGCCAAGCTCTCGTGCGACAGACTCGAGCGCGTCCTCCTCCCCAGCATCACCACTCACGGGGGCTCTGCCCGCGCATTGCAGCTCCAGTGCCATGGATTTTCACGCAGGAACACGTCGTACATTGCCCTCCTATGGCCAACCTGGTTAGCACAGACAAACAACAGAAGCAAAAATAACCAATCACGGATCGAGTATCCCCAACCTGGTCAGCCCAGACAAACAACTACACCACAGTAGTAATAGTATTAATCCTCATTTGTTAATTTCATCTGGTGATCACAAGATGGAGTACAAGTTGGAAAGACTTTTCTGTTTGGCGATTTCCATGTGAGGTCCAGTGGATAGGTGTTTCACATCAAAACCCTACATACGTGCAAATTGAGACTTCCAAGACACTTGACAATACATATATACACTACAAAATTTAGTCAATCCAAATAAAATGCTACTCATACATAGTACGGTGGTTGGTTCATCAAATGCTACTCATACATAGTACTTCCTCCGTCCGAAATTATTGATCGCATAAATTAATAAAATAGACGTATCTAAAATTAAAATACATTAATATACATTTATTTTTATGACTAATATTTCTAAACAGAGGAAATATATATTTCGAGGTTAACGGGGCAAAAGTAGAGGAAGCTCTTGTATATCGTCGGAGCACCGTTGTATTCCACCTACGGTTAATTGTCGCCGATTGCAGCATACAGAATCAGAAGACTGGAGAGCGTAGACCTAAACAATGATAATTTTACGCATCTTCCTCTTCCCTTCTAATACTTCGGGCAAACTTGGGGACTTGCTTGTTAAGCTTTCTCCGTCGACCTATCAAAAAACAAACAAGTTCCCGGATCAAGACATGGAAGGAGAAGCCAAGCTATCTGACCTTGTCACTATCAGCGGGGGAGTGAATGTGATCTGCACATACAATTAATCTCGTTTAACCCAATTAAGCAATACACACCAAATTTCTTGACGTCTGCCATCTGCGTACCTGTGCAATTACATGAAAGATGATGGTGAGCTAGACAGGACCAATATGTGCAGGCCAAATTTCTTGGCGCCTGCCATCTGCGTACCTACCAACCTTGACACTGTCCTCCTTTACTACTCCTGGTAGTAGGATATTTGAATCGAGTCCAGATCCAACACTGGCAGTAGCCTGCCCGAGAGAGAGGTCGGAGAGTAGGGTCAGTCCAGATCCAACACTGGGAGTAGCCTGCCCGAGAGAGAGGTCGGAGAGCAGGGTGAGATCGTCCAAATCGGGGAGCTAACGAGAGGCATGGGGCGCGACAATTGAGAGAGGGGATCTCACCTGAGAGGGCCCTCGCTCCTAGATCCGGGCCGCTGTTGTCGGCCTCGCCTTCGCGGACGGGTCGTTGAGTCGACAGCGGCGAGGCGAGGAGAAGGCAGGGTGGGGACGGGGTCGTGTGGGAAAGAGAGGAAGGAAGGAACTGGGCGGGTCGGATGGTGGAGGAGCTGCAAGGGGCAGAGAGCGGTCGACCGGCGAGTGGGAGGGCGGAGCTCCGGCAGGGGAGGAGCAGCCGAGCGGGCGAGAAGAGGAACCGTGGCGTGGTTGTCGCGGCCCGGCTTAGATCTGGCCGTGGCCGGACCTTGTCGGCTCGATCTGGCCTGGCTCCCTCGCTAGCTAGGGTTTCGGTGTGGGGAGAGGGGGAGAGGAAAAGGAACCAGATGGAGTTGGACACGGAGACGGCCCAACTCTCACCGGACGAAGGAGGAAAAGGGCGCGGGGGGTGCCGGTTTGGCGCGTGGAATTTCACGGAAGTTTCGGGACAATTTTTTTTGATAAGAATTAGAGGGAAGTTTTGAAAGTTGATTTTTAATAGGTTTTATGCAAAATATTACAATCTTAAAATATGGGCCTTTTTGACAGACCACAAACTAGCACATTAGCAATCATGGAGGATAAAATACCAGCCCAATATGAAAGTAAGTTGAAAAAAATTGCCCAACTGAAAAGTGGTATAAAAAACAGTTCAATACATGGATGAGGTGGGATAGAATGGACCCAGGAGTGACATGTCAACATAGTTAGAACATGTTATGGCATTTTTATAATCATCGTAAAAGTTATGACGATCTCATCTTATGCAGTTACGACGTTTTTGACTCACGTCGTCGTAATTTATATGTAGATTTGATCCCCTGAAACGGTTTACGACAATCTCGGATGAAATCTTCATAAATTTATGACGAATTCATCAATGACGTCTGAAAAAATGTCATGTATAAGCATATTTCTTGTAGTGTATGGACGGTACCCGTGGATTCGGCCCGTTGTGGAGTGTGATCGATTGGTGGAGGGGAAGTAAAAAACTTTACTATTCTGTTTGGGAACCACCTATAATGTATCTAGCATGGAAGATATTGAAATCTCTTAGTTGTTATTTTGACAATGAAAGCATACCACCCAAAATTTTGATTCATCTCGTTTTTAAAATCTCGAGCTCTGGCACGTGTGCAAATCAATGATTCCCTCTGCGAAGGGCCTATTTATTTTACTTTACTGTTGAGTCATCCTCTTCTTATAAAAATGCACCAGTTAGAGAGCACCTCCGTCATTTGTATGCTTTGTTATTAATTGATATTGAGTATGAGTATGACTGGATCTCTTTTACCATGAATTATAATGTCTAGTCCGTCCTTGTTCTTCGGAGGTGATGTGCATTTCTGTTTTGTGGTCTCAGAAAGGACTAGCAAGATACGAGTATATCATGTTGTATTATGATTGTTTTGATAAAATTGTTGTCATCCGAGACTTATTATTATTGCTCTCTAGTTTATTATTCCATCGATATATGTAAATATGAGACCTAAATGTTATTGTGAATGTGGTTACTCTATAATATTTGCTGAAGATCTGATCTTCAGTTAGACATATTTACAACATCAAGATCAAACACAGTATGTAGAAGTTTTTCTTTGTCACTTTCAGTTTATCAACTGAATTGCTTAAGGACAAGCAAAGGTTTAAGCTTGGGGGAGTTGATACGTCTCCAACGTATCTACTTTTCCAAACTCTTTTGCCCTTGTTTTGGACTCTAAATTGCATGATTTGAATGGAACTAACCCGGACTGACGTTGTTTTCAGTAGAATTGCCTTGGTGTTATTTTTGTGCAGAAATAAAAGTTCTTGGATTGACCGAAAATTTATGGAGAATAGTTTTGGAATTATTCAAAAATATTGGCAAAAGAATCAACTCGAGAGGGGCCACCAGCTGGCCACAAGCCTGGAGGGCGCGACCCCCCTAGGGCGCGCACCTGGCTTGTGGGGCCCCTATGGCTCCACCAACCTTGTTTCCACTTCTATATATTCCTATTTGGGGAGAAAAAAAAATCAAGGAGAAGAGTTCGTCGCATTTTATGATACGAAGCCGCTCCCACCTCCTCTTCTTCCTCGGGAGGGCAGATCTGGACTGTGATTTGGGCTTCAGAGAGGGGAAATCGATGCCATCGTCATCACCAACCATCCCTCATCACCAATTGCATGATGCTCTGTGTCCTCCGTGAGTAATTCCATCATAGGCTTGCTGGACGGTGATGGGTTGGATGAGATCTATCATGTAATCGAGTTAGTTTTGTTAGGGTTTGATCCCTAGTATCCAGTATGTTCTAATATTGATGTTGCTATGACTTTGCTATGCTTAATTCTTGTCACTAGGGCCCGAGTGCCATGATTTCATATTTGAACCTATTATGATTTCATGAATATATATGTGTTCTTTATCCTACCTTGCAAGTTGTAGACACCTATTACGATTTATGATCTGCATCCCCAGGGTGACAATAACTAGGATTCTTTCCGGTGATTACGTAATTTGAGGAGTTCTTGTATTCATTAAGTGCTAATGCTTTGGTCCGGTTATCTATTAAAAGAAGGCCTTAATATCCCATAGTTTCCCTTAGGACCCCGCTGCCATGGTGGGGTAGGACAAAAGATGTCATGCAAGTTCTTCTCCATAAGCACGTATGACTATATAGGGAATACATGCCTACATTATATTGATGAATTGGAGCTAGTTTTGTATCACCCTATGTTATGAGTGTTGCATGATGAATGCCATCCAACATAATTATCCATCACTGATCCATTGCCTATGAGCTTTCCACATATTGATCTTTGCTAAGTTACTTTCCGGTTGCTATTATTACAATCACTATAAAACTGCTACTGTCACGTTTGCCACCGTTACCGTTACTTGCATACTAATTTGGTACTAAATACATTGTTGCAGATATTAAGTCTTTCAGGTGTGGTTGAATTGACAACTCAGCTGCTAATACTGGAGAATATTCTTTGGTTCCCAGATGACCCACAAGTATAGGGGATCTATAATAGACCTTTCGATAAGTAAGAGTGTCGAACCCAACGAGGAGCAGAAGGATCTGACAAGTGGTTTTCAGCAAGGTAATATCTGCAAGCACTGAAATTATCGGTAACAAGTGATTGTGTGGTGAGATGATTCGTAACAAGCAACAAGTAACAAAAGTAGCAACGGTGCAGCAAAGTGGCCCAATCCCTTTTGTATCAAGGGACAAGCCTGGACAAAGTCTTATAGGAGGAAAAACGCTCCTGAGGACACACGGGAATTTCTGTCATGCTAGTTTTCATCATGTTCATATGATTCCCGTTCGTTACTTTGATAGTTTGATATGTGGGTGGACCGACGCTTGGGTACTGCCCTTACTTGGACAAGCATCCCACTTATGATTAATCCCTCTCGCAAGCATCCGCAACTACAAAAGAAGAATTAAGACAAAGTCTAACCATAGCATTAAACTAGTGGATCCAAATCAGCCCCTTACGAAGCAACACATAAACTAGGGTTTAAGCTTCTGTCACTCTAGCAACCCATCATCTACTTACTACTTCCCAATGCCTTCCTCTAGGCCCAAATAATGGTGAAATGTTATGTAGTCGACGTTCACATAACACTACTAGAGGAAAAAACAACATACAACACATCAAAATATCGAACGAATACCAAATTCACATGACTATTGTTTGCATGACTTATCCCATGTCATCAAGAACAAAAGCAACTACTCATAAAGCATAATCATATTCATGACCAGAGAGGTAATGAGTAGCATCAAAGATCTGAACATAAACTCTTGCACCAAGTAATCCAACTAGCATCAACTACAGAGAGTAATTAACACTACTAGCAACCTTACAAGTACCAATCAGTGTCGCGAGACGGAGATTGGTTACAAGTGATGAACTAGGGTTTGGAGATGAGATGGTGCTGATCAAGATGTTGATGGTGATGAGTCCCCTCCGATAAGAGGAGTGTTGGTGATGACGATGGCGACGATTTCCCCCTCCGGGAGGGAAGTTTCCCTGGCAGGATCTCCTGCCGGAGCTCTAGATTGGTTCTGCTCAAGTTCCGCCTCGTGCCGGCCGCGAATCCTCCGAAAAGCCTCCTCCAGATTTTTTTCGGACGAAACCCTTCTTGTAGCAAAAGGGGGGAGCCAGAGGGCAAGCTGGATGCCCACAATCCCCCTAGGCACGGCCAGGGGGTGGTCGCACCTAGCAGGCTTGTGGCCACCTGCTGGCGCCCCTGTGGCACTTCTTTGGCCCAGTATTTTTTTATAAATTCCCAAAAAAATCTACGTTGATTTTCACGGCTTTTGGAGTTGCGCAGAATAGGCATCTCAAACTTACTTCTTTTTCATGCCAGAATTCCAGTTGTCGACATTCTCCCTCTTCATGTAAATCTTGCAAAATAAGAGAGAAAATGCATAAGTATTGTACCGTGAAGTGAAATAACAGCCCAAGAAGCGATAAATATCAACATAAAAGCATGATGGAAAATGGACGTATCAAGTCCCCCAAGCTTAGTCCTCGCTTGTCCCCAAGCGAAAGGCGAGCTCAATAAATATGTCCACAAGTTTAGGGAGAGAGGTGTCGAAAAAACAAGATACGAACATGCAGGCATCATGATCATGATCAGAACATCAATACCAACATATAATCTCTCATGGTAAAGTGACAATTTCTTCACAAAGTAAAGCATGGATCAAGAACCTTACCGAGAAGTAACAACCAATAGCCTTTAGTCATTGAAGCAATTGCAATTTATCACAACATCAAAAAGAGTCAAATAAGAGCTTGTAAAGCAAATCCACATACTCAATCATCCTTTCGTTCTCTACAATTGCTACAACTAACGTGGTACTCATGAGATCAAAGTTTCATCTCGACACAGAGAAAGATAGGGGCTTATAGTTTTGCCTCTCAACTGCTTACCTCGAGGGTAATGCCAACAATAATAATTCATGAATACTTACTTCCAAGTTGACATATGAATACAGATCTTTCTCAAGCATATGACGTTAGCCAACATAAAGGAAAAATAAGGAATTGGTGAAGATCACCATGACTCTTTCAAGGGCCAAAAGTAAAGGTACAAGATAGGCCCTTCGAAGAGTGAAGCGGGAGGTTGTCATGCGCTTTTGAGGTTTGGATGCGTGTCCTTTTAGTGCGGAGGAACGTCACTTTATATTGCCTCCTGTGATAAAGAACTTTATTATGCAGTCGGTTGCTTTTATGTCTTCCTCATCACAAGTTCATAAAAAGCTTATTTTCCACACACTAATAGATCATACATATTCGGGAGCAATTTTTATTGCTTGCACCGATGAAAACTTACTTGAGGGATCTTATTCAATCCATAGGTAGGTATGATGGACTCTCATGGCAAAACTGGGTTGAAGGTTTATGGATGCACAAGTAGTATCTCTACTTGGTGCGGGAGTTTTGGCTAATATGAGGTGGAAGCAATCGTCACATGCTAAGGGATCTCTAGTCATATAAAATTGTTCAGAACCAAGCAAACACAATTCATTATGTTGTCTTCCTTGTCCAACATCTACTTCTAGGCATGCAATAGTTTTGTGAGTGTTCACAATCATAGATGGTGTCAAAGATGATATATTTATATGTGAACCTCTCCTTCTTTATCACTTCCTATTAATTGCAACAATGACCAAGGTCTATGTTTGTCTACCCTCAACAAGTTTCAATCATCATTCTTTTTATATGTGAAGCCATCACTTTCCATAAGATCATTACATGATCTTTTCATGCTTTTGCTCTTTCTCAATCTTTTGATCATGGCATGAGGCAAGGCCCTTCAACTAATACACTCTTTATTATATGGCTCACGAGCTCGAATACATCGGGGTGACACAAAGCAAAACTCAAGAATAGAACACTAAGACCTTTATTCTACTAGAGAAAGAGAAAACTGAAAAGGAACAAACTAAAACAAAGGTAAAGGAAAAAGATGTGATGGTGATACGATACCGGGGAAACTCCCCCAAGCTTGGCACAAGCCAAGGGGATTGCCCATACCCATGTTTAGTTGTCTTCCTTTGGTGGTGATGGTGGTGGAGTTGTTGCAAAGGTCTTGAGCTTGTTTAATTTCCACTTGAGCATAAAATTCTGCTCCCTCAAGTCATCATTTTCCTGTTCAAGCTTCAACACCCTTTGGCATAATTCCTGCTTAGTCTCCCGCAAGAAACGAGAAGGGATAAACAAAGTCTTAGGCTTCTGCCTTGAGTCAGGGAGCCTCGACTTCTTGAACTCCACATGCGTGTGTCCAGGTTGAGGTAGAGGAGCCTTCTCTTCATCAGAACTTATTTGTTCCTTCCCCTTGGGATCATAATCTTCTTCATCACCAGTGGCCCAACCATAAGGATCCAAGTCCCCATAGACGTTGGGGTCAGCAAGGTAATCTTCCACATAGCTCTCCCCCTCTGAATCTTGAGAAGACATCTTGCCCTAATTCCGCGGTAGAAAACAGGCTCGAAACGAGAACAGAGGAAATCTGCGTGATACGAGGGTCAGACCTGACGGGAGAATATATAATGATTTTTTCCAGACCAGAAGGAGTACTCCACATGAAAAAGGACTCCGGGAGGCACACTAGGTGGCCACAAGCCCCCCAGGCGCGGCCAAGGGGTGTGCCCGCGCCTGGCAGGCTTGTCGCCTCCTCGCACGCTTTCCGGACTACTTCCCATTTTTGTATTTTTTCAAATATTCCAAAACGGAGAAAAATTCCTACTGGAAAAGTTTTTGAGTCTGTTTTCTTACCGAATCACATACCTCTTCGTTTTCGGAGTGTGAAACAGGCTGATAAATATCCCTTAGATATTCTTCCGGAGTTATGGTATTAGTAATGTTGCTTTCAACATTTGTGGGAGTACCTGAGATATAATGCTTGATTCTCTACCCATTTACCACTCTCGGACAATTACCTTCCGTGTTGTTGATCTTGATAGCACCGGAACGATATACCTCCTCAACAATATAGGGACCTTCCCATTTAGAGAGAAGCTTGCCTGCAAAGAATCTTAAACGAGAATTATATAGCAAGACATAATCACCTACATTGAACTCACGCTTTTGTATCCTTTTATCGTGCCACCTCTTAACCTTTTATTTGAACAACTTGGCATTCTCATATGCCTGAGTTCTCCATTCATCAAGCGAGCTAATGTCAAATAACCTCTTCTCACCAGCAAGTTTGAAATCAAAGTTGAGCTCTTTGATTGCCCAATAAGCTTTATGCTCTAGCTCAAGAGGTAAATGACATGCTTTACCGTACACCATTTTGTACGGATACATGCCCATGGGATTCTTATAGGCAGTTCTATAAGCCCACAGTGCATCATCGAGCTTCTTAGACCAATTCTTTCTAGACCTATTGACAGTCTTTTGCAGAATTAGTTCAATCTCTCTATTGCTTAGCTCTACTTGACCACTGGACTGAGGGTGATAGGGAGAAGCAATTCTATGGTTGACATCGTACTTAGCAAGCATTTTACGGAAAGCACCATGAATGAAATGTGAACCACGATCGGTCATTAGATATCTAAGGACTCCAAATCTAGGGAAAATAACTTCTTTAAGCATCCTAATAGAGGTGTTCTGATCAGCACTACTAGTGGGGATAGCTCCTACCCACTTAGTGATGTAATCAACACCAACTAGGATATGAGTATTGATTCTGTGACAACAGACCTTCCCCTGCAAGGGCACCAGAAGAATGCTGCTAGCACTCTCCGGCAAACGAAACTAGAAGAATGTTGTTGACGGCCCACCAGCGTGTGGGATCGCAGCAGTTTTCGAGGGTAGAGTATTCGACCCAAATTTGTTGATTCGCCAACAGAAGGTGAGAGCATACTCTCGAGTATTAGCAGCTGAATTTATCAGATTCAACCACACCTGAAAGATTAGTATCTGCAAGCAAAGAGTCAGCAGCAAAGTAATATGATAACAACGGTGTCAGAAACGATCTGTTGATGGCACACTATTCCTAACGATTGTATCAATGGCGCCAGAAGTTGCCCGTTGACGGAAATTGTCTGTTCCCGTCAACGACCAACGAATCAAAATTGTAGCAGGTAGCAGTAGTGTAACGAGTAATAGCAGTGGCAAGGAACAGCAGTAGTGACAGCAGTAGCAAATAGCAATAGTAGCAAGCGACAGTAGTAACATCAGTAGCAGCTGAGCAAGACAAGTAACAGCAGTAGCAACAAAGCAATACAAGTAACAGCAGTAGCAGCAGAGCAAGACAAGTAACAGCAGCAGTGGGACAAACTCGTAGGCAATGGGTTGGTGATTTGTTTGGATGATATTCGTCATGCAACAGTTATAACACGGAGAGATATGTGGCTAGCTCCCGTTCGTCAATGTGATGTAGGCATGCATTCCGTGTGTCGTCATACGTGCTTAGGGAAAAGAACTTGCATGACATCTATTGTCCATCCCTCCCGTGGCAGCGGGGTCCAAAAGGAAACTACAGGATATTAAGGTTCTCCTTTTAATAAAGAACCAGACCAACGCATTAGCACTTGGTGAACACATGAACTCCTCAAACTATGGTTATCATCGGGAGTGGTTCCGGTTATTGTCACTCCTGGGTTGCCGGGTCGTAACACATAGTAGGTAACTACAACTTGCAAGATCGGAACTAAAACACACATATATTGGTGACAACAAAATAATTTCAGATCTGAAATCATGGCACTCGGGCCCTAGTGACAAGCATTATGCATGGCAAAGTAGTAGCAACATCAATCTCAAAACATAGTGGATACTAGGGATCAATCCCCGACAAAACTACCTCGATTACATGAGAGATCTCATCCTACTCATCACTGCCCAGGGAGCCTACGAATAGATTACTCACGAACGATGAAGAGCTTCATGGAATTGGAGAGGGGAGATGCTTGATGATGACGATGGCGACGATTTCCCCTCTCCGAAGCCCAAAACGGACTCCAGATCTTCCCTCCAGATGGAGAACAGGATGTGGCGGCACCTCCCTATCGCAAACGCGACGAAGTCTTCTCTCTATATTTTTTTTCTGGGACGAAAGTGGACTTACAGAGCTAAGATTGGGGGCGGCAAAGCCATGTGGGCCCCACAAGCTTGCTAGCCGCCACCAGGGGGGTGGCGGCTACAGGGCTTGTGGCCCACTGGCCCACCCCCTTAGGTGGATCTTTGCGCATGTATTTTTCATATGTTCTAGAAATATTCTCCGTAAATTTTCAGGACGTTCTGAGAACTTTCATTTCTGCACAAAAACAACACCAAGGCAATTCTGCTGAAAACAGCGTTAGTCCAGGTTAGTTCTATTCAAATCATGCAAATTAGAGTCCAAAACAAGGGCAAAAGAGTTTGGAAAAGTAGATACGATGGAGACGTATCAACTCCCCCAAGCTTAAAATCTTGCTTGTCCTCAAGCAACTCAGTTCACAAACTGAGAGAGAAAGAAAAACTTTGACAAACTCTATTTGATCTTGTTGTTGCAACTATGTCTAACTCATAACCATAATTTCAGCAAGATCACAAGTTAACCACATAAGCAAGTGACACAAAGGTCTCACGGTAAACTAATATCAATGGCATAATCACCTAACGAGCAAATAATAATGAGTTTCAAATACCAGCACTTCAATCAAAACAAACATGAAGCAATATGAATAGGTGGTATCTCGCTAGCTCTTTCCGAGACCGCAAAACATAAATGCAGAACACTTTCAAAGATCAAGGGCTGATTAAACATTGTAATTCATAGCAACGAAGATCCAGTCATAGTCATACTCAATATCAATCAAAAGTAAATCATAAAAATGACAGAGGTGCTCTCTAATTGGTGCTTATAAAAGAGGAGGATGACTCAACAGGAAAATAAATAGACAGACCCTTCGCAGAGGGAAGCATTGATTTGCAGAGGTGCCAGAGCTCAAGCTTTGAAAACAGAGACAATAATTTTGGGTGGCCTGCTTTCGTTGTCAATGCAATGACCAAGAGTTCTCAATATGTTCCATGCTACTCATGCTATGGCGGTTCCCAAACAGAAAAGTAAAGTTTTAACTCCCCCACCACCAATCAATCACACTCCACGGCTAGCCAAATCCTCAGGTACCGTCCATACTAAATCAATCCAAAGGGAGTCTTCTTTTACAGTTATGTTTTCGATGTAAACGTGGAACTGGGCATTCCAATTACCGGCCCCTTTCTCGTGAATGACAGTGAATAAACACATGTCGAGGATAACACTCCTAGCATGGAAGATACCAATAGCCCCATGTCACCACATGAGCGGTTCGGGCATGCAAAACAGATTATTTGTTGAAGGTTTAGAGAGTGGCACATGCAAATTTACTTGGAATGGCAGGTAGATACTGCAAATAGGTAGGTATGGTGGACTCTCTTGAAAAAACTTTTGGGTTTATGGAAGTGGATGCACAACCAATATTCCGCTTAGTACAAGTGAAGGCTAGCAAAAGACTGGGAAGCGACCAACTAGAGAGCGACAACAGTCATCAAGATGCAATGAGTTTGACTAACATTGAATGCAAGCATGAACAGGATATAAATCACCATGAACACGAACATCAGAGAGGCTATGTTTATTTTGTTTCAACTACATGCAGAAACATGCGCCAAGTCAAGCCACTTGAATCATTCAAAGGAGAATATCATCCTATCATACTACATCATAGTCATCTCAAAATCTATGTTGGCATTCAAGACAAACCATTATAAGCTCTCAGCTAGTTAAGCATGGCATCAGAAACTATGATCTCTAAGTTGTCATTGCAAACATCCTTCTCTCACAACAAAGCTAAATCTGGGATGACAAGCTAGTCAAATTTCCAAAAACAAAATAGATAGAGTTCATACCAGCTTTTACAGTCTCATTCATATATCATCATTATTGCCTTTCATTTGCACGATTGAACGATGTGAACAACAATAAGAGCATTGGAATAAGCTGAATCTGCAGGCAAACACAAAGGAGAAGACAAAGTAATATGGCTCTTTGAAAGCTAAACAGGTATGCATGCAAGAACCACTAAACATTGTAACCAATATCTTCTACCTTGACCCAAAGAAAAGGAAAACTATTCACACGGGAAAACTCCCAACAAGCAAAAGAAGAAAGGAAAATCTTTTTGGGTTTTCTCAAAAGGACACAAAACAAGAAAACAAGAAAACGAAAATAAACTATCATGGATAATACAGTGGCAAAGTGTAGACTCCGACTAACAAAGTGAAAGCATAAGCATGAATGTAAAGTCGGTGAGAACATGTACTCCCCCAAGCTTAGGCTTTTGGCCTCGCTTGGTCTACTCCCATGGATGGTGCTGGCGAAACCCAAAATCATAATGGGTGTTATACGGGAGTGCTGCAGCCACTGCCAGAATAGCTGCCTAACGTAGTCGAGCAGTCGTCGCCTCCCTCTCATACTCCTCTGCCTCTCCTATGGTTATGTAGTATCTTCATTTTACCTGAAAGTCAAAGAAAGCAGGAGTAGGAAGGGTAATATGAAAAAAACGCTGCTAGTTAAATATCAAGCGGTATAGGAGGGATCCATGATCTCTCTCAAGGAACTGGTAGCGTGTTAGAGCGACACGATCAAGGTAGGCTGTACGGAGAGGAGGGTCTTCTAGAAGGATGGATACTCCAAGAAAATTTGCTAAGCGTGTAGTATAAATTCCACCAAAGAAATCCCCCTCAATGGCATTATTATTCAGGCTCCTTGCTATTATAGCTCCCATATTGAAGCTCTTGTCACCTGTTACTGCGCTCTTGAGGATACTAAGGTCGGAAGCGCATAGGTGACAATGTGCACCCTTGCCGTTAATGCTCCTACCTATGAAGAGGGAAAAGTAGTGCAAGGCAGGGAAATGGATGCTTCCTATGGTGGCTTGCGTGATATATCTGGTTTCTCCAACAGTTATACTGGAGACGAAGTCACTAACCGAAGACTTAGAAGGATCATTAATACTACCCCCATCGGGTATCTTACTAATCCTATTGAAATCCTCCAAATCCATGGCATAGGATTTATCGTACAGATCAAACAGTATGGATGAGTCACGGCCAACTGAAAATTTAAATCTACGCACAAAAGAGGCAGTGAGCATAGCATACTGTTCACATTTATCTGAGAGGAATTCTTCTAACCCGGCATTGCGGACAAGTGTATCAAACTCATCCTTGAAACCTGCTTCGATCATGAACTCATCGGAAGGCCATTCACATGGTTGTACCGGTGCATCCCTTAGTTGATAAGGTTCGGGCTCCCGAAAAGAAAGACGGGGACCGTTCTTACTTGAGGAAGCACCATGAAACTTCCTCTGGAACATTATTTCCTTTTGCTGAAATTTTTGAAGTTCAAGAGAAAAGTGAATGAAGACCATCTACACCTTGTAGCAACTACTCCTACTAGTGCCTAGAGACCGTATCACATGCT
Source organism: Hordeum vulgare subsp. vulgare (assembly GCF_904849725.1). Classification (NCBI taxonomy): domain Eukaryota; kingdom Viridiplantae; phylum Streptophyta; class Magnoliopsida; order Poales; family Poaceae; genus Hordeum; species Hordeum vulgare. The sequence continues at coordinate 101,121,613 of NC_058524.1, read as the reverse complement.
AAAACTACTTGGAACCAGCTAAAATCCACATTTCTAGCTCAAGAACAGGGTCACCAAGGTAGCAAGAATAGGCGAAGGATAAAACACTAGAGATAAAACTAATTGGACCAATGGAGGAGTCACTTACCAAGGAGTAATTTTCCCAAAACGGTTCAGAGAATGGTGCTTTGAGCAAGGAGATCAAAAATCACAACCAAATGAGCAAGAACATGGGTTTGAGCTGCGAAACAATTTGTTCTGGAGGTGGAAGAAGAGGATGGGAGCTGAAATGAGTGGAGGGGGTCCCTGTGGGCCCCACAAGCTTGCTAGCCGCCACAAGGGGGGCAACGGCTGCAGGGCTTGTGGCCCACTGGTCAGGCCCCCAGGCCAGCTCTCATGCCCAATATTTTTCAAATATTCCACAAAAAATCATACTAAATTTTCAGGACCATCGGAGAACTTTTATTTTCGGAGTATTTTTCTCCGGGACGCTAAAACAGGAAACAGGGAAAACTAAACTAAATCTATCATTTTTCTTCTAAGAAACAGAAGATGAAAGCTCAAAACAAAGGTAGGTAACTCTTTGATTCATCCATTTCATGGTCATTGAAAGAAATCCGTCAATGGGGGTTGATCAAATCCTCATGACAAAACTTTTCCGAATCACAAAAGAGAACGGAGAATTTTCGAATAGTCACTAAGTCACCTCAATGGGTGTAACATCCCAAATTTTGGAATGTTAAAATAATTATTAGATTGTTTGTTTGTTTGATTGAGTGATTGAAACTTGAGTGGAGTTTGAAACTTTTCAAAAACTTTTGAATGAGAGGGAATGAAATGACTTTCCCCTTCTCCGATAAATTCAAATTCATCCAATTAAAAGCAATGAGAGAAGATCACATGACCTCTTCAACTATAAAGAATTTGAACGGAGTTTTGCATTTGAATTCTTTAAAATATTTGCCCTTGCTTCTATATTTTTCTTCCCCGAGAAATACCCCAAAAATAATCCTTGCCAAGCAAGAAAGAGAGGAGGAACATGACCCTCCAAACCGGGGATATTCCTTTGAAATATTTGGACCATAAAACCCAAGGTTTATTTGAAAAATATTTGCAAAAAGAAAATAAACCAATTTAGGGATTTTCTAAAAAAACATTTTTTTGAAGTATTTATTTTGGTAGTGGAAAAATGCCCATCTTTTTGGATTTATTTTTCTGAAAAATTTAATATATATTACCCCTATATTCCGAGGAATATTCCATTTACTTTTAATAGTTTTAATTCCGTTTTAATAAATATGGAAAGAGATCTTTGTTTTAGGAAAGTTCCTGGGCCACTTTAGGAAACAAATCAGGCCCATAACTCACCTTCTTCTTCCTCCCCACGTTCATTCCTTCTGTGGCCATGGCAGAAACTTCCCAGGAAGCTTCCCCTCCGGGATTCGCGAGCTTCTTTCCCTCCTAGCACCTCCCACCACCCCTATAAGAACCCCTCAACCTCCTCTTACCATTCCCCTAAAAAAATCTCCGTTTCCATGCCCGTAGCCACCGCGCCACCATCTCCATTTTCCCTACCACACCAAGCTCGGCAGGAGCTTAACCCCAGCGCCCCCCTCCAGGAGCTCCCTGCCTCGCCCCAGTGCCTTCCCCTACCCCCCTGGGCGCCCCACCCCTCCTCCGCCAATTCCTCACCCCACCGGCGACCTCCCCACCTCGCCGGAGCAGCTACCTCGCCGGAGTTCTTCCTCTCTGTCACCCATGGTGAGATTCACGGAATCCCGTATTGCAGTTTTTTCAGAAAATTGCAATCTTAGAAAATTCATATCTATTAGTCTATAACTCCGAATTAGGTGATTATTTTTGCCTTGGATCAAAAAATTTATGTAGTTTCTGTAGATATATAATTTGTCTATGTTGGGATTTATAAAATTTGAATTAGATCAGATTTTATTTAAAGCTTGTTTTGCTTATACCGGGAGTTTAAAAATAGCTTTTAAATTAATTCTTTTTGCTACTGTTTCCTATTGATCATATCTTTCAGTGGTTTAGGTTTAAATTTTTTTATATAATTTTACTTAGGGTTTTAAGCAAAACATATTCTGTTTTAGCCTTTTTTGTTTTCTTGCTATTTCTTTTGTACTAATTGTTCTTAATTAGTTTTTTTTGTAATTGTGACAAGTTATATTTTGTTTTCTGATATTTACCAGTAACTTTTCAACAACAACAAAATTTTATTTTATTTATTCTTAATTGTTTGCATGGAATCAATTCTAGTTCTATACTAACTTGCGAATTGATTGCATTGCTAGTTTGATTTCCTATTTTGAGAATACTTATAAAATAATATTGTTTTGTAAATTTTACTTCTGTTATCTTAGTTATTTTATATTTTGTTTTCTGTTATTTTTTCTATTTTAGTGTTTTATTTTCGGTTAGAACAAAAACTATATAGTGTTTGATGTAGTAGAAGGCTTCCTAGCTTCTTTGAAGTTTCCTTTGGATTTTTATCCGCTCTCTCTTATTGATTTTTGATTGCATCAACTTTTATTGTTGTTTGTTAATTGATTGCTAGAATGATTGCTAGTGTGAGTGCTTATGTGAATACTATGTTTGATTATATAGATTTCATCGGAGAGTGACGAATAGTTCTATCACGTATTTCCCGAGAACGAAAATTCTTCTTCGTCAACATCACCAGGAAAGTCATTTGATCATGTATCACCTATGTTTTATGCATCGTAGTTCTACCATCCTATGCCCAATTTGCATGCTGAGTAGGTACTTGGAAATTATGGTTACATATTGTAGTATCATGTGGTAGGCACCCAACAACCCCGTTACTTGGCCCGGGACGACAAATTTCATATTGCTATGCTTGACAAGACGGGATTCTGGTTGAGAGTTTATCACGAGTGATGCGAGAATAATTTAATAACCAAGACCGGTTAAGTCAAGACTTTTCAAGACCTCATGATGCAATTCAACTCTGGGTGAAGGACGGTTGATCGGCTCCCTGGAGAACCCAGTGGATGACCCGGGATGCTGGAGACGGCCATGACATCTTGCGGAAAGCTTCACCCAGGCTCAAAGAGACGGATGGATATTTTCAAGACCCAAGGCTTACCTGCACTGCCACAAGTCATTATGGGCTCTGGCTTGGTTGGACAACGCGGCGACTCTGGACAGGCGGTGCTAGCACATGTAGAAGAACGGTAGGAATGGATGGGCACCGACAGGGATTCAGAGGGACCCATTGAAAGACCATGTTTTGATCATCCGGTCTTCAAAAACCCTGAAGTGCGAGGACATACACGGAGGCGATCAAATCTTGTGGGGAACGTGTGCAAAACTCTGCACAATACTCAAACCTAATCGATTAGCCGTGTCGACAGTCATGGACAGCTTGAGCCAAAGGAACTGAAGTTATCTAAAATTCTCAACACAAATAATGATATTGATGTGGGTATTATCGACAACATGGGTACGAGAATTGGTTGGTGGAACCATCTCATTAATAACCAACAAAGTAGTAACATTTTCCTTGTAGCCCTCTCTTGATGTAGGAGAAAACTTGCTTTTCGCTAAAAACTTATAGCCCCACCTGCCATATATGCATATAGTATAGATGATTACTTTTCACCCCTCTCTTATGTGACTTGCCAGCATATTCAATACACTGACCTACACGGCTGCAACGTCTTATGTTGCAGATATTTTTCTTCGACGAGTAAGAGTACGATTCAGGGTTACGGTCTACACTCAACTTGCCGTTGGTGTTTATTGGGACTCCACTCCCTTGACTGCTTTCGCTGAAATATTTAAGGTATATATCAGTTTTACGCTATTTACATGTGATTGCACTTTGATATATACATTGATGTACTGTGTGTGCCAGCATACTGATCCAGGGATGGCACAGAAACACAGAGGCTTGACTCGTTTTGAGTCGGGTCGCTACAATGGGGATATGAATCTCCCCAACAAGCAAATCATACTTCATCTTGACACGAGGAATAGGGCATTCAAAGCTCCCAATAAGAATCGATGAAGTCTTTTTGATAGCGTTGATGCAATGTACTTGATATCATTTCTTCGGAAAGTGCACTGTGTGCTCATTACCGTTGACATGGAAAGTGACATTGCCTTTGTTGCAATCTATAACAGCACCTGAAGTGTTTAAAAAGGGTCTTCCGAGGATGACAGCCATGGCATCGTCCTCGGGAATATCCAAGATAACAAAGTCTGTTAAGATAGTGGTGTTAGCAACCACGATAGGCACATCCTCACAAATGCCGATAGGGAAAGCAGTTGATTTGTCGGCCATTTGCAGAGAAATTTCAGTGGGTGTCAACTTATCCAATTCAAGTCTACGATAAAGAGAGAGCGGCATAACACTAACACCGCATCCAAGGTCACATAAGGCATTTCTTACGTAGTTTCCTTTAATGGAGCAAGGTATAGTGGGCACTCCGAGATCACCAAGTTTCTTAGGAGTTCCACCTTTGAAAGTGTAATTGGCAAGCATGGTGGAGATCTCAAGATCTGGTATCTTCCGTTTATTAGTCACGATATCTTTCATGTACTTGGCATATGGAATATCTTTCATGTACTTGGCATATGGAGACATTTTGAGCATATTAGTTAACCTCATCTGCAGAAAGATGGGTCTTATCATCTCAACGAAGCGCTCAAAGTCCTCATCATCCTTTTTCTTGGATGGCTTAGGAGGAAAGGGCATAGATCTCTGAACCCATGGCTCCCTTTCTTTACCATTCTTCCTAGAAGTGAAGTCATTCCTATCGTATCTCTTAGGTTGTGGGTTATCAGGATTAACCGTAGGTTCAATCTGCACATCCTCATCATTGCTAGGTTGAGCATTATTATGAACATCACTGTCCATATTGTCACCAGGTTCATGTTCATCACCAGATTGTGTTTCTGCATCAGACACCGAAATATCATTAGGTTCTTCGGGTGTGACAGTATTTGGTGAACTAGCATGTAGGTTTCTATCATCCTTCTTCTTCTCCTTAGGATGACTAGGTGTATCAGCATTGATTCCTTGAGAATCTTGATCAATTCTCTTAGGATGGCCTTCAGGATACAAAGGTTCCTGAGTCATTTTGCCTCCTCTAGTAATACTCTGACAGAGTTGTCGTTTAATTCATTGAGCAAGTCATTTTGAGCTTTAAGTACTTGTTCTACCCGAGTAGTAATCATAGAGGCATGTTTACTCAGAAGCTTCAGATCATTAACATTTCTGTCTACGCAAGCACTTAAATGGCTATGCATACGAGTACTTCGTTCCAAATGTCTGCTACAATAATCATTGAAACTCTGTTGTTTGGCAACAAAGTTGTCAAATTCATCAAAGTATAGGCTAGATGGTTTGTCAAAAGGAATATCACTCTCGTCAAACCTACCCAGAGAATTCACATCTACTACTTGTATCGGGTTATCGAGACCATGGATCTCTTTGATAGGTGGTAGATTTTTGACATCTTCAGATCTAATGCCTGTCTCTTGCATAGATTTCTTGGCTTCTTGCATATCTTCGGGACTGAGGAATAGAATACCTCTTTTCTTCGGAGTTGGATTAGGAGGTGGTTCGGGAATAGTCCAAGCATTATCGTTGATCAAGATGTTATTCTGTAGAATCTCAGCTTGTTCTACAGTTCGTTCCCTAAAAACATTATTTTTTTCGAGAAAGCGCAAAAGACTTTTGCGGTTCATTGTATTGAAAAGAAGGGGTTTAGTACAATCCTCCTAGGAGGTATATTTACAACGTGAACACATGCACACTAGTGGACGTCCCATGTTTGTGGCAAGATGGCCTGGAGCCCCAAGGCGCCCGCTCTGGCCCAGAGGCCGGCCTCTTCCTTAATTGTAGCCGCGAGGGAGGTAGCCGACGGTGTGGCACCCTCAAACACGCATCCGTTGCGATGCTTAGAAATCATCCAAGGGATGAGCAAAGCAACAGAAACCAAGCACTTCCAGGTTAGTTTCCAAGCCTGGCATCTCGCGGAGCCGTGGAAAGTGGCGAGGTATGTGGACTTGGCGGAGTACTCGCCGTTCGTGGTCCACTTCCAGCGAATGTTGTCTGGTGCGTCAGTGAGGACGGTTTTGGCCATCGCGTGCCAGAGGCGCAGGTATTCTCCAATCTCCGGGATGCCAATGATGCCGTGGATGTCCGCGGCCCATTGGTTCTCGTGAAGGCCGTCGGCAACAGTTCTTGACTTGCGACGCTGTTTGGGGATGAGATCAAAAAGGAGAGGCGCGATCTCTCGGATTGCAAGCCCGTTGATCCATCGGTCCTCCCAGAACAGGGCGCGCTGGCCACTGCCGATAGCCATGGTGGTAGAGGCGAAGAAGAGCGCGCGCTCCTCGGGCGCGAAGTGCAGGTCTAGGCCGCTCCAGGCCCTGCTAACATCGACTCGGCTGAGCCACTGCCACCGCATGCGAAGGGCGAGGCCAGTGCGCTCGAGGTCGTGGACGCCGAGGCCCCCAAACTGGATAGGCCGGCAGACGCGCCGCTAGTTGAAATGACAATTGCTGCCGTGGGCCTCGGCGCGGCCAGCCCATAGAAATCCTCGCTCGATCTTCTACAATAGTTTGATGGTTTTCTTTGGCAGCGCAAGCACGAGGAGCTGATGGATGGGAATCGCGCTCAAGACAGCCTTGGCGAAGGCAAGGCGAACGGCTTTGTTCATAAGCCAGGCCTTCCAGGAGGGCAGCTTCCCAGCGACCTTATCGACGACGGGTTGCAGTTGGCCAGCCGTGGGGCGACGGAGTTTGAGCGGGATGCCCAGGTAAGTAAGCGGGAAGTCGACGATGGGGCAGCCAAGGTGCGCGACAATATGAGCAGCGTCCTCGGTGTCGCAGCGGATGAGGGCCGCAGCGCTCTTCTGGAAGTTCACGTGCAGGCCCGAGGCGCGCCCAAAGAGCTGCAGAATCTCCTTCACCGCCGCGATATCATCCGGCGACGGGTGGCACAGAAGGATTACGTCATCGGCGTAGAGGGATATGGCGGGGATGGCGCGTCGCGGATGCAGCTGCTGCATGACTCGGAGCTCGACCGCGCGATGGAAGAGCCTGCCCAGTGTATCCACAGCAAGGACTAAGAGTTGTGGGGAGACGGGGTCACCTTGGTGTAGTCCACGGCGGTGCCAAATCGCTGGTCCAGGGTTGCCGTTGAGGAGGACCTTGGTGCTGGCCGATGACAGGAGAAGGGCGATCCAACCAAGGAAGCGGCTGCCGAAGCCATGGCATCGCAGCACCTCGAATAGGAAGGGCCACGAGACGGAGTCGAAAGCCCGTGCTAAGTCAAGCTTCAGCAGCACTCGAGGGGCACCCAGCTGATGTAATACCCGTGCGGATTGGCGCACTAGGATGAAGTTGTCGTGAAGACTTCGTCCGGGGATGAACGCGTTTTGGACGTTGCTGACGAGGTTGTTGAGCCTGGGGGCTAGGCGGATCGAAAGCAGCTTGGCCAGGACCTTGGCGACGATGTGAATTAGGCTTATGGGCCTATAATCCCCGAGGCCAGTGGCTTCGGCGCGCTTGGGGAGGAGCGTGATCAGCGCCTGGTTAAGGCAGCTAAACCCTCGTCCATGCAGCGCGTAAATCTGGTCGAAGACGGATCGGAGGTCATGGTTGATGATGTGCCAGCAGGATCGGAGAAACTCCACAGTGAAGCCGTCGCGGCCGGGCACTTTGCGGGACGGCATGCTATTGATGGCCCGCCAAATCTCATCCTCGCTGAATGGCGCATCAAGATCTTCCAGGTTTGAGGGCTCGATGAATTGCAACAGGTTAATAGTTCAGTCACGCTGCATGTCTGTGCCAATCCGATTGTCAAAGTGCTCGAAAGTGGTCACGGCCATGCCGGCAGGATCGGTGATAGCGGCGTCGTCGACAGAGATGCTATGGATCCGGTTCTTCTGCTTGCGGTATGCACACTGGCGGTGGTAGAATGCCGTGTTCGCGTCGCCATCTCTGAGGGAGGCAATGCGAGCGTGCTTCCGGGCGATCGTCCGCTCGAGGGAGGCAAGGCCAAGATAAGAGAGCTTGAGTTGACGACGCAGCCAGTCCTCATGTGTTGATAGGGCCCGTTACTCTTGCGCAGCGTCAAAACAGAGCAGCAGCTCACACGAGATCGCGAGCTGGTCTCGCACGTTGCCAACGGAGCGCGCGCTCCAGCTAGTGAGCTTGCGCGCTGTGGCCTGCATGCGCCGCATGAACCACTGGAACGGGTCGGCGTCGTCTACCGAATGCCACGAGGCCGGAACGATCTCCGAGAAACCGGCGAGATGAGTCCAGTACTCCTCAAAGTGGAATCGTCGACGCGTTGCTGGGAGTGGCGAGAAGTCGAGCAAGAGGAGGGAGTGATCTGAGACGACCGAGGCCAGGCAACGCAAGTGGCATTCGTCGTGCCGCTCCTCCCAGTCCGTGGAGCATATCACCCAATCAAGATGGACCAGGGTGGGCGGGTTCTGCTCGTTGGACCATGTAAAGCGCCGGCCGCTGAGATAAATCTCTTTGAGCGCGAGGTCGTTGAGGATGCGACGGAACCGCCCCATCATACTCCTATTGACATTGTCGTTGTTCTTGTCTTCGTCGCGATAGATCATATTGAAGTCCCCGACGATGAGCCATGGCCCGGGGCATGCGTCGCGGACATCGCGGACGTCGCGAATCTCCTGCAGGAAGGCTATCTTGGCGTTGTTGTCCTGGGGGCCATAGACGATAGATAGCCACCATGGCAAGCTCGTGCTACCCGTTGTGCGAACCCGGGCGGAGATGTTATTGGTGGTGATGAACATCGGGTCCGTGATCATCACATCCAGGCTCTTCCATGCCAGTAGTATCCCGCCACGGGTGCCGTTCGCTGGGAGATAAACGTATTCATCAAACTCAGAGCCCAACGTCTCAAGGACAGCCGACGAGTAGACGAACTCCATTTTAGTCTCTTGAAAGCAAGTGATCGAAGCGCTGGAAGTTACAACAAGCGAGCGAACTGCCGTACGTCTGGCACGGGTGTTGAGGCCCCGAACGTTCCAGTTGATGATTTTGAGGCCGTGATCCATTAGGCAGAGGTCGACAGATGGGCACCCGACGGCTTAGCTAGGCCTCTATCGGGTTGCCCGATATCACCGTGGTGACAGGCATCGTGGACGTGTCGGCGGGCAGCGCGCGGCCAACGAGCGCGGCAATGGCCTTCAACACGGCATGCGAGAGGGGCGCAGCAAAGACCCCATCATAAGCCTTCATGGCCTCGGCGGAGATCACCTGATCAGTACTAATGATGCCGTGGATGCGCAGTATCTGAACCTGCGCTCGACGCTCAGCGGTGGGTGGCATGCCGGGTTTAGCCTTCACAGCGGCGGCAGATCGTCCTCTGCGCAGCGAGAAGTTGAGGGGCTGTCGGCGACATTTGCATCCGGAGTTGGGAAGGCCAGAGCAAGTTTGCTTAGTTGCCGCGGTGAGGAAATCTCCAAGGGTCAAGGAGCTGACAGAGGCCGGCTGCCTGGCACGTAGCAGGGTGCTTGGCGGCGTGGCAAGCCGTCCTGCGCTGCGCACGAGAGTCGCATGGGACGCAGGGGTGGAATGTGGCATAGACTGGCTTGGAGAAGCTGGTGTGGGCCTTCGCAAAATGCTCCTGGGCTCCTGGGCCGCAGGGGAGGGGCAGCCCAAGTCATCTTTTCCGAGAGGCGCGGTGGAAGGCGAGGTGCATGGTGTCTCACCACTCGCGTCCCACGATGGCGAGGTGAGGTGGCCATGCAGATCCGACAAGGCCGCAGGGGTGGACGTGGGCACTGCCTCCTGTGTAGTAGTGGCGGGGTCGGCATGCAAAGCAGTAGGTGACAAATCAGCCACAGGAGCTGACGAAGGCAAAGTATCGCTTTGCCCCGACTGCAGATCAGCCTCGGGAGCCACATGTGGTGAGGATGGGCCGTCCTGATCCCCAGACGCGCACACATTGGACGTGGTGGGTTCATCGCGCGAGGGGGGTCCCCCTGTGCGCTAGGCGACGCGCACGACCGGGGCTTTGCGGGTCCGGCAGCAGGAGGAGGGCGGGTGGGCGCCAATAGGCCGTTGCCAGCTGTCGGGGTGGGAGGACCAACGGTGGGGTGGGCGACCCGGTCGGCTCGGTCGGCCTGGGATCCGCTGCGGCTGCAGCTTTGGCCAGCGCCACCTGAATCCTGGCGCGCTTTTTCTTTCCCCCACGTTTTCCTCTTTTGGCTTTGCGACGGGGCAGGTGGGTCCCAGCCTGGGGCCATGCATCCATGCATCTGTCACTGGATGGTACGGGCGATGCCGCATGCACAGCCGCGCCGGCCAGTCAGGGTCGACCGCCTTGCCATCGGCCCGTAGGCGGCCCGTGGAGCAAGTCCAGCCGGCTGCGTCAACTGCCATGCCGTCGGCGCGTCCATCAGGGGCGGAGGCTGGTCGGCGACGTTTCCGTCCACGGCGGCCTTGCTGCCCGCGTTCACGACCATGGCCTGCAGGGTCAGGCATGCTTCCATCAGCCTCTCCATCTCCAGTTCCATTGCCGTTGGTAGCATCATCAACCACCCTGGGAAGGGCGGCGGATTGCACCAGCCGGATGGAGATAGGATACTCCAGGGTGCGGAAGGCCGGAGGCAGGTCAGGCCGGTCGGCGGGTACGTGCTCGACAAGCTCGAGGATGGCCTCCCTGCGAATGGAGGCTAGGTCTCGCACGCGCACGGTGAGCCGGAATACGGCAAGGTCCGCGCGGGAGCGCGTGTCTGGGTGCAGCCGCTCAACCCAACAGCCAGTCCCGAAGATGTGCTCGGCCGTAGACAGGTGCCACGCCTGCGGCAAGATGCCGCGGAGCTCGAGCTGCACGGAGTATGCAAAGCTCCCGGCAGTGGCGTGGGCGAGTTTGCACCAGGGGCGGAGCAGCAGGGAGAAGCATGCGGCGTTGAGGAGGTGCTCACCGGCCGTTCGGTCCATGATCAGCCGCGAGGAGAAGATGATGAGGAAGTCCTCGGGGGCATGCTTGTGAACGGTGAAGTCGCCGGGCTGCAGGTCGAACATAGCATGCAGGGAAGCCTCCACGTCGGCAGGAGAGACGGAGGGCCTGGTACCGGTGATGGTGGCCACCATGCCATGTGCGAGCACCTCCTCCACTTCCTCCATCTTAATGGAACGAGCCATGGTGATACGCGCTGGCGCGGGGGCGGGCGGCTGGGGCGGTGCGGCGTTACGAGGCTACGCGGCGTCGCGGTGGAGTCGAGGAGGAAGGTTGCGCAGCGGGGAGTTGGGCACCTGCCGGTGAACCGCCTGAGGCTGCGCAGGGTGGTCGCCAGGCAGCCGTGTCTCACAGCAGTTGGATTCGTGGCCAGAGATGAGACAGCGGCAGCAGCGCACGGGGTTGGTGCAGGCACACACCCGGTGTCCGCCTTCCAAGCATCTGAAGCACAGGCCGGCGACTTCCTCGGGCGACGGGCTGCGGCGGCGGCGCTGGGAAGGAGGGGTGGCCGCGCGACGCACGCGCGGGTGACGGTTCCTCTTCCGCGGCTGCTGGAATCCATCGGCGTCGAGTACAGGGCCTCCAGACGCACGGTGGACTTCCGAATGCGGTCCCAGGCGGGTGGCCGGCGCGGTCGAGCGGAGCGGCACCATGGCCGAGGAGGCAGGGGCCGGGCGCGGCGCGGCCGGTGACAATGGGCCGTGCGGTGCCGGCGGGGAGCTGAGGACCTCGCGGTAGGAGCGCGAGTCAGAGGATTCGCCGGTAGAGCCGCTCCAGCGGATGCGACCGTCGGGGCTGGAGTCGCCGGAGCGGGTGCCGACGGAGGCCATGGCCGGAGGGAGGCGGAGGAGGAGGGCTACCGGCAGGGATTCGACGGCGGTGAGGCTGGTGGGCTAGGCTAGGCTAGGCAGCGAGCGGGGAGCGGGGAGCGGGGAGCTCATTCGTGCTGATTCCGCCTTTGGATTGGAATTCCTTTCGACTTTGAGCACTGATTCCCTAAAAACATTACCGGCACAACTATCTACGTGGTCTCTAGAGGCATCGGTAAGTCCGTTATAGAAGATATCAAGTATCTCGTTCTTCTTAAGAGGGTGATCAAGCAAAGCATTTTGTAGCTAGACAAGCCTCCCCCAAGCTTGTGGGAGACTCTCTTCTCAGAGTTGAGCAAAGTTGTATATTTCCTCCAAGGCAGCTTGCTTCTTATGGGCAGGGAAATATTTCTCACAGAAGTAATAGACCATATCCTGGGGACTACTCACACATCTAGGAGCAAGAGAGGTGAACCAAGCTTTAGCGTCATCCTTTAAAGAGAAAGGAAACAACTTAAGGATATAGTAGTGGCGGATCTTCTCCTCACTAGTGGAAAGGGTGGCTATATCATGTAGTTTGGTAAGATGGGCTACGACCGTCTTAGACTCATAACCGCGGACAGGATGAGATTCGACTAGAGAGATTATCTCAGGGTCGACAGGGAATTCATAATCCTTATTTGTGATAAAGATAGGTGAAGTGGCAAACTTTGGGTCGTATTTCATCCTAGCTTTCAGAGGTTTTTCCTTCCACTTGATAAGTAATTTCTCAGCGTCATAGGCATCCTTACATGCAAGAAAATCCTCAGCTATCTCTCCCTCCATAACGTAACCCTCAGGTATATCAGGCAATTCATATCTAGGAGAGCTAGATCTAGCAGGAGCAAAAGGAGGTTCTATCTCAATAGTATCGGCACTTTCAGAAGCATCACGAGCATTGGCAGTAACTCTAGCAATATGAGCATCAAGGAACACTCCTAGTGGAACATCAGGCAAAGTAGTATCTCTAGCAGTCTCAAGCATAGCATCATTAGGCATATCATCTCTAGCAGTATCAGGCATAGCATCTCTAGCAATATCAGGCAAAGCAGTATCAGGCATAGTATCTCTAGCAGTATCAAGCATAGTATCATCAGGCATAGTATTAAGCATAGCATCTCTAGCAGTAGCATCATAAGCATCATCAAGCACAGGCGACATATCAAGATTTCTAGCAGGAGGTGATGTCGCAAACTTACTCATAACTGAAGCTGAATCAAGTGCAGAGCTAGATGGCAGTTCCTTACATCCCCTCATAGTTGAGGGCAAGACTTTGGTTTTTGGATCCTTCACATTCTTCATAGTGATCAGCAGATATAAATCCCAAGTAACTCAGAGAATATAGCAATACCTCCCGGGCAACGGCGCCAGAAAAATGTTGATTCTGTGACAACAGACCTTCCCCTGCAACGGCACCAGAAGAATGCTGCTAGCACTCTCCGGCAATCAAAACTAGAAGAATGTTGTTGACGGCCCACGAACGTGTGAGATCGCAGCAGTTTTCGAGGGTAGAGTATTTGACCCAAATTTATTGATTCGCCAACAGGAGATGTGTACAGTGGCATAGAAGTGTATAATTAGCTATGTGTTCCAATCACAAATGCCAGAGCAGAATTGAAGCAGACCAACATCTTGAAGAACATTCAACACTAGGGTGAAGCAAGGAATATCTTCCATATCAGGATGAGGAATATGTGTGTGGTCGAAGATTTTCCTCTAGCCTACAAGTACATCAACATAGCAGTTGAGTTGTGTCCTGGTCCAGAACTTTCTTTGTCTGGTGCGAAGTTTGTCATATGGATTTGCACCAATGAAGAAATGATGCTCATCATAGAACAACTCCGTCTGAAACTTCGGCCTCTTGGAGTATGGCTTACAGGGCTTTGGTTGAAGATTCAGTCAAGGATTTTTAGCAGCCTGAGGAATTTGGGCCAACACAACCACACTCTGAGGATTTTTCCACTTGTGGTTCATCAACAGTTTCTTCATTTTGTGCTGGTGCAGTTTCTTCAGGCACCTGTTCTTCACTCTGAGGAAATTGAATTTCTGGCACAACAGATTCTTCAACTTTTGCATTTTCATCAGCTGATGTAGCTGATTCTTGTTCTGGAACAGATTTCACGGTAATGCTCTTTTCTTCAGAGCAAGGGAAGACTTCAGTTGTAGTACGGGATTCAAGGATTTGACGAATTGGAGGGCCCATTAGTGAATTTTGATGATTCTTCGCCAAGAACTCATCATGGATGGATGGCGTGGTGAAGCCAATGTCCACATCATCCTTCATTTCTTCTGCTGTCATTTCAGGGTTCTGAGCTGCGTGAGGAATTTCATCAGTTGTAATTTCCTCATCGATGGGTGTGGATGCTGCAGAGCGATTTTCATCCATTATCTCATCCCTATCTTAAATGACATATTCTTCACCAAATGGTACAATCATGTAAGATGGTTCAACATTGAGAGGAGTTGCATCAATTGGAGCAGATGAAGAAGTAGGAAGAATTGTGACCATCCTTGAGGCAGCAGTAGATTGTTGTTGTTCAACGGGAGGTCTGGGACAAGGAGGCTTGACAGCAAACTTCTTAGCATACTTAGGAGTGACATATGTGTAGTTCTTCCACTCCTGAAACCATCTCCTTTCAATCTTTTGAAGCATTATTTTGTGCTTCACTCTAGGTTCTTTGCATACAATTCTTCATCTGGACTGCAATAGCCAGCATATATTTCCTCAAGAATATCAAGAGCAGTGTACTTCTCTAGTTTCTTGCTAATCTTCTATTGCTTGTTGTCTTCCATTTTCTTCAGTTGGGGTTTTTGCTGAGGAATTTGAACTCTTGAGTAATCTAATGACACGGGTATATGTTCTTCAAGGAACACTGCAAATGAGTTAAGTTGATAAGAAACTAGTGATTCATCAGATGTCCTTTTGTACCTCTGAATAGAGTATAGGTGCGAAGAATTTGGAGAGGTCATATGCTTTCTCAGATTTGAGGAATTTGAAAAATGACTCAAGTTTGAGGAATTTGACCAATATAGTGTTGAGGTATTTGACCAATATAGTGTTGAGGAATGTGACCAATATAGTGTTGAGGAATTTCGCTAAACATTCTGATCTTGGGTTCCAGAGTTGTGCAGATTCGAAAATTTACACAATTGAGGAATCTCGTGAAGAATTTAGTAACTTAGAGAAATTCATCAAGTGTTCTAGACATGGTTGTGTTTATCTGAAGGATTTTCTGAGGAATAATAGATTCACAAATCTAAGGAAAATAAATGGATCAACACGGGTTGTAAAATTTGATTTTAATTACCCTGTGTGAAGAACACGACCAAGTGAGGAAGTGAAACGTGAAGCTCGTCAGTTCACATCTTCAGTGCCCTAACTCGGCGACTCATAACCGCTACGGTGATCACGGAGGGGGATGAACCGCAGTCGGCGTGAGTTCGGCGATGGTGAGATCGAGGAAGCGAAGCTCTTCCTCACCAACGACGAAGATTTCCAGCGGCAACGCTAGGATTGAGCTCGAGCGGGGAAGGTGAAAGTGAGAGCAAGAGATTTTAACTGGAGGGGGTGAGGGGCTATTTATAGCTCAGGTGAAAATGGTCCAAAGCACATTTTTCGGACCGAACCTGCCCTTTCCTCTCCGTGTGACACGTGCTACGCACATACGAATCAGTGGAGATAATGGTTATCCCATCGTGAGTAGTGGGTGCAGTTGTAGCTATAACGGCAGAAAAATTGAAGTTTGAATTTTTTTGAGGTTTTTGTTGCAAAGTCATCGGCTGACAAGGACTCGGTGAAGAGTTTGAACAGGTGTCAATTAGAAGGCATATGGATAATTGAGAATAAATTGGGTTGAGCTTAGCAATTCCTCACCCCAATCCAATCCCACCACCATGACATGAAAACGTAAGAAAAAATAGACTTGAGGTAATATTATACTATTGAGGAAGGAAGTTTGTCTTCCACGTACAAAAGAATATGAGGTAATTTTACAACATGCATTATATAAACTTACGTTCTCCATGTGAGAAAAAATATGGCATGACAATATAATAATAGAAGTTATTTCGATAATTTTATATTAGAAGTGAGGTAATTTTACAACATGCATGCTAGAAAGTTACGTTCGCATGTGAGAAAAAATGTGGCTCAGTGAAATGACTAGGATGAGGAATAAGTTATTCTTCATCCTGGGTGTCTAATAGGGTGTCAATATATATATATATATAGGAAAATTACATCCTACCACCTAGGGGTAGTTACCCAACATGTCTCATATACTATCATGTGATAGTATATATACTAATTTATCATTGTAAGTATGTTGATATACTATATATAAGATACTTTCGAGTGAGTTGGATGAAAAAAATTACAAGTTGGTCCATGGTTTTATTATATTTCGGAAATACGTATATATTTGTGCGTTAAGAAGAGTATACTCAAAATATGAGACATAAGTATATATACTCGCTAAGCATTCTTATATACTACATACTACGTGTACATCTCTCCAATTTAATAAATACTACATACAACATACAAAACATAAGTGGTGGTAACTACCTTACCACCGGGTGGTAGGAAACATTTGTCCTACCAATTTTTTGGTAGTATTTTGCAAGAAAATTTGACTATATATAGACACACACACACACACACACATATATATATATATAGTAATAATATTCATCATCAAGGGTGCAGAATAAATTATTCTTCATCCGAGGTAATCTTACGATTATTTTGTAAATAAATTACATTTCGAATACAAATAGTTACATTCATATTGATCCCCTATGTAAAATTTTGCATAAGAAAACAATAATATAGGCCATAAAATCAGAAAAATTGCATTTTATGTATAGTTTTCACTATGTTTCTACATTCGTAATTTTACGTAGCAAATTTTTTTTACGGTGATTATGAATTTTCTTACAATCTCTTTTTATGTATAAAATAAGATAAAATTTACGAAACGTAAAATTATGGTGAATTGATGTTAAAATAGAGGGGGGGAGAATAACTATTCCTGAGTGAGGATGACGAATAGCGCGACCCTATATATATATATATATATATATATATATATATATATATATATATATATATATATATATATTCATCACCCAGGGTGCATAATAGTTTATTCTTCACCTGAGATAATCTTACGATCAATTTACAAATAAATTACATTTGAAATACAAATAGTTACATTTATATTAAATCACTACGTGAAATTTGACAAAATAAAACCAAAAATATAGGTCACAAGACCAAAAAATTGAATTTATTGTATTTTTTGCACTATTTGTGTATGTTCGTAAATTTACGTGACATAAAATATCTTTACATTGATTATATTTTTTACAGTCTCTTTTTATATATAAAAGAAGAAAAATTTACGAAACGTAAAATTACGATGCATTGATGTTAATATAGAGGGGGGTGAAGAATGAATATTCGTCACCCAGGGTGACGAATAGCGCGACCCTATATATATATATATATAGTCAGTGAAGACAATGAGAAAATTTTGAAGACTTTGAAAAATATTGAAGAATTTGCAAGAAGGCTCAGTTTGAAGAATTTCATCTTTTTGAAGAATTTCTGGTTTTTGAAGAATTTCCAATTTTGGTGGTGGTGCGACCCACCATATAAGAATGTGATTTCACGCACCGCGTACAATTGTCGTAGGTCCCCGAGAATCAAATTCTTCATTAATTTCTTCACACTTTGAGTGTTATTCGTTGATTGCGTGTGTTGCACATCTAAGTCATAAATTATGCATAAATATTAGGAGGTGTGCATTTTTTACAAGACATTCGAATATTCTAGGATATTTAGCTCACACCGCAACTTGCAAAACCTTTTCTCATCCAAGGGCTTAGTGAAAATATCTGCTAGCTGGCCTTTAGTCTTCACATGGTCGATGATGATATTGCCCTTGAGTACATGATCACCAAGAAAATGATGATGAATGTGGATGTCCTTGGTCTTCGAATATTGTATTGGGTTGTAGGCGATCTTGATTGCACTATCATTGTCGCAGTCGAGGGGAACATTCTTAATGTTGATGCCATAGTCCCTAAGGGTTTGCTTCATCCACATCAGTTGATCATAGCAAGATCCAGCAGTAATGTATTCAGCTTTAGCAGTGGAGAGTGATGCACAGTTTTGCTTCTTTGAGGACCAGCAGACTAAGGAGCATCCGAGGAAATGACATGTTCCTGAGGTTGATTTGCGATCCACATGGTCACCAGCATAATCACAATCAGAATATCCAACGAGGTGAAGATTTGATCACTTGGGGTACCATAATCCAAGTGTTGGTGTGTGATCTAGATATCGAAGAATGTGTTTCACACCCTTTTGGTGCAATTCCTTCGGTTTTGCTTGAAAACGTGCACACATGCAAACACTAAGCATAATGTCTCGCCTAGATGCACATCGGTACAATAAAGAGCCAATCATGGAGCGATATACCTACTGATCAAAATCTATACCATTTTCGTTAGAGGCGACCATTGGTTTGTATAGGAATTTTGACGCTTCTGCATTCATTCATGCCGAATTTCTTCAGGACATCCTTGAGGAATTTCTCCTTGGAGATGAAGATGCCATTGCGTTGTTGACGAATTTGTAGACCTACGAAGAATTTTAGCTCCCCCATCATAGACATTTGATATTCTTCACTCATCATGTAGGCAAATTCATCACTATAATGTTTGTCAGTACAACCAAAAATAATGCCGTCGACATATATTTGGCACACAAATAGTTCCTTATCATAGGGTTTTGTGAAAAGAGTAGGATCAAGTGAACCGGGTCTGAAGACTTTCTTCATGATGAATTCCTCCAGTGTGTCATACCAAGCCCGAGGGTCTTGCTTGACGCCATATAGTGCCTTTTTGAGACTTAAGACTTTGTCTGGATGCTTCGATTCTTGAAAACCTAGGGGCTGAGCAACATATACTTCTTCCTCAAGCTTACCATTGAGGAATGCACTTTTCACATCCTTTCGATAGAGAGTCATATTGTGATGATTAGCATAAGAAAGTAGTATACGAATACTTTAATTCTAGCAACAGGTGCAAACGTTTCATCAAAGTCAATTCCTTCAACATGTGCGTAGCCTTGGGCTACAAGTCGTGCAGTGTTCCTCAAAACCTGACCATCCTCATCTTGCTTTTTTTGGTAGATCCACTTTGTGCCGATGATATTGTGCTTGTGAGGATCAGGTCTTTTGACAAGCTCCCAAACATCATTTAGCTTAAACTGGAAAAGTTCATCTTGCATGGCTTGAATACACTCAGGTTCCATGAAGGTTTCACCAAATTTTGATGGTTTTGTGATAGACACAAAGGAGGAATGCCCACAAAAGTTAACTAAATGTGATGCTTTTGAGCGAGTGAGAGGACCTGGCTCATCTATGTCATTGCTGATTTTGTCAATTTCCACTTCATTTGCATTCCTTTGATGCGTTAGTTGATGACTTTGAATGGGCCGAGGAATTTGATCTTGAGCATTTTCCTCAGGAGCACCCGCATGAATTTCATCATTGTTAGGGACGACTTCTTCAATTGGAGGTTGTTCCTCAGTAGGAATGATATCTTTAGTAGCCTTGTCCTTAATAGCTTCCTCATGAGTCAATTTATATCACACATGAGTCAGTTGCTCTCTTTGCGAGCTATTAGTTTCATCAAACCGCACATCTAGAGTTTTAGCAACCTTGTTGTGATAGGTGTTGAAGACTCTGTAGGCGTGCGAATCATTTCCGTAACCGAGCATCAAAACCCTCATGTGCTTTAGGTGCAAACTTTGAGCTATGGTGAGGATCTCTAATCCAGCATCTTGCACCGAAGACTTTTAAATAACTTACATTGGGTTTCTTGTCAGTGAGGAGTTCGTATGAAGTTTTCTTGAGGAATTTGTGAAGATATATCCTGTTGATGATGTGGCAAGTAGTGTTGATTGCTTGAGGCAGAAGCGACGAGGAGTCTGATATTATTCAAACATAGTCCATTCAATTTCAACCAGATTCCTCTTCTTGCGCTAACGACGCCATTCTGTTGAGGAGTATAAGGAGCAGACAATTCATGAGTAACACCAAGTTCATCAAGATAGTCATCAAGGCCTGTATTTTTGAATTTTGTCCCATTATCACTCGTGATGTGTTTGATCTTGACTCCGAAGTTCGTCGAGGCCCTTCAGGAAAATTGTTTGAAGACTTCCTGCACCTCAGTTTTGTAAACAATGATATGCATCCAAGTATAACGAGAATAGTCATCAACGATGACAAAGCCATATAGAGATGTTGCATTTGTTAGAGTAGCAAAATGAGTATAGGTCCAAAGAGATCCGTATGAAGCAATTCAAACGGACGAGTAGTAGTCATGATAGTCTTCAAGGTGTGTTTGGATCTAGTTTTCTTTCCAGACTCACAAGCACCGCAGAGATGGTCCTTGAGGAGTTCGACAGTTTCGATGCCAATGGCATGTTTCTTCTTTGCCAGTGTGTGCAAATTTCTCATTCCTGCATGACCTAGTCATCGTGGCTGGTTGATGACCTATAGAAAAGTCAACAATATACACATCTCCTCTCCAAAAGCCTTCGAAGACTTTGGATTTGTCAGATTCCTTGATGACTACACATCTATATTTTCCAAATATGACAATCATATCGAGATCACAAAGCATTAAGACTTTCAGGAGGTTAAACCCAAGGGATTCGACAAGCATGACTTTGTCCATGTGCCGATCCTTAGAGATAGCCACTTTACCAAGTCCCAATACCTTGCTTGTACCTTTGTCAGCATAGGTGATATGCTTCAGTGGTTATGGAGTAAGTGGGATATTCATCAATAGGCTTATATCACCAGTGATATGATTTCTACATCCACTGTCAAGAACCCACTATGTGTTCTTGGGTTGATCATCCTACAGATGAATTATTACTGCTTACCATCTCATGTGCTTCTGATTCAAGAATATGATATCAATTTCATCAGATTTTAATTTACTCACAAAAATAAATTTGAGGATATAGTAAGTACGAGTGAAATGATGAATCATTTCGTGATGATTTAGCTTGCGTCCAATCAAGCAATCTCCTCAAAGTCTCCAACAAATTCTTCAGATGATGATTTTCATCTGGAGACCTGACCTGTAGAAGTGATTGGTTCGATTTTTTCACCACCCACATCTGGAGGGGTGGTAAAGAGTTCATCATCCTACGAGCACCATATGAGAATGGAGGCATTGAAGCTAATGCACTTCTTTTCAAAGTAGGGGGGTTAGAGTACTCAAATGAATAGGCAGAAAAAATCTTTGAGGACTTATGAACATAGTGATTTGAAGAATAGTACACATATTCATGTCCCTTGTAGTTTCCCTACATATCAGAGGCATTAGTGCGAGTACGAGCATAGTTTTGACCATTTGAGGAATTTGATCGCCGTGAAGACTTTGGTCCACCTAGGGATTTTCATCTGGGGTTCCTATTCTTCATAGGTGGTGCCATGAGGACATTCACGTGAAGACTTTCCAAGCAGCTTTTGGGGACCCAGATTTTCCTCATGGGTGGTCCATTCGTGCAGTTAGTTCCAACATATTGGGAAAATACTTCACCAGCTTGATATTTGAACAGTTTATAGTTGCAGTCAAGTGACTCATCAGAGGAATAGGACATTTCACATGCAAATCCTGTCACATACAAGAGGTCCTTTTGCAGCAGCCCATGAGGTTTTGGGGTACTGCTCAGGTTTCCAATATGATCCATCAGCGTTCAGTTCCCTCTCCAAGGCAATGTCCTCTTTCCTCGAGTTCGTGTTTAGAATCTGTTTTTTGAGCACATCGCAAAGGGTTCAATGCCCTTTGGTGCTTTTGTATATGCATGTCACATACAATTGCTTCGATCCTGCATTTTTGTCAGTAGCATTTGGGGTTCCTTCAAGTGAAGAATTTGATACCCCAGGAATAGTTGAAGAATTTGTAGCGATAGAAGCATTTGAGGATTCAGGTGAAGAATTAGCAGTTTCACGTTCGATGCATTTCAGACATGGTGGAATGAATTCTTCCTGAGCGGTACTGATCTGTTGACCAAGCAATGAATCATTTTCCATTCGAAGATCAACATAGGACATTCTCAACTTCTCAAGATCAAGCTTCGTCCTTTGAAGAAATTCATAGGAAAGCTTCTCATGATCAGCCAAGAGTGTACCATAACGATCTTGTAGACTATCAAATCTAGACTGAAGACTTTGAACATCTTCAGTGAGGATTTGAGTATGATTCATTTCATCAGTAACAAGATCATCGCTTTTGTCTAGCAGTTTCTGAAGCTTTTCCATAGCACTTTGTTGCTTAGTAGCAATGTTGGCAAGTTTATAGTAACTGGGTTTTTGATATTCATGAGGTTCACAGTCACTCGAATCATAGGAGTATGTGTGGCTTGGTACCTTTGAACCTTTTTCCATGAACCAATATGTGGGAGCGACGTCATCATCACATTCATTAGTGTTGCTGACATTGTCATTTTCTTCCAGGTTGAAAATGGACTTTCTGATGAATGCACAAGCCAGTGCAAGACTTGCCACACCAGATTCATACTCCACTTCAGAACCTTCCTGTTCATCACATTCCTCAGATTCTTCTTCAGAATCCACTTCCTTACCAATGAGTTCCCGAGCATTTCTAAAACTGGTCTTCTTGTGCGATGAGGACTTTGAAGATGAAGAGTTTGAGGATTTCTTCTTTTTCTTAGGGTCGTCAGAACTTTCATCCTTGTACTTCTTCTTCCTTGATTCCTTCACCCAGCGATGTACTGACTAGATTTCTTGCATTTATGACAGGTACTCTTCTTGTAGTCCCTGGGTGAAGATTCTGATTTCCTCATATCTCTCCTTGAAGACTTTCTGAACTTGCCACGCCTTGTGAATTTCTGGAAGTTCCTCACAAGCATAGTAAGTTCCTGAGCAAGTTCTTCAGGATCACCAAGACTACAACCAGATTCTTCTTCTTCAGATGACGAAACAGCCTTTGACTTCAGCGTACGAGGTCTTGAGTAGCTTGGTCCATAAATTTCTCTCTTATCTTCTTGTTGGAATTCATGAGTATTGAGTCTCTCAAGTATATCAGCAGGATCAAGCATCTTATAGTCTCTTCGTTCTTGAATCATCAGAACCAGTGCATCAAATGATGGATCAAGAGATTGTAGCACTTTCTTCGGAACTTCATGGTGAGTGATTTCTCTAGCTCCCAGAGATTGCATTTTATTTGAGATGTGAGTGAGGCAATCAAAAGTGTCTTGGCAGCTTTCATTATCGAGTCTCTTGAAGCGATTGAAGAGATTGCGAAGAACATCAACTCGAGAGTCACGCTGTGTGTAGACTCCATCATTGACTTTGGATAGCCTATCCGAGTTAAGCTTCGAGAATGCAAAGCACTCACTCTTCCGTACTGACCTTTGGTCACATGGCCACAAATGATATTCTTCGTTTGTGAGTCAAGTTGCTTGAATTTCTTCACACCAGCAGCAGTGATAGTTGCAGTGAGAGAGCGAACACCATTTTCCACGATGTACCAGAGATCGCTGTCAATTGCATGAAGATGCATTTGCATCTTGGTCTTCCACTAGGGGAAGTCCTTTCCTTTGAATGTACGACAACCCGCAGTAACGTTGATCATAGCTGCGATCGACATAACTAAAACTCCAGGCGGTTAAACCAAAATCACACAGAACAAGGGAGTACCTTGCTCTGATACCAATTGAAAGTGCGTTATATCAACTAGAGGGGGGTGAATAGGCAATTTTTATAAAATCATCACTAAATAAATTCCTATCGAGGAAAGTCCTCAGTCATGAACTGAGTGTAGGGGAAATAGTACTAAGACAGAAGGGTAAAAGTAGCTACAGCAAAGTACTCATCATGAATAGGTAGATTCGGTTTGCACAGGTCATGAGTACAGGATAAGCAGGTGATGACTAACTCAAGTGAAGAATTTGAGGTAAGGAATTTGGAGAAAGTCTTCATTCAAATTCTTCAAACAGTACATGTCAAAGTCTTCAACATGCAATTGATGAAATGAACAGAATTGAAGAAATAGAACCAGTAGCTCGATGAAGACAGTGGTTGATGACCTAGTTCCAACAGTTGTGACAGTTTTACGTTTGGTTTGGAGTGGCTAGGTATTGAAACCTAAGGACACATAGTCCCAGGACACACAGTTCCTATAGTATTCTCCTTGGGCTAAGGACACACAGTCCTCGCGCAACACTCGTGGTAAGTCTTCAGGGTAGTCTTCCAAACCCTCACAAACTCGGCCACCCGGCGATCCACAGTTGAATGCTGGATGCTCTAGACCATGATGCCTAACCTTCTGGAGGATGCATAGTCCTCAAAGGTAACATGCCTCAGTTCCACACAGGAAAAATATCTTCAATGATGCTCAATCACTTGGGTTTTGGGTTTTCTTTACGTGTTTGGGGTTTTTCCTCACTTGATGATTTTCGCTCAAAGTCCTTGAGGAATTGGGTTGCTCTAAATCACAAGTATCATTTCTCTTGGAGAAGCCAACCAGCTAGTGGTTGTAGGGGCGGCTATTTATAGCCTGGGAGCATCCCGACATGATATAACATTAATGCCCTTAATGATATGACCGTTGGGTGGATAAGGTTTGGGACAGGTGGCACGCGGCGCGGCAATGGTCGGAACTTTCAACTGTGAAAGTCCTCATGTGTCTCATATTCCTCACTTGAGGATCTGGTAGTTGGAGGTTTGAGTTGAGCATCATGAGGAAATTCATTCCATAGTCTTACCTCGACCCCCTTTAACAGTACGGTGTTCCTATGACTCAAGAATGAAGAAAATGAAACGGAAAGAGTAAATCTTTAAGCTTCAAAGTCTTCAGAGAATTTTCTTTAGGACACACCAAATTCCTCATCTTCTCTATCTTCATGAGGAATATCAATTTTTTCACAATTTCTTCGCGATCAAAGTCTTCAAGGAATGATCAAAGTCTTCACCCGAAGACATTCATTTTTAGGGGTCGATATTCATCAAATAACTCGAACTCCTCAGCGACTTATAGATCCTGTGTACACTCACAAACATATCAGTCTCTTAACCTATAAGTCTTTGATCCACCAAAATAACTAAGGGGCACTATATGCACTTACACATAGCTTTCCTTAGTGGCATCTCTCACGAAAAATAAGCATATAGTGGGTAAACAAATTGCTCTTGGGCAATTGATAGAAGAGCGCATAGTTATGCGATTTTCACAGAAATGTTCATGTAAATATAGGAATCACGTTCCTCAACAATTATGCCGACTCCTTACTACACCTATTACTATTACTTCACCTCAAGAGCGCTTTTGTGCTTGCCTCTCTAAGTATTAAGTTCATGACAAACGAAGAAATGCTTGGAGTAAGATCACATGATGTAGACAAAGTAAACTCAACAAGTATGAATAAACCCCATCATTTTAGCCTTAGTAGAAGCAACACAAAGACACAACTTGTCCCCTTGTATCACTCGAATAAAGAAACTTGCCGAGTTGAACCTACTACAACGCGCCTCTCTCACCGAAGAAATATCAATCTACTTGGCAAAACTATTTCAATAGATTAGAGGGAATTATGATGCTATCATAATCATGAACATATCAATAAGATTATATATCAGAGGAGACTCAAATATTTATCATGAATAATCTGAACATTAACCCACAATTCATCGCATCCAAACAAACGCACCTTACCAAAGAGTTACATCATATGAATCAAAGCAAAGATGCGATGATTATTGTATTGAGGATCAAAGAGAGAGAGAGATAGAGATGCCATATAGGTATTGTTATCGACCCGTAGGTGTGTGGTGAACTACTCGCACACATTGTTCAAGAATTCGTCCGATTAACCAGTTATCTTGCAAGTTAATTGCTACTCTTAGGGTGACCGAATCGAATAACACATATTCATCGTGTTAACTTGCCATGCCGATTAACTGGCCAGTTAGACCGATTAATCAGTTGCCAGACAGATTAATCACTACTGGCCCATTAACTCGTGGGCAAACGGATCCCAAATTTTTGGCACGTAACCCCTGCCACTCCCTCTTGCTACTAAATACCTATGGTTTGGTCCTCCTTCGGCTTCCTCATTCTCCTTTCATCGCCTCCTAACCTGGATGGTGGCTAGTCGTGTCCTCACGAGTGCGAGTCACTACACTACACCTGCAAGATCTAGTTGCTCCACCATTCTGGTTGCCTGCCTGGACCCCACTTGGCCACTCCCCATCCCCTCCCATGGGATTCTCCCAAATATCTTCCTCAATGGCATCACTAGTAGGCAAGGCACTACCATATTTCCCCTATCTTAGTGGAGAATCCAGATTCATATATTAGTAGATTATGAATTACAATTTTGTAGATGGGTGGATGGAACTGTTGGTTTTGGTTGTTATCTGGAGTATATTGTGTGATGTATGTTAGAAAGTATATGGATAAGTTTAAATGTTTAATTGATAATTTTGAATTTTCAGATTTTATATATTTGGATGTATGACGATTAATAATTTTACCTCTTGTCTATTTTTTATATGCCTACAATAGAATATTTTGGTCTATTATATAGCTAGGTGCGTGGATTTATGGTGTAATATATTAAAAATCAAGATATAAGTTGGCAAATTTCTATTTAATCTATCGATTAATGGTCGATCGATTAATCGAGTTAAGAGGCTGATTCATCATCTATTTAATCTACCGATTAATGGTCGATCGCTACTCCCAAGCCGACCGAGCAGTTACCGGTTACCGATTTCTTAAACGTTGCTCACACATCATCATCATGGTAGCAAGGTTGATGAAGAAGCCCTCCGTGATCGATCCGCCTCCAGCATAGTGCCAGAACGAAGCTCTAGATGTCCTCCCGTCAGAATGGAGACTTGTGGCAGTGTAAAAAGTGCGTTGGGATCTCTGGAGTTTCTAGCGTAAATAGGAATTTATAAGCTAGAGAACAGGGTCGGGAGAGCCATGAGGCGGCCACAAGCCATTAGGCCCCCAGGTTGTGTTTTGATGTCTTGTGGGGGCCTCATGTGCCTCCCGACCTTCTTTCGATTCTCCACGGTCTTCATTTGGTCCAGAAAAAATTCACAATTTCTTTTACGTCAATTGGGCTCCATTTGGTACAAGAACCTGAAAAGTGGAAAAACACGCACAGAACAACAACTTGCACTCGGCACTTGGTCATTAGGTTAATGCTCAAAAATAATATAAACTGATAGATAAGTACCTACAAAGTGTTCTAAAATGATAACATAATAGCATGTAACAATCAAAAGTTATAGATACGTTGGACACGTATCACATGCCAAGGATTCAATCAATCCCGTATTCGGTTCCTTTTGTCCATCAATATGTTACTTGCCCTAGATTCGATAGTTGGTATCTCCATACCTAATTCAATCTCGTTATTCGCAAGTATCTTTACTCGTTATTAAATACAAGATCCCGTGACTAACTCTTTAGTCACATTTCTCGCAAGCTTCTTGTGATGTTGTACTATCAAGAGGGCCCAAAGATACCTCTTTGTCATACATAGTGAAAAATCCCAATCGTGATTCGTGCCAACGCAACAGACACCCTCAGAGATACCTGAAGAGCATCTTTATGATCACCGAGTTACGAAGTGACGTTTGATACACACAAGACATTCCTCCGGTCTTAAGGACTTGCATGATCTCATGGTCTTAGGAACAAATACTTTGACATGTTGAAAGCACTAGCAATGTGCTTAGCGAAACGATAAAATGCTATGATTACGTTTGGGTCTTGTCCATCACATCATGCTCCTAATAATGTGATCCCATTATCAAATGACAACTCACGTCTAGGGTTAGGAATCTTAACCATCTTTGATCAACGAGCTAGTCTAGTAGAATCTCACTCGGGACATAGAGTTGTTTGTATACCCACACATGTATGTGAGTTTCCAATCAATACAATTATAGCATGGATAATAAACGATTATCATGAACAAGAAAATAAAATAATAACCACTTTATTATTGCCTCTAGGGAATATTTCCAACAGTCTCCCACTTCTACTAGGCTCAATAATCTACCATTACATGGTAATGAATCTAACACCCATAGAGTTCTGGTGTTGATCTTGTTTTTATTGTGAGAGAGGTTTAGTCAAGGTTCTGCAACATTCAGATCTGTATGTACTTTGAAATTTTTTATGTCCTCCTCCATCATATAACCGCGAATGGAATTTAAGCGACGCTTTATGTGTCTCGTCCTTTTGTGAAACTTGGGATCCTTGGCCAGAGCAATGGCACTAGTGTTGTCACAAAAGAGGGTCATTAGATCCAGCGCACTCGACACAACTCCAAGATCCATCATGAACTGCTTCATCCAGAAACCTTCCTTCTCTGCTTGTGAAGTAGCTATGTACTCCACCTCACATGTAGAATCTGCTATCATTCTTTTCTTGGAACAACACTAGCTGACTGCTCCATATAGAATAAATACGTATCCGGTTTGAGACTTAAAGTCATTCACATGTGTGGCAAAGCTAGCATCGACATAACCCTTTACGATGAGCTCTTGATCACCTCCATAAACGAGCAACATCTCCTTAGTCCTCTTCAGGTACTTAAGAATATTTTTGATTGATGTCCAATGTTCCACTCCTGGATCACTTTTAAACCTTTCGGCCATACTTATAACAAGGCTAACATTTGGTCTTGTACACAACATTGCATATGTGATAAAGCTTATGGCTGAGGCATAGGGAATGACATTCATCTTTTCTCTATCCTCTGTGGATGCTCGTCATTAAGTCCTACTAAACTTCAAAGCTAGCATCAACCTAACCCTTTACGGTAAGCTCTTAATCACCTCCATAAATGAGAAACATCTCCTTAGTCCTCTTCGCAGTTGATGTAGTCGAACGTCTTCCCGATCCAGTCACTATCCGTCTCGCAATCCAATCACAAATGTCCCAATCAACTGCCAAACGGATGACACCTCGGCGTTCAGCACACATGCAGCTCGATGACGTATTCACCACCTTGATCTAGCAAGCGTGGGTGAAGTAGTAGCTGAGTTCTCTAGCAGCACGGCAGCATGGCAATGGCGACAATGGTGTGATCTCGGCAGGGCTTCGCCAAGCTCTACCGCGATCATGAGGTGGATAAGAACTACGAGAGAGAGAGAGGAGGGTTGCGCCATGGCCTTTGAGGTGTGGCTGCCCTCCCTCTCCTCTCATATATATAGGGGTGGGGTGGAGGATACCGGCCCTAGGGCTGCACCCAAGAGGAGGGGCGGCGGCCTAGAAGTTGGCTTGCCGCCCAATTTAGGGTGGCGCCACCCCTAGGGTTTGCCCCCACCAACCCTTGGCGCATGGGCCTAGGTGGGAGGGGCTCCCATCCCACCAGGGGCTGGTGTGTACCCCTCTCATCCCGTGTGGCCCCATTAGACGGGTGGACCCCCGGAGCCGTTCCGGCACCCAGATACCATACTAGTGACGCCCGAATTATTTCCGATGACCAAAAGGAACTTCCCATATAACATTCTTTACCTCCGGACCATTTGGAAGCTCCTTGTCATGTACGTGTTCTCATCCGGGACTCTGAAATTTTTTTGATCACCAACACAATAACTCAACTATGTCTATATCATCACCAAACGGTAAGTCTGCAGATCGTGCGGGTTCGAGAACAATGTAGACATGACCGATACACCTCTATGGTTAATAACCAATAGCGGGACCTGGATGCCCATATTGGTTCCTACATATTCCACGAAGATCTTTATTAGTCAAACCACGATGCCAAGGATTCAATCAATACCGTATGCAGTTCCTTTTTTACATCGGTATGTTACTTGCCCGAGATTCGATCATCGGTATCTCCATACCTAATTAAATCTCGTTACCAACAAGTCTATTTACTCGTTTTTAATACAAGATCCCATGACTAACGCCTTAGTCACATTGCGTGGAAGATTCTTGTGATGTTGTATTATCGAGAACGCCCAGAGATACCTCTTGGTCATACACGGTGACAAATCATAGTCTCGAACCATGCCAACACAATAGACACTCTCGGAGATATGGAGCATCCTTATGATCAGCCAGTTACGACGTGACATTTGATACACACAAGGCGTTGGTCCAGCTCAGGGAATTGCATGATATCATGGTCTTAAGAACAAATACTTTGCCATGTAGAAAGCAGTAGCAATAAACTTAGTGATATGATCAAATGCAATGCTTATGATTGGGTCTTGTCCATCACATCATTCTCCTAATGATGTGATCCCATTATCAAATGAAAACTTATTTCTATGGTTAGGAGGCCTTAACCATCTTTCATCAACGAGCTAGGCTAGTAGAGGCTCACTAAGGACACATAGTTGCTTTCATACCCACGCATGTATCTAAGTTTCCAGTCAATACAATTATAGCATGGATGATAAACAATTATCATGAACATGGAAATATTATAATAACCACTTTATTATTACCTCTAGGGGATATTTCCGACACAAGCGCTACTGCTAAAAGTTAGTTGCAACATTGTAGTAGTAGCACGCCTGCCACCGCTACTGGTAGCTAAAAACACCATGCTACTAGTAGGGTTTTCCCTAGTAGTGGTATTCTTTTGCATGTTTTCGTTTCATAAAAATCAATATCTATGAAGGTAAAAACACCTCGGTGATTTTATATGATTTTTTATGGAATACATGTGAGTTTTGGGCGAAGGAATGAATGCAAAACAATGGCCTGAGGCCCCACAAGGACATGTGTCACTACAAAAGAAGACACTTATGTGGCATTATGGCCCGCACAAAAACTTTTTCTGTCATGGATATGACACTTCCATGACTATAATTGTAACAAAAACATGTATCATCGAGATGTGGTGGTATCCTACTTCTATGAAAAAAATTATGACAAGAAATGGACTTTTCATCCTAGATGGGCTGGGGACACACCTGCATGACATTCTTTGGGCCGTTCATGAAATAAATAAACATGGTAGAAGTGCGGGCGAATAAATTTTTGGGGATTTTCCGACTATGTCATGTAACTAGTGGGTGGTTGATATGTCTCCAACGTATCTATAATTTTTGATGGTTTCATGCTATTATCTTATCAAACTTTGGATGTTTTGCATGCCTTTTATATATTTTTTGGGACTAACCTATTAACTCAGTGCCAAGCGCCAGTTCCTGTTTTTTCCATGTTTTTGACCCCTTTCAAAGGAGATTTTGAAACGGAGTCCAAACGGAATAAAATCCCCGAAAAGATTTTTTCCGTAACGGAAGAAGATCAGGAGACTTGAGAGCCAAGGCAGGGGGTCCCAGGGGCCCACAAGCCCCCTCCCCGTGGCCAGGGGGAGGCCGCGGACCCCAGTCTTGTGGGCCCCCTAGACCTTCTTTGCCCTAGGTTTTGCGCCTATATATCCCCAAAAATTCCACAAAAAATCAGGAGATCATCGAAAGTACTTTTCCGCCGCCGCAAACTTCAGTCTCCGGAAGATCCCATATGGGGCACGTTCTAGTGCCGAGCCGGAGGGGGGATTCGGATAAGGAGGGCTTCTTCATCGACACCATGACCTATCCGATGATGCGTGAGTACTTCACCATAGACCTACGGGTCCATAGCTAGTAACTAGATGGGTTCTTCTCTCTCTTGGATCTTCAATACAAAGTTCTCCATGATCTTCATGGAGATCTATCCGATGTAATCTTCTTTTGCGGTGTGTTTGTCGAGATCGGATGAATTGTGGATTTATGATCAGATTATCTATGAATCTTATTTTAGTTTCTTCTGATCTCTCTTATATGCATGATTTCATATCCTTGTAATTCTCTTCGAGTTGTGGGTTTTGTTTGGCCAACTAGACCTATGAGTCTTGCAATGGGAGAAGTGCTTGGCTTTGGGTTCATACCGTGCGGTGACCTCACCCAGTGACATAAGGGGTAGCGAGGCACACATCATGTTGTTGCCATCAAGGATAAAAAGATGGGGTTTTCATCATTGGTTTGAGATTATCCCTCTACATCATGTCATCTTGCTTAAGGCGTTACTCTCTTCGTCATGAACTCATTACACTAGCTGCATGCTGGATAGGAGTCGATGTGTGGAGTAATAGTAGTAGATGCAGAAAATATCGGTCTACTTGTCTCGGACGTGATGCCTATATGTATGATCATTGCCTTAGATATCATCTTGACTTTGCGCGGTTCTATCAATTGCTCGACAGTAATTTTCTTACCCACCGTGATATTTGCTATTTTGAGAGAAGCCTCTAGTGAACACTATGGCCCCCGGGTCTACTCCACACCATATCTTCAGCCTTACACTTTTTACTTCGTTGTACTTTTCGCCTTCAGATCTCACTTTCCAAACAATCTTGAAGGGATTGACAACCCCTTTAAAGCGTTGGGTGCAAGCCCTTTTGTGTTTGCACAGGTACTCTGGACTTGACGAGATTCTCCTACTGGATTGATACCTTGGTTCTGAAACTGAGGGAAATACTTACTGCTCCTGTGCTGCATCACCCTTTCCTCTTCAAGGGAAAAACCAACGCAAGCTCAAGAGACGACAGAAGGATCTCTGGCACCACTGTCGGGGAAGGACTTTTGTTGCCGTAGCAAAAGGATTTCTGGTGCCGTTGGCGGGGAGGATCAAGTCAAGAACTCATCCAAGTAGGTGTCGCAAACTCATCTCTTGCATTTACTTTGTTTGCCAGTTGCCTCTCGTTTTCCTCTCCCCCACTTCACAATTTTCCTTTTTCGTTTGCCTTTTGCGTTCGCCCTTTTCTTTCGCTTGCTTTCTGTTCGCCTGTGTGCTATGTACCTTCAATATGCTTGCATCTTCGCTTGCTGAAAATCTAGTGATATGGATCCTCATCCACTTGCTAATCTCTTTAAGAGATCCAATTATGTTGATCCAAGTGCTAGTGAGTTGAGTGCACTTGACTATCTTTATGGAGTTTTGCTTGAGATGCGTGAATCTGAAAATTGTGAAGAAGAAATGTATGAAGTGATTCACGAGGGCTCCTTGGATGAAAAGCATGATTGCAATGGTTTCACTATAAATTCTATTAGTGACAATCATGCTAAAATTAGGCAAAACCCTAAGCTTGTGGATGCTAGTTTTGCTATGTCCACTACTAGTTGCAATGATCATGATTGGGGTGATGATTTTTCTTATGATCTTGAAAATTTGTTTAAGCCTCATGATGAATATGATGTTTGCAATAAGATTGAAAGTGGGTTTGGAGAAGTCATGACTTTAGTTGATGATAATCCCACTATTTTTGAAGAGCGTCAACTATGCATGCATGTGGATCATGAAAAGAATATCCTTTGTGATAACTATATTGTTGAATTTGATTATTATCCCACATGAAATTGCTATGAGAGAGGAAAATATTGTGGTAGAAACTTTCATGTTACCAAATTACCTCTCGTTGTGTTGAGATTGCTATAGTCTCTTTCTTCTTCCTTGCATTTAGTAACTATTGGTTGTTTTGCCAATCTATTCTCCTATAAAATGCCTATGCATAGGAAGTATGTTAGACTTAGATGTGATTATCACATGCTTTATGATGCTCTCGTTGTGCTTCAATGCTTGTCTTTTGTGTGAGCATCTGTGAATTATCAATGCCTAGGTAAGGGCGTTAAACAATAGCGCTTGTTGTGAATTATCTTTTTCTTTCTGTTTTCTTGCGTCCACACCATCGTAATTCTGGTGTAATTGTGTTTTTGTGTTTATTTTTGTGTTTGAGCCAAGAAAAACCTTTATGACTAGTCTTGGTAATGGTTGTTTGATCCTGCTGGAAAAAGACAGAAACTTTTCGCTTACGAGATGATTTTTCATTTTTATTCAGAAAGAGCTTTTGAGTTGATTATTTTTGCTGCTGGTTTATATGCCTTTTTCCCAGGCAGTCGTAATGTTTCAGAATTTTTGAGGTACCAGAAGTATACAAAGTATACAGATTGCTATAGACTGGTCTGTTTTTGACAGATTCTGCTTTTGTTTAGTTGGTTGCTTGTTTCGATGAAACTATGGTTTGTATCGGGGGTACTAGCCATGGAAAAGTGAGAATAAAGTAGCCCAACACCAATATATATATAATTCAAGTTTGCTACAGTACCAAAAGAGGTGGTAGTTTGTTTTCTTGTGCTAATGTTATCACGAGTTTCTGTTTAAGTTTTTTGTTGTGAAGTTTTCAAGTTTTGGGTGATGTTCTCATGGACGATGAGATAAGGAGTGGAAAGAGCTCAAGCTTGGGGATGCCCAAGGAATCCCAAGCCAAATTAAAGGACACCAAAAAGCCTAAGCTTGGGGATGCCCAGGGAAGGCATCCCCTCTTTGGTCTTCAATCCATTGGTAACATTACTTGGAGCTATATTTTTATTCACCACATGATATGTGTTTTGCTTGGAGAGTCTTGTATCCTAGGAGTCTTTTCTTTTTGTTGTGGCACAATCATCCTTGCTGCACACCTTTTTGAGAGAGAGAGACATGCACTCATCGTGATTTTTCTAGAATGCTCATAGTGCTTTACTTATATCTTTTGAGCTAGATAATTTTGCT
Source organism: Hordeum vulgare subsp. vulgare (assembly GCF_904849725.1). Classification (NCBI taxonomy): domain Eukaryota; kingdom Viridiplantae; phylum Streptophyta; class Magnoliopsida; order Poales; family Poaceae; genus Hordeum; species Hordeum vulgare. The sequence continues at coordinate 101,087,161 of NC_058524.1, read as the reverse complement.
CTGTGTGCTTCACTTATATCTTTTAGAGCACGGCGGTGTGTGACTTGGTAGTTGGCTTATGCTATGAAAGTAGTCCCAAAGGTGATAGGTACCCAAAGAGGATACAAAACCTCCATCTTCATGTGCATTGAGTAGAAAGAGAAGTCTTGATTCCTCTCAATTAGTTTTGAGACGTGGATTTGGTAATATTATGAGCTATGTTAGTGGGGTGTTGTGAATCTAGAAATACTTGTGTTGAAGTTAGTGATTCCTGTAACATGCACGTATGGTGAACCGCTATGTTAGGAAGTGGGAGCATAATTTATCTATTGATTGTCATCCTTTGTGTTGAGGTCGGGATCGCGTGGTGGTTAACACCTACCAACCCTTCCCTTAGGAGTATGCGTTTAGCACTTTGTTTCGATTACTAATTAAAACTTTCGCAACAAGTATGTGAGTTATATATGACTAATGTGAGTCCATGGTATAGATGCACTTTCACCTTTCACCATTGCTAGCCTCTTTAGTGCCGTGCAACTTTCGCCGGTGCACAAACTCACCATATGCCTTCCTCAAAACAGCCACCATACCTACCTACTATGGCATTTTCATAGCCATTCCGAGATATATTGCCATGCAACTCCCACCGTTCCGTCTCATGACTTGTGCCATCACTCTCATATTGCCATTGCATGATCGTAAGATAGCTAGCGAGATATTTTCAACGTCATACGCCATGCTAGATCGTTGCACATCCCGATACACTGCCGTATGCATTTCCTATAGAGTCATTATCATTTTGAGCTTTGAGCTATGAGTAAATAAAAGTGTGATGATCATCATTATTAGAGCATTGTCCCATGTGAGGAAGTAAAAAAAGAGGCCAAAGAGCCCAAAAATAAAAATAAAAAGAGAAAAGAGAAAATAAAGAGGCCAAGAGCCCAAATAAAAAAAGAGATAAAAAAGAGAGAAGGGACAATGCTACTATCTTTTTCCACACTTGTGCTTCATGATAGCACCATGCTCTTCATGATTGAGAGCTTCTTGCGTTGTCACAACCATATGCTAGTGGGAATCTTCATTATATAACTTGGCTTCTATATTCCAATGATGGGCTTCCTCAAATTGCCCTAGGTCTTCGTGAGCAAGCAAGTTGGATGCACACCCACTAGTTCTCCTTTTGAGTTTTCACATACTTATAACTCTAGTGCATCCCTTGTATGGCAATCCCTACTCATTTACATTGATATCTATTAATGGGCATCTCCATAGCCCTTTGATACGCCGAGTCAATGTGACCATCTCCTCCTTTTTGTCTCATAACCACCACCACACTCTATTCCACCTATAGTTCTATATCCATGGCTCACACTCATGTATTGCGTTATAGTTATAAAAAGTTTGAGAAAGTAAGAGTGCGAAAACAATTACTTGGCCAATACAGGGGTTGTGCATGATTTACATTAGTTGTGTGAGGATGATGGAGCATAGCTAGACTATATGATTTTTTAGGGATAACTTTCCTTGGCCTTGTCATTTTGAAAGTTCATGATTACTTTGCTAGTTTGATTGAAGTATTATTGTTTTCATGTGAATAGCAAACTATTGTTTTGAATCTTACGGATCTGAACATTCATGTCACGTGAAAGAAGTTGCAAAGGACTACTATGCTAGGTAGCATTCCACATCAAAAATTCATTCCTTATCACTTCCCTACTCGAGGACGAGCAGGAGTTAAGCTTAGGGATGCTTGATAGGTCTCCAACGTATCTATAATTTTTGATGGTTTAATGCTATTATATTGTCAAACTTTGCATGATTTGCATGACTTTTATATATTTTTTGGGACTAACTTATTAACTCAGTGCCAAGCGCCAGTTCCTGTTTTTTCCATGTTTTTACCCCTTTCAGAGGAGATTTTGAAACGGAGTCCAAACGGAATAAAATCCCCGAAAAGATTTTTTCCGTAACGGAAGAAGATCAGGAAACTTGAGAGCCAAGGCAGGGGGTCCCAGGGGCCCCACAATCCCCCTCCCCGTGGCCAGGGGGGAGGCCGCGGCCCCCAGGCTTGTGGGCCCCCTGGACCTCCTTTGCCCTAGGTTTTGCGCCTATATATCCCCAAAAATTCCACAAAAAATCAGGAGATGATCGAAAGTACTTTTCCGCCGCCGCAAGCTTCTGTCTCCGCAAGATCCCATCTGCGGCACGTTCTGGTGCCCTGCCAGAGGGGGGATTCGGATACGGAGGGCTTCTTCATCAACATCATGACCTCTCCGCTGATGCGTGAGTAGTTCACCATAGACCTACGGATCCATATAGCTAGTAACTAGATGGCTTCTTCTCTCTCTTGGATCTTCAATACAAAGTTCTCCATGATCTTCATGGAGACCTATCCGATGTAATCTTCTTTTGCGGTGTGTTTGTCGAGATCCGATGAATTGTGGATTTATGATCAGATTATCTATGAATCTTATTTGAGTTTCTTCTGATCTCTCTTATGCATGATTTCATATCCTCGTAATTCTCTTCAAGTTGTGGGTTTTGTTTGGCCAACTAGATCTATGATTCTTGCAATGGGAGAAGTGCTTGGTTTTGGGTTCATACCGTGCGGTGACCTTACCCAGTGACAGAAGGGGTAGCGAGGCACGCATCGTGTTGTTGCCATCAAGTGTAAAAAGATGGGGTTTTCATCATTGGTTTGAGATTATCCCTCTACATCATGTCATCTTGCTTAAGGCGTTACTCTGTTTGTCATGAACTCAATACACTAGATGCATGCTGGATAGCGGTCGATGTGTGGAGTGATAGTAGTAGATGCAGAAAGTATCGGTCTACTTGTCTCGGACGTGATGCCTATATGTATGATCATTTCCTTAGATATCATCCTGACTTTGTGCGGTTCTATCAGTTGCTCGACAGTAATTTGTTTACCCACCGTGATATTTGCTATTTTGAGACAAGCCTCTAGTGAACAGTATGGCCCCCGGGTCTACTCCACACCATATTTTCAGCCTTACACTTTTTACTTCATTGTACTTTTCGCCTTCAGATCTCACTTTGCAAACAATCTTGAAGGGATTGACAACCCCTTTAAAGCGTTGGGTGCAAGCTCTTTTGTGTTTGCACATGTACTCTGGACTTGACGAGATTCTCCTACTGGATGGATACCTTGGTTCTCAAACTGAGAGAAATATTTACTGCTCATGTGATGCATCATCTTTTCCTCTTCAAGGGAAAAATCAACGCAAGCTCAAGAGACGATAGAAAGATCTCTGGCACCACTGCCGGGGAAGGACTTTTGTTGCCGTAGCAGTGGTCGAGGCCGAGCGATGCAGTGTGGTTTGTGTCTTTCTCTCATACACTCATCTATGTGAGGCGTTCACTAACTGAACCCAGGCGAGGCCTTTGCTCAATGAACCACAGCGATCGATCAATCTCGCGCAATATGTATTGAACATGAGCGATTGATCGTCCCTCACACTATGTATTATTCAACCAAATCGATGCCTTTTGCTGCCAACTGAACTCGAGTGACTCCTTCACTTCTAATTAGACCCGAGCGATCGGTCCCTTCTTACTGCTTACTCAAGCTGATCAATTGATGTGTTGCATTGATCCCATGTGCGAGACATGAGTTGAGCTAGCCGATTAGTTTCCTCACGATGAACAGTGCCCACTGTTGTTGTCTGATATGTGTAGTAGAACGAGTCAGGACTTGCATCAATCGAGCCTGATGCACTAGTGTACAAAAGTTAGCTTTGGTGTGGCAAAGTTGGCCTTTGCTGGCGTAGGGGTCCAATGCCACCAATATGGCGCCAATGAAAAATGTTACCAGTGTTTTTGGGGCCTACTTCAACAGTATTATGAGATATGCTAGTGTGCCACATGTCCAACGCCGACAATATGTTCATGATAGCACCGTCATGGCATGTTTTCCAATGCCAACAATACGTTTTTTCACTAATAAAAAAATTATATGCAACAATTTGGACCTAGTCTATATATGCATCAATTTAAAGTTAACTATGTTCAACTTCACAAAATTTAGTAGTTTTAAAGTACGAACTTCACAAACTCCAAAACGACAGTACTAGTAGTTCATCATCAATCAAACTACCTACATCTCACATCCCTCTTTGAAGGATTAACTTCATCTGGCGTAGCTTTTTCCTATTGATCCCCCCTCTTTTTTTAAATGGTCTCTCTCCATCTTCAATTAATTCATCTCGACGCTCAGGAGTTTTATCTCCTTCTCATGTTGATCCCTCTCCTAGAATAGTTGTTCCTTCTGCTCCTTCATCCTAAGTATCTTATTGAAGAGATCACACTTATCGTCAGTGATCTCATCCTTATCCATCTTCAATGAGGAATTCAACTCCCAAAGAGCCTTTATTGTAATCTCGTGAGACACAATCAGCTCATGAGTAAGCATGTCCATGTCACAAGCTGAAAGTGCTAGTTATCGACTCGAGGGGGTGAATAGGCGATTTTTATGAAAAGCTTTGAAATAGTAAATGTATTCAAACTTAAACGAAAGAGATACAATATGAGGTAGGGATAAGTATCAACGATCTAAGCAAAGCATGCAATAATACGAAGACATCCAATGATGCAAAGCATAGTCATCATGCGAACTAAGATATATCACTGATAAACTTAGGTAGTGTGAAGATAAACAACAGTTGGGAATGCCTTTGGAGAAAATCTTCGGGGTGAGATGATCAAGCAATGGTTTCACAGTACAGTAAGTAAAGAGACTGAAGGATAGAACAAGTAACTTGATGAAGACACAAGATTTGTTGTGACAACTGTACATCTGGTTGGGGAGGCTTAGACCTCGTCTTCAGCTTGCTCCACTTGAGGTGAAGTCTCTGAGGCAACACCCAATCACTCAGGTAAGCCTTCAGCGGAGACTTCTGAAACCCGTACAAAATTGGTCACCCATCAATCCACAATGACTCCTAGATTGATCTAGACCATGGTCACCCGACAATCCACAATGACTCTTGGATGCACTAGACCATGACGGCTAACCATTAGGAAGATCATAGTCTTCAAGTGTAATGAGTCTTCAGTTCTCTCAGAACTAAATAACTTCGGTAATGCTTAAAATCTCTGGCTCTAGGTGTTTGGGTTTATCCTCGTAGGATAGTTCTCTCTCTCTCAATGTCTTCGAGGTGGCTTGCTCCAAAACAACAACAGTTGTATCTATAAGGAACCACCAACTTATTGTAGAGGGGGTAGGCTATTTATAGACAACATGCAACCCTACTTGATATGATTGAAATGACCATGGGTCACTGTCCAACCGACACGTGCTCAACGGTTGGATTTGAAAGACACAGACGACAACATTACTTGGGGTGCAAGCAGTGCTGACTCAACCAACTCTCAAAGAGATTTCCTCTCATTCTCTTCGCTCGAATACATAAGTAAATGTGGGTTGAGCATTACGTAAACATCTAAATTTGATCACATCAACACCACTTAACAATATGATGGTTCCTATGACCCGGGAAGAAAGAAACAGAACAACATAAGACTTTGTAGTCGTGTTTCATTATCTTTGATCAATATCTTCGGGCATCACCAATGGCTTCGGTCATCATCAATGTCTTGGGACATTTTTGGGGGTCATCTTTGAAGGTTAAACCAAATCTCCAGGGACTTCTATATGTGTTATACTGTGAACTCCCAAAAACACATTAATCCCTCAACCTCGTTTGTCTTCAATACTCCAAAACGAACAAAGGGTGGTACTAGATGCTCTTACAATCTCCCCCTTTCTAGTGATTGATGACAAACTAGTTGAATTGTTCAACGGGGATAAATATATGTGAAGATAAATACATGGAGACTATGATTACAAGATGTAGAGAGCTCCCCCCAAAAGATGTGCTCATGAAGATTTTGCTTTGAATGCAAAATCACATGGCACGCTGTAGTTGGTGGAGATCTCCCCCTATATCTTGGAATCCAATCACTATGCATTTGAAGATAATCATGAAAAAAATGAAATGCATCATGAAAAATGGCGTACGCGGAATGACTTTGAATGCATACGATATGAAATGAAATAGCAGCAAAGATACGATAAGAAGGAGTGTGCAGACGTCCGTCAGGACTTAAGTTTTACAACCCAAAAGCACAAGTGTTTGGAACAAGCGTTATAAACTTAACAAAAGTAGCACGCCCACCTCATATAGACCCATTCAAATACTATCAACCAATGCTTCCTCCCTGTCGGTGTCAAAACCGAAGGATCTCGAGTAGGGGGTCCCAAACTGTGGACCTTGGATCGATGGGTTATAGGAAGAAGGAGGAGACAACGGTTTACCCAGGTCCGGGTCCTCCTATGGAGGTAATACCCTACGTCCTACTTATTGTATTGATGAAGATGATTACAGAGTAGATCTACCTCGAGATTGTATATGCTAAACCCTAGAGGCTTCAGCCTCCTCTACACGGATAGGGGTCTTTGGTTTATATAGACACTAGGTACCCTAGGGTTTACAAGTTACCAACTATAATCGGGAATAGATGAGCCGACCTAGTCTTTCTAAGCTTGGAGTGCACGCCGGTCCTCGGATCGTTCCTTCCTACGTACGAAGTTGTCAACTACCTGGACTATGATGATTCGGTCCATGGGTCGGTACCCTGAGGACCCCTTAATCTAGTACTCCCTCACTCCCCTTTGTCATAAAATGACCAAAGAGGGCAAAGACATTGGGCACTATTCATCCCCACGGCGTGAAGATGTTGGTGCAGCTGGGTTGTTGGAGGTTGGTGCAGGCTGAGTTGCTGCAACGACAATCTGATTTGATGGTGCAGGAGGGGAAGTGACGGATTCAGCTTCACCACGGGCAAGATTAGCATGGACTGATTCTGTGGATGAAGAGAATTCATTGTCTTCGAGGGATGGCGTCTAGCGCCATTTCTCCGTATGAGGAGGAGGGGCACCAAATTTGAAGTGTTCATCAAAGCCATCCTCACAAAGTTCTTCCTTTGGAGCTAGGAGAGACAATGTCTTCCAAGAGCGCATGAAGTTTTCATGTGCAAGAAAAGAGTTCTTTGTGGAGAGGTTGCTTATGTGATTAATGTCACTCCAGTTCATGCATTTGCCTCGGTGTCCACTCATAATGACGATCTTGCTTCTGAATCAGAGAGACGATAAGTTATCATTCATTCATGGCATGCTCTCTTCTTGGTTGGGGCAGCATAGTTGAAGTGGCTTCAGTGTCAGTCACACTTGGCTGAGGGCGTCTAAAAGAGCCAATGAGTCTTGCTCGGGCTACATCAGATGGAATGTGAAGCCCTTCAACATCAGGAGTTCTACTCGTTCTATCAACAATTGTATTCTTTGCCTTGGATGGATAGATGTCTTCGTGTATGACTTCTACATCAGGAAGATATGTCTCGTCATTGCGAGCAGAAGATTGCCATGGATGACTTCAGCATCAGGATGATCCATGCTGCAAAGATCTTGAGTTCAAATAGATTGATGCTATTGGCAGCCAGGTTTCTTAGGAATAGATCTTGAATATTGAAACCTGATGCCATAGACATTGTTATAGACCAATGTCTTCAATGCACCTTGCAGGTTTTTGAAGATAAATGCCCCTTGATTGGCCATATGGTCTGACAAAGAATATGATATATAGTTCTTGGAAGATACTCAATATCATTAATGAAGAAGGTGGTGGGAAGATCAAGATCTAGGGCCAAAGGCTTCATCAGAGTGACATGGCAGTCATATTTGGCTTAGGTGACTAAAATATGCTATGATTGGCTTCAGCATACGCTAAAGATCTTGGATCTAAGTCTTCGCCAGATGCGGTAAGAGGTGTGGTGGCGAAGAATTCCATGGCAGGAGCTTGGACATGTTCATCTTGAATCATGAATTCCATTTTCCATGTGTTCAGGTCTCTTCCCTAGCCATAGATGTGGAGTGTTGCATAAAATTGAAGAATCAGTTCTTCATTCCAATCTTCATTGTTAGTCATAAAAGGCAGCAGCACAACATCTCGAAGACAATCGAGTGCTTGATCAAATCACGAAAGACAACTAACTTCTTCAAAGCTAAGATGCTTGTGACGGGAGATCTCGTTCTGGCCATACAGCACAACAATATAGTAATCTCTTTGAGGCATGCTCCAGAACCGGCCAGACTGAATCTTTGGCTTCGTGTCTAGATTCCCGCCTGAATCGAAAAGTGTTGTTCAATCTGTACCGCTGAACATTAAAGATAATTTGATAACCAACACCTTGATGTCGAATACTTGGAAGCCTGGGCATTGGTTGTTGGAAATATGCCCTAGAGGCAATAATAAATTGGTTATTAATATATTTCCTTCTTCATAATCATCCTCTATTATCCATGCTAGAATTGTATTGATTGGAAACTAAAATACATGTGTGGATACATAGACAACACACTGTCCCTAGTGAGACTCTAGTTGAATAGCTCGTTGATGAAAGATGGTCAAGGTTTCCTGGCCATAGACAAGTGTTGTCACTTGATAACGTGATCACATCATTAGGAGAATGATGTGTTGGACGACACCCAAACTGTGAACGTAGCATACGATCATGTCAGTTTATTGCTATTGTTTTCCGCATGTCAATGTATCTGTTCCTATGACCATGAGATCATGCAACTCTCGGATACGGGAGGAATACCTTGTGTGTGTCAAATGTTGCAATGTAACTAGGTGACTATAAAGGTGCTCTACAGCTATCTCCGAAGGTGTCAGTTGGGTTGGCATGGATCAAGACTGGGATTTGTCACTCCATGTGATGGAGAGGTATCTCGGGAACCACTCGGTAATACAACATCACAACAAAGCTTGCAAGAAATGCGACTAAGGAGTTAGTCACGGGATCTTGTATTACAGAAAGAGTAAAGAGACTTGCCGGTAACGAGATTGAACTAGGTATGGAGAAACCGAAGATCGTATCTCGGGCCAGTAACATACCGAAGGACAAAGGGAACATCATATGGGATTAACTGAATCCTTGACATAGAGGTTCAATCGATAGAGATCTCCATAGAATATGTAGGAGCCAATATGTACATCCAGGTCCCGCAATTGGTTATTGACCAGAGAATGTCTCAGGTCATGTCTACATAGTTCTCCCACCCGCACGGTCAGCACACTTAAGGTTCGATGACGTTTCGGTATAGTTCAGTTATAGGTGTTGGTAACCGAAAGTTGTTCGGAGTCCCGGATGAGATCCCTGACGTCATGAGGAGCTTCGAAATGGTCCGGAGGTAAATATTGATATATAGGAAGTCCTGTGTTGGTCACTGTAAAAGTTTCGGGTACTTCGGTAGTGTACCGGGAGTGTCGGGAGGGTACCGGGGACCATCGGTAGGGGTGTCACGCTCCGAGGGGCCTCATGGGCTATGGGAGGAGACAAGACAGCCCCTAGTGGTCTGGCCTAAGCCCCCACTAAGTCCCATGAGGTTTGAGAAGGAAAAAAACCAAAGGTGGAAGAGGAGGAAAGGATTTCCAGGTGGAGAGGAGGAATCCTACTCCTAGTAGGATTGGAGTAGGACTCCCCCACCTCCAATTTCGGCCAAACCTTGAGGGTTTGAGGCTACCTCCTCCCCTCCCTCCCTCCTATATATACTAGAGGAATTAGAGGCAGACCTAACCCTAATTGCCACGTGCTCCCTCTTCTTCTATCTAGATATGTTTCTCCTCTAGTCTAATTCGGCAGTGCTTAGGCCAAGCCCTGCTGGATTAGTTCACCACCACCACAACGCTGCCGTGTTGGAGAACTCATCTATCTCTCTGCCCCTCTTGCTGGATCAAGAAGGCGGTGACCGTCATCGAGCTGTACGTGTGCGGAACGCGGAGGTGCCGTCCGTTCGGCACTAGATTGGGATGGATCGTGATGGGATCAATGGAAGGATCGTGATGAGATCACGGGACGGGTCGTGATTTGGATTGCAAAGATGTTCCACTACTTCAACCGCGTTATATACGCTTACGCTTAGCGATCTACAAGGGTATATAGATTCACTCTCCCCTCTCATAGATGATCATCACCATGGATAGGTATCGCATGCGCGTAGGAAATTTTTTGTTTCCCATGCAACGTTCCCCAACAGTGGCATCATGAGCTAGGTTCATGCGTAGATGATATCTCGAGTAGAACACAAAAGAGTTTGTGGACGTTGATGTTCAATTTTCTGCCCTCCTTAGTCTTTTCTTGATTCGGCGGCATTGTTGGATTGAAGCGGCGCGGACCAACTTTACTCATACGCTTACGAGAGACCGGTTTCATCGACTGACATGCAACTTGTTGCATAAAAGATGACTGACTGGTGTCCATTTTTTCAACTTTAGTTGAATCAGATTTGACCGAGGCGGTCCTTGGAGAAGGTTAAATAGCAATTTGCATATCACCGTTGTGGCTTTGCGTAAGTAAGATGCGATCATACTAGATATCCATAGCAGCCACGTAAAACATGCAACAACAAATTAGAGGACCTCTAACTTGTTTTTGTACGGTATGCTTCTGATGTGATATGGCCAAATACATGATATGATATATTGGATGTATGAGATGATCATGTTGTAATAGTTAAGTGTCGACTTGCATGTCGATGCTACGACAGCCAGCAGGAGTGATAGGGTTGTCTTTAAAATTATTTTGCGCTTGCACATGCTCTTGCTATATCGCTAGGCAATAGGTTTCGTAGTAACAACAAAGGTAGCGCGACAACCTCGATGGCAGCACGATGATGGAGATCATGCCGGTGCTTTGGTGATGGAGGTCAAGAAGCACAAGTTCACGACCATATCATGTCACTTTTGATTTGCATGTGATGTTAAACCTTTTATGCACCTTATTTTTCTTAGGACAATGGTAGCATTATCAGGTGATCCCTCACTAAAATTTCCATATAAAATTGTGTTCTCCTCGACTGTGCACCATTGCGACAGTTCGTCGTTTCGTTACACCACATGATGATAGGGTGTGATAGACTCAACGTTCACATACAACGGGTGCAAAATAGTTGCACACACGGAACACTCGGGTTAAACTTGACGAGCCTAACATGTACAGACACAGACTCGGAACACAAGAGAGTGAAAGGTCGAGCATGAATCATATAGTTGATATGATCAACATGGACATGTTCACAATTGAAACTAATCACAACTCACGTGATGATAGGACTTGAGTTAGTGGATTTCGATCATGCGCCACTCGAATGACTTGAGGGATGCCTATTTGACTGGGAGTCCTTAAGTAATATGATTAATTGCACTCATTATCATGAACATAGTCACAAGGTCTCTGCAAATTATGTTGTAGCTTGCGCTGTAGCTCTACTGTCTTTAATATGTTCCTAGAGAAAATTTAGTTGAAAGATAATAGTAGCAATTATGCGGACTAGGTCCGTAAACTGAGGATTGTCCTCATTCCTGCACAGAAGGCGTATGTCCTTAATGCACCGTTCAGTGTGCTAAAGCCCGAGCATCGTCTGTAGATGTTGCGAACATCTGACATACACGTTTATGATGACTACATGATAGTTGAGTGCATAATGCTTAAACGGCTTAGAATTGAGGCGATGAAGATGTTTCGAACATCGCAGGACATACGAGATGTTCCAAGGGATGAAACTAGGATTTCAGGCTCGTGCCCTTGTTGAGAGGTATGAGACCTCCAACAAGATTCTGTGTCTACAAAGTAAGGGAGAAAAGCTCAATCGTTGAGCATGTGCTTAGATTGTCTGACTGCTAAAATCGCTTGAATCGAGTGGGAGTTAATCTTCGAGATGAGATAGTGATGGTTCTCCAAAGTCACTTCCACCAAGCTACTAGAGCTTCGTGATGAACTATAACATATCAGGAATAGATCTGATGATCCTTGAGCTCTTCACGATGTTTGACACCGCGAAAGTAGAAATCAAAAGGAAGCATCAATTGTTGATGGTTAGTAAAACCACTAGTTTCAAGAAGGGCAAGGGCAAGAAGGGATACTTCATGAAACGGCAAACCAGTTGCTGCTCTAGTGAAGAGACCCAAGGTTGAACCCAAACCCAAGAATAAGTGCTTCTGTAATGAGGGGAACGGTCACTAAAGAGGAACTATCCTAGATACTTGGTAGATGAGAAGGCTCGCAGAGTCGACAAAAGTATATTGGATATACATGATATTGGTATGTACTTTACTAGTACTCCTAGTAGCACCAAGGTATTAGATACCAGTTTGGTTGCTAAGTGTTAGTAACTCGGAATAAAAGCTATGGAATAAACGGAGACTAGCTAAAGGCGAGGTGACGATATGTGTTGGAAGTGTTTCCAAGGTTGATGTGATCAAACATCGCACGCTCCCTCTACCAACGGGATTAGTGTTAAACCTAAATAATTTTTATTTGGTGTTTGTGTGGAGCATAGACATGATTAGATTGTGTTTATCGCAATATGGTTATTCATTTAAAGAGAATAATTGTTACTCCATTTATTTGAATAATACCTTCAACGGTGTTGCACCTAAAATGAATGGTTTATTGAACCTTGATCATAGTGCTACACATGTTCATAATATTGATGCCAAAAGATATAAAGTAGTAATGATAGTACCACTTACTTGTGGCACTGCCACTTGAGTCATATTGGTATAAAATGAATGAAGAAGCTCCATGCTGATGGATCTTTGGACTCACTCATTTTTAAAAGTTTGAGACATGTGAACCATGTCTATTGGTATAAATGCATGAAGAAACTCCATGCAGATGGATCGTTTGGACTCACTTGGTTTTGGATCACTTGAGACATGCAAATCATACCACATGAGCAAGATGACCGAAGGCCTCGTTTTCGAGTGAGATGGAACAGAAAGTAACTTGTTGGAAGTAATACATTATGATGTATGCAGTCCAATGAGTGCTGAGTCACGCAGTGGATATCGTTATGTTCTTACTTCACATATGATTTGAGTATATACTAGTATATTTACTTGATGAAACACAAGTCTGAATTATAGAAAAGTGCAAGTAATTTCAGAGTGAAGTTGAAGATCGTCATGACAAGATGATGAAATGTCCACGATGTGATCGTAGAGATGAATATCTAAGTTCGGGTTTGGTACACATTTAAGATAATGTGAAAATGTTTCACAGCTGATGCCACCTGGAACACCATAGTGTGATTGATGGTGTGTCTGAACTTCATAGCCGCGCCCTATTGTATATGGTGCATACTATGATGTCTCTTATCGAAGTACCACCATAGGTTTTGGCTTAGGCATTATAAAGAACCGCATTCACTTTAAACAGGGCACCATGTAATTCCGTTGAGATGACACCGTAGGAAATATGGTTTGGAGAAACCTAAGCTGTCGTTTCTTAAAAGTTTGGGGCTGCGACGCTTATGTGAAAAAGTTTCAGCGTGATAAGCTCAAACCCAAAGCGGATAATGCATCTTCATAGGATACCCAAAACAGTTACCTATATCTCCTATCTCAGATCCAGAAGGAAAGTGTTTGTTTCTAGAAATGGGTCCTTCCTCGAGGAAAAGTTTCTCTCAAAAGAATCGAGTGGGAGGATGGTGGGAACTTGATGAGGTTATTGAACCGTCACTTCAACCAGTGTGTAGCAGGGCACAGGAAGTTGTTCCTGTGGCTCCTACACCAATTGAAGTGGAAGCTGATGATAGTGATCATGAAGCTTCGGATCAAGTCACTACAAACCTAGTAGGTCGACAAGGTCACGTACTTCTCCAGAGTGGTACGGTAACCCTTTCTTGGAGGTCATGCTGTTGGACAACAATGAACCTATCAACTATGTAGAAGCGATGGTGGGCCCGGATTCCGACAAATGGTTGGAGGCCATGAAATCCGAGGTAGGATCCATGTATGAAAACAAAGTGTTGACTTTGTAAGAACTACTTGATAGTCGTAAGGTTATTGGGTACAGATGGATTTTTAAAAGGAAGACGGACGATGATGGTAAGTGTCACCAGTAAGAAAGCTCGACTTGTCGCCAAGATGTTTTCGACAAATTGAAGGAGTTGACTACTATGAGACTTTGTCAATCGTAGCGATGCTAAGAGTCTATTGGATTTATGCCGGCAGTTCCTGCATTATTTATGAAATCTTGTAGATAGGATGTCAAAACATTGTTTCCTTGACGGTTTCCTTGAGGAAATGTTGTATGTGATACAATCAGAATGTTTTTTCGATCCTAAAGGATGCTAACAGGTATGCAAGCTCCAGCGATCCTTCTATGGACTGGAGCAAGCATCTCGGAGTTGGAATATACGCTTTGATGAGATGATCAAAGTTTTTGGTTTTATACAAAGTTTAGGAGAAACTTGTATTTCCAAAGAAGGGAGTGGGAGCACTATAGAGTCTGTGATTAGAATATGTGACTGACGTATTGTTGATCGGAAATAATGTAGAATTTCTGGAAAGCATAAAGGATTATTTGAAAGGAGTTTTTCAAAGGGAAATTTGGATTGAGCTACTTGAACATTGAGCATGAAGATCTATGGAGATAGATCAACACGCTTAATAAAACTTTCAAATGAATACATACCGTAACAAGATTTTTTGAAGAAGTTCAAAATGGATCAGTTGAAGAAGGAGTTCTTGACTGTATTGTAAGCTGTGATTTTGAGTAAGACTCAAAAGCCTGACCACAGCAGAAGAAAGAGAAAGGACGAAGGTCCTCCCCTATGCCTTAGCTGTAGGCTCTAAACTATGCCATGTTGTGTACCACACCTGATGTGTGCCTTCCCATGAGTCTGACAAGGGGTACAAAGAGTGATCCAGGATTGAATCACTGAACATCGATCAAATTTATGCTTAGTAACTAGTGGACTAAGGAATTTTTCTGGATTATGGAGGTGATTAAAGAGTTCGTCATAAAGGGTTACGTCGATGAAAGATTTGACACTAATCTGGATAACTCTGAATAGTAAACCGGATTCATATAATGGAGCAGTCATTTGGAATAGTTCCAAATGGCATGTAGAGGAAGCATCTATACGAAGACATGGAGATTTGTAAAGCACACACGGATCTGAAAGTTTCAGACCCGTTGACTAAAAACCTTGCTCGCAAGCAAGACATGATCGAACCCCAGAACTGTATGGGTGTTAGATTCATTACAAACACATAGTGATGTGAACTAGATTATTGACTGTCGTGCAAGTGGGAGACTGTTGTAAATATGCCCTAGAGGCAATAATAAATTGGTTATTATTAGATCTCTTTGTTCATAATAATCGTCAATTATCCATGCTAGAATTGTACTGATTGGAAACTCAAATACATGTGTGGATACATAGACAACACACTGTCCCTAGTGAGCCTCTAGTTGACTAGCTCGTTCATCAAAGATGGTCAAGGTTTCCTGGCCATAGATAAGTGTTGTCACATGATAACGGGATCACATCATTAGGAGAATGATGTAATGGACGAGACCCAAACTGTGAACGTAGCATATGATTGTGTCAGTTTATTGCTACCGTTTTCTGTATGTCAATGTATGTGTTCCTATGACCATGAGATCATGCAACTCCTGGACACCGGAGGAATACCATGTGTTTTTAAAATGTTGCAACGTAACTGGGTGACTATAAAGGTTCTCTACAGGTATCTCCGAAGGTGTTAGTTGGGTTGGCATGGATCAAGACTGGGATTTGTCACTCCATGTGACGGAGAGGTGTCTCGGGGCCCACTCGGTAATACAACATCACAACAAGCCTTGGAAGCAAGGTGACTAAGGAGTTAGTCACGGGATCTTGTATTACAAAATGAGTAAAGACACTTGCCGGTGATGATATTTAACTAGGTATGGAGATACCGACGATCGAATCTCGGCCAAGTAACATACCGAAGGACAAAGGGAACAACATACGGGATTAACTGAATCTTTGACATAGAGGTTCAACCGATAGAGATCTTCGTAGAATATGTAGGAGCAAATATGGACATCCAGATCCCGCTATTGGTAACTGACTAGAGAATGTCTCAGGTCATGTCTACCTAGTTCTCGAACCCGCAGGGTCTGCACACTTAAGGTTCGGTGACGTTTTGGTATAGTTGACTTATAGGTGTTGGGAACCGAAAATTGTTCGGAGTCCCAGATGAGATCCCGGATGTCAGAAGGAGATCCGGAATGGTTCGGAGGTAAAGATTGATATATAGGAAGTCCTGTTTTGGTCACCGGAAAAGTTTCGGGTAATTCGGTAGTGTACCGGGAGTGTCGGGAGGGTACCAAGGACCTTCGGGAGGGTTGTCATGCCCCGAGGGGCCTCATGGTCTGTGGGAGGAGAAAACCAGCCCCTAATTGGCTAGCCTTAGTCCCCACTAAGGCCCATGAGGTTTGAGAAGGAAAAACCCCAAAGGTGGAAGAGGAGGAAAGGGTTTCGAAGTGGAGAGGAGGAATCCTACTCCTAGTAGGATTGGAGTAGGACTCCTCCACCTCCATTTTTGGCCAAACCTTGAGGGTTACAGGATGTGTCCTCCCCTCCCTCCCTCATATATATACTAGAGGAATTAGAGGCAGCCCTAACCCTAATTTCCACGTGCTCCCTCTACTTCTCTCTAGATTTGTTTCTCCTCTAGTCTAATTCGGCAATGCTTAGGCGAAGCCCTGCTGGATTAGTTCACCACCACCACCACCACGTCGCCGTGTTGGAGAACTCATCTATATCTCCACCCCTCTTGTTGGATCAATAAGGCGGTGATCATCATCGAGTTGTACGTGTGCTGAACGCGGAGGTGTCGTCCGTTCGGCACTAGATCGGGATGGATCATCATTGGATCGCAGGACGGATCGTGATGAGATCACGGGACGGGCCGCGATTGGTATCGCAAAGATGTTCCACTACATCAACCGCGTTATATACGCTTCTGCTTAGCTATCTACAAGGGTATGTAGATTCACTCTCCCCTCTCGTACATGATTATCACCATGGATAGGTATTGCGTGTGTGTAGGAAATGTTTTGTTTCATAACTCCTGTCCGCCGAAAGATGTTGAATTCATATTGCGGGGCCATTCCTGCTGGAGCTTCAACCTTGACAATCTTATAGGAACCATTTGTCCTTCCCTGTTACGAGCCATGACAACATTTTTAGCATCGTCACCGGTGGATGGTGTAGCACATACATGAGGGTCATCAGGTGCAACAACAATATCTACAACTATAACTTCACCTACTTTGTGAGAAACTTAAGGTTGATCATGAGGAATGTATTCAAGCCTGAGTGCTTCACCGTCGGATGTAGTCGGAGTCACACACACTTTATTTTAACGAATGCTTTGCATCAAAGGAGGGACTTGCCTTGATCCTTTGTGAAGCCTTTTTAGAGGCGATGTAGGTGCAGGGGGCTTCTCGTGGTTTTGTAATGGCAGATGTCCTCGTGAAAGGACTTAGATATGGAGCCCTTGCACCTTGGTGGCGACTCAAAGGGGTTGAGCAGAAGCGCTACTCGGGTTTACCCAGGTTCGGCCGCTCCGATGGAGGTAAAAGGCTATGTCCTGCTTTGTGTATATTTGATGGTGGAATCAATTACAAGGGTGCGTAACTCGCCTGACCTAGCTCTCGATGGATTGTAACTTAATCTTTCTACCTTAGAGATATGCCTTTATATATAGGTCGAGGCCCTAGGTTTATAGGAGTCGAGGTGACATCATGAATCGTGGCCCGATATATCTCTAACCCGCTATGTCCCTCAAGTAAGGAAAGTTCCCAGCGAGTCTTCCTCTTCTTGGGCCTTGAGTTGCCATGAGGGAACATGGGCTAAACCGCCTCTCTCTATGAAGATCAGCTCACGCCTCATGTGTTTTGTTCTAAGTCCATCTTGAAGCACGAACGCTGAGTCGTCATGAACCTGACAACCTGACCCGACCCAATAGGGCGGGTCACACAACGGGCCCCATATTGTCTTGAATTTATTCACACCAATAAATCTTTACTCCTCACCATGGCGACTCACACGGAATTTCGGACTCGGCCTTTTTTCTCAAAAAGTGACAAGCCGCTACTCTCTATGCTTCGCCCAAATCATCAGAATACTCATAGATGACATCATCTCCCCCATCATTTCAGGGATCTAGTGGCGTTATCTCAACGATCTTTTTTTACTTTATCCCGTCACCCCGAAAATCCACGCGCCATCATTGCCGATTTTTAATGTGTCCCCTCGATTCCCGTGACTGTCGTTCCAGGTCCAGCCTCGGGGCTTTAGAAAGCCACAGGGGAGGGGGCCTTTCCTTCGTCTACACTGTCGCTCCTCTTCTTCTTCCTCGAGTTGGTGCTGGGAGTGCTCCGCCGCCATAGAGCTTCCGCTTCGGATCTACTATCCCTGGATCATTCGGGCTCGACGCTCGGCGTAGATCTTAGCGGGGCCGCCTCCACCAATGTCTACATTCACCAGGTAAACTTCCTCTTCTTCTTAGATCTAGTTTACCCATCATCTTTGTTCTTAGGGCGGTACTGTAGTTCTTCAAGCCTCTGTAGATCGCTCCATTAACCTCATAGCTGTCATTTGAATCCCGTAGCTTAGTAAAAAATTGTGGTAGATTTGTTTAATAATTGCAGCAAATACGTTGCTCTTTTCCATGGCTTCGCAAGATCCCCTCATGGGTTCTACGACGCTTGTGCGTCCTTAATGTTCTTAGGATTTGCAGAGTATTTTTCATTTTAGGGCACCCGTAGATCCATATTTCCTAGCACCTTGCGGGAAACGTGTTTGCCTCATATCCAGGAAATTTACTAAGGAAAACTTGAAAAGCAATCCGTCCTTAGGCTGCGGTGAGTCATAATTTCTGTTGAGATGCCTCCCCAACAACATGTTAACGAGTTAATATTTCTATAGGTCCTTACGACCCGCCAATCGCCTTTATGTAGATCTCTGTCTCTGTGCTTTTGCGGGCATGGGTCACATCTTCAAGTGTAATTGGTTGCCATCAGAGGTGAGCGACGCGGTCCTTGGAGATTTTGTCAAAGTGGGAACTCTAGCTCTGTAGGAAACAATCGGTTGGCGAGCCGCCTTAGGAGAACAACATCCACAACCCATCGACGGGGAGGTGGTGGTTTTTACTGACCATATTGAGTGGGGCTTCACGCCGTGTGGCTCAACATTATTCAGAGATGCATTGCAGTTCTTTAACCTCCATCCCCAGGACTTAGGCCCAAACTCGATCACCAACCTCTGTCAATTCCAAGTATTTTGTGAAGCTTACATGCAGATAGAACCTACCGTCCTTCTGTTCAGGAAATTCTTCTATTTGAACCGCCAAACTGAATTCGCTGACGGCCCCTGCCTAGAACTTGGCGGGGTAAACATTCAGAGACGACGAGAATACCGGTTCCCAACTGCTGCTCTACCTTGTCACCCCAAGGACTAGGGGAAGACTTGGTTTTACTGCCACGACACTGTTCCAGCCACTGAGATCCCTCTACCAGGTTTTAGGCAGGAATGTCTACCCATGGGTTTTGAGCTACCCAAGAAGCTGACTGATGAGGAAGAAGCTTCACTCGCCCCTGTCTTCACAATACTCAGGGCCTTGATCGCCAACAGCCTCACTGGAATTGATCTGATTCACTCCTGGGTGGAATGGCAAATAATGGTTCTGAGCCACCGGGGTGGCTTAATGTGCGAATACGATGGCATCTTAAATCATCTGCAATGCTTCTACAATGTCACGCTTACGACGGAAGATATTGTCAATATCGTGAAGAAACAATGTGGCGAGCCAATTGAGAATTGCTCCAAGATTGGCTCAATGTCTCCAACCCGGCTCGAGAGGTAAAAAAACTTGACTCACCTGTCTTGTATTTTTATAATTTTGAACTTGTTTTCTGACCCGGCCTCCAATTATGTTAACCAGAAGAACTCGCCTTATTGGAAGTGAATATCTAAAACTGTCGTCAAGAAGACGACAACGAAAGCCGCCCCAAAGAAGAAAACCAAGGGAAAAGCCGCTGCTACGGCAACAAAAGTCCTTCCCCGGCAACGGCGCCAGAAATTCTTCTTGTACTACTCAAACCACAGTGCCAAAAATTGACGCGTTGATGGAGACTTGCTTGCATTGGTTCTTCCCTTGAACAGGAAAGGGTGATGCAGCAAAGGAGCAGTAAGTATTTCCCTAAGTTTGAGAACCAAGGTATCGATCCAGTTGGAGAGTCTCGTCAAGTCCAGAGTACCTGCGCAAACACAAACGAGCTTGCACCCAACGCTATAAAGGGGTTGTCAATCCCTTCAAGATTGTTTGCAAAGTGAGATCTGAAGGCAGAAGGTGCAACGAAGTAAAAAGAGTAAGGCTGAAAATATGGTGTGGAGTAAACCCGGGGGCCATAGTGTTCACTAGAGGCTTCTCTCAAAATAGCAAGTATTACAGTGGGTGACCAAATTACTGTGGAGCAATTGATAGAACGGCGCAAAGTAATGATGATATCTAAGGCAATGATCATACATATAGGCATCACGTCCGAGACAAGTAGACCAATACTTTCTGCATCTACTACTATTACTCCACACATCGACCGCTATCCAGCATGCATCTAGTGTATTGAGTTCATGACGAACGGAGTAACACCTTAAGCAAGATGACATGATGTAGAGGGAGAATCTCAAACCAATGATGAAAACCCCATCTTTTTACCCTTGATGGCAACAAAACGATGTGTGCCTCTCTACCCCTTCTATCACTGGTTAAGGTCACCACACGGTATGAACCCAAAACCAAGCACTTCTCCCATTGCAAGGATCATAGATCTAGTTGGCCAAACAAAACCCACAACTCGAAGAGAATTACAAGGATATGAAATCATGCATAAGAGAGATCAGAAGAAACTCAAATAAGATTCATAGATAATCTGATCATAAAACCACAATTCATCGGATCTCGACAAACACACCGGAAAAGAAGATTACATCGGATAGATCTCCATGAAGATCATGGAGAACTTTGTATTGAAGATCCAAGAGAGAGAAGAAGCCATTTAGTTACTAGCTATGGACCCGTAGGTCTATGGTGAACTACTCACGCATCATCGAAGAGGTCATGGTGTTGATGAAGAAGCCCTCTGTATCTGAATCCCCCCTCTGGCAGGGCACCAGAACGTGCCCTAGATGGGATCTTGCGGAGACAGAAGCTTGCGGCGGCGGAAAAGTACTTTCGATGATCTCCTGATTTTTTATGGATTTTGAGGGAATATATAGGCGCAAACCCTAGGGAAAAGGAGCCTCAGGGAGCCCACAAGCCTGGTGGCCGTGCCCCCCTGGCCGCACCGTGAGGGCTTGTGGGGTCCCTGGTGGTCCCCTGCCCTGATTCTCCGGCTCCTCGCTCTTTTTCTGTTCCGGAAAATATCTTTTTGGCAGTTTCATTCCGTTTGGACTCCGTTCAAAATCCTCCTCTGAAAGGGGTCAAAAACATGGAAAAAACAGGAACTGGCACTTGGCACTGAGTTAATAAGTTAGTCCCAGAAAATATATAAAAGGCATGCAAAACATCCAAAGTTTGACAAGAAAATAGCACGAAACCATCAAAAATTATAGATACGTTGGAGACGTATCAAGCATCCCCAAGCTTAACTCCTGCTCGTCCTCGAGTAAGGAAGTGATAAAGACTGAATTTTTGATGTGGAATGCTACCTAGCATAGTTGTCCTTTGTAACTTCTTTCACGTGACATGAATGTTCAGATCCGTAAGATTCAAAACAATAGTTTCCTATTGACATGAAAACAATAATACTTCAAGCAAACTAGCAAAGTAATCATGAACTTTCAAACTGACAAGGCTAAGGAAAGTCATCCCTACAAAATCATATAGTCTGGCTATGCACCATCATCCTCACACAACTAATGGAAATCATGCACAACCCCAGTATTGGCCAAGTAATTGCTTTCGCACTCTTACTTTCTCAAACATTTTATAACTGTCAGGCAATACATGAGCGTGAGCCATGGATATAGCACTATAAGTGGAATAGAGTGTGGTGGTGGTTGTGAGACAAAAAGGAGGAGATGGTCACATTGACTCGGCGTATCAAAGGGCTATGGAGATGCCCATTAATAGATATCAATGTGAATGAGTAGGGATTGCCATAAAAGGGATGCACTAGAGCTATAATTATGTGAAAGCTCAAAAGGAGAACTACTGGGTGTGCATCCAACTTGCTTGCTCACGAAGACCTAGGGCAATTTTGAGGAAGCCCATCATTGGAATATACAAGCCAAGTTATATAATGAAGATTCCCACTAGCATATGGTAGTGACAAAGCAAGAAGCTCTCAATCATGAAGAACATGGTGCTATTATGAAGCACAAGTGTGGAAAAAGATAGTAGAATTGTGCTTCTCTCTTTTTCTCTCTCTTTTTTTTATTTGGGCACTTGGGCCTCTCTTTTTTTCTCTTTTCTCTCTCTTTTTTTGGGCTCTTTGGCCTCTCTTTTTTTGTTTCCTGACATGGGACAATGCTCTAATGATGATGATCATCACACTTTTATTTACTCACAGCTCAAAGCTTAGAACGATGATGACTCTATAGGAAATGTCTCCGGTAGTGTACTAGGATGTGCAACGTTCTAGCATGGCGTATGACATTGAAAACATCTCGCTAGCTATCTTATGATCATGCAATGGTAATATGAGAGTGACGACACAAGTCATGAGACGGAACGGTGGGAGTTGCATGGCAATATATCTCTGAATGTCTATGAAAATGCCATAGTAGGTAGGTATGGTGGCTGTTTTGAGGAAGGCATATGGTGGGTTTGTGCACCGGCGAGAATTGCGCGGCACTAGAGAGGCTAGCAATGGTGGAAGGTGAAAGTGCATCTATACCATGGACTCACATTAGTCATGAAGAACTCACATACTTGTTGCGAAAGTTTTTATTAGTAAACAAACAAAGTGCTAAACGCATACTCATAGGGGAAGGGTTGGTAGGTGTTAACCATCGCGCGATCCTGACCTCAACACAAAGGATGACAATCAATAGATCAATTATGCTCCGACTTCCCAACATAGCGGTTCACCATAAGTGCATGCTATGGGAATCACTAACTTCAACACAAGTATTTCCAGATTCAGAACACCCTACTAACATAGCTCTTAATATTACCAAATCCACGCCTCAAAACTAATTGAGAGGAATCAAAACTTCTCTTTCTACTCAATGCACATGAAGATGGAGGTTTTGTATCCTTTTTTGGGTACCTATCACCTTTGGGACTACTTTCATAGCATAAGCCAACTACCAAGTCACGCACTGCTGTGCTCTAAAAGATATAAGTGAAGCACATAGAGCAAAAGTATCTAGCTCAAAAGATATAAGTGAAGCACTATGAGCATTCTAGCAAAATCACGATGAGTGCATGTCTCTCTCTCAAAAAAAGGTGTGCAGCAAGGATGACTGTGACAAAACAAAAAGAAAAGACCGCTACCATATAAAACGATCCAACCAAAACACATATCATGTGGTGAATAGAAATATAGCTCCAAGTAATGTTACCGATGGATTGAAGACGAAAGAGGGGATGCCTTCCCGGGGCATCCCCAAGCTTAGGCTTTTTAGTGTCCTTGAATTTGGCTTGCATGCCTTGGGCATCCCCAAGCTTGAGCTCTTTCCACTCCTTATCTCATCGTCCATGAGAACATCACCCAAAACTTGAAAACTTCACAAAACAAAACTTAAACAGAAACTCATGATAACATTAGCACAAGAAAACAAACTACTACTTCTTTCGATACTCTAGCAAACTTGAATTCTATCTATATTGGTGTTGGGATACTGTATTCTCACTTTTTCATGGCTAGTACCCCCCGATACTAACCATAGTTTCATCAAAACAAGCAACCAACTCAACAAAAACAGAATTTGTCAAAAACAGACCAGTCTGTAGCAATCTCTATACTTCGTGTACTTCTGCTACCTCAAAAAATCTGAAAAATTATGACTGCATGGGCAAAAGGCATATCAACCAGAAGCAAAAAGTATCAACTCAAAACTCTTTCTGAATAGAAATGAAAAATCATCTCGTGAGCGAACAGTTTCTATCTTTTTCTAGCAAGATCAAACAACCATCACCAAGACTAGTCATAAAGGTTTTGCTTGGCTCAAACACAAAAAGAAACACAAAAAAAACAATCAAAACAGAATTATGATGGTGTGGACACAACAAAACAGAAAGAAAAATATAAATTCATTGGGTTGCCTCCCAACAAGCGCTATTGTTTAACGCCCTTAGCTAGGCATAAAAGCGATAGAATCACGTATCGTCGTCTTTGGTGCTCAAACCATAAGTGGCCCTCATCATGGATTCATAAGGCAATCTCATTTTCTTTCTAGGAAATTGTTCCATGCCCTCACTTAAAGAAAATTGAAATCTAATATTCCCTTCCTTCATATCAATGATAGCACCGATAGTCCTTAGGAAAGGTCTACCAAGAATAATAGGGCATGTAGGACTGCAATCAATGTCAAGCACAATGAAATCCACGGGTACATAGTTCCTATTTGCAATAATAAGAACATCATTGATCCTTCCCATGGGTTTCTTGACAGTAGAATTAGCAAGATGCAAATTAAGAGAACACTCTTCCATCTCATTAAAACACAGAACATCACATAAAGACTTTGGAATCGCGGAAACACTAGCACCCAAATCACACAAAGCATTGCATTCATAGTTTTTGATTTTGATTTTGATGGTAGGTTCCCACTCATCATGAAGCTTTCTAGGGATAGAGACTTCCAATTCAAGTTTCTCTTCAAGAGATTTTATCATAGCTTCAATGATATGATCGGTAAAGGCCTTGTTTTTTTGCTATAAGCGTGTGGAGAGTTTAACATGGATTGCATCAAGGAAATGCATTCAATCAAGGAGAAACTATCATAACTGAATTCCTTGAAATCCATGGTAGTAATTTCATTACTACTCAAAGTTTTAATATCTTCTAGTCCACTTTCAATGCTTTTAGCATCAAGATAGATGGACTCCAAATCATTGGGGCACTTTTCAACCAAAGTGGATTCATATCCAACCCCATAATCATTAGGTTTGACACAATAAGACAAAGATTCAATGGGAGTCACACCAAGCACTTTAAGATCTTCGTGATTCTTATCACGAGAACACGCCTTTTTAAGCCATTCATGTCTAGCACCAATCATGGAAACACGCATAGCTTTCAAAGTTTCATCCATATTGATCTTGGGAGGAGCACATCTAACTTTCAAAGCATCAACATCACTAGACATTCTATCAACGCTCTTAGCCAAATCGTCAATTTTGAGTAGTATTTCCTCTATGGATGCATTAAAAATCTTTTGAGAGTTGATGAACTCTTTGATATTACTCTCTAGATTAGAGGGTAATCTATTGTAATTTCCATGAGTATTGATGTAGGAGTTGCCAAAGTTATTAGAGGAGTTACTAGGAAAAGGCCTAGGAACATAGTTTCATCGAAAAGCATTGTTGTTGCCAAAATTATTCCTACCAACAAAATTAACGTCCAAGCTAGCGTTGGTACTCTCAATCAAAGAAGACAAGGGCATATCATTAGGATCTAAAGGAGCACTTCTGCTAGATACCAAATTCATTAACTCATCCATCTTAGCACTCAACGAGTTAATTTCTTGTATAGCGTGTACCTTCTTACTAGTAGGTGACCTTTCAGTGTGCCACTGAGAGTAATTCGTCATGATGTTGTCTAGGAGCTTTGTGGCTTCCCTAACGTGATTTCCATGAACGTTCCACCTGAGGTGGAGTCCAAGATATTTCTAGCCGCGAAATTCAAGCCAACATAAAAGATTTGAATAATCATCCAAAGACTCAAGCCATGATCGGGACAATTTGTAATCATCAATTTCATTCTCTCCCAAGATTGTGCAACATGTTCATGATCAAGTTGCTTGAAATTCATGATATCATTACGGAGAGAGATGATATTAGCCGGTGGAAAATACTTGGATATATAATCATCTTTGCACTTATCCCAAGAATCGATACTATTTTTGGGCAAAGAAGAAAACCAAGTTTTTGCGCGATCTCGCAACGAGAAAGGAAAAAAGCTTTAATTTAATCACATCATTATCCACATCTTTCTTCTTTTTCATATTGCAAAGCTCAATGAAGGTATTGAGATGGGATGCGGCATCTTCACTACGAAGGCCGGAGAATTGCTCGTTCATAACAAGATTCAGCAAAGCAGCATTGATTTCATATGACTCCGCACTAGTGGCGGGAGCAATCAGAGTACTAATAAAACCATTATTATTAGTATTTGAGAAGTCACAAAGTTTGGTGTTTTCATTCATGGTGACTTCGGCAAGCAAGCAAGCACACAAGCTAACAAAGAGCAAGCGAGAAAAAGTCCGAACGAAAAGGAAAACGGAAAAGGCAAATGAAAAAGGCAAATTGTGAAGTGGGGGAGAGGAAAACGAGAGGCAACTGGCAAACAAAGTAAATGCAAGAGATGAGTTTGCGACACCTACTTGGATGAGTTCTTGACTTGATATCCCTCCCCGATAACGGCGCCAGAAATTCTTCTACTACGGCAACAAAACTCCTTCCCCGGCAACAGCGCCAGAAATTCTTCTTGCTACTTCTCAAACAACAGCGTGAGAAATTGGCACGTTGACGAAGACTTGCTTGCGTTGGTTCTTGCCTAGAAGAGGAAAGGGTGATGCAGCACAGGAGCAGTAAGTATTTCCCTCAGTTTGAGAACCAAGGAATCGATCCAGTAGGAGAGTCTCGTCAAGTCTAGAGTACCTCTGCAAACACAAACGAGCTTGCACCCAACGCTATAAAGGGGTTTGCAAAGTGAGATCTGAAGGCGGAAAGCGCAACAAAGTAAAAAGAGTAAGGCTGAAAATATGGTGTGGAGTAGACCCCGGGGCCATAGTGTTCACTATAGGCTTCTCTCAAAATAGCAATTGATAGAACCGCGTAAATTCATGACGATATCTAAGGCAGTGATCATACATATAGCCATCACGTCCGAGACAAGTAGACCGATACTTTCTGCATCTACTACTATTACTCCACACATCGACCGCTATCCAGCATGCATCTAGTGTATTGAGTTTATGACGAACAGAGTAACGCCTTAAGCAAGATGACATGATGTAGAGGGATAATATCAAACCAATGATGAAAACCCATCTTCTTACCCTTGATGGAAACAACATGATGCATGCCTCGCTACCCCTTTTGTCACTGGGTGAGGTCACCGCACGGTATGAACCCAAAATCAAGCACTTCTCCCATTGCAAGAATCATAGATTTAGTTGGCCAAACAAAACCCACAACTCGAAGAGAATTACAAGGATATGAAATCATGCATAAGAGATATCAGAAGAAACTCAAATAAGATTCATAGATAATCTGATCATAAATCCACAATTCATCGGATCTCGACAAACACACCGAAAAAGAAGATTACATCGGATAGATCTCCATGAAGATCATGGAGAAATTTGTATTGAAGATCCAAGAGAGAGAAGAAGCCATCTAGTTACTAGCTATGGACCCGTAGGTCTATGGTGAAGTACTCACGCATCATCGGAGAGGTAATGGCGTTGATGAAGAAGCCCTCCGTATCCGAATCCCCCCTCCGGCAGGGCACTAGAACGTGCCCCAGATGGGATCTTGCGGAGACAGAAGCTTGCGGCGGCGGAAAAGTACTTTCGATGATCTCCTGATTTTTTATAGATTTTTAGGGAATATGTAGGCACAAAACCTAGGGCAAAGGAGCCTCACGGAGCCGACAAGCCTGGTGGCTGCGGGCCCCCCTGGCCGTGCCGTGGGTGCTTGTGGGGTCCCTGGTGGCCCCCCTGCCCCGATTCTCCGGCTCCCCGATCTTTTTCTATTCCGGAAAAAATCTTTTTGGCTGTTTCATTCCATTTCGACTCCGTTCAAAATCCTCCTCTGAAAGGGGTCGCGGCCTCCCCCTTCCCACGGGGAGGGGGCTTGTGGGGCCCCTGGGGACCTCCTACCTTGGCTCTCAAGTCTCCTGATCTTCTTCCATTACAGAAAAAATCTTTTCGGGGATTTTATTCCGTTTGGACTCTGTTTCAAAATCTCCTCTGAAAGGGGTCAAAAACATGGAAAAAACAGGAACTGGCACTTGGCACTGAGTTAATAAGTTAGTCCCAAAAAATATATAAAAGGCATGCAAAACATCCAAAGTTTGACAAGATTATAGCATGAAACCATCAAAAATTATAGATACGTTGGAGACGTATTAGCCGCCACCAAAGAGTCATCTGTTGTGGGCGAGTCTCGGGACGCAGAGGGGCACTCAGAGGTAAATGATTTTTTCCTTCTTATTTTAAGACAGCCTGTACTCAAGGGTTGTCGTTTCCATTTTATAGGATGATGACATGGAGAGCCAAGATGAAGACATCGAGGTAATTTCCATTTCTTCTGACTCAAATTCTTCTCCTCCTAGGCCGGCAAGGCGAATTTGTAGAAAAGTTCCCCTGTCTCACCCAGACGCTCATCTTGATCCCAATTTGCTTTTGAAGAAGGCGAGTTTAACACCAAAACGTCACACTCGAAGCCATTCTGGTGATCTCTTGTCTAGGTTTCCTGAGAAGGCCGACCGCAAGCGACAAAGCGAGGTATGTGTTATACTAAATGTCCTTTACTGTGCGGATGATTCTCGTGACTTACACAATATTTTAAATCTTATGTACAATAGGTTTCACCTCCTTCATCTAGCGACTCAGCTGCTTCGGCTCTTCCCCTTTAATCCGCATCCAGGGGTAAGTCCACTTGCCAACATGTTCTTTGGATGCCAATGTTTCTATTTTAACATAATTACCACCCCTTGTAGGGCTCAAGCAAAGAAGAGGAAAACCGGCGAGTCATCATCCATTCTCAACATGGCTCACACAATAGGAATAAGTACTTCCATCCTAGAAGCTCAAGATGAGCTGGCTGAGACTCACGCCGAAGCTCCTAATGACTTCCCTGATATCCAGGATGAGCTACCAAGCCCGCAAAAGGAAACAACTGAAAATCCCAATGCAGCAAGCCCTCAAAAGGCGGCTGAAGACGTGATACGTGACCTAGATCCAGTCTTCATTGTTGGAACAGGTTACTCTAAACCTGCATCTGTAGTGTTGACCAAGCATGCACCCAAGGATGCCCCAATCCTTGTAGAGAAGGGCATGAACAAATTGAAGCTTCCCAACTTTGAGAAGCTGGAGTTTGATGAATTACATTCTGGCTTTTTGAGTCGCGTGGAGACGAGTCATGAAATGGAAAAAAGCCTGGTTAATATGATGAATAGAAAACATGAGGTATGATACCTGTTATCCTCCTTCATATGTACTCACTATAGGAATCAGCTTCTTTGCTGTCTGCCATCACAGACGGCAAAGACTAAATCCTGGACGGCAAAGACAATACCACAAACGGCAAAGATTCTCACGGCCGGCAAAATTTCTGCGTCAGCCTACGATGACATCGTACCTTCTTTGCCGTCTGTCCCCACAAAGCGGACGACAAAGATCTTTGTCATCAGCTTTCCATCGGAGCAGTCGGCAAAGTGCTCGAGACGGCAGCCGACAGGCTTTGCCTCCGTTAGGGGTTAACGGAGGCTTTGTCGTCTGCCTCCCCCTTATTCTTTGCCATCTGCCTCCCCCTTATTCTTTGCCATTTGCCTCCCCCTTATTCTTTGTCGTCTGTCTCCTCCTCCTCCCCCCTCCACTCTTTGCCGTCTGCCTCCTCCTCCTCCCCACCTTGGAGGCAGACGGCAAAGAGCCTATATAGACACCCTAGGATGCACAGCTGGGTGCCATGTGGCACCATTGCCATCAGCCAGCTGATGGCACAGGTCTTTGCCATCAGCTGGCAGACGGCAAAGAGCCCATATAGTACCTGTTTTTTTGTTTTATATTATTTCGCAGCACACACACACACACACACACACACATATATATATATATATTTGACAGCACATTTATATAATTCACCACACATATATGATATATAGTTCACCACACATATACTTGCCAACACATATATATAATTCACCACACATATATGATATACATATAAATCAATGTACATCCCCATATATCGAAAGAACCAACATACAAAGTATTGCACTGTTTATCCATATATACATATACATATAGTTCGACATTGTTCATCAACTCAAATGAAAACTAGATGATATACATATAAAGTTCATCCATCGACATTGTTCAACTCCATGAATGCCAGCTTCCATGCATGTAATATATCCAATCTGCAAAAATGTGAATAAGGAAGTCAGAAGAAGAACAAAATATGATGTTATTCAGCTAATTATGCCATTTTTAGCGGAAAACAAGCTAAGAATATAATATTCATGAGCAAACCAAGGTTCTTATGCCATTTTTAGCTTATTATGGCATTTTGGAGCTAAATGGGTTAATTATGTCATTGTTTGGGAAATCAAAGCAAGGATAATACGAAAGAGGAGAAGAAAGAGGAGGAGGAGGAGAAGAAGAAGAAATCAAGAAGAAGGAGGAGAAGGAGGAGGAGGAGGAGGAGGAGGAGAAGGACTAGAAGGTCCTTGGCCTTCTCCTCCTCCTTCTTCTTCTCCTTCTTCTCTTCATCTTCTTCTTTCTTTCTTTCTTTTCATTTTTCCTATTTATTCTCCTCTTCTCCTCTCGTTGAAGGTAAATTACCTAATTATGTCTTTTTGGAGCTATATGGGCTAACTATCCCATTTTAGAGGAAAACAAGCTAAGAATATAATATTCATGAGCTAACCAAGGTTCTTATGCCATTTTGAGCTTATTATGGCATTTTGGAGTTAAACGGGCTAATTATGTCATTGTTGGGGAAATTAAAGCAAGGATAATATGAAATAGGAGAAGAAAGAGGAGGAGGACGAGAAGAAGAAGAAATCAAGAAGGATAAGGAGGAGGAGGAGAAGGACTAGAAGGTCCTTGGCCTTCTCCTCGTCCTCCTTCTCCTTCTTCCCTTCTTCTTCTTCTTCTTCTTCTTCTTCTTTCTTCTCATTTTGCCTATTTCTTCTGCTCTTCTCCTCTTGTTGGAGCTAAATTACCTAATTATGTCTTTTTGGAGCTAAATGGGTTAATTATCACATTTTAGAGGAAAACAAGCTAAGTATATAATATTCATGAGCTAACCAAGGTTGTTATGCCATTTTGAGCTTATTATGGTATTTTGGAGCTAAATGGGCTAATTATGTCATTGTTGGTGAAATTAAAGCAAGGGTAATATGAAAGAGGAGAAGAAAGAGGAGGAAGAGGAGCAGAAGAAGAAATGAAGAAGGAGGAGAAGGAGGATAAGGAGGAGGAGGAGAAGAAGGAGAAGGTATTTTTCTTCTCTTCTTCTCTTCTTCTTCTTCTTCTTCTTCTTTTTCATTTTTCCTATTTCTACTCCTCTTATCCTCTTCTTGGAGCTAAATGATCTAATTATGTCTTTTTGGAGCTATATGGGCTAATTATGCCCTTTTAGAGGAAAACAAGCTAAGAATATAATATTCATGAGCTAACCAAGGTTCTTATGCCATTTTGAGCTTATTATGGCATTTTGGAGCTAAATGGGCTAATTATGAGTTCTTCTCTTCTTCTCTTCTTCTTCTTCTCTTCTTCTTCTCTTCTTATCTTCTTCTTTTCTTCTTCTCCTTATTATTATCTTCTCTTCTTCTTCTTCTTCTTCTTCTTCTTCTCCTCCTCCTCTTCTCCTCTGCTCCTCCTCCTCCTGTTCTTCTTCTTCCTCTTCTTTCTATTAAGCTAACTAACTAACTAACCTAACTAACTAAGCTAACTAAACCTATCGCTAAACCTATATAGCACTACAACAAAAAAATAACAAAAACGGAATCTATATCACTAAGTAACTAAAATATAGCTCCTTCTTTTCCTTTCTCCTCTTCCTTCTTCTCCTCCTCCTCCTCCTCTTCTTCTTCTTATCATCCTCCTCTCCTCTACTACTCTTCTTCTACTCTTCTCTTTTTCTTCTTCTTCTTCTTTCTCTTCTTCTTCTTCTTCTTCCTTTTATTCCTCTTCTTCTTCTTCTTCTCATTCTTCTTTTCTTCTTCTCCTCCTCCTCTTCTTCTTCATTTTCTTCTCATCTTGCACTAACCGAATTAACCTAAACTAGTAGTAACCTAATAAACTAACTATCTAAATTAACTATCTAATTTAAAAGAAAAAAACTGAAAAATAGGGTACCGGAGGCACTCACCGAAGTTGGGGATGGTCGGTGAGGGGAGGGGCGTCGCCGGGAACCGGTGAGGGGAGGGGCCTCCGCAGGGATCGGCTGAGGGGAGGGGCAGCACTGGGGTAGGTGAGGGGAGGGGGAGGCGCAGGGGGTGGCGCAGGGAGCCGGTGAGGGGAGTTGGCGGCGCCGGGGCAGGTGAGGGGAGGGGGCGGCGCAGGGGGTGGCGCAGGGGTCGGCGTAGGGGGCGGCGCAGGGATGGCCGGCCGCCAGTGGTGCAGGAGGGAGGCGCGCACGACGGTGGAGAGAGAGACAGAGTGGGGAGTGGGGTAGTGGAGCGAGGGGCTAGGGGGAGACGGCCGTTATAGGGACGTCAGCTTTGCCGTCTGCCCCCGGACGGCAAAGGGCCCCACGGCTGATGGCAAAGGCTAGGCGGACGGCAAAGAGCCCGTCCATTGGACCTGGCCAGGCCCAAGGTCTAGTGGGACCCATCTGCCCTCTTTCCCGTCTGCCCTAGGTCTCTTTGCCGTCCGCAGGTAGACGGCAAAGCCCTGGCCGATGGCAAACATTTTGTTTACCATCACTGAGCCCTTTACCGTCCGCTTTAGGTCAGCTGACGGCAAAGATCTTCTTTGCCATCAGCCAGCAGACGCCAAAGAGCTGGCTGATGGCAAATTACTAGATTCAAGTAGTGACTCCCATTAGCCCTCCAAAGGGCGAGTCGTCTTTGACGAGTCGAGCTTTGTACAAATTTTCAGCCTGCGGGCCGGGTCATCTTCTTTAAGGTGAGTCGCGTCTTTAGTTTTTTTTGAAGAAAGCTTCAACTTGTAGCCCCCAAGGGCCGTGTCATCTTCTTGAAGATGATCCGGGTATTTAGTTTATATTTGAAGAAAGCTTCAACCTGTAGCCTCCAAGAGCCGGGTCATCTTCTTGAAGATGATCCGGGTCTTTAGTTTATATGTGAAGAAAGCTTCAACCTGTAGCCCCCAAGGGCCGGGTCATCTTCTTGATGATGATCCGGGTCTTTAGTTTATATTTGAAGAAAGCTTCAACCTGTAGCCTCCAAGGGCTGGGTCATCTTCTTGAAGATGA
Source organism: Hordeum vulgare subsp. vulgare (assembly GCF_904849725.1). Classification (NCBI taxonomy): domain Eukaryota; kingdom Viridiplantae; phylum Streptophyta; class Magnoliopsida; order Poales; family Poaceae; genus Hordeum; species Hordeum vulgare. The sequence continues at coordinate 101,053,916 of NC_058524.1, read as the reverse complement.
TATGGATCTTTAGTTTATATTTTAAGAAACTTTCAACCTGTAGCCCCAAGGGCCGGGTCATCTTCTTGAAGATGATCCGGGTCTTTAGTTTATATTTGAAAAAAGCTTCAACCTGTAGCCCGCAAGGGGCGGATCATCTTCTTGAAAATGAGTCGGGTCTTGCTTTAAGGTATTACGACGGAAAAATTGAATCGGAGATTAGCTCCCAAGTGTCAGGGATATTGCTCGCAATCTGCATGAAACTTGTTATAACCGTCTGGTGTTTGCAGGAATCATTGAACCAGGCCGACTCAACCGTGTCCGGCCTGAGGCAAAGCTTAGCGTAGTAGCAAGATGCTCGAGCTAAGTTTGAAGAGAAGCTCCGCCTTGCATTGGTTGACATTGAGAAGATGAAGGTGGATCACAAGGAGCTGGAAGCAAAAGCCGAAGCTGAGCGAGCCACCTTGCTGAAAAGGGTGATCAAGCTGAGGAACAAACGAAGGTCGCCGTGCAGGAACTAACCGGGCTGAAACTTAATATCTCCAAAATGGCTAATGCCATGTTTGGTAAGTATCTGCCACTATCCTTACTTCCAAAGTCGTGTTGTACAACATTTCGGCAACTTATGATTGTGTACCCTTGCTGTAGATCCTCGATCCGCCAATCTCCATGATGATTGTGTATTGAAACTGAAGGCAATATATACCTTAATAGAGCAACTCTATACTGGCGGCGTGATGGCAATTAACGCCGTTATGGGCGACAAGGAGCCCGTAAAGTCAATAAAGTATATGCTGGGATGCTTGTCCATGCTGCCACCACAGATTGAAGAACTAAAAAGATTAGCCGCCCGGAAAGGAGTACTGACCACCCTGAGTCGGTGCTTAGCTTATGCTCCAGAGTATAAGCCGGAGGAGATAACTGGGGGATTTCCAGAATACAAAGATGACGAGTCAGAATATACTGAAGAGGATTACCATCACTGTGTGATGGAATCTCGCTTCGCGGCGACTCAAGTGGCAGCAACTCTGGACTTAACCAAGTATCAGGCGGCTTATAGTGAGCACAACAAGCGTGTTACTTCTCCCTCTTATGAAATCACAGTTCTGACTCCGCAGCGCCGTAAGCATCCTTTTGACTCTGATGCTGACCCGTCCACCATCTTGACCGACGAGGCTGAGTTTCATGCCTTAACCAATTGCAATTGGAAAAGGGCTGACTTACAGATCCAAGATGGCAAAAGCTCGATGCAGGATAATCACGAGGCCACTTGAACAAGGTGTCACTTGAAGACCGCCCATGGAGATCAATTCAGAAAATCCAGTGTCGGGTCATGTAGCATTTGATGGCCTTATAAGCCATGTAATAGGTTAGAGATGAAAACAGTATTGTGTTGCACCGTACCTTTGTTGACTGTGAAGTCTCACCCTTTTGTTACTATGAGCCGCCTTACTAGGTGTTTTTCCATGTCTTTTGCAAAATAATTATTCTTCATGTGGTTAGAAAATAAATAATGAGCCGGCTCAATGAGATGCGTCGGCTTAAGATGAGTTTTCAAAAACTCTAACTATACTACAAAGATACTTTGTAGCCATAAAGGTTGCCGGCTCAATGAGTCACGGCAGGGTAGGATGAGCTTGCAAGGCTCTAGTGCTACCCCAGAGAGGGTTTTGCAACAGCCTTAGTTGTTTAGAGCTGCTGATCACGCGCGAGTCAAGCTTCAGTGCAGCAGGTTCAGTGAACCCATGGTTTGTCTATTTTCCATATGCAGGCTCCCGCAGGCACCCTTCATGTTTTAACCAAGGCAAGTTCGGGGTCCAGAACTGGATTGACTCACCAAGAGTACATGGGACCATAGGGCGATTCGCCAAACATACAATACTGTATAACCATTGTAATGTGTAAATTTTTCGCTGGCCAAGAGGTTATTCAGGATGAATTCGGTGAGTAGAAGCCCCCAAGTGACCTATGATTAGGGAAAAGTCGGACATAGGATTGCAGAAGCGTTTACGCTCTTACTGCAAAACGACTTGGGAACTAGTAGCCCCCAAGTAAGCCGACTTAATTCTTGAAACCATATAAGGCGCCCATATTTGAACCGTGCAACGTGGCAACTTTGGTCCTCTTTGGATTACAGTATCCAGTTTTGAAATAAGTGCAGCGTGGCGACTTATGCTCTTTGATACTGATAGCGTCCATGCTTGGACGGCTTGTGAAACAATAAAGACGCATGCTCTCAAGAAGCTCGAACGGCACATGCCCCGAATTTCGTGGGCGCCGGCTTTATTGCTATATATATATAAACAAAGTACAAGGAATAAACTATGTACAATGATAATGACCCAATGGATCTAAGTGTAATAAGGCCGCAAGTGGGCAATGTTCCAAGGTCGGGTTGTTTCAACATCTGTTGTTGGCCTATCTGGACGAAGATCCACCAGGCAGTAAGAATCTTTATGAAGACTTTTGCTGACGACAAACGGCCCTTCCCATGGGGGGATAACTTATGCATACCAGTATGATCTTGAATCAATCGGAGCACTAAGTCGCCCTCCTGAAGGACTCAGCTTCTGATTCGGCGGCTATGTTAGCGTCGCTAGTCTTGTTCGTAAATCACCGACCGTGCTGCTGCTAGGTCATGCTCCTCCTCCAAAGCATCCAACGAATCTTGACGCGCCATCTCATTGTCCTCCTCAACATAAGCAGCGACTCGCGGTGAGTCGTGCCTAATGTCACTTGGTAAAACCGCCTCGGCTCCGTAGACCAAGAAAAAGGGCGTGTAACTAGTGGATCTGTTAGGGGTAGTCCTTATGCTCCACAGAACAGAAGGGAGCTCTTTAACCCAACAACCCGGGTTGTGTTCCAGAGGAACCATGAGTCGCGGCTTGATCCCTCGCAAGATTTCTTGATTCGCCTTTTCCGCCTATCCATTGGATTGGGGATGCGCAACCACACAGACATCAAGACGGATGTGCTCTTTTTTACAAAATTCTTGCATGGCGCCTTTGGATAAATTAGTACCATTATCAGCGATGATACTATCAGGATACCCGAAGCGGAAAATCAGCTTTTTGAGGAACTTGACGGCCGTATCTGCACCGCAACTGCTAACTGGCTCTACTTCAACCAACTTGGTAAATTTGTCAACCGCCACTAGTAGGTGAGTATTTTTGTTGGAAGACATCTTGAAGGGACCAACCATGTCGAGCCCCCAGACCGCAAAAGCCATGTAATTGGGATCATCCGCAACTCTTGAGTAGGCACATGCAACTGACGCCCAAATTTTTGACACCCGTCACATCTGCGCACTATGTCCTCAGCATCTGCGTGAGCCATCAACCAATAGAATCCATGCCTAAAAGCCTTGGACACCAAACAGCATGACCCGGCATGATGACCACAATCGCCAGCGTGGATCTCATTAAGGATCACACGTCCTTCTTCGGGCAAGACGCATCTTTGAAAGATTCCAGAAGTGCTTCGTTTGTGCAACTCGCCCTTATGTATGACCATGGACTTGCATCACCGGATAATTTGGCGGGCCAGCAACTCATCAGTAGGTAACTCGCCACATGCCAAATAAGCCATGTACGGGACCGCCCAATCCGGAGTGGCATGAAGAGCCGCCACAAGTTGAGACTCCGGGTCAAGGACCTCTATATCCTCTTCAGAAGGCAATTTCACTAATGGGTTATGCAAAATATCCAAAAATACATTGGGAGGAACCGGCTTGCGCTGCGACCCGAGTCGCGAAAGCGAATTAGCTGCTTCGTTGAGCCGGTGATCAGTATGATCAACTTGATAACCATGAAAGTTACCCGCCACGTCTGATACAACACGTCTGTAAGCCGCCATCAAAGGATCCCTGGAATCCCACGTTCCGGAAACTTGTTGCGCCACCAGATCCGAGTGTCCCAACCAACTAACTCGGCTGAGGTTCAACTCTTTGGCGATCCTAAGCCCATGGAGCAAAGCTTCGTACTCTTCTGCAATGTTAGTACATGGGAACATGAGCCGGAGGACGTAGGAAAACTTGTCACCCTGCGGGAAAGTTAGTACCATGCCAGCCCCCGAGCCTTCGAGCTACCTAAACCCGTCAAAGTGTATAGTCCAATATGTGTGATCAGGTTTGTCTTCTGGAATCTACAGCTTGGTCCAATCGTTGATGAAATCCACTAAGGCCTAAGACTTGATGACCGTGCGGGGCATATACTTACACGTGGTGAGGACAAAGCTCGATAGCCCACTTAGCAATCCTCTCGGTTGCTTCACGGTTTTGTATGATGTCGCCAAGTGGCGCGAAACTGACCACCATGATCGGATGCTCCTGGAAGTAGTGCTTCAGCTTCCGACTTGCCATGAAGATCCCGAAAACCAGGTTCTGCCAGTGTGGATAACGTTGTTTGGAGAGGGTTAAAACTTCGCTAACAAAGTATACTGTCCTCTGGACCGGATACTCCTTTCCTTATTCTTTGCGCTCAACAACCACTACCACACTTACTGCTTTAGAGTTAGCAGCAATGTACAGGAGCATAGGCTCTTTGTCAATGGGAGCGGATAAAATGGGCGGCTCAGCCAATTGCTTCTTCAAGGCCTCAAAGGCTTCGTTAGCTGCGTCCGTCCACACAAAACGTTCTGTTTTCTTGAGCAGCTGATAAAGGGGAATGGCCTTCTCCCCAAGGTGACTTATGAAACGACTCGAAGCCACAATACGACCCACCATACGCTGACTTGGTTGATATTGGTCGGCTTGCCAAGTGAGGTAATCGCCTTAATTTTGTCCAAGTTGGCCTCAATGCCTCGCTGTGACACCAAGAAGCCCAATAACTTCCCCGCATGGACACCGAAGGCACACTTGGTCGGGTTAAGCTTCATCTGATACACGCGGAAGTTGTCAAACGTTTCTTTGAGATCCTCCAGAAGTGATTCTTTCTTCTGGGATTTCACCACTATGTCATTAACATAGGCATGAACGTTGCGTCCAATCTGGTTGTGTAGGCAATTCTGGATACAGTGCTGATAAGTCGGCCCTGCACTCTTGAGCCCAAATGGCATGGAGACATAGCAAAAAGCGCCAAAGGGAGTTATGAAGGACGTCTTCTCCTGATCCTCCAAAGACATCTTGATCTGGTGATAACCTCAGTATGCATCCAAAAAACGCAATCGCTCGCAACCCATCATAGAGTCGATGATTTGATCGATACGAGGGAGAGCAAAAGGGTCTTTCAGGCAGGCCTTGTTAAGGTCAGTGTAGTCAATGCACATACGAAAGGTGCCATTCTTCTTGAGGACCAAAACTGGATTGTCCAACCACTCTGGGTGAAAAACCTCCACAATGAACCCAGCAGCCAAGAGTCGAGCTACCTCTTCTCCGATTGCTTTACGCCATTCCGCGTTGAAATGACGAAGGTACTGCCGAACCGGCTTCATCTTGGGATCTATATTAAGGTGGAGCTCAGCAATATCTCTCGGTACACCTGGCATGACAGAAGGTTTCCATGCAAAGATGTCCCGATTCTCACGGATAAATTCGATGAGTGTGCTTTCCTATTTGGGATCCAGACCCGTCCCAATAGTGAATTGCTTGGAAGAGTCGCCACGCATGAAATCAACCAGCTTAGTGTCATCTGTAGGCTTGAACTTAAGGGGCGGCTCTGAATCGATTCTGGGCTTCTTGAGTGGGTTCATGTCCGCCGGGTCAACATTGGCTTGATGAAACTTGAGTTCCTCAGCTGTGCAAACCGACTCAGCATAAGCGACATCTCCTTCTTCGCACTCTTGAGCTATCTTCTGATCTCCACTTATCGTGATGGTTCCTTTAGGGCCTGGCATTTTGAGATTAAGGTAGACATAACATGGGCGGGCCATGAAATGGGCGTAAGCCGGCCGACCAAAAAGCGCATGATAAGGGCTCTTGATCTTGACCACCTCAAAGATGAGAGACTCGCTACTATAGTTAGACTCGGTGCCAAAGCCACATTAAGTTTAATCCGCCCAACAGGATATGCCTACTTACCCGGGACGATGGCATGGAAGACCATAGAGGAAGGCATCAAGTCGCCTTCAGATAAATTCATTCTTCGGAAAGTGTCATAGTATAAGATGTTGATATTGTTGCCATCATCCATGAGGACTTTGGAGAGGGTATAGCCCCCCACATGTGGTGCCACAACCAATGCTAAGTCGCTAGGGTTATCAACCCGGGGTGGGCGAGCCTCTCTACTCCAGATAATAGGCTGTTCAGACCAGTTGAGATACCTAGGGGGCGCCGGCTTCGTGACGCTCAGGGTTCTATGTTTAACCTTCGTGTCCCTTTTGCAAGTATTGGTGGTAAACTCGGGATACTGTCCATTGTTCAACTGCTTGGGGTTGTTCTAGAAACCGTTGTTATCATTCTGCTGTTGAGAGCCGCCCTGGTGAAGCTGCTGCTGAAAAACACCCTGCGCATTATATTGCTGGCTATTCTGGACCGGATACGGCCCAGCGTTGGAATGTGACCCGCCCTGAGGACCAGGTTTGGGGAAACCGCCAAACGGAATCCTGTGTGAGCCGTCCGATCCAAATCCGTCTGGGTGTCCACCAGCACCTCCTCCCTGGTTGTTCTTGAGCGCCTCGGCACGGAACTCCTACATCACATAGGAGTCTTCCCCAGAATGAGTGGCTGGACCTTCCACCGTGGTATGTTGTGGGCACGGGCCCTTGAGCATCTCGTGATAGTTGCGTGGCTTTTTCCCACTGAAACCCCTTTTCTTCGGATGTTGGTTCCCGGTCCCAGTGTTAGTATTGGCGACGAATTCAGTGGCACCTTCCTGCTGGCTTTTCTTCCCTTGCCCCCCGGGGTTGTAGTTACCTCGCCCCTGGTTCTGAGACTGGCCTTTGGATGATTCTACTGTTCTAGAACTGCTGGTTTAATCATTGTCCTCCCCGGGATATTTGGTATCATCTGACTCGGCGTACCTAGTGAGGGTGTCCATCAACTCGCCCATATCGTGCAGTTTCCGCTTGAGTCACCCAAGCTTCAACACCAAGGGTTGGTAGTGACAGTTTTTCTCCAAGATCAGCATGGCGTGAGCCGCCGAGATACCATCCGATGAATGGATTACCTATGCAACCCGCGGCGTCCAATGATGGGCCGACTCATCTGGGCGTTGGATACAGTGTTGTAAGTCGACAATAGTCATCGAGCACTTGCAGAGGTTCCTCTAAAGCTCTTGAGAAAACGCTCTTTCAACTTGGCCCAGGTGTTGATCGAGTTGGGCGGCAGGTTCTTCAGCCAAGTGTGTGTCGTCCCTTCGAGCATCATTGTAAAGTACTTGCCACACACCACGTCGTTAACATCTATCATATCCATCGCAAGCTCGTAACTTTCAATCCATGATCCTGGCTGAAGGTCCGGCATGCAATTGGGAACCTTGCGCGGACCCTTAAAATCCTTGGGCATACGCTCATTGCGGAGGGCGGGTGACAGACACGAGATCCCTATGTTCCTGCCTCCTGACTCGCCGTGCGCGGGGGAAGGCGGCACATAAGCCGGATAGCCTTGGCCCACCGCAGCCGCCATCTCCGTCAGACGGGCGGCTCGTGCTACATCCATGAGGTCCTAGGCACGGGTGTCTGGCAGCCCAGGCGGGTTGATTTGTGGGGGTCGACGCCGTTCACTGCTGGACACTGCAGACGGTCGTCATGCCGACTCCTGGTATGACTTGCGTGAGGCATGGAGTGCAGCCGATCACGACTATACGAGTACTGCGCGTGTTGGACCACTGCCGTTTTCAACATCTCGATGGTGTTCCATGCCTCCACCTTAGATAGAGAGTTTCCATGGATGGGAAGAGACTCTAGGTTGCGGTCGCAGCCAATACATTGTCAACGGGGTTAGAAAAGTGACCCTGCGGCGTCTGGAAGCATGTCGGCTGGGCCGACGCCGGCTGAGGCGAATGTGGGTTGGGCGTCGGCTGAGCTGGGTCGACATGCTGAGTAACTCGCCATGGCTGGTTAGGTTCCATCCTAGGGGTATGTGCGCTGTCAATGAGTCGAGTAGGATTTAGATCAGCTGGTAGGCGATTGCGATGCCTCCTCTGGTGAACCACATCGGAAGTGCTATATTGTCGTTAAAGCCGCCATCCCTGAACCATTAGCCGCTCTGTCTCTGCGGTGATCTAGGCCCGTTGGGTCGCCATCCTGGTGGCCTCGCCTTCGATCTAGCGTTAGATCTTGGCCATCTCCTCCCTCAGCTTCGCTAACTCGGCGTTGACCTCTTATTGGTTCTCCGCCGTCACGGCAACTGTCGTGAGCTTAGCCATCTCTGCCACTAGATCCACCATAGCTTGAGCCAGAGTATTCCCTTATCCGCTAGCTTTGTTGTTGCCGACCGCGGTCGGCTGAGCCACAGCTGCTCGTGCCATGTAGATGGCGACCTGACGATGGGGTCCTTGGAAATGCTCGGAAATTACCGCCTCAGGCAATCCCCCAAGCCGCCCTTCATGGAGAGGGTAGATTGAATCCGTGTCACCGATGGACGACTCATCGTCCGAGTTGACAGGGGTGTTCTCTTGGATCACCGTATCATCCAAAAGGTCGATCCCCTGCGTAAAACCAACAAAGGCATGGCGTGTCCTGACGTGACGTTTGGTGGGTTGGGTGAACCGGGCCGGCTCGACGATGTCGGTGAATATGTCCAGCTCAGGTACGGGAGCCCCAAACTTGCCAATGAAAACATAAATCTTGCCGAAGGGGACCCTGTACCCAGATTTGATCGAATCGGCGCCAGGCCCCCACTGAGAGTTGTCGATGTAGTACTTTCCGCGGCGGCTCTTAGTCATGAGGCCGACCGCGTAGGTCCCAAACTCTAGAAGGGCTCCCTTTGAGAACTCAACTCCACGGTGCGCGCCGACTGTCATGGTTTTGTCACGGCAGATGTCGTCGTGAAAGGACTTAGAGATGGAACCATCGCACCTTGCTCGCGACTCAAAGGGGTTGAGCGGAAGCGAGACTCGGGTTTACCCACGTTCGGCCCCTCCGATGGAGGTAAAAGCCTATGTCCTGCTTTGTGTATATTTGATGGTGAAATAAACTACAAGGGTGCGTAACTCATGTGACCTAGCTCTCGATGGATTGTAACTTAATCTTTCTACCCTCGAGACTCGCCTTTATATATAGGTCGAGTCCCTAGGTTTACAGGAGTCCAGGTCACATCATGAATCGTGACCCGATATATCTCTAACCCTACGTGTCCCTCAAGTAAGGAAACTTCCCAGCGAGTCTTCCTCTTCTTGGGCCTTGAGTCGCCATCAGGGCTCATGGGCTGAACCGACTCTCTCTATGAAGATCACCTCACGCCTCCTGTGTTTTGGTCTAAGTCCATCTTGAAGCACGAACGCTGAATCACCATGAACCTGACCCGGCCCAATAGGGCGGGTCACACAGCAGGTAATATCCCCAACAGGGCTCATCTTCCATTGGTGAGAATGGTGATTCTGGGAGTCTTGCCACAATTGTTGGAAAGGGACTTGCATAGAGTCAGGAGCAGTATCCAGCACATCTAGCCTTGAAGGAGTGCTAACGTCCACATACTCATTGTCTTCATGCAGTGGCGATGATACCAGTGGTGCATCCAGCTGAGGTATTGCGTCAGTCTCTCTTTGAACATTTACTTCAGGAGAATCAATGCCTTCAGTTGCGATTGTGTCAAATCAAGTGCATCGTCAGTCGTCGGAGCCTTTGTGTTAGCAAGGTCATGTAGAAATACTTGTCTCTCAACATTTTTTGAGGTGGGAGGAGCCATGGAGATTGGCGTCACAAGGAGGGGCTCCTCACGAGTAGGTGGTGTGCCAAATGGATCTGGAGGGGGTTTCGTCACTAGGGAAAAACCCGAAGACTTTGTCTTCTTAGTCTTGAGGCTTTTGAATGGCTGGCCTTCATAAGAAGGTGCACACTTGCATTCCCTGGCTTTAGATTTACCTTGCTTGGTCTTCTTCCTAGTTACAGCAGTGGAAGTATGGGGCGTTCTTGTGCCAAAGAAGCCAGTGGGGAAGACAATGTCGGGCATGTCTTAATGTATTGAGGAAGCCTAGCTCGAAGACGCAGAACCTTGCCATGATCATTTAATGATTCTAGGGTCTAGGGCAGGTTGAACAAGTGCTTTTCGTTTCAGCATCTCATTCTGAGCCTTAACCATGTGCGCATATTTGATCTTTAGACGCTCAAGGGCACCTTTGACAACAACACAATGCTTATCAAATTCAGCCTTCTTTTCTTTCATGAAGAGCTGATATCCTTGTATCTGACTAGCTATGATCTTGCGCATATTTCACATGAAGAGATCCTTTTCATGGCGAATTTTTTCACGCTGCTACACAACCTTTTGAGCAACTATGGGTTCTTCACTCACCAGCCCTTGGAATGTGATGCTAAGTCAAATGGGGATATGGAGAGCATTGATGGTAAGCGAGGGATGAGTAAACCATTCATCAATGAACTAGTCTATGATTTTTACATCAATGAGAGGCAAGTCTTCGAGACGCTTTTACTCTTCCTCTTTCGGCTGAATCAACATTACCACAGCTTCATCATCATACTCATCATCAGACAGCTCAATCATATTAGCAGCATCCACCAAGGAGAGGGATGGATTCGGCCCACGAGTAGCAACATGGTTTTGCTTCACTCTCCTACTAATGCTATATTCTTCCTCAGTGTCAGCTGCTACAGTGATGACCCAGAAGTATAAGGGGTCAATCTAGTCCTTTCAGTAAGTAAGAGTGCCGAACCCAACGAGGAGCAGAAGGAAATGATAATCGATTTTCAGCAAGGTAATTTCCGCAAGCAGTGAAATAGTGGTAACAAGTTGTTTGATAGCAAGATAATTGTAGAAAGTGACAAGTAGAAATAGTAAAAATAGGTCCAGCAAAGTATCCCAATCCTTTTGTGGCAAAGGACAGGCCAGTACAATTTCTTAGGCAAAGCTTTCTTGAGGGCACATGGGAATTTCATCCAGTCACTTTCATCATGTTGGGTTAATTCACGTTCGGTATTTTGATAAATTGATATGTGGGTGGACCTGTGCTTAGATGTTGTTCTTACTTGAACAAACCTCCCATTTATGATTAACCCTACCGCAAGCATCCACAACTACGATAAAAGTATTAAGAATAAATTTTAATTATAGCATTTAACATAGGGATCCAAATCAGCCCCTTACGTAGTAGTGCCTAGATTGTTATTTAAGTTTCTGTCACTCTCGGAACCCACCCTATAATCACTACACCACAATGCATTCCCTTAGGCCCAAAACATGGTGAAATGTGATGTAGTCGACGTTCGCATAACACCACTAAGGGAATCACAACATACATATTATCAAAATATCGAACGAATATCAACTTCACATGACTACTTGCAATATGATTTCTCCCATGGCCTCAAGAACAAAAGTAACTACTCACGAGTGATAACCATGTTCATCATCAGAGAGATATTATATAACATAATGAATTTGAACATATGATCTTCCACCAAATAAATCATAAAGCATTAACTACAAGATGTAATCAACACCACTAGACACACCCAGGTACCAATCCGAGGTTCCGGTACAATATTGAGTACAAGAAATGAACTAGGATTTTAAGAGGAGATGGGGCTGGTGAAGATATTAATTAAGATTTGCCTCCCCAAGATGAGAGGGTCGTTGGTGATGACGATGGCATCGATTGCCACCTCCGAGGGGGAAGTTCCTCCGGCGGAATCGCTCCACCAGAGGGTAAAAGTGCTCCTGCCCAGGTTCCGCCTCGATACGACGGTGCTTCGTCCTGAAAGTCCTCTCCTTAATTTTTTAGGTCGAAGGACAATTTATAACAAAAGATGCGCACCAGAGGTGGGCTAGGTGGCCCACTAGATATGAGGCTGCGCCGGGTATGCGTGGCGCGCCCTAGTGCGTGGTGCCCCCCACCCTCCGACACTTCTTTGTTATAGTATTTATTATTTACTGTAAAACATATCTTCGTAAATTTTCAGCCCAATTGGAGATGTGCAGAATAGTTATTTCCGACGTACCTATTTTAGGTCCAGAATTCCATGTGTTGGCATTCTCCCACTTGATGTAAGCCTTGCATACTATAAGAGAAAAGGCATTACAATTACTCCACCAAGTGGCAAAATGCATAAAAAAACTATAAATAACAGTAATTAAATATGAGGCAAGATGGACGTATCAACTCCATCAAGCTTACACCTCGCTTGTCCTCAAGCGAAAGCCGATAGTGAAAATCATGTCCACATGCTTTGAGAGAGAGGTGTCGATAAAAACAAAATACGGACATGGCAGCATCATGCTCATTATTATAATAGCCAATAAAACTTTATTAAATACTTCATCACGGCATTCTCACCATACAACTTTTATCATAAAGATTCCTTATAAACAATTAGCAATTCATCACAACATTGAAGTAAGAAGCATAAACTCTATTGAAAACTAACAAACTATGTTCTGAGTTAACTTTGCAACACAATTCATCATATTTTCAGGAAGGGTCACATTTTAGAGCTTTTTAGAAAGTCTACATACTCAACCATCATTTAGTCTTCTATGATGGCTAACACTCACCGTATACATATGAGCAAAAGGTTTCAACCGGACACATAGAAAGATAGGGGCTTATAGTATTGCCTCCCAACATATTCACTCAAGGGTGATGTCAACAATAATAACTCATGGCCACCCACATTCAGCTAGATATATATGTTTAAATCTTTCCCCACCAGGTGATGCTTGCCAAAGAGAAGATATAGGACGTAGAGGAAAATACTTTGAATTTTGCACGAAAGTAAGTACGTAAAGGTAAAAGATAGGCCCTTCACAGAGGGAAGCATAGGTTGCCATGGACTTTTTGGTTGTATACTAAATCTCTCAGTGAAAACGAACGTCATGTTATATTGCCCCTTGTGATGGCAACCTTTATTATGCAGTCCGTCGCTTTTATTATCGCCATCACAAGTTTGTACAATGCTTAATTTCCCTTAGACTAAATGATCAAACATGTTAAAAAGTAATTTTTATTGCTTTGTGCACTGATGACAACTTACTTGAAGGATCTTACTCAATCCATAGGTAGGTATGGTGGACTCTTGAAACATGTGTTTAAGGTTTTGGATTCACAAGTAGTATCTTTACTTAGTGTGGAGTGTTTGGCTAGCAAAGGTATTAAGCAAGCACCAAATTTTAGAGGATATATACCAATATATCTTCTATGTGAATGTGACTAAGCATAAATCATTATGTTGTCTTCCTTGTCCAATGTCAACAGTTTCGGCATATTATAATTAATGGGGGGTCACAATCATAAAAGATGTCAAGTATAGTATATTTGCATGTAAATCTTCTCTTCCTTTATTAATTATTTCATGTGTTGCATAACCGACCAATGTTATGTTTGTCAAATTTTTTTTAAAAAAATCCACTTATACTTTTCCTTATGTGATGTCACTACTTACTATAAGATTGGCATCTGATAATTTTCATTATTTTATTTATTTTGATTGCAGCAAGAAAGTAAAGGAGCAAAACTCAAACTAAACTTTATTATATAACTCTCACTCGATTAACTAGACACTACTAGAATTCAGTTTTTTGCCGCGTGCCAAATCTTTGTCAACTGATGGCTGATGGCAAAGAGTGTCTTTGTCGCCAGCTGCCACAAAGCAGACGGCAAAAACTGGCTGATGGCATAGAATGTCTTTGTCATCAGTCACTTCTTTGCCATCAGCCGTAGACGGCAAAGATTAGGACAGCAGACGGCAAAGCTTTGGACTTGGCCCACCTGGCCGAGGGGATGTTAGGTCAAACTACAGTCGCTTCTTTGTCGTCTGCTAGCGGATGGCAAAGAGCATGGAGGAAGACGACAAAGAGTCTAGACACTTTGCCGTCTGCCAGCACACGGCAAAGCCTTAGTATTCTGTAATGGTCGTCCCGCCCCCACCCTGGCCCTCTCTCTCTCTCACTACTCTGTAACGGCCATCCCTCCTTCTCTTCTTCTCTTCCACTCCTCCCCCGCCACCCACCGCCGCCACCACCGTCGCGCCGGCGCCCCCGGCGCTGCCCCGGTGCCCCACAGCCCCGCCACCGCCGCCCCACCTCCCCCTCCCTCCCCCCCGGTGCCCCACAGCCCCCCGGCGCTGCCGCCCCACAGCCCCAACACCCTCGCCGCCACCCCGCCGCCCCAACACCCCCGGCCCCACTGCCCACGATGCCACAGCCTCCCCTGACGGTGAGCCCCCACACCCCCACCCCTATATATGGATGTGTGAGTCTGATTGCTTTGCTAGTTGTGGATTGTGATAGCCCCTTCGGTTAACAAATTGTGTGGCATGCTGGCAAGAGCTATCGGTGAAAATGGATGGATCGATGGGTGAACAATGTCTTTGTGGCACGATATTTTCTACTCCCTAGGTCCCAAAATATAAGATCTTTTTTTACACTAGGGAGTAGCTTGTTATCATAGCTCCTCATGAATCATGGGACTGGATGACCAAAGAGTTGTGTTGTATTTCCATAAAAAATTGTCATTTGACAATACAAATTGGCATAGATTGCATACACTCTATATAGAAATTTTCATTCCATCATTCTGAAAATGACACTCAAAATGTTCTTCGAATTGCTTGGAATATATATATTTTGTTGAGATTTGGTAATCCGGAATATGAATATAAGATCGAAAAATGTAAATACATATGCTTTATTGAACTTGATTATAAATTTTTGTAAAATATTTATAAAGTATAGTATGTAGCATTTTCCATGCATGTTGAGAGAAATATAAGTAGTGGAGTTCATGAGGTGGTATGTATGGTCAAGTGACATGTGTTCATATTGAGACAAATAAAAATAGTATTGCAAGGATCAACTATATATATATATATAGTATTGCAGGGATCAACTATATATATATATATATATATATATGCACCCTAGCTGCATATAGGTGGTTACTAAAAAAACAATTTTAGGAATTATAACATATCGCTTGTTTTAAAATTATGGCAAAGAAATTGAGATCAGTGGCAAATCTAGAAAAAAATGGAGGGGGGGCTGAGCTTCCTTAGAAGTGCAAATATGTATTAGGCTGAGCTAAAAAATGACTAGATTGGACATTGAGACTAGTATTAAAAATTATTTTAGCAGTGCTGGAGGGAGGGCGACTCAATCTCAAGGGAGCCCTCTAGTTGGGTTTATAAGGCGGGCACGTGTTTTTAGGTTGTCAATTTGACTAGGGAAACATACGTTATATTTTACACTAATATATTTTTAGATTAGTTGTCAAATTATGACTCTAACCATATAATTTTTTATGCATATTATATATTTTTCATTAGTTAAATAAAAGTCCTAAAACCTCATGCGTGACTTATAAACCCAATCGAGATGCAACCTCCGCTCTAGGTATAAATGTGCAACTAATACCATCCAATAGAGATGAAGAAAATAACAAAAATAATTTCAAAACATTGACATAAGATTTGGAGTTCAAACTAGATACACATGCTCCAGTAAAAAAAGTTATGATGTAATCATTGTGAATAGTTAATGGATACTACTCATAGCAGATTTTAGTTTCTTGGCAGATTTTAGTGATGATGATTACAGAACTTATGCCATGAGGCTCGGCCGCAGGCTATTCGAGGCTACTACGCCACGCGTGGTATTAATAAGCATAAGGAGTGACGCGGAAAGCATCTGAAGAAGGAGCAGTACATGAAGGTAATTACCTATTCTTAAGGCCTTCTACGTAGTTTTCCTGATTTGATTCATAGGCGTAGCGCTCAAAATTCTTTCTAACAACTTGTAGGTGCCCCCGAAATGGTGTGCGGATAAGATGGATTGTTGGGAGGCGTTGGTGGATGAGTGGTGCACACGGAACTGGCGAGCCGTCCACGAGAATGCGAAGGATCGGCGTAGCCAAATGGTTGGTGTGCCACACCATCAAGGCAACGCCAACTTACTTCAGTTCGAACGAAACTGGGTATGTGGTTTCCTTCATGATTCATGGAATTCATTCTTCATGCTAGCTTGAGCCTCTTACTAATACTTTGTTCCTCTCTTCTAGGCACATCACAATAAGATGGAGATGCCACACTTGTACGACCTTTATGGCATGTCCCATAGTGCCTCCTACAAGAAGGCGAAGGCATTCTCTGAGTCTGACCTGGATGATCCAAATAACTTCACCAACATATCATCCCACCACAAGCTCGTGACATACTGGGACACGGGGAAGGCTAGGGAAGGGGAGGACTTTACCCCCAGCCAGGAACCTTTGGATCCAGAGCAGGTGATGATATCTGGTAGCGGGAGGCCCCATGGCTCGATAGCCATTGGAGATGGGATAATACTTGTCCACTCACTCCCGGGAGATCAAGGTGCGCCAGTCGAGCTCCTGTCCTGAGATAACGCCTCGTCCATGGCCAGTCTATCTTGCCATCGAGGTTAGTCGTACGGACTGAGAAAACTTTCATCCATTTCATTATGTGTGTGACCATCGATCATTATTGTGGTAACGAGGAATGGTGTTGCAAGATGCTCTTCAGAAAGAGAGAGCGACAAACCAGGCTGCTCTTGAGAAAGAGAGATTGGCAAGCCAGGCTGCTCTTCAGGTTGCTCTTGAGGAGAGGGACCAGACCACGACACGATTGATTGAGGAGGAGAGGGCCCGGAATGACGCGGGTCAACGGGCCATGTACGAGCTTTTTGTGGTAAGTTTTTTTCACATTAGCCAAATCATGTGTGTAATGTATGTTTCATTACTAACTAATACGACCGACTCTTCACAGTATGTGCGAGAAGAACGGTCGAGTCCCTCCGCCGATGCCCGTCTTCTCTGTGATTGGCACGGTGAGTTTCATTTTAGTGGTCATTATAAACAAGTATTAACAATTGAGTGTCATCATGCAAACTAAGTCATTGCAAAATAACTCCCGAGCGGCATCGCACTACACTTCTCTGGGGCAACCGTCTCCAAACGAAGCCACCGCAAGCAACCCTGGTGTTTCTCCTCCTTGATGACCACGACGGTAAGTTTTCTCTAGTTCATTTTTGACATAATTAGATAATTTAGCTCCAAGAAGACGAGAAGAGGAGAAGAAATAGGAAAAATGAAAAGAAGGAAGAAGAAGAAGAAGAGAAGAAAAGGAGAAGCAGGAGAAGGACAAGAAGGACAAGGAGGAGAAGGTTTCTCCTCCTTCTCCTTCTTCTTATTATTCTTGATTTCTTGTTCTTCTCCTCCTCCTCCTCTTTCTTGTCCTCTTTCTTATTCTCCTTACCTTATTTTCCCCAACAATGAGATAATTAGCCCATTTAGCTCCAAAATGACATAATAAGCTCGAAATGCCATAAAATCCTTGGTTAGCTCATGAATATTATATTCTTAGCTTGTTTTCCTCTAAAATGACATAATTATCCCATATAGCTCCAAAAAGACATAATTAGATAATTTCGCTCCAAGAAGAGGAGAAGAGGAGAAGAAATAGGAAAAATGAAAAGATGGAAGAAGAAGAAGAAGGAGAAGCAGAAGGAGGAGGAGGAGATGAAGGAGAAGGAGGAGGAGGAGAAGAAGGAGAAGGACGAGAAGGTCACCTTCTCCTCCTCCTCCTTCTCCTTCTTGATTTCTTCTTGTTCTCCTCCTCCTCCTCTTTCTTCTGCTGTTTCTTATTCTCCTTACCTTATTTTCCCCAACAATGACATAATTAGCCCATTTAGCTCCAAAATGACATAATAAGGTCAAAATGGCATAAAAACCTTGGTTAGCTCATGAATATTATATTCTTAGCTTGTTTTCCTCTAAAATTACATAATTAGCCCATATAGCTCCAAAAATACATAATTAGATAATTTAGCTCCAACAAGAGGAGAAGAGGAGAAGAAATAGGAAAAATGAAAAGAAGGAAGAAGAAGAAGAAGAAGAGAAGAAGAAGGAGAAGCAGGAGGAGATGAAGAAGGAGGACAAGAAGGAGAAGGAGGAGAAGACCTTATCCTCCTTATCCTTCTCATTATTCTTCTTCTCCTCCTTCTTCTTGATTTCTTCTTCTCCTCCTCCTCCTCCTATTTCTTCTCTTTCTTATTCTATTTACCTTATTTTCCCCAACAATGACATAATTAGCCCATTTAGCTCCAAAATGACATAATAAGCTCAAAATGGCATAAAAACATTGGATAGCTCATGAATATTATATTCTTAGCTTGTTTTACTCTAAAATGACATAATTAGCCCATATAGCTCCAAAAAGACATAATTAGATAATTTAGCTCCTACAAGAGGAGAAGAAATAGGCAAAATGAAAAGTAGGAAGAAGAAAAAGAACAAGAGAAGAAGAAGGAGAAGGAGGTGGAGGAGAAGAAGGACGAGAAGAAGGAGAAGGAGGAGAAGACCTTCTCCTCCTTCTCCTCTTTCTCCTTCTTCTTCTTCCTCTTCTTCTCCTGCTTCTTGATTTCTTCTTCTTCTCCTCCTCCTATTTCTTCTCCTCTTTCTTATTCTCCTTACCTTATTTTCCCCAACAATGACATAATTAGCCCATTTAGCTCCAAAATGACATAATAAGCTCAAAATGGCATAAAAACCTTGGTTAGCTCATGAATATTATATTCTTAGCT